>NC_133415.1:88695500-89970000 GCF_049350105.2 Macaca mulatta
CGACCCAAGCAGCCTGATAAAGAAGGAAAGTTAATCTGTTCTGAAAAGGGGAAAGTGTCAGAGAAAAGTCTTCCCAAGAACGAGAAGGAAGACAAGGAAAACATTTCAGAAAACGACAGGGAGTATTCTGGAGATGCCCAAGTGGATAAGAAACCTGAAAATGACATTGTGAAGAGTCCACAAGAAAACTTGAGGGAACCCAAAAGAAAACGAGGCAGACCCCCTTCCATAGCTCCTACTGGTGAGTTTTTCAAGTGGGCTCTGCAGTGGGCAATGCCAGAGTATTCTTCTGTGGCCCTTTGTGGTTCTTTGTAACTTGTATACTTCAATCCTTTGTTTTTGTGACTGATTTTGAGTTTTCTTATGATCTGGAAACAAGTTGTGTTCATGAAGCTGAATTTAAGTGAGGCACATATCCAAGTTGGGAATCTAAGTTGGGAAGTGTGTTCGTAACTGAGCTTCCTAAAGTAGTGGTTAACCGTTGACTGAATACTTCAGCTTATATGATAAACCTGATAAACCAAGGCCTTTTGCTTGTGCTTTTTCAAATGATCTCAGTTTGAGTCAGCTTAATAGAACCTGGAATCAGGAAATAGAGTTCTAATGAGACAGACGTGAAAGAAAAGTGGTAAAAAGGTATGGGCTTCTGAAGGAGATGAGGACAAAGGAACATTGGAGCTAGAAAAGCATGGGTGCATTTTGAAATTGAGCTCTTTGGAGAGTGATTATTGATTAGAAATTTTCACAGTCTAAATAAAAAGCCGAGATAGCTAATTTGTAAGAGTCAAGGTTAGAGGGTATAGATTTAGGGAAGAATGCAGTTATTAAAAAACTTAAAATTTGGACTTCTTCTAGAATAACCAAGAATGAAACAAGCCCTGATTCCTTCCTAAGTCAAATTCTCGTTCTCCAAATCAATTCAGTGGCATGAAGAGTCCCCTGGGTCTCTAGACTGAGTGTGCTGTTGATTAAATATGTGCAGTGATCTTCAGACATTCTTGATTGTGTATTCTTTGTGTGTTCAGTTGAAACTGTGAATCCCCTAGCACGTTTTAAAGCAGTGTTTATCTTTTTCTCACAAGTTTAAATAGCTGCAGTGGATATATTTAAAATACAAAACATGAAGGCTGAGTGCGTTGGTGCATGTTTGTTGTCCCAGCTACTCAGGAGGCTGAAGTGGGAGGATTGCTTGAGCCCGAGATTTTCAAACCAGCCTGGGCAATGTAGTGACACCCCATTTCAAAACACACACACACACACACACACACACACACGTATTTTCATCAAAACTGTGGAACTACAGAGCAAGCCTTTTCATTATTCCCCAATGATGTAGAGAATGCAAAGCCACTCTTCTCTATCAAATCAGACTATCAGACTTAATTTCTGTGGAAAAAATTTTAACTTACGTCACATAAGTGTATTAGTACTCATTGTAAGATAGGAAATTATATAATAGGTTGCTTTGTCTCCATATGAAATAAGGGATCTTCCTCTCTAGTGCTTGTAACTGGGTTTTGCCCTCAAAAGCTGAGGGTGCTACAACTGTCCCTAGGCCTAGCTAGGGCCTATACCTCTGCTGTCTAGTATGGTAGCCACTAGCCGCATGGGGCTATTGACTACTTGAAATGTAACTAGTCTGAATTGAGATGTGCTGTAAGTATAAGTAAATGCTAGATTTCAAATAGTACAAAAAAGAATGTAACACACCTCAATTTTAAAATATTGATTACAGCCGGGCCTGTAATCCCAGCAGTTTGGGAGGTCGAGGTGGCTGGATTACTTGAGGTCAGGAGTTTGAGACCAGCCTAGCCAACATGGTGAAACCCCATCTCTACTGAAAAAATATAAGGAAATATTAGCCAGGCTTGGTGGTGGGTGTCTATAATCCCAGCTACTCAGGAGGCTGAGGCAAGAGAATTGCTTGAAACTCAGGAAGTGGAGGTTGCAGTGACTGAGATTGGGCCACTGCACTCCAGCTTGGGCGACAAAACAAACAAAAAAAATTGATTCCATGTTGAAATGTTTTTAGAAGCTGAAGCTGAGTGCAGTGCCTCATCCCTGTAATCATGCCAGCACTTTGAGAGGCTGATGAGAGAGGATCACTTGAGCCCAGGAGTTCGAGACCAGCCTTGGCAACATAGTGAGACCTCATCTCTACAAAAAATGAAAAAATTGTCTGAGACTGGTGGCACGTGCTTGTAGTCCCAGCTATTCCAGAGGCTGAGGCAGGAAGATTGCTGAGCCCAGTTTAAAAAAAAAAAAAGAAAAAACAAATTTAGGAAAGGTATTGGATTAAATAAAATAGTATTTAAATTAACTTTTTAAGTTTTTTTTGACAGGGTCTCACTCTGTTACGTAGGCTGGAGTGCAGTGGCGTGATTGTGGCTAACTCCATTCTCCACCTCCTGGGCTCAAGTGATGCTGCTGTCTCAGCCTCCCGAGTAGCTGGGACTACAGGCACATGCCACAATGCCTGGCTAATTTATTTTTTGTAGAGTCAGGGTTTCACTATGTTGCTCAGGTTTGTCTAAATCTCCGGCCCTCAAGCAATCCTCCTGCCTTGGCCTCTGAAAGTGCTGAGATTACAGACATGAGCCACCATGCCTGGCACTTAAAAACCAAACCCTCTTATGTGATGAGCAAAAAATTTAAAATTCGCTAGGCATGGTGGCTCAGGAATTTGAGACCAGGCTGGCCAACATGGTGAAACTCTGTCTCTACTAAAAATACAAAAATTGGCTGGGCACGGTGGTTCACGCCTATAATCCCAGCATTCTGGGAGACCAAGATGGGCGGATCACCTGAGGTCAGGAGTTCAAGACCAGCCTGGCCAACATGGTGAAACCCCAACTCTACTAAAAACACAAAAATTAGATGAGCCTGTAATCCCACCTACTTGGGAGGCTGAGGCAGGAGAATCTCTTGAACCCAGGAGGCAGAGGTTGCAGTGAGCCAAGATCACACCACTGCACTCCAGCCTGGGTGACGAAGTGAGACTCCATCTCAAAAAAAATAAAGAAAATTGCATGTGGCTTGCACTCTTAGCATATTTCTGTTGGACAGCACTGGCTTTATGTTCACTGGCTTTCTCAACTGAGTTCTGGGAGAGAAGCCACAATACCCAAGCCATCCTTGATCTGTGATGGATTGACCTTAGTGCATTGAGAATGGTAATAGCTGTATACCACCCTTACGAAAACAGAGAAAATGTATCTCTGTTCAGATGAGGAAACCCAGTTGAGAAAATCTGGAAATTTTAAACCTCCAGGCAGAGCACCATGTTAAGATGTGGGATGAGTGAGAGGCAGGCCCTTTTATGTAAAGTGGGAGAAGGGCAGTTAAAAGCAGTTATTATACAAGGAGGGGTGGAAAATGTAAACTGGCAGAAATCTGACATGTCCTTAGCTTAGTTTAGGAAAGAGTATCTGTGAGAACTGAGTGTTTTGAAACTGATTCTCCTTTAGCTATTCATGCCCTGGCTTATACCCTCGAGAAAGTATGTACAGGAGTAGTTGTACCCCAATAAGCAGACTGCTCCTTTGAAGCCACATGACTCCATTGAGATAAGAAAAAGGACATTTGGTTTTTATATTTTTATAAGTGTAGGATTTCATAACGAGTAGGATAAATTTAATATAGAAAGGATGTTTTCCAAGTTTATGGTTAATCCTTGCCCAAGGCATTTGTAAAAACAGATTCCAGCCATGTCTCAGTTCTTTCCCAGTCAGACTGTCTGGATGGGAACCTGGGAATATGAGTTGTTAACAAGCTTCCCAGATGACTTATACTGTAAGAAGAGTTTGGGAAACACTCAAGTTCTGTATAGTCAGCCCCTGTTTATATACAGTATCAAAGGGAAGAAGACTTGCCAGATATCCTATATATTGTTCAAATCCCCTTAAAACATTACTTGGAATAAGTTCATTGATTTTTAGAGCCTTCTTTGAACACCCTAGATTGTATAGACTTGATTGGGAACAGGATATGAGCTATTTAGAGAGGATTGTTTGTATTTTTTTTTTTTTTTAATTTTTATTTTTTTGAGATGGAGTCTCTCTCTCCCAGGCTGGAGTACAGTGGCACGATCCCGGCTAACTGTAACCACTGCCTCCTGGGTTCAAGTGATTCTTGTGCCTCAGCCTCCCGAGTAGCTTGGGACTACAGGAGCGTGCCACCATGTCTGGCTAATTTTTTGTATGTTTAGTATAGACAAGGTTTCATCATGTTGGCTATGCTTGTCTTGAACCCCTGAGCTCAGGTGATCTGCCTGCCTCTACCTCCCAAAGTGCTGGGATTACAGGCGTGAGCCACCACACCCAGCCAGCCTGTTTGTATTTATGTTTAACATGGAATGTGTGGGATTTCCAAGTTCTGCCAGTTGGAACAAAATAATACTGGCACATTGGGAAGCTTGAACACAGGAAGAACCTTGGAGTTCAACGGTCTTCTGGTTTGCTTCCTCACACTTCAGGCCTGTGTCTTGTTGAGCCATTTGACCTACCTGAAGCTACAGGTCTTAGATGAATCTTTTCTGTCCCTCTTCCCCCTTCTCATCTTTCTCCCTTCCCTTCCTCTTTTCCTCCCATTTACTTCTCTTCCTCCATCTTCCTTTCCTCCTTCCTCTTCTCTCTCCTCATTTTACCCTTCCTGAGACCCCTTAGCCTTGCCTTCCTGCCCAACTTCCCAGTTCCTTCTGCCTGCCTTTTTGATTCTCATCTTTTCTGATTTGGGGAGAGCTTCTTAGGTGGTAGGTTTAAAACTAAATAGTAAGGGCCAGGCTCAGTGGCTCACACCTGTAATCCCAGCACTTTGGGAGGCCGAGGTGGGCAGATCACCTGAGGTCAGGAGTTCGAGACCAGCCTGACCAACATGGAGAAACCCTGTCTCTACTAAAAATACAAAATTAGCCAGGTGTGGTGGTGCATGCCTGTAAACCCAGCTACTTGGGAGGCTGAGACAGGAGAATCAATTGAACCTGGGAGGCAGAGGTTGCAGTGAGCTGAGATCGCGCCATTGCAGTCCAGCCTGGGCAATGAGAGCGAAACTCCATCTCAAAAAAAAAAAAAAAAAAAATTAATAGTAAGTACTATGCCGGGCAGGTGGCTCACGCCTGTAATCTCAGCACTTTGGGAGGCAGATCACTTGAGGTCAAGAGTTCAAGACCAGCCTGGCCAACATGGTGAAACCCCATCTCTATTAAAAATACCAAAAAAAAAAATTTGCCAGATGTGGCAGGCACCTGTAATCCCAGCTACAGGGAAGGCTGAGGCAGGAGAATCGCTTGAACTCAGGAGGCAGAGGTAGCATTGAGCCAAGATCGCGCCACTGCACTGTAGCCTGGGCAACAGACCAAGACTTCATCTCAAAAAAACAAGCAAGCAAGCAAGCAAACAAACAAACAAACAAAAAACTAAATAGTAAGTACTCTTCAAAGGCTTACCGTCTGTACTGCTAAATTACGTCAGAGCTGGGTTTGCCGGGGACCAGCAGGCTTGCCTGGAACATTGACTATTAAGTAGCATAGTCTCCCAATAATTTTTTTAGGATTGTGTTTAAGAAAATACAAATTCTTGGCCAGATCTCATGGCTCATGCCTGTAATCCCAGAACTTCGGGAGGCCGAGGCGGCTGGATCACTTGAGGTCAAGAATTCGAGACCAGCCTGACCAACATGGGGAAACCATGACTCTACTAAAATTACAAAAATTAGCCGGGTGTGGTGTTGGGTGCCTGTAATCCCAGCTACTCTGGAGGCTGAGGCAGGAGAATCGCTTGCACCTGGGAGGCGGAGGTTGCAGTGAGCAGAGAGCACGCCACTGCACTCCAGCTTGGGGGACAGAGCAAGACTCCGTCTCAAAAGAAAAAAAAAAAATTCTCTTAGACATTTTTCTTGTACCCTCAAAACTAGGCTCAATGCTAAGGTAATTAATGTAGCAAGTAGAGGTTGAAAACTGGAGCTGGATCATAGAAAAGATTCAGGAGGTCAATCTGCAAGGTATCTCCTATAAGGAAGTAATTTCTCACTCATTTTACTTTTTTTCTTTTATCTTAAGTAAGAATGACATTTTGATGGTCCATTTATAATGCAGTGATTTTTGCATATATATGTTTTATTTGTATATAAAAATGACAGACACTAAGAAATTATGTATCTTTTTTGTGTGGTTTTATAAACATGGTAGCTGTGGATTCAAACTCTCAAACTTTGCAACCAATAACATTGGAATTGAGAAGACGGAAAATATCAAAAGGATGTGAAGTCCCATTAAAACGTCCTCGGCTTGACAAAAATTCATGTGAGTTTCCAGTTTGTTTATGTGTGGCTAGAATTTGACATTGTTTGGGTCAGCCTCCTCTATATTCATCCTGTCCCCCATTCCCTATAGGCTCTAATGTTTGTCTCTGGTCACATGAGGTAATGTGAGTAGGATGCAGTTGGATCAGAAGGAGTTTTTGCTAGAAGAAAAATAAATCCCAAAGCACAAACTGTGCTAATGCTGGGTTCTGTGGTATCATCTTCATATCCATAAATCACATTTGATTTGGATGCCACTGGAAATTTAATGGCTTAGGAAGGGATGGGTTTCTATGTAGAGTGAAACTTTAAAAATACTACTTATTGGCCGGGCGCAGTGGCTCATGCCTGTAATCCCAGTAGTTTGGGAGGCTGAGGTGGGTGGATCATCTGAGGTTAGGAGTTTGAGACCAGCCTGGCCAACATGGTGAAACCCTGTCTTTACTAAAAATATAAAAATTAGCTGGGTGTGGCCGGGCACAATGGCACACACCTGTAATCCCAGCACTTTGGGAGGTGGAGGTGGGCAGATCATGAGGTAAGGAGATCGAGATCGTCTTGGCTAACATGGTCAAACCGCGTCTGTACTAAAAAATACAAAAAATAAGCCGGGCTTGTTGGCAGGTGCCTGTAGTCCCAGCTACTTGGGAGGCTGAGGCAGGAGAATGGTGTGAACCCAGGAGGCAGAGCTTGCAGCGAGCCGAGATCCCGCCACCGCACTCCAGCCTGGGTGACAGTGAGACTCCGTCTCAAAAAAAAAAAAAAAAAAAAAATTAGCTGGGTGTGGTGGCAGGTACCTGTAATCCCAGCTACTCGGGAGGCTGAGGCAGGAGAATTGTTTGAACCTAGGAGGCGGAGATTGCAGTGAGCCAAGACTGTGCCACTGTCCTCCAGCCTGAGTGATAGAGTGAGACTCTGTCTTACAAAAAATAAAAATAATAAAATACTATTTATTTATTTAAAAAAATACCCTCTGGAGTGAGTTGGCTCAAATATTTAAATAAATTTAAAATAAAAAGTACCCTGTTGACTCCAGAAAGGATTTGTGATAGCTCTAAGTAAGGCTCTTATAAACCTTATTGACTTTGGAAGTTAGTACATTTGGGAAGCCCCAAAATAGAGCATAGTTGTCAAGAGTGGGACATGACCTAGTACACATTTTCAGACCATGAATCCTTAAAGAAGTGAAATTCTATCCTGGCAGGGATGCTTTGCCCTTACTTAAAACTGTAAACTAGTAAAGGGTATTTGCTTTTATCACTACTCTAATATTCCAGGAGTCTCTCTGTAAAGTCCTTTTAGAGACATCCAGCCCAGAAATCTGTAGTAGCACAGTTATTTCTTCTTGTTGGTCTCTTGACTACAACTCTCTTAATGGTTTAATAGCCCAGGAAAAGTCAAAAAACTACTCGGAAAACACTGACAGAGACTTATCGAGGAGACGTTCCTCCAGGCTGTCCACTAATGGGACCCATGAGATCCTAGATCCTGACTTGGTTGTATCAGATTTGGTTGATACGGATCCTTTGCAAGACACGTTGTCTAGTACCAAGGAATCTGAAGAAGGTGAGTCAGTCTGTTCAGGAATTGTCTTGCCAACCTGGTGCCTTTTTAGTGAGAATCAATCTAAATCATTGTGTTCTGCCTTCCACAAGTATTAAATTGTCTTGAAATCAAACTATTGAATGGGCTGTAGTGTGTTTATAATGTATTGCTCTTCACTGATGATTTATTCAATAGACATACTTTCTGGATGCATTTGTGGTTGGTTTTGCTTATTTACCCGCTCAATGTTGGCCTGGAGGTATACTGTTTGAAGAGCCCTGCTTCTCTCTCTCTGCTGCCATCTCATTCGTGCCTTTGTGTTTATACTTCTAGCAATTTCTCCTTTCACTTTAACCTCTTTCTTTGAGAAGCTCACAGGCCAGCCTGTATGTACTGGAACCTGTGAATGTATACTTTTTTGTTTTAGATTAATTCCTTCCTCTAAAAAGTCCCTGGCTTTCTTAGACTGTTGTAGGACTTTCGGTTTCAGAATTGCATACATGTATATTTCCCCCAAACTTTCTTTTTTTCTTCTAGGTCAGCTGAAGTCTACTTTGGAAGCTGGCCAGGTCTCATCTGCACTGACTTGCCACTCCTTTGGGGATGGATCCGGGGCTGCAGGCTTGGAGTTGAACTGCCCGTCAATGGGAGAAAACACCATGAAAACGGAAACGACTTCTCCCCTTGTGGAATTACAAGAGATTTCGACTGTGGAAGGTTCATATTTAGAGTTAAATTAATCCTCTTTTTATATACACTTTTGCTTATGCTTTGTGAACTAAAAAAAAAAAAAAAAAAAAAATTTTCTGTTGATGTTTTTCACCTTTTATTAATATTCCCTTATCATTTTAATGTTATGCTCCTTTCATTTCTGATTTTCATAATTTGTGTTCCCTCTCTTAGTATGGCTAGGGCTTTATCTATTTTGTTTTCAAATAACTGAGCTTTTACTTCAATTTTCTCTATTGTTTATTTTTTAAAATATCATTGATTTCTGTTTTGATCTTGCTTTCTTCCTTCAGCTTTTTGTAGAACTTTACCTAATTGATTTTAGATCTTTCTTCCTTTTTTTTTCATTGCCTGGTGAAAAGATCTTTCTTCCTAATATGAGCATTTAAAGTTATAAATTTCCGGCTGGGCGTGGTGGCTCGTAATGCCAGCACTTTGGGAGGCCGAGGTGGGTGGATTGCCTGAGGTCGAGAGTTCGAGACCAACCTGCCCAGCATGGTGAAACCCCAACCCTACCAAAAATACAAAAATTAGTTGGGCATGGTGGCAGGCACCTGTAATCCCAGCTACTCAGGAAGCTGAGGCAGGAGAATTGCTTGAACCTAGGAGGTGGAGGTTGCGGTGAGCTAAGATCCTGCCATTGCACTCCAGCTTGGGCAACAGAGTGAGACTCAGTCTAAAAAATAAATAAATAAATAAATAAATAAATAAACAAATAAATAATAAAGTCATACATTTCCTACTGAGCACTGCTTTTGCAGCATCTTACAAATTTTGATATGTTGTGTTTCTATTTTTGTTCAATTTAATATATCTTGTGATTTATTTGTTGACCATGCGTTTCTTAGAAGTATGCTGTTTTAGTTTGAAGTATTTTATGTTTTTGTAGATACCTTATTGCTGTTGATTTCTAATATAGTTTTACTGTGGTCAGAGAACATGCTGTGTAGGATTTCAATCTTTTTACATTTGTTGAGATTTAATTTATGGTCCAGCATATGATCTGTCCTGGTGAATGTTTCATATGCACTTGAGAAGAACATGTATTTTACCGTTGTTGTGTGTTTGTTCTATATCTGTCAGTTAGATCAAGGTAGTTGATGGTGTTTCTCTGACAAATTGATTTTTGTGTTTTTTTTTTCCTTTTGGTCTAGTTCTGTCAATTTCTAAGAGAGGGTTGTTAAAATCTCTGTTATTGTGGATTTGTTAATTTCTCCCTTTAATTTTGTCTTTTTTTTTTTTTTTTTTTTGAATTTCTTTTTTTTGAGACGGAGTCTCGCTCTGTCACCCAGGCTGGAGTGCAGTGGCCGGATCTCAGCTCACTGCAAGCTCCGCCTCCCGGGTTCACGCCATTCTCCTGCCTCAGCCTCCCGAGTAGCTGGGACTACAGGCTCCCGCCACCTCGCCCGGCTAGTTTTTTTTTTTTTTTTTTTTTTGTATTTTTTAGTAGAGACGGGGTTTCACCGTGTTAACCAGGATGGTCTCGATCTCCCGACCTCGTGATCCGCCCGTCTCGGCCTCCCAAAGTGCTGGGATTACAGGCTTGAGCCACCGCGCCCGGCTTTTTTTTTTTTTTTGAGACGGAGTCTCGCTCTATTGCCCAGGCTAGAGTGCAGTGGTGTGATCTCGGCTCACTTCAGGCTCCACCTCCCGGGTTCACACTATTCTCCTGTCTCAGCCTCCTGAGTAGCTGGGGCTACAGGCGCCCGCCACCACGCCCAGCTAATTTTTTTTTTGTATTTTTAGTAGAGACAGGGTTTCACCATGTTAGCCAGGATGGTCTTGATCTGACCTCATGATCCGCCTGCCTTGGCCTCCCAAAGTGCTGGGATTACAGGCATGAGCCACCACAACCGGCCTAATTTTGTCATTTTTGCTTTGCGTATTTTGAAGATCTTTTAAATGCATACACATTTATAATTTTTTTTTTGGAGACAGAATCTTGCTTTGTCACCCAGGCTGGAGTGCAGTGGTGCAGTCTCCATTCACTTCAACCTCTGCCTCCTGGGTTCAAGCAATTCTCATGTCTCAGCCTCCCGAGTAGCTAGGATTACAGGCATGTGCCACCACGTCCAGCTAATTTTTGTATTTTTAGTAGAGACGGGGTTTCTCCGTATTGGCCAGGTTGGCCTTGAACTCCTGACTACAGATGATCTGCCCACCTCGGCTTCCCAAAGTGCTGGGATTACAGATGTGAGCCACCGTGCCTGGCCTAAATGTAATTGTTGATATGGTTGGGTTTTGGTCTAACATTTGACTGTGTTTTGCCTTTTTTTTTTTTTTAAAGACAGAGTGTTGCTCTGTGCAACAGAGTCTTGCTCTATTGCCCAGGCTGGAGTGCAGTGGCGCGATTTCTGCTCACTGCAACCTCTGCCTCTCGGGTTGAAGCGATTCACCTGCCTCAGCCTCCTGAGTAGCTGGGATTACAGGCACCTGCCACCACAGTTGGCTAATTTTTGTATTTTTTAGTAGAGACGGGGTCTCACCATGTTGGCCAGGCTGGTTGTCTGTTTATCTTATTTGTGTTTTGTTTTGTTTCTTGTTTTTTAGGTTAATTTTTTAAGAATTTCATTTTAATTCATCTGTTAGCTTTTAGATGTATTTCTAGCATTTTTAAAGAGGTTACTCTATGGATTATGGTATGCATCCTTAACTTTTCACAGTTCACTTTAGAGTTAATATTGAACCACTTTATGTAAAAATGTTCCATTAACCTCCCCCACGTTGTAGTTGTCACATGAATTATATCTACATATCCTATAAATTCCTTTTTAAAAAAAGTTTTATTTATTTTTTTGAGATGGAGTTTCACTCTTGTTGCCCAGGTGGAGTGCAATGGCGTGATCTTGGCTCACTGCAACCTCCGCCTCCCGGATTCAAGCAATTCTCCTGCCTCAGCCTCCCAAGTAGCTGGGATTACAGGCATGTGCCACCACGCCTGGCTAATTTTTTTTTTTTGTATTTTTAGTAGAGATGGGGTTTCACCATGTTGGTCAAGCTGGTCTGGAACTCCTGACCTCAAGTGATCTACCCGCCTTGGCCTCCCCAAAGTCCTGTGATTATAGGCGTTAGCCACTATGCCTGGCCTATTATAAATTTCATAATGTAGTATTATAATTTTTGCTTTACAGAATTATGTATGTTAAAGACAATAAGGCAAAAGCAACAGTCGTATTTACACATGCCTATTTCCAATGTTCTTTATTTCTTCGAAGATTTCTTTTCAGCATGAAGAATTTCCTTCAGATTTTCTTATAGGTTCCTGATGACAAGTTCTTCTGGTTTTTGTTTAAACTTGACTTTTTTTTAAAGATAGAGTCTCACTGTTTCCCAGGCTGGAGTGCAGTGGCACAATCACAGCTCAGAGCAGCCAGGACCTCCTGGACTCAAGTGATCCTCCTGCCTCAGTCACTTGAGTAGCTGGGACTACAGGCATGTGCCATTATGCCCAGCTAATTTTTTTTTCTTAACTTTTAGTTAAAAAACAAATAAGACTATGTGTCTTTAGAATTGCCTACTTTTTATTTGTATAACTTAAAAATTTTTTTTGAATAGTTTTTTTTTTCCCTTGGCCAGATGCTATATAGTTAAAATAAATGTAGTAGAGCAGCTGTTTGAAAATAGTGAATCTCAGTACTCTGGGAGGTCGAGACGGGAGGATCACTCAAGGCTAGGAGTTCAAAACTCGCTATATTGAAGGTCTTGCATCAACATAGTGAGACCCTCTCTCTTCAAAAAATAAAAAAATTAGCCTGGCATGATGGTTCATGCCTATAGTCCCAGCTACTTGGGAGGCTAAGGTGGGAGGATCACTTAAACTGGGGAGGTCGAGGCTGCCGTGAGCTGTGATTGTACCACTGCCAGCCTGGGTGACAGAACAAGACCCTATCTCTTAAAAATTTTTAAAAAATTGTCCGGGCGTGGTGGCTCACGCCTATAATCCCAGCACTCTCGGATGCCTAGGCAGGCAGATCACTTGAGGTCAGGAATTCGAGACCAGACTGGCCAACATGGTGAAACCCTGTCTCTACTAAAAATACAAAAATTCGCTGGGCGTGTTGGCGCGTGCCTGTAGTCCCAGCTACTCTGGAGATTGAGGCAGGAGAATTGCTTAAACCCAGAAGGCAGAGGTTGCAGTGAGCTGAGATCGCACCACTGTACTATTCCAGCCTGGGTGACAGAGTGAGAGTCCGTCTCAAAAAAAAAAAAAAAAAAAAAAATTAAAAAAATTAGAAGAGTACTGAAGTATTCATTCCTGGCTCATCTCTGCTGCTGTTCTCTTAGTCCTGTGTCTAGCTGAGTCCATAGTGTTGTGCTTCAGCCTTGAGGGCTTGTCGGGGCAAGGGATCTTCCTTTTTTTGCTCATCCTCCTCTCAGTGTCGGTGCTCTTCCCAGCCTGCTCTTCTGACAGATCGGGCAAATTATTAAAGTTCATATATAAATGAGGTGGAAATTTAATCTCGGAATTTAGTTGTCTGTCGTGGCAGGGAGAGCTCTAGATGATCAGCCACATCCCTTGTGAC
Organism: Macaca mulatta; assembly: GCF_049350105.2. Lineage (NCBI taxonomy): Eukaryota > Metazoa > Chordata > Mammalia > Primates > Cercopithecidae > Macaca > Macaca mulatta. The sequence goes on from NC_133415.1 coordinate 88,708,595, forward strand.
TCAGCAGACTAAGCTTTTAATTATGTTGTCTTAAGGGTAGTGTTATGTTAGATGTCACTTGAAATTTGTAGTTAATTGTTCCTATACCACTAGGAAATACGCCATGCATATAAGAGACTAGATTGGAAGCTAACTCCAGTGCCTTTTGTAAAGTTTACGTATTTTATGGGGTCTTGGGCTCTACTTTTTCCCAAGATATACACATACATAATTTCTGTCTTGCATTAGCTAACTTAGCTATGTTTCTGGATTGTGGAGAGCACAGAATCAAGTATAGTAAGGGTGGGACGGGTGAGTCTAGGGGAAAGGATGATGATGAGATTTCACGTTGTCTTTTGCATCCTTACAAAGGTCCTTTCTAAGGGAATAATTTTGCCTTTCTAAGGGAATAATTTTGAAACCATTGCAACGGATTGAAGCACTTATCTATTTTCCAAGAGGGTTAATAGTAAGGGTGGAGGTCAAATTACTTTGAGCTTGAGCCAAGAGGAATAAATATAGCATGGAACCCATTGCTGTATTTTTTTTTTTTTTTTAATGAGGTATTTGCTTTTTGCTTTAGTGACTTAAAAGCCAGAGTAGATGGCTGGGTCTAGTGGCTCATGCCTGTAATCTCAGCACTTTGGGGGGTCGAGGTGGACAGATCACTTGAGGTCAGGAGTTCGAGACCAGCCTGGCCAACATGGTGACACCCCATCTCTATCAAAAATACAAAAATTACCCAGGTATGGTGGCAGGCGCCTGTAATCCTAGCTACTCGGGAGGCTGAGGTGGGAGAGTTGCTTGAACCTGGGAGGTGGAGGTTGCAGTGAGCCGAGATCGTGCCACTGTACTCCAGCTTAGGCGACAGAGTGAGACTCTATCTCAAAAATAGAAAAATAAAAAAGCCAGAGGAGAATGCAGTTGTGACTGTTGTAATTGGGCAAGCATTCATTTATGCAGTAAAACAGAAGTTAGTAATTCCCCTAGAAGTTTAGAGGTCTCGGGCTGGGTGTGGTGGCTCATTCCTGTAATCCCAGCACTTTGGGAGGCCAAGGTGGGCAAATCACCTGACATTAGGAGTTAGAGACCAGCCTGGCCAACATGGTGAAACCTCATCTCTACTAAAGATACAAAAATTTGGCTGGGCGCGAATTCTGGGCAAAACCTAAGCCTTAGAAGAAGAGATGCTGTCTTGGTCTTGTTGGAGGAGCTTGCTTTAGTTAGACTTCTCATTATTGAAGTTATGTATTATTGTTGAAAATAAACTAATTTGTATGGGTTTAGATGGTAACATGGCATTTTGAATATTGTCTTACTTTTTTACAGGCTTGATATGCCTGGTGACTGAATTACTAGTGACTAGTTTACTAACTAGGTCATTCAAGGAAGTCAAGTTAACTTAAAAGAAACATGTGACCTAAATGCAGTTGATGGTGTCGAGATGTCCACCTTCTTAAATTGTTAAGATGAACTTAGTTCTAAAGAAGATAACGGGCCAACCCCGAAGTATTCCCAGTTTGCTGCAGAGTCTCATGTATTTTGGATGTTATAGAAGAGTCCTATTTGCCCCAGTTAATTTAACTATTTTTCTGCCTGTTTTGTGGGCTGGCTGGCTCTTTAAGAACTCTGTCCAAAAAGTGCTTGGAATATAACTTGTAAAGCGTCCCACAACTGACAATATGTATATGTGCGTGTGTTTAAACCAAATCTAGAAAACTTACAGTAGAGCTGCATAATAGCAGTATTTATTAAAGAATCACAGTTGTAAACATGAGAATAACTTATGGATTCTAGTTTATTTCTTTAGTAATTGCAAATTATTAGAATTTGCTGTTATATTAGAATAATTTTTAAATGTCATCTTGAAATAGAAATATGTATTTTAAGCACTCATGCAAAGGTAAATGAACACTTTTTAAATGTGTGCATTGCTTATTTTTTCCATAAGAATTATAAACATTAAACTGAACAAATTACCTATAATAGTTTTGATTAATGGCTTAAGAGCAATCTGGTTAGGCCAGACAGTATACCCAAACTTTTATATACCATAGAATGTTATTACGCTTGTGAAATTCTCATATCTAACTGAATTTACATTCCATGGTGGTAACATGGTATATGTATTGTTATTAAAGTGACCCATGTAAAAAAGAAAGAAATTGACCTTTCAAGACCAGCCTGGGCAACATGGTGAAACCCCATGTCTCCAAAAAAAAAAACAAAAACCCCAAAACAAAACCCCAAAAACCAAATTAGCCGGGTGTGGTGGCATGAGCCTGTAATCCCAGCTACTTGTGAGGCTGAGGTGGGAGGATTGATTGAGCCCTGGAGGTCAAAGCTATAATAAGCCATGGTCATGGCAACACTGTGCTCCAGAGCCGCGACAGAGTGAGACCGTGTGAAAGAAGGAAAGAAAGAGAGAAAGAGAAAGGAGAGAGAGAGAGAAATTAATTGACTTCAACTCACTTACTGAGCCTTTAACATATGCCTAGGACTGCTAACTGTTGAGTATGCAAAGATGACTGGGCACTCTTGGTTTTAGCATTCATTAACTGCTATTTGGATTTGCTATTTGCCTCTTGGGGAGAGGTTGGTGCTTTAGGGGCAGGGATGGAAGAAGGTAGTACTTGCACAGGACCTTGAAGGATGGGTAGCACTTAGGCATTTGAAACTGTAGGCAAAGCAGCTAGCATGGCATGACCACAGGGCCATTTCTGAGACTGTCAGGTATGTGTTCTGACTTGATTGCAGACTTCCTGAAGTGGGTTAAGGTGGGGTAAGTTGCTGCCAAACTGAGGTTGGTTGCTTTGAGGAATTTATTGAGAAACTGAAAAATGCTTAATTTTCAGGATAGGGAGATAACCTGTGTTGGCAGGGTTGCTTTCCTTCCATTTAGCTATTTTGTGGCCATAAGGCATTTTTTTCTGCATATATTTTAAAGAAGTTTTTATTTTGAAATAATTTGTTATTAAAAATGTTGTCAAAAATGGTACAAAGAATATACCTTTAACCAAATTCCCCGATTGCCAGCAATTTACCATATTTGCTTTATTATTCTATTTTTTTTCTTCTCTGAGATGGAGTCTTGCTCAGTCACCCAGGCTGGAGTGCAGTGGCGCAATCTTGGTTCACTGCAAACTCCGCCTCCTGGGTTCATGCCATTCTGCTGCCTCAGCCTCCCGAGTAGCTGGGACTACAGGTGCCCACCAACACGCCTGGCTAATTTTTTTTGTATTTTTAGTAGAAATGGGGTTTCACCATATTAGCCAGGATGGTCTCGATCTCCTGACATCATGATCTACCCGCCTCGGCCTCCGAAAGTGCTGGGATTACAGGTGTGAGCCACCGCGCCCAGCTTATTATTCTGTTTTTTAAAGTACTTTTTCTAGATGGGATGCAGTGGCTCACGCCTGTAATTCCAGCACTTTGGGAGCCTGAGGCGGGCAGATCACTTGAGGTCAGGAGTTCGAGACCAGCCTGGCCAACATATTGAAACCCTGTCTCTACAAAAATAAAAAAATTAGTCGGGCATGATGGCACATGCTTGTAGTCCTAGCTACTTGAGAGGCTGAGGCAAGAGAATCTCTTGAACTTGGGAGGTGTAGATTGCAGTGAGCCAAGATCATGCCACTGTACTCCGGCCTAGATGACAGAGTGAGACTCTGTCTCAAAGAAAATAAAAAATTTTAATTTTTTTTTTTAGAAAGTACTTTTTCTGAATTGTTTAAAAATAAGTTCCAGACCTTTATCCCTAAATACTTTTTTTTTTTTTTTTTGAGACAGAGTTTCTCGCTTTTGTCACCCAGGCTGGAGTATAGTAGTGTGATTTCTACTCACTGCAACCTCTGCCTCCGGGGTTCAAGAGATTCTCCTGCCCCAGCTTCCCAAGTAGCTTGGATTACAGGCGCACGCTACCATGCCCGACTAATTTTTGTATTTTTAGTAGAGACTGGGTTTCCATGTTGGCCAGGCTGGTCTTGAACTCCTGACCTCAGGTGATCCACCCGCCTCAGCCTTGCAAAGTGCTGGGATTATAGGTGTGAGCCACCACCGCACCTGGCCTCCCTAAGTACTTTTTAGAAAATCCCCTATTTAATTAGCCAGGCGTGGTGGTGTGCACCTGTAATCCCAGCTACTCGGGAGGCTGAGGTGGGAGAATTGCTTGAACCCAGGAGGCGGAGGTTGCAGTGAGCCAAGATAGCACCACTGCACTCCAGCCTGGGTGACAGAGCAAGACTCTATCAAAAAAAAGAAAATAAGAAAAAGAAAAAAAAAATCCATATTTCCTAAAGACAAGGACATTCTTCTACATTACCACAATATAATTTTCAAAATCAGGACTTTCTTCAGACTTTATCAGTCTGTGCCTTTCACCCCATTTATGGCAGTCATCTTGTCTTTATTCTGTATGCTTTTTCTGGGCAATTGAAAAAAATATTCGTAAATTTGAAAAGAACTCCAGAAATATACAAGGATAATTCAACTAACATTCTTGTCTCCCATAGTCCCATGGCCCACTACTGTTAGTATTTGGTCATGAGGGCCTCAGGACCATACACTGGCCTGCAGGGCCCAGCTTCTTCTGGCCACCTGTTGCCTCACCTTCCTGTTGATTCTGCTGCAGCCACATGGCCTCCTTGCTATCCTGCAGGTATAGCAGATACACTCCTACCTCTGGGCCTTGTTCAAGCACACTTTTATTGAATACTTTTTATTCCCTGCCAGAGCAAGTAGGTCCATGGGGAAACATATCAGTAATATGATGGGTAATATTTATTTATGTATTCATTCATTTATTTGTTTGAGAAGGGTTTTGCTCTGTCACCCAGGCTGGAGTGTAGTGGCATGATCATAGCTCACTGCAGCCTCGACCTCCTGGGCTTAAGCCATCTTTCCGCCTCAGCCTCCTGAGTAGCTAGGACTACAGACATGTGGCACCAAGCTTGGCTAATTTTTAAATTTTTTGTGGAGATGGGGTCTTGATATATTGCCCATGCTGGTCTTGAACTCTGGGCCCCCACCTGGGCCTCCCAAAGTGGTGGGATTGGAGGCATGAGTCACTATGCCCAGCCCTGTCTCCTTTCACAATTACATATAATTAGGCCGGGCACAGTGGCTCAAGTCTGTAATCCCAGCACTTTGGGAGGCCAAGGCAGGCAGATCACCTGAGGTCAGGAGTTAGAGACCAGCCTGGACAACATGGCGAAACCCTGTTTCTACTAAAAATACAAAAATTTAGCCGGGTGCGGTGGTGTGTGCCTGTAGTCCCAGCTACTCTGGAGGCTGAGAGAGGAGAATTGCTTGAGCGTGGGAGGCGGAGGTTGCAGTGAGCCAAGATCACGTTATTGCACTCCAGCCTGGGTGATAGAACGACACTCTGTCTCAAAAAAAAAGAAAAGAAAAAAATGAAAAGAATATAATTAGCTAGGCATTGTGGCACACAGCTGTAGTCCCAGCTACTTGGGAGGCTGATGTGGGGGGATCGCTCTAAGCCCAGGCATTCAGTGTTGCAGTAAGTTATGATCCTACCACTGCACTCCAGCCTTGACAACAGAGTGAGACCCTGTCCCTGGAAAAACAAAAACAAAAACAATTACGTATAATTTATTTCATTGTATGGATGTTCCATAATTTATTTACCTAGCCCCTGCTGAAATATATTTAAGTTCTTTCTAACTTTTCCCTATTAATTCTCCCTGTTTTACAGACAAAGAGCCTAATATTTGGCATGAAGGAGTGACTTAGCTAGATTGGCACACTTCCTAATGGTCGGTATTGTAGAGGTTGGTAAAATTAAATTAAATTTTTGTTTGAGACAGGATCTCACTCTGTCATCCAGGCTGGAATGCAGTGGCACTGTCACGGCTCACTGCAGTCTTGACTTCCAGAACTTCAGTGATCCTCCCACTGTTCAGCCTCCTGAATCATTCTGACCACAGGCACTTTCCATCACTCCTGGCTAATTTTTGTATTTTTTGTAGAGACAGGGTTTTGCCATTTTGCCCAGGCTGGTCTCGAACTCCTGAGCTCAAGCAATCCACTTGCCTCGGCTTCCCAAAGCGCTGAAATTACAGGTGTGAGCCAGTGTACCTTGGCCCAGAGTCTGTAACTGTTGTTTTCCTGCTGAGTGCCTAATTCCATCTGATAAGATGCTGGGTGCTATATAAATCAAGTGAAATGAACAGAGTCCCTGCCTTTAGGGGCATTGCACAGTATGTGATGCAAACTTCTGCTCTCGGGGCACTCATTAAAGCAGTGTGTACACTCAGAGTAAGAGACTTAGCAGGGTGGCTAGGTTTGGAGGGTAGTGTGTGGTACAAGTGATGTCAGTACTCCAGGACTGGATGGTGCCTTTTGAATTCTTTGAGTTGTGGAAAATGTCTTGATCTGGAAACTGAATGGTGTTTCTGGTGTTTCTTTTGGAACATAGGTTTAGTGGTGTGAGTACAGAATGATCCAGAAAGATTGCTGGGGGAACGGGAGGTTGTTGAGAACTCATTCACCAGGAATGTATTACGTAAGTAAGTAGGAAATAGGGCGGGACCATGACCATCTTCAGAAGCATCCAGCCAGGCCCCTGGAAGCTGGGATGCTGCGTTAGTCACTCGTTAGTGATTGCTGTCCTGAGCTGGTGCCACAGTCTTGCGTTTTTAAACTGAGATGGAGTCACAATCTGATAAATTGGTGTGAAGGAGGCTCGTGGGCAGCAGGAGGAGGAGGAGCTGGGAGGGCAACACATCTAGTCCAGAGCTAACTGTTCCAACCTAATTCTGGCATTTGGGGCAGCTCTGCCACCTTGTGGAATGAGTGCTCAGTGATTTTTGTGGGGGCTGAGTGCATACATCTGCATTCCAGGGGCTAGCCTTGAAATGTTCACCAGGACTATATGTGGGTGTGGTTCCTTTCCTTCCACTTAGGTATTTATGGCTTCAAAGTATTCTTCCTATGTAATAGATGCATATTTTTTCCTGAATATTTATTTTAGGAAGTTTTTATTTTGAAATAATTTAGATTTATACACCTATGTAGTGTGGGTTAAAAAAATGACAAAAAATAATTTCAGATTTATAAAAAAGTTGCAAAAATAGCAAAAAGATTTCCCTTATACCTTTCCCTATGTTGGAAAATATAGATTCCCCAATTGCTAGCAATTTACCATGTTAGCTTTATTATTCTCTCCCAGATTTTATTTTATTTTATTTTTTGAGATGGAGTCTTACTCAGTTGCCCAAGCTAGAGTACAGTGGCGAGATCTTGGCTCACTGCAACCTCCGCCTCCTGGGTTCAAGCAATTCTCCTGTCTCCGCCTCCCGAGTAGCTGGAATTACAGGCACACGCCACCATGCCTGGCTAATTTTTTTTGTATTTTTAGTAGAGATGGAGTTTCACCATGTTGGTCAAGCTGGTCTTGAACTCCTGACCTCAAGTGATCTACCCACCTTGGCCTCCCAAAGTGCTGGGATTACAGGCGTGAGCTACTGTGCCCAGCCCGCTCCCAGATTTTTTAATGTAGTTTTTTGAATTGTTTGAAAATAAATTGCCGACCTTTAGCTCTGAATATTTCAGTGTGTAGTTCCTGAAAACAAGGACGTTCTCTTTCGTTCACACAATATAATCAAAATCAAGACCTTTTAAAAACTTTGCCATTTGTTCTAATAATGTTCTTTGTGGCAAAAATGGGGTGAATTTTTTTTATTTCTGGTCAAGATCCAATCCAGGAACACATGTTGAATTCAGCTGTCATATTTCTTTTGTCTCCTTTAATCTGAAACAGACCTTCTGTCTTCTACTTTTTTTTTTACTGGAGTGAGAGACAGGGGAATAAGCTTTTTTTTTTTTTTTTTTTTTTTTTTAATGACCTTCACATTACATTTCTGAAGAATATGATGTCCCTCAATTTGGGTTTTTCTGATGTATCCTCATAATTTGATTTGGGTTATTCACTTTTCACAGAATTACCACATAAGTGATGTGTCCTTTTCAGGTGCATTCTATCAGGAAGCATATGAAAACCTCTTTGTTCCATTTACTGGTGACATTAACTTTTGTCACTTACCTAAGGTAGTATCTACCAGCTTTTTCTACTATAAGGCTGTTATTACCCCTATATAATGAATACATTTCTTGTGAGAGAAACTTTGAGACTATGTAAATATCTTATTTCTTCATCAAACTTTCACCCATTATTTTAGCATCTACTGGTATTGTTTTCCTGAAACCGTTTTTACTGTGATGGCTGTCAAATGGCGATATCCAACTTTCATCATTCCTTCAACAGGTATTAGTTTATATTCTGTCTTAGGGGGCTGTATCTCCCTTCTTTCCTTCCTTTCCTTATTTGTTTATCCGCATGGGCTCATGGATTCTTATGTCGTTCTATGGGTTGTACTCTGTTTCTATCATTATTTTAATGCCAAAAAAATTATAATCTTGAGATCATATCAGTAAATACTTTTTTTTTTTTTTTTTTTTTTTTTTTTGAGACAGAGTCTCACTCTGTTGTCCAGGCTGGAGTGCAGTGATGAGATCTCTGCTCACTGCAACTTCTGCCTCCTGGGTTCAAGAGATTCTCCTGCCTCAGCCTCCCGAGTAGCTGGGATTACGGGTGCCCGCTACCACACCCAGTTGTTTTTTTTTTTTTTTGTAGCGTTAGTAGACACTGATCCAGGCCGGTCTCAAACTGTTGACCTCAAGTGATCCACCCGCCTCACCCTCCCAAAGTGTTGGGATTACAGGTGTGAGCCACTGTGCCTGGTCTCAGCTAATCCTTTGATTGCTTTTTGATGCTTCAAGCTGAAAAAGTTATTCCTTCACAGACATGAACAATATTTTATTCATTATGTTATGTTAACTATATATCAAAAAGGTATCAAACTCCTGGGCCACGTGATGTCATTGCTGACAAGAATACCAACTGTGTTGGGCCTTGGTCCTGAGGGAACACATGACAATGAGGAATGACTCTTTTCCCCTGGCTGGAGAAGTGACAAATAACAGGATCCAGGAGCAGATGTTAAGTGCTGATGATGAGGTACAGCAGATAGTCATTTGTGGCAGGAGTTGATGGCGTGTGGTCCCTGAGAGCCAGGGCCATCTGGATGTCTTCCTGTTTGTGGAGTGAGCTGGGTCTGGATGGAAGTTAAAACTTGGCTGAGCCAGGGAGGAATGGCAGGAAGAGGGCACAGGCCAAACAGGGGTGTGAACTGCGAGAGCATGAAGCAGTTGTTGGAGTAGGAGCTGAGGCCTCCTTGTGGTTGAGTGGGAGGTACGTTTGGAAGCAAGATGCTGCTTGGGGTGACTTGGGCCTTGAGTGCCAGACTGAGCATTGCCTGCCAGACTGAATATCACCATCATCGTAATCTAATCATAGTCATCCAGTTGTGAGGTCATCTGATACTGGCAATGGGCATACAAAATATTAAATAGGATATTTATTTCTAAGCCAAGTTTCACAAAACAATTTATAAACTTTTTTTAGTATAAACATAGTGTATGCTTACTATAAAAGGAAAAGTATATAACTATTCAAGTATATATAGATCCCACTCTATATTATCTGTTGCTGTGTGACAGTAATACCACAAATATAGTAGCTGAAACAACACATTTGTTTTCTCACAGTTTCTGTGGGTGAGGAGTTCAAGCATAGCTTAGCCAGGTCCTCTGCAAACTTATAATCCAAGGGTTGGCTCGGGCTGTATTCTTATCTGAGCACTCTACTGGGGAGGGTTCCAGGCTTACCTGATGGTTGGTGGCATTCAATCCTCGTAGACTGTCAGACTGAGGGCCTTGGTTTTTGCTGGTGCACTCAGTTCCTTGCCTCATGTAGAGTAGCTCACAACGTAGCAGCTTGTTTCACTAAGACAGCGAGGAAGAGTGTTTCCTAGTAAGACAGACACTGTAGTCTTACCTAATACAATCATAAAAGTGACATACTGCCTCCTTTGCCATATTCTGTTAGAGACAGGTTACAGCTTTGCCCAGTGGCAGTATCCTAGCTAATGAGGTTTATCCGAGGTGTGATTATTAAAATAATTGAAAACTTTTCCCAATACACTGCAGTGACAACTTGCAGCATAGGTTGGCAATGGTAATTTTTGACATCTCTATGGAGACTGAATTAAAATAATAAAAAAAAAAAAGAAGTTATAGGTTCGGCCCACACTCAAGAAGAAGAGATTATATCGGGGCATGAATACCAGAAGGCAGGGATCATTAAGAAACATTTTAGGGTTTAACTCCATACCCTCCCTCGAAAATAGATAACGAAAACACTGCTTAGGGTTACCTTTTTTTTTTTTTGAGACAGAGTTTCGCTCTTGTTGCCCAGGCTAGAGTGCAATGGCACGATCTCGACTTACCGCAACCTCCGCCTCCCGGGTTCAAGCAAATCTCCTGCCTCTATCTCCTGAGTAGCTGGGATTACAGGCTTGCACCACCACGCCTGGCTAATTTTGTATTTTTTAGTAGAGATGGGGTTTCTCCATGTTGGTCAGGCTGGTCTCCAACTCCCAACCTCAGGTGATCCACCTACCTTGACCTCCCAAAGTGTTGGGATTACAAGCATGAGCCACCACGCCTGGCCTAGGGTTACCATTATTAAAAGCAAAATTTGTGGACCATTTTTCTCTGCACATACCAAAGTATAGTAGTAATTTAGGAGCAACAAGAGCAAAGGATGACTCTTGAGATTTTGAGCCTGGATGCCCAGGAGAGAGCTCTGTGCTTTTTCTTGATTCCTCCAAACAATAATTTGTTAAACAGGAGGGAGAGGACAGAGCATGTAAATGATGATGCCAGTAACTACTTGGAAATAGTGATTTTCATACTGCTTTTAAAAGAGGAATAAATTGGTTTCAGTAGATGACCTTACCCCAAGAGTAATTGAGTTCTCCCTCACTTTTGAACCAGAACCTTTGAGGATTTAATTTACAATATTTTCTTCTGGGCATGGTGACTTATGCCTGTAATCCCAGCACTCTGGGAGGCTGAGGCAGGAGGATCACTACTTGAGCCAAAGAGTTGGAGATCAGCCCTAGGCAACATAGGGAGACCCTCATTGCTCTTTTTTTTTTTTTAATAATAATTTACATGTCTTCTGCCCTCTGTCTTTGAGTAACTGCTCCCATGTTAACAAGAACCATATTAATACGCTAAGAGTGGATGATGTCACTTAGCTGGCGTCACCAACTCCTGCCATGTATATTCTAAATGAACTATCCTCCCATAGGGGAATACACACCTGGGTGTGTAGACTCTGCCCCAGCAGGCCCATTTGACAACCAGTGGCTCTCTTAGTTTCTTTTTTCTGTTTGTTTTTTTGAAATGGAGTCTCACTGTGTCACCTGGGCTGGAGTGCCCTGGCACAATCTCGGCTCACTACAACCTCTGCCTCTGGGCTCGAGCGATTCTCCTGCCTCAGCCTCCCGAGTAGCTGGGATTATAGGTGCACACCACTATGCCCAGCTAACTTTTGTATTTTTAGTAGAGACGGGGTTTCGCCATGTTAGCCAGGCTAGTCTCAAACTCCTGACCTCGTGATCTGCCCATCTCGTCCTTCCAAAGTGCGGAGATTATAGGCGTGAGCCACCATGCCCGGCCCTATACATAATTTTCTATTTTGCTGATAATATTTTGAGTTTTATTTTTTATTTTGAGAGAATCTCATTCTGTCACCCAGGCTGGAGTGCTGTGGCACCATCTCAGCTCACGGCAACCTCCACCTCCTGGGTTTAAGCAATTTTTGTGCCTCAGCCTCCTGAGTAGGTGGGACAACAGACACGCACCACCACGCCCGGATAAATTTTTGGATTTTTAGTAGAGACAGAGTTTCACCATGTTGGCCAGGCTGGTCTTCAACTCCTGACCTCAAGTGATCTGCCCGCCTCAGCCTCCTAGACTGCTGAAATTACACGCATGAGCCACTGTGCTTGGCCATATTTTGAGTTTTATTCACATAGTTATACCACACATATTCTGTTTCTTAATTTTTAAAATTTATTATTATTTTTTAATTATTTTTGAGACAGAGTCTCACTCTTTTGCTTAGGCTGTAGTCTCAGTGGTGCAATCTCGGCTCACTGCAACCTCCATCCCCAGGTTCAAGTGATTCTCCCACCTCAGCTTCCTGAGTAGCTGGGACTACAAGCATGCACCACCATGCCTGGCTAATTTTTGTATTTTTTGGTAGAGACAGGGTTTCCTCATGTTGTCCAGGCTGGTCTTGAACTCCTGACCTCAAGTGATCCACCCACCTTGGCCTCCCAAAGTGCTGGGATTACAGGCATGAACCACCCCCCCCAGCACTATTTATTTATTTTTTGAGACAGGTTCTGTCTCATGCTGTTGCCCAAGCTGGAGTGCAGTGGTGGGATCACGGCTTACTGCAGCATTGACCTTCTGGGTTCAGTCTATCCTCCTGCCTCAGTCTCCTGAGTAGCCGAGACTATGGGTACGTGCCACCACACCCAGCTACTTTTTGTATTTTTTTGTAGAGATGAGGGTCTCACTATGTTTTTCAGGCTGGTCTTGAACTCCTGGGCTCAAGTTATCCACCCACCTTGGCCTCCCAAAGTGCTGGAATTACAGGTGTGAGCCATTATGCCTGGTCTATTTTAAAATGTAGAATATTTTTGCTGAATGCATAATTTCAATGTTCCTATTGTGATTTTGTTAATTACCACTAATCCTTCATTGTTTGATTAATAAAGTAGGGCAATTAGATGTTAGAATTTTGCAGATTATACCAGTGACACATGGCCCCTTGGCTAGGATTATGCATAACTTATGATTGTTTTGAGCAAAGAACTGTGAGGTCAGTGACAACAATAATGACAAGTAATATTCAAGTAACCTCTTGCTGTTAATACTGGCTTTTGTGGCCAGGCACGGTGGCTCACGCCTTGTAATCCCAACACTTCGGGAAGCTGAAGTGGCGGATCACCTGAGGTCAGGAGTTCAAGACCAGCCTGGCCAAAAGGGTGAAACCCTGTCTCTACTAAAAATACAAAATAGGCTGGGCGCAGTGGCTCAAGCCTGTAATCCCAGCACTTTGGGAGGCCGAGTCGGGTGGATCACAAGGTCAGGAGATTGAGACCATCCTGCCTAACACGGTGAAACCCTGTCTCTATTAAAAAATACAAGAAACTAGCCGGGCGAGGTGGCGGGCGCCTGTAGTTCCAGCTACTCGGGAGGCTGAGGCAGGAGCATGGCGTGAACCCGGGAGGTGGAGCTTGCAGTGAGCTGAGATCCGGCCACTGCACTCCAGCCTGGGCGACAGAGCAAGACTCCATCTCAAAAAAAATAAATAAATAAAAATAAAAAATAATTAGCTGGGCATGGTGGCACACGCCTCTAATCGTAGCTACTCGGGAGGCTGAGGTTGGAGTATTGCTTGAACCCTGGAGGTGGAGGTTGCAGTGACCCAAGATTGCTCCACTGCACTTCAGCCTGGTTGACAGAGTGAGACTCTGTCTCAAAAACAAAACAAACAAACAACAGCAAAACAAAACTGGGTTTTGTCTTTAACTGCCTCATGGAAACATATAGGAGACTTGTGAAATAAGTATTCTTATTCCCATTTAACAATGAGGAAACAGTCTTGGAGAGGCTAGCTCCCATGTTTGATGTGACAGTACACTAATATAAGTAAGAGAAGTAAAGAATGCAACACATTGTAGGCCGGGCACAGTGGCTCATGCTTGTAATCCCAGCACTTTGGGAGGCCAAGGTGGGTGGATCACCTGCAGTCAGGAATTTGAGACCAGCCTGTCCTAAATGATGAAACCTGGTCTGTACTAAAAATACAAAAATTAGCCGGGTGTGATGGCGGACACCTGTAATCCCAGCTACTTGGGAGGCTGAGGCAGAAGAATCGCTTGAACCCAGGAGGCGGAGGTTGCAGTGAGCTGAGATCAGGCCACTGCACTCCAGCCTGGGCGACAGAGAGAGACTCCGTGTCCAAAAAAAAAAAAAAAAAAAAAAAAAAAAAAAAGCAGCACATTGGGTATTTCAATATTTTAGAAAAAGGAATGAACAAAACCAACTGTTATACAAATAGAAAGGGAAGGACTACAGGATCCATAAAGTACTTACAGGAAATCTTCAAGGCAGGACAGAATCTTTTCTGCGGAGAGACCGGGGTGAAGGCATTGTGCAAGGAGGTGGTATTTGAAGGATGAGCAAGACTTGGTTTGCAAGTGGGAACAACATGCCAAATAGAGGGAACCACATGGTCTAGACTGGCTGAACTGGCAGCCTTTATTGTGCATACAGAGGGCTCCTTTTGGCTGTAGTGTGCAAAACTTAGGATAAGGTTGTGAAGTCTGGAAAATAGATTTTTCATATCTCTAAAAATTTGGGTTCAAAAGTAAAATAGTCCACTTTGCAAAACCTTCATGAGAAAGGGATGATTGCTTAAGTCTTGGTGTTTATGTGTCTTTTTTATTGTTCTATTTTTTAATATTTATTTATTTACTGTTTGAGACAGAGTTTGTCACTTTGTTGCCCAGACTGGAGTGCAATGGTGCAATCTCAGCTCACTGCAACCTCCGCCTACCAGGTTCAAGCGATTCTCCTGCCTCGGCCTCCCAGGTAGCTGGGACTACAGGCATGCACCACCATGCCCAGCTGATTTTTTTTTTTTTTTTAATATTTTTAGTAGAGATGGGGTTTCACCATGTTGGCCAGGCTGGTCTCGAATTCCCGATCTCAAATGATCCGCCCACCTCAGCCTCCCAAAGTGCTGGGATTATAGGCGTGAGTCACCAGGCCTGGCCAATTTTGTATTTTTAGTAGAGACGGGGTTTTACCATGTTGGCCAGGCTGGTCTCGAACTCCTGACCTCAGGTGATCCACCTGCCTCAGCCTCCCGAAGCGTTGGGATTACAGGCATGAGTCACCACATCTGGCCTTTTTTGTTGTATTATACTTTAACATATCCTAAACATTTTCTCATCATTAAAAAGTTAGCATAAACATTTTATTCATATATAATATTTTTATCTACTTTTTTTCTTTAGAGCTCTATTTCTGGAAGAATCTACTTTTTGATTTGTGGTTCTGAAATTATAGCAAATTGTGTAATTTATCAGATTTTGTCACAGGCTATAATACATAACTGAGTCATACCCTATTTGCAGCTTTTCTCACTCTAATGCTTGTGTTGATTGTTTTTTCCAGCAGTGCAGGGTAGATTATCAACTGGCTTATAATCAGAAGAGCTTGCTTGTATCACAGTGAGTTATACTTCACTGATTTCACTGGGAAATCTTACTTCCTGAGCTTCCATGGTTAAAGATTTGTAATGCTCAAATCTTCTTTTGATGTTTATTCCATCAGAGAAAAAGCAGCAACTACTTTGTCTTAGTGTTGCCAAATTGAAAAGAGCCTTTGGTTTGGCCAGGGTCTTTGTGATGGTGCCACCTGGCAGTGTCTTCCCTCCTGAGGAGCATCCCTGCTCACCTGAGCCTCTCTGATCCTAATACTGCCTGTCAGATGCAGCTGGTCCACCCGAGTGCCAAGCTTGCGCTCCTTTGGAGTTTCAGCTGTACTAACTTTTGCTTAGCTGTGAGGAATCAAGGATTTTGCTTTTGCTGGGGGAGGAGTTTTTATCCTGTAAACTGAACTTGCTTCCTTTGAAGGGTTTACTGGATTGGCAGATTATTAGTCCAGTCATATCTATCTTTCAACATAGTTTGGCCATGTCTTTTTTTTTTTTTTTTTTTTTTTGAGATGGAGTTTCGCTCTTGTCACCCAAGCTGGAGATCAATGGTGTGATCTCGCCTCACTGCAACCTCCGCCTCCTGGGTTCAAGCAATTCTCCTGCCTCAGCCTCCCAGGTAGCTGGGATTACAGGCATGCACCACCACACCTAGCTAATTTTTGTATTTTTAGTAGAGACGGGGTTTTGCCATATTGGCCAGGTTTGTCTTGAACTCTTGACCTCAATTGATTTACCCACCTTGGTCTCCCAAAGTGCGGGGATTACAGGCGTGAGCCACCATTCCTGGCCAGTCATGTCTTTTTCTTTTTTCCTTTTGTTTTCTGACAGAGTTTGGCTCTTGTTGCCCAGGCTGCAGTGCAATGGTGTCATCGCAGCTCATTGCAACCTCCGCCTAGCAGGTTCAAGCGATTCTCCTGCCTCAGCCCCCCGAGTAGCTGGGATTACAGGCACCTGCCACCACGCCCGGCTAATTTTTTGTATTTTTAATAGAGATGGGGTTTCACCATGTTGGCCAGGCTGGTCTTGAACTCCTGACCTCAGGTGATCTGCCTGCCTTGGCCTCCCAAAATGCTGGGATTACAGGCATGAGCCACCGTGCCCCACCAACATGTACTGTTATTTACGTTTTAAAAAGATAAAACAATGTTCAGTATTTTGGTGGAACAAGCTTGGTACTATCCTGCATTATATAAAGTGAGTATTAAAAATGAAAATCTTTAGGTGTCATAGTAAAAGATGTCCCAAAAGGTGGAGATAATAATCCTACTGATATGTGAATAGTCATACTAGGAACCTTATAGTTGGTTTTGAATTTCACACTTTTCAGGAGGACGTAGACAAAATGAAATTCTTACAGGGTGATATGTGTTCCAGCCAGGGCATATGAAGACTGGTTGAAGAAATGTTTCACACTTGGTTGATAATTATAATAGCTGTCTCCAGCCATGTTCCAGAAATAACATAAGCCTGCTTATGATATATTTTATTTTATTTATTTATTTATTTATTTTTGAGACGGAGTCTCGCGCTGTGTCACCCAGGCTGGAGTGCAGTGGCGCGATCTCGGCTCACTGCAAGCTCCGCCTCCCAGGTTCACGCCATTCTCCTGCCTCAGCCTCCGAGTAGCTGGGACTATAGGCGCCCGCCACCTCGCCCGGCTAGTTTTTTGTATTTTTAGTAGAGACGGGGTTTCACCATGTTAGCCAGGATGGTCTCGATCTCCTGACCTCGTGATCCACCCGCCTCAGCCTCCCAAAGTGCTGGGATTACAGGCTTGAGCCACCGCGCCCGGCCTGATATATTTTATATTTGAAATGATAATGGCTTCCATGTGTTGATCACCTACTTTGTGCCAAGTACATACATTATCCATAACCTTTTCTCCAACTCTTTGAAATAGGTTGTATTCTTCCCTGAAGAATCTGGATAATTAGACTAGCTTGCACAGCTAATTTATGCTGCTAATGAAAGGTAGACCTGGGATTTAACGTTGTGCTTTTTGTATTATACCATACTGACTCTGGCAGGAGCATGCAGTGAGGTTGTGGGTGGTGGGCACTTCCCCTCTTCTGCTTATGATTAGGTTAATTCCTGAAATTTAAAATGACATTGAATAGTCATAGTAGACAGTATTAATTGAACACTTATTATGTGCCGTACACCTTTCTAGGCTCTTTGCATGTATTATTTAATTCTCACAACTCAGCGAAGTTGTTACCATTATCGTCTCCATCCTGCACATGAGGAAATTGAGTCTAGGGGTGTAGGTGGAAGAACTTGGGTTTGAAATAGGCTGTCCAGCTGCAGAACCCACACTTAGCCCCTGTGCTGTTTGCTTTATGTAGATGACCATTGTGTGTACACACGAGTGCAAAGTTTTTGTTTTTGTTTTTGAGACGGAGTCTTGCTCTTGTCACCCAGGCTGGAGTGCAATGGTACGATCTCGGCTCACTGCAGTCTCCACCTCCGGGTTCAGGTGAGTCTCCTGCCTCGATCTCCTGAGTAGCTGGGTCTACAGGGGTGCACCACCATGCCCAGCTAATTTTTCTTTTCTTTTTTTTTTTTTTGAGACAAAGTCTCACTCTGTTGCCCAGGCTGGGGTACAGTGGCGTGATCTTGACCCACTGCAACCTCTGCCTCCTGGGTTCAAGCAATTCTTCCACCTCAGCCTCCCAAGTAGCTGGGACTACAGGCACGTGCCACCATGCCTGGCTAATTTTTATCATTTTAGTAGAGACGGGGTTTTACCATGTTGGCCAGGCTGGTCTTGAACTCCTGACCGCAAGTGATCTGCCTGCCTCAGCCTCCCAAAGTGCTGGAATTATAGTTGTGAGCCGCTGCACAGGGTTCCAGCCTTAGTCTTTTGTGACGTGCAAAATGGCAAGTTTATATGATTTAACCTAATATAGATCAAGAGAAGGATATTCCAAACAAACTATTTTTTGTTTTAGGAAAGAATTGGATGTATTAAAGGTTTGTGTTTTGAGCTTCTCCACTGACATACTTTTCCTGTCCAATTATTTGTCTGAGAAGTGTGTATTCTATTTCACATTGTGTCACTTTTGCTTCTCCTTTTTATTTTATTTTTTTGAGACAGAGTTTCGCTCTTGTTGCCCAAGCCAGAATGCAATGGCGTGATCTCAGCTACTGCAACCTTTGCCTCCGGGTTCAAGCAATTCTCCTGCCTCAGCCTCCCGAGTTGCTGGGATTATAGACACACACCACCACGCCCAGCTAATTTTTTGTATTTTTAGTAGAAATGGGGTTTCACCATGTTAGCCAGGCTGGTCTGGAACTCCTGACCTCATATGATCCGCCTGCCTTGGTCTCCCAACGCTCTAGGATTATAGGCGTGAGCCACTGTGCCTGGCCAACTTTTTCTTCTCTTACCTGCAACTAACTGATCTGGCGTCTTTTATATCTCTTGTTATAGGTACAAAGTGATTTTAAGGTATTCTGCTTTGGGATGTATGTGTATAGGTTTTTGTTGGTTTAAATTGGCTCTATAATAGCATCCTTCAGACCACCAAACCTAATTTTGAAATGTAGAGTATAATTTAGATCAAATTTAAGAATTTTAAAATTACTTCTGATTATGGGATGACACTTGAAAAAATAATCATAATACTTACCAAGGGTTTAACAGGCTACCTGCTTCCAGTGGAAATTGTGTGACTTTGTTTAAGAAAAATTTGATTAACTCGAGAAAGGTCCATTCATTGCACATTGAATTCCTAATTTTTAAAAAAAGGTCCACTTGATATATTCTTGGGTGACCAAATCTGTAGCATAGGAGTGACTTAAGGTGACTGTTTTCGTTGGTGGGAAGACATTCTAAAGGGAGTCCTCAAGAAACTGCATTTCTAACACACAAGAGGTTCTTGTGGCCTGTGGGTGGTGACTCACACCTGTAATTCCAGCACTCTGGGAGGCCAAGGCGGGTGGATCACTTGAAGTCAGGCGTTCAAGACCAGCCTGGACCAGTCTCTACTAAAGCAACGAACAAAACAAAACAAAAAAAGATGGACATGGTGGTGGGCGACTGTAATCCCAGCTACTTGGGAGGCTGAGGCTGGAGAATCACTTGAACTGGGGAGGTGGAGGTTGCAGTGAGCTGAGATCTCACCATTGCACTCCAGCCTGGGAGACAAGAGCAAGATTCCGTCTCAAGGAAAAAAAAAAAAAAAAAAAAAGTCCTTGTGATGGGTTTAGGTTTTGTCATTGGTGCCTGACCGACTATTGCCTTCTGCTTATTTGTTTTTTAGGGTCATGCTTTTATTGTCGCTTTGAAATTGATCATTGAGTCCTATGAGTCCTCCTTATGCCTTCTACCTCCATTTAGTTAGCTGGTTTTTCTTGTAGTCTCTGGGTCCTTTTTGTTGTTGTTTCTTTTGCATTTATTATTATTATTGTTATTTTATTTATTCATTTTTGACACAGGGTCTTGCTTTGTTGCCTAGGCTGAAGTGCAGTGGTGCAGTCATGGCTCACTGCAGCCTGAACCTGCTGGGCTCAAGGGATCCTCCCACCTGAGCCTCCTGGGTAGCTGGGACTATAGGCACATGCATCATGCCTGGCTAATAAAAAAAAATATTTTTTTTGTAGAGATGGGGTCTTGCTGAGTTGCCTACACTGATCTTGAGGATCCTGGCCTCAAGTGATCCTCTTGCCTTGGCCTCATTTATTGTTATTTTTAATTGATATGTAATAATTTTACATATTCATGTGGTACAGTGATATTTCCTTACATGTATACAATGTATAATGATTAAATCAGGATAATTAGCAAATCCATTACCTTGAACATTTATTTCTTTGTGTTCAGAACATTCAAAATCTGCTTTTCTAGCTATTTGAAGATATATAATAAATTATTATTAACTATAGTCACCCTATAGTGCTGTAGAATACTAGAACTTATTTGTCCTATTCTGGATCCTTTTTTTTTTTTTTTTTTTTTTTTGAGGCAGAGTCTTGCTCTGTCGCCCAGACTCGAGTGCAGTGGTATGATTTCGGCTCACTGCAAACTCTGCCTCCCGGGTTCACGCCATTCTCCTGCCTCAGCCTCCCGGGTAGCTGGGACTACAGGCGCCTACCACCATGCCCAGCTAATTTTTTTTGTATTTTTAGTAGAGACGGTGTTTCACCATGTTAGCCAGGATGGTCTTGATCTCCTGACCTTGTGATCCACCCGCCTTGGCCTCCCAAAGTGCTGGGATTACAGGCATGAGCCACCACGCCCGGCCTTTCTTTTTTTTTTTTTTTTTTTTGAAACAGAGTCTTGCTCTGTCACCCAAGCTGTAGTGCGGTGGTGTGATCTTGGCTCACTGCAACCTCCGCCTCCCAGATTCAAGCAATTCTTCTGCCTCAGCCTCCCGAGTAGCTGGGATTACAAGCATGTGCCACCATACCTAGCTAATTTTTGTATTTTTAGTAGAGATGGGGTTTCGCCATGTTGTCCAGGCTGGTCTCGAACTCGTGACCTCAGGTGATCCACCCACCTCGGCCTCCCAAAGTGCTGGGATTACAGGTGTGAACCACTGCACCTGGCCAATTCTGGATCCTTTTGATCAGACAAAGTATGTCATAAAACAAAGTACGTGTTGAAATCTCAAAGACTCAGTACTAAAACCTTTGTAACTGTTACATTTCCCTTGCACAAAAACTGGCGTAAAATCTCTTAGGTTTCACAGAGAGATACTGAGGAATATTCCCTATTTCCGTCCACAAGGATGGGTACCAGGATGGTAGTGAATGTAAGTCTGGTCCAACTCGTAAGTACCAGCTTGAGATCCTTGATTTTTAAAATTTTTATTTTATTTTATTATTATTATTATTATTATTAGAGACAGAGTCTGGCTCTGTTGCCCAGGGTGGCATGATCTCAGCTCACTGCAACTTCTGCCTTTGGGTTCAAGTGATTATCATGCCTCAGCCTCCCGAATAGCTGGAATTACAGGTGTGCTCCACGATGCCTGGCTAATTTTTTTGTTCGTTTGTTTTTTGTATGAGTCAAAGTCTTGCTCTTGTCTCCCAGGCTGGAGTGCAATGGCATGATCTTGACTCAATGCAGCCTCCGCCTCCCAGATTCAAACAATTCTCCTGCCTCAGCCTCCCAAGTGGCTGGGATTATAGGCACCTGCCACCATGCCTGGCTAATTTTTGTATTTTTAGTAGAGACGGGGTTTCACCATATTGGCCAGGCTGGTCTTGAACTCCTGACCTCAGGTGATCCACCTCCCTTGGCCTCCCAAAGTGCTGGGATTACAGGTGTGAGCCACCATGCCCAGCCCATTTTTTTGTATTTTTAATAAAGATGGGGTTTCACCATGTTGGTCAGGCTGGTCATGAACTCCTGCTCTCGAGTGATCCACCTGCCTTGGCCTCTCAAAGTGCTAGGATTACAAGTGTGAGCCGCTCTGCCTGGCCTGAGATCCTTGATATTTTGTTTTGTTTTGTTTTATTTTGTTTTTTAAGGATTTTTCCTTGAAGTATGTGAAACCCTGAAAACTTGTATGACTGTTGAAAATAAACATGTTGATTTCTTCTTCCTAAAGATGAATCACAGTTGAGTCTTATTTGACCTGAAGTTGTTTTCATTCTCTCTAAACAGTAATTTGAGGAGGTAATGGCAGTCTGATGTCTCAGGCTACATATGCACGCTAGTCTTTCACCTTCAGTTGTCATGTGTTAGTGCATGTTTTGTAATAACTGGGATAAATACAAGGAACCTTTGCTTTTGTTTTTATTTTTTTCAGTAACAAATACTTTTAAGAAAACAGATGATTTTGTGTCATCTAATGCACCAGCTGTCGACCTAGACCATAAGTTTAGATGCAAGGTTGTGGACTGTTTAAAATTTTTCCGCAAAGCGAAACTGTTGCACTATCACATGAAGTATTTCCATGGAATGGAGAAGTCACTGGAGCCAGAGGAGAGCCCGGGAAAGAGGCATGTCCAAACCAGGGGCCCTTCAGCTTCAGACAAGCCCAGCCAGGAGACCCTGACCAGGAAGCGGGTCTCTGCCAGTTCCCCAAGTAAGTATCTTCATTCTTCATTGTGTCATGGATGGCTCGGTTGCTTGGCCACAGTGCTTGTGTTTTCTGACACACAATGCAGGCATTAGGTTTGTCTGTTCCAGTTGAATCCCACAGGATTGAACATACTAAGTGATCCTCCGGGCTGCACCATGGAGCTGTGGCCTTCCTGCAGGCCACAGTTGCTTAGCCTCTGAAGGCCTTGCTGCTTCCAGTATAAGTGGGGACAGTCAAGCAAAGGGACCTCATTCAGAAGCCAGCAGGAGAACTCGTGCTCAGAGCAGCATGGGTGCCATCGTGCCACTCTCCCAAACCTGTGTGTTTGCCTTGCCAGCAGTACAAAAGAGCACGATAACCAAAAGGTGATATGTGATTCTACTGCTGGGTCCAAATGTGAATCCTGTTTCATCTTAAGTGCAACTGAAGATATTTATAATAGCACTGTTTATTTTGCATAGAAACCATAATAGTAGTAGTAGAGGTTACCATAAAATCTCATTTTATAACTTATTACAGAGAACCTTTTAGGAAATGTCTTATCTAAAGCTTACAGAAATTGAAAAATTACATGTTTCCAGGGGAATTTCAGAAGAATTAATGGATTTCCAATAAATTCTATAATCTTCCCAGCTTTTTACTTGCTATTGTAATATCGCTACCTACTTCTTGGCTTAAAGGTTTTCTATTAAAACATGTAGGTATTAAATGGTGTATGGAACTCCTAGGACATCTGACAGTGTTCCCAGTAGAGTATACAATCAGGTTTCAGGATGGGCAGAGCCATGCAGACTAAGGTGAACTCTGACCCTCTGAGGGGTCAGCCTTCATTTATGCTGTCAAGACTTTGAATGTGCTGTATTATCCATTAGAAATATAATGCGAGGCCAAGCACAGTGTCTCATGCCTGTAATTCCAGTACTTTGAGAGGCCAAGGCAGGGGATCACCTGAGGTCAGGAGTTCGAGACCAGCCATACTAACATGGTGAAACCCTGTCTCTACTAAAAATACAAAAAAATTAGCTGGGCTTGGTGGTGCATGCCTGTAATCCCAGCTACTCTGGAGGTTGAGGCAGCAGAATTGCTTGAAGCTGGGAGGGAAAGGTTGCAGTGAACCAACATTGTGCCACTGCACTCCAGCCTGGGCGACTGAGTGAGACTCCATCTCAAAACAACAACCAAATAAGCTAGCATAAACTGATACAGATTATATGGTTTTGCTTATATAAAGTTCAAAAATGAGTGAGAACTAATTTATGGTATTTGAGGTCAGAACAGTCGTTACCTTTGGGAGGAGGTAGATAGGACTGGAAACTGGGCAGGAGGGAGACTTCTAGGGCTCCGGAAATGTTCTGTTTCCTGATCCGCATGGTGACTATACGGTGACTTTCATATTTCATTTATGAAAAAGTATTGATTTATATGTTTATTTGTGTGTACTTTTCTGTGTATGTTTTATGCTTCAATAAAAAGCATACTTAGGCAGGCATGGTGTTTCCTTTTATCTGTTTGTTTCCTTTTATCTGACTTACCTCCAAATTAATCTTCTTTTCAGTCCCATGGCACTAATCCAGGTTTCCCCTCTTGCCTTGGTTGTTGTGGTCATTTCTTAATCAGTTTCCCCCCATCATTCTTTACTCACTGTGGTTATCCATCATTTTGCCGTCAGATTGATCTTTGAAAGTAGAAACCTGATTATATCACTCTCTTGCTAAATAATGTGTAAGGACAGGATGATGCTTCTGAAAGCATAAGTTTTGGAGCTGGACACAAGGGTTGTGAATCCCATCTGTTCCCTCAGTCACTGTAGGACTCTCTTCAGGTCTTCAGACCTCACTCTCTCTTTCTGAGTGTAAACCTGAGTTCTTGTAATTAGTTTATAAGCTAATCTTTTTCATGAGCCTATTTCAAGGCCTGGTATGGGGAAGTGGATTTCCTTCTCCTTGCTTTCCATAATTTCATCCTTCTCATCCAGCCATATGTGGCTGAGGTGGGTGCATTTGTGTGAGCTCTCTAGCTGGATTCTGAGTGCTGTTGGGGAGGAATTATGTTGAGTCATCTTGAGTCACTGTAGTATCCCATGGGCTCTGCAGCACGTGGAAACAACCAGCACTGAAGGCTGGAGATTATGTTGAGTAAATGGAGATCATTGAGGTGTCAGGAGCCAGTAGAAATAGCAGGCACTGGATATCTTAATGGAGTGACATCTGGGCAGGATGAGGGTACAACACTGGAAGTAGGGTGCAGCCTACCCCAGACAGCACAAAGCTACCAGAGTCAGATTGTTTTAAAGACTAAGGCTTGACAGGCAAGAGGCCACTGAGGGACCCAGGGAAGTCCTGCTTGCCTGACCATCATGATGTGTGCTGTCTGTGCTAGGACATAGTACCCCTCCCTCTCCCTGTTCATGGTAATTGTCTGAGGAGGGAGTTTGCCCAGCATAATGTACCTCGGTGTGGGGCAGGTATTCCTGGCCAGATGCTGATCCACCACCTGGCTTTGGGATTCTTGGTTAACTGTACTTGCATGACTTGGTTTATGTTGAGTAATATGTGTCAGCTCACCTGAGTTTGAATACAGGCTCTACCACTTGCTTGCTCCAGGACCTTGGGCAGAGAACTTGCTAAACTTCAATTTTCCCATCTGTGAAATAGAGATAATAGTACTACCTACCTCATAACTTTGTTACAGTAAATGACCCAAGGGGAAATGCTTTGTAAAATGTCTGGCCTGTAGTAAACTCTGAATATATAGTCTTTCTTTATCTCAGTGAAAGCATTTACCCAGGTAGTCAGAGATCTGAGTTCTGAACTCAGCCAACTACTGATGAGCTACGAAACCAATAGACAAGACATTGCCATTTTTGTATAATTAAGAAGCCTGAGTGATTGATTTTCTTTTATTTTGTCTTTCTTTTTTTTTTTTTTTTTTTTTGAGTGATTGATTTTCTACTTTCATGTCTCACTCTTGGATATCATGCATTATACTGACCTGGGATTTTAATCTCCTTAATACTGAAGGATCCTTTTCAATGAGATTTGGAAATTTCTTGGTGAACTGGAGATTTTTGTTTACCAGTTTAAAAAAATAAGGCCTGCTTGGCCGGGCGCGGTGGCTCAAGCCTATAATCCCAGCACACTTTGGGAGGCCGAGACGGGCAGATCACGAGGTCAGGAGATCGAGACCATCCTGGCTAACACGGTGAAACCCCGTCTCTACTAAAAATTACAAAAAACTAGCCGGGCAAGGTGGCGGGCGCCTGTAGTCCCAGCTACTCGGGAGGCTGAGGCAGGAGAATGGCGTGAACCCGGGAGGCGGAGCTTGCAGTGAGCTGAGATCTGGCCACTGCACTCCAGCCTCGGTGACAGAGTGAGACTCCGTCTCAAAAATAAATAAATAAATAAATAAAAATAAGGCCTGCTGTATACTCACTAAACTAGTAGGGGTGGACAATTATAAAATGCTTTAAGGGAAACGAGAGTCTTTTAAATCCCTATGCTTTAACTTATTGCCAAAAGGTTTTTTAAATCTTTATGTTTTAATTTGTTTAAAGTGTTTCTTTGTAAAATTGATCAATTTGGTGGCAGAATGTGCCGCACAGACCACTCACCCACTGTCTGATCATTTCTGTACCCTCTCAGTGAGGGCACAGCCTGATCATTTTTGTACCCTCTCAGTGAGGGCAGGATTTGTGCAGCCAGGAAGGAATGTACCCCCACCCACATGTCAGGTGGACACAGCCTCCTAGACAACATGGCGATTACCCAAATGTATCTCCCTTGCCTCATTGCTGATACGTTTAGCAGTTACCAGATCGAAGGAACTAGACCATCCATCTTGCTGTGACCTAGATGGAAAATTTAAAGCCTAGCCACCAGCCCTGACTGTGCCACTAACCAGCAAGAGCCTCGGTATTATCATATGTGGATGGGGCTCAGTAGACATGTGCAGCCTTTATCACGTAGCTGGCTATCAGTGAGAGTGAACATAGCAGTGTATGCTGAAGATTCTGTAGTGTGGCTGCCTCATTCTGCCCCAGCTCTCCAGAAGGCACCCCTCTTCCAGGCATTACCCCTTACCTTTCTCCCATCAAAGCCTTGCCCCAGTTTATCAGAGTTTTACTGGATACTTGACTAATCTGATAACCAAAAATTTGAAAGAACAGAACCAACTTAATAGTATCCTTGTTTCACCTCAGGCTTCTGAGAAAGCCCTTATCTCTAGGGTGGAATTTCAGACAGTGTGGGGAGTTTAGTTGGGGAGACGTTTCAGAGTGAGACTCTGATACCAGGCAACCTATGTTTTAGTTTACAGGCAGTGTGAACTTGACATTCTGCCTAAGTGAAAAACAGAATATTATAGGATTTGTGCTGCGTGTTGATAGTAACTGTAAAAAAGTACCCCCTTTATGCTGAAGGCTCTGATTTTTTTTTTTTTTTTTTTTTTGAGACAGAATCTCACTGTGTTGCCCAACCTGGAGTGCAGTGGCGTGATCTTGGCTCACTGCAACCTCCGCCTTCGGGGTTCATGCAATTCTCCTGCCTCAGCCTCCCAAGTAGCTGGGATTACAGGCATGCACCACCACACCCAGCTAATTTTTGTATTTTTAGTACAGATGGGGTTTTGCCATATTATACAGTCTGGTCTTGAACTCTGGGCCTCAAGTGGTCCCAAACTTGGGTTCTAATGGATTTCTCTGATGGAGATTCCTGGGGTTTCTAGCAGAACCATTGGGACTCCAAAGTACCCTGCAGAAATTTCTTGGTTTTGGACTCCTCAATTTCTGGGCCAGTAAGTTTGAGCAGAAGTAGTAGTTTTGGTCTGAGAGCCCGTAGACTGATCTTAGTAGCAACCTGCCACTGTTCCCTTTGTGATCTCAGGCAGGTCTCTTCACAGATCTGATCTCCTCATTTCTTTTCTTTCTTTCTTTCTTTTTTTTTTTTTTCGCTCTTGTTGCCCAGGCTGGAGTGCAATAGTGCGATCTTGGCTCACTGCAACCTCCGCCTCCCGGGTTCAAGTGATTCTCCTGCCTCAGCCTCCCGAGTAGCCAGGATTACAGGCATGCAACACCATGCCTGGCTAATTTTGTGTTTTTAGTAGAGACGGGGTTTCTCCATGTTGGTCAGGCTGGTCTCGAACCCCCAACCTCAGGTGATCTGCCCGCCTTGGCCTCCCCAAGTGCTGGGATTGCAGGCGTGAGCCACTGTGCCTGGCTGATCTCCTCATTTCTAAAGTGATGATATAGAATTAGGTGTGCATGAGACCAGGCCCTTTCATGTGGGGAGAAAAGCTCATAAACAACGTGAGAAGGCTAAGTTCTGTGTTAGGAACATGTAAAGTGCTGTGGGAATACAGATTCAGATTTTGCCTGTAGGGTAGGAGCTGGACTGTTGAGAGGAGAAAGACATTTGAGTTAGGCCTTGCTGTGAATTGAATTGTGTCCTGCCTTCCTCCCTAAAATTCATCTGTTGAAGTCCTGACCCTCAGTGTGATGGTATTTGGCAATAATTAAGTTTAAATGATGTCACGAGCGTGGAGCCTTCATGATGGGATTAAGGGAATAGAAAGCTCCCCCTAGCCCCCCATATGAAGATGCAGCAAGAAGACAGCTCTCTGCAAGCTGGGAAGAGGGGCCTCACTGGGAACCAAATAGGCTGGGACCTTGATCTTGTACTTTCCAGCCTCCAGAACTGTGAGAAAGAAATATCTGTTGTTTAAGCCACCCAGTCTGTAATGTTTTGTTATGACAGCTTGAGCAGACTAACCCATGCCTTGAGGAGTGAGGCTAGATAGGAGTTGGACTAGAAGCCGGGGAAGAGGAAAAGCATCCCTGTGCCAGGAATAGGCATAGCAAGAATTCAGAGGCATCAAGGGGAATAAACCAATCATCTGTCCCTAAGGTGTCCCTTCTGACACCAGCCTTCTGTAATCCTGTTACTCATATGGTTCTTCTGCTCTCAGCCAAGCCTTTAGTTGCAAAGTGAATTTAGAAGGTCAGTTTAGATTTGCTTTTCCAAATGAGGTTTCTTAGTATACCAGCATCACTTAATAAATTCTCTTCCAGGAGCCAGCTCAGGCTCCCTTGGGTTTCTTTCTGTGTAGGTGAGTTCAGTCCTGAATACAGGTTAGACTCAGAAAGAATTTTCTAGTGTCAAAGAGGGCCTCTCCTGTGCTTATTATTACTTATTGCTACATCTGTTTGGGTCATGTTCTCACCCTGGGTAAATCTCAGTTTTAGGCCAAAGTGAACCTTGGGGCACTGGAGTGGGTACCTCTTTGTTGCCATCCACAGCTTTTCTCATGGGACTACACTGGCCTTATCGCAGGAGCATGTCCTCCTCCCCTTAAACAAAGAGAGCAGTGTGAGCTTAATTAGAATATGGATTATGGTGCCATAACAGAGATAACAACATAGCTGGCTAAAACCAGAGAAATTTATTTTCCTCTCAGGATGAACTGCAAGTTACCTGTGGTGGCTCTGCTCAGGCTCTGAAGTTTCCTGGGCCTTGCTTTCTCCCCATTGTTCCACCAGGCCCCAGGTGCTGCTCTTCTTTGGGGTCTAAAATGGCTCCCCCTGCTTGCTTATCTTTCAGCTGCTGGGAAGGGAAAGTATGCTCCTTTCTTTTAAGGGCACAACCCAGAAGTGCCACACATCACTTCTTATATCCCATAGGCAGAACATCTGCCAGCCCTCTCTCAAGGGAACCTGGAACATGAACTCTTCCTATGGAAGAAGTGGAGAAATGGTGTTGGGGAGGGCGTTGCAACGTCTACCACATGAGCTAAGAAAAATGCAGGGCTTGAGGAGGGAGGGGTTATTGGAGGGCCGTCCTGGGTTGGTGTCTGGGTGGCACCCATGGTAAGGGACTAATAGGAGATGAGGTTGGGAAGGTAGACATGGTGAAATGACACTGGCAGGCCCTGAGTACCACTTCTCTGACAGGCAGAGAGAACCCCTCTAAGCCCATATCTGCTTCTGTTCTGCCCTTGAGCTGCCACCCCCTTATGCAGATCAGAACATGCTCTGGTCATTGCTTGTCCCAGCCTCGTGGCTGAGCTCTGCTCTGTGGTGTACAAGCAGTTACCTCATAGGTGGTGGTGATGTTATTCTTTTCCCTCCTGGAAGCAGCGGTCTGATGACCGTTGTCCATCTGCTCTCATAAGTCAGTGATTGGATGGAATACTCAAGAGTCAGCTGTATGGAGGAGCAAGAAGGCCTCTGGTATTTCTCCTGATGGACACCTGCAGCTTGGGGAGAGGACAAGTGGCCATCCTGGAGGAAAGCCTCGCCCTGCTTAGGCGACAAGCTGCTCTCCGATCCAGAGATGGCCAACCCAGTCAGGGCAGCCAGGAGGAAGCTGTACAGCCAGTACATGCTCTGTGGGTCATGGAACAATTGGTAAAGCTGTCCAGAGAGAGAGCTGACAGCAGACCAGTGACCAGCACTGCTTTCCAGGGAAAGAGTATTGCAAGCAAGATAGTAACAACTGACATTTGAGTACCTCGTGCTGGGCGCTGTTCCAAGTTCGTTACTTGTATTGTCTTATTTAGTCATCAGCACTAACCCCTGTGAGGTGGGTGCTGTTATGCCTAATTTATGCTGTTATTCCACTGTGGTCTGAGAGTATGGTTGATATGATTTCAATGACGTGAATTCATTGATACTTGGTTTATGGCCAAGCACGTGGTCAATTTTAGGTTATTTGCCATTTGCAGATGGGTGGAATGTATAGTTTGTCATTGCTGCATGGAGTACTCTGTAGATGTCTATTAGATTCAGTTGGTCATGTGTAAAATTTAAGTCCAGTATTTCTTTGTTTTTTGCCTCGATGATCTTTCTAATGCTGTGTCAGTGGGGTGTTGAAGTCCCCCACTAAAATTAGGTGGCTAAGTCTTTCTTTAGGTCTAGAAGTACTTGTTTTAAGAATTTGGATGCTCTAATGTTGGCATATTAGGCATCTATAATGCCTAATTTATAGATTAGAAACTAAAGTGCAGATGAGATGGATTAATTTGAACCAGTATTTACAGCTCTAACAGGTGGTGGAGCTATGATTTGGATCTGTTGTGAAGCCCATACTCTCACCTTGAGGCTCTGCTGTCTTATGATTCCAGGCCCTGGAGTGGGAAATAGGAGTGCCTCCCTGCAGGAGACTTCCTGTGCACATGGCCATCTAGGGATTTCTGCCTGTTGTCACCTTGTCTACCCCTGTTCCTCAGGGACTCACCTGGCTTAGCTCAGTCCTTGCTGGGCAATTCTCTGTGTCTTCTCTAGGGCCTGCAAGTTGTGCCACTGGAGTTTACAAATGACCACCATCTTTAGCCAGATAACCAGGCATGCCCTAGCATTGGGCAGTTTTCTTCTACATCTTGCCCTCTCTGTCTCAAGGATTTAGGACCTCGATTATGTTGCTGCTTCAGGCAGTTCTGCTACTGACAGGATAAATTCTGTTAGCATTTCACTAAGCTGATGGGTATAATTACTTTAGTTGGAGGTCACTAAAACCTGAATTTACAAGTAAAAACTGGATCAGGGAGCAGTTTGTGTGTGTGTGGTGGGGGGTTGGGGGTGAAGGTACAACAGATAATATCCCTCCTTTGCTGAGATCCTCCAGTGGCTTCCTAAATCACTCATAGTAAAAGCCAACTTCCTCACAGGGCCCTTCATCATGATCTGCTTCTAGCCTCCATCTGCTTCTTTCCCTCACTCAACCTAATTCTAATTTCAGTTCCTTTGGAGCCATACAGATCTCCTTGCTATTTCTTGATTTCAAATTCCAGTTGTTCATTGCTGGCATATAGAAAAGCAATAGGTTGGCCGGGCGCGGTGGCTCAAGCCTGTAATCCCAGCACTTTGGGAGGCCGAGACGGGCGGATCACGAGGTCAGGAGATCGAGACCATCCTGGCTAATACGGTGAAACCCCGTCTCTACTAAAAATACAAAAAACTAGCCGGGCGAGGTGGCGGGCGCCTGTGGTCCCAGCTACTCGGGAGGCTGAGGCAGGAGAATGGCGGGAACCCGGGAGGCGGAGCTTGCAGTGAGCTGAGGTCCGGCCACTGCACTCCAGCCCGGCGACAGAGCGAGACTCCGTCTCAAAAAAAAAAAAAAAGAAAAGCAATAGGTTGTTGTATATTAACCTTGTATCTTGTAACCTTGCTATAAGTGCTGTTTTGGCAATTTTTGTTTTGATCAATTCTTTGGGATATTCTGCATAGACAGTCAGATCATCCTCAAACAAAGGTAGTGTTATTTCTTCCATTTCAATCTATAGAGCTTTTATTTCCTTTTCTGGCTTACTCCACTAGCTAAGATTTCCAGTAAAATGTTGAGTAGGAGTAGTGAGAGACGCACCTTGCTTTGTTCCTGATCTTAAGGGGAAAACATCCAATTTCTTACCATTAAGTATGAAGTTGGCTGCAAAGAAGTTCTTTATCCAGTTGAGGAAATTCCCTCCTATCCATAGTTTGCTGCCCCATCAGCTTTTTAGGTTGGTGCAAAAGTAATTGTGGTTTTTGCTGTGACTTTCAGTGGCAAAAACAGCAATTACTTTTGTACCAACTGAATAGAATATAGCTCTGTGAGGGACAGGGGGTGTTATCTGTCTTTGTTCATTGCCGTATCCCTCCTCCCTAGCATGTGCCTGGAAGATAGTATATGCATGGTATCTGTTGACGAAATGAATTGAAACCATGGCTAATAATACGGTGGTAGCCAAGAAATTGTAAAAATGAGTTTTGTTTTTATGTTTGGGGAAGACCCTGTTCCCAGGATCAATGAAAAGTAAAAATTATTGATAGCTTTTTTGAAATTCAGGAGGCATCTGACCATGTTTTGCCCATCTACTTTCTTTGGGCCTTGGTTTCAAAAATGAGTGCTTTTACAAATTGGTCTAAGTTCTCTCCTAGCTTTCATGTTTGTTGACTTTCTTCTCTAGTTGCAGGGTATTTTAACAGTTAAGGAGCTCAAATACCCTTAAGTCCTATGTTCTGTAGCCAGTACATCAACTCTGCCTATAGCTTCCAGGCTTGCCAGTCAGTAGGCACAGCCCACTGTTCCTTTCTGATGGTTCCCGAGTGCTCATTTGGGAGAGGGGCCTGGTTGCAGTGCAGACATGGTGCTGGAGAGTCAGACCAATTTGCTTTCAAATACCTATGTGATGTCAGGTGGGTGATTTCACCTCTCTGAGCTTCAGTTTCCCTGCCTGTAAAAAGGGAATGATATACACACCAATTAAATGAGATATTTGTGATTTCCTTGCACACAAGTGCTTAGTTAAAATGGAATCTGATTGCCTACCCTGCCCCACACCTGCTTTGTGGAGATCTTGATTCCGTATCAGAATCACTTGGAAAGTGTTTTTAAAATCCTGATATCCTTGAAAAAATTATGCTAAATGAAAGAAACCAGACACAAAAGGTCATGTATTGTATGGTTCCATATTTATGAAATATCCAGAGTAGATAAACCCATGGAGTCAGATGCAGGTTGATGGGGCTGAGGGGAGGAGTTTAGGGGAGGAGAAATACTGCTTAATGGTAAAGGGTTTTACTTTGGAGTGATGGAAGTGTTCTTAGAACTGTATCAAAGTGGTTGTACAACATTGTGAATGTACTAAATGCAACTGAATTGTTTTCTTTATAGCTTTATTGAGACTTAATTATACAATGAACTGCACATATTTAAATGGTATAATTGGTGAGATTTAACATATGTTTATACCCAACTATCACCACAATCAAGATAGTAAACATATTCCACTTCCTCCCAAACTTTCCTCATGCCCCTTTTTAGTTCCTCCTTCCCACCTCTCCCCTCCACCTGAGCTCCAGGCAACCACTATTCTGCTTACTGTTACTTATGGTTTGTTTTCTGTCTTTTTTTTTTTTTTCCGAGACCGAGTTGCGGTGTTGCCTAGGCTGGAGTGAAGTGGCGTGATCTCAGCTCACTACAACCTCCACCTCCTGGGCTCAAGCGATTCTCCTGCCTCAGCCTCCCAAGTAACTGGGGTTACAGGCATGAGCCACCACACCTGGCTAATTTTTGTATTTTTAGTAGGGATGGGGTTTTATCATGTTGGCCATGCTAGTCTTGAGCTCCTGACCTCAGCTGATCTGCCTACCTTGGCCTCCCAAAGTGCTGGGATTACAGGTGTGAGCCACCATGCCCAGCCGGTTTGTTTTCATTTTGTAGACTATTATAGAAATGGAATCCTGCAGTGTGTACTTGTTTTGTCTGGCTCCTTTCACTCAGCATACTTTGAGATTCACTTATGTTGCTGTTTGTACCTTTATTGCTGATAAGTTTTCCAATGTTTGGATACATCATGAATTATTTGCACATTCACTTGTTGATGGACATTTGGGCAGTTTTCAGTTTGGGGCAATTACAACTAAAACTGCTATAAGCCTTCATGTATAAGTCTCTGTGTGGACATAAGTGATGCTTTCTCTTGAATGGAGATGTTGTAGTGGATGGCAAGGTCATAGGATACATGTACGTGTAAACTCTTGATATGTAAAAAGGCATGGTGAATTACTTGAAATCCTACAAGTATATTTGGTAAGAGAAGAAGAAACGACTGGATTTTTTTTGTTTGTTTTGGAGACAGAGTCTCACTCTGTCGCCCAGGCTGGAGTGCAATGGTGTGATCTGGGCTCACTGCAACCTCTGCCTCCTGGGTTCGAGCAGTTCTGCTGCCTCAGCCTCCCAAGTAGCTGGGATTACAGGCGTCTGCCACCACGCCTGACTAATTTTTATATTTTTAGTAGAGATGAGGTTTTGCCATGTTGGCCAGGCTGATCTCAAACTCCTGACCTCAGGTGATTCACCTGCGTTGGCCTCGCAAAGTGCTGGGATTACAGGCATGAGCCACCATGCCCGGCTACAACTGGATTTTTCAATGGTGAGGCTATTAATTTTGAAAACTGATCTCAGTAGAGTGGTAGGTGGGAAGCTTTTTAGATTGTGATTAGGAAATACCCTGAAGGGAGAAGTTTGGACAGGGAGGATTGACATCTTAAGGAGTTTTGTTATAGAGTAGAGAGGATGAAGTTTTGGTATTTGGAAGGCATGAACTGTTCATTTAAAAATAACTTTATGTTATATGAATGGCACCTCAATTTTTTAAAAAAGAGTGAAACAAGCAACAGAACCCTGGCTGGACGCGGTGGCTCACACCTATAATCCCAGCACTTTGGGAAGCTGAGGTGGCTGAATCACCTGAGGTCGGGAGTTCAAGACCAGTCTGGCCAACATAGTGAAACCCTGTCTCTACTAAAAATACAAAATTTAGCCAGGTGTGGTGGCATGTGTCTGTAGTCCCAGCTACTCTGGAGGCTGAGGCAGGAGAATCGCTTGAACCCAGGAGGCGGAGGTTGCAGTGAGCTGAGATCGTGCCACTGGGTGACATGGCAATGAAAACAACAACAAAAAAATCAGATCCCCAGGTGATTCCAGTATGTAGCCAGGGTTGAGGAGCAGTGATCCAAGTAGAGTTTTGCAAACTTGTCTGTAAAGGGCCAGATAATAAATATTTTCAACCTTGGGGACCATAAGGTCTCTGTCCTCACTACTCAGCTCTGCTGTTGAAGTGTGAAAGACACATAACCAGTGAGCATGGTGTGTTTCACTGAAATCCATTTACAATGACAGGCAGTGGGCCAGAGTGTGCTGAGCTGGACTGAAAGGCTAAGTGATGGAGGCATGGCTCTGCCACGGGCAGTCTGCTCCAGACTTCCCAGGTAGAGCCAGGCCCACTGGACATGCTTACTTAGGAAAATAATAAGCACCCCAGCATTGAAAACAAAATGTTAAAATGCCAACATTTGTGTTTAATTCTAGCTACAAAGGACAAGGAAAAGAATAAAGAGAAGAAATTCAAAGAGTTTGTGAGAGTGAAGCCAAAGAAGAAAAAGAAAAAGAAAAAGAAAACCAAACCTGGTAATTTTTTTTTCCTCAGGGTTTCACTTAGGTTTCCTTACTATGAGTGGGGAGCGGTTGCTTTCTCCCATTATGGTCTCTGAGCCTGTGCTGAGCAGAGGAAGGACCAATAGTCCCTTACCAGGACTGTGGGCTCAATCTAGTATGGGCCCTGGAAGGGGAGGCGCCCACTCACCCAGGTGTTACAAAGTCCCGCTGGCATTGAAAAACCTTCTCACTTGCTGCATTGGCCAGTGTGCCCTGCTTCAGGATGGTACAGATGAAGGCATCGAAGTGTAAGCGGATGTGCAGGTGAATGACGGTATTTGTTCACACACATGACTCTGAAAACACATCTTTGAGCCCTCTCGAGAAAGGATTCCCTTCTTAAAAACTGTGTCTAGCCCTCACAAAAATGTTTAGAAAAATCTGTATTCTGACTTTGGGACTTAAAGGATGCCACGTTTTATTCTCAAGTGTATCTTCTAGCTTAGAAAAACAATCGTATCAGGAAAAGAGGAGAGGGGCGATGCTGAAGAGGGGTGTTTGGGCCCCTGCATCTGCTCTCCACACCTCTTTTTGGTTGAATTGTCCCTGAGCCTTTGTGCTGCTTGAAAAGGAGGCTTGTTGGTTGGATGAGATTGATTCTGGAATGCATCACTGTTATCTAGGGTTGTTCATTCTTTCCTGATCCTGTTCTTCCAGAATGCCCCTGCAGTGAGGAGATCAGTGACACCTCCCAGGAACCTTCTCCACCCAAGGCATTTGCTGTTACCAGGTGTGGGTCCTCACACAAGCCAGGGGTCCATATGAGCCCGCAGCTTCATGGCCCAGAATCTGGACACCACAAAGGGAAAGGGAAAGCACTGGGTAAGGAGGCTCTTCTGGCCTGATCATTTGCTGATAATTTATTGGAAAATACAAGCATACCTGGGAGATATTACCAGTTTAGTTCTAGGCCACTACAATAAAACAAATAAAGCTAGTCACACATAATTTTTATTTTCCCAGTGTTTACAAAAGTTATGTTTATACTATATTGTAGTCTGTTAAGTATTCAGTAGCATATGTCTAAAACAATGCATATACCTTAATTGAAAAATATTGCTGTGCTGAGAAATGTCAAGTTTTTTGGAGTAAGTCCTCAAAAGCATACACAACAAATACAGAAATGGACAAGTGGGATTGCATCAAGCTGAGAAGCTTATGCACAGTAAACTAAACGATTAATAAAGTGAACCGAAAACCTACTAAATGAAAGAAAATATTTGTAAACTATTCATTAACAAGAGATTAATAACCAGAATATATAAGAACTCAGCTCAATAGAAAAATTATTCAATAGAAAAATTGGTGGCCAGAGTGGTGGCTCACGCCTGTAATCCCAGCACTTTGTGAGGTGAGGCAGGTGGGTCACTTGAGCCCAGAAGTTCGAGACCAGCCTGGCCAACATGGTGAAACCCCATCTCTACAAAAATACAAAAACTTAGCCAGGCATGGTGGTGTCCGCCTTGTAATCCCAGCTACTTGGGAGGTTGAGGCAGGAGAATCGCTTGAACCCGGGAGGCTGAGGTTGCAGTGAGCCGAGATCACGCCACTTCACTCCAGCTTGGGTGACAAAGCCAGACTCTGTCTCAAAAACAAAAACAAAACAAAACAGTAAAATATGTTATATACACACACACACACACACACAATATATATGTAAAAAAATCAGTAAAATGTTATATATATACATATACACACACACACACACACACACACACATATATACATATGTGCTCAACCTAATATGGGCCCTGGAAGGGGAGGCGCCCACTCACCCAGGTGTTACAAAGTCCCGCTGGCATTGAAAAAACCTTCTCAATTGCTGCATTGGCCAGTGTGCCCTGCTTCAGGATGGTACAGATGAAGGCATCGAAGTGTAAGCAGATGTGCACGTGAATGACGGTATTTGTTCACACACACAACTCTGAAAACATATCTTTGAGCCCTCTCGAGAAAGGCTTTATATATATTATATATTACATATATATATATATATATATATATATATATATATATATATAACATTGCAACCTCTGCCTCCCAGATTCAAGCGATTCTCCTGCCTCAACCTCCCAAGTAGCTGGGATTACAGGCGTGCGCCATCACGCCTGACTAATTTTTTTGTATTTTTAGTACAGACAGTTTCACCATGTTGGTCAGGCTGATCTTGAACTCCTGACCTTGTGATCCACCCACCTCGACCTCCCAAAGTGCTGGGATTACAGGCATGAGCCACCGTGCCTGGCCTGTTACATTTCTTAAACCTTCCTTTGAGATAAAATTAGTTTAGTTCTTCCATATGTTCTGAAAAATGTGACATATGTGTTCATTAGGTCAATCTTGTTTTGATGTAATGTTTAAAAATTTGAACTAGCAATACATTTCATTGTGTTAACTGACAATGTAAAAAATGAAAGCTGGGTGCAGTGTCCCACACCTGTAATCCCAACACTTTAGGAGGCTGAGGCAGGTATATTGCTTGACCCCAGGAGTTCAAGACCAGCCTGGGCAACATGGCAAACCTTGCCTCTACAAAAAATACAAAAAAAGTTAGCCGGGTATTGTGGCATGCACCTGTAATCCCAGCTACTTGGGAGGCTGAGGTGGGAGGAACACCTGAGCCCAGGAGGTCAAGGCTGCAGTGAGTGCATGCCACTGCACTCTGGCCTGGGTGACAGAGTGAGACTCTGTCTCAAAAACAAAAATCAAAAACAAAAACAAAAACTCTGTAGACAGTGAGGAATGAGGAAGGGGAAGATTCCAGGGATAATCAGAGGTAGAATCATTTGAGGCCTGATTAGTTATAATCACAGCTAACTTTTACTAAGCGCTTGTTCTGAACCAGACCCTATTGTAAGTCAGGCATAACTATTAATATTTTATTACACTTCACAGATAATGTATTTTTTTTACAAACTGAAGGTATGTGGCAGCAACCCTGAAAGTCTATTGACACCATTATTCCAAAAGCAAATACTCACTCTGTGTCTGTCAGCATTTTTAAGCAATAAAGTATTTTTTTATTTTTTATTATTTTTATTTTATTTATTTATTTTTGAGACAGGGTCTCATTCTGTCACCCGCGCCAGAGTGCAGTGGCATGATCTTGGCTTACTGCAACCTCTGCTTCCTGGGTTCAAGTGATTATCCTGCCTCAGCCTCCCCAGTAGCTGGGACTGCAGGCGAACCACCACACCTGGCTAATTTTTTGTATTTTTAGTAGAGACAGGGTTTCAACATGTTGACCAGGCTGGTCTCAAACTCCTGGGCTCAAGTGATCTACTCACCTTGGCCTCCTAAAGTGCTGGGATTACAGGCATGAGCCACTGTGCCCAGCCTGTTTGTCTTTTGAGAAAAAGTCTCATGCTGTCACCCAGGATGGAGTGCAGTGATGTGATCATAGCTCACTGCAGCCTCAAACTCGTAGGCTCAAGGGATCGTCCTGCCTCAGCCTCCTGAGTAGCTGGGACTATAGACATGCATCGCCGTGGCCAGCTAATTCTTTTTTTCTTTTAGTGGAGATGAGGTTTTACCATGTTGCCCAGGCTTAACTTGACCTCTTGAGCACAAGCAATCCTCCTCCTTTGGCCTCCCAAAATGATGGTATTAGAGGCATGAACCACCATGCTCAGCCTTTGTTTACAGAGTTTTAAAGGTAGCTCTGGATACAGACAGACTGTAAGCCAGGTGCTGACTGGATGGGGTGAGGCTGAAGAACATGTTAGAGTTGTCAGGGATGGTGGTCTCTGTGGTTCATGGGGAGTTGTAGCTCCTCTGCCACTGAGTGCTATGATCTTGAGTAGCCACTGCCCTTGGGCTTCATTCTCTCAGTGAAATGCAGAAGTGGAGTTGAGTTCACTGCCTGGCAGCATGCCTCGTTTGAGCTGTTACTAAATGACAGATCCAAGGACAGATTGGCATCCTCGTTTCCTTGCCCTATGAATGTTCTTGCTTGGAGGAGTGGGACTATAAGGTCATTTTTCATTCTTGACAATCAAAGGGGTTTTAATTTTATAACCTAAAATAGTAACTATTGTTTTCCCTTTCCTCGTAGAGGAGGATAATTTGAGTGAGTCCTCTTCTGAGAGCTTTCTCTGGAGCGATGATGAGTACGGCCAAGATGTGGATGTGACCACCAACCCAGATGAGGAACTTGATGGGGATGACCGCTATGACTTTGAGGTGGTCCGTTGCATCTGTGAGGTCCAGGAGGAAAATGACTTCATGATTCAGGTAGGGAGGACTTCCAGGAAACAGGTCTAGAGAAGCACAAACTGGTCCTTGAAGGGAATTTTGAGGCCAGCAACAATGGCAAGTCATACCAGAGCCCCAGATAGACAGCATGAATAGCAGCAGACTGAGCTTTGCTTTTTGGTTTGGCTTCCTCAGAGTTCCAGGCTGCCATACATAGTCCACTGATGGAGTAAGAGAGGACTTTAGGGATCACTGAGTCTAAACCTCTCATGCTCTGCTTGAAGCAACTGGGACCCGCAAATGGGAAGGGCCTTGCCTGTGGTCACAAAGTGAGGAGTTGAGCAGCAGGGACTGAAATCTTTGGAGTGGCAGTTTAATCTTCCCATGGACTCTTATCTTCTCTTTGAGGTAAATTGTCTTTGTGATCATGCAGGCTGGCTTTATAACTTCTATGTTTCTTTTTCTTTATTTTCCTGACATTTGCGTCTGTCGTCTCTATCTCTGAGATGTGCCTGTGGTGGGCGGGACCTCCTTACCTGCTTGGGGAAACCATGCCTGGCCAGCACCTACCTGCCCTGGCCCTTGTCTGTAAATCGCAGTTCTGGGAGAGGTGGCGCTGGCTGGCTGGCTCCTAAGGGTGTCACAAGTTCCCTGGGTGTCTTGACAGCTGCCCAACTGGCTTGGGAACCTGAAATTTTAAAAGTCATGATTATATTGGTTAGGGTTTTTTTTAGGGGCAAGTACAAATATTGTTGGGAAATAGACTGGGTCCCAGGACTCAGAGGCAGGGCTGCCTTCAGGCTCAGAACCTGGAATTCCATCTTGAGGGCCTTTGTCTGCCTTGTTTCCTGCTACTCTGGAGTCCTTTTGGTTCTTTTTGATTTTATTCCTTGCTTATTTTCTTGGAAAATGAAAAATGGTCACCTTTGGCCTTGCCCCAATTTTACATTTTTGTGTTCAAGAGACTAGGTAGACCAAGGTCAGAATCTTAGTCCCAATTCTAAATTTCTGAGTAAGGAATTCCAGCCAAATTTAGATCAGATATTAGTTTTTGGAACAGTCACTTGTGGCCAGAGGGGAAACAGTTTGTTATGGGTCAAATGCTCTCCCCTTGTCTAGTTATCTGGTCTGGTGGTAGTAGAGCTTACAGATTATCGACAGGGGCAAAAAGACTGCCTGGGGCCCCCCTGTGTTATATTATAACGTGAATGGGGGTTCAGGGGTTATTCCCAGTAAAGGGGGTGGCTGCCCATCGTCCAATAAGAATCTATATAGCCTACTGAGATTATGAGAAACAGGCCCAGCCCCTTTGGCTTGCTTTCTGTGATAGAATATTATTTCCTTGCCCTTTCAGTACTGTAGGTTGGCATGGCATGGATTTTTTTTTTTTTTGAGACAGAGTTTCGCTCTTGTTTCCCAGGCCGGAGTGCAATGGCGCGATTTTGGCTCACCACAACCTCTGCCTCCCAGGTTCAAGTGATTCTCCTGCCTCTGCCATCCAAGTAGCTGGGATTACAGGCATGTGCCACCACGCCCAGCTAATTTTTGTATTTTCAGTAGAGAAGAGGTTTCTCCATGTTGGTCAGGCTTGTCTGGAACTCCCAACGTCAGGTGATCCACCTGCCTTGGCCTCCCAAAGTGCTGGGATTACAGGCATGAGCCATTGTGCCTGGCAAAATGTTTTTGTTATGATAATTTTTTTTTTTTTTTTTTTTGAGACGAGTCTTGCTCTGTCACCCAGGCTGGAGTGCAATGGCACAATCTCGGCTCACTGCAACTTCCGCCTCCTGGGTTCAAGCGATTCTCCTGCCTCAGCCCCCTGAGTAGCTGGGACTACAGGTGCCTTCCACCACGCTCGACTGATTTTTGTATTTTTAGTAGAGACAGTGTTTCACCATATTGGCTAGGCTGGTCTCGAACTCCTGACCTTGTGATCTGCATGGCATGGAGTTTTGAAATTCACTTTTGGACCTTGACTTAATATACAGTTGCATTTTTTCCTCTCATTCTTTGAATTTGTTGTCTTTGTATTCAACAGTCCCCTTTCCTTTTATTTCTTGAAACATTGGGACTTTGCCGTAGCTCTTTAAACTTTCAGAACAACTAGAGATGAGTAGATGTATTTGCTTTTTTGCCTTTTATTTTCCTAGGGCTTTTAGAAAACACTTATTTTGAAATAATCATAGATTCACAGGAGGTTGCAAAGAAATGTACAGGAAAGTCCCATGAATTCCTCTGCTGGTCTTCCTCCCATGCCAACAGCCCATAAACCCACAGTAGGATATCAAAACTACAAAACCAGTTGACATTGGCACAATCACTAGAGCTTATTCAGATTTTCCCAATGATATACACGTACTCATTTGTGTGTGCATATAGCTCTGTGTGCTTTCATTACAAGTATAGCCTTGTGTAATCACTCCCACAATCAAGGTACTCAGGTTACTAAGACCATGAGATTCCCTCCTGGTACCCTTTATAGCATACTTATCCCCAACCCTGGAAACACTAAACTGTTTTAACTGTCTATATGTAATTTATGACTCTTGGTTAATGGAATCACATGGTATGTATCTTTCTGAGAGAGGCCCTTTTTACTCTGTATAATATCCTTGAGATTGATCCATGTTGTTGTGTGTTTCAGTAGTCATTTATTCCTATTGTCCAGTAGTATTCCATGCTATGGATGTACCACAGTCGTGCTCTTTTTGTTAACAGAACTAAAGCAACTCTATGGAGCTAAGGTAACTGTGTCCAGCTGAGTAGTGATTTAAAGTTATTGGAGTGTTTTCAGAAATACCATCTCACCTCTAACAAGGCTATCTCAAGTCACTTGTTTGGGAAAACAAAATTACGAAGATATGATTTTGTTCATCATTGTAGAACCATTAAATAAGTCATCAGATTATGATTTGAACCCAGGGGCACCCAGTCAAGTGCTCTTTCCCTAAGGGGCCTTAGCTATGGGGATTTACATTTACAGTTGAGAAGTGAAACAAGAAAAATTCGTTTTTGAAACATAATAGTACCATCTAGACTGGCTGACCAACCCTTCCCCAGCACCACCAGTGCACACACGCATATACATACACACATACATACACA
Organism: Macaca mulatta; assembly: GCF_049350105.2. Lineage (NCBI taxonomy): Eukaryota > Metazoa > Chordata > Mammalia > Primates > Cercopithecidae > Macaca > Macaca mulatta. The sequence goes on from NC_133415.1 coordinate 88,751,104, forward strand.
CACTTTAGGCTGAGGGAGAGTCTTGTCTTTTTGAATAGCCTTCATAGTCACCTCTGGGATTTAAGGGTACCTGATATTTAAGACCTTTAGTATACTTTGGTTCAGTGGTTTTCAAACATTTTTGAATATCAGAACCCCTTTTCAGAACCCCTTTTCCTAATGGACTGTTTCATAGAACCCCAAAATATGTAACAGGTAACAGCAATAGTTTTGAAAGTTCAAAATGGATGATCTTTACTTGTGAGGTCGGACATGTGAATGGTGGGCATATTCCCATGATTCTGATATGCTGTCAGAGCTCTGAGTGACAGACAGTTGCTGACTTGGAGCACTTCAATGGCTCATTTGTTTTTCTCTATTTGGTTACACAACAGTGAGACACGCGTGATGCACATGGCCATTGTCAGGGTGATTTTTCCTGAACAGCATGCTGTGTAGTTACTTTGATTAATCAGAGATGGGAGGACAAGCTCCGTTTTGAGGTCAACATAATACTGAGCTATCTTAGCAATACAAAATTGTGTGTGGTGGCGGGCTTCACTGTCTTAACATTTGACTTGGAACATGTTTGAGCGCGCATCTTTTTTTTTTTTTAATTGTCCTATGTTAAAAACACACACATTTTGTAGACTCTCTGAAGCCCTGTGGACTACTATTAGATAATTGTTGGCTGGGCATGGTATAATCCCAGCATTTTGGGAGGCTGAGGCAGGAGGATTGCTTGAGCCCAGGAGTTCGAGACCGCCCTGGAAACATAGCAAGACCCTATCTCTACAAAAAATAAAAAATAAAAAAACTAGATGGATATGGTGATGCATGCCTGCAGACCCAGCTACTCCGGAGGCTGAAGTGGGATGATCACTTGAGCCTGGGAGTTCAAGGCTGCAGCAAGCCGTGGTCGTTCTGTTGCACTCCAGCCTGGGTGACAGAATGAGACCCTGTCCCCCTCCAAAAAAAAGAAAAGAAAAGAAAGGTTATATAACTCAGACTATTATTTTTTAGTAGATTTTTTTTTTAAGTTTGTTTTTAAAAGGATGTTAAAGATCTTTAGTTTCTACTCTGTCATCCTTGAGCATATGCTCAGTTCTAGGCCTTGTTAGCCTGACAGATTTGCCCTTTATCTGCCTGTTAAAATCTTCAGTGGGTGAGGAATGAATGTTCCTCCTGGCAAGGCTATTCTGCCTAACAGTATGTAACCCATTTCTGATCCACTCTGGTACTTTCTCCATTGACTTTTCTATAAGTAGCAAGGGTCTTGGGGTGTTTGAGGGTAGAGGTTAATGTGCTGTTATGTGCTATATGAAGAAACTAATTTCGGGGCAATCGGGGCCACCAGGAGCATGGCGAAGTCAGGAGCCAACTTGATCACCCACTTCCCCGGCTCCACAAGACCTTGTGTCTCGAGCTCACTTCAGAGCTTCTTGGCTTTTGTTCCAGAGGACTTTTCTGTGCTGTCCACCTGAACCAAGAATGTCCACCTGGCTTTGTGTTAAGGAGAGATAGTTTCTGACTGTCTTGTCACTGAGAGCAATGTACCTTTTCCACTCAATAACTTTAGCAAAAGGCATAAATTTAGAGGGAGCTAGCTAGAACAAATACAGTTTAAACTTTTAAAATGTATTCACCATCTAATTAGGAAGACATGAATAAATTTTTCTTAAATCTTTACCTTAAATTGATATTTTGAATAATCCTAGAATACATTTAGAGTGTGTTTTCTAGAAGCGTATGTATTACTATAGAGAAATAACTTTTTGGATCATTTTCATTATATGGGTAGTATCAACATCGTTCATATATATCGCTATTTGATCTTATTTACCAGTGCTAATTTAAATCACTAGAAGGTTAAAATCCTACTTAATAATCATGGTATTTGAGGAATCTGGCTACCACATAAAAATGAACATCAGGAAATACATTTGATATTTAAATTATTTTAATTGCCATAGAGCAGGTTTTGTTAAGCTTTTTTAAACAGCTAGATAATAAATTTTTAGGTCTTGTTGCGCATACTGGATTTTTCTTTGAGCAGGTGTAGGCAATATGTAAAACAAATTTTCACCTGTATGGTTGGGTGCAGTGGCTCACATCTGTAATACCAGCCCTTTGGGAGGCTGAGGTGGGCAGATCACTTTAGGCCAGGAGTTCAAGACCAGCCTGGGCAACATGGCAAACCCTGTCTCTACAAAAAATACAAAAATTAGTTAATTGTGATGGTACACACTTGTCGTCCCAGCTTCTCAGGAGGTGGGTGGACCACTTGAGCCTGGGCAGTCAAGGCTGCAGGGAGACGAGATAGTACCACTGCACTACAGCCTGGGGAATAGAGTGAGACCCTGTCTCACAAAACAAACAAACAAAAACCCCTAAACAAATGAATATGGTTGTGTTCACGTAATACTTTATTTACAAAACAAGTCAAGTTGGCATTGGCACATGGGCTGTAGTTTGCTGACCTTTGCCCTACAACAACAAGTATTAATATGTATTAAGTGCCCAACTCCAGTAAAGATTATGTAGCAGTTTTAAAAAGAAGCCCATTTTAATGACCTAGCACTGTGGCTCACACCCATAATCCTAGCACTTTGGAAGGCTGAAGCCTTTGAGTCCAGGAGTTCAAAACCAGCCTGGGCAACACAGAGAGACCCTGTTTCTACAAGAAATTGAATAAAAATTAAGTAAATAAAAATTTAAACAAAGAAGCCCATTTGAAAGTTTTGGTTATTTTAAAATTCATATTATTTGTTGGTACCTAATGCACTGACATAATTCAAAGTCCAGAAAGCACACAGAGAAATACCTTATCACCAGAGAAATACCTTGTCACCAACCACCCATTCCCTAGAGTCAGCCCTTATCAGTTTCTTGTATATCCTTTCAGAAACATTCTATGGCTAAACAAACAATAGCAAATGTATTTTTTCCTTTTAAAAATTTTTCGGTAAAATACACATAACATTAAAAGTTACCCTTTTTATTTTTATATTTTCCTTTTTTGAGACAGGGTCTTGCTTTGTCACCCAGGCTGGAGTGCAGAGGCACAATCACAGCTCATGGCAGCCTCCAGCTCCTGGGCTCAAGTGATTGTCCCACCTCAGCCTCCTGAGTAGCTGGGACTACATGCACACACCATCACACCTTCTAATTTCTTTAATTTTTTTTGTAGAGATGGAATCTCACTATGTTCCTCAGGCTGGTCTCAAACTCCTGGCCTCAAATGATCCTTCCTCCTGAGCCTCCCAAAGTGCTAGGATTACAGGTGTGAGCCACCCTGCCCTGCCTAAAAGTTGCCGTTATGACCATTTTTAAGCATACAAGTCAGTGATATTAAGTACATTCACATTGCTTTGCAACCATCTCTTTTTTGTTTAAATGCAAATGTTCGCATTTTATGTGTAGTATTTTCTTTTCTTTTCTTTTCTTTTCTTTTCTTTTCTTTTCTTTTCTTTTTTCTTTTCTTTTTGAGACAGAGTTTTGCTCTTGTCGCCCAGGCTGGTGTGCAATGGCGTGATCTCGGCTCACCGCAACCTCCACCTCCTGGGTTCAAGTGATTCTCCTGCCTCAGCCTTGCGAGTAGCTGGGGTTACAGGCATGCACCACCATGCTTGGCTAATTTTGTATTTTTAGTAGAGACGGGGGGGTTTCACCATGTTGGTCAGGCTGGTCTTGAACTCCCAACCTCAGGTGATCCGCCCGCCTTGGCCTCCCAAAGTTCTGGGATTACAGGCGTGAGTCACCGTGCCAAGCCACATGTATAGTATTTTTAACATCTTTTTTCATTTAGCAATATGTAAGTTAAAAACAATTTTATTTTCTGCATAATGGTTGAATCATACTTTATTTATTTTATTTAATTTATTTATTTATTTATTTATTTATTTATTTATTTTTTGAGGCGGAGTTTCGCTCTGTCTCCCAGGCTGGAGTGCAGTGGCCGGATCTCAGCTCACTGCAAGCTCCGCCTCCCGGGTTTACGCCATTCTCCTGCCTCAGCCTCCCGAGTAGCTGGGACTACAGGTGCCCGCCACCTCGCCCGGCTAGTTTTTTTTGTATTTTTTAGTAGAGACAGGGTTTCACCATGTTAGCCAGGATGGTCTCGATCTCCTGACCTCGTGATCCGCCCGTCTCGGCCTCCCAAAGTGCTGGGATTACAGGCTTGAGCCACCGCGCCCGGCCTACTTTATTTTATTTTATTTTTTTGACAGAGCCTCACTGTCACCCAGGCTGGAGTGCAGTGGCATGATCTCGGCTCACTGCAACCTTCCTCTCCTGGGTTCAAGTGATCCTCCTGCCTCAGCCTCCTGAGTAGCTGGGACTACAGGTGTGTACCACCACGCCTGGCTAATTTTTTGTGTTTTTAGTAGAGATGAGGTCTCACCATGTTGGCCAGGGTAACCTCAGGTGACCAACTCCTGACTTCAAGAGATCCTCCCGCTTTGGCCTCCCAAAGTGCGGGGATTATAGGCAAGAGCCACTGCACCTGGCCCTTTTTTTTTTTTAAGTTATATAAATATTTGATCCACCTGCAATTTTGCCAGGTAATTAGTGAGAACTATGGCTCCCCATTGTACTAATACCATACCTCACTGTTTGAAATACCACCTTTATTTACTTCCTTTTCTAAATGTATTTGAATCTTTTTTTGGTTCTCTCTTCCATCGATTAATCTGTCTGTATATTTGCTCATACAATTCTATTTTAACTATTGTACCTTTATAATATTTTTAAAATATCTGGTATGGCTAGTGTCTCCTTATTGCTCTTTTTTCTAGTTCCAAAACTATTAATTTATTATTTTATTGAGACTTTTTTTTTTTTGAGATGGAGCCTCGCTCTGTCACCCAGGCTGGAGTGTAGTAGCGTGATCTCAGCTCACTGCAACCTCCACCTCCCAGATTCAAGAGATTTTGAACCTGCCTCAGCCTCCCAAGTAGCTGGGATTACAGGCGCCTGCCACCATGCCTCCCTAATTTTTGTATTTTTAGTGGAGATGGGGTTTCAAAAATGTTGGCCAGGCTGGTCTTGAACTTCTGACCTCAAGTGATCCACCCGCCTCGGCCTCCCAAAGTGCTGGGATTACAGGCATGAGCCACTGCGCCTGGCCAGGACTACATTCTTTTTATAAATTAACCCAAGGATAATTGATATCCATATGTTAACTCTTGCTGTCCAGGAACAGGGTGCACTGTACCATTGACTTACGTCTCTGTGTTCTTCAAATAGTATTTATGTTTTTTTGTTTTTTAGAGAGGGCTTACATGCTTATGGTTATTCTTAGGTATTTTATCTTTTAGTTTGTTTATTATTCTCATTCATTTCTTAATTTAAAGGAATAATGTGTTTTAGTTATATGCACATGAAAAAGGTTATCATTGGCCAGGTGCGGTGGCTCACACCTATAATCCCAGCAATTTGGGAGGCTGAGGCAGGCGAATCATGAGGTGAGATCGAGAACATCCTGGCTAACACAGTAAAACCCCATGTCTACTAAAAATACAAAAAATTAGCCGGGCGTGGTGGCATGCACCTATAGTCCTAGCCACTCAGGAGGCTGAGGTGGGAGAATGGCTTGAACCTGGGAGGCAGAGGTTGCAGTGAGCCAAGATTGTCCCACTGCACTCCAGCTTGGGTGACAGAGGGAGACTCCATCTCAAAAAAAAAAAGTTATCATTTTGAAACTGAACTGTATTTGATTCATTTTTGGTGAATCTTGGTTTTCAAAACACAAAATCATTGGTGAGATAGACTTTCATTTTTAATTGTTAGTTTGTTTTCTGCTACTGACCGCCTTTTTGTCACTTTACATTTCTTCTCTGAGCCTTAGTTTCCTCATCTGTAAATTGAAGAATCTAAAACAGATATCTAAAGCCTGTCTTCCCGCTCTGCCCACGTTGATTCTGATGTGATTAACTTCCTAGAGACCTTACATCTGCTCAGGGAAGCCCTCTTGATGCTAGGACCTAGGTGACTGCCAGTGGTTGAGGACCATCTTGAGCTCTGGATTTCTAGTCCAGAAATCCAGAATCTAGTCTGGATTTCTAGTGGCCAGGCTGGTGGGCCACCATCAAGGTCATGTCAGGAAGCTCACTGTCCACCTTCTAGGGCTAATTTGTTTGGTTGGGTAGTTAAAGGTTTAGGGTCCTGGTTTGGAATTGCTTGAAGTGCCCTGGTATCTCCTCAGGAGTTCGCCTTTCCTTTTCATTCCCTCCTCTGGACCCTTAGCTCTCAGACCTATCCTCAGGCTGTCCATATGTCTCCCAGTGCCACCCTCATTGTGAACTCCTTCCTTTCCCTCTCTGCCTTCTGGCCCTCTCCCCCATCCCCTCAATACTCAAGGAAGGAAGTGGAGCCTTGGGTTGAAAGAATTGGCTTAGCAACAAGCCAGGTTTATGTTCTCATCCACCTTTGCCTTTCGATAGCTGTGTGATCTTTGGTAAGGTTTAGAGAGAATAAATGCAAAGTACCAACCCATGATTACTCCAGCAGGGGTCTTGGGGAATTGGCTTGCTCATTAGTGGTTAATAGTATTAATAGTAGCTTATTACATAAACCTGTGTGCTGGGCTCTATAATAGGAGCGTTTATAAATGACCCATTGAATCTTCACAAACAGCCCTAGGAGGAGGGTAGGAATTATGTATCCCATTTTGCAGATGGGGAAAATAAAGCCCAGGAGAACTGACCTATGCAAAGTCACACAGCTAATGAGTGTCTGGGCCATAATTCCAACTCAGCTTTAAGATGTCACTCATGGGACTGAGGAACTGAATTTTTAACTTACCATGTTAATTTCAATGTAGAGCCACATGTGGCTAGTGGCTACCATATTGGACAGTGCAGTTCCAGATGTGTGGCAGCAGCTCAGTTCCACGTTAGTCAGGAGGGAGTGCTCCTTCCTCCCCTCTCCTTCTATCCTCCCACGCCCCTCCCCTCAGCAGGTGGGTCTTACTTTTGGATGGAGAACACCTTCTGAGTTTAATTTTTGTTGCTTCTTTAATTCTAACAGTGTGAAGAGTGCCAGTGCTGGCAGCATGGGGTCTGCATGGGATTACTGGAAGAAAATGTGCCCGAGAAATACACCTGTTATGTTTGCCAAGACCCTCCAGGTAGAGATTTCTGGAGTCAGGGATATAACAGTATGTAGCCTTTTCCTTGGCACAGCTGGCTGTGTATGACACATTTTAAATGTCTGTGGTCTTGAGACTCATTTCTTCAGCATCGGCTAGACTCCAACTCCTCCTCGCCTCTGTTGCTATCCCGCCTGGTGGCCAGCTGTCCTGAACGTAGCAATAAGAGCACATGTGTGAAGGGGCCCACCTAGTGGAAGGCCTGGCCTTGAGCTAGAACTATTCCTTTTCTTTAATTATGGTTTTGAAAAAATGCATGAGGTCGGGCGCAGTGGCTCATGCCTGTAATCCCAGCACTTTGGGAGGCTAAGGCTTGTGGATCAACTGAGATCAGGAGTTCGAGACCAGCCTGGCCAATGTGGTAAAACTCCGTCTCTACTAAAAATACAAAAATTAGCTGGGCATGGTGACAGGTGCCTGTAATCCCAGCTACTTGGGAGGCTGAGGCAGGAGAATCGCTTGAACCCAGGAGGTGGAGGTTGCAGTGAGCCGAGATTGTGCCATTGCACTCCAGCCTGGGTGACAAGAATGAAACTTTGTCTCAAAAAAACAAACAAACAAACAAACAAACAAAAAAAAAACAAAACAAAAAAACATGAGATCTACCCTCAACAAATTTTTAAGTGTACAATACAGTATTGTTGTTAATAACTGTAAGTACAATGTTGTACAGCAGATCTCTAGAACTTTCATCCTGTGTGATTGAAGCTCTGTAAAAAAATGTAGAAATTTCCCAAGTTTGAGTGTCATCCTTGTGTAGGGGCCATGCTAATCTTCTCTTTATTGTTCCTGTTTCAGTGTATGTGCTGCTGAAGTGGCACCTTTTCCTTTTCTTGAGGACTCATGAGGATGGGCATATGGGCTCTGTCTTTGGCTTTTGGGGGCTGTTGGAGGGTTAGAAACCTGCCTCTGCCCCCCGTGGCAACATCTGCCCTTCATCACATCACTGCCATCTTGAAGGGAGAAATGCCCTTGAGGGGAAGGAGGAAGGCATGGTTGGGTAGAGCCTGTTGCCACCCTGAGCAGTGACTTAATTACTTAGCAGGATCAGTTAGTTCCATGGCTATAGGGGTCACCTGTGACTCTTGGTTGCTCCTTTCTAGAAGGAATGGATTGTAAATATGCAGTTCATTGTCTTAGTTTCCATGGGATGGTGACATTGTCTCCCATTACCACTTGTAAGGTTCTCCCTCAGCTCTAGTCCCCTGATTCCTTTAGAGCTAGACAATGCTTGAGAGCCTCTGCTTCCGCTACTCCTTTCTGTCTGATGAGGTGGGCCTGGTTCTCCTACACCCAGTTTTGCTTAGGAGGAAGAAATTGATCCTTGAGGATACAGTTGACTTTCCTCATAAAGCAAATTGGAATTAGAACTGGTTTGCAGAGCCAGGTCTCTTGATTTTGTTGGTTGTCTAGGGAGGGACTGGCCACCAGTTCATTTAACAGCAAGCAGGTCCCCTCTGGGCCTGAAGTCCTCTGTTGTGACACTGTCTCTTTGTACTAAATAAGTCCATAGACCTAGAAGCATCTGCCTCCACTTGTCCCTTTATCCGAAGGAAATAATGTAGTCAGAAGATTTGACAGGTGAACAAACACGAATCCAGAAGGGACATGACTGGCCCAAGATCACACCACCAGCCGATGCCAGACAGGCGATGAGAACCAGTTGTCTCATATCTTTGTCTTGTAAAACAGGTAGTGCAGCTCTGAATCCTGCTGCTCTAGGCACCGCCTGCAGCAGCTGCCTCTGAGCTTCCCCCATATAATCCTGAAGGCTCCTTAGCATACCTTTTAAAAATCTTTTTTTCCCTACCGTGTCTTTCTCTACTTTTCCTTCTTTAGAAGTCACACACACCCTCTTCATCAAATCCTGTGCACTCACTGAACTTCTGTGACTTTAATCACCAAGACTGTGAATAGACTCTTCCTTGAACTGAGCACAGCATGTCTGCCACAGGGTCTACATGTATAGACTGACTCTGCAGTGGGTTGGACCAAAAATTTAACAGATTCAATTTTTAAAGGCTACTTAAAAATATTTTTAACAGAATCAAGGTGTATCCCTACCATGTATATTAGTAAAGCCAGAAGTAGCTCAAAGACCTTAATAGGAATCACCTGGGTTTTTCAGGTTTGTATAGATATTGACAGTTTACAACAGTCTGGTTGAAAGCTTTTCCCTGGGACTTTGGAGCAGGTCATGTTGATAAGTCACATGTGCTTATGTTTTCAGTCCTTCCTAAGGAGTCCTGTAACAATAGGATGGCTAAAGCCATCCAGTTCCTATGTTGTTCTAATGAATGGGTAACAGGTGCAGAGAAGGGAAGGGGCCTGATCATCTGTTGAGTTAGGTGGTAGATGGTACATTTGCAGGGGGCCTCGAGGCATCTTTCCATTGATTTGATAAGTTCATTCAAGATGCCTTTTGCCAGGCACTGGGGATACAACCATGAACAAGATCGTTCCTACTCTTTTGGCTCTTAGCCGGGTTGGGAGCCAGAAACAGAAGTTAAAACAAGTTCAGTAAACAAGACTGTGTAAGGTAGTGATGAATGCCATGATGGGAAAATTGATAAGATGACTGTGAGGCACAGAGGATGCTCTCAATTTTGGGAAGTAGCAGAAGGCCGCACTCCTGGGCAACATGGCAACACCCCATCAAGAAAAAAAAAAAAAGAGAGAGAGAAAGAGAGAAAGAAAGATTAGCCAGGCATGGTGGTGCACACCTGTAGTCCCAAATACTTGGGAGGCTGAGGTGGGAAGATCACCTGAGCCCAGGGAGGTTGAAGCTGCAGTGAGCCATGATCATGCCTAACTTAACTGTAGCCTGGACAACAGAGTGAGACCCTGTCAACAAAAAAGGAAAAAAAAAAAAGCCTTCCTGAGGAGGTGGTAAGGAGCCAACCCTGCAAAGGCTTGGGGAATAGTGCTGCAGACAGAAGGGATGCACAAGTGAAGGTCTTGAGGCTGCAAAGAGTTTGATGTGTTTCAGAAACTGAAACGAGGCCAGTGTAAGGGTATGGAGGGGAAGGCAGGAAGGAACTGGGTCCTGTGGGCCTCAGTAAGCCAGAGTTAGAGAGTTAGGGCTTTGGGTATTCTCCTTTGAGCAGTAGGAGGCAATGGAAGGTTTTAAGAGTAGGAGGCAATGGAAGGTTTTAAGAGAATATTATGATTTAAATTTAGAGATAATCCAGGTGCCCAGCTCACCTCTGGCCAGTTCCAGGAAATCAGGAAGTACATGCCTTATTCACTACCTTGTCCCCACTACCTAATAGAGAGCCCAGCATATTGTAGGTGCCAAGAAAAGGTACACTGGATGAATCAATGAACAAAATAAATATACTAATCTATTCTTCCAGTAGTTTGTACGGTAATTGTATGATAGTGATGAAACGGCCTGGGTTTCCTTCAGGCCATGTTTTAACCCTCTTGTTGTCACTGCTGTAGGTCAGAGGCCTGGCTTCAAGTACTGGTATGACAAGGAGTGGCTGAGCAGGGGACATATGCATGGCCTGGCATTTCTAGAAGAGAACTACTCCCATCAGAATGCCAAGAAGATCGTGGCTACCCACCAGCTTCTTGGTGATGTGCAGAGAGTGATTGAGGTTCTGCATGGCCTGCAGCTCAAGATGAGCATCTTGCAGTAAGTGTGGCACCTGCAGTGTTGGGAGCAGTCTGGTTTGGCATGGTCTGGGGGCTGGGTCAATCTGTGAAATTGGAAAGCTACCAAAGCAATCAAATCATAAAACTGACTTTGAGACATTTACTAAAAATTACCAATTATGCGATAAACATTCTTAAAAAAAAAAACTTTATTGAGTAGTATCTTACATATAATTAAGTTCATCCATTTTAAGAATTCATTGAATTTTGACATTGTATGCAGCCATGAAGCCACCACCAGAATCAAGACATGGTGTGTGTATTTTGATTTGTTTTTTGTTTTGGTGTACAGTTCTGAGTTTTTGTTTTTGTTTTTGTTTTTTTAAATGGAGTCTTGCTCTGTCACCCACACTGGAATGCAGTGGCAAAATCTCAGCTCACTGCAGCCTCCACCTCCTGGGTTCAAGCGATTCTCCCACTTCAGCCTCCTGAGTAGTTGAGACTACAGGCACCTGCCACCACGCCTGGCTAGTTTTTTGTATTTTCTGTAGAGATGGGGTTTTACCATGTTGGCCAGGCTGGTCTTGAACTCCTGACCTCAAGTGATCCACCCACCTCGGGCTCCCAAAGTGCTGGGATTACAGGCATGAGCCACTGCACCTGGCTGAGTTATTTTGTTTTTAATTGCTGCAAGATATACATAATATAAAATTTACCATCTTAACCTTTTTCTTTTTTTTGAGACAGTGTCTTGCTCTGTTGCCCAGGCTGGAGTGCAGTGGTGCGATCTCGGCTCACTGCAACTTCCGCCTCCCAGATTCAAGTGATTCTCCTGTCTCAGCCTCCTGAGTAACTGGAACTACAGGTGCACACCACCACACCCGGCTAATTTTTGTATTTTTAGTAGAGACAGGGTTTCACCATGTTGGCCAGGCTGGTCTTGAACTCCTGACCTCAGGTGATCCGCCCACCTCGGTCTCCCAAAGTTCTGGGATTCTAGGTGTGAGCCACTGCACCCAGCCCCATGTTAACCATTTTTCAGTGTACAGTTGCACAGTTGTCATTCACGTTGCTTTACAACCAGTCTCTAAAACCCTTGTGAAATTGAAGTTCTATACCCTTTAGCAACAGCTGTCCATTTCCCTTTCCCCAAAGCCCCTGGCAGCCACTATCCTACTTTCTGCCTCTCTGAATTTGACTTCTCTAGAGACCTCATGTAAGTGGAGTCATATAGTGTTTGTCTTTTTGTGACTAGCTTATTTCACTTAGAATAATGTCCTCAAAGTTCTTCCATGTTATAGCATATGTAAGAATTTCTTCCTAATAACTCATTTTATGTGTATGCCATATTTTGTTTATCCCTTTCATGCTAAATATTCCTTTTCTTTTTTTAATGACATGGGGTCTTGCTTTATTTCCCAGACTGGAGTGCAGTGGCTACTCACAGTTGCGATCATCTGCAGCCTCAAACTCCTGGGCTCAAGCAACTCAGCTCATTCTTTTTTTTTTTTTCTTTTTTTTCTGAGACAGAGCCTTGCTCTGTCACCCAGGCTGGAGTGCAGTGGCGTGATCTTGGCTCACTGCAACCTCCACCTCCCGGGTTCAAGCGATTCTCCCACCTCAGCCTCCTGGGTAGCTGAGATTACAAGTGCCTGCCACCATGCCCAGCTAATTTTTGTATTTTAAGTAGAGACAGGGTTTCACCATGTTGGCCAGGTGACCTCAAGTGATCTGCCCATCTTGGCCTCTCTAAGTGCTGAGATTACAGGCATGAGCCACCGTGCCCAGGCTTGCCTCAGCTCATTCTAAACGTTCTTGATTGGTAAAGAAGGTAAAATTGAAAAAGCCGCTAGAACAGATATTGTTGGCAGGCCTGTTCTCTAGCACAATGGTTGCTCAGTAAAAATGTCTCTTGGTGGTTTGCTGATACAGAAAAGCTTTAAACCTTTGAAGCTGGCCTTTTGGCTTTTAGTGGCCAGAGAATGAAATTTAGTGTGAATTTCCTCCTGTGGTTGCATTCTATATGTCAGATGACCCAATTTCATGTAAGCTGTGATAAACACATGTGGCTTTTATTGGGGTCTGTTGGCTTTTTGTTGTTGTTGTTGTTGAGACAGAGTCTCACTCAGTCACCCAGGTTGGAATGCAGTGGCATGATCTTGGCTCACTACTACCTCCACCTCCTGGGTTCAAGCGATTCTTCTGCCTCAAACTCCCAAGTAGCTGGGATTACAGGCACATGCCACCACGCCTGGCTAATTTTTGTATTTTTAGTAGAGATGGGGTTTCACCATGTTGGCCAGGCTGGTCCTGAACTCCTGGCCTCAAGTGATCCGCCCACCTCAGCCTCCCAAAGTACTGGGATTACAGGCGTGAGCCACTGCGTCTGGCCGGTCTCTTGGCTTTTATAACCTACCCTACTTTACCCCATACAGCAACAGGGCCTTGAGTGGGGTAGTGCCTCTTCCATGGTTTCCATGGGTAGAGCCTGGACTAGAATTCAAATCCAGGCTCTGTCAGGTACTTTTCTAACTGTCTCTCTATGTGATACTGCATGACCTTGTGAGCTTTCTTTTGGTTTTAGTATAGTCTGTGTCAGGGACTGCTTTTATTTAAGTTGTAAACAGTGACAGACTAGGGCCATGAGTGAGTTAAGACTTGATAGGCCACTCCTGGATAGGATTTCCTTTGTGCTGGTTAGTCCTAGAGGAGGCCTGGTGTCAGGCAGAGTGGAGCATCAGGGCCCTGAGATGGCGAGATGGGAATCTGCTTCCTCTTGTGCTCTCTGGCACACAGAGTCCTGGCTTCAAGATCTGAGTGACAAAGGTGGTAGAGGAGGGAACGTTCAACAAGGGTCTGCGTTGGTTTGGGTAAAAGCTGAGCTGCTATAACAAGGACCCCCCAAATAGAGGCTCAAACGAAACAAGTTTCTTTCTCATATAAATGAATGGTTCAAGGCTAGGCAGGGATCTAGGCTAGGTAAGTGGCCTTTCTCCAGGATTCCATCTGTGGGGTTGGGAACTTTGTTTCCTTCTGTCTTATGGCTCCAGCATTCTCTTAGGGTTCCCCTTATCTGTATGGTCTTAGGTTCCTTTTGTCTTATTGTTCTGGTATTCTCTTGGGATTACCCCCATTTGCATGGTTGAAGCAGTTTCACCTGCACCTCAGCCTGCCACAGTCCCCAGGAGGGGGAAAAGAGAAAAAGAAGAGGGAGGGCAAATAGTTTCTTGGACAGGCCTAATGGCAGGGCAGGTTAGGCAGGTGGCCACAGGCCTGCTTATACTTAGGAGTAGGGGTGGGGGTGGGGATAAAAGGAGAAGGAGAAGTTGGATGCTGGGGCAATTAGCAGTTGCTGTGACAGAATCTGTTGAGGTGAACTGAATCAAATGACAGCCCTAGATAGGATGTCAGAGACTAGCTATTTCCTCACATTTCATAAAATAGGAAAACTTAACCCCATATAAACCAAATGAGTTTGTTTTTAATGAGATGGCAGCAATTAAATGAAGTAGGTGGATGGTGGTCCACATGAGTGCCTGGGAAACCTTGGGCTACTCCTGATTGTAAACTTTGCTATATTTCTTTTTTTAAATGTGGTTTTAAAAATAATTAATTAATTAATTTATTTATTTATTTTTCTTGAGATGGAGTCTCGCTCTGTCGCCCAGGCTGGAGTGCAGTGGCCGGATCTCCGCTCACTGCAAGCTCTGCCTCCCGGGTTTATGCCATTCTCCTGCCTTAGCCTCCCGAGTAGCTGGGACTACAGGCACCCGCCACCTCGCCCAGCTAGTTTTTTGTATTTTTTAGTAGAGACGGGGTTTCACCGTGTTAGCCAGGATGGTCTCGATCTCCTGACCTCGTGATCCGCCTGTCTCGGCCTCCCAAAGTGCTGGGATTACAGGCTTGAGCCACCGTGCCCAGCCCTTTTTTTTTTTTTTTTTTTTAAGAGATGGGGTCTTGCTGTGTTGCCCAGGCTGGTCAAGTGATCTACCTGCCTTGCCCTCCCAACGTGCTGGGGTTATAGGTGTGAGCCACTGTGTCTGGCTCATATTTCTTTTATTTTTATTATTTTCTTTTCAACAGTCTTAATAGGGCCGAACTTTTTAAAAATAATAGTTGTTATCCTCCCACCTCAGCTTCCTGAGTAGCTGGGCCTACAGGCGCCTGCATTTCTTTTCATTTGAGGGTTCTGTCAGATGCTGTTCTCTTTTTTCCTTACTGAAATGTCAGTGTTCCTGGCCTTGGCCCATATTCTGGAGGCTTGCCCCTTCTTTTTTTGTTTTTGAGACAAGGATCTCACTCTGTCACCCAGGCTGGAGTTCAGTGGTACAATCTCAGCTCACTGAAACTTCTGCCTCCCTAGTTCAAGTGATTCTTATGCCTCAGCCTCTCCAGTAGCTGGGATTATAGGCATGTACCACCGCGCCTGGCTAGTTTTCATATTTTTAGTAGAGACTGGGTTTTGCCATGTTGCCCAGGCTGGTCTCGAACTCCTGGGCTCAAGTGCTTTGCCTGCCTCAGCCTCCTAAAGCGCTGGGATTACATGTGTGAGCCACTGCGCCCAGCCCCTTGTCCCTTCTGAATCCTTATCTAGATCCTCCATCTTTATAGAAATGACTTTGTTTGTAGTAGAATTAAATCTGTCTTCTAGCAATTCAGAAGAGGGCATAGGAAGATCTTGGTACTTATTATGAATGGAGAAAAGATCCTGGGAAAGGGGAAGGTGGCCCCAGTGTGTCTCTGTATTCATGGATGGTCTCCGTTGTCACGGGCTCTGGGCTTTTATTCTCAGAAATATTGTTCCCCAGTGACCCGGTGAATTTATTTTCAAAGACAAACAATAAAACTGGGACTAACTTCAGAGCATCTGTCACCATAAAAAACATGGCCTGGATGGCTGTGCTTACCTTCTTCATGATTGACAGGGCTTGCAAGGAAATGGCAGGGTCATGCTTGTGAGGAGTAGCACCTTCAGATCCCAGCTGGAATGGTGAAAATTGTAGGTGGGAGGAAGCAAAGACTTTAATGGATTTTTTAATAAAGAGCAGGTCTGTACTCTGGCTCGTGTGTTCCATGTTAACAGGTAGTGGACATGAAAGTTAACGATGACTCCCATTTCCCCTGAGCAATTGTGATTTCAGTGGTATGTCTGGGTCCTGAGTAGGTTCCTGGGACAGGCTGATAACCTGTCTGGAGGTGTCCCAAACAATTGATGCCAATTGTTTCCCCCTCTTCCTCAGTGGCTAGCAGTGGTATGGGATTGCTGGAGTAGGAGAGCTGAGACGGGATAGTTGTAGGCCCTTGGGAGCAGAATTTTAGTTCTGTAACATGACTCTGTGCCTTCATGTATATGGCCACTTCCACTTTCACAGGAAGGTACAGGAAGGCATCCACAACATTTTATGTGCACATACATGGAAGCACAGCTTTCAATAGATGCTCACAGGAGTCTGTGGCCCTAAAAAGGGTAAGAATCCCTGTTCTTTTCTTCAATAACAAACTTTTTTCTTTGGAATGGTGAAAACAAAGTTTCAGAATAATTTTTAGAAGCTTTATCATTAATGGCCTATACATAAATGACAGTTGATTTTATTTTTGTAACCCCTGGGTAATCATTGTATTTTTGTAATTGAATGCCATTACATGTTGGGATCATTGTAACTGTTTATTAATAAGTTAAGCTTATTTTTAGTAAGTCACATTTGAAGAGCACTTTAGGCCACCATTAATTCACTTAATTGTTCTGAAACTCAGTGGTTGATCGTGTTGGCAAAAAGAGTCAAATTCTGTAAAATACTTGAAGAGATTTATTCTGAGCCAAATATGAGGACCTTGACTTGTGAGACAGCCTCAGGAGGTCCTGAGAACATGAGCCCAAGGTGGTCAGGCTACATACAGGCTACATACATTTTAGGGAGACATAAGACATCAATACATATAAGAAGTACATTGGTTGGGTCCAGAAAGGCAGGACAACTTGAGGGGTGGGTGGGCTTCCAGGTCATAGGTAGATTCAAAGATTTTCTGATTGGCAATTGATTGAAAGAGTTAAGTTATTATCTAAAGAGTTAAGTTATTATCTAAAGGCCTGTCGCCAGGCGCAGTGGCTCATGCCTTTGGGCTCCCAGAACTTTGGGAGACTGAGGTGGATGGATCACCTGAGGTCGGGAGTTCAAGACCAACATGGAGAAACCACATCCCTACTAAAAATACAAAATTAGTTGGGCATGGTGGTGCATGCCTGTAATCCCAGCTACTTGGGAGGCTGAGGCAGGAGAATTGCTTGAACCTGGAGGCAGAGGTTGCAGTGAGCTGAGATTGCACCATTGCACTCCAGCCTGGGCAACAAGAGCAAAACTCTGTCAAAAAAAAAGAAGAAAGAAAGAGAGAGAGATAGAAAAGGAAGGAAGGAAGGAAAAAGAAGAAAGAAAGAAAGAAGAAGGAAGGAAGAAAGAGAAAGTGAAGGAAGGGGAGGGAAGGGAGAAAGAGAAAAGGAAGGGAAGGAGGAAGAGAAAAGGAAGGGAAGGGAGGAAGAGAAAAGGAAGGAAAGAAAGGAAAAGGAAAGGAAGGAAGGAAGAGAAAAGAAAGGGAAGGAAGAGAAAAGGAAGGAAAGGAAGACAAAAGGAAGGAAAGGAAGGAAGAAAGAGAAAAGGAAAGAAGGAAGACAAAAGGAAGGAAAGGAAGAAGAAAGAGAAAAGGAAGGAAGGAAAGAAAGAAAGAGAAAGAAAGAAAAGGAAGGAAGGAAAGAAAGAAAACAAAAGAAAGAAAGGAAGGAAGAAAGGAGTGTCTGGGTTAAAATAAGGGGTCGTGGAGACCAGAGTTCTTACTATGTAGATGAAGCCTCCAGGTAGCAGGATTCAGAGAGAATAGATCGTAAATGTTTCTTATCAGACCTAAAAAGGTGCCAGACTCTTACTTAATTTTCTCCTGGAACAGGAAAAGACCTGGAAAGGAAAGGGGATTCTCTATAGAATGTAGATTTCCCCACAAGAGACAGTTTTGCAGGGCTAGTTCAAAATATGTCAAAGAAATATATTTTGGGGTAAAATACTTTGATTTATTGCAGTACCTGCTATCTGTTATGTTGATATCTTATTGCTACAAACAGTCTGTTTTGTCAGTCTTAGGGTCTCTGTTTTAATGTTAATGCTGGTCAGTTGTGCATGAATTCCAAAGGTAGAAGGCTTGTCTGACTCCCTTCCCATCGTGGCCTGAACTAGTTTTTCAGGTTAATGTTGGAATGCTCTTGGCTAAGAGGGGTCCATTCAAGTTGGTTGAGGGGCTTAGAATTTTATTTTTGGTTTACGATAGCAGACAGATCAGACAGATAATTAGCCCAGTTTCACAGAGGAGGAAGTAGGAATGAGGCTGGTTGAGTGAGTTGTCCCAGAGTTGAAATCCATTCAGGTCTTCTGAGTGAGAGTCCAGTCCCACTCACCGTGTGTGACCACAGTGGAAGCTCACTAAGGAGTGGTCTCCTAGGAGACCACAGATTCACATTCCCTCTTGTTTAGCAAATGGTAGTGTGTGGTCAGATGGCCTAGGTGGAGCTGCTCTCCCTACTGGGAGAGTATTTAGGAATTGGGAACCCCTGCAATGGTCCAGTTACTCCAAAACCCATGCCCTCTTTGTCCTCTCAACAGAAGCCGGGAGCATCCTGATCTGCCACTGTGGTGCCAGCCTTGGAAACAGCACTCAGGGGAGGGGAGATCTCAATTCAAAAACATCCCTGTCACTGACACCAGGAGCAAGGAGGAAGCCCCAAGCTATAGAACTTTGAACGGGGCAGTGGAGAAGCCCAGGCCCCTGGCCCTGCCCCTGCCGCGTTCTGTGGAGGAGTCCTATATCACCAGTGAGCACTGCTACCAGAAGCCCCGTGCCTACTACCCTGCCGTGGAGCAGAAGCTGGTGGTGGAGACGAGGGGCTCTGCCCTCGATGATGCGGTCAACCCCCTCCACGAGAACGGCGATGATTCCCTCTCCCCACGCCTGGGCTGGCCTCTAGACCAAGACAGGAGCAGGGGGGACAGTGACCCCAAACCCAGCTCCCCAAAGGTATGTGGCTGGCTTGTACTTGTTCTTCATTCATTGCGTGAGTGCTTGTAAGTTCTCCTCCTAGGTCTGAATGTTCTGTGGAAGATATTTATTAATAAAACTGTATTTAAATTTGCTTACCATAGATATTTTGGTAAGCAAATGGGTGCAAAGTCAGGAGAGCCCACTTAAGCCAAAGATCCTAGGTTCCAGGAAGCACCCACAAAATGGCATAGTCAAGAGTGGTGGGTCGTGGGGGCGTGGGTGCAGAGGAAGGGAGAGGTGGGAAGTAGCAAGGAGAATTGAGTTAGGAAAACTCATCTTTTCTTTAAGGCAGTTTGCATTATAATTTCACCTAGATGTTAATTCTTAGCATGAGCAAACAATGAGTCAAATGTTTTGTTAGGCAGAATTTTTTCAATCCAGTTGTATGATAGCTTTATTTTGACTTCTAACTTTGAAGCCCTGTGGTAGAAATGGTACACTTTGTCAAAATATTGCTGGTTTCATCAGTTTTCCCAAGAACCACTTTTGGTTTTTTTGTTATTCAAGTCACTCTCTTCTAGAACCCCCTTGTGTCACCTCATTGCCGGTGTTTTCATCTCTAACTGCTCACTAGGCTCATTGTGCCCTGTCCTCAGTTGTCAGTGAGGCTTTGTATGATTTGAGAGTTCCTCTGCCTCATCATCCTTACTTCCCAGACTTTCTCCTGCAGGTTGGTGTCAACAGCGTTAAATACATTGCTGCATGGTGCCAAGGGGATCCTAGATTACAGGCCCCTCAAGGGAGGGGATTGTACCTCATTCATCCTTGTGTCCTTGACTGTGTCTAAACAGTGTTGGGCAAGGTAGTAAGGACACAGTCTTGAGACAGACGCAGTTTCAGTTCTGGGCTCAGCCCTTTACTGTGATTCTGAGCGGGTTACTTCACCTTCCTGACCAGACCTGTTTTCTTGCCTGTAGAATGGGGCCAGTGAAGCCCCCTCAGTTACTGTGGAACGTATTTGTGAAAATCCCTCAGCACATTGTTTTGCACATAGTAAGTACTAAATAAATATTGGCTAGAATCTATTTCATTTCAAATGGATGAATGAAAGGTTGAGTTACTAAAT
Organism: Macaca mulatta; assembly: GCF_049350105.2. Lineage (NCBI taxonomy): Eukaryota > Metazoa > Chordata > Mammalia > Primates > Cercopithecidae > Macaca > Macaca mulatta. The sequence continues at coordinate 88,770,978 of NC_133415.1, forward strand.
CCTAGAAAAGGTTTGTGGTCCTATGGATCAGGCAGGTTTCCTAGAGGTATCTGGCACATAAAACAAAGTCAGAAATACTGGGCCGCAGCAAAGCAACCAGGGTTAACAGTCTCTTCCATTGATGGTAAGCTGACTGTAAGCTGACCTTGCTTTTATGTGCCTTACCCTATATCATCCTTGTGAACCTTCCAAATAGGTTTTACTACCCCCATCCTTCCACTGAGGGAGCAGAGGCTCAGGGACATGAAGTAGTCCATCCAGACTCGCACATTCAGCAGGAGATGGAGCTGAGACTTGAAACTCGTTGGTGTGACTCCCGTGTACTAACCCTCGTCTGCACTAGCCCTGCTCTAATCAGCTCTCAGGGCTCTGAAAGCCATTCTGTGAGGCTAGGACATTGGCCCAGTCAGTAGGAAGCAGCTGTGGGTCCCCGAGCTAGAGTGCTACCTTGAGGTCGTTGGAATTGGTACAGTGGGCAAGCTTCTGCCCAGTTCCGAAGTAGGAAATAGGAAAGGGAGGTAGGAATTTGGAGTATTGAAACTGCAGCTAGTATTTCAGATGGCTGCAAACGCTGGCTGGTTGAAAAATGGGCCAGGGGCTATCTCCATTCAGTAATTTCCATGCCATTGCATCCCCAGGTGAAAGAATATGTCTCCAAAAAGGCCCTACCAGAGGAAGCCCCTGCTCGGAAGCTGCTGGACAGAGGCGGAGAGGGGCTGCTGAGCTCCCAGCACCAGTGGCAGTTTAACCTGCTGACCCACGTGGAATCTCTTCAGGATGAAGTGACACACAGGATGGACTCCATTGAGAAGGAGCTGGATGGTAGGGCTCCCTCCTTGGCCACCTGTGCATTGGCATGCACTCTGAGCACCCCCAGACGAGCGGCTTTCTGAACCCCCCAATCTGAGTTTACAGGGACCACTGTACTCTTTGCTTCTCTTCTTTTCAGCCTCTCCCCACCTCCATTCTCCCCTCAGGATGGACAAGCCTTACTTTTAGTATTTATCAGGTGCGAGATCTGCATGATGTTGGGTCCTGCCTCGCTTGTCTGACTGACCCCTTCTGTGAAGTTGAGTATGCAGAGAGAGGGTAACTGGCAGTCCTGCTTGCAGGAAATGTGTGATCTAAGCGAATCTTTACAAACAAGTTCTGTGAGAAATTAAAATTTTGACTTGAGTTTTAGGGTATCTGAGGATTTAATCTGAAAAACCTCTTATTTCAATCTTTGATAAAATCTAAAATGAAGCTTTCTGCTCGTAAGCCAATAGAGATTTGAGAATTTGCCTGAGTCATTTGTGTAGCCCCAGGTATTCCTCCCAGATATTGGTGGTCACGGACAGGCCTGGAGGGTCAAACCTGTAATGATGAATATGATCAAGTTCAGTCTCTCTCCAGGAAGTTGACAGTTTGGGTTGTTGGAATATTCCCTAATTATTTGTTTTCATGTTAAAAATGGAGCCGAGTTAAGAAAGAAATGTTTGAGGATTCTGGGTACTGTCCGGCTATGATTTTTTACTGTAACTGGGAATATAAAACATACATGAAATAACTCAGAAGAAAATGCCATCTGTTATACAAGTGAGGGCCATGAGGTGTGGCCAGGACACATGTGGCTGATGCCATGCCAGGGGAGGAGAGTGCTAACAGGAGGGCTTCCTAAAACTGCTGAGACTGAAGTTGAGCTTTAAGGACAGTGATGGTGTTTCCTACTGGAGAGGACTCAGGGTAGATGATCTGGCTCGACTGGAAAAAGGGTTGCCCTGTTGGAGGACAGTGAGAGAGACAGCAAGACCTAGGGTGGGTGTGGTGGCTCACACCTATAATCTCAGTACTTTGGGAGGTCAAGGTGGGAGGATTGCCTCAGGCCAGCCTGGGCATCACAGTCTCTATAAAAAATAAAATTAAATTTACAAGAAAAAAACAAACAACCCCATCAAAAAGTGGGCAAAGGATATGAACAGACAGTTCTCAAAAGAAGACATTCATACAGCCAACAGACACATGAAAAAATGCTCATCATCACTGGCCATCAGAGAAATGCAAATCAAAACCACAATGAGATATACCATCTCACACCAGTTAGAATGGCAATCATTAAAAAGTCAGGAAACAACAGGTGCTGGAGAGGATGTGGAGAAATAGGAACACTTTTACACTGTTGGTGGGATTGTAAACTAGTTCAACCATTATGGAAAACAGTATGGCGATTCCTCAAGGATCTAGAACTAGAAGTACCATATGACCCAGCCATCCCATTACTGGGTATATACCCAAAGGATTATAAATCATGCTGCTATAAAGACACATGCACACGTATGTTTATTGCGGCACTATTCACAATAGCAAAGACTTGGAATCAACCCAAATGTCCATCAGTGACAGACTGGATTAAGAAAATGTGGCACATATACACCATGGAATACTGTGCAGCCATAAAAAAGGATGAGTTTGTGTCCTTTGTAGGGACATGGATGAAAACCATCATTCTCAGCAAACTATTGCAAGAACAGAAAACCAAAAACCGCATGTTCTCACTCATAGGTGGGAACTGAACAATGAGATCACTTGAACTCGGGAAGGGGAACATCACACACTGGGGCCTATCATAGGGAGGGGAGAGGCGGGAGGGATTGCACTGGGAGTTATACCTGATGTAAATGACAAGTTGATGGGTGCTGACGAGTTGATGGGTGCAGCATGCCAACATGGCACAAGTATACATATGTAACAAACCTGCACGTTATACACATGTACCCTAGAACTTAAAGTATAATAATAAAAAATAAATAAATAAATAAAATAAAATAAAATTAGCCAAGTGTAGGGGTGGAGTCCCAGCTACTTGGGAGGCTGAGGTGGGAGGACTGCTTGAGTCCAGGAGTTGGAGGCTGTAGTGAGCTGTGATTATGCCACTGTACTCCAGCCTGTGTAACACAGACCCTGTCTCTAAAAAAATAAACTAAAAAAGGGAATTGTAACTGATGCCACTGTCTGAAAAACATATTTAGAGAGCTGAAGGAGGATATAATGCTAGACAAAAAAGTGTAGCTCTTGAGAGAATAGCAGTAGGAGTGGCTCCGAGCCCCTGAAAATAGGATTATCACCATGGAAACAGGGTGAATGTTCGGTTGTTGCCACAGGGACCTTCTCTGAGGGGAGAAGTTAAAGTCTACTCACATCTTACCTCCTTAATCCTCTCTTCAGCCAGGTTTAGCCTCTCTAGCCCTGGACATGCCAAATGGGCAGTGTGGCAAAGATGGTAGGCCTGAATGCCCTTCTTTGGCCTCTTGTATGTCTCGCCGACTCAGAGTCACATATTCTGTACATTTCTAAGACTCTAGGCCCTGAGAGAGATACCAAGCATTAAAATAAATGATAAAGCTTAAAGATTTTATTTAGGTAAACAGACTTTTGAATAGTATTTAAGAGTAATCAGAATCCCTTTTTAGGGAATCAACTCTTTATTTAAACACCAAGATAAACTAAGCTTTCATAACTAAGTTTTTAAATAGGAATTTGGACGTAACATTCCTTTTTTAAAAAGCTGGCCTGCTTAGCCAGGTGTGGTGGTGCACAACTGTAATCCTAGCTACTCGGGAGGCTGAAGCAGGAGAATTACTTGAACCTAGGAGGCGGAGGTTGCAGTGAGCTGAGATCATATCACTGCACTCCAGACTGGGCAACAGAGCAAGACTCAGTCTAAAAAATAAAAAATTTTTAAAAATTTAAAAGCTGGCTTGGCGTAGTGGCTCACCCTTGTAATCCCAGTGCTTTGGGAGGCCAAGGCAAGAGGATCACTTGAGGCCAGGAGTTCAAGGTTACAGTGAGCTATGATCGTGTCACTGTACTCCAGCGTGGGTGACAGAGCAAGACCCCATTTCTTTAAAAAAAAAAAAAGCCTAGTAAGCTATTAAATGAAATGTATGTGTGTGTGTGTGTGTATATATATGCCATTGTTTTACAATTGGCCATTATTTAATTATTTATGTAGTTATGTGAACAGTACTTTATTTTGTAGCAGGACGAGTGGCAGACAAAACTCCTCAGACACCGAGTTAAAGAAGGAAGGGGTTTATTCGGCCGGGGGCATCGGCAAGACTTTTGTCTCAAGAGCCGAGCTCCCCGAGTGAGCAATTCCTGTCCCTTTTAAGGGCTCACAACTCTAAGGGGATCCATGTGAGAGGGTCATGATTGATTGAGCAAGCAGGGGGTACGTGACTGGGGGCTGCATGCATCGGTAATTAGATCGGAACAAAATAAGATAGGGATTTTCACAGTGCATTTCTATACAATGTCTGTAGCCTATAGATAACAGAACCAATTAGGTCGGGGTCGATCTTTAACTACTAGGCCCAGGGTGCGGCGCCAGGCTGTCTGCCTGTGGATTTCATTTCTGCCTTTTAGTTTTTACTTCTTCTTTCTTTGGAGGCAGAAATTGGGCATAAGACCATGTGAGGGATGGTCTCCTCCCTTATTCCCCCCTTTTGAGACTCTCACTCATTTTATTAGTGGGAGTTCTCACTTTCATTTTCCCTACCCATGTCTTCTTGCAAGACAGATCGATAGTGATTCATATAGCACACTTATACATTATGGTGAACTAAGGTAGCGATGAAACTTTTTATCATTCGAAGAAGTACAGGTAGCAAACAAGGGAGCAGTACGTAGGTTCCTATTACTATTATAACTCTTATTATAAGGGTTTTAAATCCTCCTAGTGCTGGGAGTCATTTTCTAAACATGGCCCTAGAATCAAATCTATGCCACACTTGCACGGGCACATGTGCCTGTTTTGTCATATCTCTAACCATGTCTTGAACTACTTGCCCTTGATTATCTACGTGTAGGCAGCAATTAGTAAGGTTAAATTTCCTACAGATCCCTCCTTCAGCTGCTAGCAAGTAGTCGAGAGCTAATCTATTTTGATAGATAGCATTTCTCATCTGAATTTCTTGCCAGGCCAGAATAGTCAAGGCTCTGCTGGTTTTATTAGTGATTATTTTTAAGACAGCTTGTAACCGTATGATTTGGTTGATCATGTAAATGGGGGTCCAGTATCCCCACAGTCCATCTTGTGCCTAAGTAGCAGGCCTATAATATTGTATGATTCTCTCAGGGGGCCATTTATCTTTTTTTTTTTTTTCCCAATTTCTTATAGCTATGCTTCTCTTTTCGCAGGAAGCATAGACAGGGAAGCCCAGGAGTTTGTCTGTTTTTATGGGCAGTAGGAAGAAAGATGGTTTAATAGTGCCAGTAACACAACTACCTGCCCACTGGTCAGGTAATTTGGCGTAAGCTCTATGCCCACATATCCAGTATAATCCAATGGGGACTGTCTAGTCCCCGTGGGACTCTGGGTGGGTCCACATGGTTTGCAATTTTGGGAATTATGACTGTTTTTGTGGTACCGTTGTACAGTTTCTGTCTCAGACAACTAAGTTGTCCTACGGGGTGAGCGAATTCTTTTCTTTCTCTAGCTATGCAATATTGTCCAATAATTGAGGCTTTTAGGACCCAGAAACTATTCAGGGTGATTCTTTTGAGCTGGGAATTCATCAGGATCTGGGTTTGTAGGTACTAATTCTCGGGCTTCCCATGGCCATTGATCTCTTATTACAGTTCCTCCACATACATAACATGAAGTGACACTGAGAGACTCGGCTACATGCTTGGCTAATTGCAAAAACAAATTTCTTGTTTTTCCTGGAATTTCTGGTACTGGCACATTTAGTTCATCATAGAAAGTTCGAAACACTGGCTTAGGAGAGCGTTTGTAAACTTCTCCTTGAACCAAGATACTTACTCGAGGATCCAGTCTGGCCCCGTCAATTCCTAAGGTCACACACTCCTCTTTTTCCAGCAAGGATCAAGGGGATTGGTTATTACTAGCTCTAAGGGGTTACATTGTCCCTTAGTACAGGAAGGGCCATTTTTTCCTTTCCGAAGGTGGACTGGATCCTTTTCATCATTTTGTTTTCGTTTATCCAAGTGGCCTAAATGACACAAGACCAGTATTTACATTTATTTCCCCACAGTCCTAATTTATGACAGATGTACTTATTTTCTGCCATATAGCCTCTTTTCTAATTAAGAGAACCACACCTTATTCCTAACTTATTACTATTAATGACAGCACAGGCATCAAATTTTAAGGTGACTTGTTTGGGCACCCCCCCCCCTTTTTTTTTTTTCTCTAACACTTTGGCTAACACTTTACTCATATCGTTTATGAGCTCCCACCAGTCCTCAGTCCTTAATCTTACTTTAAGAACTGTAGTCATGGGAGGCTCAGATGGGTCATAACACACATCAGGTTGGTCATTTCCTGGGCTACGTACCTTGTATAGAATAACATTATACAAACAAGTTGTTTTTAGAGTTCCAGTACACTTATAAAACCCATAAAATAATAGGACCATAGCAACCTTTTGTCCTACCTCAGTGACTCGATGTATATACTGGGAACAGCCCTCAGTCTGAGGAAGGTCAGTTGAAGTCTTTACTGTACACGTCCAAATTTTAAGGAAAATGAGTCCCGCAATGAGTTTCCTCATGCTTTGGCCGTGCGTGGACCAGTCAGCTTCTGGGTGTGACTGGAGCAGGGCTTGTCGTCTTCTTCAGAGTCACTTTGCAGGGGCTGGCGAAGCTGCTCCCGTGCACGGACCGCTCACAGTCTACTCATATTCGAGGATGGTCTCAGAGGCTGGGCCCGCTAGAATAAACTGAGTCCAACACCTCTACACAGTTATGTTCAACTGGGCTCTCTGATACCGGGAGCAAGGTGGTGGAGTTTAGGGTGTTGCAAACTTCAATGGTTATGTGGGGATTTTCATATAGCAAGCTTTGGTACTTGGTTTACCTAGCATTTGGTAACCAGCGATGTCCTTTGGTATTTATTAAAGTTACCACAGTGTGGGGGGCCTCTATATTCAGGTTTTGCCTAAGGGTTAGTTTATCTGCTTCTTGTGCTAACAGGGCCTTTGCTGCTAGGGCCCTTAGACCTGGGAGCCAGCCTTTGGAAACCTTGTCTAGTTGTTTTGAGAGACAGGCCACTGGCCTTGGCCAGGGTCCCACAGTCTGGATTAAAACTCCAACTGCCATTTTTTCTCTTTCTGACACATAGAGTGTAAAGAGTTTTGTCAGGTCAGGTATCCTCAGGGCTGGGGCCGACATGAGTTTTTCTTTTAACTCATGAAAAGCTCGTTGCTGTTGGTTGTAATAGATGTAGTTTATCTAATCTACATTTTTATTAACTGTCACCTACTAAAATACTGACTCAAATCCTGCAGCTATTTGATTTCAAGCTTTAAATTGATCTGGTATTCCTCGTGGGATTCCAATTGCGTCTAAATAGACATGAGAGTCGAAAGACCCATAAGGGGCTTATCTCACTTTATGATGTCTTATTATTACTTTTCCTTCTGGTTGATGAAATGCCAGGGTGAAAGGGATAGCCAATTGGACTAAAGCACAAGAGCCACTCTAGTTATTCAGCAGAGTGCCCAGTAAAGGTCCACCACATTACCACCACACATCCGCTCAGGGATTAACAAGGGCTGACTGATTGATAAACTCTTGAAAATTCTTAAGCTCACTGCATCCTTTCAGGTCTCCAAAGAATGCTAACTTTCCTCCCTGTCGTGAGAGACACGAAGTGAACTTAGTGTTGGGAGACGGAAGCTGGATGGCCCTCGGGGGCTGACCCGCAGGGACTTTGGGATATAGCAGAGAGAGCTTAGCATAACTTATTACTCCAGGCTGTAGAATCTTGGAAAAGAGCTATCATGCAGCTTACGCCTGGTTGACTGGAGGACCACCTTAGTGGAAGGGGGATAATCTGGGCCTCTGGCCTGCCATGTGCCCAAGCATAACAATTGCTTTTGTTTAATGTGCAGATGGAATATTTGATCCATTTTAACCAGGCATTTGCATTTTGGTATCCTATCTTAATTGCTAAAGTTTAAGTCTTTAACTTCTATGATCCTCTAGTAAAATGAATGTATGGTTTTAGGGAAATTACAAAAACCAGTTGGGGCAGTCCATCTTTGCTCTTTATGGTCCACAGAACGTTGGACCAACTATGGCATGAAAGCTGTACATCGGGGGGCAACAATCCTGGTTGGCACTGGGGTCTTTATCGAAATCTCCCCGGATTAAATGGTACTAGTTTACTAATGCCCAGTCTAAGGAGAGTCAGGAGGGACAGAAGTACTTTTCTGAAGTAGAAAGCTGTCTTTGACTTGGCAAGTCCTCACAGGGTATAACAAAGCAAGCATTAAATGCAATAGTTTGAAGCGAAATTGACTTGGTTATATTAATAACTAGATAGTTAGCAATAGAACGAGGAAAGAAGGAAGAGTAATAGAATAGATTAATAAAAGAGTTAAATTTTTCTTAGCTTTAGTTTGGTAGGGTTTTCCCCTGGGACTATGGCCCACGACTCTGGAGGGGGTGGCGCTTTCTTGACTGGGGTGTGATGAGTCTGTCCTTTTTTTGCTGTAGGAACAGCAGTCTTGGTGGTTAGCAGCACAAGGTAGGGTCCTTCCCAGGCTGGCTCGAGGTTTTCTTCTTTCCACCTTTCGATGAGAACGTGATCTTTAGGCTGGTGCTGGTTTACTGGAAATTCTAGGGGTGGTACATGTGCTAAAAGACTTTTAGTTTTTTTTTTTTTTTTTTTTGCGAGAAAGGAAAGTGGAAGATAAACCAAGTATATAATTTTTAAGAAATTGACCTTTTGTTTTAAATGTGGGGACCTTGGCAGTAGACTTTATAGTCCTTAGTGCCTTTTTACCGAAAAATTTCCTTTAACACCTATTTTTATTAGTTTTTAAACCAAAGAAAGCCAAATACCATTTTACATTTAACAATGCTTCTTGTATGATTTTTATATAAGATAAGCTAAATTTTATCTTTATATTAGTGTGTTATTAATGTTAAACCTAATTTTAATAAAACCTTGTAGATATATTTATTTAATTTTTAATGTTTTGACCATAAGGTAAGATTTTATAGATTCTTTTTAACCTTTTATAATTTTTGCTAAAGAGCAGGTTGGTGCTTTAAGAAAAACCTGTTATGCTTTTGCTTTAATGTCCAGTTCACAGAAAAACTGGATGATACTTCTTTAACTTTAGCTAATATGTTTACACACAGAATGTTGTTTACAATTAACATTTCAAAACTTGCTTAAACCTTCAAAACAATAATTTTTAACTTTTTAATGTAGGTAAAAATGTACATTCTTATGCCTCCTTATAATCCTTTTACCAAACGTATATTTTGCTTTTCTTATACACCTTGCACATAAACTGTTTTCTTTTTCAATAGTTTTACATTCAGGAGGCCTAGTTACTTTTAAATTATACAACATTTTTTGCATAAATTCTTTTTTTAACACAGATTTTTTATAACCTTTTTTTTTTTCTTTCACGACTTTTACAGGCAATTTTTTTGACATGCCTTAACTTTCTGACTTATTACAAACATTTCTTTCTTTAAACAACCAGTTAATTTATTTCAGGACAAGAATTTACCATATAACACTCTTTTTATATAAATTCCACCCCCTCTTTTTTTCCCTTTTTTTTTTTTGGAAGATGATAACCATTCTTTTCCAAAGCGAACTTTTTTTTTATGAGACAGAGTTTTGCTCTGTCGCCTGGGCTGGAGTGCTGTGGCCGGATCTCAGCTCACTGCAAGCTCCACCTCCCGGATTTATGCCATTCTCCTGCCTCAGCCTCCCAAGTAGCTGGGACTACAGGCACCCGCCTCCTCGCCCGGCTACTTTTTTGTATTTTTTTAAGTAGAGACGGGGTTTCACCGTGTTCACCAGGATGGTCTCCATCTCCTGACCTTGTGATCCGCCCGTGTCGGCCTCCCAAAGTGCTGGGATTACAGGCTTGAGCCACCGCGCCCGGCCGCAAACCTTTTTTTATGTCTGTGGACTAGACTGTCTAAGGCCACAAGAATAGAATTACTGTAATACATGTTACACTGTTGACTTTTAGCAAACTTTACTTTTGTTGAAAACCTTGTAAGTTTGGGATTTTAATTATCCTTTGCTATTAATAAGACCTTGTTTTGTCCAAATTAGAATTGGTATAATGGCTTTTAAAGGAATAGGGTACACTTACTTTTTTTTTCTTAACTACTTGTATATCTCTTTCTTTCTCTCTTTGACTTTGTCTCTCTCTCTCTTTGATTTTCCTTTTGCCTCTGTCTCTTCCTCTTTCTCTCTGCTTCTGTCGTTCTCTCTCTCTCTCTCTCGTTGACTCCCTGTCTGTATCTTCCTCTCCGTCTCTTCCTCTCTCTCTCTTTGCCTCTGCCAGCCGCTTATGCTGCTGTTCTCTGAACCACCGTGTGTTGGGGGCGGGTGATCTAAAACAAGCTGGTCTGGGTTTCCTGGCTTACAGGTTACCTTGTGCCATACCTTTGAAACAAGGGACCTGTCCACGCTTCCTTCTAATGGCCAACCTACCTCTAATGCTGGCCAGTCTTATCTTACACAAAGTTTTAAATTTTCCTGGTGTCATAGTAGTCCATAGTCTCCCTTAAATCCTTTTTTTGAAAATTTTCAACATAGTTCCTAGTGGGGTGGGCTTACTTTGTGCCTCTCCCATGTTTCCTCTAGACAAAACATCACGCCCACCACAAAACAAATGGGTAAAAAGGGGACACACACACTTTTGTAGTTTACACCAAACCAAAATCAAAACCAAAATCAGAGTATCCAGAAATCCAAGCCAGATCAAAACCAAAACCAAAATATCAAGCAATCCAAGTCAAGTCAAAAACAAAAACCAAAGTGCCGGTACAGGCACACCGTGGGTGGTCAGGCCACGCTTCCACGCAAATGGAGTAGGCAAGTTCCCAAGACCAATCCTGTCAAGCAATTCAAACCAAGTCAAAACCAAAACCAAAGTGCCGATAAAGGCACGCCGTGGGTGATCAGGCCACGCTTCCACTCAAATGGAGTGGGCAAGTTCCTAAGACCAATCCTATCAAGCAATTCAAACCAAGTCAAAACCAAAACCAAAGTACCAATAAAGGCACGACATGGGTGATCAGGGCACGCTTCCACTCAAATGGAGCGGGCAAGTTTCAAAGACTAGTCTTACCAAGTTTTAGATGTCCAGGCTCCAAGCGCCCATTCCTTCCTGGTGTTCAGCCACTGCATTGATCCTCCACGGGGGCCTGCCACACACTGCTCTGGCGAGGCGTCCCACCGGGGCAAATGCCTACCCGGGAGCGCTCTCAGGATCGGCTCAGGATGGGCGTCGCTCAGGCTGGTCGGAGTTCCCCGCAGGGATACGCAGGGATATTCCACAGGGCAGGCTTAAGCCGCCTAAAGAGCTGCTTTGACCATCCACCGTTCACCTCGCTTCCCAGTCAGGGAACCAAGAAATGTAGCAGGACGGGCGGCAGACAAAACTCCCCAGACACCGAGTTAAAGAAGGAAGGGGTTTATTCGGCCGGGGGCATCGGCAAGACTCCTGTCTCAAGAGCCGAGCTCCCTGAGTGAGCAATTCCTGTCCCTTTTAAGGGCTCACAACTCTAAGGGGGTGCCTGTGAGAGGGTCGTGATTGATTGGGCAAGCAGTGGGTATGTGACTGGAGGCTGCATGCACCGGTAATTAGATCGGAACAAAACAGGATAGGGATTTTCACAGTGCATTTCTCTACAATGTCTGTAGCCTATAGATAACAGAACCAATTAGGTTGGGGTCGATCTTTAACTACCAGGCCCAGGGTGCAGCACCAGGCTGTCTGCCTGTGGATTTCATTTCTGCCTTTTAGTTTTTACTTCTTCTTTCTTTGGAGGCAGAAATTGGGCATAAGACAATATGAGGGGTGGTCTCCTCCCTTAATTAATTAATTTATTTATTTATTTATTTTTGAGACGGAGTCTCAGTCTGCTGCCCAGGCTAGAGTGTAGTGGCATGATCTCAGCTCACCATAACCTCCACCTCCTGGGTTCAAGTGATTCTCCTGCCTCAGTCTCCTGAGTAACTGGGATTACAGGCGCGCGCTGCCATGCCTGGCTAATTTTTGTATTTTTAGTGGAGATGGGGTTTCACCACATTGGCCAAGATACTCTCGATCTCTTGACCTTGTGATCTGCCCGCCTTGACCTCCCAAAGTGCTGGGATTATAGGCACGTGCCACCGCGCCCGACTGGGAAAGCTTTTTAAAGAGTGAGTAGTAACACTCAGAAAGGTGCTTCCTTCCGAGACTCCTAGACTCTGGTAACAGTAGCCTCTGGCAATGTGTGGCTGTTTAACCAAAATTGAATAAAATTTAAAATTCAGTTCCTCAGTTGCACTAGCAATGTTTCCAGCGCTCAATAGCTGCATATGGCTAGTGGCTACTATATTGGATGACACAAACTCGCACCATTTCCATCATCGCAGGAAGTTCTTTTGGACTGTGTTGCTCTAAAGCATTTGAGTTTTGTCCTGGGAGTACCACTTTGCAGAGCAGGTGTTGACACAGTGTTGGCTGAAATGGCCCTTCCTCCCTTGCCCATGAATGGTCTAATGGAATAAGGTGCTGAAATGCTTGCTGATGTTCTTGCAAATCAAGTGTTGGGAGCTCACTGGGTCTCATTTCTCTCTTCTGCCGACAGTGTTGGAGAGCTGGCTGGACTACACTGGGGAACTGGAGCCCCCTGAGCCACTGGCCAGGCTTCCGCAGCTCAAGCATTGTATCAAGCAGCTGCTGACGGACCTGGGCAAGGTGCAGCAGATCGCCCTCTGCTGCTCAACATGAAACTGGGCACCCAAAACTCATGGGAGCACAATCCTGGGGCACCTGCAGGAGGAGCTTCGCATATTTAAATAAATAAACCTAGCATGCTGAATGCACGTGACACCAACTGACTTCAGGGATCTGGGCCAGGAGTGTGATGGACATTGGACAAAGAGGCCATTTTGGCTGTGGGAGGACACTCTGATCTCGAAGCCTACCATAAAGGTAGCAAATAGACTCGGGATTCCCTTCTTCTGTGCACATCATTGAATGAAGGGAGTCTTTTTGCACAAACTTCACTTGAAATCGTGCCACTGATGATAAATGGAATGAGAGCCAAAAAAGTTTAGTTGGAGACAGTTGTAAATTCAATTTGCAGTTTATTTAATTGACTTTTCTGTCAGGTTTGGGCACATGCCACCTCCCTGGTTTCTTCCTGGCATGGTGTTTGGGCAGCAGGCATCATTTTCCTTTTCTAGCTTCATGGGAATGTTGTGAGCTCACCACGCTGTGGAGGTTGGAAAGGAGCAGAGTCTTGGCTGCCCTGCTTTCTCCTTAGGACTCTTCACTTTTCTCACCACATCTCTTGCATGACTTCATGGTACTGGGGACAAGTTTGTATGCTTTCACCCCAGAGCTGGCTGTGTTATGGCTTTTGTAGCAGAGCCCATACAGCCTATGGAAGAACTAGAATCTCACAGTAATAAAAATCTAGGAGGAATTCCAAACTGAAGCAGGCAGGGTCTGGAACCCAAAGGACAGCATTTTCTACCCATTTCTTAATATTGACAGCTTCCCCGTTCTATTTAATGTCCAAAAATGTTTCCCAAAATTTCAAACTCTTTCACTGTAAAGATTTGTTACAAAGAATGTGGTTTGGGGAATTACCTTATTTTATATTGTTGTAAACAAACTTCAAATTATACATGTGCCGCTTTTCTCCTTCCTGAAGGGTATGTTCAGTAGTCAGCGTTTTCAGAATTGTTTTGTTACTATACTTTAACATTTTAAATTTCCTGTTTGTATTATTTTGTGAGATCAAGGTGATTATGCTGCTTAAGGTCCAGGTACAACCTATTTGTACCTTTTGAGACAATATTTGTGTTACTTTTGCAGGTTACGGTTCCACATGTAATTGCTATATTTTGTTTTGTTTTTCCTTACTAGGCAAAGTTAAAATGTTCCATGCTTTGAGGAGTGACCCATTTCACTACTTCGTTTTCTTATCACTAAAGGCAAAAATCAAAGCACAGTTGTCCATTAACTCTTATAAGTTAATTATGGGTTTATGAGTCTGTAATGTTATATGCTGCAAACATTTACTATGTAAACGTGAAGTAGCCAGTAATATCTCAATAGTAGTAACAGTATCTTTAGCGACCTTTGGAATAGTTAAGCACAGGTCATTGTGGACATGAATTCAGGCCTCTGTACTAAAATCTATTTCAGGGAATGTTCTGTCTAGTGATTTGCTCACCATTTGATATATAATGAATTATAGGACAAGTATAAACTGATCTGCTATAGCTGATCCATCAGAGAGAATACATGTGGCTATAACATCTATAACTGACGATTCCTCTACAAGAGGCTGTTTCTCACTGCTAACGTTGGTATTTCTGGCGTGGGAAGAAATGCACAGGCGTGCATGGCATGTATGTTCAGACAGCTGCACTGTAAGAGTTCTGTTATGCAGTCTGAAAAGGGAAGAAGCAGGATGGCTTTCTGTAGCCACAACTGTGAGGTATGATGATTGTTGTATTATTAGATTACTGATATTTCTTTTCTGAAAATACATTTGAGTTTTAATCACATCTGTGGAAGCTGTAACTTTTAAGGTAGTCAATTTCATGTCTTGTTCAACAATGGAAGCAGAAACTGAATTGCCCTAATTTTGCCGACTGGCCATTATTGGGTTTATTGTTTAAGTTTTTGCTAAAGGAAGTAATCCCATTTCATTCATTGTGACTTTTGTTCTTAGGGAAGCAGAGAAGATTCCCCAAGTTATTGTAACCTCAGTGTGCTTCCCTAATTTAAAGCCATGTTGAGGGGCTCCATTCCCAATTCCTGGGTCAAGGTGAATTAACCCTAAGTTGGAGCACTGGAAACCGTTATTTGCAAACATTGCTGTTACCATTTAGAAATATGTGCACTACCAGCCGGGTGCGGTGGCTCACGCCTGTAATCCCAGCACTTTGGGAGGCTGAGGCGGGTGGATCACCTGAGGTCAGGAGTTTGAGACCAGCCTGGCCAACAGGGTGAAACCCCTTCTCTACTAAAAATACAAAAATTAGCCAGGCGTGGTGGCGGGCACCTGTAATCTCAGCTACTCGGGAGGCTGAAGCAGGAGAACTGCTGGAACCTGAGAGGCAGAGGTTGCAGTGAGCCGCCGAGATCGTGCCTTTGCACTCCAGCCCGGGTGACAACTACAAGACTCCGTCTCAAAAAAAAAAAAAAAGAAAAAGAAAAAAAAGAAGTATGTGCACTACCTAAGTTTTGTCTTTTGAGAAAAACTATCCACCTATAAAAAATTACCTTGACAAAAATAGTTCCGCTTTGACTAATCATTTTGTTTCTTTAAGTGGTAAGTATATGCAAGGTGGATCCTTGATGAGCCAACATTGCACTGTGGATACATACCTATGTTTACGCGCTATTAAAACAGAAGGCGCTGTATATAGAAATGTTGCTTTGAAGCAATATTTGCAAAACACGCAAACTTCTGTATCTGTATTTGGAAAAAATAAAACAGGTTCTTGTTGCTACGTTTCAGTTACATATTGTTTCAGTTACATATTGTTGAGTTACAGTCATGCATCACATAATATTTCTGTCAACCATGGACCCCATACACAGGGTGGTCCCATAAGATTATAATGGAGCTGAAAAATTCCTATCACTTAGTGATGTCCTGATGGTCGTACTACATAGGCCTCGGCTAATGTGTGGATTTGTCTTAGTGTTTAACAAAAATCTAAAAAGTAAAATATATATTAAAAAATTAAACTAGAAGAAAACTCATAGAATAAGGATATAAAGAAAATATATTTGTATAGTTGTACCATGTGTGTAAACACAAAGTGTTATTACAGAAGTCAAAGTTAAAATTTAAAAGCTTACAAAGTAAAAAAGTTGGTCAGGCAGGGTGCCTCAGATCTATAATCCTACCACTTAGGGAGGCTGAGGCTGGAGACCCTGTCTCTAAATAAAAGGCTGGGTGCTGTCACTCATGCTTGTAACCCCAGCACTTTGGGAGGCCAAGGTGGCCAGATCGCCTGTGGTCAGGAGTTCAAGACTGGCCTGGCCAACATGGCAAAACCCCATCTCTACTAAGAATACAAAAATTAGCATGGTGGCACATGCCTGTAGTCCCAGCTACTCGGGAGGCTGAGGTAGGAGAATCGCTTGAACCCGGGAGGAGGGGGTTGCAGTGAGCCAAGATCCTACCACTGCACTCCAGCCTGGGCAACAGAGTGAAACTCTGTCTCAACAAAACGAAAAACAAAAACAAAAAGTTATCACGAACTAAGGCTAATTTATTATTGAAGAAAGAAAGTTTTAAAAAATCAGTTTAGTAGTGACCAGCCTGGGCAACATGGTGAAACCCCATCTCTACAAAAATTAGCTGGGCATGGTGGCAGGTGCCTGTATTCCTAGGTACTTGGGAGGCTGAGGCAGGAGGATCACCTGGGCCTGGGAGCCAGAAGTTACAGTGAACCTAGATTGTGCCTCTGTACTCCAGCCTGGGCAACAAAGTGAGATCCTGTCTCAAAAAAAAAAAAATTTAGTCAATGTGTTCGGTGTTTATATAAATTCTGGAGTAGCGTACAGTAACGTCCTAGATCTTCACATTCACTCATCACTTACCCAGCCAGAACAACGTCCAGACCCGCAATCTCTACATACATATATATATATATATATATATATATATTTTTTTTTTTTTGAGACCGAGCCTCACCTGTTGCCTAGACTGGTGTGCAATGGCGCGATCTCAGCTCACTGCAACCTTCGCCTCCCAGGTTCAAACAATTCTCCTGCCTCAGCCTCCCGAGTAGCTAGAATTACAGGTGCCCACAACCATGCCCAGCTAATTCTTGTATTTTTAGTAGGGACATGGTTTCACCATGATGGCCACGCTGGTCTCAGTGATCTGCTCACCTCGGTCTCCCAAAGTGCTGGGATTACAGGTGTGAGCCACCACGCCCAGCCTATTATATATTTTTACTGAAACTTTTCTATGTAGATGCACAAATACCATTGTTACAACTGCCTATAGTATTCAGTACAGTCACATGCTGTACAGGCTTGTAGCCTAGGAGCAGCAGGCTCTATCACAATGCCTAGGTGTGTATAAGTTATACCGTCTAGTTTACATAAGTGCACTCTATGAGGCTCACACAGTAAAACTGCCTAAGGGCTCATCTTTCAGAACGTATCCCCATTAAGGGACGCATGACTGGATAAAGTTCTTCACCTTTTTTTTTTTTTTTGAGATGGAGTTTCACTCTTGTTGCCCAGGCTGGAGTGCAATGGCACGATCACCGCTCACTGCAACCTCCGCCTCCCGGTTTCAAGCGATTCTGCCCCAGCCTCCCAAGTAGCTGGGATTATAGGCGTGCACCACCATGCTCAGCTAATTTTGTATTTTTAGTAGAGATGGGGGTTTCACCATGTTGTCAGGCTGGTCTCAAGTTCCTGACCTCAAGTGATCCGCCCGCCTCGGCCTCCCAAAGTGCTGGGATTACAGGCATGTGCCACTACACCCAGATAATTTTGTATTTTTAGTAGAGATGGGGGTTTCACTGTTGGTCAAGCTGGTCTCGAACTCCTGACCTCAAGTGATCCACCGCCTCTGCCTTCCACAGTGCTGGGATTACAGGCGTGAGCCACTGCACTTGTCCTTCACCTATCCTTAATCTTCTTTAAACATTACCTTTTAAAGAAGCCTGTTCTTACCTTCTAAACAACTATCTTTTTCCAGGGAGGCAGGTGCAAACTCTGCCAAGAAATCCCAAGAATGCAAAGATACTTCTCAATTTGTCTTTAATATTCAAAAGCAAAATGCCCCTCACCAACTTCCCAGCCCAGTCTCACTCATGCCTTCTGGTGTAAACTGCGGGCTGATTTTGATTGTTGAGAGCAGTACAAGGAAGACAAGTCTGGCCTTCCTTATATTAACAAATGGCACTCACTGCAATAGGACCCATCTGGGACCAATCCAAGCTGTCCATGGACCCCAACTAGCTCCTTCCTGGTTGGGCAGAAGCCTCTGCAAACAGTAGGTTTAAGATTTCAGAACAGGTCCTCATTATTTGCCAAATTCTTTCTTTCCTTTGTAAACAGTTATGCTAGTTTAACCAAAAGGGAGCCTGCATTAAAATGAGTAGCTTCCGTAATGTAAATAATCCATTATTTCAACTAGTTCTGCTTAATTCCTACCACAAGCCTAAAATTTGGCAAGGAAGTTGAGCAAGTCTGGCGGCATAAGCCAGAGCTCACAGGAACTAGCCTATCTCTGTGAAGGTTTGCAGTAAACACTTCACATTAAAATGGCTCAGTAACTTGGACATTTTTGGAAGCCTGTACCCAAAGGGCAGGTGCAAGTTGGTGCTCATATTGGTATAGAGGTAGCCAGTCAAGTAAGCATTTAATAAAGCCAGCTATTTTGCGTGTAAGAAACCCAAGTGGGTCCTTGGGAGCTCAGGTGAAAAACTTCCCATATGTGGTAGAGGGGATAACCCAGTTTCAGACAACATCGAAAGATCCCACTATAGCCAACGAAGGCCTTATTGTTAGGGACTCCCAACTTCGTTTCGGCACCAGCCAGAAAGGCGGTGGTAAATAGGCTTGGTAAAATAAACCCAATAAAGAACGAATGAAAGAGACACACCAGACCACAGGCGCTGCCAAAACTCATTTTTCATTAACATGGAGTGGGCTCCTAGGCTCAGGTCTCCGGACCCGATCATGGCCCCAGTCTACACAGAGCGCCCGGCCCTGGCCGCCCGCAGTTCCACCGCTCAACCAGTGATGCGCACATCCGTGCGGCGACGGACCCGCCGGGCCCGAGCGGCCTCGGGCAGGATGGCGAGCAGCTGCTCTTGCACCAGCATCTCCACGATCTGCTCCTTGGTGCGGATGTCAGGCCGCAGCCACTGGCGGGACAGCTCCCGCAGCTGCCGGAAAGCCTCCCGGGGACCCGCCGCGTCCTGGTAGCGGAACTGCCGGAAACGCTGGCGGAACGTCTCGGGGCCGAGTCTAGAACCGGCGGGGCCTGGTGGGGAGCGCGTTTCGGCTTCGGCCTGAGGCGCGATGCTCACGGGTGCTGGCCCAAGGGGCAACTCCCGGGCCGCGGAGGCCGCAGCCCGGGGCGTAGGGATGGCTTCGGGGACCGCGGCGTTGGGGCTGGAGGGCTCCGGGGCAGGCGGTGAGGCCTTCGGCAGCGAGGAGCCCACAGAGTTAAGCTCAGGGTCTGAGCTCGAACCTGCTCCTTCCGGTTTCTCCGGTGGCACCGCCGCGGGACTCCCAGTGGCCCCCAAGATCGGCTCCGTCGCCGCCATAACTCCAGCTCCGGGCGTCACTCTTTGTCCGGTAGCTGTGGGCTCAGCACTGCGTCTGCGCGCGGGCGGGGTGAGCAGGGAGACGTTTCCGGTTAAAGGGCAGAGCTCGCGCCACCCTTGAGGGAGGCGGACTCGGGACCGGCCGAGAGTGCGTGGAGCTTACCTGCACCAGCGAAGCGGCTGCGGCAGCCGGAAACGAAAAGTCTCTGGCTTCTCTGCGTCCAGGTCGGCGCGCGAGCCCCCGGAAGCCGCTTGCGGGCTCTCGGAAGCGGCGCCCTCTAGCGTTCTCGAGTCGCATGAGGCGGCGGCTGCCCTCGGAGTGCAGGAGGGCGAGCGGCGCGTGGCTTGGGCTCCTTCCGAATGGTGGCGCCTCTGAGCGCAAGTTCGAGGAGGAGTCGGAGGAGGAGCCTGAATGTTTCGAGGTGAACTTTTAAGTCCTGGAACTTATTCTTGAGCCGCTTCGGTTTGCAGGTGACCTTTCCGTGCTGGCGCCCCTCCTGATTGACCCTGATGGGCTGTAACTGTGACGGCCCCTCCTTCAGGAATGATTAGGGTGACAGCTGGCCGGGGCTTGTCCGGGTGGCGCCCGGCCTGTGACCCGAACAGGGGAGCGGGACGGCGGTTGTTCTCTCGGGAAGGGCCCGGCTGGAGAAAGTCCTCTCGCTTGGTCAAACTAGGAGGGCGATAGCACCCGCTTTACTGCGAGGATGACAAACTACAACACACCGTCTGGCGCGAAGGAAATGCTCGAGAACTCTTTGCTATTGTTATTTTTCGCGTGTCCTCCGAAACCAAGGGAAGGGAGGCTCTGTAGGTTCTGTTAACTTCAGGATTTAATAAGTGAATTGTAAATGCATTGCCCTTTATGGTGGCCGCTGGCCGCCTGAGTTGACTGAGCTCTTGCAACGGAGCTAGTTGATAACCCTCGAAATATAGCGAATTGAGATGTGCTATATCGTAAAATACGGGACTTAATACGAGAAAACTAATGTAAAATATCTCAATACTTTTTAATATTGATTACATGTTGTAATATGTTTTGCATATACTGGGTCAAATAAAATGTTATTAATTTCACCTGTGTTTTTACTTTTTAAATGCAGCTACTAAAAAACATTTAAATTGCATGTGCGGTTTACTTTATATTTCTGTTGAGCAGCCTTGGGTTAGAGGATTGGAGTGAGGCTGCCTTTTGCCTTGGTGGAATCCCCTTTGATGGTACCCACCTCAGAGTTGCTGGGAGGATTAAATAAGTTAAGCCCTTGGAGAGAAAGGGCTTTTAAGAAGTTTGCTTTTGTTTTTATTAGGTAAACTGCTTGCTATCTCTGAGCTACCGTTTTCTTAACAGTAAAATGTGGATGTAATAGAACTTACCTCTCAGAGGTCATTGAGAATTCAGTGAGATGATGCAGGTAAAAAGCATGTGGCCCTGACAGCCCTCGGCCAGGTGGTTTTCTGTCTGATAGCTGACTCACAAATAGTTGTTGTTGCTTTTTTTTTTTTTTTTTTTTTTGAGACGGAGTCTGGCTCTGTCGCCCGGGCTGGAGTGCAGTGGCCGGATCTCAACTCACTGCAAGCTCCGCCCCCCGGGTTTACGCCATTCTCCTGCCTCAGCCTCCCGAGTAGCTGGGACTACAGGCGCCCGCCGCCTCGCCCGGCTAGTTTTTTGTATTTTTTTAGTAGAGACGGGGTTTCACCGTGTTCGCCAGGATGGTCTCGATCTCCTGACC
The DNA here is from genome assembly GCF_049350105.2 of Macaca mulatta. Classification (NCBI taxonomy): domain Eukaryota; kingdom Metazoa; phylum Chordata; class Mammalia; order Primates; family Cercopithecidae; genus Macaca; species Macaca mulatta. The sequence continues at coordinate 88,792,017 of NC_133415.1, forward strand.
TAGTGATCCGCCCGTCTCGGCCTCCCAAAGTGCTAGGATTACAGGCTTGAGCCACCGCGCCCGGCCGTTGTTGCTTTTTTCTTTTTTTTTTGAGACTGAGTCCTCCACCTACCGGGTTCAAGTGATTCTCCTGCCTCAGCCTCCCGAGTAGCTGGGATTACAGGCGCCCACCACCACACCCGGCTAATATTTTGTATTTTTGGTAGAGATGGGGGTTCACCATGTTGGCCAGGCTGGTCTGGAACTCTTGACCTCAGGTGATTCACCCGCCTCAGCCTCCCAAAGTGCTGGGATTACAGGCGTGAGCCACCGCGCCTGGCCACAAATAGGGTTTGTATCCTCATTTTACAGAAGGGGAAACTGAGGCCCTGAAAGGACAGGGGCCTCATATGAAAGGTTTTGTATGACACTTGTAGTCCTTTTGAGCTCTGTGCAGGATGGAGGAGCATGTTTAACAACCATTAACACGCCGTTAGCCCTGATATAAAACTTGTCCCTACCATAGGATGTTTCCTTTGGATGGGTAGAAGTGGACCCTCATGAAATCATTTCCATAGCCTGAAAACCTTGAAAGTCATTGCAATGGGCCTTTAATGCTTTTTAGTTGCTGACATGTGAAAATTGGGAGATTTCACATGCAAATCTGGATTTCTGGTTTTTCCTGAAAAAAATGGAAGAGCTGGCCACACTGGACCCAAATTCCTGCCAGTCAACAATCAACTGACACTGAGTAGAGACGACTTCCTTTAGACAAGATACTCTGTCCCATTTGGTCTCAATCTCCACCATTCCCTATGGTTCTCTGAAATAGAATGTTGTTTGCATTTACTGTTGCTCTCAGGTTGTTGCTTTATTTAGAGCTGATATTTTTCTCTATTTTCTATTCAGAGGTGAGAAAGCAGGGCCCTAGTGTTTGTTATGCCTACTGGCTTCAAACCTGGACTTCTGTCTGGCCCCTTGGTAGTTGGGTTTGCTGCATAGAGTGACCAACAGTGCTATTCCCTGTGTGGCAACAGGCACTCAGCTTCCAGGGCTAAAGGAGCACACTAAACCCTTCTGTGGAGGCAAGAGGTGCTAGAAGTCTTCACTGGGGAGGGGACTTCAAGCTGAGACGCAAGAAGAAAATGGGTGGGGCTCAGGGACATTCCAGGTAGAAGGTACTGCCTGTACAAAGGTACATAGTGAGTGGAGCAAAACTGTAGAAACTGCAGGCTACATGGGAAGGTGGTTGCGATCTGGAGAAGGGGTAAGAGAGGTTGGAACACTGCTGGAGGTTAAATCATAAATGTCCTAGAATCCCATGTTTAAAATTTAGTTCTTCTCATGAAAGGGAATGAACTTTTGTGGCACCTGGAATATTATGAAATGTTATGTTAGATCTTTAGTTTATTTCTTCCATCCCTATTAAAATCGTGAATTATTAGAGAAGGAGGGACCTGAGAGATCTATTAGAATCATTGAATGTTAGACTGGAAGGGGCCTTAGAAATTGAATTTTGAAATCCAGCCCTTTATGGGCCGGTAAGCCTGCTTTAAAGTGATTCAGCAGTAAATAATAAATAATGTGGAGGGAATAAATGAAACAAGATTGGCTCAGTAGTTGGCCAGGTGCAGTGGCTCATGGCTGCAATCCCAGCACTTTGGGAGGCCTAGGCAGGCGGATCACCTGAGCTCAGGAGTTCAAGACCAGCCTGGGCAACATGATGAAACCCCGTCTCTACTAAAAATACAAAAAATTAGCCAGGCTTGGTGGCTCATGCCTGTAATCTCAGCACTTTGGAAGGCTGAGGTGGGCGGATCACTTGAAAGATTGGCAATATGTACACTCTACTTTTGTATATGCTTGAAAATGTCCATGATAAAAGTTAAAACATTCAGATTCCCAGAGTCTAAAAAAAAAAAAAAATGTAATGCTTCTTCTTCAAAAAGGGATGCAGTTATCTACTTTCATGTGAGTTACATATATCCTTGAACCCTCCCAGGGGTCCCAGATTAAGTTAAAAATATACATTTATATTTCATTCTTTTGAATTTTGCAGATTGAGAGGCCAAGATGCCAGAAGATGGATTGGTCCAAAATAAGAAAGCTAGTAAGTGATTCCATGAGGACAGAAATCGTTTGACTTTTAGCCCAAATTCTTATCTTATTACGCCTTTTTATCCCTAGATTGGGTGTTCACTTGGGAAGGGATCATAACTCATTCATCTCATATCACTTAGCTTCCAATACAAGGCCTGACTCCTAGCCAGCCTCAGTGTTGGTTAAAGGAAAGAGGACAAATGTGGATTGCAGACTATCCCTGGGAAGGCAGAGCTCTCATATGAGTTCCAGACTCTTTCAGAGACCTCAGGCCTTGTGATGGCACTTTGTTGTTGAGGGTTGTGGAAAAGAAGCTTGGATACTTATTTTCTTCTTTATCAGAGCCGTCATACTGGAGAATACGTCTTTTAAAAAGCTTTTTATTGGCCGGGCGCGGTGGCTTAAGCCTGTAATCCCAGCACTTTGGGAGGCCGAGGCGGGCGGATCACAAGGTCAGGAGATCGAGACCACAGTGAAACCCCGTCTCTACTAAAAATACAAAAAATTAGCCGGGCGCGGTGGCGGGCGCCTGTAGTCCCAGCTACTCAGGAGGCTGAGGCAGGAGAATGGCGGGAACCCGGGAGGCGGAGCTTGCAGTGAGCCGAGATCGCGCCACTGCACTCCAGCCTGGGCAACAGCGTGAGACTCCGTCTCAAAAAAAAAAAAAAAAAAAGCTTTTTATTGGCCAAGCACAGTGGTTCACGCCTGTAATCCCAGCACTTTGGGAGGCCAAGGCAGGTGGATCACGAGGTCAGGAGTTTGAGACCAGCCTGGCCAAAATAGTGAAATCCCATCTCTACTAAAAATACAAAAAATTAGCTGTGCGTGGTGGTGGGTTCCTATAATCCTAGCTACTTTGGAGGCTGAGGCAGGAGACTCACTTGAACCCGGGAGGCAGAGGTTGCAGTGAGCTGAGATCACGCCACTACACTCCAGCCCGGGTGACAGTGTGAGACTCCATCTCAAAAAAATAATAAGTTTTTTATTTGGAAATAATTATAGATTCATAGAAGGTTGCAAAAATAGTTCAGAGAGGTTTCATGTACCCTTCACTCAGTTTTCCCTAATGGTAACATCTTGCATAGCTATAGTACAATATCAAAACCAGGAAATTGACATTGGTACAATCCACAGACTTTATTCACATTTTCCCAGTTTTACATACATGCATTTGTGTGTGTATGTGTGTGTGTAGGTCTGTGCAATTTTATCTTGTGTGGATTCATGCAACTACTACCACAATAGCTAGAACTGTCTGATCACCACAAAAATCCCTCGTGCTGTCTCTCTAGAATTGCATCCATTCATCTTCCCTTCCCCTGTCCCTAACCACAGGCAACCACTGATCTATTCTCCATGCCTGTAACTCTTGTTATTTCAAAAATACATACTTGGAATCATATAGTGTGTAATCATTTGGGCTTGGCTCTTTCCACTTGGCACAATTCCCTGGAGATTCACCCAAGTGGTTGCTTGTGTCAATAGTTTGTCCTTTTGGCCGGGCGCGGTGGCTCAAGCTTGTAATTCCAGCACTTTGGGAGGCCGAGACGGGCGGATCACGAGGTCAGGAGATCGAGACCATCCTGGCTAACCCGGTGAAACCCCGTCTCTACTAAAAAAAATACAAAAAAAAAAACTAGCCGGACGAGGTGGCGGGCGCCTGTAGTCCCAGCTACTCGGGAGGCTGAGCCAGGAGAATGGCGTGAACCTGGGAGGCGGAGCTTGCAGTGAGCCGAGATCCGGCCACTGCACTCCAGCCTGGACGACAGAGCAAGACTCCGTCTCAAAAAAAAAAAAAAATAGTTTGTCCTTTTTATTGCTGAGTAGTAATCCATGGTATAGATGTACCATGGTATATTTAACCATCCATTGAAGGACATTTGGGTTGTTTCCACCTTTGAGCTGTTACAAATAGAACTGCTATGAGTTATTTTATGACGTGGCCTTGGGTAATCATCTTTCTAAGCCTGGAAATAGTAACTACCACACAGGATGGCTCTGAATAGTCGATGAGGAGAAATATATGTAAGGGAACTGGTGCAGGGTTTGGCACAGAGTATATACTTAGTAATTTTTTTAAAACGATGGTTATGAAGAGATAATACTTCCTTGAATGTGTAAGTTCTAGTATGTAGTATTTTTAAAAGGCATAGGCGTTGATATTATTATTCCTGTATTAGCTGTTCTCACGCTGCTAATAAAGACATACCCAAGACTGGGTAATTTATAAAGGAAAGAGGTTTAATGAACTCACAGCTCCACATGGCTAGGGAGGCCTCACAATCATGGCGGAAGACAAGGAGGAGCAAGTCACATCTTACATGGATGGCGGCAGGCAGAGAGAACGAGAACAAAGTGAAAGAGGTTTCCCCTTATAAAACCGTCAGATCTTGTGAGACTTATTCACTACCATGAGAACAGTATGGGGGAACTGCCCCCATGACTGAGTTATCTTCCACTGGGTCCTTCCCACAACGCGTGGGAATTATGAGAGCTACAATTCAAGATGAGATTTGGGTTCGGATACAGCCAAACCGTGTCAGTTAGTCATTCTTGAACATCTGTGTATGTGTGATACTTTATTTACAGATGAGAAATTAAGGTCTAGAGAGATTAATTAACTTTCCTAGGTTCAGCCAGTCCATGGCAAGATTGGGATTCAAACCCACGTTTAACATAGACAGTAGGAACCATGGAAGGACTTAAAGCAGGGGAGGGATGTGATCAGATTTGTGTTTTAGGAAACTTAGTCTGGATGCACTGTAAATAATATTGCTTTATTGCTGAACACTTAGAGTATTTCTGATTTTTCATTAAAATAATGATAATCATATAGTGCTTAAAGCTTTTTCTGATTTCGAATTATAAGTGTCTATTACTATCAAATCTATTTGGTTTCTGAGTTTGAAAAAGAAGCATTCTGATAGCAAGAGTTTGGATGGTAAGGGATACCAGTACTTCCTTAAGCTATAATCCCAATAGAGGACTGATTGAAATATTTTGCTACATATTGCCACCTTTGTTTCTATAAACATGTGTTTGATTCATAGAACCTTAGGACAAACCCTTTAGTTCACAGATTGGCAAACTAAAGTTCAGAAAGTAGAAGTACTAGCCAGGGTAGAATCCAGGGCCCAGCAAAGAATGAGAGTTGTAGTTGCTCTATATCCTTACCAGCACTTAGTATTTCATTTGACAGAGTCTGTCACCCAGGCTCAATGTCATTAGTTATTCAGAAAATTCAGTGCAGTGTTGCAATCCTAGCTCACTGCAGCTTCAAACTCCTGGGTTCAAACTGTCCTGCCTCAGCTTCATGAGTAGCTGGGATGACAGGCACGTGCCACCATGCCTCACTAATTGTTTTTTTTGTGTGTTTGTTTTGTAGATACAGGGTCTCGCTATGTTGCCCCGGCTGGCCTCAAACTGCTGGGCCCAAACAATCCTCCTGCCTTAGCCACCCAAAGTGCTGGGATTACAGGTGTGAGCCACTGTGCCTGGCCCTACCTCTCACTTTCTCTGTCTCTATACTGCCATATGCCTTTTCCCTTCCCTTCTCTTCCCTTCTCTTCCCTTCTCCTCCCTTCTCCTCCCTTCTCCTCCCTTCTCTTCCCTTCTCTTCCCTCCTCTTCCCTCCTCTCCTCTTACCTCCCCTCCCTTCCCCTTCCCCCCTCCCCTCTCTTCCCCTCCTCTCCATCCCCCTCCCCTCCCCTCCCCTTTTTCTTTCATCTTGCTCTGTCACCACCACCCCCTTTTTCTTTCCTCTTGCTCTGTCACCCAGCTGGAGTGTGGTGGCATGATCTTGGTTCACTGCAACCTCTGCCTGCCAGGTTCAAGCTATTCTCTTGCCTCAGCCTCTCGAGTAGGTGGGATTACAGGCGCCTGCCACCATACCTGGTTAATTTTTTGTATTTTTAGTAGAGACGGATTTTCACCATGTTGGCCAGGCTTGTCTCAAACTCCTGACCTCAGGTGATCCACCTGCCTCAGCCTCTCAAAATGCTGGGATTACAGACATGAGCCACCATGCCCGGCCTCTTGGCTCTTTTTAAATCATTCTCAACTCCTTCATTTGCTTTTTGCAGTCCTATCTTCTGTTCTCAGCAAGGCTAGCTTTTTGATGTTTCTGGAATGACCTTCCCTTCTGAGATGGTTATTTTTAAAATCCCTTCTTTCCTGAGCTCTGCCAGTGTCTTCTTTGGCTGTCTTGAGTGTCTTTTCTTTGAACAATTACATCTTTGCTTTGATCTCTTGTTTTAAAATTCATTAAGCCCTTTGACTTCTTTGTTCATGATTATCATCTGTTTCGTGTTAGCTTTTTTTTCTTTTTCTTTTTTCTTTTTTTTTTTTGGTGATTGTCTTTCATCTGCTGTTTGTTTTTCCTGTTTCCTGCCTCCCTCTCCTGCTTTTTTCGGTAACATATTTGTATAAGTCTGGTGCTATTTCTTTTTTACTATAACTCCCCTTTAGATGAAGTGAGTTCTTCTGAACCAGCTACTTGTGGGATTGTGTGTGGAGAAAGGACTAGAGTAGAATTCCAGGCTGGCAGGAATTCTCTTGGCTTCATAGTGAAGCTCCTTCTGACAGGGTTTTGTGTGAGTATGTGAATTGGTTTAGCCCTTTCCTCTTCCGATCAGTTGGAGCTTGGCAGCTGCGGGGCTATAAAAATGGAACATCTGTGTGTTTCCCTGGTCACCCCACTCCCCTACTTCTCCTTGGTGCCAGTGGGACCAGAGAGGCTCCCAGAGCCAGCCGGTCCATCACCATCCCAATGTTCTACTGAAGGTGTGGTAAGTTGTGCCCTCAAGGTGCAGCCCCCTTTTTTGGAGAACTTCGAGTTTTGCCAGCTCTCCCTGAGGCCTGCAGCCATAGCGTTCTCTACTGGCATTAACCTTCTGGATCTTCTCAGCACCCCTCATTGCCACACAGGCTGATGTGATAGCTTGCAACTCTCAGCACCGTCACCCGTCACCCTCTGGCCCCTGGAGTGCTCAACCCAGAAAGGCTGGGAAGTTAATGCCTCCAGGAGCAGCTCTCAAGTGGACACTTCTGAGGCATGCTTCCTGCAGTCTTACTAGGGTCCCCAGGACATTGGAGCCCCACTGGCCCACAGGGGTGACGTGTTCTTGCACCTCTGTCAAAAAATAAAAATTTATGGAAGAGCCTGTGATTATTCTCCTTAGCTGTGTTAACATAATGAATTATGTTTCTATAATTAACCATCTTTGCACTCCCGGAATGATGTGTTATTTTTACAGGTACTACTGAATTCTATTTGCTTATATTTTAAGATTTTAAAAACAATATTTATAAATGAGATGAATCTGTAGCTTTCTGTTTTTGTGTAACCTCTCTTAGGTTTCAGTGTCAGTATTCTCACTTCATTACAATAATTTGGTAGTTTTCCTTCTTTTTAGGCTCTGGAACAGTTGAAGAAACATTGAGATTATTTGGAGTTGCCTATAAAACCTTTAGGACCTGGTGCTTTTTTCTTTTTAGGTGGTGGTGGTGGTGAGAGACCTCTTTTACAGCTTCTCTACTTCTACAACAATTAGTCTATTTAGGCTGGACATGGTGGCTCACAGCTATAATCCCAGCACTTTGAGAGGCTGAAGTGGAAGGACTGCTTGAGCCCAGGAGTTCAAGACCAACCTGGGCAACATAGTGAGACCAGATCTCTACAAATTAAAAAATTAGTTAGTCATGGTGGTGCACACCTGTGGTCCCAACTACTTGGGAGGCTGAGGTGGGAGGATCACCTGAGTCTGGGGAGGTAGAGGCTGCAGTGAGCTGTGATCATGCCACTGCACTCTGGCCTAGGGGATAGAGTGAGACCTTGTCTCCAAAGTATAAAAAAAAAAAAAAAAGGGAAAGAAAATCAGAAAATTAGTCTACTTAAATGGTTTCGGTAGGTCACGGTGGCTCATGTCCCTTGACCTCGGGAGGCCAAGGTGGGCGGATCACTTGAGGTCAGGAGTTGGAGACCATCCTGGCCAACATGGTGAAACCCTGTCTTTACTAAAAATACAAAAATTAGACAGGCACGATGGTGGGTGCCTATAATCCCAGCTACTCAGGAGGCTGACACAGGAGAATCGCTTGAACCCGGGAGGCAGAGGTTGCGGTGAGCCAGGATCGTGCCACTGCACTCCAGCCTGAGCAACAGAGAGAGAGACTGTCTCAAAAATAAATAAATAAATATGTAAATAGTTTCTATTGGGGTCACTTTGGTAAATTATTTTTTCCTAAAAGATTATTCATAAAAATCTAGTATTTAAGTTTAAAAGACTAATTCAAATTCCTAAAAAAAAAAAAACCTCAGTTGAAACATGTCAGTAGGCTAGCTATGGCCTGTGAACTGCCATTTTGCAACCACTAGATAGAGAATTTTCGACCTGAAAGAGGCCCCGTGGATCCTATACTGGGGGTTGCAAACAGGTAACATGCCTGGCAGACGACTGACTTGTGTGAGGTGAAGACTTTAGTGAATTAGAGAGCCAATACCTCAACTAAAGACAAGCAAGTTAATTTTAAACAATATTTAAACCAAAACACTATGCAGGTCAAATAAAACTGTCTGCAAGTTCACTTGGCACATCACGTGCCATAGCTCGTTTGTGGCCTCTGCCAGCCCAGCCTCCTTCCTCATAACCACACCTCCCGAACATCTCACATTTTAGCTGTGTCTCAGGCTCCCCAAACAGACCCTGCCCTTTCTTCGTGTATCTTTTTTTTTTTTTTTTTTTTTTTTTGAGATGGAGTTTTGCTCTTGTTGCCCAGGCTGGGGTGCAATGGCGTGATCTCGGCTCACCACAACTTCCGCCTCCTGGGTTCAAGCCATTCTCCTGCCTCAGCCTCCCGACTAACTGGGACTATAGGCATGCACCACCATGCCCGGCTAATTTTTTATTTTTAGTAGAGATGTTCTCCATGTTGGTTAGGTTGGTCTCAAACTCCCAACCACGGAGTCTATCTCTCTCACCCAGGCTGGAATGCAGTGGCTCCATCTTGGCTCACTGCAACCTCTGCCTCCCAGGTTCAAGCGATTCTCCTGCCTCAGCCTCCCAAGTGGCTGGGACTACAGGCACCCACAACCACGCCTGGCTAATTTTTTTGTTTGTATTTTTGTAGAGACGGGGTTTCACCATGTTGGCCAGGATGGTCTCGATCTCCTGACCTCGTGATCCACCTGCCTCAGCCTCCCAAAGTGCTGGGATTACAGGCGTGAGCCATCGTGCCTGACCACTTCTTGATATATCTTTTTTTTTTTTTTTTTTTTTAAAGATGGAGATTCACTCTGTCTCCAGGCTGGAGTGCAGTGCTACAGTCTCGGCTCACTGCAACCTCTGCCTCCCAGGTTCAAGAAACTCTCCTGCCTCAGCCTCCCAAGTAGCTAGGACTAGAGGTGCCCACTACCAAGCCCAGCTAATTTTTGTATTTTTAGTAGAGACGGGGTTTCATCATGTTGGCCAGGCTGGTCTCAATCTCTTGACCTTGTGATCTTCCCGCTTTGGTCTCCCAAAGTTCTGGGATTACAGACGTGAGCCACCGCTCCTGGCCTCATATATCTTTCATAGCTTTATTATAGCAAGACTTTCTCTGAGGATTTTACTTCCCCGCCATATTGTGAACTCCTGGTAAGCAGGGACCATGTCTTATTCACCTTCGTATGCTTTATAAACATTTGTTGTATAGCTTTTATAATGAGCAAAACAATAAGAATTTTTTTTTTTTGAGACAGAGTCTCGCTGTGTCTCCCAGGCTGGAGTGCAGTGCCGTGATCTCGGCTCACTGCAAGCTCCGCCTCCCGGGTTCACACCATTCTCCCGCCTCAGCCTCCCAAGTAGCTGGGACTACAGGTGCCTGCCACCACGCCCGGCTAGTTTTTTGTATTTTTAGTAGAGACGGGGTTTCACCATGTTAGCCAGGATAGTCTCGATCTCCTGACCTTGTGATCCACCCGCCTCGGCCTCCCAAAGTGCTGGGATTACAGGCTTGAGCCACCGCGCCCGGCCTTTTTTTTTTTTTTTTTTTGAGATGGAGTTCTCACTCTGTCACCTAGGCTTGAGTGCAATGGCGCAATCTCTCACCTAGGCTTGAGTGCAATGGCTCGCTGCAACCTCCGCCTCCCAGGCTCAGATGATGCTCCCGCCTCAGCCTCCTGAGTAGCTGAGATTATAGGTGCATGCCCCCACACGGGGCTAGTTTTTGTATTTTTCGTAGAGACGGGGTTTCACCATGTTGGCCTGGCTGGCCTTGAACTCATGACCTCAGGCGATCCACCCGCATCAGCCTCTCAAAGTGTTGGAATTACAGGTGTGAGCCACCGTGCTTGACCGAATCTTCTCATCTTGAAAATAAATTGTTTGCCAGGCGCGGTGGCTCAAGCCTGTAATCCCAGCACTTTGGGAGGCCGAGACGGGCGGATCACTAGGTCAGGAGATCGAGACCATCCTGGCTAACACGGCGAAACCCCGTCTCTACTAAAAAATACAAAAAACTAGCCGGGTGAGGTGGCAGGCGCCTGTGGTCCCAGCTACTCCGGAGGCTGAGGCAGGAGAATGGTGTAAACCCGGGAGGCGGAGCTTGCAGTGAGCTGAGATCTGGCCACTGCACTCCAGCCTGGGTGACAGAGCCAGACTCAGTCTCAAAAAAAAAAAAGAAATTGTTTGTGGAATTGAATCGAACTCCATTTTATACATTATGAAAATAAAGCCCCAAGTAGTTAAGTGACTTCCCTAAGATCACATAGGAATAGGACCAGTGCTCTTTTTGGCATTCTACCCTGTAATAGTTCGTTATAAAATCAGGAACTGTAATATAAATGAAACTTTCTTACTTTCTAGAACTGACTTTAATGCCTGACTCTGAATCCCCAGCCTGCCTCCTTGCAGATAATTTAATTTAGGATGTCTTCAGGTAAATTGAGATCCAATCCAGTAATTTTGAGTGGATATAATTTCAGGCTTATTGATTCATCTTGGGCCCGTTCAAAGCTCTCCAAACTTCCTGCCTCTTCTTCCCCAAAGCTGATCTAATTCCTAGAGAAATTGTACAACCACAGCTGGCAACAGGTGAGGTTGGCAGTAACCATTTTCAGAGTCTCATCAGGTCTTAACTGGCATCATCTGAGGCCTCTTGTGAGCCTGGATACTTTCCTTGTCACTCTTGGATCCTCAGGCAGTTCAGAGGACTGATGGGACACCCCTCCTGCCTATAGCCATCTCCTACCATCTCTCTTGCCTTCTCCAGGCCCAGTTGTTTCTTTCAGAAGCCCCCTAAACTTTTGAAGGGGATCCTCTTATATTTCCTTCCTTAAAACTAGGTCTGCAGTGAGGGAGGCAAAAACTCCATACCTCATCTCTCTCTCTCTTTTTCTAAAACTTTCTCTTCTTTCTCTCTCTAAATTCTTTACCTCTTTTCTGTCCCTTCTCACCTCTGTGTGTGATTACTGCCCCACCCCAAGAGTGGCCTTTGTCTTTCTTCTCAGTTGACCAGCTGTCTTTGCTGCACTCAGTGCCTTTCTGTCTACCTATCAGTTGGAGGCGGGTTGACAGATACACCCCACGGGATAGGAATGGCAGAGCAGGTGATGCTGGAAATCAAGAGTTTTCAGGCCGGGCGCAGTGGCTCACGCCTGTAATCCCAGCACTTTGGGAGGTCAAGGCAGGTGGATCACGAGGTCGGGAGATCGAGACCATCCTGGCTAACACGGTGAAACCCCGTCTCTACTAAAAATACAAAAAAAAATTAGCTGGGTGTGGTGGCAGGCGCCTGTAGTCCCAGCTACTCGGGAGGCTGAGGCAGGAGGATGGTGTGAACCCATGAGGCAGAGCTTGCAGTAAGCTGAGATCGCGCCACTGCACTCCAGCCTGGGCAACAGAGCGAGACGCCATCTCAAAAACTAATTAAAAAAAAAAAAGAAATCACAGTTTTCTACTGAGGATCCTGGTGAAAGAGCAAACTGAGATACTTAATTGTCATCTTTAATAGAAAAAACCGCTTTAGAGCCTATATTTTTCTGTACCTTTAGAAAGACCCCAGAGATTTGAGTTCTAGTCACCAAATTCCATTCAATATTTGATACTTGATTTGGGTGAGGTCTTCTGTTTTGCTGAGTTTTTTAAATTGTCCTGATTTAACCAGACTTATGGGGCAGTACTTTGCACTCACATTCCAGGGCCTCCAAGTTGTAAGTCTCAGAGTGGTCCCTGGCCTAAGGTGCTGGATGGATGAACCTACTCCCAGCCTAGAAGCCTCCCACTGTAACCAAGTACACCCATTTTTCTATGAGATAGAGAATGAGGTATCTTTTTAAATCAACTTTTTCCTCTTCTTTCTTTTCATCTTTTTCTTCTGTTCCCCACTTCCTACTTAGCTGATTAGAAATGCAGTTATAACCTTTTACTTTCCCTTCACCAGACACTCCTACAGGGCAAGTGTATCTGTGTGCTTACTTAAAAGCTCCAGAGTAGAAACCTCTCCCACCAGATTGCCTTGAGAGACAATAGTCAATTTACAAACAAAAGTATGCCTGCCAGGAAACTCTACCCCACCTGGAGAGTATCTCCAGACAAGGCCACTTGACAACTTAGTTCTGCCCAAGATGGTGTCAGCTGACCAGGTGGTAGCTAAGGCATCAAAGTCAAAGTGAGTCATGCGGACTCCCACCTGCTCATTCCCCAGTCTGCATGCCAGTTATGCCAAATCCCCTCCCCGCCCCGCTTTTTTTTTTTTTTTTTTTTTTTTTGAGACAGAGTCTCGCTCTGTCATCCAGGCTGGAGTGCAGTGGTGCTTACTGCCACCTCTGCCTCCTGGGTTCAAGCGGTTCTCTTGCCTCAGCCTCCTGAGTAGCTGGGATTACAGGTGCATGCTACTACGCCCAGCTAATTTTTGTATTTTTAGTAAAGACGGGGGGATTCACCATGTTGGTCAGGCTGGTCTCGAACTCCTGACCTTGTGATCTGCCCGCCTCGGCCTCCTAAAGGGCTGGTGTTACAGGTGTGAGCCACCGAGCCCGGGCCCCAAGTCCCCTTTAAAAGCCCCCACTCTCTGCTCCAAAAGCAAAGAGAGACTCTAAGGCAGGAAGCGTATACTGTTCCCCTTAAGCTAGCTTTGGAATCAAAAGTCACTTTCTTTATACCAGACCTTGCTTTTTTTTTTTTTTTTTTTTTTTCAGGTGAAATATCTCTCTGTCACCCAAGCTGGAGTGCAGTGGCACAATCTCGGCTCACTGCAACCTCTACCTCCCGGGTTCAAGTGATTCTCCCACTTCAGCCTCCTGAGTAGCTGGGATTACAGGCACCCACCACCTCACCCAGCTAATTTTTTTGTATTTTTAGTAGAGATGGGGTCTTACCATGTTGGCCAGGCTGGACCAGACCTTGCTTCTGTTAATTGGATGCTATAAATGAAGAGGAAGTGTACCTGAAATTTAGCTACAGTGCTTTCCTTTCTTTCTTTCTTTCTTTCTTTCTTTCTTTTTTTTTTTAAAAAGGCCCTGGCCGGTAGTGGTGATTTACGCCTGTAATCCCAGCACTTTGGGAGGCTGAGGCAGGTGGATCACTTGAGGTCAGGAGCTTGAGACCAGCCTGGGCAACATGGTGAAACCCTGTCTCTACTAAAAATACAAAAATCAGCTGGGGCATGGTGGCACACGCCTGTAATCCCAGCTACCTGGGCGGCTGAGGCAGGAGAATCACTTGAACCTGGGAGGCAGAGGTTGCAGTGAGCTGAGATCGGGCCACTGCACTCCATCCTGGGAACAAAGTGAGGCAGTGTCTCAAAAAAAAAAAAAAAACAACCCTATCTTTGCAGGACAGGTGAGCCCCCAAATTGAGACTTAACTCAGAAGAGTTCTTGGCTTTGCCCAAGGAAGGAATTCAAGGGTGAGCTGGTGGTGTTAGACAGCAATCTTTTATTGAATAGTGCTTCTCCTTGTGGAGCAGGGCTAACTCATAAGCAGTGAATCCAGAGTCGGCATCCATTGTATGGGATGTTGGCAACTGTATTTATACTCACCTCTAATCCCTTCTCAGCCTTTTGGCTAAGATCAAGTGTAGTGTACTCATTCCTACCCACCTTCAATCACATGCAAATTAAGGGGCAGATTAATGCAAATTGAGGGGTGAGTTTTTAGAGCTTTCTAGGAAAGAGGTGGCAACTTCTTGGTCATTGCCAAGACACTTGTAAACAGTCATGGCACTGGTGGGAGTGCCTTACGCTAATGAGGGATGGGGACAGCTAGGGGGTCCTAGATCCTGTTTTGGTCAGCAGGGTTGTGACCAGAAAACAAGTCCTGCATTCTCCTATCTCACCAGGACTCTGGCTGCCATTTAGCTACCTTGAGCCCCAGTCTCCTATGTATGGAGTTGGGTAAAAGTTTGGGTGGTTGTGAGGATTAGCTGAGATAATGCCTGTGAGTATCCAATAAATGTTAGACTCCCACATTCCAATCCCTGTGCCCCCTGCCTCCAGAATCTTTCATTGTGACCTTAGGAGATTCTGAGAATGATATTCTCAGAGCAGGGCTTCCAGTAGCTGATGGTATGGTGGGAGGAGTGGAGTGCAGCTCTTGCTTTGTGACTAAGGAAATCTATTTGTTTCTAGTATTATTGGATTCTTGGGGAAGATTTTGTAGTCCTCCCCTTGAAAGGCAAAGGGGCTAGTTGTGCCATTTGCCCTCCCAGGAACCATGAGGAGATACATGGTAACTTATGCCTGGCAGCTCCTGAAGAAGGAACTGGTGAGGAGGGGCAAGGGTCCTGGGAGGGAAGAGCAGAAACTTGAACAGACAGGTGTTTTGAGGAAGGTAGATGCAGGTATAGGAGGGGGTCTTGGATAAATGGTGGTTATCCTGTACCTTTTGGAGTCACAGCATGGCACAAAGGAGGGACCGGACCCCTGTCCTGTAGCCTACCAGCCCCCGACACTGGGCAAGCCATAGGCCACACAGAGCCACTGAGTCCTGTTCTGTGCCCACTCTTCCTGCTATTATGAGATCCAGAGAGAACAAGGCAGGGTAGCAACATAGAGTCATAGGTTAAGCTTGTGAACTCTGAAGCCGGACTACCTGGGTTTAAATCCCCATCACCTATTAGTCATGTGACCCTAGGCAAGTTGCTTGGTTTGCTGTGCCTTTATTTTCTCTGTAAAGTGAGATGATAATATTAGTACCTACTGCGTACATTGACTGATTAAATGATTTACATATTAGAATAGTGTTTTGGATAATGCCTGACAATAGTAAATTGTACTCAATAAGTATTAATTTTATTTATAAAGTACCTTTCCCCATATTTCCATAGATACCTAATTTTTAAGAAATACAACATTACAGGTGCAGGGAAAGCTCTTTACCATCCCATGCCCCTTTATTTCTCTTTACCAGTAACCACTTTCCTGAAGTTGGTGTCACCCTATTTGTATTTTTATATATTATCACATGTATATATATCCATAAGCAATATATAGTATGTGGCACACTTTTTAAAAATGATACCATAAATAGCATCATAGTTCTTTTTTCCCCACTCAAATTCATTTCAGCTTTATCCACATTGACACACACAGACTTAGTGCTATGTTCAATCCTGTGACTGTACCATAATGTATTGATCCCTTCAATCCCTACTAATGGATACTTGTTTTTAGCCATTCATTGTTACACACAATGTTGCCATGATTACCGTCATGGCTATCCCCTTGTACATGTATGTTTCTCTGAAGAGGACACATAAAGTACATACAATTCCTCCATTGTGAAGTACACACGTCCTCAACTTTACATAATGTTGCCAAATTGCTCTGCAACATGGTTGTACCATGTTTCCCAGTTCCCAGTGATAAGTGCAAAATAGTACCTTGTTATTACTTTAATTTCCATTTCCATTATTTCTAGCAGTGTTAAGAATGGTTTCACAATTTGGCTAGGGCATGGAGGCTCATGCCTGTAATCCCAGCACTTTGGGAGGCTGAGGCAGAAGGATCACTTGAAGCCAGAGTTGGAAACCAGCCTGGGCAACAAAGTGAAATCCCCTTTTTACAAAAAATATAAATATAAATACAAATGAATAAAAACAATCTTTTCACAATTTATAGGTAATTCGAACTTTCCCTTTGAATTACCTTTGCTCATTTTGCTATTGGGTTATTTGTATTTTTCTTTTGATTTGTAGGATTACAAAAAATAAATTTTGGATCATAATCCTTTGTTAATTATGTACATAGCAAGTATATTTTTCCAGTCTTTAGTTTGTCATCTCACTTTGTTTACGATATACTTTAAAAAGAATATTCTCTTTTTTCCTTTTTTTTTTTTTTTTTTTTTTTTTTTTTTTTTTTGAGACGGAGTCTCGGTCTGTCGCCCACGCTGGAGTGCAGTGGCCGGATCTCAGCTCACTGCAAACTCCGCCTCCCGGGTTTACGCCATTCTCCTGCCTCAGCCTCCCGAGTAGCTGGGACTACAGGCGCCTGCCACCTCGCCTGGCTAATTTTTTGTATTTTTTAGTAGAGACGGGGTTTCACTATGTTAGCCAGGATGGTCTCGATCTCCTGACCCCGTGATCCGCCCGTCTCGGCCTCCCAAAGTGCTGGGATTACAGGCTTGAGCCACCGCGCCCGGCCCTCTTTTTTCCTTTTTTTGTTTTTATTTATTTTTTATTTTATTTATTTTTTTGAGACAGAGTCTCACTCTATTGCCCAGGCTGGAGTGCAGTGGCACAATTTCAGCTCACTGCAACTTCCACCTCCCAGGTTCAAGCAATTCTGGTGCCTCAGCCTCCCGAGTAGCTGGGATTACAGGCACCCACCACCACACCTGGCTAATTTTTGTTTTTTTGGTACAGATGGGATTTCACCATGTTGGCCAGGCTAGTCTCAAACTCCTGGTCTCAAGCGATCAGCCCACCTTGGCCTCCCAAAGTGCTAGGATTACAGGCATGAGCCATGGTGCCAGAGCTGGTTTTTTTGTTTTTTGTTTCTTGTTGTTGTTGTTGTTGTTGCAGGGTCTTGCTCTGTTACCCAGGCTGGAGTGCAGTGGTGCGATCATAGCTTATTGCAACCTTGAACTCCTGTGCCCAAGCAATCCTCCTGCCTCAGTCTCCTGAGTAGCTGGGACTATAGGCGAGTGCCACTGTGCCTAGTTAATGATATACTTTTCAACAGAAGTTAGTAAACAGAGACTTTTATTTATTTTTTGCATTTTTTTCTAACCCCTCCCCAAACTAAAGTTTTTGCATTTTTTTATTGGAAAATTTTCAAACATAGAAGTTGAAATATTTTACATATGTATGTATATGTATCATCCTCTAGATCTATCATTCACCATTTTGTTCTATTGGCTTTATGTATTTTTTTTTCTTTTTTTGTGGTGGGGGGGGCTCTTGTTGCCCGGGCTGGAGTGCAATGGCATGATCTCAGCTCCCTGCAACCTCCGCCTCCTGGGTTCAAGTGATTCTCCTGCCACAGCCTCCCTGGTAGCTGGGATTATAGGCATGCGCCACCACACCTGGCTAATTTTTTATTTTTAGTAGAGGCGGAGTTTCTCCATGTTGGTCAGGTTGGTCTCAAACTCCCAACCTCAGGTGATCCGCCCACTTCGGCCTCCCAAAGTGCTGGGATTACAGGCATGAGTCACCGCGCCCGGCCTGGCTTTATGTATTTGTATATGTGTTTGCTGAATTGTTTGAAAGTAAGCTGCATACTTTATGACATATCTTTCTTAAAAATAATGACATTACCCACATAACCAAATACCACTATTATACAAAGAAAATCAGCACTGATTTCCTAATATTATCTAATGTGCAGTCATATTCAATTTCCTTATTTGTCCCTAGAGTGCCTTTGCTCTGTCACCCAGGCTGGAGTGCAGTGGCGCGACCTCAGCTCACTGCAACCTCCGCCTTCCAGGTTCAAGTGATTCTCCTGCCTCAGCCTCCCAAGTAGCTGGGACTACAGGCACGCACCACCATGCCAGGCTAATTTTTGTATTTTTAGGAGAGACAGGGTTTCACTATGTTGGTCATGCTTGTCTCAAACTCCTGACCTCAAGTGATTCACCCACCTTGGCCTCCCAAAGTGCTGGGATTACAGGCGTGAGCCGCCGCACCTGGCCTAGAGTGCCTTTTATAGCTTGTTATCATGAATCAGTATCCAGTCAAGAAGCATACCGTTGGTATATCTCTTGAATCTTTGTTAATCTAGAGCAGCCCCCATGTCTTGTTTTTTTCATCATGAAATTGACTTTTTGAAGAAACTGGGTTCATTGATTTATAGATTGTTCTACATCCTGGATTTTTCCCTATCCTCTGTATTCACTTGTTCTCAGTCCCAATTCCAAATTCCTGGGGAAAAGATAGGGTGGCCCATCTTGGATTAGGTGTTATATTAGTTTTCTACGGCTGCCATAACAAATTACCACAATTTCATGGCATAAAACAGAGCAGATTTATTATATTACAGTACTGTAGGCGAGAAGTCTGACACAGATGTTCTTGTTCTAAAATCAAGGTGTGAGCATTCCTTTCTCAAGGCTCACAGCCTTTTCTGCTTCTAAAATCTACCCACATTCCTTGGCTTGTGGGCCCTTCATCTTGACAGCCAACAGTGTTGCATTCCTCTTACCATTATTCCTCAGATCTATCTGATTCTAAAATTCAGGCTTTGTACATCGTACCTATACTGCCTGCAATTAGTTGTGCCACTTATTTTGTGGATGGAAGTGAAGGATTTGACATTTAATTGGTTTGCTGGTACATAACGACTGGCTTCTGGGGAGAGGAGATGCCCTGACTAGTAGCTGCCAATTTCTGTGGCATAAGTACTCCTACCGTGGCCAGTTTCAAGCTACCAACTTAATTTCAGGGGGCTTGCAAACTTCCTGAAAATGTAACCATCACTCCAGTACACTACTGCATTTAATCCTGGTAAATTTTACCTTGTTCAGCGCCATCCAGCCTGCTGTTGACTGTTGAGAACAGATTGTTTCTATTGATCTTGTTTGCTTTGTTTCCATAGGGACTGTACCAGTTTGCCACGGATATCATCGTAATGATCCGAGTGTGTAAAATGTTTCGCCAAGGCCTCAGGGGATTCCGGGAATATCAAATCATTGAGAGTGCTCACTGGAAGCACCCTATCTTCTCCTTCTGGGATGTAAGCAGCTGGGCTCAGCAGGATTATGACGGCTTAAAGAGGGCAATAAATTGCAACCTACTTCCTGGCCCAAGCTCAGAACTGAGAAAGAAGACAAAAGGAAAAGCAGATGAGAGACCCAATGGTCACTTTTATTAATGACCAGACTTCTGTTGGAGAGGGTGACTTATATCATCAACCAAGAGGTTTACCTAATACCGAACCCCAGATTTAGACAGCCTTACATGCCTAGCCACAGGCAATGCTGGACCAAGGCAGTCTCCACTGCAACAGCAGGCCTGCTGCTGAAACTCATGGCAGGGAAAGGTGGAGCAAAATATGGGCTCAGAGGGAAGGAGCAATCATGCCTAGTTTTTCTCTTTCCAGATTCATCAAAGAGTTTAAATCACTCCTCAGTGTAGAAGGAGAGAGGCCAGTAGAGTTCTACTAATACACCTCCCTCCGTGTGGAAAGAAACCTTGGGAGTGGAGAAGTGGTCTCCATTTCAACAGTGATCAAAAGAGCCAGAAGCAATCCAAGAGTCACAATAACCAGGGTTTTCTGAACGCCCACATGCTGACTTTGTTCGTGTGTCTACTTTCTTTCCTACACCCCTACTTCGGCGCAGGGGGCATTTTCAGGGCCTTGTTCACTGTGGTGACCGTGTTTCTTTTCTTTTCTTGAGACAGAGTCTTGCTCTGTCACCCAGGCTGGAGTGCAGTGGTGCGATCTCGGCTCACTGCAAGATCCATCTCCCGGGTTCACGCCATGCTCCTGCCTCAGCCTCCCTAGTAGCTGGGACTACAGGCGCCCACCACCGCACCCGGCTAATTTTTTGTATTTTTAGTAGAGACAGGGTTTCCACCTTGTTTGCCAGGATGGTCTCGATCTCCTGACCTCGTGATCTGCCCGCCTCGACCTCCCAAAGTGCTGGGATTACAGGCGTGAGCCACCGCGCCTGGCCTGGTAATCATGTTTCTAGATTTTCTAAAAGGTCCCAATTTAAAGTATTTTATCCCAGTGGTAGATCATGTGCCCTTCTTTAGCTCAGAAAAGTTGGTCACCCTTCTGCTAACTTGTTCTGGTTCCCCAGAGGTGTCTTCGTTGCTACTGGGTGTGTTGCTCAGGGCTTCAGAGTTTCCCCAGCAATCACCTGGACAGATCCTGCCCATTTTTCTGTTGTTTCAGGAATGACTAGAGCCAGTCCCCACCCCTCTTGCATCTAGTGATTCACTCCAAGAAATTTCCCTAAAGGGCTTCTGACAGATGGTGGCCAAAGAAAGGGGGATACGGGGCTGGTGATGGGGGAAGGTTAGGCAGCCTTAGAGTGGTTTCTAAGGGGCCAGCAGATAATGTAACTAGTGTGTATGTAGCTGAGTTTAAGATAGAGCAGGCCAGCTGGAGAGGAAAGATATGCCTCATCTAAAGACATTCAGATACAAAGACTATATTTTAAGACCCTGTGCCGGCCAAACCAAACAAGGCTGCAGCCCTGTGGTTGGGCTGAGATGAAAAACGAATGGAGTGGAAGAACTGTAACCAAAAGACGTAGGTTAGCTCTCAGGAAGGACCTCCTGACTCTCAGGGTGGCATGCAGTGGTGATGCAATGGGCCCAAAGATCAGAGGACTTTGGTTACCAGAAGACGTGGCCTGATGCTTGGGGCATATGGAAGCTAAGATGCAGAGTCACTTGTTGTTGGGGGAGTGGGAGGCTAAGCCTAACCACATTGGCAGCCAGAGTGGCTTGAGCAGAGCAGAAGCCTCTCAAGGGCAGCCTATAAGGGTCATAGGGTTGTCAGATGGAGCACTGGGCAGCTGGAGTGCAGGATCAGGTGGGGAGCCCTAGATAGCTTCCGTAGATGTGTGAATCTGGATGTTTCTGAGCACTGCCTCTTTCCTTCAGTAGCCTCCCTGAGAAGCACCATATGGCTTTGCAAAGGAAAACAGGTGGTGGGGGCGAGACAGGGGTCTGAGGGGCTCCAAGGAACAAATGACCTGTGGCTTGAGGCCACACTCCAGACATGGCATTGGGTTTGCTGAAAACCTTGAGTTGGGGTCTCAGCTGGACCATGACTTACTGTGTGATCCTTGGGCAAGTTCCTTCACAACCTCTGTCCCACATGGGGCTTAGTAAGACCTGCTTTGTCCTGATAACTAAATGGAGTGACAGGGAAGATACACCGTGCTTGGCTCATTAAAGGCACTTAACAAAGGCTGGCTTCATTTGTTCCTTTTTTTTTTTTTTTTTTTTTTTGAGTTGGAGTCTCACTCTGTCACCCAGGCTGTAGTACAGTGGCGTGATCTCAGCTCACTGCAAGCTCTGCCTCCCGGGTTTATGCCATTCTCCTGCCTCAGCCTCCCGAGTAGCTGGGACTACAGGCGCCCGCCACCACGCCTGGATAATTTTTTGTATTTTTAGTAGAGACGGGGTTTCACCATGTTAGCCAGGATGGTCTCGATCTCCTGACCTCGTGATCTGCCTGCCTCAGCCTCCCAAAGTTCTGGGATTACAGGCATGAGCCACCATGCCCAGCCTGTTCCTTTCTTTTTATCCTTCCTTTTCTTCCTCCTCTATACTTGTTTGTTTGCTGCTTTTTCCCCTTCTTTTTCTCTCTCCTTTCCTATTTCCTCTTTATCCTCCTTTCCTTCTCCCCACCCCCATATTTCTCTGCCTTCACCATATATTGTCAATGCTGGACCCAAGCCTAGTGCTGAGTTGGGGCTTTTGAGCAGAGGCAGGCCTGAAAGGGCCAGCTGCAAGGAGGTTTCCCATGGCTTCCTGCCCACCATGGTGGTCCAGGTACACAGGAGGGCTCTAGATGCAAAGTTCTAGGGGCAGTCTTGCTGATTCTCCCTCTTCTCCCTGCCCTCTTTCTTTCAGAAAAAGATACAAAGCCGAGTCACATTTGATACCATGGACTTCATTGCAGAGGAGGTATGCATAGATCGAACCTTGCTGTGGGGGAATTTTCTTTCTGCACCCTGGCTTGGAAGAAACCCTGGCTGGGCATCAGCAGAGCTGGTTTCAGTCTAGTCTCTGCCACAAACTCAGCTTGTTACCCTGAGTTGGCCACTTCATTTCCTCATTAATAAAGTGGCTGATCTCAGTGATTCCTTCCATCCCTGGAGCTCCAAGACTGCGTATCTAGGAACCAGCTGTCACTGCATAGTTGAGCAGAACCAATGGGAGAGAGTCCCTGGGCTTGGACCCATGGGAAAACAGCAGGAAAAGAAAAAGCAGAGGATGTGAGAGTCCCAGAGAAAGGAAGAATTTGGGTGGTGGGAAAGGACTGACTTGTGTGAATTCTGGTTCTGCCCTGAATTCTCTGAGAGATGCTGGGCACACCTCTCACACCTGGGTGTCAGATACCCTTCAAGAGTCTTATTCGGGTGCAGCGCACCTGTTGACACTCGGAAGGCTGACGTGGGAGGATCACTTGAGGCCAGGAGTTCAAGACTGCAGTGAGCTATGGTCATATCACTGCATTCCAGTCTGAGTGAGAGAGCGAGGCCCCCTCTCTAAAAAAGAGTCCTCTCATTTTGATGAGGGAATGCTTTTATATCTGTGGGAGCTTTGGACTGTGTGACTTGTTCCCTGAATTTCAGTCTCATCATTGTTATCTTCTTGGCTTCTCTCCACGATATCCTGGGTATTAAATATTAAAATCCAATTTAAAATTTAAAAGAGCCTACCTATTTATAGGGAAGATCTGAAATTCTCACCAGTGCAGACCTGACTTGACCTGGCTTGGAGTAGCCATGTTGTTTTTTTTCTCAGGGAACGGGGAAAGAACAGAACTTTATAATGGGTGTCAGGGCCACCTGTGCCCATCTCCTGCCCCACCTCTTTCTCTTCTTGGAGCCCAGGTATGGCTTCTGTTGCCTGCCTCTCCTGGGCACAGCCTTATTTTTTCGCGCACCCTTGTGTATGAAGCATACTCAGTTCAGTCATCCAAGCCCTGTGTCTCTTCAGCTCTTCAGGCTGGCTGGTGTGTGACACTGGGCACTGAAGGTTAATCAGGCTCTATCCTTCAGGCAGGAGAAACTAGGGGCCTATGTGAGAGCCACAGCACTCTAGATGTGAGGGCAAGTCTGTGCACCGCAGTAGAGGGAGGGAAGAGGCACAGAGGGAAAATTCTTTCTTATGGGCAAGGCCTATCGGTGGCCCTCAATTAAATCATGCCTGACTCTGGTTCCAACATAGAGAAGAGCAGAGAGCCAATTTATCCTCCCATCTCACCCTTCTGAGTAGCTGGCATTACAGGTGTGCACTCCTGAGCCCAGCTGGAGACTCAATGTAAAAACCAGCCCTTTGGCCAGATGTGCTGGCTCACGCTTGTAATCCCAGCACTTTGGGAGGCCTAGGCAGGAAGATTACCTGAGCGCTGGAGTTTTTGACCCATCTGAGCAACATACTGAGACCCTGTCTCTACTAAAAATTAAAAAATAAAAATAATCAGCTGGGCATGGTGGCTCACACCTGTAATCCCAGAATTTTGGGAGGCTGAGGTGGGAGGATTGCTTGAGCCTGGGAAATGGAGGTTGCAGTGAGCTATGACTGTGCCACTGCACTGTAGTCCGGGTGACAGAGTGAGACCCTGTCCCCCTGTCCCCACCCCACCCCCAAAAAACAATGAGCCCAGCCCTTTGAGCGATGCTAATGAGTATGGGGTTTCTTTGGGGTGATGAAAAGCTTCCAAAATAGTGTGGTGATTGTTGTACAACTCTGTGAATACATTTAACACTGAATTGTACACTTTAAATGGTGACTTACAAGGCATGTGAATTATATCTAAGTAAAAATTATATATAATATATAGTACACACACATACATAGTTATATAACCTGCCCCTCAGCACAATATTTGGATTCTGATGGAAAGCTAAGCCTCAGTATAGTCCATATTGAGCCTCTAATAATGCTGAACTTCTCATAGAGAACTCTTAGTATTAGAGAGGCTTAGAATCATAGACTCAATTATTGCAGCAACTGTCAGACAGTGGAAACAATGGATACATTTTTAAAACATTGTTTAGAAAAACACTGAAGAAAGCAAGTTGCCCAAGTGATGTCTACAGTCTGACATTTATGTAAATTTTTTATTTTTAGTTTTTGAGACAGAGTCTCGCTCTGTCATCCAGGCTGAAGTGCGGTGATGCAATCACAGCTCACTGCAACCTCAACCTCCCTGGGCTCAAGCGGTCCTCCCATTTTAGTGCCCCTCAGTAGCTAGGACTACAGGTGTGTGCTACTATGCCTGGCTTTTTTGTTTGTTTGTTTGTTTTTGAGACAGAATCTTGCTCTGTCGCCCAGGCTGGAGTACAGTGGAGTGATCTGGGCTCACTACAAGCTCCGTCTTCTGGGTTCACGCCATTCTCCTGCCTCAGCCTCCCGAGTAGGTGGGACTAAAGGTGCCCGCCACCATGACTGGCTAATGTTTTGTATTTTTAGTAGAGATGGGGCTTCACCATGTTAGCCAGGGTGGTCTTGATCTCCTGACCTCGTGGTCTGCCCGCCTTGGCCTCCCAAAGTGCTGGGATTACAGGTGTGAGCCACCGCACCCGGCCCAATGCCCAGCTAATTTTTAAATTTTTTGTAGAGATGAGGGTCTTGCCATGTTGCCCAGGCTGGTTTCGAACTCCTAGGCTCAAGTGATCCCCCTGCCTTGGCCTCCCAAGTGTTGGGATTATAGGCATGAGCCACTGTGCCCAGCATCCACTTCTTAATAATGTCAGAATGGCAATTATATTTCGACACAAGTTTTGGAGGGGACGTTCATTCTATAGCAAGAGCCTACTGAAGAAGGGGCTACTCTTTTAGCTAATATGACCCAGTGGGGACTCACTGAGGGTGTGGCAGCATCTGAGCTGAGACCAGAATGATGAGTCAGCCACGTCCACGAGAAAACCCAGGGAACAAATATTCCAGGCAGAAAAACAGCCCGGGCAGATACCTCAAGACAGAGCCAAGCTTAGCATGTGCCAGGAACCAGTAGAAAATTCCAGAGTAGAGAACAAAGGGAAGAGGTAGGAGATGAGGTTGGAGAGAAGCCATTGAGGGGTTTTCACAACTCACAGTGCCACTTCCTCAGCAGGTGGGAGTGGTAGGTGAATGTGCTGGTCCATGCGGCCTGGTTCACTTGAGAAGAAAAGGTTTAGCTAATAGTCTGTCTCTGGAAGGTTCTCTTTGCTCATTAGTCTCCTATAGCATGCTGAGGTCTGGGATGAGACACAGGCGAAGTTCTCCCCTGACTGCTCTGTGTGTGTGCTGAGCAGACTCTGCAGGACCACTGGAGCCCAGGGAAGCCTGTATTGCCTGGGAAGGTCAGTGAATAGCACAGGTCGGGGGATGTCAGCATTGATATGTGTCAGATCTATTCCTAATCCTGCCTGAGTTTCTTCATCTGTCAAATGGAATAACAGTTATTGGGCTGGCGAGGATGCAGTGAGATGGGCATGTAAAATGTTTATCCCAGTGCCTGACACACAGTAAGCACTCATCACATATCAGCCACTGTGGTACAGGGAACAGGAAAGTACGAGCAGTACTATGGGGTGTTGCCTGCTGGCCCATGGGCGAAACTGCTGGGTCCCCTGTATCACTCTGGTCCTCTCTCCCCAGGGTCACTTTCCTCCAAAGGCCATTCAGATCATGCAGAAGAAGCCTTCCTGGAGAACAGAGGATGAGATCCAGACCGTCTGTAACATCTTGCAGGTTCTGGATAGCTATCGGAACTACGCGGAGCCCCTTCAGCTGCTCCTGGCCAAAGTCATGCGCTTTGAACGGTCAGTGAGGGGCACAGCCCTTGGCCACCAAGCTGAGGCTGAACTGAGCAAAAGAGCCTGGCCGAGAAGGTGTGGCAGGTCCTGCCCACCCCTCTGTATAGTGTTAGCCATGAATGAAGTCTTCTGTCCATTCACTTTAGCACCCACTGCTATGGTTGCAGCACCCTTTATCTCACTCACTTATTGAGACTCTTAGAGAAGTAAAGGGCCATTAAATCTGGAGAGGATCTAGTAGGAACCTCAGAGAGGATCTGGTCCAATTCCCTCATTTTTCAGATAAGGAAACTGAGACTCTGTGGGGGAAAATGGCTCCTTCTAGGTCACCCAGACCATAAGAAGCAGCGCTGAAACTGGAATCTAGGCTCTAAAAGTCAGAGTGGATCAGAGTTGATTGTACCATATCTAGATAGGCACTAGCACAGGGTCTGTGAACTTGAATGAGAAATGTCTCTATTTTCATTAACCTCTAGATGAAATTTATTATTTCCTTCAATCATGAATATAAGCAACAAACCACTATCATATTAGCCATCCCTGTGACTTTTCACTAAAAGAAATCACAGATATTTTCACATCATATTTGAGTTGTTGCAGATTTCTCAAAAAATTTATGTTCATCACATCTTCAAAATGATGGTAGTTATTAGATCTGCTGCTAGATCTTGTTATTCAATGTCCTAATAAAGATACAAATATATTGCTTTATCAAAAATTTGGTTTACAAAAATTTGTTAACTATAATTATGTTGGATTTTATTTTATACACTTAAAACATTATTCAGATTAGCTGGGTGTGGTGGTGGGCGTCTGTAGTCCCAGCTACTCAGGAGACTGAGGCAGGATAATCGCTTGAACCCAGGAGCAGAGGTTGCAGTGAGCCGAGATTGTGCCACTGCGCTCCAGCCTGGGTGACAGAGTGAGACCCCATCTCCAAAAAACAAAAAACAAAACAAAACAAAGGAAAACATTATTCTGTGAATACTTTACCAGATTGTCTAAGGGTCCATAATACAAGAAGTGCCCTGTACTAGAAAAGTCTAAGAGGTACATGTGGAAATACTGCCATTTCCAGGCCATCTCAGTGGCTTCAAGAGGGTCAGCCTAGCAGAATATTTGGGCAAGGCTTGTCTTGAAAATACAAGATATGACTGGGCACAGTGGCTCATTCCTGTAATCCCAGCACTTAAAGAGGCCGAAGCAGGAGGATCCCTTGAGCCCAGGAATTTGGCCAGCCTTGGCAACATGGTGAGACCACATCACTACACAAAAAATAAAAAAAAAAATAGGTGGGCATGGTGGTGGTGGCATGCATCTGTAATCCCAGCTACTTGGGAAGCTGAGGCTGGATTACTTGAGCCTGGGAGATTGAGGCTGCAGCGAGCTGTGATTGCGCCACTGCACTGCAGCCTGGGCAACAGAGCAAGACTCTGCCTCAAAAAGAAAAAGAAAAGAAAAAAGGAAATCTAGGATTTAAATTGACCATAGGTTTGTACCCTAATATTTTCCTCCATGGAAGTCATAGTCTAAGGAGTAAGCTCTGACTTGATTGTGGCTTGCTGTGACAACTAACTACAGATTGAGACCCTTTGTGATCAGTGCAGATGCTCCCAGGGGGAGGTTATTACCCTTCAGCTGGCTTGGTCAAGAGTTTCCCAGAAGTTGTGTTTGAACAGGTAGCTTTGACAGGTGGAAGTGTAGATGAGGCAGAGAGGACCATTTGCTTTGTTCTAACCCAGTCAAGAAGAGTGTGTCACCACTGTCTATAAAGTAAGATTCTATGCCAGGCAGAGTGGTGTCATGGAAAGGAAAAGAACTGTGGCACTGGAAGCTCTGGAATTTTTGTTGTTGACAGAGGGTCTCGCTTTGTTGCCCAGGCTGGAGTGCAGGGGCGTGATCAAAGCTCACTGCAGCCTGGACCTCCCAGGCTCAAGCCTCCTGCCTTAGCCTCCAGAGTAGCTGGGACTACAGGCACACCACACCCAGTTATTTCTTTTAAATGTGTGTTTTTGTTTGTTTGTTTGTTTGTTTTTGAGACAGAGTCTTGCTCTGTCGCCCAGGCTGGAGTACAGTGGTGCGATCCCGGCTCACTGCAAGCTCTGCCCCCCGGGTTCACGCCATTCTCCTGTCTCAGTCTCCTGAGTAGCTGTGACTATAGGCGCCCGCCACCACACCTGGCTAATTTTTGTATTTTTTAGTACAGATGGGGTTTCACAATGTTAGCCAGGATGGCCTCGATCTGACTTCGTGATCCGCCCGCCTTGGCCTCCAAAGTGCTGGGATTACAGGTGTGAGCCACCGTGCCCAGCCTTAAATTTATTTTTAGTGGAGATGAGTTCTTGCTATATTGCTCAGGTTGGCCTCGAACTCTTGAGTTCAAGCTATCCTCCTCTCTCAGCCTCCCAAAGTGCTGGGATTATAGGTGTGAGCCACTGTGTCCAGCTGAAGCTCTGGAATTTAATGCCTCATGTGCCCCATGTGACCTCAGGCAAGCCACTTAACCTTTCTGAGCTTCAGTATCCTCATCAGTGAAATAAGGATAATAATAAGATTTGGGGGAAGATCAATTGAGGTGTTACTGTGAAAGACCTCTGCTAGTTGTGGTTTATTTCTGGGACTGGGAATTAGCAGCTTAGACAGGATTCTTCTAGTTGCCAGTATCTGAAAGCCCAGCTCAAGGAATGTGTTCATGGCTCATGTATCTGGTAAGTCCTGGGATAGTTCTCCAGCTTCAGGCTGGCAGGAATTCAGGGATGTTGTTCATATAAGCGTCATCCTCCACCAGACTCTCCCCTCATACTGGCGAGATGGCTGCTGCAGTCTCAGCTCCAAACTCATCTGTTTAGTTTTAATCTGATGGAAAGAAAGAAAAGCTCTTCTCAGTCACTCACATCAGAGCTTGGGATGAATTCTTTCTGAACCAGCTTGGCTTTGCTTGAATTACCACTGAGGTCAGTGATGCTCTGATTGAGTGTTGAGAAAGGGTAGTTTCCCCAAAGGAGAATCAGGGTGTGATTGGTGGAAAAATATGATCAGATGCTTGACAGCAAAAGCTACAGATGTCTGCTTTTGGAGATTCGGGTTCTAACTCTGACTTGATTGTGGCTTACTGTGACCTTCAGCAAGCTGTAGGTTCCTTGGGTCCCCCTTTCCCCCTCCCAAAAATGTTGGTTGAGCTTGATGGTCTCTGAGGGTCTTTCTGGCTGTAGTTGTAGTCATCTTTACTTCAGTGAACAGTGCCTGTGCTCCCTCATCTTCAAAATCTCATTTCCTAGCTGAATATTCCTGCTGTCTCCTAGCTAGTCATTATCACCTGGGCCATCTCTTCTTTCTTTCTTCTTTTTATTATTATTATTTTTGGAGATGGGTCTCGTCCTGTCAACCAGGCTGGAGTGCAGTGGCGTGATCACAGCTCACTGAAGCCTCTACCTCCTAGGCTCATGTGAGCCTTCCACCTCGGCCTCCTTTGTAGCTGGGACAAGAGGTAGGTGTCACCATTCCTGGCTAATTTTATTTTATTTATTTTATTTATTTATTTTTTGAGACGGATTCTCGCTCTGTCGCCCAGGCTGGAGTGCAGTGGCGTGATCTCCGCTCACTGCAAGCTCCGTCGCCTCCTGGGTTCACACCATTCTCCTGCCTCAGCCTCCCGAGAAGCTGGGACTACAGGGGCCCGCCACCATGCCCGGCTAATTTTTTTGGTTTTTTTTTTTGTTTTTTTTTTTTTAGTAGAGACGGGATTTCACCATGTTCGTCAGGATGGTCTCAATCTCCTGACCTCGTGATCCGCCTGCCTCGGCCTCCCAAAGTGCTGGGATTATAGGCATGAGCCACCGTGCCCGGCCTTTGTATTTTTTTGTAGAGACAAAGGCTCACTGTGTTGCTCAGGCTGGTCTTGAACTCCTGAGCTCAAGTGATTCTTCCACATCAGCCTCCCAAAATGCTGGGATTACAGACGTGTACCACCGTGCCTGGCCTGCCTCTTTCCTACATTGATAAAGATTCCGGGCTGATACTGGTTTGTAGCTCATGAAGCCCACAGCCACAATGGAGCCTGGGCAGTAGTGACTCCAGCCTGGTGTGGTCCTCTGTCCGTCCTCTGATCCCTGCCCTCAGGAGTTTGCCATAGAATCACGAGGCCAGTGAGTACTCTCTGAGAGGTCAGAAGAGGAGATGCTGCTGGGGGCTGGGTCAGGGAAGGCTTCCTGGAGGAAGTAGGACCTGAGTTCCTGAAAGGATCTGATAGTGTAGAAGAGAGGGAAGGCCACTGCAGGCAGGGGAGCAACATGGACAAACTGATGGAACAAAGTGGGTATCATCTGCCCTGAGCAGGGTGTTGGTTCCCCTGCTGCTGGTCAAGCCAGCGAGTCAGGAAGGAACAGAAGGTGGCAGTGTGGAGTGGGAGGAGGAAGAGCAGAACTGCTGAGGGCAGGGCCATGAGCTCAGAGCTGGGGGCAATGGCCCTGCCACAGGGGCACTTCCACAACGGCTGCTCATCAGTCCTGACAGAGACTAAAGGGCAGACTTTTTTTTTTTACCCATTGTCTCCTGGGTAAAATCCAAACTTAGCTGAGCTTTGGAGGCCGTTTATGGTGGGACCAGTTGAATTTCTCTCCCACCACTCCCCTGACCTTGCCTTCTCCCATTTTCCTTTCCCGTGAAGTGCACATTATCTATGAAGTACATGTTATCCCTTGAATGTGCTGTGCTTCCAGCCACCTGTGCACCTTTGGTCATGGTGGTCCCTGTGCCTGGGACCCTCTTCCATCTCTTTGTCCACCTGGATGACTCACTTCAAGCACCATGCTAGAACCTTGTCTGACCTTCCTAAGGCCCTATGCTCCTCAATTAGCCTGCACTGAAATCTCTTAAAGCATTTGTAAACCTCGTTTACATCCTGTATGTGACCATAATTTTGAAAACAAAGTCTATGTTGTTCATTGTGCCTATTTTTTTTTTTTTTTTTTTTTGAGACAGAGTCACCCAGGCCAGAGTGCAGTGGTGTGATCATGGCTCACCATAGCCTTAAACTCCCAGGCTCAGGTGATCTTCCCACCTCAGCCTTCCAGGCAGCTGGGACTATAGGTGTGCACCCCCACGCTTGGCTAATCTTTGTGTTTTTTGTAGAGATGGGGTTTCACCTTGTTGCCCAGCCAGGAGTTCAAGACCAGCCTGGGCAACATAACAAGACTCTGTCTCTACAAATAATAGAACAATTAGCTGGATGTGGCAACTTCAGGTCTCAGCTCAAATATCCCTTCCTTATTGATAGTAATAGTAAGAATAGCTAACACAGGACTGGGCACAGTGGCTTACTCCTGTAATCCCAATACTTTGGGAGGCCAAGGTGGGAGGATCCTTGAGCCCAGGAGTTAAAGACCAGCCTAGGCAACATAGTGAGACCCTGTCCTTATCTCAAACTCCTAGGCTCAAACAATCCTCCCACCTTGGCCTCCCAAAGTGCTGGGATTACAGGCATGTGCCACCACACCTGGCCTCATGGTGCCTAATAGACACCTCTGATATTTAACTTATTGAATGAATGAAGGAAATGAATAAATATTGAAAGAATTGAGATTTGGACTTGCATACGAAATACAGAAAGTTCCTTCTGAGTTTAAGAACTCCTTGTTTGCTCTGGGCCTGGTCACCTCTACCCTAAGGGTGCCCTGTTGGGTAGTGGGCTGCTGGTAATTATGATAAGACCATTATCTGTGTCTCATTCTGGGCATACTCATCTGTATTTTACAGACAAGAGAAACCAAGGATCAGAGAGGGGATATCCATTGCTCAGTGTCACACAGCTAAGAGCAGAACCAGGATTTGGATCCTGGGCTAACGCTAAAGCCAGTCCTCCTAATCATTAAGCGACTCTACTAACCCATTCATTGCTTTCAGCATGTGTTCACTCATTTATTCCACTACATTCAATAAGCATTCACTGTGCCCAAGCACACGCAGCAGTGACCCAGACTGGCAAAGGCTCTGCTCTCAGGAAGCTTCAGTCCAGCCAAGGCAGGCAATGGGATAGGTGTTAGTGAAAGGCTCCAGCTTGACTGGCAGGGCTGGGCTGTCCTGAGGGCCCTTCTGGTCCAAGTCTGTGCTCTTATATCCTAGAGCAAAGAGCACAACCAGTCCAGAGCTCCTCCCAGCATGGACCTGCCCCCGTGTCACTACCCAATCAATTAGCAATGGTCTTTTCCCAGGTTTGGTCGCAGGCGTGTGATCATCAAGAAGGGGCAGAAGGGCAACAGCTTTTATTTCATCTACCTGGGCACAGTTGCAATAACCAACGACGAGGATGGCAGCAGTGCCTTCCTAGATCCCCACCCGAAATTGCTGCAGAAGGGTAGCTGTTTTGGGGTAAGCCTAGGGGAAGGACCCAGTTTCCTGGGGTGGAGTGCGTGGAGGTGACAGGACTTCTGCTAGAACCTCTCAGCCAGGCCCAGTCCTGCCTAGTACTCTGTACAAGTCACTGTCCCGTGTGGGCCCCAGTGCCCTTACCTGTCAAATGCTAATTGAGTTGGACCAAGATCAGCCTCTTCATCTGTGCTGTTTAAGAAGTATGTTCCTGATTCAGCCCTTAAAGATGCAGTGACTCCACAGCGAGGACTCTCCAGCTTCTTCCCCTCTGGCCTATTCAGGCCTGCTGCCTCTTTTTCCATAAGCAGCAGATTAAGAAGAAGAGGAGTGGGCCACAGTGGGAGAATGTGCAGGAGAATAGAGGGGGCTGGGGAACATGCAGTCTGGTGAGGAGAGAATTCAGGGAGAAGCTGGAGGCAGGGAAGATGTGTGTAAGGCTGAGGACAGGAAGTGGAGGTGGCCTCACACTTGCCCTTGCGCTGTCCACCCAACAGGAAACGGACATTCTGCATGCTTCATTGAGGAGGTCCACCATCGTCTGTATGGAAGAAACAGAGTTCCTGGTTGTTGACAGGGAGGACTTCTTTGCTAATAAACTGGACCAGGAAGTTCAGAAGGATGCTCAATATCGGTTTGAATTTTTTAGGTGACTCTGCCTTCATTCAACATTTTTTTCCCCTTGTGTGTTTATTAGCTGCCTGACTTTGTCTGTCCTAGGCCTGGTGGGAAACATACTGTTTGCTGTTCTCTCTATCTGGGATGCTCTGAAGTCCCACCTCCTACCCACCTTCTCTCTCTGCAAACTCCTACTATACCTTCAGGTCTTAGCTCAAATATCCCTTCCCTATTGATAGTAATAGTAAGAATAGCTAACATGGGACTGGACACAGTGGCTCACTCCTGTAATCCAAGCACTTTGGGAGGCCAAGGTGGGAGGATCGTTGAGCCCAGGAGTTCAAGACCAGCCTGGGCAACATAGTGAAACCCTGTCCCTACAAAATAAAAAATTTAAAAAATTAGCTGGGTGTGGTAGCACATGCCTATAGTTTCAGCTACTTAGGAGGCTGAGGTGGGAAGATCACTTGGGCCCAGGAGTTTGAGGCTGTGGTGAGTTGTGATCACATACCACTGCACTACAGCCTGGATAACAGAGCTCAGTCCTAGTAGCTAGGACTATAGGTGTGCTGCCACATCCAGCTAATTGTTCTATTATTTGTAGAGATGGAGTCTTGTTATGTTGCCCAGGCTGGTCTTGAACTCCTGGTCTCGTGATCCTGCCACTTTGGCCTCCTAAAGTGCTGGAATTACAGCCCCCGTGCTCAGCCCAAACTGTAATTCTTTTTTTGTTTTTTGAGACAGGGTCTTGCTCTGTTGCCCAGGCTGGAGTGCAGTGGCATGATCTCATCTCACTGCAACCTCCGCCTCCTGGGTTCAAGCAATTCTCCTGCCTCAGCCTCCCACGTAGCTGGAATTATAGGCATGCGCCATCACTCCCAGCTAATTTTTTTGTATTTTTAGTAGAGATGGGGTTTCACTATGTTGGCCAGGGTGGTGTTGAACTCCTGGCCTCAAGTGATCTGCCTGCCTTGGCTTCCCAAAGTGCTGGGATTACAGGCATAAGCCACCGCACCTGGCCCAAGCTATAATTCTTGATTGCGTAGTAATTTCTTTACAGTTTATATGCCCCCTCAGACAGTAAGCAATATGGTGACGGGGACCAGATATGTCTTTGTCACTACTATAATCCTTATGTTGTCACACTGCCAGACACATGCAGGTGCTCAACAAATAAATATTGAGTAAGGTGAATAACAGGATAGAAATAATTACAACCACATGTGAGTCAGAAAGTAAGCACCGTAACTGGGTATCATATTTAACGTAAAAGCAGAACTCACACATGGCAAAAGATTTTTGGTTTTTGAATACTTACGTACATGAAAGGCCACATAAGGATATACAAGTGAAATCTCATTTAATTGCTCTTCAGTTATTTGCCTTTATGTAAAAGGAGTAAATATCCAATGAAGTATCTGCACTGGCCCTGAAAATTCAGGTTGTAGGGCTGCACAGCTACAGAGAAGTGTGATGGCTGAGGGGTCTGGTTCCTGTGGCTGGGGCTGAGAGAGGTAGCTTCTTCCATTGGAAAAGGGGGGATTTAGTCCTAAAGGGAGGAGCTGTTCTTTTTTTTCCTTTTCTTTTTTTTCATACTGTGGAAAAATAGGTCTGACTCCAATCTCAGCTCTTAGGTTGTCAGTGATGTGACCCTGGGTAGGTCCTCCTGCTGTGTAAAATGGGGATAAGGATACGTTTCTCCCAAGGTCGTGGTGAGGATGGAATAGGATGGTCGTGGGAAGTGTATGGCCCAGGGCTTGGCGCATGGTCGGTACTTCTTCTATGGTGGCCCTACTTTTCTGCTGGTGTCTCCAGACCTTCACCCCTGACATGGCACTGAGCATGTTCACCTCTGGTGCCCTGACCTTAACTCAGTGCACACGTTGAGGCCTGAGTCACCTTGAGTTAACCTGATTCAACGAACTCAGTCCACCTGAGTCAGTTAAGTTCCGAGCCCTTAACTTGTTGGAGGCGAGAAACTCTGAGATGATTGTTGGCAGCCCTTGGAGCCAGCCGCATATGAAGGCGGGCAAGCCTGTGAAGGTAGTGTTCAAGGTCAGGGGAAGGGGCAGTCAGTGCAGGGTGGGTTCACCCACAGGGAGCAACAGGCAGAAAGAGGGGAGTCCAGACTTGTCCCACTCCCCAGGCCCAGAGCTGAGTATTTGAAGCCAACAGGCCAGGGGGACATGGGGGTTGGATGAGCTGCCCAAAGCAAAGGTAGGGCCAGAACCGCTGAGCTGGGGGACAGAACAGCTGTGAGCTGGAGTAGGGACTAGCTTCATGAGCCACGGTGGGGAGGGATGGCAGGGCTGGAGGAGGAGAACGTTCTTGGAAGGAGGAGCAGAAGTGAGAAAAGCACAGAGGCTGGATCACCCAGGGGCATCTGAGCAGCAGCAAAGAGGGGAGCTTGACTGGAGGGGAGGACCTTGGGAAAAGGTGGAGGGAGCCAAGGTGATAGCAGGTAGGAGAGTAACTATAGGCAAGGCCAGGTGATTGGGCAGGTACCAGTGAAATCTTCCACCCAGGCATCTTCCACAGGAGAAGAGCATGTGCCCTCTGCAGATTGCTAATGTCTGGGCACCTTGTGTGATGGGGGTGATGAATTCTAACAGGTTCTTCCCACAGGAAGATGGATCTGTTTGCATCATGGTCTGATGAGAAGCTCTGGCAGCTTGTAAACATGTCGAAGATAGAGAGGTTCTCGTATGGGCAGCTGATCTCAAAAGACTTTGGAGAGTCATCCTTCATCATGTTTATCAGCAAGGTGAAAAGTCTGGGGGTTGGGATGAGGGTGAACCTCTGAGGAGCATGCCTAAGATCATGTCCTGTGGCCTGATGGTCAGTTTGAGCCCCTTTCAGAAACCTGTGCCATTTACTTCCTTTTCAGAGTTTCCATGTCCCAGCTGTAAGAGGCCTGCCTCTCTCAGAGCGTGGCTGGAGACATTAAGATATATGGCTATTGTGTTAGAAAGAGGACCCAGGGATTCTCCGGCCTTGAGCGCCTAAGCATGCTTATTTACATATAGATGCATATTTAAATCATGCATTTGGCTGTTGAATCTTAGTGGTGCCAGATCACTTTTAAAATTATTTGTTTGTTTGTTTGTTTATTTAGAGACAGTCTTGCTGTTGTCAGCCTGGGCTGGAGTGCAATGGCGCAATCTTGGCTCACTGAAACCTCTGCCTCCTGGGTTTTACCAATTCTTCTGCCTCACCCTCCCAAAGTAGCTGAGATTACAGGTGTCCACCACCATGCCCAGCTAATTTTTGTATTTTTAGTAGAGATGGGGTTTCACTATGTTGGCCAGGTTGGTCTTGAACTCCTGACCTCAGGTGATCTGTCCACCTCGGCCTCCCAAAGTGTTGGGATTACAGGCGTGAGCCACCAGGCCCAGCCTATTTATTTATTTTTGAGACAGAGTCTTGCTCACTCTGTGGCCCAAACTGGAGTGCAGTGACGCAATCTTGACTCACTGCAACCTCTGCCTCCCGGGTTCAAGTGATTCTTCTGCCTCAACCTCGTGATTAGCTGGGACTACAGGTATGTGCCACCACGCCTGGCTAATTTTTTTTGTATTTTTAGTAGAGATGGGATTTCGTCACACTGGCCAGGCTGGTTTCAAGCTCATGGCCTCAAGTGATCCACCTGCCTCAGCCTCCCAAAGTGCTGGGATTGCAGACGTTAGCCACCAAACCCCACCTTAAATTATCTTTAAATTGTAAAAGTGATATGATCACATTAGAAAACTTTCTGGAAAAAGGGAAGAAATCATCCATAAGCCCATCATCTCAGAGTAGAGTTTCAAAAGTGGAATTTCTTGGTATCATAATTTTGTTTTACAAGGCAGACTTTATTCAAAGGGGCCGTAGCCATAGGTATAGGGACCACTGCAGTGGAGTCTTGCAGCCAGAGAGAGAGATTGGACTCAACTCTCAGCATCATAATTTTTATGGCTCCTGCAACGAATTGCATTCCAAAAGGAGAGACCCACCTTATCTAGTGTCCAGGATGTACATTTTTGTTGGTACTACCACAGCTCTGCCAGCCTTGCATGTCATTTTTTCAGAAGTTTTCTGGTTTATTAGGTTGCAATTGCTGCCATACTGAGGATTTGATATTTTTTCTGACTACTAGTGAGATTTTTCATGTTTGTTTATGATCTACATTTTATCTTTTGCAAATTGCCTTATGTCCTTTGCCACCTTCTCTGCTGGTTGATAATGAAAAGAAAATCTCCCATTTCTCAAGTGCTTACTGTATGCTAGGTTCTGTGTTTCACATGCTTCATCTCATTTTAGTCTCCATAGCCCAAAGGAGGTTGGTATTGTTATTATTCCCATTTTACAGAGGAGGAAACTGAGGCACAGTACGGTGAAGTGGTTATCCAAGGTCACACAGCTGATGAGGTGCACAGGCAGGGTTCAACCCAAGTCTCTCTGACTCCAAAGCTCTTTTCAAGAACTTGGATTTAGAATTTGGGCTGACCTTTCTGTCTGTTTCTTACAGGTTGACACCACAGGCATTTGTTGAGTTTTTGCCAAGGTCATGACACATTGGTCCAGGCTCTGGAGGGATACAAAGATGAAAAAAACTGGTTTTCTCTATAGATCTCCTCCACCAGATTCCACACATAGACAAAGAAAAGTGTCATTGCTGAGTACCAAGTGATTGGTGCAAACTCTGCAAGTTACAAGAATTCAGGAGAAGGAACTCTTTAAAGGCTGGAGGCTTTAAGAAGGGCTTCCTGGAGGAGGTGAGGTGGGAGATGAGCCCTGACATATTTAACCATTAGACAAAAGGAGGAAGCAAGATTGGTTGTGTGCTGGCACTGGCTTGCACCTGCCTGTGAGAGCTCATTGTTAAATTTTCAGGAATTTTGCTAAACCTAATAATTATTAAAAATTAGATGCTATAAACCTACAATTAAATAAGTTATATGGAAAATTAGGAGCTGGGCATGGTGGCTGATGCCCATAGTCTCAACAACTCAGGAGACTCATGCAGGAAGATCATTTGAGCCCAGGAGTTTGAATCCAGCCTGGGCAACATAGTAAGACCCTATCTCTAAGAAAAAGACAGACGAGAGAGAAGAGAGAAGGGGAGGAGAGGGGAGGGGGATGGAAAGAAGGCTCGAGCAAGCAAGAGAGAGAAGGAAAGAAGGAAAACAAGAGTAATACATACTGAAAACTCATCATTTCCTACTGATGTTACTGCATTTTTACTAGTTTTTCTCTTCAGGTTACGTCTATTGTGTCTCTATGGTAGAAATACTATGCAGTTGTGAGCATCTCTTCCCAACTCCACATTCAGTGCCCTCATGTTGGTAGCTTACAATCAGCCATGGTTGGATAATTTATATAATGGAATCAGCAAACACCCTAAGTCAGATCTTGGTTTAGGGCTTTGCTGATTGTCTTAGGAAAGTGATAAAAGCAAATGCTTATAATGCAGATTAAATTTAAAAGTGGCCTGGGTCTATAGCTGCTACACTGCGAAGAGAATGAAGTCGCCTAACAATATTTAAAAGCTATCATCTCTCCAGGTGCGGTGGCTCACATCTGTAATCCTAGCACTTTGGGAGGCTGAGGAGGGTGGATCACTTGAGGTCAGGAGTTCGAGTCTAGCCTGGCCAACATGGTGAAACCTTATGTCTACTAAAAATATAAAAATTAGCTGGACGTGGGGGCGTATGCCTAATCCCAGCTACTTAGGAGGCTGAGGCAGGAGAATTGGTTGAACCTAGGAGGCTGAGGTTGCAGTGAGCTGAGATCTCACCATTGCACTCCAGCCTGGGCAACAGAGTGAGACTCCATCTCAAAAACATAAAATAAATAAAAACAAATAAAAGCTATTATCTGGCTGGGTGCGGTGGCTCACGCCTGTAATCTCAGCACTTTGGGAGGCCAAGGCGGGTGGATCACTTGAGGCTGGGGGTTTGAGACCAGCCTGGCCAACATGGTAAAACCTTGTCTCTACTAAAAATACAAAAATTAGCCAGGCGTGGTGGTGTGCACCTGTAGTCCCAGCTACTCGGGAGGCTGAGGCAGGAGAATCGCTTGAACCTGGGAGGTGGAGGTTGCAGTGAGCTGAGATCACACCACTGCACTCCAGCCTGGGTGACAGAGTGAAACTGTGTCTCAAAAAAAAAAATTAATTAATTTTTAAAAAGCTATTATCTCATTCATCATAGAAGTTATACCATTGAACAAGTGAAATTCTGACATACATAGTGCTAAAGCTAAAAAAATTTTTCAGTTTAATAAATATAATTTATGTGAGGGTGAGAAATAGAACAGTATATCACAAGTCAGATTTAATAACATTGAATTTATTGGGAAGAAAATGGATTGGGATGCAACTTCATTTGTCCAATCATGGTTGAGTTGCAACTATAAACTGGCCATGGATACAAGAGTTCAGCCAAAACCCACAAAAGAATTCTGTGAGAGCTGATTGGCTGTATGGAATTTCCTGTGTGGTATATTTTATTATTTTCTTGTATGGTATATTTTATTGTTTATAAATTGTGTATAACACATTCTTTATAACAGTAAGGTTTATATACTTGCATATGTTTTTCAGGAAAGCTGGTTGTTAAACTTACCAGCACCACTAGGGGAGTGGTGTGTGTGTTGTTATTCTTGGCTCAGTCCCAGAGAACAGAATCAAGTCTAGTTAATATAAGTAGCAAAAGATTTATTGCCAGATGTCAATTGGCAGTTCCTTCTCCTTAATATTTGCTTCCTCTGTGCTAAAATTTTGAGGTGATCACCTCTGCCATCTCTCTCCAAATTTAGCTCTAAGCTCTTTGATACTATATAGCCAGGAAAGATGAGGGGATGTGTGGTGAGGGATAGAAATCCTTTACAATATTTTCTTTAATCAGCATAATGATTACATTCTGACTGGCAGAAAGCGGGGGGTGGTTCTTCATCTGTTTTGCCTCCATTGCTTCATCTGTTAAATGGAACCACTCACCCTGTAAAGTCTGGTAAGGATGAGATTCAGTTTAGCACATGCTTACTCAGTGAGCATTCCTCCTGAAATCTAGCAGCACTTGGGAACTAATTTCTTCTTCTTCTTCTCCTTCTCCTTCTCCTTCTCCTTCTTCTTCTTCTTCTTCTTCTTCTTCCTTCTTCTTCCTTCTTCCTTCTTCTTCCTTCTTCTTTCTTCTTCTTCTTCTTCTTCTTCTTCTTCCTCCTTCTTTCTTCTTCTTCTTCTTCTTCCTCCTCCTCCTCCCTCTCCTCCTCCTCCTCCTCCTTCTCCTCCTTCTCCTCCTCCTCCTTCTCCTCCTTCTCTTCTTCTTCTTTCTTCTTCTCTTCTTCTTTCTCCTCCTCCTCCTTCTCCTCCTCCTCCTTCTCCTCCTTCTCTTCTTCTTTCTTCTTCTCTTCTTCTTTCTCCTCCTCCTCCTCCTCCTCCTTCTCCTCCTCCTCCTTCTCCTCCTCCTCCTTCTCCTCCTTCTCCTCCTTCTCTTCTTCTTCTTTCTTCTTCTCTTCTTCTTTCTCCTCCTCCTCCTTCTGCTCCTCCTCCTCCTTCTGCTCCTCCTCCTCCTTCTGCTCCTCCTCCTCCTTCTGCTCCTCCTCCTCCTCCTCCTTCTCCTCCTCCTCCTCCTTCTCCTCCTCCTCCTTCTCCTCCTCCTCCTCCTTCTTCCTTCCTCTTCTTTCTTCCTCCTCTTCCTCCTCTTCCTCCCTCTCCTTCTCCTTCTCCTTATTCTTTCTTCTTCTTTCTTCTTCTTCTTCTTTTTTTTTTTTTTTTCTGAGACAGGGTTTCACTCTTGTGATCCAGGCTGGAGTGTAATGGCACGATCCCGCCTCACTGCAGCCTCCACCTCCTGGGTTCAAGTGATTCTCCTGTGTCAGCCTCCTGAGTAGCTGGGATTACAGGTGCCTGCCACCACGCCTGGCTACTTTTTGCATTTTTAGTAGAGACGGGGTTTCACTATGTTGGCCAGGCTGGTCTCAAACTCCTGACCTCAGGTATTCTGCCTGCCTCGGCCTCCCAAAGTGCTGGGATTACAGGCGTGAGCCACTGCACCTGGCGGGGAACTCATTTCAAAATGCAAATTCTCAGGCCCACCCAAGAGCTACTCAATCCAAAACTTTAGGAGGAAGGGCTCAGTGATCTGTGTTTTAACAGGGCTTCGAGATGATTCCAAGGCACACTGATGTAGGAGAAGCCCTGACCTAAGGGAGG
The DNA here is from genome assembly GCF_049350105.2 of Macaca mulatta. Taxonomy (NCBI): domain Eukaryota; kingdom Metazoa; phylum Chordata; class Mammalia; order Primates; family Cercopithecidae; genus Macaca; species Macaca mulatta. The sequence continues at coordinate 88,833,185 of NC_133415.1, forward strand.
AATTTTTAAATTTTGGTAAGCATACGAACATGTAGGGTGCTTCCTAAGGGAGGAATTCTCAAATTTTTGTAAGCATACAAACACATAGGGTGCTTTTTAAAAAGCAGATTGCTCTCTCACCCCAGAGACTGATTCATTAACTCTGGAATCTGCATTTGAGTAAGTGCTGTAGGGGATTCTAATGCAGAGGTGCTGAGACTTCATTCTGAAAAAAATAATGTGAAAGTCATTAAAAGACAGCAAGGTAGGGAGCTCTTGGCCAGAAGATGAGTCTGGTTTGTTCCTTACAGTGTTTTATTAAAATCTGATTTAATCATCAATGTGAAGATTTTACATAAAAATTCTGATTTCTGGCTTTTGAGAATTCAGAGGATCAGGCAACACCAAGCCATATTTTGGTACAGCACCCCCTCCCCTGCCCCCCAACCCTGGCTGGAAATGAAAAGCACCAGCCCCCTCTAAAGGACTCCTCTTTTCTCTCTCTTTTTTTCCTGCCTGGCTATCCTTTTGAGTGTTCATCTCTGGGAGAGAGACCAAGCTGTCCCGACTCCTGTAGTTTACTCATGTTGCCACTAGAGGGCGAAATCAGCTGCGGGTGGCTGGACACCCTTGGGACCTCAGAAAGCTAGAGAAGATTTCCTGATGGCATCGAAAACTTAATGCCCACTATCAATGCATTTCTAACAGTTTATCATTGGGGGACACATAGTGAAACTGTTCTCTCCATAGATGCAATTAAAGACCCACTAAATACTTAAGGAAACCGGGTTCATATTGTTTCTCTGGCACCTGCAGTTCCCCTGTATCTAAAAAACAAACAAAAAGTATGCAGTAAAGATTTCAAATCTAAACTTTACAGCTTCATAAATTTTTATATAAGTATACACATGTGTGATCATTACCCAAATCAAGATAAAAAACATTTCCACTACTCCACAAGGCTCTCTTGTGCCCCTAGACAAAATCCCCCCACAAAGCTTAGCACTGTTAGGACTTATGTCACCACAGGTTACTTTTGCATGTTTTTGAACTTCATATAAATGGAATCATACAGTGTGTATTCTTTGTGTCTGACTTCTTTTGCTCAACTGAATATTTGTTATTTTTAGTTTTATAAATTATGGTGTGCATAGAATAATATGTAACCATTAAACATGATACTATAGAACCATATTGTTTGGCATGAAAGAGGTCTTTGATATATTATTGAGTTTCTAAAAAAGTTACAAGAGTCAGTTTTACATAAATGAATTCATTGATGAAAAATTGTAGATATACATTTTATATGTTCATAGAGAAAAGTTTGAAATAATATTCACTAATATGTTACTACTAGTTATTTCTGGGTATCAGGATTAATGTAGTTTTTATCTCTATGTTTTTCTGTCTGGTTTGAATTTTTTTTTTTTTTTTTTTTTGAGACGGAGTCTCGCTCTGTCGCCCAGGCTGGAGCGCTGTGGCCGGATCTCAGCTCACTGCAAGCTCCGCCTCCCGGGTTCACGCCATTCTCCGGCCTCAGCCTCCCGAGTAGCTGGGACTACAGGCGCCTGCCACCTCGCCCCGCTAGTTTTTTTGCATTTTTTAGTAGAGACGGGGTTTCACCGTGTTAGCCAGGATGGTCTCAATCTCCTGACCTCGTGATCCACCCGTCTCGACCTCCCAAAGTGCTGGGATTACAGGCTTGAGCCACCGCGCCCGGCCCTGGTTTGAATATTTTTAAACTTTTAATTTTGGAATAATTTTAAATTCATAGAAAAATTATAAGAATAGTACAAAGAACTCCTGTAGCTGGGACTACAGCCATGCACCACCATGCCCAGCTAATTCAGCTAATTTTTTTTTTTTTTGAGACAGAGTTTCGCTCTTATTGCCCAGGCTGGAGTGCAATGGCGTGATCTTGGCTCACAGCAACCTCCGCCTCCTGGGTTCAAGCGATTCGATTCTCCTGCCTCAGCCTCCTGAGTAGCTGGGATTACAGGCATGCGCCACCATGCTTGGCTAATTTTGTATTTTGCATTTTTTTTTTTTTTTTTTGAGACGGAGTTTCACTCTTGTTGCCCAGGCTGCAGTGCAATGACGCGATCTTGGCTCACTGCAACCTCCGCCTCCTGGGTTCAAGTGATTCTCCTGCCTCAGCCTCCCGCGTAGCTGGGATTACAGGCATGCGCCACCGCACCCAGCTAATTTTGTATTTTTAGTAGAGAGGGGTTTTCTCCATGTTGGTCAGGCTGGTCTCGAACTCCCTACCTCAGGTGATCCGCCCGCCTCGGCCTCCCAAAGTGCTGGGATTACAGGCGTGATCCACCATGCCCAGCAATTTTGTAGTTTTAATAGAGACAGGGTTTCTCCGTGTTAGTCAGGCTGGTCTTGACCTCCTGACCTCAGGTGATCCGCCTGCCTTAGCCTCCCAAAGTGCTAGGATTACAGGCGTGAGCCACCGCGCCAGATTAATTTTTGTATTTTTAGTAGAGACAAAATAATTTTGTGTTTTTGCCATGTTGGCCAGGCTGGTCTTGGACTTCTGGGCTCAAGTGATATTCCCACTTCAGCCTCCCAAAGTGCTGGGATTACAGGCCGTGAGCCACTGTGCCTGGCTTTTATTTAATTCTTATGCTTCTTCAGTTACTTGAACTTCTTATGGTAAGTAAATAATATTTTCATTAAAAAGAAAGAAAGAAAAAAGGAAGGAAGGAAGGAAGGAAGGAAGGAAGGAACGAAGGAAGGAAGGAAGGAAGGAACGAAGGAACGAACGAACGAACGAACGAACGAACGAACGAACGAACTAGGCTGGGCGTGGTTGGCTCACACCTGTAATCCCAGCACTTTGCGAGGTCGAGGCAGGTGGATCCTTGAGGTCAGGAGTTCGAGACCAGCCTGGCCAACATAGTGAAACCCCATATCTACTAAAAATACAAAAATTAGCCAGGCGTGGTGGCACATGTCTATAATCCCAGTTACTCAGGAGGCTGAGGCAGGAGAATCACTTGAACTCAGGAGGCAGAGGTTGCAGTGGGCTGAGATTGCCCCATTGTATTCCAGCTTGGGTAACAAAGTAAGACTCCATCTTAAAACAAAAACAAAAACAAACAAACAAAAATCCTGAAACCACTTGCATTAAGCAAATAAAATGGGATAAGATGCAATTCAGAGAGATTGTCTTCAAAGCCTGGCCTGCCTGGAGCCTTAGGGGTTAACCCTTTTGCTGTATCTCTTGCTGTATTCAGGGCAGCTGTGAAGTCCTGCGGCTGTTGGACCTTGGTGCCTCCCCTTCCTACCACAGATGGGTCTGGCAGCACCTGGAGCTGATAGATGACAGGCCTCTGAAGACCCACCTGAGGGGTAAGCTGCCTGGCCCGCCTTACAGCAGGGGGCGCCTGGGCCCGTCCTGTTTCCAGTTCCCAGCCCGTAGAGCCTTAGAAATCTAGAGCCAGCCGGCCTGATAGCGTATCTCATCTGCACCCTTTTTCTAGCAGTGGTGGAAACCTGGTCTGCAAGGCCCTGCCCTCCTTTCCAGCCCTTTTTTTTTTTTTTTTTTTTTTTGAGCCTTTTCCCTTTTGCTTTTCAGGTTTTCCCACGTGACCATCAACTCCTTGCCTCACATATCCGCCACCTATTTTTTTACCCAGCTCTCTTCTGCTTTTTAAAATTTACTTATTCTGTCTCTGGATTTGCCTATGATGGACTTTTCATATAAATAGCATCATACATTATGTGGCTTTTTGTGTCTGACTTCCTTCACTGAGCACTGTGTTTTCAAGGTCCATTTATGTCGTAGCAGATATCATTTCTTCATTCTGTTTTATGGCTGAATAATATTCTAATGTATGCATATACCACATTTGTTTTTGGTCCACTTATCAGTTGGTGAACATTTGGATTGTTTTCACTTTTTGGCTGTTTTGAATAATGTTGCTATGAACATTTGTATACAAGTTTTTGTGTGAACATGTTTTTCAGTTCTCTTGGGTATTACCTATATGCCTAGCAGTGGAATATCTGGGTCATATGGTATCTTAGTCAATTTTCTATTTCTATAGCTGAATATCTGAGACTGGGTAACTATTATAAAGAAAAGAAATGTATTTCTTATAGTGCTGGAGGCTAGGGAGTCTGAGGTCGAGGGGCTGCATCTGGTGAAGGACTTCTTGCTGGTGGGGACTCTTCAGAGACCCGGGGCAGCAAAGGGCATCACATGGAGAGGGAGCGCTTCTGTCTTTGAGATCTCAGACTACACATCCTTCCTTGAAGAAGTCTTCCTGATTTCTCATGCTGGACCAGATCTTCCATCCTCTGCTATATCCCATTCAAGTAACCTTCAAATACCATTCAAGTACCCTTCAAGTACCATTCAAGTACTCTTCCATGTTATATAACCCCACTGAAATCGTACAACTGAGTCTGAAATGCTTATTAAACATGTTTCCCTTGCTAGAATATAAGGTCTATGAGGGCTTTGTGTTCCCAGGACCTCGTATCATTCCTGGCATCTAGTAGGTACTCAGAAGCAAATTATAGGGTGAATGGATGAACATATTTCGGCTGCTGTGTGTGGTGTGGATACATCCCAGGCTGTGAATGTGTGTGCACTCTCCACAGCCTTATCCAAATTCATGTATCTAGTAACTAGTATGAATAACAGTGATCATTTATTGAATTCTAATTGTATGTATATTGTATTGGGCTTGACTGTTTATACATATTACATAACTCTCATAATAGCTCTCTTTCTGTTTTTTTTGTTTTTGTTTTTGTTTTTTTTTTGGAAACAGAGTCTCACTCTGTTGCCCAGGCTAGAGTGCAGTGGTGCAGTCTCAGCTCACTGCAACCTCTCCTCCCAGGTTCAGGCAATTCTCCTGCCTCAGCTTCCTGAGCAGCTGGGATTACAGGCACACACCACCATGCCCAGCCAATTTTTGTATTTTTAGTACAGATGGAGTTTCACTATGTTGGCCAGGCTGGTCTCGAACTCCTGACCTTAAGTGATCTGACTGCCTCGGCCTCCCAAAGTGTTGGGATTACAGGCATGAGCCACCACACCTGGCCTAATAACTCTTTAAGAAGGTATGATTGTACCATTTGACACATGAGGAAACTGGCTCATAGGGCAAATAAGTAGCAATGTAGGACTCTAGAGTTGGGATTCTAACCCAGGCACAAGTGTTTCCAGAGCCCAGACTTTCTTGCCCTGATGAACATCTCCAGCCTTCTTCATTCTCCATTTCCTGTTGTTGGACATAGACATTGTCAAGTAGCAGCCTCTAGAACTGGCCAGGGTGATAACGAGGCTTCCTGATTCTAGGGTAGTATTGTTTCCATTCACAGCTCTGTGATGGCATTTTTATTTTTTTCCCCTTCCATCCTCTGCAGATCTTTTTGTGTCACCCACTTGGGTCAAGAACCCCAGCCCTCAACAGATAAGACACCTGGCTCAGGTGTCTTATCTCTTACCTCATGCTCAGTACTCGCATGCTTCTCCCCACATCCCTTGAGATTGTAATCTATGTATCCTGGGCCCTCCTCCCCAAGGTCTGCCTTATAGATACAGCCAGTCCTCCTGAGATTAGAACTGAGGCCAACACAGGGAGGCAGAGGAGAAGGGTGGAAAAAGGAGAGGTTGGAGCTGAACAGAGCTCAGTTTGAGTCCCACTTATTAGCTGGGTGACTTTGATGAGTACTCAAAGTCTCTGGGCGTGGTTTCTTCATATCAACCTTGGGTAGTGTCATGGTTGGGAGCATAGGCTCAGAGTCCACTGCTTGTGCTTGAATACAGGGTCCTTCTCTTATTAGTGATGTGATACTGGGCAAGTGACTCTATGTCCACGTGCATCAGTGCCCTCAGAGTCTGTAAAATGTAAATAATGGTCCCTACCTCATAGGATTGTAATGACATTGAGCAAATTAATATATAAAAACTCTTAGAACACTACCTGGCTGCATAGGCAGATGGCAGATGTTTGTTATCATTACCACACAGGCTACTGGGAAGGCCGAGTGAGATGATGTATGCATGAGGCCTTGTAAGTACTCAGTAAATGTTTCTTCTCACGTCAATTCTTGTTTGTCACTTTTCCACTGTCAATCCATCAGAGAAAAAGCTGCATCCCACAAATTTTGATATGTTGTATTTTCAATGTTATTCAGTTCAAAATACCTTTAAATTTCTCTTTTGATTTCTTCTTTGACCCATGGACTATTTAGAAGAGTGTTTAGTTTCCAAACATTTGGGGGATTATCCAGCTATCTTTCTGTTATTGATTTCTTTTTTCTTTTTCTTTTCTTTTTTTTGAGAGGGAGTCTTGCTCTGTCACCCAGGCTGGAGTGCGGTGGTGCAATCTTGGCTCACTTCATGCTCCACCCCCCGGGTTCAAGCAATTCTCCTGTCTCAGCCTCCCGAGTACCTGGGATTACAGGCACGTGCCACCAAACCCGGCTAATTTTTGTATTTTTAGTAGAGACAGGGTTTCAGCATGTTGGCCAGGCTGGGCTTGAACTCCTGACCTCTGGTGATCTGCCTGCCTCGGCCTCCCAAAGTGCTGGGATTATAGGCAAGAGCCACCGTGCCTGGCCTCTGTTATTGAATTCTAAGATAACATACTTTATATGATTTGAATCCTCCGAAATGTGTTAAAACTTGTTTTATGGTTCAGAATATAGTCTGTCTTGAATATAGTCTTGGTAAATGTTTCATTTGCATTTGAAAAAAACTTGCTGTTTCTGGGTGCAGTGTTCTATGAATGTTAAGTAGGTGAAGTTGGTTGATAGTATTGGTCAAGTCATCTGTATGCTTATAACTTTCTGTCTACTTGCTCTATTAATTGTTAATAGAGGCCGGCACGGTGGCTCACGCCTATAATCCCAGCACTTTGGGAGGCTGAGGCGGGCAGATCACCTGAGGTCAGGAGTTCAAGACCAGCCTGGCCAACATATAGTGAAACCCCGTCTCTACTAAAATAATACAAAAATTAGCTGGGCATGGTGGCGCATGCCTGTAGTCCCAGCTACTTGGGAAGCTGAGGCAGGAGAATTGCTTGAACCCGGGAGGCAGAAGTTGCAGTAAGTCAAGATCATGCCACTGCACTCCAGTCTGAGTGACAGAGCAAGACTCGGTCTCACACACACACACACACAAAATTCTTAATAGAGTTGTTAAAATCTCCAGCCATAATTATAGATACATTTTTCTCCTTGTCTTTCTGTCTGTTTTGCCTCATATATTTTGAAGCTCTTTTATTATATGCATAGATGTTTGGGATTGAACTCTTAATCATTATGAAATGAATTTATTTGTCCCTGGTAATATTCTTTGCTCTAAAACCTACTTTTTCTGATATAAATTCAGCCACTTCTTTTGATTTAATGTAGCTTCCTTTTGGTTAGTATTAGTTTGGTATATCTTTTTCCATCCTTTTGTGTTTAACCTATTTTTGTCTTTATATGTAAAAGTGAATTTCTTAAAGGCAGCATATAGTTGGGTCTTGCTTAAAAAAATCCTATCTGACAATCTGCCTTTTTATTGAGATGTCTAAATCATTGACATTTAATGTTAATATTGATTATGTTTGGATTTAACTCTACCATCTTGCTATTTTTTTTTCTATTTGTCACACCTATTCCCTTTTTATTCTGTTTTTCCTTGCCTTTTGGATTATGTATTTTGTATAATTCAATCTTATTTTCTTTGTTGGCTTATTAGCTGTTTGTGGTATTATTTTCATGGTTGCTTTATGATCGTTGTATATACTTTTAACTTATCACAGTCTACCTTTAAGTGATATTATACCACTTCATGTATAGAATCAGAACCTTACAACAATATATTTCCATTTTCTCCTCCTAGATATTATGCTATTGTGATATATTCTACTTTCTTGTATATTAAAAACCTTGGTTATTACTTTTGCTTTAAACAAGTATCTTTTTTTTTTGAGATGGAGTTTTGCTCCTGTTGCCCAGGCTGGAGTGTAATGGCACGATCTCGGCTCACTGCAACCTCCACCTCCTGGGTTCAAGTGATTCTCCTGCCTCAGCCTCCCTAGTAGCTGGGATTACAGGTGCCTGCCACCATGCCCAGCTAATTTTTTGTATTTTTAGTAGAGACAGGGTTTCACTATGTACGTTGGCCAGGCTGGTCTTGAACTCCTGACCTCAGGCGATCCACCCGCCTCAGCCTCCCTAAGTGCTGGGATTACAGGCGTCAGCCACTGCACCCAGCTTAAACAAGTATCTTTTAAGTATATTTTAAAAATAATAAGAAAAGACTCTTATATTAACCTACATAGTTACTATTTCTGATGTTCTTTGTTCCTTTGTATAGATCCAGATTTCTACCTCATACCATTTCCTTCTGCCTGAAGTACTTCCTTTAACATTTCTTGTATTTCACGTCTGTTAATGATGAATTATTTCAGCTTTTCTATGTCTGAAAGCTATTTTATCTTCATTTTTGAAAGAAATTTTTGCTGGATATAAAATTCTAGGTTGACAGGTTTTTTTCTTTCACTAGTTTAAAGATGTTGCATTAAAGCCTGTTTTTTGGCTTACATTGTTGTCAACAAGTCCGTTCACATTTTTATTTATTTGAGACATTTTCTGGCTTGCATTGTTTTCAACAAGAAGTCTGTTAACATTTTTATTTATTTATTTATTTATTTACTGAGACAGAGTCTCACTCTGTTACACAGGCTGGAGTGCAATAGTGTGATCCTGGCTCACTGCAACCTCTACCTCCCCGGTTCAAGCGATTATCCTGCCTCAGCCTCCTGAATAGCTGGACTAGAGGCATGCGCTACCATACTTGGCTAATTTTTGTATTTGTTGTTGTTTGTTTCTGAGATGGAGTCTTGCTCTTGTCGCCCAGGCTGGAGTGCAATGGCACGACCTCGGCTAGCTGCAACCTCCGCCTCCCAGGTTCAAGTAATTCTTGTGCCTCGGCCTCACGAGTAGCTGGGATTATAGGTGCCCGCCACCACACCTAGCTAATTTTTGTATTTTTAGTAGAGATGGGGTTTCACCATGTTGGCCAGGCTGGTCTCAAACTCCTGACCTCAAGTTGATCCACCTGTCTTGGCTTCCCAAAGTGCTGGGATTACAGGCATGAGCCACCGCACCTGGCCAACATTTTTATTTTTGTATGACCTCTTTGTATAACCTTGTATATTTTCTGTACACAGGGTACCTTTTTGCTTTGGCTGATTTTGAATTTTTTTTTATCAATAGTTTTAAGCAATTTGATTATGTTGTGCCTTGGTATAATTTTTGTCATGTTTCTGTGCTTGAGGTTCATTTAGTTTCTTGGATTCCTGGGTTTGTATTTTTTAAATCAGATTTGGAATATTATGACCATTATTTTTTCAAAAAAGTTATTTGTCTTTCCCTCTCCTCCACTTTGAGAACTCCAATTACATGTATATTGCATTGCTACATGTGTATTGGATTGCTGTGTTTCACAGCTCACTGATGTTCTGTTCATTTTTTTTTAATTCTTTTTTTTTCTTTGTGGCATTTTGGATAGTTTCTATTGCTATGTCTTCAAGTTTTCTAATCCTCCTTCTGCATTGTCTAATCTGCTGTTAATCCCACCTAGTGTACTTTTCATTTTAGACATTTTAGTTTTTATATCTCAAAGTTTGATTTGGGTCTTTTTATAATTTCCACAACTCTACTTAATATACACAATATTTTTTCCTTGGAATATAATTATAATAGCTGTTCCAATGCCCTTATGTACTAATTCTATCATATGTGTCACTTCTGAGTCAGTTTCAATTCATTTTTTTCCTCTTCATATGGTTTATATTTTCCTATTTCTTTGTAGCCTTCATGATTTTTTAATAAGATGCTAGAAAATGTGAATTTTGGGTACTGCATATTTGTTATTCCTGTAAATATTTCTGAACTTTGAGATGTAGTCACTTGGAAGTATTTTGATCTTTTCAAGACTAGCTTTTAAATTTGTTATGCGGGGTCAGAACAGTGTTTAATCTAGAGCTAATTTTCTCCCATTCATGAAGTAAAACCATTTTGTGTATTTCAGAATACCCCATGACTTGAGAGGTTTTCTATTCTAGTTATTGGGAACAGGACTATTTCTGGTCCTGTTTGAGCTCTGATGATTTATCCCTCTAATCATTTGGGGTGATTCTTTTTTTTTTTTTTTTTTTTTTTTGAGACGGAGTCTTGCTCTTTCGCGCAGGCTGGAGTGCAGTGGCCGGATCTCAGCTCACTGCAAGCTCCGCCTCCCGGGTTGACGCCATTCTCCCGCCTCAGCCTCCGAGTAGCTGGGATTACAGGCGCCCGCCACCACGCCCAGCTAGTTTTTTGTATTTTTTAGTAGAGACGGGGTTTCACCGTGTTAGCCAGGATGGTCTCGATCTCCTGACCTCATGATCCGCCCGTCTCGGCCTCCCAAAGTGCTGGGATTACAGGCTTGAACCACCGCGCCCGGCCCATTTGGGGTGATTCTTTCCCCAGCCTCGAGTAGTACACTATGTAATAAATTGCCCCAAAACTTAGCAACTTAAAATAACAGACATTTACTTCTCCCAATTTCTGTGAGTCAGAAATTTGGGCATAGCTTAGTTTGGTGCTTCTGACTCAAGATCTCTTATGACCCAGCTACTTGGGAGGCTGAGGCAGGAGGATCATTTGAGTCCAGGAATTCAAGACCAGCTTGGAAAACATAGCAGGACTCCATCTAAAAAAAAAAAAAAAAAAAAAGCCAGGTGTGGTGGCTCACACCTGTAATCCCAGCACTTTGGGAGGCCGAGGTGGGTGGATCACAAGGTCAGGAGATCAAGACCATCCTGGCTAACACGGTGAAACCCCAGCTCTACTAAAAATACAAAACAATTAGCTGGGCCTGGTGGCGGGTGCCTGTAGTCCCAGCTACTCAGGAGGCTGAAAGCAGGAGAATGATGTGAACCCAGGAGGCGGAGCTTGCAGTGAGTGGAGATTGTGCCACTGCACTTCAGCCTGGGCGACAGAGTGAGACTCCATCTCAAGAAAAGAAAAAAAAAAACACATCTCTTGAGGTTGCCATTGTCAGCCAGGGTTGTGGTTTCATCTGAAGGCTCCTCTGGGAGGGACCAACTTCCAAGCTAACTCACATGGCTATTGGCCAAGTGTCTGGCTTCATGGGTGTCTCTACAGGGCTGTTTCATGACATGGTAGCTTGCTTCTCCAAGAATGAGAGAAAGCAACAGAGAATATGCCCAAGATGGAAGCCACCGTCTTTTTATAACCTAATCTCAGATATAAAATCTCATCACTTCTGCTGTATCCTGTTATAAGTGAGACCAACCTACACTTAATGGGAGCGTATTACACAAGTGTGTGACTGGTAGGAGGTGGGGGTCACTGGCGGCCATCTCAGAGGCTGCCTACCACTGGTAGTTTCCCATTACACACTCAGCTGGACTTCAAGGGAAACGCTCTGCAGATCTTTGGAGTTCTGTCTTTATGCAGCTCTCTTCTCTCTGGTTCCCTGCTCTGTGGACTGTAGCTGCCTTGTCCTCCCTATGTCTTCTGTCTCATCAATTCAAGGAGATTGCTCGGCTCCATCTGAATTCCCCCTCCCTGCCCCATGGCCCAGAAAATCTTTAGGCAGCAAGCTGAGGCAGTAGTAGGGCTCACCTCATTTGTTTTCTGTCTTGTGTGGATGATTGTCCTTTATTGCCTGATGTTCAATATCTTTTTTTTTTTTTTTTTTTTTGAGACAGGGTCTCACTCTGTCACCTAGGCTGGAGTGCAGTGACCCAATCATAGCTAATTGCAGCCCTGACCTCCTGGGCTCAGGCAGTCCTCCTGCCTCTCCTGAGTAGCTGGGACTATAGGTGTGAGCCACCACGCCCACCTAATTTTTCATTTTTTTTGTAGAGATAGAGTCTCACTGTGTTGCTTAGGCTGGTGTTGAACTCCTGGCCTCAAGGGATCCGCCTACGTCAGCCTCCCAAAGTGCTGAGATTACAGGTGTGAGCCACCACACCCATCTTTCAATGTCTTTAAAACAATTTTTTTCATAAATGTTGTCCAATATTTTCAAGTAGAAGAGAAAATTTAGTCCCTGTTATTCCATCTTGGCTGGAAGCAAAAGCAGAAGTCTAGATCTGTGTTTTTAATAGTTGAGTTTTATTGTATTATATGCATATATCATAATTTAATTACCTTTTACAGATATTTTGAATTCTTTTTCAAATGTTTACCCTACTGTGGCAAATTTCCTGGTGTGCTTATCTTTGTATCTGTGTGCAAGGAAATGTATTAGACAAATTCTGAGAATTACTGGATCAAATAGATCAGCAGTCCCCAACCTTTTTGGCACCAGAGACTGGTTTCGTGGAAGACAATTTTTTCACAGATGGGGGCAGGTGGTGACGGTTTTGGGATGAAACTGTTCCACCTCTGATCATCAGGCGTTAGATGGAGCACACAACCTAGATCCCTCTCATGCACAGTTCTCAATAGGGTTTGTGCTCCTGTGAGACTCTAATGCCGCCACTGATCTGACAGGAGGCGGAGCTCAGGTGGTAATGCTCATGCTCCGCCACTCATCTCCTGCTGTGCAGCCTCATTCCTAACAGGCCATGGACCTGTACCAGTCCATGATAGATATTGTCGAAGTGCCTTTCTGAAAGATCATTCTCAGGGCTTTTTATATGTATTTTGTTAAGCCAGATCTACTCCTTGTGGAATTTGGATTTATTCCCATTAACATTAATTTGAGGGGCCAGGCACGGTGGCTCACGCCTGTAATCCCAGCACTTTGGGAGGCCAAGGTAGACGGATCACAAGGTCAGGAGGCTGAGATCATCCTGGCTAACACCATGAAACCCTGTCTTTACTAAAAATACAAAAAAATTAGCCAGGCGTGGTGGCGGGTGCCTGTAGAATGCTGTGAACCTGGGAGGTGGAGCTTGCAGTGAGCCGAGATCAAGCCACTGCACTCCAGCCTGGGCAACAGAGCAAGACCCCGTCTCAAAAACAAAAAAACAAAAACAAAACAAAACAAACAAACAAAAAACATTAATTTGAAGAGTTGATTCTCATACTGGAGATTTTTTTTTTTTTTTGAGATACAGCCTTGCCCTGTCACCCAGGCTGGAGTGCGATGGCACGATCTTGGCTCACTGCAACCTCTGCCTCCTGGGTTCAAGCAATTCTCTTGCCTCAGCCTCTCAAGTAGCTGGGATTACAGGCATGCACCACCATGCCCAGCTAATTTTTTGTATCTTTAATAGAGATGGGATTTCACCATGTTGGCCAGGCTGGTCTCAAACTCCTGACCTTGTGATCTGCCCACCTCGGCCTCCCGAAGTGTTGCAATTATAGGCATGTGCCACCACACCCGGCTGACGACCTCTTTTTTAATCAATGTTTTTTTTTTTTTTTTTTTTTTTTTTTTTAAGATGGAGTCTTGCTCTGTCGCCCAGGCTGGAGTGCAGTGGCCGGATCTTAGCTCACTGCAAGCTCCGCCTCCCGGGTTTACACCATTCTCCTGCCTCAGCCTCCCGAGTAGCTGGGACTACAGGCACCTGCCACCTCGCCCGGCTAGTTTTTTGTATTTTTTAGTAGAGACGGGGTTTCACCATGTTAGCCAGGATGGTCTCGATCTCCTGACCTTGTGATCTGCCCATCTCGGCCTCCCAAAGTGCTGGATTACAGGCTTGAGCCGCTGCACCCGGCCATTAATCAAGGTTATTGATGTATAATTTTTATATAATAGAGTACACATATTTTACGTGTATAGTTAAATGACAAATTAGAAAAAAAAATTCTTTTTGAGACAAGGTTTCACTTTGTCACCCAGTCTGGAGTTCTGTGGCATGAACACGGCTCAATACAACCTTGACCTCCCAGGCTCAAGTAATCCTCCCACCTCAGCCTCCTGAGTAGCTGGGACTTCAGGCATGTGCCACCACACCCTGCTAATTTTTGTATGTTTTGTAGAGACGGGGCTTTGCCATGTTGCCCAGACTGGTCTCAAACTCCTGAGCTCAAGCGATCCTCCTGCCTTGGCCTTCCAAAGCATGGGATTACAGTGGCGTGAGCCACTGCACCCAGCCATAGTTCCATGACAAATTTATACCTCTACAGGCAAGTTATAGAACATTTCCATCACCCTAAAAAGTTCCCTTGTGCCCCCTCCCAGTCAGTCTCTACCCCTCACCCCTGCCCTAGGCAACCACTGATTTGTTTTCTGTCATTATGGGTTAGATTTGTCTTCCTATGGTTTCATATAAATGAGATCATACAGTATGGACTCTTGTATCTGGCTTCTTTTACTTAGCATGCTGAGTAGTTTACTCCTTTTTATTTCTGAATTATATTTCCTTTGAGTTTTATTTTATTTTATTTTAAGAGATGAGGTCTTTCTATGTTGTCCAGGCTGAACTTGAGCTCCTAGGCTCAAGCAATCCTCCTACCTCAGCCTCCTGAGCAGCTAGAACTCAGGTGTGCACCGCTGCAACTGGCTCTTGGTGATCTTTCAAAATAACTCTCATGGAGGGCCTATTATATGCTGGCACTGTGTTAGGCATATCACATTCTTTATCTGTAATTCTTTTTTTTGAGGCAAAGTCTTACTGTTGCCCAGATTGGAACACAGTGTCGTGAACACAGCTTACTACAGCCTCAACTTCCTGGGCTCACGCAATCCTTCCATCTCAGTGTCCCCAGTAGCTAGGGCTACAGGTGTGCACCAGCATGCCTGGCTAATTCTTTAATTTTTTGTAGGGATGAAGTCTTGCCATGTTGCCTAGGCTGCTCTTGAACTCCTGGGCTCAAGTGACCATCTACTTCAGCCTCCCAAAGTGCTGGGATTACAAACGTGAACTACCATGCCCAGCCTGTAATTCTTATAATAGTTCTATGAGGGCTATAATGATTACATGACTTGTCTGAGGTTCCATGACCAGTCATCCATTTATCTTTTATTGCTGACCCTGCCCCAATTTGAAAGCCCAGTTTGAATGCCAGGATAAATATGGTCTGTTAATGGAATGATAGGAGCTTTGAATCCAAGAGACCTGAGTTCAAATCCAAGCTTTAACCTTTTTCTGGGTGACGAGCTCTCTGCTGTTCATCTTATCTCTTAAAGTACGTTAATCACCCTTCTCCAGTTGTAATGGATGTAAAGGCTCTAGCGCAGGGCCTGCCACCCAGGGACATTGCATGGAGGCCACAGTGTTTTATCTTTCTTTTTTTAAAAAAAAATTTCCCCATGTGCTAGACCATCCAGGCAGGTTCCTGTGATAAGCTTCAACTACTACCACCATAACCGTCATTATTGCAAAGATCCATAAGTATCTTTTCCTGTGCTTTCTCTAACAGAATACTCTCCTATGGAAAGATTTAAGGAATTCCAGATCAAGTCATATCCTCTACAAGACTTTAGCTCCTTGAAACTTCTGCATCTCAAAAAAGCCTGGGGGTTACAGGGGACGAGCTTCAGCAGGAAGATCGGAACCTCAGGAGACACTCTCCCCAAGATGCTGGGCCCGAAGATCCAGTAAGCTCAGCCCTTGGCAGATAGACGGGTCCAGACTGTGGTTGCAAAGAGAGATAGTACTTATATGGCAGAATGTTGGGGATGCTGGAGAGGGGGCAAAGGTGGAGGACACAGGTCAATCCCAAAGGGTTGTGCATGAGGCAGCCTAGAGATGTCCTGGGTCTGAGAGCCAGGACCTGCATTCTCCACCTGTAACTCACAAGGCTACTTCAAGCATTCAGCCACGTCTTTTCTCAGGGCCTCAGTACCCCATTTAAGGAAGAAGGGACTGGACAGATCTTCCGGCTCTGACATTCTGTCGGTCTGTGTGTTTCTGGGCTGTTTTGATTCTGAGCTGCTTCAGAAAATTCTGTCCATCTAAGGAAGGCAGTTATAGCACAGTAGATAAGAGCCTGTGTTTGGAATTAATCCTGGCTTGGCCACTTATTTTAGCTCTGTGTCCCCAGGCAAGGGACTTGACCTCTCTAGGCTGTATTTCTTGGTAGATAATAGCATCTAAGTCTTGGGGTTGTTGCAAGCCAGCAGTTAAATGAGATACTGATAATTATAGTTAACACTTACAGAATACTATTTGTAGCTGGGCATAGTGGCACATACCTGTAATCCTAGCTACTCAGGAGGCTGACACAGGAGGATCGCTTGAGCCTAGGAAGTTGAGGCTGCAGTGAGCTGTGATCATGTCACTGTACCCCAGCCTGGGCAACACAGCAAGACCCTGTCTCTTTAAAAAAAAAAAAAAAAAGGAAAGAAAACAGGCTGGGCATGGTGGCTCATGCCTGTAATCCCAGCACTTTGGGAGGCTGAGGCGGGCGGATCACCTGAGGTCAGGGGTTCGCAACCAGCCTGGCCAACATGGTAAAACCCTATCTCCACTAAAAATACAAAAATTAGCTGGGTGTGATGGCAGGCGCCTGTAGTTCCAGCTACTTGGGAGGCTGAGGCACAAGAATCACTTGAACCCAGGAGGCAGAGGTTGCAATGAGCTGCGATCATGCCACTGCACTCCAGCCTGGGCAACAGAGCCAGACTTCATCTCAAAACAAAACAAAACCCCTTTTCGGTGCCTAGTACTGAATTATCTAATTTAATCTCCATAACAACTCTACGAGTACTATTATAATCATTCCCATTTTTCAGGTGAGAAAACCAAGGTACGGAGAGAGGTTAAGTTGCTTGTTCCAGTTTGCACAGGTGGAAAGTGGCAGAGCCAGGACTCAAACCTGAGCAGCTCAGTGTTGTTATCAGTGCGATTGTCACAACTGGTATGAGGCGGATGCACACTGGGTGCTGTGCTTTTGTTTTTTCTGGTGAGGATGAAGAGCGGAAGATGAGACTCAGTGGGGACCACCCTAGAAGCAGCTCACTGCTGGGTCCAGAGGAGCACAGCCCCCTATCCCTGCTACTTTTGAAATTGAAGTGTCATAATGAGACTAACAATGGCACCAGTGTCAAAATCCCTGCATTCCTGCAAGGGCCACTTCATGTGAGTCCTTTGCCTGTTAACATTTCCAAGCTGCTGGCCTCCATAACGAGCACCCTGTCACTTTTGAGCTGTGATGGATAATCCTTCCGAAGAATCTAGGTTGCAGTGAGCCAAGATTGTGCCACTGCACTCCAGCCTGGGCAACAAAAGCAAAACTCCATCTCAAAAAAAAAAAAAAGAAAAGAAAAGAAATTTCTTCCTCTTGACTGGGCGCAGTAGTTCATGCCTATAATCCCAGCACTCTGGGAGGCCAAAGCGGCCAGATAACTTGAGGCCAGGAGTTTGAGACCAGCCTGGGCAACATGGTGAAACCCTGTCTCTGCTAAAAATTAGCCGGGCATGGTGGTAGGCACCTGTAGTCCCAGCTACTTGGGAGGCTGAGGCAACAGTATCACTTGAACCCCAGAAGTGGAGGTTTCAGTGGGCAGAGATCCCATCAGTGCACTCGAGCCTGGTGACAGAGTGAGACTCTGTCTCAAAGAAAAAAAAAGAAAGAAAAAAGAAAGAAATTCTTTCCTCATGCTGGGCATGAGAGGGCCAGCCTGGACTTCCCACCCAGTAGGCCTGGCATGGCTGCATGGGATCATCAGCCCCTGCCTCCAGGAGAACAGCCCTCAGGTGTTTAAGGGGAGGGCCTGTATCACCTTCCTCCCCCTAGTCTCCTCTTCTGCACCCTCCAATTCCTGACAATGGGAGTCAAGTCTCTTCCAGGGCTTGATTTTGAGTTTTCTCGCCTTCTGGGGAGTTGTGAATTCCCCAGGGAGGGGAGTCCTCCATGTGCAGAAGAGTGAGGGCTGATTAGCTAGGGCCTCAGGAGCAGACTGTGTTACAGATGAGCTCTCTAACAAGCTGTCACATTTTAGATCCAGGCCTGTTCAGTCGATCAAATGTGCCATGATCAATACCAAGTTTGGTGAGCTCCCCAAGGAGGCTGCAGTGGGAGCCTACATGAAGGTGCACACTGTGGAGCAGGGAGAAATTTTGGTGAGTATGCCAAGAGCTTTGTTCACCACGGAGTACGTAACACAAATGGGCTGGAATGTTAAGTAATGACAGTAAAGGTTTAAAAACACTTCCCTCCATATTTGATGATATCAAGGAATTGTGTTGATTTGTAAAGATGTGATAAGAGTAGGCCTGGCACAGTGGCTCACACCTGTAATCCCAGCACTATAGGAGACCGAGGTGGGCAGATCACAAGGTCAGGAGTTTGAGACCAGCCTGGCCAACATGGTGAAACCCTGTGTCTACTAAAAATATAAAAATTAGCTGGGCGTGGTGCGCCTGTGATCCCAACTGAATCCAGGAACAAGGCAAAGATGTTCCCTCTTACCACTCCTATTCAGCACTGTACTGAAAGCCCTAGCTAGTCCATTCAAGAAAAGGAAATAAAAGGCATACAGATTGGGAAGGAAGAAATAAAACTATCTTTGTTTGCAGATAACATTATTGTCTATGTAGATAATTCTAAACAATTTTTTAAAAAAGAAAAACCTCCTGAAACTAATGAGATTATATAGCAAAGTCACAGGATACAAGATTAATATACGAGAGTCCATTGCTTTACTTATACCAGCGATGAACAATTGGAATTTGACATTAAAAAACACAATACCAGCTAGGCACAGTAGCCCCAGCACTTTGGGAGGCTGAAGGCGGGTGGATCACTTGAGGTCAAGACCAGCCTGGCCAACATGGTGAAATCTCATCTCTGCTAAAAATACAAAAATTAGCTGGGGCCCAGGCATGGTGGCTCACACCTGTAATCCCAGCACTTTGGGAGGCTGAGGCAGATTGGATCACTTGAGGTCAGGAGTTCAAGACCAGCCTGGCCAACATGGTGAAACCCCATCTCTACTAATAATACAAAAATTAGCCAGGCATGGTGGCGTGCACCTATAATCCCAGCTGCTCGGGAGGCTGAGGCAGGAGAATCACTTGAACCTGGGAGGCGGAGGTTGCAGTGAGCTGAGATCGTGCCATTGCACTAAAGCCTGGGTGACAAGAGTGAAACTCCATCTCCACAAAAAAAAAAAACACCCAAACCAAAACACCAGGTGTGGTGGCGGGCACCTGAAATCCCACCTGTTTGGGAGACTGAAGCACAAGAATTGCTTGAACTCGGGAGGCGGAGGTTGAAGTGAGCCGAGATTGTGCCACTGCACTCCGCTTGGGTGACAAGAGCAAAACTCCATCTCAAAAAAAAAAAAATAAAATAAAATAAAATTAATAACAAATCCATAAATTACCTAATATTTTTACAGAATCTAATTTCTAAAGAATTCAATTTCTAGGCCAGGCGCGGTGGCTCATGCCTGTAATCCCAACACTTTGGGAGGCCAATGCGGGTGGATCACCTTGGGAGTTCAAGACCAGCCTGACCAACATGGAGAAACCCCGTCTCTACTAAAAATGCAAAATTAGCTAGGCGTGGTGGACACCTGTAATCCCGGCTATTTGGGAGGCTGAGTCAGGAGAATTGCTTGAACCCAGGAGGTGGAGGTTGCGATGAGCCAAGATGGCGCCATTGCACTCCAGCCTGGGCAACAATAGCGAAACTCCATCTCAAAAAAAAAAAAAAAAAAAAAAAAAAAAAATTTCTAAGGAATTCATTATGAAAAGGCTAAATATTGTGTGATTCCAATTCTATGACATTCTGGAAAAGAAAAACACTATAGAGATAGTAAAATTATCAGTGGTTGCAAGAGGTTTGGAGTTCAGGAGATGGGATGAATAGGTGAAGCACAGGGGACTTTTAGGGCAGTAAAATTATTCTCTATGGTACTGTAATGGTGGATACAAAAGCATTTGTCAAAACCCATTTAATTTTACAGCACAAAAAGTGAATCTTTTTTTTTTTTTTTTTTTTTTTTTTTTTTTTTTTTTTGAGACTGAGTCTGGCTCTGTCGCCCAGGCTGGAGTGCAGTGGCCGGATCTCAGCTTACTGCAAGCTCCACCTCCCGGGTTTACGCCATTCTCCTGCCTCAGCCTCCCGAGTAGCTGGGACCACAGGCGCCCGCCACTTCGCCCGGCTAGTTTTTTGTATTTTTTAGTAGAGATGGGGTTTCACCGTGTTAGCCAGGATGGTCTCGATCTCCTGACCTCGTGATCCGCCCGTCTCGGCCTCCCAAAGTGCTGGGATTACAGGCTTGAGCCACCGCGCCCGGCCCCAAAAAGTGAATCTTAATGTATGCAATTTGTTAAAAAAAAAAAATCAGCTGGGCGTGGTGGTTCACACCTGTAATCCCAGCACTTTGGGAGGCTGAGGCAGGCGGATCACGAGGTCATCAAGATCATCCTGGCTAACACGGTGAAACCCCATCTCTACTAAAAATACAAAAAATTAGCCGGGCATGGTGGCAGTCGCCTGTGGTCCCAGCTACTTTTGAGGCTGAGGCAGGAGAATGATGTGAACCCAGGAGGTGGAGCTTGCAGTGAGCAGAGATAGCGCCACTGCATTCCAACCTGGGTGACAGAGCAAGACTCCGTCTCGAAAAAAAGAAAAAAGAAAAAAATCATCTAGGAGGTCAGTGGATCCTAGGAAGGAATACAAACTATGACAAGATAATCTAACCATTACAAATGTATGAAACAATTTCTGTGAAGCAGTTGGGGGAAAAGATGCTGACTTAAGTAACTTTGGAAATGAGTGGAGTTGGTAAGACTAAAGCGAAAGGAACTGTGTCTGAGCACTGTGCCCTAGTGATAAAGCTGTTTCTCATGAAGTTGTGGATTAACAATACTTCTACTACTATACATGTACACAGTGTTAACACCGAAATAAATCAGTTCAGTAAATGGATGGCAGAGGGTGGGAGCCAGGTTTTTCACAATTTAAGCAGGAATGTATAGAAAGCAGGGGGAGCCTAGAATGCTCCATGTAGTAATGGATTAGAGTTGAAAACATCAGTAGATACTCAAATTTAGCTCAATATATACTTACAGATAATTATGTATAGAAATATATGTGTAGGTAGGTCAGGCATGGTGGTTCACGCCTGTAATCCCAGCACTTTGGGAGGCTGAGGTGGGCGGATCACAAGGTCAGGAGATCGAGACCATCCTGGCTAATACTGTGAAACCCCATCTCTATTAAAAATACAAAAAAATTAGCTGGGCATGATGGCGGGCGCCTGTAGTCCCAGCTACTCGGGAGGCTGAGGCAGGAGAATGGCAGGAACCCGGGAGGCAGAGCTTGCAGTGAGCGGAGATCGCGCCACTGCACGTCAGCCTGGGTGACAGAGCGAGACTCCATCTCGGGAAAAAAAAAAAAAGAAATATGTATGGGTATGGTTAGAAACATACAACTGTTTTGCTCTGTCAGATAATAGGGCCTAAAAGAAATGATACCCTTCCAGCAATGAGCACACTTAGCACTTGGATCTTGGTTCGTTGGTTGGTTTCTTTCTTTCCTTCTTTCTTTTTTTTTGTTTTTTGAGACAGAGTCTTGCTCTGTCACCCAGGCTGGAATGCAGTGGTGCCATCTTGGCTAACTGCAACCTCTGCCTCCTGGGTTCAAGTGATTCTCCTGCCTCAGGCTCCCGAGTAGCTGGGATTATAGGTGCCCGCCACCATGTCTGGCTAATTTTTTGTATTTTTAGTACAGGTGGGGTTTCGCCATGTTGGCCGGGTTGGTCTCGCACTCCTGACCTCGTGATCCACCCACCTCAGCCTACCAAAGTGCTGGGAATATAGGCGTAAGCCACTGTGCCCGACCTCTTTTATTCTTTTTAAGAGACAAGGTCTTGCTCTGTCACTCAGGTTGGAGTGCAGTGGCGAGTGATCATGGGTCACTGCAGCCTTGAACTCCTGGGCCCAACCAATGCTCTCACCTGAGTATTGTGAATAGCTGAGACTGCAGGTGTGTGCTGCCATGCACAACTAATTTTTTTATTTTTTGTTAGAGACAGGGTCTCACTATATTGCCCAGGCTGGTCTGGAACTCCTGGCCTCAAGCAATACTCCCACTTTGGCCTCCCAAAGGGCTGGGATTACAGGCGTGAACCATCGTGCCTGGCCTCCATACTGTTTTTCATAAAGGCTGTCCTAATTTATATTCCCACCAATAACGTTTGAGGGTTCCCTTTTTTCCAAATCTTTGCCAACATTTGTCATATTTTGTCTTTTTGATAGTAATCATTTTAACAGGTATAACTCAATATCTCATTGGATTTTCACTTTGCATTTCCATGATGATCAGTGATGTTGAGCATTTTTTTCATATACCTGTTGGTCATTTGTATGTCTTCCTTTGAGAAATGTCTATTCAGAGTTTTTGCCCACTTCTTTTTTTTTTTTTTTGAGACGGAGTCTTGCTCTGTCGCCCGGGCTGGATCTCAGCTCACTGCAAGTTCCACCTCCCGGGTTTACGCCATTCTCCTGCCTCAGCCTCCCGAGTAGCTGGGATTACAGGCGCCCACCACCTCGCCTGGCTAGGTTTTTTTTGTATTTTTTAGTAGAGACGGGGTTTTACCGTGTTAGCCAGGATGGTCTCTATCTTCTGACCTCGTGATCCGCCCGTCTCGGCCTCCCAAAGTGCTGGGATTACAGGCTTGAGCCACCGCGCCCGGCCTTTGCCCACTTCTTAACCAGGCTATTTGATTTCTTGAGACTGTGTTGTCTAAGTTCGTTATACATTTTAGATATTATCCCCTTATCAGATGTACAGCTTGCAAATATTTTCTATCATTCTTTATGTTGTTTTTTTACTTTGTTGTTGTTTCCTTTGCTATGCAGAAGCTTTTTAGTTTGATGCAATCTCATTTGTCTATTTTTGCTTTTGTTGCCTGTGTTTTGGGGTCATACCCAAAAAAAACCATTGCCCAGGCCAATGTCAAGAAACCAGATCATGATTTCTAATACAATTTCCCAATAAAAGGAACAAGGGCTCTTTGGAAGAATGGTTGAATCTAGGACTAGGGCAGGAAATACACAGGATGAGTCTAGAACATATTGTAATGCCAGAAAGTAAGGAAGAGCTGGGGGAGGGGCAGGAACTACTTTAATATGGGAGCATATCCAAGGACATGGGGGCCACCTAAAATATCTCCCAGTGGCCAAAGCTGAAACAATTTGAAAAACAAAATAAAGCAGTGTTGGATTATAACCAAAAGTACAAAATAAACATTCGTGAGTACATATTGATATAAATGAATTAATAATGAATTAATAAATGGAGGAGAAGAGACAAATCTCCCTGCAGAATAAATTTCAAGCAATTTATGTAGCTACACTGTCTTAAAGGAGAGAGAGCCTAACTCTCTACTCCTTAAATGTGGGCCATGCATAGGACTTCCTTCCAAAGAATACAGTATGGCAAGGGGGGAATGAAGTAACTTTACAGTGGAAAAAATCTGAAAAACACAGCCAGATCATCAAGGCCAACATCAATAGTAAAACATCATGTTGATAGTATTGTTCCTTGATAGGATGTGATGAAAATATCACTTAACTTCTGTGGCCATCCTCTCAGTATCTTATAACTCCAGTCTAATCATGAGACATGATTAGAGGGAAAACATGAGACAAATTCTAACAATGGCATCCCACAAAATACTCAGTGAATACCCTCAAAACTGCCAAGATAATAAAAAATGACCTGAGAAAATGCCACAGCCAAGAGGAGCCTAAAGAGCCCTATTATTAAACGTAATGTTGTATCCTGGATAAGACAGTGAACTAGAAAAAGGGCATTAGGTGAAACAGGAAATCTAAGCAACTCATTGACTTTAGCTAACAATAATGTAGCAGCAGAGGTTCACTAATTGTAACAAAGACTTACCAATGTAAGATGTGGGAAACTGGACGTGGAGTATATGGGTACTTTCTGCACTATCTTCTCAATTTTTCTGTAAATCTAAAACTGTTTTAAAAAATAAGACCACCAGGCCGGGCGCGGTGGCTCACACCTGTAATCCCAGACGCTTTGGGAGGCCAAGGCGGGCGGATCACCTGAGGTTGGGAGTTTGAGACCAGCCTGGCCAACATGGTGAAACCCCATTTCTACTAAAAATACAAAATTAGTCAGGCATGGTGGCACACACCTGTAACCCCAGCTACTCGGGAAGCTGAGGCAGGAGAATCACTTGAACCCAGGAGGCAGAGGTTGCAGTGAACCAGGATTGCACCACTGCACTCCAGCCTGGGTAACAGAGTAAGACTCTGTCTCAAAAAAAATAAAAGGAATCCAAGGCTGGGCACAGTGACTCACACTTGCTGAAGCCCAGGAGTTTGAGACCAGCTTGGGCAACAAAGTGAGACCCTGTCTCTACAAAAAATTAAAAAGTTAGCTGGGCATGGTGACATTTGCCTATGATCCCAGCTACGTGGGAGGGTGAGGTAGGAGGATTGCTTGAGCCTGTGAAATCGAGGCTGCAGTGAGCCATGATTGTGTTACTGTACTTCAGTCTGAACAACAGAATGAAAGCCTGTCTCAAAAAAAAAAAAATGCAGTAGTGGTAGCAAGGGCAATATGGATGACCATGCTTGGCTATGGGCTGATCACTATGGAAGCTCGGTGGCAGGTGCCAGAGCTGAATGAGAGGAGGAGGAGCAGTGTGCGGGTGCAGAGGTGGGGCGGGAGAAGGGCTTTCCAGGAGGAGAAATGGGACTCAGCCCGCCTGTGCCTGCAGACGGCTGTCTCCTGAAGCCTCATATGTGGTCATTTGGCATCTGGGAAACCGTTCCCTCACCAAGCCCTCTCCTCTGTTCCTCTGTCACTATCTCCAAGGTTGTCCTTACGCCATTCTTACCCTGTGTTATGGTGGACTGTGCATGCTCCTTCTCTCCACTCACACCAGCCTGTATGTCCTCAGGGCTGGGAAGGTCAGTCCAGTACTGTCTGAGAGGTCCAGTCCCTAGCACAGTCCAGTGGACAAAGGTCCAGTCCCTTTGTCAATGCTGATTATTTTTTAGCTCTTAGAAATTTCTTCCTTTTGTTTAGTAAAACATTGCCTCCTACAACTTTGAACTAGCTCCTCTCTTCTCCCTGCCCTATCCCCTAAAACAGAAGGAATCTACTTCCTTAGCATGTGATGCCCTTAGGTATTTAAAGAATGCTGTTTTGTTTTTCATTCAACATTTATGTAGCCAGGCACAGTGCCAGTGTTCCGTTAATTATTTTCATATTCACACAGAGTGGCCTCCATTCCTTTGGTCATTCTTCAAGGAGCTTAGTTTCCAGCCTTCCAGCTCATTGCTCCTCCTGGAAAGTCCTTCTGCCTGACCCACCTCTGCGCCCACATACCGCTCCTCCTGCCACTCAGCTCTGTCACCCGCCTCCCAGCCTCCATAGTGATCAGCTCACAGCCAAGCGTGGTCACCCACACTCCCCCTGCCCCCACTACTGGATTCATTGTTTTAGTGGTCTTATTTTTTAGAACAGTTTTAGATTTACAGAAAAATTGAGAAGATAGTACAGAGAGTCCCCATATGTCCCTCTCCCAGTGTCCCCTGTTATTAACATCTTACATTAATACGTCTTTGTTAGAGTTAATGAAGGTGGTGTCTGCTTCGCTTCAATTTGTTGATGTTTCAGAGGAAGGTGCTCAGAGCTGAACACAGGGCACCACAGGACACTGAGGCCTGGGCAGGATGGAGGCATGAGGACGGACAAGGCCTTGCTCAGTTTGGTAGGCAGTGACAGGAGGAGAGGCTGTGTCAGGAACAGGAACAACAGGGTCTGTTTTGTCCAGGCCCTGCAATGCTGGAACCGGGAGTAAGGCCTTGATTTCCTAGAAGTCCTGGAAGGCTTTGGGTGGGGACTTAGCAAAAGGACCTGGCTGCTGCTTCCCACATAGGGCCAGCACATAGAAGGCCTTCAACAAATATTTGTTAACATGACCGCTTTGAAGAAAATGTCTGCGGATGCCTCTGTGAGGTGCCTGTGATAGGACTCTGAGCTCTCTGTGCTGAGGCCCCGACTTCAGCTGTAGGAGAATGAGAGTGGTAACTGCTTGACTGAACCCGCCCCCTGGAAGGTGGGTCACATTGTCCTCACCCTTGGGAGTAGCAGTGTGGAGCTGGGTCAGCCCTGGGAACAGCAGAGGGTGGGGCCTAGGGTAGAGGGACCCAGGTTTTGAGCCAGGAGATATAGGAAGTCCAACTTCTCCATGGAACAGGCAGGCTGAGGCCTCTGAAGTGGTCAAGACTGGATGGGCCAGAGCCATGGGCTTCGCAGAAGAGAGGTGGCAAGCAGCACTTCTTCTTCTCATTTTGCTTCAATAGTTAGCTGTATGGCCACGGGCAAATCACCTTCCCTTTCTGAATCTGTCATGAGAAAATGAGGACATTCATCTGGGTGAGCTGCCACCTCTAAAGTTGTGTGACTTCATTTGGGTCACTCATTCAGCAGATATTCCTTGAGCACCTACCATGCTCCAAGCATGGCACAAAGTGCCAGTGTGGCTGAGTAAACTGACATAATTCCTGCCCTCATGGGGCTTATGATCTAGTCATAAGCTAGTAAATACATAGAAAATTACAAATTGCTGTTAGGAATGGAATGGAAAGCAGGGTGGGTGGAGAGATTCTTAAATGGGGTGGCTAAGGGAAGGCTGCTCTGAGGAGGTGATGTTTAAGCTGAGACCTGAATGATGAAAACAATAAGCTATGGGGCTGGGCACAGTAGCTCACACCTGTAATCCCAGCACTTTGGGAGGCCAAGGAAGGAGGATCGCTGAGGCCAGGAGTTCGAGACCAGCCTGGGCAACATGGTGAAACCCCGTCTCTACCAAAAACAAAAATTAGCTGAGTGTGGTGGTGCACACCTGTAGTCCCAGCTACTCAGGAGGCTGAGGCAGGAGGATCTCTTGAGCCCAGGAAGTTGAGGTTGTAGTGAGCTGAAATCATCCAACTGCACTCCAGGCTGGGGACAGAGTGAGACTTTGTCTCAAAAAAAAAAAAAAAAAAAAAAGAATAAGCGATGGAACAACCTGGCAGAAAAGTGTTCCAGACAGAAGCGGTAAGTTCAAGGTTCAAGGCAGGAGGGAGGAGGCGTGTTGAGGGGATTGGAAGGGAGGGCAGGGTGGCTGGAACAGACTAAGCAAGGCAGCAGTGACACGAGGCTGAGATGGAGGGCCTGGAAGGGTGAGACAGCCCAGGCCTTAGGAGGCATGAGGAGATTTATTTGATCCCAGGTGCTTTGGGAGGCTATTTGAAGCATCTAGCCAGAGAAGCAACTGACTCCAGCTGTGTGCCTGCAGCATGTGGGTTGGAGGTGGCTGAGAGAGCAAGCAGGACAGCAGTGCTCCTGAGTGGATCCCTGGTTCAAGGTTGGGCTCTGCCACTTTATGTCTCCTTACCTTGGGCAAGCTACTTAACCTCTTTGTGCCTCAGTTTCCTCATTGTAGTTGCTGAAAGCACAGACTCTGAAGACAGACCACCTGGTTCAAAGCCTAGGTTTATTGCTTTCCTGATGTGCGATGTTGGGCAATTTTCTTTTCTTTTTCTTTTTTTTTTTTTTTTTTTTGAGACGGAGTCTCCCTGTCTCGCCCAGGCTGGAGTGCAATGGTGTGATCTTGGCTCACGGCAACCTCCACTTCTTGGGCTCAAGAAATCCTCCCACCTCAGCCTGGGACTATAGGCATGCACTATCACACCTGGCTAACTTTTGTAATTTGTGTAGATGTGTGGTTTCACCATGTTGCCCAGGCTGGTTAAAATTCCTGGGCTCAAGTGATCTACCCCCTTGGGACTCCCAAAGTGCTGGGATTACAGGTGTGAGCCACTGCACCTGGCACCTAACTGTTTGGTTTTTGTCGTAAGTCCTAAGGAAGAGAAAACAGATTTACTCAACAAAAAAAAGAGAGAGCTGTAATTAGACGTTGGGGAAAATTTGAGAGCAATAGTGGCAGTGAGATTGCTGGAGTAGGACAGTGGGTAATCTGATTCAGGTGCTCTTCTAATTCCAGGGTCAGAGGAATTCCATGTCATGTAGCAAAAAGGGCCCAGGATTTCTCCTGCTGGTCATTTGCTCAGTGATCCCAGATAAATTCACCTCCTGTTTGAGGCCTTCTTTTTCCCATCTAGAAAATCTGCGGGTAGGCCAGGCACGGTGGCTCATGCCTGTAATCCCAGCACTTTGGAAGGCCAAGGCAGTGGATCACCTGAGGTCAGGAGTTCGAGACCAGCCTGAGCAACATGGAGAAATCCCATCTCTACTCAAAATACAAAATTAACCGGGTGTGGTAGTGCATGCCTGTAATCCCAGCTACTAGGGAGGCTAAGGCAGGAGAATCGTTTGAACCTGGGAGGCAGAGGTTGCAGTGAGCTGAGATTGGGCCACTGCACTCCAGCCTGGGCAACAAGATAGAAACTCCATCTCAAAAAAAAAAAATAATAAAAATAAAAGAAAATCTGCGGGCAGACCTGGCCAGTCTCTGAGGTCTAACTTTCTGTGACTTCTCTCCCGAGGGTCTTCACCAGGCCTTCCTTCCAGAGGGTGAATGCGACACACGACCCTTGATCCTGATGAGCCTGGGAAATGAGTTGATACGGATAAGGAAGGAAATATTTTATGAACTGATTGACAATGATGACGAGATGATAAAAAAGTTGTTAAAGCTCAATATTGCATTCCCCAGGTCAGTACTGGAAATGTGCGTAAGTCCCATTAGGTGAAATGAACAATTTTTCACCTGTTATTTTAGTAAAAGAAGGAAAAATGTAATATCTACTGCTGACAAGGGTGAAATGAAATGGGAGTTGTTGGTACACTCTAGATAGGCTCAATCCGTTTGATGATAATTTTAGCATTACATTTCAAATGTTTTAAAACTGTCTTGACACTTTGAGACAGAGATTCATCTGTGAATTTATAGAGCCAAAATATGGAGAAAGCCCCTGCATTAAGATGTTCATTGCAGGGTCAGGCGCAGTGGCTCACGCCTATAATCCCAGCAATTTGGGAAGCCGAGGCAGGCAGATCACTTGAGGTCAGGAGTTTGAGACCAACCTGGCCAACGTAGTGAAACCCCATCTCTACTAAAAACACAAAATTAGCCAGGCGCAGTGGCACATGCCTGTAATCCCAACTACTCAGGAGGCTGAGGTAGGAGAATCGCTTGAACCTGGGAGACAGAGGTTGCAGTGAGCTGAGATGGCACCACTGCACTTCAGCCTGGGTGACAGAGTGAAACTCTGTGTTAAAAAATAATAAGGCCGGGCGCGGTGGCTCACGCCTGTAATCCCAGCACTTTGGGAGGCCGAGGTGGGTGGATCACCTGAGGTCAGGAGTTTGAGACCAGCCTGGCAAACATGGTGAAACCCTGTCTCTACTAAAAATGCAAAAATTAGCTGGGCGTGGTGGCAGGCACCTGTAATCCCAGCTACTCGGAAGGCTGAGGCAGGAGAATCACTCGAACCCAGAAGGCAGAGGTTGCAGTGAGCCGAGATTGCACCATTGCACTCCAGCCCAGGCAATAAGAGCAAAACTCTGTCTCAAAAAAATAATAACAATAATAATAATAATAAGGCCGGGAGGAGTGGCTCATGCCTGTAATCCCAGCACTTTGGGAGGCTGAGGCAGGCGGATCACCTGAGGTCAGGGGTTTGAGACCAGACTGGCCAACATGGTGAAACCCTGCCTGTACTAAAAATACAAAAATTAGCCGGGCATGGTAGTGGGCCCCTGTAATCCCAGCTACTCAGGAGGCTGAGGCAGGAGAATCACTTGAACCCGGGAGGCAGAGGTTGAAGTGAGCCAAGATTACGCCATTGCACTCCAGCCTGGGTGACAGAGCGAGATTCCATTCAATAATAATAATAATAATAATAATAGGCTGGGCATGGTGGCTCATGCCTGTAATCCCAGCACTTTGGGAGGCCGAGGCAGGTGGATCACCTGAGGTCAGGAGTTTAAGACCAGCTGGCCAACATGGTGAAACCCCGTCTCTACTAAACGTACAAAAAATTAGCCGGGTGTGGTGGCGGCCATCTTTAATCCCAGCTATTCAGGAGGCTGAGGCAGGAGGATCACTTGAACCTGGGAGGCAAAGGTTGCAGTGAGCCAAGGTTGCGCCATTGCACTCCAGCCTGGGCAACAAGGGCGAAACTCTGTCTCAAACAAACAAAAATAATAATAGTAAATAAATAAAGTAAGATGTTCATAGCAGCCATATTCATAATAGAAAAACAATGACAACAACATTCATGTGTGCCACACTAAAGGAATAGTTTACAAAATTGTGGTATTTTCTCTTGATAGAACATAATTGTTTTATTTAAAAAATGGTAAGCTTAATGGCTCTGTAACAGCAGGGTAAAATGGGTGATATAATGATACTGAAAAAGGGCAGTACAGAATTGTACAGGTGCTATGACTATGCCTTTGTCAAACACTTACCCGAGAGAAACCTAGAAGGATATAAGCGAAAATAACAATGCCTGTGGTAAGAGTCGTTTTCTCCGGGAGGTGAGACTAAAGGAACTTTCTGGTTATATATTCCTCTCATATTTGTTCTTGCAATGCGTATGCATTGCTTTTATTTTATTTTATTTTTATTTACTTACTTTTTTTGAGACAGGTTCTCACTCTGTTCCCCAGGCTGGAGTGCAGTGGCACAATCATGGCTCACTGTAGCCTTGACCTCCTGGGTTCAAACGATCCTCCCAGCTGGAACGGATCAAACGATCCGAGTAGCTGGAACTATAGACATGCACTACAATGCTCAGCTAATTGAAAACTTTTTGGAGAGATGCGAGTCTCACTATGTTGCCCAAGCTGGTCTTGAACTCCTGGACTTAAATAATCCTCCTGCTTGGTCTTCCAAAGTGCTAAGATTTACTTTTATAATTATTAAAAATAAGTATGTATCTTGAAAGATTAGTTACGTTTTTTCTTCACTTTTTCATAGTGTCCAATTTTTCTAGAGTGAATGTTAATGCTTTTATGAGAACAAATAGCTTTATTTAAATGTAAAAATTAATTTATTGCCCAGACCAGTGGTCTCAAAACTGTTTTCATCTCACGTTTGTATTACTAAAAAGTGTTCAAGCATGTACTCCCTGGTATGTATATGTAATATAAATAACATCTGTTGATTTGTTTTTATTATATCCACGTATAGTATAACTGTACCTATATATTATAAACATATGAAAATCGATCTTTTAAAAGAATAAGAGAAAGATAAATATAAATGAAATCTTACTATTCACATACTCTAGTGGATCTTGTACATCTCCCTGGGTGACATGTCTCTCCACCCCGACTTTGTTTCCTGTGTGTGTGAAAGAGACGGGCTCTCACTCTGTCATCCAGGCTGGCATGCTGTGGCTCAATCTCAACTCACTGCAGCCTCCACCTCCCGGGCTCAAGTGATTCTCCCACCTCAGCCTTCCCACTAGCTGGGACAACAGGCAGGCGCCACCATGCCTGGCTAATTTTTTTGTATTTTTTGGTAGAGGCAGGGTTTTGCCATGTTGCCCAGGCTGGTCTCAAACTCCTGAGCTCAAAGGATCCACCCACCTTGGCCTCCCAAAGTGCTGGAATTGCATGAGCCACCGTGCCTGGCCTCCACCCCCACTTCGGGACCACTTTAGTCTCCTCCCTGCCGGATTCTTTCTGCCCACTGTGTTCTTGTTAAAACCCTAATCTAGTTGTGTTAAACTCCTGCTTGAAACCTCTCAATGGTATCTCACTGCCTATAGGATAAAGTCCAAACTCAGTGCTACCGCAGTGACCCACTGCAGTCTGACCCCCTACTCATGCCCCCTGCAGCATCTCCTGCCACCTCCAACTCACTCCTGCTATATGCTGCACATACCTGGCCTTTGCCAATGCTGGCCATTTTGCCTGAAATGCTGACCCCAGTCCTGCCTTCATCCTTTGTGTGATAAATTCCTGCTCATTCCGTAAGATTCATCTTCTGCAGCAAACCTCCTCAGACTAACCTGTTTGGGATAAGTACCCCCTTTCTGCACACTCATAATATTCTCTGCACAGCTCTGTCATTGACCATGTTGTGTTGACATATAGTTACCTGTTTGCACAGCTCTTTCCCTTCCACCTGATCAAGTGTTTCAGGAAGGCAGGGCTGTGCTATATCCACTTTTGGTCTCTAGCACCTGTACAGTGCCCAGAATGCAGAAGGTGCTTAATAAATGTTGACTAAATGTGAATGGGCCATACTCATTGCAGAAAATTGAAAAACACTGAACAATGAAAAAGACAAAACCCAAATCATTTGCAATCCTCCAGCAATCCCAGTTCATATCTTCTGTATTTCCTTTTAATGTTTTTTTCACTTCATGAATATGTGCCAAATACGCATTTATCGTTGTGCTCCATTTTCATAACGGAGCTCATACTTCTTACACAATTTTGCATCCTCTCTCTTTTCTTTACTTGCGGTGATATTGTGATCAGACACGGTTTTGGCAGCAGGTGTAGGAAGCGAGTGATTCCAATGGTAGAGAAAGGGGGTATGAAGGCAGACAGAGCTGCAGGTGATTCCAGCCCTGGCCAGTAAGCACACAAAAGGCTCTGACATGAGATCTTCATGACCTTGAGCAATGTGAGGTCTTCGTGACCTTCTCTAGTCTTCCGACTCCAATAAGCAAAACAAGAAAATTAGAGTAGATCAGTAGTTTTTAAAGTATGGAACATATTCCACAGGAGGGTTACAGGATGATTTTGGGTGGCTCACAGATTGACATTTTTAGTTTTAACAGTTATGTATTTATTTGTATGAATTAGAAAAAGCAACATGACTAGCTTACTAACCATGTGATCTGACAGATCTTGTTGCTTAAGACAAAGTTAAAGTAAATATTTAAGTAAAAGAAACTGAACAGATTGAAGGAAAATCATTAGTAATTTTTTTTTTTTTTTAAGACAGAGTCTTGCTTTGTTGCCCAGGCTGGAGTGCAGTGGCATGATCTTGGCTCACTGCAACCTCCGTCTCCTGGGTTCAAGTGATTCTCCTGCCTCAGTCTCCCAAGTAGCTGGGATTACAGGCGCTGCCACTACACCTGGCTAATTTTAGTAGAGACAGGGTTTCACCATGTTGGCCACACTGGTCTCGAACTCCCGACTTGAGGTGATCTGCCCGCCTCAGCCTCACCTGGGATTACAGGTGTGAGCCACCGTGCCCAGCCTGGAAAATCATTAGTAAATTTAAAGAGCAGATGATATGTAAATAAGGCCAACACTGGGGCAGTCTTGTGAGAAAAACAAGCTGAGAAATACTGGTGGTTCCTTCTGGTTCAAGGATGCCACACTTCTCTGATTCCTGGGTACTACCAATATAGGAAATAGCCATTTAGACCTGCCACTCAAAAAAGGGTTTAAGCAGCCTTAGCTCATTGCATAATGCCTGGCATGTGATGGGGATTGGTTAATATCTGTTGAATGGAAATTCAGAAAAGGTTTACATAGACTTGCGGGTGGTGGGGGAGCAGATGGAACATTCAGCACCCGCCCTGCTCAGTCAGCATTTGTGGCCCTCATCTAGAATGCTGACTTACAGAATTCTGTCTTATTCATTAATTGTTGAACTCATGCCTTTCTAGACTGCTAAAACAGGCAGAAAACATGTCCATTATCTAGCACAGATCCCTCATGTTTTAACCAAAGACTCTGAGGTCCTGAAGATCATAGAGCCAGTGGCAGAGGTACCTGTCCTGTGAATAGTGCAGGCTGGATATCCTGAAAATCACCCCTACAGAGCACAGCGGGGCCCATGCGGGGTAGAATGCATGGCTGCGTACACAAGAAAGTCAGGAAATTCCCCAAGGCCAAAGTGAAGAGAATCACCCAAAACAGACTGATAGTATGAACTAATGCTGGGGATTGCCCAGGAGGGCTTAAGGGCGTCATGGGCTGATTTTTTTTTTTTTTTTTTTTTTTTTTTGAGGCGGAGTCTCACTCTGTCACCCGAGCTGGAGTGCAATGGTGTGATCTCAGCTCACTGCAATGTCTGCCCACTGGGTTCAAGTGATTCTTGTGGCTCAGCCTCCTGAGTAGCTGGGATTACAGGCGTGTGCCACCACACCTGGCTAATTTTTGTATTTTTAGTAGAGACAGGGTTTCACCATCTTGGCCAGGCTGGTCTCGAACTCCTGATCTGAAGTGATCCACCCGCCTGGCTTCCCAAAGTGCTGGGATTACAGGCATGAGCCACCGCGCCCGGCCATGGTTGATTTTTCAAAGCCTGAAAGGACAGATGCAGCTTTCAGTTCAAGTGAGACAGGGGATTGGAACTGAGACCACTGTGTGAAGCCGACGCTACCCTGTTCAGTGAAAAAGTAGACTAGAAATCAATGTGAACATCAACATCAGGAAGTGACATAGAGTCTTGTCTGTCTTAGCTTAGAATCTAGGTTTTAAAAAAAATTATCCCTTAAGAATTAGTCATCACATGCTAGCCCCCTCCTAGGTTTTGGTGAATTCCTTAGCCTCACCCCAATTTCTATGTTTGTGAAATGGGGTGATTGTGAAAATTAAGTGAGTTAACAAATGTAAAGTGCTTGACACATGGTAAGTCCTAAGTCAGAGTGAGATGTTGTTATTATTTATTACGTAAGAAATTGGGAGTTAATGGAACTTTTTAAGTGAGGACTACCCAGTAGTGTGCTCGGTGGATGTTTAACAACCAGCTCTCCAAGATGCAGGAGGAGGACTCTAGCTTGCAGTGTTTGCTGATTTCTGTGGTGTAAATACTCCCACCATGGCCAGTTTCAAACTACCAACCTGCTGCCACAAGCATGGAGCTGAGAAGAGGTGCACATGCCCAGCTGTCATGAGTGGGGGGAAGCTGGCTTTGCCATATTGCTGACGCTACAGGACTAGCTTGTAGCCATGCTGACCTCTGGGTTTTTTCTTAAGCCAATCTCTATGGATCAAAGTTGACTTTATCTTTGTCAATATAATCTGGCTGGAAGAATGTTCTGACTTGTGAGTGAAGTATTCAGCTTGTCTGCTTAGGTAAGAGAGTACAGGTGAGTTAATTGAAGTTTAACACCCCCTTGCCTTGATGTGGTCTCAGGAGGCTCCAGTCCTTCTTCCACCTTCCTCAGCATTACTTGCTATGAGGGAAGGGGGCAGGGTGGAGCCACAGCACCATGGCCAGTCCACGGCAGCCACCAATCTATTTCCTGTCTCTACAGACTTGCCTGTTATGGACATCTTACATAAACAGAATCATGCAATATGTATATACCACACTTTATCCATTTATCAATATAAAATGATTAATGAGCTATTTTACATTCTTTTGTTATTCTAAGTCTGGTGTGTATTTTACACTCACAGCACATCTCTATTTCAGACTGGCTGGATTTCAGGTACTCAGTAGCTACATGTGGCCCATTGCTACTACATGAGACAGCACAGGCCTAAGGGAAGAAAACTGTGGAAAGGGAAAGGGTGCAGAGGGAGAGTCTGGGAGGGTCAGAGAAGCAGGATGAAGCACCACGTGCTTAGGGAGGGGAGAGTGGCAGGAGGCAAGGCTGGAGGGGCGGGACTGGCATGAGAACCTTGGCTTTTGTGCTTGGCCTTTAGTGATGAAGATATGTGCCAGAAGTTCCTCCAGGAGAACAGCTGGAATATCTTTCGGAAGGACCTGTTGCGGCTGCTTGTGGAGCCTCGCCAAAGTCCACCATTCCCTCCAATCCGGCCCAAGAAGAAAGAGATCTACAACCCTAAGTCTGTGGTCCTGGATTTGTGCAGCATCAACAAGACGACTAAACCTCGTTATCCCATTTTTATGGCACCCCAGAAATACCTCCCCCCATTGAGGATTGTCCAAGCCATCAAAGCACCTCGGTACAAAATCCAAGAACTCTTGCCTCAGTATAAGAGTGCAGGGGTCCTTATTTAGGACAAATAAAGGATGGTGGATTGGCCGCCGTGCTTTCTGAATGACCACCATGGGAGTTGTGGGACTTGGAGGAGGGGGCCCTGGAGGGCTGAGCTGTGGGTCCAGAGAAGTGTTTGGGGGACAGCAATGGGGGCGCAGTCTCCCTTGATGCTCGAGGGCTGGGCTGAGTGAATGGATGGTCAGAGGCTGTGTGTGGATGGGTTAATCACTGGGCATGGTCTCAGGATAGGATGGTCTTATCTCATGAGCTGGATGTGGGGAAGGCTCAAATCAAAGTGGTCAAGACTAGGGTTGCGAATGCCTTCCAAGGTCAGACAGGTCATCTAAAGGAGCGCAGCAGCAGGGCTGGGAAGGCAACAGGGAATGGTGGAGATGCTGGGGCCCACTGTATGAATTCCTCATCCAGATGGGGCAGCTGTCCCTTAGCCCAGTCAGTTGCTGTCCTGCCAGAAAATAATTCAGGCCTCATATTGTCAGTCTGTAGATTCTTCAAGAGAATCAAGAAATTCAGGCCGGGCGCGGTGGCTCAAGCCTGTAATCCCAGCACTTTGGGAGGCCGAGACGGGCGGATCACGAGGTCAGGAGATCGAGACCATCCTGGCTAACACGGTGAAACCCCGTCTCTACTAAAAAAATACAAAAAACTAGCCGGGCGAGGTGGCAGGCGCCTGTAGTCCCAGCTACTCAGGAGGCTGAGCCAGGAGAATGGTGTAAACCCGGGAGGCGGAGCTTGCAGTGAGCTGAGATCTGGCCACTGCACTCCAGCCTGGGTGACAGAGCGAGACTCCGTCTCAAAAAAAAGAAAAAAGAAATTCAGTATTTTAGATGATTCTTACCAGTTTTTAAACACAAGCAACTAATTCAGATTGTTTTCAAATAGTGTCAAACAAAACACATATGGGCCCGCAGGTGGTGGGCTGGGTCCCTGTCAGAGACAGAAGCGAGGCCGCGACTAGATGGGAGGAGGGTACAGGAGCCAGAGAGACGCTGATGGGACAGCATGACAGGAGCAGGCATCGGGTCCAGGATGAGGAGTGAGCAGCTGTGATAGAGGAGGTGGAGACAAGGAGGCTGCAGAGTCTAAACTAAAGAGGGCTCCTCACTCTCTCTGCTGGGTCCTTAACCTGGAGCTACCCATCACTGATCTGGGCCTAGAACTCAGGGTTCCTCTCTCCAGCAGCCTCAGCACCACAGACCAAGCTCCAGATACCTGTTTCCCTTTGAGAACCCCATAGGTTAGCTTGAGAGCACTGAGGAGCCTGTCAGAGGCCATGGCGGCATAGGAGCCTGCCCGCTTCCAAGTCACGCGCCCTGTCCCTGGCAAGGCATAGACTCTGAGGAATGCCTGGGCGTCGAGCCGGGCACCAGGAGCTCTGGCAGTCCCAGGTGTGCTTCTGTCTCACTGGACCCTCTTGAGCACTTTGATTCCTTTATCTGTACCTCTGTTTCCCCAGTAGTGAAATGAGCAAGTTGGACAAGATCAATGGCTTTCATGAATGGGGGTGAGTCTAGTTTGAAAAGCATATTCAACATTACAGTTTTATTTGTTTAATTTATTTTGAAACAGGATCTTGCTCTGTTGCCCAGGCTGGAGTACAGTGGCACGATCATAGCTCACTGCAGCCTCGAACTCTTGGGCTCAAGCAATCCTCCTGCCTTAGCCTCCAAAGTAGCTGGGTGTACAGGTGTGCACCACCACGTCGGGCTAATTAAAAATTTTTTTTTGTAGGGACAGGGTCTTACTGTATTGCTCAGGCTGGTCTCAAACTCCCGACCTAAAGGGATCCTCTCACCTTGGCCTCCCAAAGTGCTGAGATTACAAGTATGAGCCTGATACGGTTTGGCTGTGTCCCCACCCAAAGTCTTATCTTGAATTGTAATAATCCCCATGTGTGAAGGGCAGGACCAGGTGAAGATAATTGAATCATGGGGGCAGTTTCCCCTATACTGTTCTCATGATAGTGAATGAGTTCTCGTGAGATCTGCTGGTTTTGTAAGGGGCTTTCCCCTTCACGCGGCTCTCATTCTCTCTCCTGCTGCCATGTGAAGAAGGATGTGTTTGCTTCCCCTTCTGCCATGATTCTAAGTTTCCTGAGGCCTCCCCAGCCATGTGAAACTGTGAGTCAATTAAACCTCTTTTCTTTATAAACTACCCAGTCTCAGGTATGTCTTTATTAGCAATGTGAGGACAAGCTCATACAGAGCCACTACACTGGAACTCTGTTGAGTTTAAAAGAAAACTGTTTTCATGTTGCATACCAGAAAAGAAGCAGCATGAAATTTTTCTCTCTGAAGGGAGTGTGGACATAAAGGGTAAAGAAGCAGTGTACTTACAGATCTTCACTTCCCTGATAGCTCCAGAGGCAAGGAGTCAGGGATGTCTGCAGCAGTCCTGGAAAGGTCGACTGTGACCTACAAGAACAAGGGGTCGCTGTTCTGGGACAAAGTAAGTAGGGGTGTCTGATCATATTTAGGTATCTTTTTGCATTTAGGGCTGTGGCTCCAAGATGATTGGTGTGGGCTTCTTATTCATCCATTTGAAATTTATTTATTTATTTATTTTTGGAGAGACTCTTGCTTTGTCGCCCGGGCTGGAGTGCAGTGATGCAATCTCAGCTCACTGCAACCTTCCGGATTGAAGCGATTCTCGTGTCTCAGCCTCCCGAGTAGGTAGGACTACAGGTGTGTGACACCATGCCTGGCTACACACCTGGCTAATTTTTTGTATTTTTAGTAGATATGAGGTTTTGCTGTGTTGCCCAGGCTGGTCTCAAACTCCTGACCTCAGGCAATCCACCTGTCTTGGTACTTCCAAAGTGCTAGGATTACAGGCATGAGCCACCATGCCCGGCCTTAAAATTTATTTATTGAGCACTGCAGAGAGTCAAAGGGAGGATAAGATGCATTTTCTGTTGCCTTTTATTTTTTAGGTTGGGGTCACCAAATTCCTTTTAAATTTTATGTTTTTAAATTTATTTTTGAGACAGGGTCGCTCTCTGTCACCCAGGCTAGAGTGCAATGGCATGATCATAGCTCGCTACAGTCTCAAACTCCTGGGCTCAAACAATCATCCTGCTTCAGCCTGTCAAGTAGCTGGGATTACAGGTACGCACGATCATGCCTGACTAATTTTTTTTCTTTTTTTTTTTTTTTAGAGACAGGGTCTCGCTGTGCTGTCCAGATTGGTATCAAACTCCTGGCCTCAAGTGATCCTCCTGCCTCAGCCTCCCAAAATGCCAGGATTACAGGTGTGAACCACTATGCCCAGCCCAAACACTTTATGTAAGGGGTCACATGTTGAGCACTTATTACGTGGCAGTCACCTTGCTGAGCATCTGACTGTGGAATTCAGTGACCTGTTGAGTCCTGCAGGCTCTGCCACTTAATGGCTGTTGAGGATTAAGAGAGGTGGTATGTGTATAACAAGGTGGAAGATTTTTTTCACCAAGATCTCTGGGTCCTGCTTCCTGGGAAATAAGAAAATGCTTCCAGAATAACAGGCAGAACATGTTTTCTAGGGCAGTAATGGGTGAGAAAATAGCCTGGAAGAGCAACTGAGGGTGAGGGTACTGAGAAGGGAGAGAGACTCTGGGCTGGGCTTCAGGAGGTCTTTCGGGGAGCTGAGGAAGAGCAGAGTTCCTGAAGCCGCTATTGACAAAAGAACTTGAGAAGGAGAAATGTCTGAAGAGGACTTCAAGGAGTCCTCTGTACTTTTCTGTGCATTGAGAATGTGTCCCTCTTTGGCATTTGTTTGAGAAACCAAGTGAACATTTGAATAGAATTATAGAATTAGGTGGTACTGCTCTATCTTTGAATCCAGTAACCAAGCAGGGAGTTGGCAGCAAGAGGTGCTTGTTATATTCAGTGTATGGTGTAAAGTCCCCGGCACAGTAAGTACTCAGCACTCGCTAAGTGTTATTCACGTCTTTTGGACCAAGGTCAATTTGATCATCTAGAAACTCTCTTCCCCTTCAGTGGAATAGGAAACTAAGACTTTGGAAGGCTGAGCCCTCATAATCAGTGATAAAGGCCATCATTGAGTGGATTGGGGTAGGAGGAGCCCAACCCCCACACTCTTCTCTAGGTGAAGGAGCTCACGGGAACATGAACGGACAGCCTCTCAGGGGAGAGTGGAGACAGGGCAGCAAACCATACCAAGCACTGTGTGGGGAGGGTACTGTTTGGAAAAAGAATGAGTGGGACAGTGTGGGGAAGGTAGGGCAGGGGGAGTGGGACTTGTGTGTAAGCACCGCCTAGCTTCCAGGCTGTGAGCTGCAGAATGAGTGCTGGTTCTCAAGGCTCCCTTCCCCCAATACACACACACACACACACACACACACACACACACACATACACATACACATATACATACATACACATGCACACACACCATATACACATACATACATACACATACACATATACACATACACACACACATATACATAAATACACATATACACATACTATACACACATACACATGCATATATACATACATA
The DNA here is from genome assembly GCF_049350105.2 of Macaca mulatta. NCBI lineage: Eukaryota > Metazoa > Chordata > Mammalia > Primates > Cercopithecidae > Macaca > Macaca mulatta. The sequence goes on from NC_133415.1 coordinate 88,873,495, forward strand.
CACACATACATACACAAGCAACAACATGGGATCAGATTCAGGCAGGAGACTGGGTGTGGTGGCTCATGCCTATAATCCTAGCACTTTGGGAGCCTGAGGCAGGAGTTCAAGACCAGCCTGGGAAACATAGTGAGACCCTGTCTCTACAAAAAATACAAAAATTAGCCAGTCATGGTGGTACATGCCTGTAGTCCAAGCTACTTCAGGGGGCTGAGGTAGGAGGATTACTTGAGCCTAAGAGGTCAAGGCTGCAGTGAGCCATGATCGTGCCACTGCTGCACTCCAGCCTGGGTGACAGAGTGAAACTCTCTCTCAAAAAAAAAAAAAAAAAAAAAAGAAAGAAAGAAAAGAAAGAAAGAAAAAAGAAGAAGAATCAGGCAGGAGAAGACATGACATGAGCATTTACCTGGGAGAGGAGTTCATTCAGAAGGAGTAAATACGATACCCCCGGGCACAAGTGTTTGGAACAAATTACATTTTCAGTGCTCCAGAGGTCCTCACTGCCGCCTAGGCACAGATCCAAGGGTCCCGGAAGCCCAGGGTGATCTGCCATGCCTAAGAAGCCAGGGAGAAGGCCTGGGCTCAAGTATGGAGTACCCGGTGTGTGCCAGGCATTATGTGAGGCACTCTACAGAAGCCATCACTTACTCTGAAACTATTTCCTGACAGCTAACTGGATGGCAGCATCCATTTGACAGATGAGGAGCCTGAGGCCCCGAAGGCAAAGCTCCCTCAGCTACCAGGTGGTGGTTCCAGAAAATCCAGGAAAATCACAGCCCAGCACCCTCCTAGTGAATCAGCATTGAAGTGTGTGGACGGTTACACCACCATTACTCATCTATCCCAAATGAGCCACCTATTTTCATAAAAAGAAGTCTGTACACACAGCCCTGAAACTGTGCTGGGGAGAATATAATTGCCCTCTGGAATTATTTTCCATATGTAAATAAGCATAGTCATACTTGGAGAGGCACGCCCAGGCTGCTCGAGCCAAAAATATAGCCCCTAGTGCTAAAAGCTTCCACTGTTTGGGGGAAAAATAAAAAAAATCCACTTGAAAAATAAATACAGGACACATTACAGCATTTGTTACAGGTAGTGTTTAAGGTCCCATCCTGGGTTTGGAAGAAAGGCATTGTTCAAATTTTCTATTCTGGTAGGGCGCGGTGGCTCACGCCTGTAATCCCAGCACTTTGGGAGGCTGGGGCAGACGGATCACGAGGTCAGGAGTGCGAGACCAGCCTGGCCAACATGGTGAAACCCCGTCTCTACTAAAAATACAAAAAAAAATTAGCTGGGTATGGTGGTGGGCACCTGTAATCCCAGCTACTCGAGGGGGCTGAGGCAGGAGAATCGCTTGAACCCAGGAGGCGGAGGTTGCAGTGAGCCAAGATTGTGCCATTGCACTCCAGCCTGAGCGACAAGCAAGACTGTCTAAAAAAAAAAAAAAAAAAATCTATTCATTTCATATAACTCCTAGGAAAATCTTACAGTTAAGGGTTGAAATGGGTCACTTTGCTCATCTGCAAGGCTACATCATAGTGAAATACTTTCAGGGCAGTACACGTACAGGTCATTTTACCGTGATGCCTTTCTACTGCTGGGGGACTTAGGGGACTTAACTGCAAGGGTGCTGAGTTGCCAAATTTGTAATCACTGGTTCAGAGCAAACAATGAGGATGAGTAGCAGTTTCTAGGTGGCTGATAAGCAGGATCAAAGCAGAAACAAAAGTTTTTCATGGCTGCTGCCAAACTGTGGGCTGTGGGGACAGACACTCGAGGGCTGGGGCAGTGAGAGGTGGCAGAGTTCAGATGTGTGCTGTGTGACTCTCGGCCAGGCTCTATCCCTTTCCTGAGCTTCATGCCTAGCATCTGTGCAATTCGAGGGGTCCAGTGGCTGTTCTGCACGCATAGCCTCCACCCCAGGGGCTGAACAGGGCCCCACCCCCTCTCTTTTGTTTCGTCCTCACCTATCTCGTACTTCCGAAACCACCCGCCCCCAACAGAAAGTCAGGATCAAGAAAATGGATTATTGAACCCCATGGTGACATGTGAAAATGAACCGTGGGTGAGATGATAGTATTTATTTATTTTATTCCAAGACAGGATCTCACTCTGTTGCCTACTCTGGAGTGCAGTGGTGTAATCACGATTCACTGCAGCCTTGACCTCCTGGACTTAAGGGATCCTTCCACTTCAGTCTCCTCAGTAGCTGGGACTACAGGCATGTGCCACAATGCCTGGCTAATTTCTTTTTTTATTATTTGTAGAGACAGGGTTTCACCATGTTGCCCAGGCTGGTCTTGAACTCCTGGGCTCAAGAGATCTGCCTGCCTCAACCTACCAAAATGTTGGAATTACAGGTGTGAGCCACCATATCTGGCCGTAATTGTATTTCTTGATGTCTCTAATTGTACTGTTATGTAAGAGAATCTCCTTGTAGTTAGGAAATATACACTGAAGTACTTGGCAGTTAAGAGAGAGAATTTCTTCAATTTACTTTCCAAATTATTTAGAAAATTATAATATGTACATTTAGAGAAAGAATGGCAAAGAAAATACAGTCAAATGATGACAACTGGCAAATCTGGGTGAAATGTACTTAGGAATTGTTTTTTAAAAAGAAATTTTTTAGGCCGGGCGCGGTGGCTCAAGCCTGTAATCCCAGCACTTTGGGAGGCCAAGACGGGCGGATCATGAGGTCAGGAGATCGAGACCATCCTGGCTAACACGGTGAAATCCTGTCTCTACTAAAAAATACAAAAATCTAGCCAGGCGAGGTGGCGGGCGCCTGTAGTCCCAGCTACTCGGGAGGCTGAGGCAGGAGAATGGCATAAACCCAGGAGGTGGAGCTTGCAGTGAGCTGAGATCCGGCCACTGCACTCCAGCCTGGGCAACAGAACGAGACTCCGTCTCAAAAAAAAAAAAAAAAAAAAAATTTAACAGAGGTGGGGTCTCACTGTATTGCCTAGGCCTGTCTTAAACTCCCGGGCTCAAGTGATCCTTCCACCTCAGCCTCTTTTTTTTTCTTTTTTTTTTTTTTTTTTTGAGACAGAGTTTCACTCTTGTTGCCCAGACTAGAGTGCAGCAGTGGATCTTGGCTCACTGCAACCTCTCCCTCCTGGGTTCAAGAGCTTCTCCTGCCTCAGCCTCCCAAGTAGCTGGGATTACAGGCATGAGCCACTACGCCGGGCTAATTTTATATTTTTAGTAGAGATGGGGTTTCACCATGTTGGTCAGGCTGGTCTCAAACTCCTGACCTCAGGTGATCCAACCACTTTGGCCTCCCAAAGTGCTGGGATTATAGGTGTGAGCCACCGTGCCCAGCCACTGTCTCAGCCTCTTAAAGTGCTGTAAGCCATTGCCTGGCCTTAGGAGTTCTTTGAATCATCCTTGTAATTAAAAACATATTTTTAAATGTGGTAAAATATTGCATAAAAATGTATCAACTTAATCCTTTTTAAGTGTACAGTTGAGTGGCATTAAGTATTCTCATTGTTATGTAACCATCACCACCATCCATCTCCAGAACTCTTCTCATCTTGGAAAAATGAAACTCTGTCCCCGTTAAACAATGACTCCCCATTACCCCTTCCCCCCGGTCCCTGGCAACTACCCCTCTCCTTTCTGTCTCTATGAATTTGACTACTCTAGGTACCTATATAAGTGGAATCATACAATATTTGTCTTTCTGGGGCTGGTTCATTTACTTAGCATGTTGTCCTCAATGTTCATCTATGTTGTAGCATGTGTCAGAATTTCATTCCTTTCTAAGGCTAAACAGTATTCCATTTTATGTGTATAAACCATATTTTGTTTACCCATTCATCCACCGATGAGCACCTGGGTTGCTTCTGCTCTTTGGCTATTGTGAATAATGTTGTTATGAACATCGGTGCAAATACATCTTCAAGACCACTGCTTTCAATTCTTTTGGTTATACATCCAAAAGTGGGATTGCTAGATCCTATGGTAATTACATTTTTAATTTTTTGAGGAACTGCCATATTTTTCATAGTGGCATTATCATTTTTGCAATTTTAAGTATGAAATTATTTTAAAATAAAAATGACAACTGAAAAAAGAAAGTAAAGGAAGCTAATATGGAGATGCATAAATATTGGCTTTAGTTGACTTAATAATTAGATAAAAATTGATTTTTAAATTTGTTGCGGCAGGGTGTGGTGGCTCACACCTGTAATCCCAGCACTTTCGGAGGCTGAGGCGAGCAGACTGCTTGAGCTCAGAAGTTCAAGACCAACCTGGGCAACATGGTGAAACCCTGTCTCTACAAAGAAATTCAAAAATTAGCCAGATGTGGTGGTGTGTACCTGTAGTCCCAGCTACTCAAGAGGCTGAGGAGGGAGGATCGCTTGAGCCTGGGAGGCGGAAGTTGCAGTGAACTGAGAGTGCAGTGAGCCTGGGTGACAGAGCCAGACCGTCTCAAAGAAAAACAAAAATCATTGATAAGCTCCGTGATATTCAGGATAAAAAAAGAAACATATTATTCATTAGAAATTAGACAATTAAGACCAAGAAGAAAATTAAGAAATAAGACAATTAAGACCAAGACCAAAAGAGGAAGTCACTCTGGATTTGTATAAGCATTAGCCATGATAATTACAAAACCTGGCTTTCACATGCCTATCAGAATAGCCAAAATCCAGAACACTGACACCACCAAATGCTGGCAAGGATGTGGACCAAGAACCATCATTCATTGCTGGTGGGAGTACCAAATGGTACAGTTGCTTTGGAAGACAGTTCAATGGTTTCTTATAAAATTAAACATTCTCCTACCACACAAGGAGTTGAAAACATATCCATATGAAAACCCATACATAAATGTTTATGGCAACTTTATTTGTTGCTAAGACTTGGAAGCAACCAACATGTCTTTCAGTAGGTGAATGAATAAACAAACTGTGGTATGTCGAGACAATGGGATATTATTCAGCACTAAAAAGAAATGGGCTATCAACCCATGAAAAGACATGGAGCAACCTTGAATGCATATTACTAAGTGAAAGGAGCCAATCTGAAAAGGCTACAAACTGTATGTATGTCCAGTTATATGACACTATGGAAAGGCAAAAACTATGGAGTTTACTTCAAAATTAGTCATTGCCAAGGGTTGAGGAGAGGGAAGGATGAATGGATATAGCACCGATGATTCTTACAGCAGTGAAACCACACCCAGTAATACTACTAATAATGGTAAAGCCATGTCATCATACATTGGTCCAAACCCATAGAATGTAAACTGCCCGGAGTGAACCCTGTTGTAAACTCTGACCCTGGGTGATAACAGTGTGTCAGTATTGGTTCCTCAATTGTAACAAATATACCACTCTGGTCGGGGACATTGATAATCAGGGAGCCGTGCATGTGTCGGGAACAGGGAGTATATGAGAAATCCTTGTATTTTCCACTCAGTTTTGCTGTGAACCTAAAACTGCAATAGAAAATAGAGCCTGTTGGCCGGGTGCGGTGGCTCATGCCTGTAATCCCAGCACTTTGGGAGGCCGAGGCGGGCGGATCATGAGGTCAGGAGATCGAGACCATCCTGGCTAACACGGTGAAACCCCATCTCTACTAAAAATACAAAAAATTAGCCAGGCGTGGTGGCAGGCACCTGTAGTCCCACCTACTTGGGAGGCTGAGGTGGGAGAATGGTGTGAACCCAGGGGGCGAAGCTTGCAGTGAGCCAAGATCACACTGCACTCCAACCTGGGCGACACAGCAAGACTCCATCTCAAAAAAAAAAAAAAAAAAAAAAGAAAATAGAGCCTGTTAAAAAACAAAACAAAACAACTGGCTTTGAGCTCTCTGATGGCTCAACATGGTGAAACCCTGTCTCTACTAAAATACAAAAATTAGCCGGGCATGATGGCAGGTGCCTGTAATCCCAGCTACTCAGGAGGCTGAGACAGGAGAATCGCTTGAACCTGGGAGGTGGAGGTTGCAGTGAGCTGAGATTGTGCCACTGCACTCCAGCCTGGGCAACAGACAGAGGGAGACTCCGTCTCAAAAAAAAAAAAATTTCTCACCAGTGATCATTCTGCACTCGCATATTGATTGCTCCATTATCCACATCCTCATCAGCTTCGATGATCACCAGCTCATGGGGTTTGCCCCCTCTGAGAGAAGCATCCTGGAGCCCATTGGCTGCTACCTGCTCCCCTCCCTCCAACCAGTGCTTGTCTTCTGTCCATCTCAGTCCCCTCGCCTTCAGGATCCTGGGCATCTCCATGAGACGGAGGCCTAGGAGAGCTGGCACCACTGAATCTAAAACCTAGAAAAATCCAACCAGCACACGTGCCCTGGGGAGAGGAGCTGGCCTAGGTTTAGAAAGACAGCACCAAACCAAACGGAACAAAGTCCCTGGCCTCTAGGAGCTTATGTCCTGGACTGATGATGAGCACAGCAAGTGCACAAGAAAAATCAGGGTAGGTAGGGGGTGGAGGTGGGTTGGAGACTACTACTTTGTGAAGGGTCATTAGAGAACACTTTATCAAGAATATAACATTGGTGAGTACACCAGTGAGGGAATGAGCCCTGCAGATATCGAGGCCAAGAATGTTCCAGGCAGAGGAATGCTCCATGCTTGGCATGGCTAGGTGACAGCAAGGAGGACAGTGTGTCCAGAATGGAGTCAAAGAAGAAAGAAATTGCAAGAAGGGGGTTGGAGGCCAGATCATGACCATGTGAAGGGAGCTTTTGGAAGGTTCTTAGCAGAGATCTAGGATCTAGAATCTGGCTACAGACTTGGGCAAGCACCAGCATGGAAGGGGTCGGGGAGGAAGGCACTGCAGTGATCCAAGTAGGAGATGATGGAGGCTTGGATCCAAGTGGTTGTGGTGGAGATGTTGAGATGGGACCAATCCTGGCCATATCTTGACAGCAGAACTGAGAGGGTTTGCTGTTGGACTCAATGTGAGGAATGGCAGAGAATCAAGAATGACTCCAGAAATGTTTTTTGAGCAAGTGGAAGGACTAGCTGCTTCCTGAGGTAAGGAAGGCTGTGAGGGAAGCACAGTTGGGGGTGGATTTCAGGAGTGTGGTTTTAAACAGTTTACAGCAAAAGGATTTAAAGATGAAGTGACTTAATATACATTAAAAACTTAGGACAGGACAGGCGCAGTGGCTCACGCCTGTAATCCCAGCACTTTGGGAGGCCGAAGTGGGCGGATCATGAGGTCAGGAGTTCAAGACCAACCTGGACAAGATAGTGAAACCCTGTCTGTACTAAAGATACAAAAATTAGCTGAGCGTGGTGGCAGGTGCCTATAATCCAACTACTCAGGAGGTTGAAGCAGGAGAATCCTTTGAACTCAGGAGGCAGAGGTTGCAGTGAGCCAAGATCGCACCATTGCACTCCAGCCTGGGCAACAGGGTGAGACTCCGTCTCAAAAAAAACAAAAACAAAACAAACCAAAAAAAACTTTAGGACTCTATCTCAAAAAAAAAAAAAAGAAAAGAAAAAGAAAAAGAAAAAGAAAAAGAAAACATAGGACAGGCCAGGCACAGTGGCTCACACCTGTAATCCCAGCACTTTGGGAGGCTGAGGCAGGAGGATCACTTGGGGTCAGGAGTTTGAGACCGGCCTGGCCAACATGGCAAAACCCTGTTTCTACTACAAATACAAAAATTAGCTGGGCTTGGTGGCGGGCACCTTTAATCCAGTTATTCAGGAGGCTGAGGCAGGAGAGTCACTTGAACCCAGGAGGTGGAGGTTGCAGTGAGCTGAGATCACGCCACTGCACTCCAGCTTGGACAACAGAGAACAGAGTGAAACTCTGTCTAAAACAAAACAAAACAAAACAAAAAGAAAAAAACTTAGGACAGTATTTGGTACTTCATAACACACATGCATGTAACGTTGACATTTATCTCCATTTTAAAAATAAGATTGAAGTCTGAAGGGATAAGCAACTTGTGTACTGTATCTCTTTGAGACTCTGCTTTCAATCCTTTTGGATATGCAGTTGACCCTTGAACAACATGAGTTTGAACTGGGTGGACCCCACTTATTCGTGGCTTTTTTTCAATCAAATGCAGTGGTGGGATGCCAAACTGCGGACAGGGAGAGCCAACTTTTCATATATACAGGTTCTGCAGCGGGACTTGAGCATGTATGGATTTGGGTATACCCAGGGGTTCTGGAGCCAGTCCCCCATGTATATCAAGGTATAACTCGAAAGTGGCATTGCTGGATCATATAGTAGTTCTATTTTTAGTGTTTTGAGGAACTGTCACACTGTTTTCCACTGCAGTTGCACCATTTTACAATCCCACTAACAGTGCATAATGGTCCCAGTTTATTCACATCCTTGCCAGCACTTGTTTTTATTTTTGTTTTCCTTTTTTCTTTCTTTCTTTCTTTCTTTCTTTCTTTCTTTCTTTCTTTCTTTCTTTCTTTCTTTCTTTCCTTCTTTCTTTCTTTCTTTCTTTTCTTTCTTTCTTTCTTTCCTTTCTTTCTTTCCTTCTTTCCCTTCCTTCCTTCCTTCCTTCCTTCCTTCCTTTCCTTTCTTTCTTTCTTTCTTTCTTTCTTTCTTTCTTTCTTTCCTTCCTTCCTTCCCTCCCTCCCTCCCTCCCTCCCTCCCTCCCTCCCTCCCTCCCTCCCTCCCTCCCTCCCTCCCTCCCTCCCTCCCTCCCTTCTTTCTTTCTTTCTTTCTTTCTTTCTTTCTTTCTTTCTTTCTTTCTTTCTTTCTTTCTTTCTTTCTTTCTTTCTTTCTTTCTTTCTTTCTTTCTTTCTTTCTTTCTTTCTTTCTTTCTTTCTTTCTTTCTTTCTTTTCTTCTTTTTATTGAGACAGGGTCTTGCTCTGTCGCCCAGGCTGGAGTGCAGTGGTGCGATCTCAGCTCACTGCAACCTCCGCCTCCTAGCTTCAAACAATTCTTGTGCCTCAGCCCTCCCTAGTAGCTGAGATTACAGGCACCCACCACCAGACCCAGCTCATTTTTGTATTTTTAGTAGAGATGGGGTTTCACCATGTTGGGCAGGCTGGTCTTGGACTCCTGACCTCAAGTGATTCACCCACTTCAGCCTCCCCAGGTGTTGGGATTATAGGTCTGAGCCACTGTGCCTGACCTGGTTTTTGTTTTCTAGAGTCTCACTCTATTGCCCAGGTTGAAGTACAGTTTTGACCTCCTGGGTTCAAGTGATCCTCCCACCAAAGCCTCCAGAATAGCTGGGAATACAGGCCATTTCTTTATTTCTATCAGAATTGGACTCATGGCTTCCTGTTTTATTCAGTGTGCTATCATCTGGATTATACAAGTCATTCTACATTTTGATGCTCAAATTGTGACAGATTTGGCCAATGGAAGCCACTTCAGGCTGGCTTCTGTGTCCTTTTGATGTGTCCCCATCATTCTTGGAGCACTTTCTTGATTCCTGCCGTAAGAGGATATTTCAAGATGATCTTGTACTTTCTTTGCTGCAGCCCCGGAATTAGCCATTTCTCCAAGGCCCATGGTTCCTTTTAGTAAAGAACCATAGCTTCTGGCCCTGGCTTTACCCCTGATGAAACTCATGGCTTTGAAAGGCCCAGCATCTGATCTGAAGAGGCAGAACAAACCATTCATTTTACTGAGGAGCCTGAGGCCTAGATGTGGTCAATTGGCCAAAGTCCCCAGCCAGTGACAGAGCTTAGACACGAGCTGAGGCCCCTGACCGCCTGTCCAGTGCTCTCTGCCTGGCAATACATATTGCTAGCCAAGAGGTCTGCTCCCAGCAGGGCCTAGCCCTCTCTGGACCTCACTTTCCTCTTGTGGCCACTGAGGGTTATCTTTGCCCTGGGGGTCCAGGACTGCCTGAGAGCTGACCTTAGCTCCTGGCTCTTTATGTGCCTTACCTGCCTGGAGACTTTTATGGTTGAATCCACCTTAAATTACAGAAGAGGTCCTGCTTCAGCCTTTGTCTCCAGCTCTCGTGGATTTGGAGCTTACAAACCAATCCCAGCCTGAAATGACTTGTGGAAGTGCAGGGACCTGGGGGGACACGTGGTTTGTTCCCTCCAGGCCAGGGATTCAAGGAATATGTGCCTCCCTGAAGCCCATCTTGGTCAGCTAAGACCTGTCTCATAGAGGAGCATCAACAGGAAAGATTGGGTCCAGGCCTGATAATGGGTTGGGAAGGCAATTGGAAAGGCCTCATCTACCTGCGCTAAGGCTCCCAACCCACCCAGGTTACACCATCCGCATCTAGGGAAACAGAGATACTACCTTCCCACATTTGGAGGCCAGTGTCTCATTAGTCTCAGGTCGAAGTTGAGAATAAGAACCCCTCTATAGTCATGTTCTCTATATGCCATTAGAGAATGTTTGCTAGGCCGGGCGCGGTGGCTCACGCCTGTAATCCCAGCATTTTGGGAGGCCGAGACGGGCGGATCACGAGGTCAGGAGATCGAGACCATCCTGGCTAACACGGTGAAACCCCGTCTCTACTAAAAAGAAGTACAAAAAACTAGCCGGGCGAGGTGGCGGGCGCCTGTAGTCCCAGCTACTCGGGAGGCTGAGGCGGGAGAATGGCGTAAACCCGGGAGGCGGAGCTTGCAGTGAGCGGAGATCCGGCCACTGCACTCCAGCCTGGGCGACAGAGCGAGACTCCGTCTCAAAAAAAAAAAAAAGAAGAGAATGTTTGCTCTGCCTGATTTGGGGATAGGTTATGCTGCATCTGACCGATACCCTCTGGTTTGGTCAGCCACGATAGAAACTTCCAGCCTGGAAATCCTTGATTATTCAATCAGTGCCCTTACTAGCGATGTCACACCAAGCAGCAGTCTGAAAGGCTTTCGTCTGTTGTATTCAAGACATTTCCTAAACACGTGCTGTGTGTCAGGTGTTATGTTGCACCCTGACGTTGCAGAAACTATTTAAACCTTAGCTCAATCCAAGTAGGCTTTCAGGTAACAATTACGATGCAAGTGGGATCCATCCAAATACAAGAGGAAAAAGGAGGGGCAGCAAAAGAAAGGTTGTATCGGCCGGGCGTGGTGGCTCACGCCTGTAATCCCAGCACTTTGGGAGGCTGAGATGGGCGGATCACTTGAGGTCAGGAGTTTGAGAGTAGCCTGGCCAACATGGTGAAACCCCGTCTCTACTAAAAAATACAAAAAATTTGCTGGGCGTGGTGGCGCATGCTTGTAATCCCAGCTACTTGAGAGGCAGAGGTTGCAGTGAGCCAAGGTGGCACCACTGCACTCCAGCCTGTGACACAGTGTGACTCCGTCTCAAAAAAAAACAAGGCCCTATCTTCTGACGTTCGCTTCTGACACTCTGGAGTGTCAGGTTCCTATAGGCAAGACTTTGTGGAGATACTGAAATTTAAGCTGGGCTCTGAAGAATGATTTTGCCAAGTGAAAATTGTGGAAAGGGCATTATAGGCAGAAGGAATGGCTTCAGCAAACTACAGAACCTTTAAAGTGCAAGGTTATCCTGAACAGCAGAGCACCTGGGTGGCAGCAGCTAACACCCAGGCAATGGAGGGAGGAGTCAAAAATGAGAAATTCCAGATACCTCAGGGTCCAAGCATGAAGGTGCATGAACCTGTGCTTCTGTAGAGTGTAGTGACTCTATTCTACAAGCAACGAGGGCTTAATACAGGCTTTTAAAATAACCTTTATTTTTTAAAAGTTAATATGTGCATTACAGGAAACTGAAAAACACAAGAAGCAAAGAACAAAGTCATTAAAAATCACAAGCAGTTTATAGTTTGACATGTTCTTCTAGATCGTGTGTGTGTGTAGGCACAACATCCAATTTTATGGGACTGAGATTGTACAGTATGTATCATGATTTTTCACACATCATGAATATTTACCAATTCAAAATCCCAAAGCTATATGAGTATTTTGATAACCAAGAATACACTACACCAACTCAAACTGCTAAAAAAAAAAAAAAAAAAATGTAATCCTGCCTTTCTTGGGACAAAAATTTCATAGAAGACAAAAATGGCAACACGCCTCTAGATAAAAGCATTGGCAGAGTTCCGATTTAAATGCTGCATTCCCTTAATGCTCAATTTAAAATGAAACACATAGCAACAGAATATACTAAGTATAACGTTTTTAAGAGAATTCATTAGCAGATCTATACCATTAAAATATTAGCAAAGTATATTTCCATTGAGTTACTTAATGTATTTCTATAGTACAGCTAAAAGAGATGCATACATCAATGGCTATCAAAATGTAAATAAGGACATACATGGACACATCTGCATACACCTCTTCCTGTATACTTCCTTCTGCCTCTCTGCTGCCAACCCAATGAACAAGTCAGTCCTGACATACACTGCTCAGAGGTGGCTTAACAATTCCATGTCCAAGATGCATCTTTTCTATCAATTATAACAAAGGTATTTACAAATTGGCTAATTCACTAGCTCTAGTTTGTATCATAAGTTGTCACCCCATTCATAAAGCTTAGATGTTACAAAATAACGAACTTTGTCCACAATGAACACAGGCACTTTACTAAAAATGCTCATATAGACCTGTGGTTATCATCTAAAACCATCGTCTAGGTATGAAGATACTAGCAAAGAGCCCTTCCCTTCACCCTTCCTCGTCTCCCTCTTCCACCATCCCAGTGACTAAGTATAGGATGTCTAGCTCCAAGAGGTGAACTCATGAAGGTCACTCCCAGAACACAGGCCTTCCTAAAATACAACAAAAGGACATTCACAAAGGGACTGGTTTACTACATCTATTTTTAATATACTTTGAGCATTAAGACTTATCCTTTAATACACAATATTAACTAAAATGCACATATAGAACAATGGTTAGACCATCTGAACTAATCTCAGGAGCACAGAACCCTTCTCCCTGCATACCTCCTTCCCCCCTCCCCCACCCCAACCATCCAATGAAGTCTGCATTCGCTCCTAAACATCAAGTTTTAACAATTCCATTCCCAAATGCAACCACTCCTAGTAAGTATTGAAAACAAATGCTTAGAGGGGTGTTACTTAAGCCCTCTACTCTTAACCTATATTGTGCACCTTTTTTTGAAAGGGAGTCTTGCTCTGTCGCCAGGTTGGAATGCAGTGGTGTGATCTCGGCTCTGCCTCCCAAGTTCAAGCGATTCTCCTGCCTCAGCTTCCCGAGTAGCTGGGACTACAGGTGCACACCACCCACGACCAGCTAATTTTTGTATTTTCAGTAGAGACGTGGTTTCACCATGCTAGCCAAGATGGTCTCGATCTCTCGACCTCGTGATCTGCCTGCCTCGGCCTCCCAAAGTGCTGGGATTACAGGCATGAGCCACTGTGCCCGGCCGTTGTGCACTTTTAAACACCTAGAAAGACTAGATGTTTCAAACTGAAGTTTTCCATTATATACACAGTAGCATTGAATAAATGGTATACATACATAACACAGACTATAATTTGAGTGTCTTCTAAATAGGAACATTCTGGCCTAGAACCCTTCCCTTTCCCACCTCTACCAACCTGGTGGACAGCTATAAGCCATCTGTAATGCTTAGGGGGGGGATTTTAACAATTTCCCTTCTGTTTTTAAGAAGTCTTCCCTGTGAATTTTAACACAAAGTACTCGATGTATCAGTTTACTAATTCTACTTTTGTCATACACTGGCAACCTCTTTAACATCGACTAGATGTAAATTAGGACTCCTGTGTCCACTTATATACACTATATACACAGCACAGTAAATGAAAATGCAGACACAAGGGACAATGGTCAATGTGCCTCCTCTTAAACACACTGGACACTGGTAGAAAGCCCTTTGCACTTTGTGCTCCTCCTTCCCCCTGAACCAGCACAAGTATCTCAAAATGGGTACTGCTCAGAGAACTGATCAGTTTCCAAGACAATATTTCATATCAAAAGGATAGCTACAAAATGTGTTATTTACTACCTCTACTTTTAACATACTTTGTGCACTTCTAAACATCTAGAAAGACTAGATGTTTCAAATAAGGACTTAAGTTTGTCCGCTATATACACAGTAGTGTTGAATAAACTACACACAGGTAACAATGGTTGTATCTCAGTGTCTTCTAAATAGGAACATTCTGGTCTAGAACCCTTCATTCCTTCCAACTCCTCTCCACCACCAACCTGGTGAATATAGGCAGGTGTCACTTAGAGCTGATGTTATCATTTCACTTCCAAAAGTCCTTTTCAGAAGACAGCCTTTCTACAAATTTTAACAAAGTGTACAAAATGTGTTAGTTTACTAACTCTACTTCTGTCATACATTGGCAACCTCTTCAATATCTAGAGACTAGATATTACAAAATCAGGACTCATTCGTCCAGTATATACACAATATATACAGTATAGCAAAGTTAAATGAAATGCATGTAACATCTAGGCAATGGATTAAGCTGAAATTTTCTAGTAAACAATGGCAAAACACCTTTTGCAGTTTTTTCCCTCCCACCTCCCAGGTGGTTCAACAATTCCACTTCCAAACAACATTTCCCATCAGTTTTTAAAAGCTATTTACAAAAAGTGTTATTCTACTACCACTTTTAAATACATCAAGCACTTCCTTCCAAATATCTAGAAAGACTAGATATTTCATATAACTTGTTCACCACGTACACAGCACTGTTAAATAAAATTGCACACATATAACAATGGTTATCATCTGAGGTATCTTCTAAATGTGGCCATTTTGGCCTTGAATCATTCCCTCCTCTCTTCCTTCCTTCTCTGTCTTCAATCCAGTGGACAAGTACAGGAAAGTGTAATGCTCAGAGATGGTTGAACAAATTCCTATGCAAAACTCATTTACAGAAGACAAGTTTTCCTATGAATTTCAACACAAAGCGTACAAAATATGCTAATTTTACTACTTTGTCATACACTGGCAACCTCTTTAACATCTAGAGACTAGATGTTGAAAAATTAGGACTATTTGTCCATTATATACACTATATACAGAGCAAAACAAAATGCACAAAACATACAGAAAAATGTCTGAAAATGTCCAAGTATGAACACACTAGTATATTACCTTTTGCAATTTCTTCCCTCCCACCTCCTCTAAACCATTGAACAAGTACAGACATTACTATACTGCTCACAAAGGTGGCTTCACAATTCAATTTCCAAAAGTATTTCCTATGAATTTTAGCAAAAAGATATTTACAAAGTGGTATTTTACTACTTCTACATTTAACATACATTGGGCACTTCTAAACATCTAGATAGACTAGATGTTTCAAGTAAGGAGTTAATTTGTCCACTATATACATAGCAGTCTTGAATAAACTGCAAACATGTAACAATACTTATAATTTAAGTCTTCCAAATGTGAACATTTGGCCTAGAACCCTTCCCATCTCCATCAACCCAGAAGACATCAAATTTTCAGAAGACAATCTTTCCTAGGACTTGTAAAACAAAATGTACAAAATATATTAGTTTAAACTCTACTTTTGTCATACACTGGCAACCTCTTTAACATCCAGAAAGACTAGATGTTGTCAATTAGGACTCGTCTGTCCTTTATGTACACTATATACACAGATAAGTAAAACAAAATGCACAGAGATAATGATTCATCTTGCTTCCCTGCATGCAGGATGGCATAGAGCTCTCTGCACCTCCCCCTCCTCTCTCCTCCCCTGAACCACTGCACAAACACAATGAGTATTACTCAACAGGTGATTTGGCCATTCCCCCCAAAAAAATTTCCTATGAATTGTAACAAAAAGATATTTACAAAATGTTATTTTGCTACCTCTAATTTTAACATATATCAGGCACTTCAGAACATCTAAAAAGAATAGACATTTCAAAAAAGCTTAGCATTGTCAACTATATACACAGTAGTGAGGAATAAAATGCACACAAAACAATGGATAGAATATGAAAATGTCTTCTAAATACGACCCAGTCTAGCATAGAACCTTCTCTTCCTTCTCACGTCTTCCAGCTCCATGTCATCTAACCCACTTAACGTGGACGTATCGCTTCCAGAGGCCGTCTAACAACTTCATTTCCAAAAGTCATCTCCAGAAGACACGTATTTTCTATGATTTCTTTTAAACAAATGAGAATTTACAAGATGTGTGACTTTCTAACTCTACTTTATCATACGTCGGCAACCTCTTTCCATCTAAAAGGGCTAGATGTGACAAATGTTTTCTATTAAAAGGTTGGGGTGGAGTTGAGAGCAGCTTTTTCATATTATATACACAGGCCTTCCAAAATTGGCCAGTAAATCTTCCCAGAGGGTGGCGGGCATTTCCAACGGGCCAAACGTGGCCTGTCATTCTACCATTTCTCTTCCGACAGCAAAGTCTGGTAGAACGAAGACCAACTGCCCGATGGCCGCTAATCGTTCCACCCGTCGTCGTTCGGGGCTTCGCTCACCTCCCAGGCCCGTTAAGGCCTTTGTCCGTTGTCGTCAGGACTAGGTAGGTTTCGCCCAATGGCGACAGAGTGGTCACCCGGGAACCGGATCTGCGCGGCTCCGTGGCCTAAAGAGGCAGCCGAGCCTGCCTGCGTCCCTAGGCCGCCTTCCTGGGCCCTACACGCCCTAATGACCTCCGCCGCGCGGCGTTCGAGCGGCCGCCATGCTTCCCGGCCCGCCACGCCCGCCGCAGCCCAAAGGCGCTGCGTCCCGGCGGCTCTGCGGGGGTTTCGTTGAGGCCCGGCAGGCTTGAGCCGGGAGACCCGGCGGCCGGCCGGGTCCGGGCTGGGAGAGGCCGCCGCCGCCATCAGTCACCGAGGTGGAGTGGGGAAGAAAGGTTCGCTGCGGCTTCAAGGCCTGGGCACAGCCAGTGGGCAGCCGCAGCAGAGGCCTCCGGTATCTGCATGGCACAGGGCTCGGCCTGTCCCGGGGCCCCCCAGTTCACCCGCCGGCCCAGGGCCGGAGGGCCTGGAGGGCCCTGAAGGAGCCGGCCGCGTTCTGCGTCTCTCCGCGTTCTCTGCCGACCGGAACTGACTTGGCAGTTCTCTGAGCTGGCGAGAGAGAGGAGGAGTACCGGAAGTGCCCTTGCGCTGGGAGCCCGCGAGCCATGGTTCCGGGTCTGCAATGTTCCGGCGTGGGAGTGGGGATAGGGTGTGGTCACGTGGGGTTAGGACGCCCTCCTGGCTTGCTCTTCTCAACGGTAATTGCTACTGGCCTCAGAATTCCCTCAGCAAACGTTACTTCTCGATTTCCTTACTCCTCCACTGCTGGTTAAGGAGACTCCAATTTTTTTTTTTTTTTTTTTTTTTTTGAGACGGAGTCTCGCTCTCGCCCAGGCTGGAGTGCAGTGGCGCGATCTCGGTTCACTGCAAACTCCGTCTCCCAGGTTCACACCATTCTCCTGCCTCAGCCTCCCGACTAGCTGGGACTACAGGCGCCTGCCACCACGCCCGGCTAATTTTTTGTATTTTAGTAGAGACGAGGTTTCACCGTGTTAGCCAGGATGGTCTCGATCTCCTGACCTCATGATTCGCCCGCCTCGGCCTCCCAATCCTCCCTGGGATTACAAGTGTGAGCCACCGCGCCCGGCCAGGCTCCAATCTTTCATTTATTCACTCATTTACCACCTGTTTACCTAGCACCTATGTCCCCCTAAGCACAGGGGAGTGCAGCAGTAAAGAAAAAAAAACAGGAAAATTTCTGCTCTCCTAAAATTTACATTCTAGTAAGGGAAACAACAATAAACAAGATCCTTAAAATGCATAAAAGGGCAGATAGCGAAAGTGCTTTGGAAAAATGAAAACGAAAGAGGAATATGAAGTGCGGGTGTGGAATGTTTTATAGCACGGCCAGGTGACTCTGGAGCAGAGACCCGAAGGAGGCGAAGGGATGAGCCATGCTTGGAGATATCTGTAGCGGGACAGCTTATGCACAGGCCACAAGGCCGAAGCATGTGGGCCAGGCTTGTTCCAGGAACAGCAAAGAGGCTAGGGAAGAGAGGAGAGAGAAATGGGACCGTGGGAGGGCGTTGAACTGCAGTGCGGAAGAGAGCGGAAGTGGGGGGCAGGGGCAGAAGCAGGGAGACCTGATAATTGACTGTTGAAGTCAAGCAGGTGAGATATGATAGGGGCTTATGCCAGGGTGATGACAGCAAAGAGGGCAAAAAGTGGTTGAATTCAGGGGTTGACATAAGGTCAAGTCTACAAGATTTGCTGATGGACCAGATGTGAAGTGTGAAAGCGAGAACTGAAAGATGACTCCACACTTTTTGGCCTGAGCAAATGAAAAGGCAGCTGCCTTCACTGAGATGGAAGAAACCATGAGAGGAGCAAGCTTTCGGGAGAACACCAGGAGCTGAGTTTTAGGCGTGTTAAGTTTGAGATGTCTGTTTGACATTCAAGTGGGAATGTCAAGCAGACAGTTGGATTTATGAGTCTGGCATTCAGGGGAAGGTCTGAACTGGAGATGAACCTTTGGGAGTCGTCAGCATATAAATGTCTTTAAAACTTTGAGGCTGCATGAGGGAACCAAGAGAGGGACAAGGTTTGAGGTCTGATCCCTGGGTAATGTTTACAGGTCAGGGGATGAGAAGGAACCAGCGAAGGAGGCTGAGAAGTGACCAGAGTGGTAGGAGAACAACCAGGGAGTGTGGTGTCCTGGAAGTAAATAAGTAAATGAGGAAAGTGTTTCAAGGGGAATTTATCAACGGTATCCAACGCTGCCGCTATGTCAATTAAGATAAGGTTGGAAATTACACTTCAGCTTTTTTTTTTTTTTTTTTTTTTTGAGAGGGAGTCTTGCTCTGTCGCCCAGGCTGGAGTGCAGTGGCTCAATCTAGGCTCACTGCAAGCTCCGCCTCCCGGATTCATGCCACTCTCCTGCCTCAGCCTCCTGAGTAGCTGGGACTACAGGTTCCTGCCACCACGCCTGCCTGATTTTTTGTATTTTTTTAGTAGAGACGGGGTTTCACCGTGTTAGCCAGGATGGTCTCTATCTCCTGACCCTGTGATCCGCCTGACTCGGCCTCCCAAAGGGCTGGGATTACAGGCATGAGCCCCCGCGCCCGGCCACTTGCAGCTTTTAGAATTAATGCTGTGATGAACTTTCTCGTGAATTTTCAAGTTTTGTGTAGACTTCTGAGTTCCTTTGGGTTTTTTTGTTTTGTTTTGTTTTTTTGAGACGAAGTCTTGCTCTGTCACCTAGTCTAGAGTACAGTGGTGTGATCTCCGCTCGCTACAGCCTCCACCTCCCAGGTTCAAGTGATTCTCCTGCCTCAGCCTCTCAAGTAGCTGGGATTACAGGCGCCCGCCACCACGCCTAGCGAATTTTTGTAATTTTTAGTAGAGATAGGGGTTTCACCACGTTGGCCAGGCTAGTCTTGAACTCCTGACCTCGTGATCCACCTGCTTTGGCCTCCCAAAGTGCTGGGATTGCAGGCGTGAGCCACCATCCCCGGCCTCTGAGTTCCTTTGTTTGTATTTGTATTTGTATTTATTTTTTTTGAGGCCAAGTCTCGCTCTGTTGCTCAGGCTGGAGTGAAATGGCGCCATCTTGGCTCACTGCAACCTCTGCCTCCTGGGTTCAAGTGATTCTCCTGCCTCAGCCTCCCGAGTTGCTGGGATTACAGGCACCTGCCACCAGGCTGGGCTAATTTTTTGTATTTTTAGTGAAGACAGGGTTTTACCATGTTTGTCAGGCTGGTCTCAAACTCATGACCTCAGGTGATCCACCCGCCTCGGCCTCCCAAAGTGCTGGGATTACAGGTGTGAGCCACCGTGCCTGGCCTGTATTTTTATTATTATTATTATTATTATTATTGAGACAGGGTTTCACTCTGTCATCCAGACTGGAGTGCAATGGATCCATCTTGGCTCACTGCAACCTCCAATTCCCAAATTCAAGTGAATTCTCCTGCTCCAACCTTTCAAGTAGCTGGGACTACAGGCATGTGCCACCATGCCCAGCTAATTTTTGTATTTTTAGTATAGATGGTCTCGAACTCCTGACCTCAGGTGTTCCACTTGCCTCCGCCTCCCAAAGTGCTGGGATTACAAACATGAGCCACCACTACTCTACTTGAATGTTCCAACAGTGTCTGAAACTCCCCTTGTGCAAAACAAAGCTCTTGGTATCTCCCCAAAGCCTGCTCTTCCTTATCAGTAAATGGCAGTATAATCCACCTGTTTCCCAAGTGACATGGTTTGGCTGTGTCTCCACCCAAATCTCATCTTGAATCGTACTCTCATAATTCCCACGTGTTATGGGAGGGACCCAGTGGGAGATAATTTGAATAATGGGGGCAATTTTCCCCATACTGTTCTCATGGTAGTGAATAAGTCTCACGAGATCTGATGGTTTTATCAGGGGTTTCTGCTTTTGCATCTTCCTCATTTTCTCTTGCTGCTGCCATGTAAGAAGTGCCTTTTGTCTCCTGCCATGATTCTGAGACCTCCCCAGCCATATGGAATTGTAAGTCCAGTTAAACCTCTTTTTCTTCCCAGTCTCGGGTATGTCTTTATCAGCAGTGTGAAAATGGACTAATACACCAAGTAATTCTCGATCTTCCTTGATTCTGCATTCTCTCATTTCCCACACCCCAACCATCCCCAGTCCTATCTGCCTCCTGAATACATTTCAAATACAGCCAATTCCCAGTGCTGTCCATTACAGTAGCCACTAGCTACATGTGGCTATTTAAATTGTAATTCATTAGACTGACATGAAATTAAAAATTCAATTCTTCAGTCACACTACCCTCGTTCCAAATGCTCAAGAGTCACAGGGAACTAGGAGCCAGTGGCTACCATATGAGCACAGGTGGAGAATGTTCCCACTATCCCAGGAAGTCTGTATCCAAGTCCAAACTAGCAACGTCTTTCATTTGGATGACTCTAATAGCCCCTTAATTGTTGTTCTGGTTTCTACTGCTCCCCCTTTCTAATCTGTTCTCCCTACAGAAGCCAGAATGAACTTTTAATCAAAAATCAGATCTTATAACTCTCCTGTTTAAGCCTTCAGTGGCTTTCATCACACTTAGAACCACTGCCCTCCATGACCTGCCCTTTGACCTGCCCTTTGTGTCCCTCGTGCCTCATCTTTGTTTTTTTGTTTTTGTTTTTGTTTGAGAAGAATCTCACTCTGTCACCCAGGCTGCAGTGCAGTGGTGTGATTATGGCTCACTATAGCCTCGACCTTCTAGGACTACAGACACACGCCACCATGCCCAGCTAATTTTTGTATTTCTTATAGAGACAGGGTTTTGCCATTTTGCCCAGGCTGGTCTTGAACTGGGCTTCCCTCCCCAGCCCGCCCCGGCCTCCCAAAGTGCTGGGACTTTAGGCATGAGCCACTGTCCCCAGCTTCATGCCCCATCTTGAGCCACTTTCTCCCTGTCTCATTACATCCCAGCCACGCTAGTCTCCTTGCTGTTCCTTCCACTCTCTGAGCTCTTCTCTGCCTCAGGGCCTTTCCACATGCTGTCTACCTGGAAGGCTCTTCACTGGCTCTTGGCAAGGCTAAGTTTCTTCTCATCCTATAGGTCTCAGCTCCAATGTTATTTCTTTGGACAGCCTTTCCTGACCTCCCTTTCTCCAGAAGGTCTCTTCCAGTTATCATCACATTGCCCTGCTTATTTCCTTCCTTCATTTATCAAAAATCTCATTATTTTATTAATAGTAATGAACATTTCTGCTCATTTCTTATATGTGAGGCACTGTACTGAGGACTTGGCTTTATATGCTTCGCTCTATTTATTTATTTTGAGGTGGAGTCCCACTGTGTCACCTAGGCTGGAGTGCAGTCGCATAATCTCAGCTCACTGCAAGCTCTGCTTCCTGGCCTCCCTAGTATCTGGGATTACAGGCGTGCACCACCACGCCTGGCTAATTTTTGTATTTTTAGTAGAGATGAGGTTTTGCCATGTTGGCCATGCTGGTCTTGAACTCCTGGCCTCAAGTGATCCTCTTGCCTTGGCCCCCCAAAGTGCTGGGATTACAGGTGTGAGCCACCATGGATGACCTGCTTTATCTATTTTTAATTTAATTAATTTAATTTTTTTTTTTTTTTTTTTTTTTTGAGACAGAGTCTTGCTCTGTCGCCCAGGCTGGGGTGCAGTGGCCGGATCTCAGCTCACTGCAAGCTCCGCCTCCCGGGTTTAGACCATTCTCCTGCCTCAGCCTCCTGAGTAGCTGGGACTACAGGCGCCCGCCACCTCGCCCGGCTAGTTTTTTGTATTTTTTAGTAGAGACGGGGTTTCACCGTGTTAGCCAGGATGGTCTCGATCTCCTGACCTCGTGATCCGCCCGTCTCGGCCTCCCAAAGTGCTGGGATTACAGGCTTGAGCCACCGCGCCCGGCCAATTAATTTAATTTTGAGACAGGGTTTCACCCTTTAGCCCAGGCTGGAGTGCAGTGATAACGATCGTAACTCTCTATAGCCTCAAATTCCCGAGCTTGGGGACTACAGGAGTGCATCATCAAAAAAAACTTGTTTTTTTTGTTGTTGTTGTTGTTGAGACAGAGTTTCACTTTGTTGCCCAGGCTGGTCTCAAACACCTGGCTCTAAGCAATCCTCCCACCTCAGCCCCCCAAAGTGCTGGGATTACAAGCATGAGCCACCATGCCCTGCCTGTCTATTAATTTACTAGTTTATTTTCTGTTCTGGTTTTCCCCTATGTCCCTGGCACTCAGCACAGTGCCTGGTATGCAGTAGGCATCAATAATTGTAAAGAAATTAATTAATTGAGCACGTACTGTGGGCCAGTCACTGTGCTAAGCACTGTACATATATTGTCTCATTTAACCAGCACAGCAATCTGTGAAGTAAGTACTACTACTCTCCTCCTTTTACAGAGCAGAAGCTATGTAACTTATCTAGTTCTCAGAAAAAACTAGGATTTTAATCCAACTCATCTGACTCCCAAGCTCCCTGGGAAGGCACGATAGGGGATTTAGAAGTCTGAGCACACACAGCCTGAAACCACCCACAGCTCAGACTAGAATCGGGGAAACTAAAGGATTCCTTTCTTGAAGGGCTTTCTATTTCAGATCAGGCCACAGATTCTGGTGTGTCACTGCTCAGTCAGGAGGCAGATTCAGGGCCTGGATCAGGGCTCAGGCTTGGACAGAGTCAAGAAAGCTAAATGGCTGGGTGCCATGGCTCAAGCCTGTAATCCCAGCACTTTGGGAGGCCGAGGAGGGCAGATTGCTTGAGGCCAGGAGTCTGAGACCAGCCAGGCCAACATGGCAAAACCTCATCTCTACTAAAAATACAAAAATGAAGCTGGGCGCAGTGGCTCACGCCTGTAATCCCAGCACTTTGGGAGGCCAACGCAGGCGGATCACTTAAGGTCAACAGTTTGAGACCAGCCTGGTCAACATAGTGAAACCCTGTCTCTACTAAAAATACAAAAATTAGCCTGGAGTGGTGGCTGGCGCCTGTAATCCTAGCTACTCGGGAAGGCTGAGGCAGGAGAATTGCTTGAGCCTGGGAAGCGGAGGTTGCAGTGAGCCAAGATCATGCCACTGCATTCCAGCCTGGGCACTGAGCAAGACTCTGTTTCAAAAAAAAAAACAAAAACAAAAACAAAAATGAGCCAGTGTGATGGCGTACACCTGTAATCCCAGCTACTTGGGAGTCTGAGGCAGGGAGGCGGAGGCTGCAGTGAGCTGAGATCGCATCACTGCACTCCAGCGTGGTCAACAGAGGGAGATTCTGTCTCAAAATAGTAATAATAATGGCTGGGCACGGTGGCTCATGCCTGTAATCCCAGCATTTTGGGAGGCCGAGGCAGGCGGATCACCTGAGGTCAAGAGTTTGAGACCAGCCTGGCCAACATGGTGAAACCCCATCTCTACTAAAAATACAAAAATTAGCGGGACGTGGTAGTGTGTGCCCGTAATCCCAGCAACTCAGGAGGCTACAGCAGGAGAACCACTTGAACCTGGGAGGCGGAGGTCGCAGTGAGCCGATATCGTGCCACTGCACTCCAGCCTGGGCGACAGAGTGAGATCCGTCTCAAAAACTAACTAACTAAATAATAATAATAAATAAATAAAATAAAATAATGTTTTTTAAAAAAAGCTAAATGCTCCAGTTCAATTCTAAGCATCCTCAGCAAGGATGGGGGTGTGAGCCCAGAGACCCCAGACAAGACCTGGAACCAGGGGTGCACCTAGTCTGATTGCTGAATCCACCATGTATTCTGTTTGTCTCAGATTAAGGATGAAACAGGGATACAAAAGTAAAAAAAACGCTGGGCGCGGTGGCTCATGCCTGTAATCCCAGCACTTTGGGAGGCCGAGGTGGGTGGATCATGAGGTCAGGAGATCGAGACCATTCTGGCTAACATGGTGAAACGCCGTCTCTACTAAAAATACAAAAAATTAGCCGGGCGTGGTGGTGGGTGCCTGTAGTCCCAGCTACCTGGGAGACCGAGGCAGGAGAATGGTGTGAACCTGGGAGGCAGAGCTTGCAGTGAGCCGAAATCGCGCCACTGCACTCCAGCCTGGGAGACAGCGAGACTCCGTCTCCAAAAAAAAAAAAAAAAAAAACAGTAAAAAAAAACACACACACAGACAAAAAAAAAAAAAAAAAAATGAGCCTCCCTAGTACTCCTTGGGAAATATCACATGTCAGGCCTATGACAGAATGGTGTTTATTAGGCCAAAGGCTCCAGGCTCGTTAGCAGGAAGGGTGCTAAGCTGCAAGCCACAGCACAGCTCGTTTGGGAAGCAAAGGCAATGCAACATGTGTACCCTCCCAGGCCTGGGCATATAGTCCCACCATTATTGCTATTAGCACTTGTCTGCACTGAGGCAGATCTAATTGTCATCAGGGCTCTGGAAAACAGGTGGTATGGGGGGATGTTCCATAGAGTCCACTTAGGATCATCTTTTTTTTTTTTTAATTTTTACTTTTATTTTTTTTTATTTTGAGAAGGAGTCTTGCTCTGTCACCCAGGCTGGAGTTCAGTGGTGCGATCTCGGCTCACTGCAAGCTCCTCCTCCTGGGTTCACACCATTCTCCTGCCTCAGCCTCCCGAGTAGCTGGGACTACAGGCACCCGCCACCTCGCCCGGCTAATTTTTTGTATTTTTAGTAGAGACAGGGTTTCACTGTGTTAGCCAGGATGGTCTCGATCTCCTGACCTTGTGATCCACCCGCCTCAGCTTCCCAAAGTGCTGGGATTACAGGCGTGAGCCACCGTGCCCAGCCAGGATCATCATTATTATCATTACTTGAATTTAGGACTGGTTTTGCCCTACTACAGAGTTTCTCAAACTTGAATCGTTTCTAAATCAGCTTAACAACTTCCTTCATATCTATGTACCACAATGTCTCAGTCCATTCAGGCTATTAGAACAAAATATCATCAATTGAGTGGCTTATAAACAACAGAAATTTATTCCTTACAGTTCTGGAGGCTGGGAAGTCTAAGATCAAGGAAATGGCAGATTCTGTGTCTGGTGAAGGCCCATTTTTTTTTTTGAGACGGAGTCTCGCTCTGCCACCCAGGCTGGAGTGCAGTGGCCCGATCTCAGCTCATTGCAACCTCTGCCTCCCGGGTTCAAGCAATTCTCCTGCCTCAGCCTCCTGAGTAGCTGGAATCACAGGTGCCTGCCACCACGCCCAGCTAATTTTTGTATTTTTAGTAGAGACAGGATTTCCTTCCTTCCTTCCTTCCTTCCTTCCTTCCTTCCTTCCTTCCTTCCTTCCTTCCTTCCTTCCTTCCTTCCAGACAGAGTTTCACTCTTCTTGCCCAGACTGGAGTGGAATGGCGCGATCTGGGCTCACTGCAACCTCTGCCTCCCGGGTCCAAGTGATTCTCCTGCCTCAGCTTCCCGAGTAGCTGGGATTACAGGTGCCTGCCACCACGTCCGGCTAATTTTTGTATTTTTAGTAGAGACCGGATTTCACCATGTTGGCCAGGCTGGTCCTGAACTCCCAACCTCAGGTGATCCAACCACCTCGGCCTCCCAAAGTGCTGGAATTACAAGCGTGAGCCACTGCGCCTGGCCTGGCCTCTTTTATAACATTGATCCCATTCATGGAAGCTCTTCTTCCCTGATCTAATCACCTCCTAAGGGCCCCACCTCTTAATACTGTCACCGTGGGGGTTAGGATTTCAACATAGGAATTAGAAGGTGAGGAGTCACAAACATTCAGACCATAGCACACTAGTACCAGTTTCTACTTAATACCTCTCTATGAATTGACTAATTTAGCCCACCTGTTGCTACATTAACCTTGTCCTCAGCAGTGTTTGTGAAATCATCAAGTTGACATGCTAGTTATATGTTTTTCTAACATACATTAAAGTAAATATATAACTCTTTAAAAAATGTTCTTCTGGGTTGCACTTGAAATCACCTCAGTGCAACCAGTGGAACCCAAACCACACTTGGCGGAGCAGTTAGTGTCAAAGGGACACAGGCAACAGCCTAAAAAGCTCCCAGCCAGGCACAGTGGTTTGCACCTGTAATCCCAGCACTTTGGGAGGCTAAGGCAGGTGGATCTCCTAAGGTCAACAGTTCGAGACCAGCCTGGCCAACATGGTGAAACCCCATCTGTACTAAAAATACAGAAAGTATCCAGGCATGGTGGAGCGTGCCTGTAATCCCAGCTACTCAGGAGGCTGAGGCAGGAGAATCGCTTGAACCCTGGAGGTGGAGGTTGCAGTGAGCCGAGATCGCGCCACTGCACTCCAGCCTCGGCGACAGAGCAAGACTCCATCTAAAAAAAAAAAAAAAGAGAGCTCCCAATGGCCAAAGCTGGAACAATTTGAGCAGCAAAATAACATAGTATTGTGATAAATCTCAAAGTATAAACCAAATATCCATGAGTCCATACTGTTATAAATGATTAAATAAATAAACGGGGGAGGGCCGGGGGTGGTGGCTCACACCTGTAATCCCAAAACTTTGGGAGGCTGAGGCGGGCAGATCACCTGAGGTCGGGAGTTCGAGACCAGCCTGAACAACATGGAGAAACCCCGTCTCTACTAAAAATACAAAATTAGCCAGGCGTGATGGCGCATGCCTGTAATCTCAGCTACTCGGGAAGGCTGAGGCAGGAGGATCTCTTGAACCCAGGAGGCGGAGGTTGTGGTGACCCAGTATTGCGCCATTGCACTCCAGCCTGGGCAACAAGAGCAAAACTCCATCTAAATAAATAAATAAATAAATAAATAAATAGGAGAGAAGAGACAAATGATCCTTAAAGAAGAATTCTAGATAATGTAGGTAGATACACCCCCTTCAGCATGTGGAGCTTAATTCTCCCATTGAGTGTGGGCTGTACTTAGTGACTTGCGGAAAGGGAGGAAAAACAAGCAACTTCACAGGGGGAAACTGGACAGACACTCGTTTGGCCAGGTAATCAAGTCATGTCGCTAACATGCACCCTGATGAAATCATGTCGCTAACATGCACCCTGATGAAGTCATGTCGCTAACATGTACCCTGATGAGGTCATATCGCTAACATGTACCCTGATGAGGTCATGTCGCTAACATGTACCTGTGATTTGATGAGAAGAGCACTTTACCTCTATGATATGTTTCCCCAAACTCATAACCCCAATCTAACTATGAGAAAAGCATCAGATGAACCCAAATTGAGGGGCACTCTATAAAATACCTGTTCAGTACTCCTCAAAGCTGCCAAGGTCTTAAAAACCAAGAAACACCTGAGTAATTCTTACAGGAAACTAAAGAGACATGATGACTAAATGTAGTGTGGTGTCCTGGAAGGGACTCCGGAGCAGAAAACGGTGGAATTTAGTTCATAGAAATGTACCAGTGTTGGTTTCTTGGTTGTGACAAATGCCCTAGTAATGTAAGGTGTTAATAATAGGGGAAACAGGGTGAGGGCTATTCAGGAACTCTCTGTACTTTTGAGTATGATGGTTAAGTTCATGTGTCACCATGGAGGGTGGTTTTGGGAGAGATTAGCATTTAAATGGTTGTACTTGGGGTAAAGCCACCTTCGGGGTGTGGGCGGGCCTCATTTGATCAGTCGAAGGCCTGAATAAAACAGAAAGACTGGCCTCCCTGAGCAAGATGGAATTCTCCAACAGGCTGCCTTCAAACTGCACCATTGGCTCTCCTGGGTCATCAGCCCACGGGCCCACACTGTGGGATTCGGGCTTGCTGGCCATCATAATTAGGTAAGCCAATTCTTTATAATATCTTTTATACACACACACACACACACACACACACGCACACACACACCCTATTGGTTCTGTTTCTCTGGTGAGCCCTAACACAATGGGAAATTTCTGTACTCTAAATCAAAGACCTACAATGTTTTTTCTGTAAATGTAAAATTATTTTAATATAATAAGTTTATTTTAAAAAGAGAGCAGGCTGGGCACGGTGGCTCATGCCTGTAATCCCAGTACTTTGGGAGGCAAGGTGGGTGGATCACCTGAGGTTGGGAGTTCGAGGCCAACATGGTGAAACTCCATCTCTACTGAAAATACAAAAATTAGCCAGGTGTGGTGGCACATGCCTGTAATCCCAGCTACTTGGAAGGCTGAGGCATGAGAACTGCTTGAATCCATGAGGCAGAGGTTGCAGTGAGCCGAGATCGCACCACTGCACTCCAGCCTGGGTGACAGAGCAAGACTCTGTCTCAAAATAAATAAATAAATAATAAAAAGGGAAAAAAAAAGAGGCGTGAATTTTGAAGTCATGTAGATCCATTTATTTGTTTCCTGTGGGTGCCAAAACAAATTACTACAAGCCTGGTAGCTTAAAACAACAGAAATTTATTCTCTCATAGTTCTGGAGGCCATAAATTCAACATGAGTTTCACTGGGCTGAAGTCAATGTGTTGGCAGGGCTATATTCCCTCCAGATGCTCTAGGGAAGAATCCGTCTGCCTCTTCCAACTTTTGGTGGCTGCCAACAATCCTTGGCTTGTGGCCACATCAATCTCTGCCTCCACGGTCACATTGCTTCCTCTTCTTCTGTGTGTGTTGGTATAATCTTCCTTTCCCTCTCTCTTATAAGGATATGTGTGATGGTATTTAGGGCCCACTTGGCTAATCCTCAATGATATCCTCATCTCAACATTCTTAATCACATCTGCAAAAATTATTTTCTCAAATAAAGTAATGTTTACAGTTTCCAGAGATTAGGACTTGATATATTTGGGTGGCCATTATTCAGCCTACTACACCCTGGCTGTGTGAAATGTAGGACTTTCATAGTATGAGTAAGCCGGCTCTATAATTGAAAGTAAAAACTATAACCTATTTTTAAAAAATGTTCATCTGGGTTCCACCTAAAGTCATCTTAGTATGACCACTAGTGAGGTAGGAGGGAGGACTCGACTCTGAAGGTGGGGTTCAGACACTGGACCAAATTGAGGACTAGCTAAAGCAGGGATGGGGTAGAAGAAGCTTTCCATAAGACACACCCATCATTGTGCCATGTCAGTTTACCATTGCCATGGTAACACTCAGAGGTTACTGCCCTTTCCATGGTAGTGACCCAAGAAGTTACCACCTTTTTCCTAGAAATTTCTGCATAATCTGTCCCTGAATTTGCATGTAAATAAAAGTGGGTATAAGTATGACGGCAGAACTGCGTTTGAGCTGCTACTCTGGGCACACTGCCTGTGGGGTAGCCCTGCTCCACAAGGAGCAGTACGTCTGCTGCTGCTGAACACTGTCACTTCAATAAAAGTTACTGTCTGAGACCACTGGCTTCCCTTGAATTCTTTCAAGTCAAGAACCCTCCTGGGCTAAGCCCCAATTGGGATCACCTGCCCTGCATTGGTGGGACCCAAGCCACACTTTGCCAAACAGTGTAAGAGACTGGTCTTAGAGGTCAGCGAGTTCTACATTCTAACTCTGGCAAGCTTGTGACTTCGGTTAAGTCAACATGTTCCTTGAAGGTTATCTCTTCATCTGTACAAGAGGACACTAGCTCTGACTCAGAGGAATGCTGTCAGAATTCCTGCAGACTGTGAAACAGATGCACAACAAATGATCAGTCACATTCTCCTCCCCCTCCATTTTATAGTTTGTTACACTTCACAAAATATTTTCTACATACAATAACATTTGATCCCCATAAAATGTGTGAGATAAAGCCAAACGTTTCCTTCTCAGATGGAGAAACTGAGACTTGATGTCAACTGACTTAGCCAACTTTGCCTAACTAGAAGACTAGAGGCAGTGGGTGTCTGAGAGCACAGTCAGCAGAAGCAGAGAGGCAGATGCCCCCCAGAGATGGGGCAGGTTTGCTGACCTGGCATTTGATTTTTTTTTTTGAGAGGGAGTTTCACTCTGTTGCCCAGGCTGGAGTGCAGTGGTGCAATTGCAACCCACTACAACCTCTGCCTCCCAGGCTCAAGGTGATTCTCCTGCCTTGGCCTCCTGAGTAGCTGGGATTTCAGGCACCCACCACTATACCTGGCTAGTTTTTGTGTTTTTAGTAGAGATGGGCTTTCACCATGTTGGCCAGGCTGGTCTTGAACTCCTGACCTCAAATGATCCACCCACCTCGGCCTCCCAAAGTACTAAGATTACAGGCATGAGCCACTGCACCCAGCCTGATTTTTTTTTTCCATGATTTTCATTTCCTTTCTGTCCCTGGTAGGCATTTGAGTTTATGATCCATGATGTTCCTAACTCTGGTTCACACTGCTAGAACTTGATCATAGACTTTTGGACTTGAAGCTGTAATACTCCTGGGGTTCCCCGGTGACAGCCCACACAGTTTTCCAGTGGCTTCTTGGCCCTGGCTTCTCTGATCTCACAGTCTTCCCCTTCTTCTAAATGCTGCAAGGCAAACCCATTGTTTGTCCTCTGGTTTGACCAGGTTCTTGGTTCTGATAGCCCCTTATTCTGAGCCTTCCAGGAAGAGACTCCTACAGGACCCTCCCCTCTCAGGACCCAGCGCAGGGCTGGATGTCCTGAAGGTCTGCTGAAGGGGACTCGTGCTGAGCCTTCGGGAGGTCACAAGGAGAGAACAGAGGATGGGTTGAGGGTCCACATGCCAACATATCAGGAGTTGGACTGCTTGGGTTCCAATCCGGCTCCCGCACCTCACTGCCCCGATCCTGGGCAAATCACCAAACCCTTTGTGATTGGTTTCCTCATCTGTAAAAAGGGAATCATCATAGAACCCCAAAGTAAAATTATGAGGCTCGGGTGAAATACTGTATATAAACCTTTCATAACAGGGCTGGGCACAAGGTGAGTGCTCGCCTTGACATTGTTGCGCCAGATTCCCCTAATCACAACACTGCATGGCTGTTCTCTCCTCACCTGACCCTGCTGGGTCTGGGTCTCTGTCACTTCTTGCTGCGTCGCCTTCCGTGAGTCCTCCTTCCCAGCCCCCTAATCATGCCCGCCTGAGCAAGAGGATGAGAAAGTGCCGACCCCGCAGCTGGGGGACTCTGCTGCTGTGCGGGGCGCAGTTCGCCGAACCCACTGGCCGCTTCTAGAGAGTCGGCCCCAGGGCCAGGACCTCCACTTGGCAGGCGCTGGGGCGCCCAGAGGGAGGGCCATCGCGGGAAGGGCCCCGAGTCCTTGGACCCGCCGGCAGTCTGGAATTGGGCCGCGGCTGCCATGGCAACGCCCGGAGGCGGCTGGTAGGGGAGGCAGGCCCAGCGCGGACGAGGCCCCGCCTCCAGCCAACGCTCCACCCAGAACGAAGCCCCGCCCCGGAACGAGCCCCGGACGAAGCCACGCCCCCAGCAACCCTCTGCCACGAGAGAGGCTCTTGTCTGGCCCTCAGTGCCCGACGTGCCGCCTCTGACTCAGCGACTGTTCCTGACTGACCACAGGTGCCGCCACCGCCTGATAATACGAGTGTGTCTGGTTCCGTCTGACTGAACGCAGATTTCATGGGTGCCTGACAGCCCAAGACTGCTGGATCTGTCAGCCTGACCGCAGCTGGCTGGCTGGCTGGCTGACTGACTGACTGAATGGCCGACTGGCTGACTGGCTGACTAGCTGACTAGCTGACTGGCTGACTAGCTGACTAGCTGACTAGCTGACTAGCTGACTGGCTGACTGGCTGACTGGCTGGTTGACTGACTGGTTGACTGGCTGACTAGCTGACTAGCTGACTGGCTGACTGGCTGACTAGCTGACTAGCTGACTGGCTGGTTGACTGGCTGGTTGACTGGCTGACTAGCTGACTAGCTGACTGGCTGGTTGACTGGCTGACTAGCTGACTAGTTGACTGGTTGGTTGACTGGCTGGTTGACTGGCTGACTAGCTGACTAGTTGACTGGTTGGTTGACTGGCTGGTTGACTGGCTGACTAGCTGACTGGCTGGTTGACTGGCTGACTAGCTGACTGGCTGGTTGACTGGCTGACTAGCTGACTAGCTGACTGGCTGGTTGACTGGCTGGTTGACTGGCTGACTGGCTGACTGGCTGGTTGACTGGCTGGTTGACTGGCTGGTTGACTGGCTGGTTGACTGGCTGGCTGGTTGGCTGCTCTGGCCCGGCCACCGACACCTGGGCCTGACGGGCTGCGTCTGACCGGGGCAGCCTAACTGCCTCTGCCTGACCAGCCTCCATCTGTGCTTGGCGAGCTGTGTGACCGGCCGCGACGGTCTGTGTCTGACGGACCACAAGGTCCCTGCGGCTCATCAGCTGCTTGACCCCATCTCTGCTGAGCCGGCTGACACCGACGGATTGACTCTGGCAACGCCTGGCCCAAGTGGTGCGACCGGCTTCCAGAGACTTCCTGACCCCTGCTGAGGTTGCACCGCTCGGCGCTGCTCTGTGAGGCGCTGACTGTGGCCGCAGCTGAGTCCAGCTGCCCCTCACAGACAGGGCGTGCATAATGACAGTCGCCTGGCTGTCCCTCCCTGGGCGCCCCTGGCTGGCTCAGCTTGCCCGGCAGCGTCTGTGTCTGAGGGACGTGTTGGTGGCCGCCGCTGGCCGCATCTGTCCCCCCGCAGGTGGGCATCAGGTTGTCCCCCTGAAGTGCAGCTGGGGCCGAACCTGGCTGAGGGACGGCCACCTCCTCTCTAGCTATCCAGCGAGGGCTTCTGAGGTGGTGCCCTCTGGGACTCTGGGGCCTGGACCTCAGTCACAGAGCCTTAGGGGATCCCAAGCAAGGGCATTCACAGGGAAGGGAGCCTAGGAAAGAGGCCAAGGGACAGGCAGGCAGCAGGGGTGGGACTTGGAGCCAGGCGAGGAACAGCTGGAAGAAGCTCTAGGGCTGGGAGGAGGCGCGGTACCTTGAGGTGCCCGAGTTTAGGGATCCGATTCTGTAAGGGAGGCAGCACCTTGAGGAGTTGGGTTGATGTATGGTGTCCTCAGGACACGATCCCTGACTTTGAAAACCTTTTTTTGTGGGTTTTGGGGGAATCTCTGTCAGTGCCTTGCTGCTCTGCAGAAGGGTCATCCCGCAGACTTCAGATCTCTTCCTGAATTAATTAATTAATTAATATTTTTTTGAGATGGAGTCTTGCTCCGTTGTCCAGCCTGGAGTGCAGTGGCCCAATCTTGGCTCACTGCAACCTCCACCTCCCAGGTTCAAGTGAGTCTCATGCCTCAGTTTCCCAGGTAGCTGGGATTACAGGTGTGTGCCACCTTGCCTGGCTAATTTCTGTATTTTAGCCGGGGGTTTGTAGAGATAGGGTTTTGCCATATTGCCTAGGCTGGTCTCGAACTCCTGGCCTCAAGTGATCTGTCCACCTTGGCCTCCCAAAGTGCTGGGGTTACAGGCATAAGCCCCTGTGCCCAGCCTCTTCCTGAATTTAAATCTCTCCCAGCCTGTGTGTGTGTGTGTATGTGCCAGTCACACAAACCACATGCAATGGCCTCCCCTCTGGAAGGATTTGTTCTGTACCAGAATAAGGGGGAAGGAAATACTGGTCAGAGGGAGTTTTTTTTCTTAAAGCAAGCATGGGTGTGCTATGAGTTATTGCTATTAATAATAATACAATGAAAGCATCAGACTAGTTTATCTCGAACTAGCTCTAGCATGCTAAGATGTTGTCTCTCCATTAATAACAGGGCCCTGGCTGCCTCATTGATTTCATTATAGGCCATGGGAGGAATGGGAGGAAATGAACAGCTTCACTCCCAATGGCTTTCATAGCATGGATTTGGATCTCAGCCAGTGTGGGCAGTGGGGTTTCTCAGGGGCAGGGGACTCCTGGGGTGCTGGGAAAAAGAGTCAGCAACAAGTTGCATGGAGCATTTGTACCTCATTTATTTATTCATTTATTCAACAAATATATTTTGAGTACCATGTGCCAGGCACTGTGCCAGACTCTCATTCTGTCCTCATGGAATATAGCCTTACGGGATCCAGGAAACCTCTCCAGTGCCTCTCAACTCTGGTCCTGTCAAAGCCACATGCTGGGTACCAACTTCTTTCTTTCGGAGCTATCTACACAGCTAGAGTGGGAGAGCTAGTCGAGTACAGTGGTTCTCAAAGTGTGTTCCTTAGACAATCAGTATCTGGACCACCTGGGAACTTAGTAAAATACAAATTCTCAGGCCCCACCATAGATGGACTGAATTAGAAACTATTTTAGTGTAGGGCACAGTGATCTATGTTTTAACAAGCCTCCAGGTCATGCTGATGTGTGCTAAAGTCTGAGAACCACTGGTGGAATAATTAATTGTGTTGGCTCTAGTATCACACTGTCCATATCAGAACCTCAATGCTACTACATAAGAGCTGTGTGACTTTGACCAAGTTATTGAATCTTTTTGTGCCTTAATTTTCTCATTTGCATAATTGGTACAATTATGATTACCTTAAACCATTGTTGTACATATTACATCATACAAAAAGGTTAGCGCACAATTTCAATTCTAGGAACATATCCTGTGGGCATATTTCTTTTCTTTTTTCTTTTTTTTTTGGGGGGGACAGAGTTTTGCTCTTTTCACCCAGGCTGGAGTGCAATGTTGCAGTCTCGGCTCACTGCAACCTCTGCCTCCTGGGCTCAAGCGATTCTCCTGCTTCGGCTTCCCAAGTAGCTGGGATTACAAGCACCCTTCACCACGCCCGGCTAATTTTGTATTTTTAGTAGAGACGGGGGTTTCACCATGTTGGCCAGGCTGGTCTCGAACTCCTGACCTCGGGTGATCCACCTGCCTCGGCCTCCAAAAGTGCTGGGATTACAGGCATGAGCCACTGTGCCCAGCCCTATGGACACATTTCTGCATATGCTGAAAGACAAATGTAAGGGATATTCATTAATGTGTTGTTTATAATAGAAAAGAAACACACTATTTATTTATTTATTTTTGAGATGGAGTCTCGCTGTGTTGCCCAGGATGGAGTGCAATGGTAGATCTTGGCTCATTGTAACCTCTGCCTCCTGGGTGCAAGCAATTCTTCTGCTTCAGCCTCCCAAGTAACTGGGTTTACAGGCGTGCACCAAGGCACCCAGCTAATTTTTGTATTTTTAGTAAAGACGGGGTTTTGCCATGTTGGCCAGGCTGTTTTCAAACTCCTGACCTCAGATGATCCACCTGCCTTGGCCTCTCAAAGTGTTGGGATTACAGGCGTGAGCCGCTGTGCCTAACCGATGCACTCATTTCTGTTAAAAAAAAGAATCTTTACAAAATCTTTATACAGGTATAAGCTCATGTACATCTGAAAGGATACTCAAGGAACTGGTAACAGTGGAAGAAGAAATGGATGGCTGGAAATAGGAGAAGGGAAACATTTTTACCATATATATATATCCTTTTATGACTTTTAGATTTTGCAGTATGTGCATGCATTTTCTATTCACAAAAAATGAAAATTTTTAAAAAAGGGCACAGTACTTAGCACAATGCCTAGCAGTGGTGGCGGTGGTAGTGATAGCCTTTCTGTAGCTCTGGGCAGATGATTCACTGCAGAAATGCAGCCCGGAGATATCTAGAGGCTGGCCATAGCCTCCAGACTGTCCTCCTAGCCTCTCAGTCTCCCTTCTTCATTCTATATGATCCATGTTTCCCCATCGGAGAATCTTTGCATTTTAGAGATGTAAGGGGGCTTCATATTTTCTAGTGCAACTGTTTTAACGATGAAGAAACTAAGCCTCCAAAAGATGCCATAACCAGTCCAAGGTTATCAAGGGGGTTCAACCTAGGGCCTTTTTCACACCATCCTAAGTTTTCTAAAATTCTACTTTCATCCCATCACTGCTCTGTCGGTGACACCTCAACCTGGCTTTAAGACTAGCTGTGGTCTAGGCCAAGCACGGTGGATCACGCCTGTAATCCCAACACTCTGTGAGGCCAAGGTGGGCAGATCACTTGAGGTCAGGAGTTTGAGACCAGCCTGACCAACATGGTAAAATCCTGTCTCTACTAAAAATACAAAAATTAGCTGCATGTGGTAGTGCACATCTATAATCCCAGCTACTCAGAAGGCTGGGGCACGAAAATCACTTGAACCTGGGAGGCGGAGGTTGCAGTGAGCTCAGATGGTGCCACTGCACTCCAAGCTGGGTGACAGAGCAAGACTCTGTCTCAAAAAAAAAAAAAAAAAAAAAAAAGCTAGCTGTGGTTTAACTCTCAACCAAATTTCCAGCCTTATTTGCCACCCTTTTCTATGTGAATCCTCTACCTTAGCCAGATAGATCTCTTTATTGACTCCAAATGCTCCTGCTTTTCAAGTGCCATACCTTTTCAGTGCCATGCTGTCTGCCTGGAATGCCTTTCTCTTTCCTGTCCATTTATTGTGGAGATTCTACCTAAACATGGAAGCTAAGCTTAAATCATACTTCCTCCAGGAAGTCTTCCCTGATTACTTCAGCTCACAGAGCTGTTTCCCTCTGAACTAATTAAAAAAGCAGGGGCGGGGAGAGAGTGGGGAGGGGCTGGGCGTGGTGGCTCACACCTGTAATCCTAGCAGTTTGAGAGGTCAAGGCAGGTGGATCACTTGAGGTCAGGAGTTGGACACCAGCCTGGCAAACATGGCAAAATGCCATCTCTACTAAAAAAAAAAATACAAAAATTAGCTGGGTGTGGTGGTGTGCACCTGTAGTCCCAGCCACTCGGGAGGCTGAGGCAGGAGAATTGCTTAAACCTGGGAGGCAGAGTTTTCAGTGAGCTGAGATCATGCCACTGCACTCCAGCCTGAGTGACAGAATGAGACTCCATCTCAAATAAAAAAGTTATTATAAAAAACTCCTCTCCTTAAGAGGGACATAGGATGTTTGTCTGCTCCTTGGGCAATGGGAAATGAACTTGGATAGAGCCTGTTCCTCATTCTCTATTTCTGCAGCTATAAAATTGGGCCAATGACCTTAGCCCTCCTATTGTCTCAGGAAAGCCCTGGGTGAGGATGCCACTAAGCCCGCCTGGAGCCAGGAGCTGGTCTGCAGAAACTGCTGAGCCTCTTTCTACTCTGATGTTTACTTGGCCTGGAGGCCCAGTGTGATGAAACCCGGCCCTGTTGCCGAGCACCTTGGGAGGCCTCCCTCCAGGGTCCCTGTGTGCTCAGACAGTGGCCCTTTGTGGAGTGGAGGAGCAGACTGAAAGCGGAGCTTCTGGAAACCCTTTCCTCCCCCCTGCCTCGAGCAACCTCCTCCGGCAGCCACGGACCATCCTGTGCCTGGGTGGCCTCTGCTTTAAGTCTGCGGCTGGCGGGGTAAGATAGGGTCTCTAGGCAGTCTGCTAGGCTGGAAGGGTGAGGAGGGGTCCTGGCAGGATGGCCAGCTGAAACACAGCATCCCTTAACTCAATACAGACCGCTTATAATAGGGCTTTCCAAAGAGGAGACTGGCCCCTGAC
Source organism: Macaca mulatta (assembly GCF_049350105.2). Taxonomy (NCBI): domain Eukaryota; kingdom Metazoa; phylum Chordata; class Mammalia; order Primates; family Cercopithecidae; genus Macaca; species Macaca mulatta. Next base: position 88,911,125 of record NC_133415.1, read on the forward strand.
AGGCAAGACTGACATTTCACCATCCCCTGCCACCACCAAATAAGCCCCTAAAATTGAGGCTAGAACTGATGTGGTTTGTCCCTTCTGTCCCTACTTCACTGGCCCCTATACTCACTAGGCGGGGATTGGGAATCCTTAGACGTAATCCCAAACCTGGTGGAGTAGTAGTTCAGTAAGTGGGGAGGAACTGGGGACAAGAAGAAATAAGGTTTAAGAGTGTTATATAGGCTAGGCACGGAAGCCCACACTTGTAATCCCAGCACTTTGAGAGGCTGAGGCGAGCGGATCACTTGAGGTCAGGAGTTTGAGACCAGCCTGGCCAACATGGTGAAACCCTGTATCTACTAAAAATACAAAAATTAGCCGGGCGTGATGGCAGGCTGCTTGTAATCCCAGCTCCTCAGGAGGCTGAGGCAAGATAATTGCTTGAACCTGGAAGGCAGAGGTTGCAGTGAGCCAAGATGGCGCCATTTCACTCCAGCCTGGGCAACAAGAGTGAGACTCCATCTCAAAAAAAGTGTAGTATAGGTTAAAGGACACTTACTGGTCTGGGGGGCAGGGAGCCTAGGATTCCAGTTTCTGCTGAGCTACTGACTTGCTGGGTGACATTAGCTAGTTGCTTCCCTTTTCTATGCCTCAGTTTCCCAGCTGCAAAACCATGGAGGTGGAGTAAATAAATGTTGAGGGTTTTTGCAGTTCTAATTTTTCCCAATTATTTGATCAGAAGGAGGAAAGGAAAGCTGGGGGTGGGTTGGAGGTAAATAACTGGCAGGGTGCCTTCCATAGATTCACCTGCAGTCCCCAGGCAGTTTCTTCTCTGCTACCAAGATCTCTTCCCCTTCCGTTTCTCCCCCTCTTCTTTCCACCCCACTCTGAGGGCTTCTTGTGATGAGATCTAAAATCTGTCTTACTTACAATTGTCTTATCCTATCTTTTGCCCCCAAAGGGAGGAGCCTGTGCACAATCATGGAGGGCACTGGCAAGTCTGGTGGAGAGGGAAGGAAGTCAGGAAGGAAAATTAAGAGGTAAGGATGTGATGGAGGGAAGTATTGAAAGAAAGCTCAGGGAGAGTGAAAAGGAAGGAAAAGGGGAGGGAGAGGAGGTAAAAGTGAAGGAAAGAGGTTGAGTGCAGTCGTTATTCCTGTAATCCCAGTACTTTGGGAGGCCGAGGCGAGTGGATCACTTGAGGCCAGGAGTTCAAGACCAGCCAGGGCAACATGACAAAACCCCGTCTCTACAAAAAATACAAAAATTAGCGGGACATGGTGGTGCATGCCTGTAGTCCCAGCTACTCGGGAGCCTGAGGTGGAAGGATCACTTAAGCCCAGGAGGTCAAGGCTGCAGTGAGCCCTGATGGTGCCATTGCACTCCAGCCAGGGTGACAAAGCAAGATCCTGTCTCAAAAAAAGAAAAGAAAAGAAAAGAAAGAGTTGAATGAAATGGAGAATAAGGAAGGTAGAAACGGGAGAGAAAAACAGCAAAAGAAACCGTGGGAGAAGACCAGAGCCTGGGCAAACAAACATGCAAGTGGAGACAGTGTTTTCTACAACAACAAACAGTTTAGTTTGGCTAGAGCCAACAATGTGGTAGGTAGACAAAATTAGAATCAGATTGTAAAAGGTCCTGGGATGCCAGGTTAATGATTCTGAATTTTATATTTCTTATTTTTTCTGCTCAAATCCCCTATGATAAGTTGTTTTATTTTGTTTAGAGTGGGTACCAGGCAGGTTTCTGGATGAGGCCCAGAGGAGCATTTTTATTCATCCATTCATTCAACAAGGGACTATGTCTTATCCAACTTGTATCCCTAGAGCATAACACAACGTCTGCATGTAAGAGAGAAAGTAAGTGCTTGTGAAAATTGAGCATTTTGGCCGGTTGTGATGGCTCACATGTGTTATCCCAGCACTTTGTGAGGCCGAGGTTGGGGGATCACCTGAGGTCAGGAGTTTGAGACCAGCCTGGCCAACATGGTGAAAACTGCCTCTACTAAAAATACAAAAATTAGCCGGGCATGGTGGTACACACCTGTAATCCCAGCTACTAGGGAGGCTGAGGCAGGAGACTTGCTAGAATCCAAGGGGCGGAGATGCAGTGAACCAAGATGGCGCCACTGTACTCCAGCCTGGACAACAGAGTGAGACTGTCCCCCCCACCAAAAAAAAAAAAAAAAATTGAGCATTTGGAGAAGGCAGTAGTTGAGACAGTCACACAGAGAATATAAGAATAATCATATTAAAAGGTAAAAAGTGCTAGGCGCCCCGAGAGAGGCCCAGATAAGGGAGATCAGAGGAGAGACAGCCTTCCCTGCTACCTTTAGCAGAAAAGTCCTAAAGAAGATTATAATCGGGCAGTCTTGGCACTTGAATTAATCCTTGTGGCCTGAAAGATACAGTCTGTTGGAGGATATAGGGTTTTGTCTATCTTCTAAGTGAAGGGCAAAGAGTTCTCCAAAGAAAAGGGAGGGATTATTACTGGAAGAAGGGAAATTGGAACTGGCATGTCTGCCATAGTCTGCTGTAGTAGAACAAGGTGAGGCACGTACAGGGAACAGTGAGAAGGATTAGGAGCTGTTCAAGAGTGATAACAGTTAAAAATAGAGCTACAGGCTAGGTGCAGTGGCTCACGCCTATAATCCCAGCACTTTGGGAGGCTCAGGTGGGAGGATTGCTTGAGCTCAAGAGTCTGAGACCAGCCTGGGCAACATAGTGAAAACCCGTCTCTACACAAAATAAAAAATTAGCCAGGGTGGCTAGGCGCAGTGACCCACTCCTGTAATCCCAGCACTCTGGGAGGCCGAGGTGGGTGGATCACCTGAGGTCAGGAGTTTGAGACCAGCCTGATTAACATGGTGAAACCCTCTCTCTACTAAAAACAAAAAATTAGCCACGCGTGGTGGCATATGCCTGTAATCCCAGCTACTTGGGAGGCTGAGGCAGGAGAATCGCTTGAACCTGGGAGGCGGAGGTTGCAGTGAGCCGAGATTGTGCCATTGCACTCCAGCCTGGGCAACAAGAGTGAAACTCTGTCTCAAAAAAAAAAAAAAAAAAAAAAAAAGAGAGAGAGAGAGAGAGGTGCACCACGGAGGGCCTCAAATACCAAGCTGTGGAGTTTGAACTTGTCTCTTGAACTGAGAGGGCGCTTGTTGAAGTTGTGCTTTGGGAGTACTAAGCAGGCACCAAGGTATGGAATGCACTGGAGGCCAGAAGACCAGGACTGATGGGAAATTGTTCTGGCATGCCCTCTGGTAAAACCTAAGCACGAGATCCTTCACCCACATCAATGTGTTTTCCATTATAACTTGGTTTGGTTTTTTGTTGTTGTTGTTGTTGTTGTTCTTCCCATTCTAGGTCAGAGGACTCAAAAGGATGAAAGGTCACACCTCTGTCAAAGGGTGCTGTCCTTTCCTGGCCAGGTCTCTTTTATTCTCTTAGGGCTGCAACCTCTTCACCTGAGAAATGAATTGTCCTGTGATTTACAAGGGCAGGTAAGCACCTGCCAAGGGCTTTGAAGATTGATGGGCAGAGTTTCCAGCTCAATTTTTGGGGAGCAGCAGTATCAGCAGCACCCTGCCCCTGGCTCTGACATAACGATGGCAGAAGCAGCTCCAAGGCATCCTGCTTTTTTTTTGAGATGGAGTCTCGTTCTGTTGCCCAGGCTGGAGTGCAGTGGCACAATCTCGGCTCACAGCAACCTCTGCCTCCCAGGTTCAGGCGATTCTGCTGCCTCAGCCTCCTGAGTAGCTGTGATTACAGGTGCATGTCACCGCACCCGACTAATTTTTGTATTTTTAGTAGAGATGGGGTTTCACTGTGTTTGTCAGGCTGGTCTCAAACTCCTGACCTCGTGATCCTCCCTCCTTAGCCTCCCAAAGTGCTGGGATTACAGGCGTGAGCCCCTGCGCCCGGCCAGCATCCTGCTTTTGAGCATGAGGTGGCCCAGGCCATAGCCCAGAGTCAACTCTCCTCATCCCAAATATCTCCACAAAGGAAGATTCTGTAGCAGCAGGGAGCATAAAACTTTGAAGTCAGACATCCCAGGCCTTGGTCCTCAGCTGTGCTTCTTCCTAGCTCTGGTATTTTGAATAAGTTATGTAAGTTACCTGAGCCTATTTCCTTGTATATAAAATGGGGGTTGTAATGCTAATTTCCTGGACTTGTGAGAGCAGACTAAGCTAAAGCTAAAAAAGCACTTGGCACAGTGCCACACAAGCCACAGGCACTCGGCAAGTGTGAATTCCTATTCATTTTTTAAGAAACAGAGTCATGTGCTGTTAGAGGTAGAGAGATGTTAGATATTCCTGGTCTAATCCTCTCATTCTACAGTGGTAAAAGGACTTCCAGGAAGGTTTCCTCTTAACCAATCTAATTCTCTTCTGTCACAGTATCTGCTGATTCTGTCCTCAACTGGAAGCAGAGAACTGAGCTCCTCCTTCTATACTTAGCTACATAAATCCTATGTGAGTTCTATACTGTTCAAAAAAGGGTATTTTGGTTCCTCCATTTTTTTTCCCCAAGAACATTTGCCTATCATTTGCTCTTTGCTCTGCTAAAGGTGAAGACAATTAGTGTACCATACTCAAAGTGATCATGAATATGTGGGAAGATCATGAGCAACACACTATAGGTGAATCCTAAGTAAATCCAGCAATCTTGGAATATCTGAAGGAATTTGCTCCCAATTATTCTTAGATAAGCTAAGAAATAAATACAACTGTTATTGTGTTTGTGTTTTTGTTTTTACTCTGCTTAATTTTTTAACATTTTTATTTATTTCTATAATTATAGAGATGGGGGGTCTCACTATGCTGCCCAGGCAGGTCTCTAACTCCTGGGCTCACATGGTCCTCTTGCCTTGACCTCCAAAGTGCTGGGATTACAGGTGTGAGCCACTGTGCCCAGCTTCTGCTTAATTTTTATTTACCAGTTGGCAGGGGCTCCTTAATTCTTTAGCTTTACTTTTTTATTGGATAAAATATACAAGCATAAAATTTATCATTTTAACTATTTTTTTGACAGATAAACAGTTTCTTTATTCCTCCTCCTCCTCCTCTTCTTCATCTTCCTCTTCCATCTTTTTCCCAGCAACTTTAGCAGGACCCTTTGCACCATCAAACTTTCCCTTGCCTTATAGTCAGCAACATCCTTTTCATACTTCTTCAGCTTTGCCACCTTAGTGATGTAAGGCTGCTTTTCACTGTCATTTAAGCTATTCCACATTTCACCCAGCTTTTTTTTTTTCTTTTGCCACATCTCCAATAGAGATGCCTGGGTTTGTGGATTTGATCTCCAGGGCGGAATTCTGAACAGAACAGGAAGAATCCAGACGGTAGCCTTTTGGGGCATTAGGATCCTTCTTCTTCTTGCCTTCCTTAGCTGGTCCGTAATGCTTCATTTCCCGATCATAGTGTACTTTATCGACCTTTGCCATTTCATCAAATTTAGACTTCTCTTTCCCAGATATGGTCTTCTACCTCTCAGAGTACTTCTTGGAAAATTTTGCAAAATTGACAAGGACCTCTGGGTTTTTCTTCTTATGTTCTTCTCTGCACAACTGCACAAAGAAGGCATAAGCAGACATTTTTCCCTTTGGTTTCTTGGGGTCACCTTTAGCCATCCTGACTGAATTTCTTCTTCCTTCCCGGCCGCCTAGTATGAGGGAAGGCGGAGGGGAGTGAAGGGTGTGGGGAGGAGAGGGAGGGCCCTCGGAGGCGAGGCAGCGGAAGACGGTGGTGTGTCCCGAAGTTTCTGCAGGCGCTGCAGTGGCGGCCCCATTTTAACTTAAAAAAAAATTTTTTTTTGAGACAGAGTCTCCCTCTGTCACCAGGCTGGAGTGCAGTGGTGCAATCTCAGCTCACTGCAACCTCTGCCTCCCGGTTTCAAGTGATTTTCCTGCCTCAGCCTCCCTAGTAGCTGGGATTACAGTCATGCACCGCCACGCCCAGCTAATTTTTGTATTTTTAGTACAGACAGGGTATCGCCATGTTGGCCAGGCTGGTCTTGAACTCCTGACCTCAGATTTTCTGCCAGCCTTGGCCTCCCAAAGTGCTGGGATTACAGGCGTGAGCCACCACACCCAGCCCATTTTAGCTATTTTTAAGTATACAATTCAGTGACATTAAGTACATTCACAAAGTAGTGTAATCATCACCACTTTCTATTTCCAGAACTTTTTCATCATCCCAAATGAAACTCTGTACTCATTAAATAATATTCCCCATTTTCCCCTTCCCTCAGCCTCTGGTAACCTCTATTTATTTTAATTTCTGTCTCTACGAATTTACCTATTCTAGAGACTTCATATAAGTGGAATCATACAACATTTGTGTTTATTTTTGTTTGTTTGTTTGAGACAGAGTCTTGCTCTGTCGCCCAAGACAGAGTACAGTGTTGGGATCATAACTCACTGCAGCCTCAACCTCCCAAGCTCAAGTGATCCTCCCACCTCAGTCTCCTGAGTAGCCAGGACTACAAGCACACACCACCACACTTGGTTAATATTTAAAAATTTTTTGTAGAGACGGTGAAACAGGAACGCTTGAAGGGTGTGCAATGGGGGTGTGGCTCGCTTCTTCAGTGCTCTGCTGCTCAAACTTCTAGGGGAGCATACGGATGGGCAGGCTGTGGGGCTCCCACCCCACATCAGTGTCTAGGGGGTGAATGTTTACAGCTCAAGCCCCAATGGGCGTGTGTTATATGGTGCTCTTTTAGGTTGATGTCTATAGGTGGCTTGTGTTAACCAGCTCAATTAAACCCCCTTCCTTATCACAAGGACAGAGGGATTTGTGTATCCTGGGGTTTCTTGCCTTCGTGTACCTGGAAGAACCGGATCACATGTGGGCTTGGAGGATGAGTGAAAGGTTTTATTGAGTAGAAGTAGCTCTCAGCAGATCGGGGAGCTGGGGAGCCAGAAGGGAAATGGTTTTCCCATGGAAATGTTCTCATCACGTTCACCAACATGGTGAAACCCTGTCTCTACTGAAAATATTTTTAAAATTAGCTGGGCATGGTGTTGCGCGCCTGTAATCCCAGCTTCTCAGGAGGCTGAGGCTGGAGAATCACTTGAACCGGGGAGGCAGAGGTTACAGTGAGCAGAGATCAAGCCACTGCACTCCAGCTTGAGTGACAAAGCAAGACTCCGTTTCAAAAAAAAAATGTTAATAAGAATGTGGAGAAATTGAACCCTCATATATTGCTAGGGGACTATCAAATAGTATCACTGCTTTGAAGTTCTTCAAAAAGGAAAACAAAGAGTTACCAATTCCACTGCTAGGCATATATCCAAGAGAAATGAAAATGTATGTCCATAGGCTGGGCACAGTGGCTCATGCCTGTAATCCCAGCACTTTGGGAAGCAGAGTTGGGCAGATCACTTGAGGTCAGGAGTTCGAGACCAGCCTGGCCAACAAGGTGAAACCCTGTCTCTACCAAAAATACAAAAATTAACTGGGTGTGGTGGTGGGCACCTGCAATCCCAACTATTCGGGAGGCTGAGGCAGAAGAATCACTTGAACCCAGGAGGTGGAGGTTGCAGTGAGTCGAGGTCATGCCATTGAACTCCAGCCTGGGCGACAGAGTGAGACTCTGTATCAAAACAAAAACAAAAACAAAAGCTATAAACTATAAGTTTCTCCCAAAGTTAGTTCAGTCTATGCCTAGGAATGAGCAAGGACAGCTTGGAGGTTAGAAGCAAGATGGAGTTGATTAAGTTAGATTTCTTTCACTGTCTCAGTCATAATTTTGCAAAGGCTGTTTCAATAGGCATGGGATTTCTTTTTGGGGATGATGAAATGTTCTGGAATTAGAGAGTGGTGATGGTTTCACAACTTTGTGGATATACTAAAAACCAACTATACACTTTAAAATGATTAATTTTATATATTAATTATATCTCAAGAAAAAGTACAGTATATAATAGTAGGCACCCATGTACATACTACCTAATTCAAGAAAAAAATGGTTACACATACAATTGCAATATCCTATGTATTGTTCTTCCATCCCATTCCCCTCCCTCTCTACCCAGAAGTGGCCACTACCCTGAAGTTGGTGTTTATCATGGCAATTGTCTTCGTTTATTTGGGCTGCTATCACAAAACACTTTAGACTGAGTATCTTATAAGCAACAGAAACTTATTTCTCACAGTTCTGGAGGTTGGGAAGGCCAAGATCAATGGGGTGGTGGTTTCTGGTGAGGGCTTACTTTCTCACAGACTTCACCTTGTACGGTGTCCTCACATGGTGGAAGGGGCCAGGTAGCTCTCTTAAGCCTCTTTTATAAGGGCGGTAATCCCATTCATGAGGGTATCCAATCATCTCCTAAAGGCCTCATCTTCTAACACTGTCACATTTGGGATTACGTTTCAATGTATGACTCTTGGGGACATACAAACATTCAGAGCATAGCAGTAATACATGTCTTTATAACTTTTAACAAACATATGAATATCCCTAAACAATATATAGCATTGCTTTGTGTGTTTTTAAGCTTAATATAAATCACATAAGTTGCATCCTCTGCAATATTCTTTTTTCCTACCAACATTATGTTTTTGAGAATTATCCATATTCTCTCTTTTTTGAGACAGTCTGGATCTGTCACCCAGGCTGGAGTGCAGGGTGTGATCTCGGCTCACTGCAACCTCTGCCTCCCAGGATCAAGTGATTCTCCTGCCTCAGCCTCCCGAGCAGCTGCAATTACAGGTGCCCACCACCACACCCAGCTAATTTTTGTATTTTTTGTAGAGACAGAGTTTCACCATGTTGTTCAGGCTAGTCTCCCAACCTCAAGTGATCTACCTGCCTTGGCCTCCCAAAGTTCTGGGATTACAGGCGTGAGCCACTGCACCCGGTGAAGTATCCATATTCCTACCTCTCACTGCTGTGTAGTATTTTACTATATGACTACACTGTAATTTATTTTCTACATTTACCTATTGGTGGACATTTAGATTGTTTCTAATTTTTCAATATTTCAAACAATGCTTCAGAGAACATCTCCAACAGGTTTCCTTTTGTGCATGTTCATTTCCCTGGGTTTTCTATTCAGGAGTAGGATTGCCAAGTCAAAGGCCTACACATCTTCTACTTGGTTAGCTATTGCCACAAGTCCATGACCAGTTAGGTGGAGCGTTTTCATGTTTATTGGCCGTTTGTATTTCTTCAGTGGCTCTATGTTCACATCCTTTGTCCATTCTCCTAATATACATTTTTTAGGAATTCTTTATGTATTTTTGAATTCTCATCCTTTGCCAGCCAAAACATTGCAGAGATTTTCTCCCATTTAGTAGTTTATCTTTTTTCCCTTTATGACATCTTTTGGTGCACAGAATTTCTACATTTAATCTGGTTGACCATACCAAGTTTTTTCATTTTTGATTTGTGTGATGATTAATTTTACGTGTCAATTTGACTGGGTCATGGCATGCCCACTTATTTGGTTAAACATTATTCTGGGTGTGTCTGTGAAGGTGTTTGTAGATGAGATTAACTTTTGAATCTGTAGACTGAGTAAAGCAGATTGCCCTTCCCAAGTGGGTGGGCCTCATTCAATCCATTGAAGGCCTGAATAGAGCAAAAAGGTGGAGTAAGAGAATTCTTTCTCCCTGACTGCTTCATGCTGGTACTTTGGTCGTCTCCTGCCTTTGGACTTTTTTTTTGAGACAGTCTCTCGCTGTCACCCACGCTGGAGTGCAGCGGCGGGATACTGGCTCACTGCAACCTCTGCCTCCTGGGTTAAAGCGATTCTCTTGCCTCAGCCTCCTGAGTTGCTGGGATTACAGAGTCCAGCCACCACGCCCGGCTAATTTTTTGTATTTTTAGTAGAGATAGGATTTCACTATGTTGGCCAGGCTGGTCCCGAACTCCTGACCTCAAGTGATCTGCCTGCCTTGGCCTCCCAAAGTGCTGGGATTATAGGCATGAACCACTGTGCCCGACCTGCCTTTGGACTCTTATTTGGACCATTGGCTCTCTCGGTTCTCAGGCCTTTGGACTCAGACTAGAACTAAACCATTGGCTCTCCTGTGTCTCCAGCTTGCTGACTCCAAATCTTTGGGCTTAGCTTCTATAACCATATGACCTAATTTTTTATAATAATCTCTCTCTATTCTGTTGGTTCTGTCAGAGGCATTTGAACCAGAGAAACTCCATCTTGAGTAGGTGCTAGGTAAAATAAGGCTAAGACCTGCTAGGCTGCATTCCTAGCTGGTTAGGCATTCTAAGTTACAGGATGAGATAGGTAGGCACAAGACGCAGGTCATAAAGACCTTGCTGATAAAACAGGTTTGCAGTAAAGAAGCCAGCTAAACCCCACCAAAACCAAGACAGCAACAAGAGTGACCTCTGGTCGTCCTCACTGCTACACTCCCACCAGCACCATGACAGTTTACAAATGCCATGGTAATGTCAGGAAGTTACCCTATATGATCTAAAAGGGGAGGCATGAATAAACGACCCCTTGTTTAGCATATAATCAAGAAATAACCATAAAAATGGGCAACCAGCAGCCCTGGGGGTTGCTCTGTCTAAGGAGTAGCTATTCTTTTATTCCTCTACTTTCTTAATAAACTTGTTTTCCTGGGCATGGTGGCTTATGCCTGTAATCCCAACACTTTGGGAAGCCTAGGCGGGTGACCTGAGGTCAGGAGTTCAAGACCAGCCTGGCCAACATGGTGAAACCCTGTCTCTACTAAAAATTCAAAAATTAGCCAGGCATGGTGGTGGGTGCCTGTAATCCCAGCTACTTGGGAGGCTAAGGCGGGAGAATTGCTTGAGCCTGGGAGGCGGAGATTGCAGTGAGCTGAGATCCCGCCACTGCACTCCAGCCTGGGCGACAGAGACTCTATGCCCCCACCCCCACCCCGAAAACAAACAAAAACACAACTTGCTTTCACTTTACCCTATGGACTTGCCCTGAATTCTTTCTGGCATAACATCCAAGAACCCTCTCTTGGGGTCTGGATCCAGACCCCTTTCCAGTAATACTTCTGTTTTTCTGGAGCATTCAGAGTAATACAATTTGTGATGTTTTGCATCTTGTTAAGGAACTATTTCCTTACCCTCAAGTCCTGAAGATGATTTTCTTTAGTTTCTAAAGATCGTAAAGTTTTGCTTTTCAAATTCAGGTCTTTAATCTAACTGGGGGCTATTTTCATGTATGCTACAAGGTAGGAAGCCATTTTATTTTTTTCCCCAAATGATTAACCAGTTGTTCAGTGTTATTTTTAAACAATCCATCTGTATTAGTTTCCCAAGACTGTCATAACAAATTACCACAAGCTGGGTGGCTTAAAACAACAGCAATTTATTTTCTCACAGTTCAGAAGGCCAGAAGTCTGAAATTAAGGTGTCAGCAGCACTGGTTCCTTCTGAAGATTCTGAGGGAGGAAACCTCCCATGCCTCTCTCTTAGCCTTGGTGGTTGCCAGCAATCCTTAGCATTCCTTGGCTTGTGGACACATCACTAATCTTTCTCTCCATCTTCACATTGTCTTATTTTCTGTGTTTCCCTGTGTCTTCTTCTCTTCTTATAAGGACACCAGTCATTGGATTTAGGGCCCACCCTAAATCCAGGATGAGTTATTATTGAAATCCTGAACTAATTACATCTGGAAAGATCCCATTTCCAAATAAGTTAATATTCTGAGGTTCTGAGGGGACGTGAATTTTGGGGGGTACACTATTCAGCCCACTATATAGCATCATCTTTTGTTTTTTTGGTTTTTTTTTTTGAGACGGAGTCTTGCTCTGCCGCCCAGGCTGGAGTGCAGTGGCGCGATCTCGGTTCACTGCAAGCTCTGCCTCCCGGGTTCCCGCCATTCCCTGCCTCAGCCTCCCGAGTAGCTGGGACTACAGGTGCCCGCCACCATGCCCAGCTAATTTTTTGTATTTTTAGTAGAGACGGGGTTTCACCGTGTTTGCCAGGATGGTCTCGATCTCCTGACCTCGTGATCCGCCTGCCTCGGCCTCCCAAAGTGCTGGGATTACAGGCGTCAGCCACCACGCCCAGCCAGCATCATCTTTTGCTACTCTTTTGTAAATTCTATTTCTGTTGTTTGTCAAGTGTCCATTTATGTGTGTGCAGAGTGGTCATTTTATAATGTAAATCTCTGATGAAATGGTGATACATTTTTCATGAGATAATCTTATTTAATCCTCACAACAGTGCCATGAGGTAGCTGCTGCTAAAATCACCTACTGTTGAGGGGTGTGTCAGTCAGCATTTGCTAAGTATGACGTGGTAACAAACAACCCCAAACTCTCAGTGACTTACAAAAAGCCAATTGCTTTCTTCATCACATTACACATCACAACTGTAGATTGACTGCAGCTTTGCTCTGTGTCTTTTCATTCCAGGGTCCAGACTGAAGGCACAGGCCCTATCCAAGACACAACATTTCCAGTGGCAGAGATAAAAAAGTAAGATTGTAGACTCAAACATGCAATGGCACTCCAGGTTTCTGCTTCAAACTGGCATATATCTCTCTAGCTCACATTTCACTGGCCAAAGGAAGTCTTGTGGTTAAGCTTGACAATGGGCTGGAGAAGTGCACTCCTTCCTCTGGAAGGTACACAAGTCGCATGGCAACTGGCTAGGATGGATAATTCTCTTACTGGCCAAGGGAAGGGCAAATAATGGAGAAAAATAATACGTCAACCACAAGGGTTGAGTAACTTTCCCAAGGTCAAACCACTGGGAAGGGACAGAGGCAGGGTTCAAACTCAGACAGTCTGTCTCCAAAGCCATAGTGAACTCCATGACTCCCTACTGCCTGTTAGATGGAATCCAAATATATTTAAGCTTTAGGGCATTCCTGCAGCCTGGAGGGCCCTTCTACGTAATTTGTGTGCTGAATTCACTCTTTAAGACTCCACTCTAATCTCAACTCCTTGGATTCACTCTTACTTGTCATGTGTTCCCTCTGCTCTAAGGCCCTTGCACAATGTTCCCAAATGTTTGCAGTATTTTGGGATGAAAGGAGTGAGGAGCACAAGCTGCAACTGGACTGCGCTCCTGAGGAGGAGAACACTTGGCCTACTTTTCCACCCCTCTAAACTAAGCTTAGCACCTTGTGCTTGGGTGACTCTGACAGGTCAGCCCCACATGACTCACTCTGTAAGCCTTCAGCGCCGTCACCACAAGGTCCTGGGCTAGGGTGTGTGAGTTGGTGGGTGGGGGGGGAGGTGGAAATTAACTTTCACCTTTCAGGAACCTTTCCCTTCCCCAGGAGAAGGACAAGTGTAAGTCCTTCCCTGAAACAGTCTGGGCAAGTCTCTACTCATCACTTCTAGGAGGACTGGGGAGGCCCTGGAAGGTGCAGAGGAGGAAGCTCTGAGAAGTAGAAAGAGCACCAAACTGCACCATGGAAGACTTTACTAATTTGTCCAAGTGATTGAATTTACCTTCTCTGAGCTTCAGTTTCCCCAGCTATAAAGTGGCAACAACACTGATCTTGCTGTCTTCCTTAAGTTGATGCAAAAAGACATCGTAAAAATCTTTACGATGCTGGGCGGGGTGGCTCATGCCTGTAGCAGATCACCTGAGATTAAGAGTTCGAGACCAGCCTGGCCAACATGGTGAAACCTCATCTCTACTAAAAATACAAAAATTAGCCAGGCATGGTGGTAGGCACCTGTAATCGCAGCTATTCAGGAGGCTGAGACATGAGAATCGCTTGAACCCAGGAGGTGGAGGTTGCAGTGAGCAAAGATAGTGCTACTGCACTCCAGCCAGGGCAATGGAGCAAGACTCCATCTCAAAAAAAAAAAAAAATCTTTAAGAATGCAGCCTGAAATCACACAGACTTGTACTGGAATCCTTCTCATAAGCTATGTGATGAGAAAGTTATAGATCCCCATGAGCCATTACAGCTACCTCCCAGGGTGAGAAAATTATGTAAGTAACTTTCATAGCATATACTAAGTACTCAATAATGTTGGCTATTCCTATATGAGATGATGATACTTATTATTATTTAGGGAAAGGCCCAGACAAGGACCATCTATGAACATTGAAAGGAGGGAGTACAGAGGCTAACTTTTCTTAGAATTGGTTGCTTCTTTTAGCCAAGTATAAGGTGTGGCTCAAAGGAATGAGGAAGCAGTTAATGAGGTGACAGGGCACAGAATACTGTTTGTCTTCACAGATCTTCGGGGAGGGATAGAGTGGTTAGCTGACCTTCCCAAAAGATCAGAGATCCTCATCTCTTGTCCACCCACAGATGCAGGCCACTTGACTCTGTCCCGTCCCCTCCTACAAGTCCAGTCACCACGTCCTGGTGAGGCTGCTTTGACATAATAATAACAATGGTACCTGTACTAATGATACTGTTACTTTGAAGTGTACGAAGGTTTTCTAATACATTATCCCAGTTATCCTTTATTATCTCTCTCCCATTCACAGCATCCAGAGTTAGGAAGGATATTGCAGATCATTCTGCATTTTACAGATGGGAACTCTGAAATTTGAATAAAGGAAGGGATCTATCTACTCAAGGGCTGGGATTTCCCTCAGACTACACAATAGGTTAATAGCAGGGCAGGACTAGAACCTGCAGCTCCTGACTACCAACCTAGTGCCAGTGCCTCTTTCAAGTCACATTTGCGTTGGCTTTCCATTCCCATGGCCTCCCAGTCTATTATCTTATCTCCTGGGCCACTACAGTGGTTCCTACTGGTCCTGCCTGCCTCTGATCCCTCCCCACCCATTTCTTCTACACATACAGTCACATAATTGTCTGGAAGCACAGCTTTGATCTTGTCTTTCCCTTCCTAATAGAACTTGCCCATTTTTTCAACTTGAGAGGTCACCAGGATCCAGTTCAGTTTCCCAATGAAGACTTAATCTTTCCTTGAATATATGTATTGACAAGGAGTTCATCACTCCCAAGGTGGTCCATTCCATTCTTGGGTAGCTCCAACTGTTAGGGAGTTCTTTATAGTGAGCTGAAATTGTCTTCCTGGATATCCCCCACACTGGAGCTGATGGAATTCTCTCTCTCTCTCTTTTTTTGAGACCGAGTCTCATCACTCTGTTGCCCAGGCTAGAGTGCAGTGGTGCAATCTCAGCTCACTGCAACCTCTACCTCCCAGGTTCAAGCAATTCTTATGTCTCAGCCTCCCAAGTAGCTGGGACTATAGGCATAAGCCACCAAGCCTGGCTAATTTTTTAATATTTTTAGTAGAGACATGGTTTCACCATGTTGGCCAGGCTGGTCTCAAACTCCTGGCCTCAGGTGATCTGCCCACCTCGGCCTCCCAAAGTGCTGGGATTACAGGTGTGAGCCATCACACTCGGCCCTTTTTTTTTTTTTTTTAAGACAGAGTTTCACTCTTGTTGCCCAGGCTGGAGTGCAGTGATGTGATCTCAGCTCAGTGGTTGTTCAAGACACTCAACCTCCCAAATAGCTGGGATTACAGGCATGTGCCACCACACCCAGCTAATTTTGTATTTTAGTAGAGATGGGGTTTCACCACGTTGGCAAGGCTGATCTTGAACTCCTGACCTCAGATGATCCACCTGCTTGGCCTTCCAAAGTGTTGGGATTACAGGTGTGAGCCACAGCACCTGGCCAGTGGAATTCTTTCATATCCATTCCAGCAGCAAATCTGTAGTCACTGTTTCATATGAACCAGGTCCTGGATGGACTAGGTGCTGAGGAGAGCAGCATGTAAATTTGATATGGATCCTTCCCTCAGAGAGGGTGGCCTAGGAGTTTGCTAATGCATAATTTTTTGTTTTGTTTATTAGATCTAAACGAAAGGAAACAAATCAAATCCCCTTTCTATATGATAGCCCTTCAGAGGTGTGGAGATAGTCACCATGTCTCCCCTGTGCTTTCCCTTCTCCAAGCTATTTAAATCATTCATCATACAGCATGGCATCCAGGTCCTCTATGTTCCGGTCTCCTGTAGACATGCTCCAGTCCTCCTGAGAATATGGGGCTCACAAATGAGCTTGGTGGTCCAGCTGTGATCCATCTAGGACAGAGCTCGCCCAACTCTGGTTTCTTTTTTTCTTTTTTCTTTTTTTTTTTTTTGTTTTTTTGAGACGGGGTCCCACTGTTGTCACTCATGCTGGAGTGCAGTGGTGTGATTTCGGCTCACTGCAACCTCCGCCTCCCAGAGTCAAGGGATTCTCCTCCCTCCCAAGTAGCTGGGATTACAGGAGTGTGCCACCATGCCTGGCTAATATTGTATTTTTTTTTTTTTTTTTGAGACGGAGTCTCACCCTGTTGCCCAGGCTGGAATGCAATGGCACGGCAATGGCGCGATCTTGGCTCACTGCAACCTCCACCTCCCGGGTTCAAGCAATTCTCCTGCCTCAGCCTCCTGAATAGCCGTGATTACAGGCACGTGCCACCACACTCGGCTAATTTTTTTTTTTTTTGTATCTTTAGTAGAGACAGGGTTTCACCATGTTGGCCAGGCTGGTCTCGAGCTCCTGATCTCATGATCTGCCCACCTCGGCCTTCCAAAGTGCTGGGATTATGGGCATGAGCCACTACGCCCGGCCTCAACTCTGGTTTCCGTTGATACAATATTCATATTCACTTTCTCCTCCTTCCTTTCTTCCCTTTCTCTTTCTTTCTTCTCTTTGTTCCCTCCTCCCTCCCTCCCTTTCTCTCTTCCTTACTCCTTTTCTCCCTTCTTTTCTTTCTTTTTGGCAGCACATTGCATCGTTGAGCTTGAGGTCAACTAAAACCTTTAAATCACTTTCACTGTAACTACTCTTGATCTAGATTCTTTCTACACTGTATTTGGGGCACTTGCTCATTTGAAAGGGCACTGTCCAATATGGCAGCCATTGTGGCCTTTCAAATTTAAATTACTTAAATAAAATTATTATTTTGCATTTCCTCAGTTGGACTAACCACACTTCAAGTGCTCAATAGCCACAGAGGGCTAGTAGCCACCATATCAGATAGCAAAGATTCAGGATATTTCCATCATCATGGAAAGTTCTGTGGGACTGCTCTGGTTTGGACCTAAGTGCAGGAGTTTATACTTACTTTGAGGCATGTCATCTTGAGAGTTCCAGCTTGGCCTCCAAGGCTGCTGAGAGCTTTAAGAAACTGATTCTGGTTTCCGGAGTGTTCACTTTCCCTCCCAACCTCATGACAACAGTAGATTTGATCAATGTTTCATACTTTCCTCTGCTTCATCTAAAACTAACTGATAAAAATCCCCAGCAGAACAGAGAGGCTTGCAACCGAGTCCGCTATGTGGCACCCTGCTCTCCAGCCCCATACGGCAGTTGTGCAGTCATTTAACAAATTAGACCTATATCCTAGGTATTGTGCTGGGTACCAGGTACCTACAAGGAACACAGAAGACATAAAAAAAAAAAAAGAAGAGTCCTGCTGAGTTGGGTGCTCTAGTAGTTCAAATGTCTTTGCCTCCCATTCAAGGCTGCTTCTTCTGTTTTGTGGTTGTTAAAAGTGGAAGCTTGGGGCTGGGCACAGTGGCTCACACCTGTAATCCCAGCACTTTGGGAGGCCGAAGTGGGCGGATCACTTGAGTCCAGGAGTTTGAGACCAGCCTGACCAACATGGTGAAACCCTGTCTGTACTAAAAATACAAAAATTAGCTGGATGTGGTGGTATACGCCTGTAATCCCAGCTACTCGGGAGGCTGAGGCAGGAGAATCACTTGAACCCAGGAGGTGGAGTTTGCAGTGAGCCAAGATTGTACCACTGCACTACAGTCTGGGTGACAGAGTGAAAGTCTGTCTCAAAAAGAAAAACAAAACAAACAAACAAACAAACAAAAAACCCGGAAGCTTGGGAGTCAGCTTTCCAAGTTTGGATCCTGGCTCTGACACTTTAGAAGCTATGGGATGTCTTTTGTGTTTCTGTTTCAGCATGCATAATGTGGGAATAAGAATAACCTCTAATGTTATTGCGAGAATTAAATGAGTTAATGCAAATAAAGCTCTTAGAACAATAAATACAGTAAGTGTTCCTAAAAAGTGAGTTATTATCAGTTCTTATTGTTAATCATAATATTCCTTCCTGGACAAGCCATGTTCAGTTCTGCTTTGGGGCCTCAGTTCCCTTAGGTGCCCTCCCTTAGTTTGTGTAAGTCCTTGGAGGCCCAAACGCTGCCTTTCCTTCCTGCTTTCTTATGTTCTCTGTTGCTCACTTTGCACCTGCTCTTAGTATCCTGTACTTGAGGCATGGACCACAGTGAAGAACCGGAATTGTTGGGCTTCATCTTGGCTCTGTGCTGCCTGGAGGGGAGACCTAGGATAGGCTCCTGTTCTGCAAAATGGGATAATCCCAGCTGCCACGTAAGTGAGACAAGTAGGTGAAAGCTACTTAGGCGGCCTTTGCATATGTCCTGACTTCCAGTAAAACCCTGGCAAGTGAGTGACATTTGCTTCTTCCTTCTGTTTCTTCCTTTAGCATCTAACAAAGAAGGCCCAGGCTCATTATTCCGGGCACTTCTGGAGGGCCTGGCCCTGCCCCAGGAGCCTTAGGGCAGGAATTCCTCTCTTTATCTGTAGAAGGCAGACACTTTATCCCTGCCTCATCTTCTTCCAGATGCTATCTTGGGCTCGCTGAACACGGGTTAGTTCCTCCTCTCTCCTAGCCTCGGTGTGTACTCCAAGCAGTACCTAAAGGAGTGCCTATAAGGGCTGTGGTGGTTATAACGCGAATTTAGAAAAGCCCCATACTTTGGGGGTGTTTGGGCTTGTGGAGGGTGGGCATCGGGATCCCAGAGCCAGGGACTCGGCCCTTGGAGAGCCCCCAGGGAGTCCAGAGGTTGCCACCTGCGAGGGGCTAGAACGCGCTGGGCGATCCTCCGCGAGTCCTGGCCGCGGGAACAATGGGAGCGCGGCGTGGAGGAGGGTGGGCATGGGCCAGGTCCCGGTTGGAGGTAGACGAGGTCGGCGAGCTGGGCGCGGGGCCGCGGGGTTACTCCGGGGCACCGGGCACACAGCCGAGAAGTCTAAGCCAGTGAAAACCGAGGTCGGCGCTGGCGGGAACCCGGGAGGAGGTGGGGGCCCCGGGTGGGGTCTGCTTCTCTTCTTCGCCAGGCCTCTGAGCCCCGCCGCGGCTCAGGTTCACGCCGGGCCCACGTGGGGAAGCCGGCGGCGAGGCCCCAGCGCCGGGAGGGTTCGCGAGGCTCAGCCCCTTCCTCTGCTGCCCTCCCCGGGACCGGCGCGCGGCCACAGCTCCGGCGGCTCCGGCGCTCCCCTGGTGTTGGCTGCTCGCCGCCGCTGCTTGCTCGTTCGCTCGCCCGCCCGCTGCTGCTTCGGGGGCCGGGATCGCCGCCGCCTCCTTCGGGGGAGCCGGCCGGGGCGGGGCGGAGCAGGGAGAGGAGGTGTGGGGGGCGGGCGAGGAGGGGGCTGAGCGCCGTGGGAGGGAGAGCAGGAGCGAGCGCGCGAGCGAGCGGGGCATTTCTGCGCAGCTCTAGCGCGCCTTGGAGCCCGCCGGGGCACCCGCCGGACTCCAGGACCGCGAGCCAGACAGCGCCCGGAAGCTGCGCCGCCGCCGCCAGGTTAGCCGTGCCCGCCGTCCCCCTCCGCGTCTCGGGGACCCCGACGCGTCGGGTCCCGCGTGTGCGTGTGGGGTGGCCGCCAAGGGCGGCGGGCTCGATCCCCGATCTTCGGGCACTGACAGGCCGGCGGGCCGGCTCCGGGAGCCGCGGGCTTCGGTTCGTGCGTGTCGGGACTGGTGCGGGTTTGTGTGTCGGGGCTCCAGTCTCTGGGTGTGTGTTAGGTGTGAGCGCGCGTGTGCCCGTGGATCCGTGCGAGCAGCTGCTGGGTGTGCGCGCGCGTGCGTGTGTGCATCTGTGTGTGCGTGTGTGAGGGTGTGTGTCTTGCGTGTCTTCGCGCGTCTGGACTGAGTGGTGCGTGCGTATCTGGGTGAGGGTGCGTGTGTCTGCGTGTGTCTGTCGATGAATGTGTCTGTGAGAGGGTGTGTCCGAATGTGTAGCAGTGTGTACACCTCTGGGTGAGGGCGTGTGCCAGTGGCCTCGCTTGTGGCTGGAGCCTGTGGCGGGTGTGTGTGTGTGTGTGTCGCTGTGTGCGCGCCAGTGTGACTCCCGTGTGTGCGCGTGTGAGGGCGGGTGTGCGCCCGCGTAGCCCCGTGTAGCCCCCGTGTGCGTGTGCGCGGCTTTGTCTTCGCACTGCCGGGAGGAAGGGGTGGGGGCGGCGGTCCAGGCGCTGCCGTCGCTGGGAGCTGGGCACCTGGCCCGGGCGGTGGGTGGCGGCGGCGGGGGTGTCCCTTCCCCGTCGGGCGGAGACTCCCTGCTGGCAGGTGGGCGGCCACACCCCGGGGGCCGGGGTAACTGGGCTAACAGCGAAGCCCGCGTTCTGACCTGAGCTGGAGCGGAGGGCGTGTCCTGCTGGAAGCCCGTGTGCGTGTGTGCGTGTGTGTATGTGTATGCGTGGGCGCGCGCTCGTGTGTGGATATGGGTGTGGGTGCGGGTGCGGGGTGGTGGTGGTAGCAACAGCAGTTTCCAGACTGGTGACCAGCCGGTTCAGTGATTCATTTCCTGTTGTGGCCAGGGGACCTGTCCCCTCTGGCCTCCCCCTAGTCCCCCACCAGACCTAGCTTGTGCGCCCAGTCTCACCCGTGCAGGGCTCTGGGTGGGTGGGAAGGTAGGTGGGTAGAAGCTCAGGTGCCCTGAAAGGACTAGGAGGGAGAATCACTCTCTTAAAGGGCTAGCTCCTCACTCCAAGGAATCCCTCCTCAGGAGACCTCTCTACTTTGAAAGAGATGTCTCTGGGTATGTCCGTACCCCTTTCTTCAAGTACCGGTGCATGCAGGCATTTCTAGATCTATAGTCTGTGTGCATGTGTCCTCCCTGTGTACTTCTTGTACATTTGGGTGTATAGTGAACAGTGAATGTGTATCTCATGATGTATATGTGTGTGTGTTTTTATAAGTTCTGGTATATTTGTTTTTATGTATGTGTAGTTGTTTGTATATTAGTCTGTGCATGTGGGTTTGCAGAGAAGTGGCATTTTGCTGCCAACTGGAATAGGACAGAAACATTCTGTCCAGGGCCACGCTATTTTTGAAAAACTGTGTGAAAAGGAAGTTTGGGAATTTAGTCTGCGGCTTTGTGGGTTTCAGACACAGGTACTGAAATGTAGGTAGGTTGGATTTTGACTGTGATACAAGGGTAGAGAAAAGTAGAGTCTTATAGGAGGAAGAAATTGTTCAGACAGAAGGATATCCAAATGCAAGAATTCTTCCATTAGTTCCAGTTCTTCCGGGTAATGTCACCTCCCCCTTTGCTGCTTGGCTTGCCAGGATACAGGACACAGGATTCAGAGTGGAAAGGGAGGGAGCTGGGAGTGTAAAAGGGAGGAAGGTGGATGGGTGATAGGACTGGAAGCCAGCAGTAGATTTCTGCAATTCTTAAAAATGTTTCCCTGCCAAAGGCAGCAGAGGCTGGGGAAAGCTGAGCTTGCTGTCCCCTCCTTGAATCCCAGAATCCCAGGACATGGGAAAAGCTGGCCTGGAGTTCATGAGCTCTGGAGTCTGGGCCAGAGATCTTTTGCCTTGTTCTGTCACCCAGGCTGGAGTGCAGGCAGTGTCACAATCTCAGCACACTGCAGCCTCCGCCTCCTGGGTTCAACTGATTTTCCCGCCTCAGTCTCCTTAATAGCTGAGACTACAGGCATGAGCCACGATGCCCAGCTAATTTTTTTTTCTTGTCGCCTAGGCTGAAGTGCAATGGCATGATCTCGGCCCACTTCAACCTCCTTCTCCTGAGTTCAAGCAATTCTTCTTCCTCAGCCTCCTGAGTAGCTGGGATTATAGGCGCCCACCACCATGCCCGGCTAATTTTTGTGTTTTTAGTAGAGACAGGGTTTCACCATGTTGGTCAGTCTGGTCTCAAACTCCTGACCTCAAGGGATCTGCCTGCCTCCGCCTCCCAAAGTGTTGGGATTACAGGCATGAGCTGCTACGCCCAGCCTGGGATCTTCTTTTGACTGTAGCCAACCCCTTCATGTGTTTATCTCTTCACCCAACACTTTTTATTAAGCTTCTTTACGTGAAAGAGACTAAACTCCCTAAGCCTTGGTTTTCCTGGCTAGGCAGCTAGTGGGCTAGATTTTGGGGCTTTGATGACCCTTCCCTTTCTCAGATTGCTAGAGTTTGTCTCGTTGTTACCCAGGTTCAGGAATCCACCCTTCTAGTCCCCAGAGATCCTGTCCACCGTCCTCACTACTCATCTCCCCACCAGTATACTCTAGTCTAGAGCTGTGGTTTTTTCACCTCATCAACAGCAGCAGGGTCACCTGGGAGTTTGTTAGAAATGCAATTTCTTGGCCGGGCATGGTGGCTCACACCTGTAATCCCAGCACTTTGGGAAGCGAGGCATATGGATCACCTGAGGTCAGGAGTTCAAGACCAGCCTGGCCAATACGGTGAAACCCCATCTCTACTAAAAATAGAAAAATTAGCCGGGCGTGCTGGTGCATGCCTGTAATCCCAGCTATTCGGGAGGCTGAGGCAGGAGAATCGCTTGAACCCAGGAGGCAGAGGTTGCAGTGAGCCGAGATTGCGTCACTGCACTCCAGCCTGGGTGACAGAGCGAGACTCCATCTCAAAAAAAAAAAAAAAAAAAAAAGAAATGCAATTTCTTGGTTCTCACGCCAGACCTAGGAATTGATAATTCTGGAGGTGTGGCCCAGCAATCTATGTTTTAACAAACACAGGTAATTCTTATTTACTCTGAAGCTCAAGAGAGGTGGAGACAGGGAGCCAGGAAACATCTATTTTTTTTTTTTTTGAGACGGAGTTTCACTCTTGTTGCCCAGGCTGTAGTGCAATGGCACGATCTCGGCTCGTCGGAACTTCTGCCTCCCAGGTTCAAGCAATTCTCCTGCTTCAGCCTCCGGAGTGGCTGGGATTATAGGCATGTGCCACCACACCCGGCTAATTCTGTATTTTTCGTAGAGACGGGATTTCTCCATGTTGGTCGGGTTGGTGTCGAACTCCCGACCTCAGGTGATCCACCCAGCTCGGCCTCCCAAAGTGCTGGGATTACAGGCATGAGCCACTGCGCCTGGCTGGAAACATCTATTAATTGAAACACTTGGAAAGCCTCCCCTGACCCTCACATAGGTGCCTGAAATAGCCCTCAGGCCCCACCTGGTAGGTAGGAATTCTGCTTTCAAGTCCCAGGTCTTGTGATCTTGGACAAGTGTCTCCTTCAGTGACTAATCCAATGACTCTTTGACAGTGTGCTGTGAACCAGGTTCTGAGCGAGGGGTTTCCCTGATCTGCTCAGTTTCTCCAGTTCTTACTTTGATCTCTGAGGCCCTTCAGCATCCAGTTCCTGCCCACTTCTCTGGACAACAGCTACTTTGGCCTTTTAGTTCATCTAGGCACCATGAGCTCTTTTGCTTCTGGGATTTTGCACATCCTATTCCCTTTGTCTAGCACACTCTTCCCCTGCTTCTCATCTTGATTAACTCCCACTCTTCATATTTCAGCTCAGTAGTCACTTTCTCAGGGGGCCTTTGCCAACTCTCTAGGCCAAGTGAGTTTTCCCTGTTACACATTGTTAGAGCTCTCTGTGTCTCATAGGGCTTGTGAGAATTTGTAATTGTTGTTTGAGTGTCCCTTTACTAGACTGTAAATGCCATGTGGGCAGGAACTTGCTTACTAGTCTTCTTAGTGTCCCACACAGTGCCTGACTTATGATTTGTGTTCAATAAGCTTATCAAACTGAATTAATTTATAAAATGGCAGATGGCACTATATGATACCCAAAGTTTCGTTTCAAGCCCAGACAATCTATAATCCAAGCAGGCCTTTTCTCAAGTTGATTTACCTGTCTTTTTTACTGCTGCATCTCCCATCTTGTGGCCGTAGATCTGAGCACTCACAGTGGGTCCAGGCCCATGCTGGGCTCTGCTCTAGTGGAGGCAGGTGGAAGCTCCTCAGGAGACACAGCCTAGCTTGGGTTCTGTGTCCTCCTGGATTAGGATTGTACTGGAATGAGAAGAGGAAAAATATTGGAAGAGTAATCCAAATATCTGGGTCCATGCCTTGTTATGTGACTGAGGGCCAATCACTTTCCCCTTTTGGCACGTGTCCTCCTCTGTAAAATGAAGGTATTGGGATGGATGGCATACTTGGTAGTGGTTACTAGCACTGGCTCTGGAGTCATTCGGGGTTTGCCGTGTACTAGCTGGGGGGACTAAGGCAAGTGATTCCATCTCCTCATTTCCTTACTTGTAAAACAGGACCAGTACTAGTATCTGTTTCATAGGATTGTTTTGAGAATTAAATGAGATAACATCCTTGGAATGCCTAGCATAATGTGATTGCATAAGAAACATTTGATAAATGTCAACTATTATGACCATTATTGCTACTCCACAATTCAGCTCAACATTCTTGAAGGCCTTTGTATTGGGCCCTAGGCCTACAAAAACAGAAATGAATCCAGCAGTATTCACAGGCTGGGGGTGGGAGCAGATATGTAAAGATGCAATACCACTGCAAGGACAGTGTACAAGCTGCCAGGGTGTGGCTGCTTATGGAGGAAAAGGCTTCCTGGAGGAGAGAGATGGTGTTTGGGCTGGATTTTACCATCTGGGTGTTTGGAATAGCATGTGCAAAGGCAGAATGGCTTCTTAGGGGAACCCCAAATAGTTCCACATAGTTAGAATAGGAGGTGGTGAGTGGCGGGGATGAGGGTGGAGAAGTGAATGGCTGGAGATAAAGCTGAGAGGAAGATTGGGGGCAGATCTAGCTTAGGCCAAAGAACCTGACCAAGTCCTACAGATGGCGGGGAGCTAGGGAAGAGGAGTAAGTCAACCAAGAAGGATCAGATTTGCATTTCAAAAACACAGCTCTCCAGGTGGTGACAGAGGATGGTTGATCTGGGAGGAAGGGGAGGACTGTTGACCTGGAGACCTGGGCACAGAGGCTGCTAAACAAGCTCAATGAGAGGCCCCACTGGGGTGGACAGAGATCTAGAAGAGGATGTTCTAGGAAGCTTTTTCCTCTGTAAGCCTGTCTTCAGCCTGTTTTCAGGACAGCCTGGCCCTGGAAGGTGCAGGAGAGGTGAGAGTGACTTCTCATTAGGAGCCTCCGGGTCCTCTTTAACCTCTAAAGCTGCCTAATGAGTGGGAATCTGAAAAACAGTTTGAGGATCCTAGGTCTGCTACTCAAAGGATGCACAGTATATTAACTTCCTAGGGGTGCTGTCATGAGGCACACAAACCAGATACCTTTGAAGCACAGACATTTACTCCCCCACTTGTGGAGGCTAGAAGTCTGAAATCCAGGTGTCAGCAAGGTTGGCTCCTTCTGGAGGCTCTGGGGCAATCTGTTTCCTGCCTTTCTCGTAGCTTCTGGTGGTTGCCAGCAATCTTTGGCATTTCTTGGCTTGCAGCTGCATCTGCCTCTGTCGTCACGTGGCTTTCTCTCTGTTTCATTTCCTCTTATAAGGACACCAGTCATATGGGATTTAGAACCCACCCTAGTCCAGTATGACCTCATTTGAACTTGAGTAATTGCATCTGCAAAGACCCTATTTCCAAATATGGTCACATTATGAAGTTTTAGGTAGACATAAATTTGGGTGGGGAGGGGACACTGTTCAACCCGGTACATGCAGGAAGATGGGGAGGAGTGCATACCTTTTAGTTCCAGAAGGCTATGTCCAAATTTAGGCTTTGCAGTGGAGCCTCTATGAAATGGGGACAGTAAGCTGGGCATGGTGGCTCATGCCTGTAATCCCAGCACTTTGGGAGGCCAAGGTGGGCGGATCACCTAATCAGATTTGCATTTCAAATTTGAGTGATCTGAGGTGGATCATTCCTGAGGTCAGGAGTTCGAGACCAACCTGGCCAACATGGTGAAACCCCGTCTCTACTAAAAATACAAAAATTAGCCAGGCGTGGTGGCGGGTACCTGTAATACCAGCTACTCAGGAGGCTGAGGCAGAAGAATCACTTGAACCTGGGAGGTGGACACTGCAATGAGCCGAGATTATGCCACTGCGCTCCAGCCTGGGCGACAGAGCAAGACTCCATCTCAAAAAAAAGAAAAAAAGGGCCGGGCGCGGTGGCTCAAGCCTGTAATCCCAGCACTTTGGGAGGCCGAGACGGGCGGATCACGAGGTCAGGAGATCGAGACCATCCTGGCTAACACGGTGAAACCCCGTCTCTACTAAAAAAAAACAAAAAAACTAGCCGGGCGAGGTGGCGGGCACCTGTAGTCCCAGCTACTCAGGAGGCTGAGGCAGGAGAATGGCGTAAACCCGGGAGGCGGAGCTTGCAGTGAGCCGAGATCCGGTCACTGCGCTCCATCCTGGGCGACAGAGCGAGACTCCGTCTCAAAAAAAAAAAAAAAAAAAAAGAAAAAGAAAAAAAGAAATGAGGACAGTAGCACCCACAGTAGTGTCATGGTCGTGAGACTTGATCAAAATAACAGATATGAGCATGCCTAATGAGGTAGTACACAGTAGGCACTCAATAACTACTTCCTTTCCAGCTCTCCCTTCTCTGTACTTAGGAGCTTAGACAAGTCACCTAATCTTGCTTCACTTTCCTCATCTATCAAATGTGAATAATCATCATCTAGCCCTGCCTACTTCACCAAATTGCGATCCCAGGAGATAATGAGAAAGCTCTTTGTAAATTGCTTAAGGGCTTGTAGCTGTGATTTTTAATTATAATAATCATCATCATAATAACCCTTGGCCATTGCCATATCCACTGCATTCTCCTCAGAGCCCAGCCCAGCCTGCTCTTCTCCTGAGACAGGTCCTCTTTGCCTGTTTGTGCTCAGAGGCGTCCCATGAAGTGTCGCCTCTGTCCGAGTTGGGAGGACCTTAGAGATGGTCCTTGCCATTGCCCTCATTAGCCTGAGGAGGGAAACTGATGCTCAGGGAGAAAAAGGGACACCCGCAAAGTCACACAGTTGGTCAGTGGCAATTGGAACACCTTATCTGTGGCTCCTGTCTTCAGTCTGAACAGTGCTTTTTCCCTAGTTGCAACTTTAGGCCCAGAAGCAGGAGCTCAGGGCAGATAGAGGCCTGGAGTGGGCTCTGCACGTGTTCAGGAGGTGAGGATGCAACAGGAGAGTGTTCTGCTAAGTCAGAATTAGAACCCCAAGAAAGGGGTCCCTGGGCTCTGAGTGAGCAGGCTGAATGGGCGGGTTGTTCTGTTATCATTCTGGCTATGGCTATCTCTGCCTACTCTGGTGGGAGGGCCACCATGCGGGGCTCTGGAGTCTAGATGTAACCCAAGGCTTCAGTGTCCCTATTGACAGCCAGGGTGGCATTTCTCCACAGGTCCTGTCCCTCTAAGCCTTGCCTTAGTGGGTCTAGGGAAGGCTCTGGAAAAGAGAGAGGGCTTATACTGTCCTGGCAGTTTCTGGCAAGTCATCTTCCTTTCCCCCCACACTGGGGAAGCCAGGACCCTCCTTGGCCCCTTGATTCTTCTTTCCTTTCCTCCCTCCTCTTCTCAGATTGCTCTCTTCCTTCTGTCTGCTTTCTCCCCTTCCCTCTCCCCACCTTGTCTCCAGATTAGAGGTCTAAAGATAGTCTCCAGGCCCACTTCAGGTGGGTGGTTTTGGGTTTGCTTGAGGCCACCTAGAATTAGAAAGTCTAGAGTCTTCCTCATAAGAGGCTCACTGTGGTGACTTATATGTTTATTGGCTTACTGTGTGCCAGGCCCTGTGCTAAGCACTTTACATGCCTTATGTCTTTTAATCCTTACAACTACCAAGCGAGGCAGAGATGATGATCCCCATCGTATTACAGGAGGCTAAATAACTTGCCCAAGGCCTACATAGTCCTCAGCCAGCAAGTGGCACAGCTGGGATTTCAATCTAGATCTGTCCGAAGCCCACCGGTACTCTTGAGTCTTTCCTATACTGCCTGTGATGGGGCCTGCAGGAGCATTTAGGGGTCACAGAGGGGCATGCATTTGCTCAAATTAGGAGAACAAATTCTTGACTCTCAGAGCAGGACTTCTAATCCAGGAATCTTCCCTCCCAGGCCTGCACTCTGCCAGCACCTCCGGGACTGGCCTTTCTATAGCATCAGCCTTGGGGCCCGCCAGGGCTCTGAGCCCATCTGGTTCTAGGCAGCTGCCCACCTGTAGGAGAGACACTGCATCAGTGCCAGGGGTGGTGACAGGGCCCATCTGAAGGTACTTGCCTTTTTTCCTAGTTATTGTTTTGTCACTGGCCACCTCAATTTTTCATTGAATCAAGTCTTCCACTTAAAGAAGCATATCATCTGCAAAGAGCATTACTTTTGTCTCCTCAGAAGGGTGCTTGGGAGCTTGGATATGCTGCAGGCTCAGTGACGGGTGGAACTCTGGAAGAAGTGGGGAGGGAGATAGAGACTGGAACCAGGAGACCCAGGTTCAGAGGTGTACATCCACCAGAAGAGAGAAAGAAGTAGCTGGCCTGAGGGCCAGAGGGAGGCGGCCTGGAGAGAGGGAGGAATAGGAAACCTGCTCTCACCCCAAGTGCAGCCCAGGAGTCCAGACTCCCTCCCAGGCAGGGCTGCTGATCTCAGAGTGTCACTCAGGAATCTAGGCAGCTGCAGTCGGCTTGCTCAGCCTCCACCCACCCCAACTGAGACCATTATGTTGGTCAGCCTGGCCCAGCCCAGCCACCTGCCTGCCTGAGCAGGTGGCTCAGTCAGAAGGGACCTTGGTGAAGGAGTGGTGGCTTTGAAGCTTCTATCCGCAGAGCCACTCTTCATAGGCAAGGAAGCAGAAGTTCAATTTGTGAAACAGCTAAAAGGTGGAGTGGCTTAGCACCCCACCCCGTCTGCCTCCCTTCTAGGGTTCCCTAAGGCTGGGCTTCTCAAACTTTGTTCCCCCTAAGAGCAGCAAAGGTGAGCATGCTAAAAAACAAAACAAAACCCGGGTGCCATGGCTCATGCGTAATCCCAGCACTTTGGGAGGCTGAGGCAGGTGGATCACCTGAGGTCAGGGATTTGAGACCAGCCTGACATGGTGAAACCCCATCTCTACTAAAAATACAAAAATTAGCTGGGCATGGCGGCATGTACCTATAATTCCAGCTACTAGGGAGGATGAAGCAGGAGAATTGCTTGAACCTGGGAGGTGGAGGTTGCAGTAAACTGAGATCATGCCATTACACTCCAGCCTGGGTGACAGAGTGAGACTGTCTCAAAACAAAACAAAACAAAACAAAACAAAAACAACAACAACAAAAAAACCCCAACACTCTTTTTCCAGGACTCACCCAAGAGATTCAAACCCAGCTGCTCCATATGCTGGCGGGTTGTGGGGTGGTCAGATCTGAGGTGGGGCCCCGGAAGCAGCCTGCTGTAACAGACTCCCCATGGAGATGATTGGGACACAGATGGTTCTCAGATTGCCCTTGTAGAAGGCTGGTCTCAGATGTTCATGAACTTCTGAAATGGCATGCACAATGTTAAGAGTGTGCATTGTCCCCAGGAGAGGATCCACAGGCACCATCTGTCTTGGAGTCACAACCCATAAAACTTTAGAACTGCTGGCTTCAGGGTTGTTTTATGGAGTTGGAGCCTAATGTCTAGAGAAAGGTCACCAGGGAGCCAATGGCAGAGCTGGGTGGAGAGGGCTGGTCTCTCATGCCTCTCAGCACATTGTTGGCTTTGCTGTGAAGGTGGTCAGAGACTGTAGACCTGTCCCTCTGTCTGGGCCTCAGTTTTCCCAGCTGTAAAATGGGGGTTGGACAGGATAATCCCAAATTTTCATGCAGCTTTGATCTGTGGTTCTGGAAGTCAGGTCTCCTGCTGCCCAGTCCAAGTTCTCTGTCCTTTTCCTTGCTCCTTCCTGGCTTCACCCACCACTGGGGGGACCTTCCTCTTAAGCATCTTCCACCTTCAGAGATTCTGGACATAGCCTGCATTCTGGCCCCTTGAATCCCTTCTGTCGGACCACATGCCCAAATGCTCAAGCCCTTTCTCCTTTTCCATCCCCACTCACCATAAGTGAGCAAGGTGCCCATGAATCTGGGGAAGCTGAAGGTGGCCTCTGTTCAGAGCTGGACATATGGGTCAGTGCCAAGGGGAGGGCTGCGAGAACTAATTTTCTGAGGCTCCTGGGACATGCCCAGTGCTTCCTATGTCTTTGCCCCAGCTCCCTCTGTTCCTCCCTGCCAAGAATGCCACCCCCATCATTCCCCAATCACTGTTGAAATCCTGTCTGCCTTTTCAAGGCTCAGCTCAGATGCCAGCCTATGTCCTACAAAACCTTGTAAGCCCTCCCCCTCACCCCAAGATGAAATTTGTCTTTAACTCCTCTGCACTCCCTTAGTACCTTATCTGTTCCCCTCTGGGGGATGAGTTCTGTTTGGTCTTAGCTTTATCCAGGGAGGTGGCTGTTTTCTTCCACCAGGTTGTGAGCACTGGGATGTCTTATGTCTTATTCTTTGCTTCCCAGCACCTAGCATGGGGCTGTGCACAGAACAAGTGCTTAATTGAGGCTTACTAAGTTTGCAGAATCTGCATCCAGCTCTGGGCTGAGCTGGCCTTTCTACAGCCCCTATGGCCCATGTCACTGGCAGGCCATGGTTTCTCACATGGCCCCTCCCTCTATTTGTGGATTGAAGGGAGGCCAAGTAGGGCAATGAGTAAGAACTTAAATTCCAATCTTGATTCTGCCATTTCTGGGCTGTGTAACCTTAAGTAGATCATTTCCCCTCTCTGAGCCTTAATTTTCTCAGTTTAAAACAAAGAGGTAGGGATGACAAGTCTATTGGGGGCTTGGGAGAATTAACTGAAGTGCTTTGTGTAAAATGCTGATAAAAGCATGGCAAAGAACAAATAGCTAATAAATGATTATGATTTATTATTTTTTGGTTAATAGTTATTACCATTGTTTCAACAAACATCTACTACGTTCTGAGCATTGTGCTGCGGGGGCCAAGGTGAGAGATAAAAAAAAATAATAATAATGACAGGAGTTCCTTGGTCTCCAGGGTCTTAAGGTCAAATGAGGCAGTAAGACTCTAGTACAAGCAGTCAGTGTCTGGCAGAGATGTGGCTGAGTGAGTTGAGGGGTGAGTCATTAGTGTAGATGCCAGGCTAGAGGTGACATTTGAGCCAGAAGGGCATGAAGCAGGAAGGGCAATGACAGTCTGGGAGGAGGCCCATATTCCCTGTGGAGAATGGGGAAGTGGGGTGCATATTTGGAGAGTTTTAGGAAGGATATGGGAAACAGCAGAGCAGAAGCAGAGTTAGAATCTCCCTGCAGAAGGGGCATAGGGTCGGCACCCCGGATGGAGCAGGAGCTTCAAGCTTTGTTTTGCCAAGAAGAATTTGGGGGAGTGATGACTCATGGTGCCGCCATTGAGAGTGAGAGAGAGACTGCGGGAAGGTAGCGTAGAAGAGTGAGGCTTTATGGCAGAGGAAGCGGGGACCAGGGAGGTGGGGGGACATTGTCCCTCTGCCCAGGCTTGTGCTAAGAATGGTGAGGTGGGCTTCAGTTCCGGGCTTCTGCAGGGCTGCCTGTTTATCTGGCCAAGATTGGGATTTGAACATTGATGTCTGAAGTTAAAGTACAAAATGACTCCAGAAATGTCAGAATCTCTATATGTCAGAGCCCACTAGCAGAAGTGATCTCTGAATCCACCTCCCTCATGCCACACCATGCAGGTGGGAAGCAGAGGCCTGGGAGGAGGAGATGGCACCCAAGAACACCTAGTGAACTGGCCCTGCGCACTCTGGATGGACTGTGGACCTAGGCCTGTGTTAGGGTGAGGAGGGGGCCGGAGAACCCACGAAAGATGTACGTGACAAGCAAACGTCAAGCTGGGAGCAGTCTGTTGCTAGGGTGTGTGCGTGATCCCAGGTGAGTGGGATGTGAGTGGGCCAGAGCCGTCATCATTCCAGGCTTTCCTTCCGGAAAAGGAGAAAGGGCCACATAGGTGGGAGCCAGGGGAATATTGGGATGTGGGGGAAATCAGGGGGTGGCTTGAGAAGAGGAGGCTGTTGCCAAGCAGCAAGAGATATGACTAGATGAGAACAGAAGAGGCACCCTAGCGTCTGTGGGCCTGGCTCTATACAGCCCTGGACTGTAGAGGTATCACCTCCATTGCAAGGGAAGAAACCAGGACTCCCAAGGTCAGAGCTAGGAAGAATGGAGTCAGGAGTGGCATCCAGGGCTGGGGGACTTCAAAGCCATGTCTCTGGCATGCCCTGGGTGGCAACCATTCCAGTTTTTGTGAGATCCTGGGGTCAAAGGGGTCAAGGAAGTACTCAGCCCAGGGCAAGTCATCTTTCACTTCCTTTCACTTCCCCTCCATCAATCTGCCCATCGAGCAGGACTGTTTTCTTCTACTTTACCCACCCCGCTTAATTTGTTGATGAAAAATATTTATTGAGCACCACTATGTGCCAGGCACTGCCCTTGATTTCATGGAACTTATGCCATCACTCCTTGGCACCGAGGGCTATCCCACATTGCCAGGGAAGGATGGGAAGGAGGAGGGGAGGGGGCCACTGGCCACTTCTCTCTCCCTTTACATGAGTCACTCCCTCTTCTCAGCTTCTATCCCCTTGCAAATGCCCTAGCCCCAGATGGTTCTTGTTGGAACTACCTCCTGCCTAAATGAAAACCAGTCAGAGTTAATTGTTAAACCTAATAGCTGGTGAGAGTTTCACTCTGCTGGGCTGGTGGGAGTGGGACTGCACCCTAGGGGAGGGGTGGAGTCACCCAGGTTTTTCTGGCTGGTACCTGCCACCTTTTCCCTACTCTGGAATCTGCTTCCAGGGCCCTCTCCTCCCCTCTTCCCCAGGGGGCAGGCTGCCATCTGGCCCTTTCCCCTGCCTCCAGCTAAGGTGTCCCTGGGAGGTGAGCACTGGCTCTGGCCTTAGTCCAAGGGCCTCTGGGTGAGTGCTCTTAGGGGAGGTGTGGGGGAGGGCAGGGTGTCTAGCCCTGGAGACCTGCCCAGAGGCCAGGCAGCCAGTGGACCTTGCTGGCTTTGCCTCCTGCTGGGTGTGGGTGGGGGAGCTAAGGATGGTGTCATAGTGGCCTAAGCCCTACACACAGGACCACTGCCCGTGCAGCCCATGCTATGCCATTGTCCTGCCCTCCTTCCCTTTTGTCCTCTTCACTGAGTTTCTTATTCTGGGCCATTCTCTGCCAACAGACTGGGAGGTATGGGCACCCTGAGAATAGTGGCAAAGGCTTATTCCTTCTTCTAGTAGACTGAGCCTCAGGGTAGGCCCCTGCCAAAGTTTAGGGACAGAGCTCAGGTTTCCGAGTCAGCGGGCCTAGTCAAAGCTGGGTGACTTTGCGCAGGTGACTTACCTCTGTGAGCCACAGCCTCATCCTCTGAACACTACAGGAGTTCCTATTTGGGGGGGTTTGAGGAGTCAGTGAAGTATACTGGGTACTCAGATCCCATTGTCACCATCACTGTGTAGGCACCAGAGGTAAATATTAATATTAGGTTCAGTAAGGTTTTGTTAAATGAGTAGATGCCATTCTATTCAGAGGTAAGCTCACAGAGGTAAGTCAGCTTTACCTCCGAGGCTTAGCTCTGGGCTAGGGCCAAGGAGGCCATCAGCCCAGGCCCTCAAGGACTTGACTGCAGAGCTGCAGCTGCCCCATACAGCAGCCTTAGTCACATGTGGCTGGTGGACATGTACAATGTGGCTAGGACCACCGAGGAACTGAACTTTTTGAACTCTATCGCCCAGGCTGGAGTGCAGTGGCACAATCTTGGCTCATTGCAACGTCCACCTCCCAGGCTGAAGTGATTCTCCTGCCTCAGCCTCCAGAGTAGTTGGGACTACAGGCATGCCCCACCATGCCTGGCTAATTTTTTGTATTTTTAGTAGAGACGGGGTTCCACCATGTTTTCTGGGCTGGTCTCAAACTCCTGAGCTAGGGCAAAGTAATCCCAAAGGATTACAGGCATGAGCCACCACGCCCAGCCGAATTTTAAATTTCATTTAATATTTAATTTTATTTGATTTTAGCTAATTTAACATTTTAAAAGAATGCTCCATTTATTTATTGACAAACTATACGTGTTTGGAAACTTAGATTTGTGAATATACCTTTTTTTCTTTCCCCCCCGAGACGGAGTCTTGCTCAGTTGCCTAGGCTGGAGTGCAGTGGCACGATCTCAGCTTACTGCAAGCTCCACCTCATGGGTTCATGCCATTCTCCTGCCTCAGCCTCCTGAGTAGCTGGGACTACAGGCGCCCGTCACCACGCCCGGCTAATTTTTTTTTATTTTTAGTAGAGATGAAGTTTCACCATATTAGCCAGGATGGTCTCGATCTCCTGACCTCGTGATCCACCCACCTTGGCCTCCCAAAGTGCTGGGATTACAGGTATGAGCCACTGCACCTGACGCCTTTTTTTTTTTTTTTTTAAATCATAAAGGTGGCTGGGCGCGGTCGCTCACGCCTGTAATCCCAGCCCTTTGGGAGGCCAAGGTGGGCAGATCACTTGAGGTCAGGAGTTCGAGACCAGCCTGGCCAACATGGTGAAACCTCATCTCTACTAAAAATACAAAAATTAGCCGGGTGTGGTGGTGCACTCCTGTAATTCCAGCTACTCAGGAGGCTGAGGCAGGAGAATCGCTGGAACCCGGGAGGCGAAGATTGCAGTGAGCTGAGATGGTACCACTACACTCTAGCCTGGGTGACAGAGTGAGACTCCATCTCAAAAAAAATAAAAAAATAAAATAAAATAAAATAAATTGTAAAGGCTTAAGCCTGTAATCCCAGCCCTTTGGGAGGCCGAGACGGGCGGATCACGAGGTCAGGAGATCGAGACCATCCTGGCTAACACAGTGAAATCCGGTCTCTACTAAAAAATACAAAAAACTAGCCAGGCGAGGTGGCGGGCGCCTGTAGACCCAGCTACTCGGCAGGCTGAGGCAGGAGAATGGCGTAAACCCGGGAGGCGGAGCATGCAGTGAGCTGAGATCTAGCCACTGCACTCCAGCCTGGGTGACAGAGCGAGACTCCGTCTCAAAAAAAAAAAAAAAAAAAAAATTGTAAAGGCAAGGAGAATCTAAATATCTTATGAATATTTAGCACCTGAATCAAGATGTATTGTAAGTATAAAATACACATTGGATTTAGAAGAGGATGTATTAAAAAGTAAAATATCTCTGTAGTCTTTTTCATTTTAGTTTTAATTTTTTTTTTAGAGACAGATTCTCACTCTGTTGCACAGGCTGAAGTGAGTGGCACGATCGTAGCTCACTGCAATCCCTGAACTCCTGGACTTAAGGGATCCTCCCACTTCAGCTAGTAGCTGGGACTATAGGCATGTGTCACCTCACCCAACTAAATTTTTTTATTTTTTGTAGAGACAAGGTCTTGCTATGTTGGCCAGGCTGGTCTTGAACTCCTGGTCTCAAGAGATCCTTCTGCCTCAGCCTCCCAAAGTG
Source organism: Macaca mulatta (assembly GCF_049350105.2). Lineage (NCBI taxonomy): Eukaryota > Metazoa > Chordata > Mammalia > Primates > Cercopithecidae > Macaca > Macaca mulatta. Next base: position 88,946,498 of record NC_133415.1, read on the forward strand.
TGGGGATTACAGGCTTGAACCACCGAGCCAGGCCTATAGTATTTTTTACATTGATTACATGTTGAGATAGATATATTGGGTTAAATGAATATATTATGAAAATTAATTTCCCTCATTCCTTTGCACTTTTTAAAATGTAGCTACTAAGGCCAGGCACGATGGCTCACACCTGTAAACCTAGCACTTTGGGAGGCCGAGGCAGGTGGATTGCTTGAGACCAGGAGTTCGAGACCAGCGTGGGCAACATGGAAAAACCCTGTCTCTACTGAAATTACAAAAATTAGCCAAGCATGGAGGTGCGTGCTTGTAACCCCAGCTATTTGGGAAGCTGAGGCATGAGAATTGCTTGAATGCGGGAGGCGGAGGCTGCAGTGAGCCAAGATCATGCGTCTGCACTCCAGCCTGGGTGACACAGCGAGACTCTGACTCAAAAAATAAAATAAAATAAAATAAAATGTAGCTACTATAAACTTTTAAATTACATACATGGCTTGCATTATATTTCTATTTGACAACACCATTGTAGACGGAGTTGAGCTGGACACGTTCGATTAATAATAGAAGACTACATAAAGACTAGTTATTTGGGGAAGGTTGGGAGGTCAATGAAGGATGGATATTCCCCACCTCACCCCAGCCTGGGCCTTGCCCCTTGGTGGAATGTTACCTTGGACAGCCCCATAGCCTTGAGGATAAGATCAGGGCTTCTGATGGCAAATGAAAAACCTTGGTCTGGGTCCTCATCCTGTCCATGCCCTTCACTTGCTGTGTGTGTGACCTTGGACACTTCTCTTTGCTGAACCTGAGCCTTTCATCTGCAAACTGAGACTAATGGTGGTTGAGGGGATGGCCTGAGAAATAATCTGAGTGAGTATTTAGCACAGTGCCTGGCATGCCCAAGCAATCAAATATTTGCTGTTTGGTGGTTGCTACTACTGTTAGTGTGGGGGCTGTTGCCACGACAGTACTGTTGCATCCAGCAGCTCATATTCAGTTATTCCATGTGTCTCAAGGGACACTGGCCAGAGGGGAAGAAGTTAAAATAGCTTGAGGGTGGGAGTTGGGATGGGGATTTGTATGATACCTCATCTCATACCTTTGTATGATACCTCAAGAGATTGCTTGGTTTTCGGGTAGCTCCTTGGATATTCCTTTCTGCAAGTGATCAGGCAAAGATAAATTCCCATTTTACAGATGAGGAAACTGAGGCCTGTGAAGGGAAAGTGACCTGGCTACACAGCCGGAACCTGAATGCAGGACATCCTGCCCCTGTCATGGTGGTATTGGTGTCAGCTGATGCCACCATTCGAGGTTGTAGGAGCAGCGCCTGACCAGAAATCCAGAGCTTGTAAGGAATGGTTATTATTAGTCTTCTGTAACTGGAAAGGATCTTAACATTGTTTAGTACAACAGTCTCATTCTGAAGTCGAAGAAACAGAGATGAGAAAGACAGAGTGAGAGAGAGAGAGAGAGAGAGAGAGAGAGAGAGAGAGAGAGAGAGAACTGCTGATCACATAGCAAGTTGGTGGCCAAGCTGGAACTGATTCTGTTTGCTTAGATCCAACCTTCAGCTCAGCCCCAGCAGGATGGACCGCCCTGCTTGTCAGCGCCCTTCTCTCCTGCCCAGTCCCCAGAGAGGGCTTCTGAGAAAGAGGCTTTTGTTTCATCAGCTCCTCCTGGTTTCCTCTCAAGGTAGCTGCACACGCATGCACACACACACACTCACACCCATTGGCCCCAGTTTGCATTTGTTACACACACACACTCTCACATCCTATTGGCCTCAGTTTGCGTTACACACACACACACACACACACACACCCCATTGGCCTCAATTTGCATTTGTCCCTATTCCAGGTTTAAAGGGCCCTGAAATTTGAAGCCTATCCACACATACCTACTTTCTGGGTATCCTCAGAAAGACCATGAGCTTTTACATCAAGGAGGCCTGAGTTCAAATCCTTCTTCTATCTCTGATTCTCTCTGTGACCTTGGGCAAGTCACTTGTTCTTTTTTGACCTCAACTTCCTCGTCTGAAAAGCAGGAACAGGAATGGTATATGTACAACCTAGTGGTTTAGCTGAGTTCCAGACCCCAGCCACCAGTGTAGGGGTCTCAGCTCTGCCACTTATTCACTGCCTCGTCTTCAGTGAGTCATTTCATCCTTCTAGGTCTCGGTTTCCCCATCTTTGAATGGCGCTGCTACCTCTTGGACAGTTGTGATAAGGTACCTTGCTGAGCTGTTCACAGGTGTCATCTCATTTAGTCCCCCCTATTAGCCCTGGAAGCAGACACTATTACTCCTATTTTCCAAATGAGGAAGTAAAATGACTTGCCCTGGGCCACATAGCTAGTTAAGTGTTAGAACCAGAATTCAAACCAGGTCTGAGTGACTCCAGAGCCTAAGCTCATAAACCACTGTACGTTCTTCCTGTTCACCTGATTTTCGTATTCTACATGAAGTAGGAACACCTCATCCCACCTGGAGACTGACCTGAGTGTGTGAGTCCAGAGTGCCTGTAGCTTCTCCCTCCAAGTCTCCTGCTCCATTGCATACTAAGCCTGACCTGTGGTTGGAGCTCAAAGAGGACTGAAAATGTACTTACATACTCTGAGTGAATTACACCAGAACAGGGTGTGAATGCTAAAAAGACCCCGAGGGAGGCCGGGCATGGTAGCTCACGCCTGTAATCCTAGCACTTTGGGAGGCCAAGGTGGGTGGATCACTTGAGGTCAGGAGTTTGAAACCAGCTTGACCAACATGGTGAAACCTTGTCTCTACTAAAAATACAAAAAATTAGCCGGGCATGGTGGCGCATGCCTGTAATCCCAGCTACTTGGAAGGCTGAGACAGGAGAGTTGTTTGAACCTGGTGTACGGAGGTTGCAGTGAGCCAAGATCGCGCCATTGCACTCCAGCCTGGGTGACAGAGCGAGACTCCGTCTCAAAAAAAAAAAAAAAAAAAAAGAAAAGGAAAGACCCCGAGGGATCACTGATTCCAACCATATTTATTTCACAGACGGGGAGACAAAGGCAAGGAAAGGCCAAGTGGACAGCAGGGGGTATAACCATGGCACCTGAGGAGGAACGTGGAGATTGGGGCCCCCACTTTCCTTCCTCCCCATACGTCTAGTCCACCAGCAAGTTCTGGGGATACCACGTCTTAAATACCTCTTGAGTCCGTCCACCTCTTTCTATCTCTTCTGCAACCACCCTAGCCTAGGCCCTTGTTATATCTCCCCTGGATAATCACAACAACCTCCTAACTGGTGTTCCTACAGCTTCCCCTGCCCCTCTTCCATCCAGCCTCTACCCTGCAAGCCAGTGGTTTCTCTTTGCTCTTACAATAAAGAGCGAATCTTCACCTTGGCCTCCAAAGTCCTTCACTGCCTGGCCCCTGCCACCGCTTCAGGTGCATATTTGTTACTTTCTATTTTGCTTTCCGCCTTGTCACAAGGCCTTTTTGTTTAACAGGTTCAGCAACTTCCCTAAGGTGCCTCAGACAGTCAAATGCCAGCCTCTCAATTTCCAGCACATGCTGGGCTCATGAACTCCTGTTCTGAGGAGCTAACGCTGTTTCCTCTCTCTAGGTGCCTGACTGACAGAAGTTCTTGCCCCTGGGGAGCTGGTGTGGACAGAGGAGGGGTGAGTGTTCTAGAGGCACAGCCTTATTATTCTCCTGCTGAGGTTGGACAAAGAGGTCTTCTAGGCCCTTGGGCTCTCAATTTTGACATATTTGACTGCTGGGGAAGTGTGAGGCTTTGTTTCTGGTGGCATTGAAAACAGGGGCAGTACTGGGGGCCCTCCCTGGTTTTGGCTTGTTTTGGGGTAGGAGCTGAAATGCATATTCATCAAGCTCTGTATTCAACAACAGGCTTTGCCTCTATTGCTCATCCATGCCACCACGGCTGGTGAAGGACGGTGCTGGGCCTGGAAGCTGGCCCCACGGCCCTTGCCTGCCTTTGCTTCACCACTCCTAGGTCATAGACTAGATTCAGAAGAGAGTGTTTTCATCCTGGCCCTGCCCGTTGACTACTATATGACCTTCCTTTCTATTGGCCTCAGGGTTGCGTCAACATTGTTGGGTCAGGGGATAGGGGAAAGTAGGGTCAGACTAAATGATTTGTTTTCAAACAGAGGGAACTCTCCTTTTCCATTGCACCCCAAAGAATCTCAATGTACAAAACAACTAAAGGGGTTGCAGTGTGTGTTGGAGTTGGCATGGGGCTGGCCAGTTCCTCAACCCCAGAAGCCCCCAGACAATGCAACTGACCTTTTCTTGGCTTTATGAAAGACACTTTGGAAACCACTGACCTGGGGCGTGTCAAAGCTTCTTCCCAGCTTGGAGGTGCTGTGACTCTGGCAGGGCGAGGGAGTAGAGAGGGAACTCAGCCAATGGAGTTACATTGATTGGGAAATTTCGAAGTAACATGCAAATGTCACTGTGATGTTACTAGTAAGGCACAACTGCCAGGGCTGTGATGTTGCCATTCTGGAGTCCTCTGGTTTTTAATTTTGGTTCGATGTGAAGTATCTTTGTACCCCTAGGGAAATTTTCCATTTGTGTGTGTGTGTGTGTGTGTGTACACATGTGTGTGCACCTGTAGGGAGCAGGAACTATGGGGAATGAAGTGTGGCCAAGCCAGGCTGGGACAGGTAGAATGAATGGTGGGCAGAGCTGGGAGCATGTTGCTCCTGGGGGTGGTGGGGATAGGGGGTGGCTTTAGCTCAGTTAAAAGGAGCGATTTGGCTCCTTCCTACAGGGGCCCCATGGAGATCTCTGGGCAGGAAGCACCGGGAACAAGGAATCCTCTGTCCGCAGCCACAGCACAGCCAGGACAGAGGAGGTGGATTAGGAGTTCCCGGGAGGGAGCCTACCCAGCCTTTCCCTGACATTTGGGCAAACTTGTGGGGAGATGCGGAGCTCAAGGTATGTGCGCATAGGGAAGGTGGGGCCGTTAAGGGGAGGTTGAGATCAGCTCATGCATTTATTCCACACATTCCTCAAGCTTCCTGAAGCCTTTCAAGGAGCGAAGCTCAGAGGCAGACAATTCTGTAGGAGTCAGAGCCAAGAAAGATGAGACTCTAGGTATTAACCACCATCAGTTTACTGAAGGAGACAGGAAATGTGAGAGATAATAAGACTTTCACAGGCAGCTGGGTGCAGTCGGAGCTATTTGGCCTGTGTGTCTAGAGCCCCACATTCAAATTCTTGCTCTACAGTAATGGTCTCATGACTTCCCCTTTCTGAGCCCTCGTTTCTCTTTCCATAGAACTCAGATGAACACATCAGCCCTAGCTACTTCTCAATGCTTTTCTAAGTGTCAATTAGAATGGAGTTTTTCAAATCTTTTTGGACAGCAGAAACCCAATACTGTAAGCATTTATAGCAGAACTTGTCTGGTTCTGGGGCAGTTTCCCCAGAATTTTGCCCTCCTCATGGCTCTTAGTTTCCTGGGTGCTTTTGGAGATACCTCTGCAAATTCCCAGGGCTCTAGGAAGCAGGGTCTAAAGACACTGGGTCAGGGTATTCTTGAGAACAGGCTTTGAAAACTGCCCAACTGCAACCCAGATGATAGGGGTGGTGCCACGTACACAAGAGTTGTTATAATACTGGCTTCTGCTTGGCCCTGCCCATGGCCAGCACTGACCTTATCTTAGTTAGGGTCTATACAATTGGGCATGGCTTTTTTCCAGAAACCAGTGACAAAAACTCAACTCAAAGTGGCTTTAAACCAAAAAATGACTTTAATGGATCCTGGGGCAGTTCATGGGTCTGAAGAATGAGGAATCAGGTTGACACTCTCTCTGCCATCACTGTTTGTCACCTTTAAGCTGTCCTCTGCCCCAGCTTAGCAATCCAAACAGAAAAGGGAGACTCTTTTTCTTCTAGAATCTGTATGTCAATCCAAGGGAAGGACTCTGAGTGGTTCAGTCACTGTTGCTGGGAGGATAGGAATATTCTGAGTGGCCAGGTGTGGGTCAGGTGCCTACCCATGTAGCTAATGTAGGGGCACAGCTAGCACCAGACATAGTGGGAGTAGAAGACTGTTGGCAGACCACGAGAACATGCTAGGATATTAGTGGAACCCTAGGTTGTAACAGCTCATAGGCCTGCAAGGGGCTGTAACTCCCCTCTTCAGTTATAGTAATGCAAATGCCAACAATAATAACAATAGCGAATGTGCATTGAATTACTCTCTCTGTGCCAGGCATGTTCTGTTGCTTTATGTGTATTCTTTCATTTAACTCTCATGACAGTCTTTGGGTAGGTCCTATTATTCCTATTATTTCCCCATATTATCGATGAGGAAACTGAGGCCCTGTTAAATTAAGGCCACACTTTGAGTAAGTAAGGGAGCTGGGTTTCAAGCCCAAGGTGTCTGGCTTCAGAGACCATGCTCTGACCACTGCATCTCCAGCCTCTGTTTGGTAGGCCAAGTAGCCATCTTGCTTTTGCTTGTATGCACGGAGCTCATGACCTACCGAGGCAGCCCAGGCCCAGGTTGCACTGCTCTGCCTGTTGAAAAGGGCTTCCCTATGCAGTGCACATGTCTACCTCCATACAAATCCATCCAGACAGCATATGGCTCTGTGTTAGGTGTTTCAGGAGATATCAAGAAAAATCATCCATGAATCTGCCTGAACGGTCACCATCACAATAAGTCACATTACTGACATTGTGCCAGGCTCCATGCTGAACTCTTTATGTGCATTATGTCATTTAATTGCAACAGCAGGCCAGGTGCAGTGGCTCACACCTGTAATCCCAGCACTTTGGGAGGCTGAAGCGGGTGGATCAATTGAGGTCGGGAGTTTGAGACCAGCCTGACCAACATGGTGAAACCCCATCTCTACTAAAAATACAAAAATTAGCCAGGCGTGGTGGTGCACACCTGTAATCCCAGCCATTTGGGAGGCTGAGACAGGAGAATCACTTGAACTCAGGAGGTGGAGGTTGCAGTGAGCTGCGATCGTATGACTGCATTCCAGCCTGGGCGACAGAACAAAACTGTCTCAAAAATATAATAATAATAATAATTGCAACAACAACTCCAGAGAGTGGGTTCTGTTATTGTCCCCATTTTCCAGGGGAAACTGAGGCTCAGAGGGAGTAAGTAACTAAGAAACTGCAAAGCTGGTATTTGAGTTCAGGTCTGCCTAGCTCCAGAGCCTGTACTAGAACCCACTGCAGTCAGCTGTGTGCCCTAGAGGGGGAATACATGTGTGCAGATGTGATTGTGACACAGTCAGCATGCAAATTGCCACTGAGAGGGACAGGAAAAATGCAACTGAAGTTCAGAGGAGAGAGGTGAGGGAAAGGGGGAGAAGGGGACATTTGATCTAAGTTGAAGGGAACTAGGATTTGGACATTCAGTTCAGGGAGGGATCTCCAGGAAGGGTTGGAAGAGAGAAGCAGGGGTAGTGAAGCTTGGGGAGAATGAAAGAGCTGAGGTGGGGGTGAGGATGGGGGGTGTTGTGGCCAGCTGTGCTTTCAGGCCCCACAGAAGGTGCCTCCTTCTTCCAGACTGTTCTCTTCATAGATGTGAAGAGGTTTGATCTTCTCCAGGAGAGCTCAACACAGGTGCTCAGTTCCTTCCTTTCCTCCTGATGTGAGGTGGACAGGCCCTATCTGGAGGGTAGACAAGGTACCTGGGCACCAACAGCTGTCAGTGCTTCATTCCCTTCTTCCTGGTGGTGAATGGAGGGAAGAATGGTCCATTCCCCAGGGATCAGCACTTTCTCCAGACAGCACAGTGCTCCAGGCACCAGAATGGCTGGACTAGCCATTCAGGAGGGTTCTCCATGTCCTCCCTGGATAACAGGCTGAAGCATGTGCCTCTCACCCATGGAGGGGCTCCTTTCTCCTGTGCCCTCCCTTAGCTAATCTCATCCATTTGTCAGAAGGTGGATAATGCCCCCCAGAGGCCTGGGCTCTGTTCCTAAAGTGCCTTTGGATTTTTCTCCAAACAACACAGGTGGGAAATTGGGGGAAGAGTATGATGTAGTGCTAGGAGCTCTCTTGGTTTCAAAGGGTAGAATAGCAGTTATTTTTCCTGAGCTGGACTCACAGTGAGTCAGGGGTTTTATCATCCCATTTTGCAGATAAGGAAGTTGAGGTTCAGAGGAGGAAAATGATGCAAATGCAGTTGTCACATGAAATGTGAATGACTGTGCCATTGTCTCCTGAAGGAAGGACGTAAACCTAGAGACTCAACATGGAAAACTGCCCCTTCCCTCCCCTGCTCTTGCCCATCAATTCTTCCTCCTGTGGCAGTGGCTCTGAAATGCTGACTCTGGCTACCCTGGCTGCTCTCTGTCCTCTCCTCTACATGGTAACAGATCATTCCTCCTGGCCTGCCTGAGAGCTAGAGGGGTGTCTCTGGGGGACCCAGGCCTCAGGAATGTTGCCCACATAAGGTCCAGATGTCCATTATTTCTTCTGTGACTCTTATGGTCTCTGGAGTCCCTGGATTTCTTCAATCCTTCTTGAAGGAATTCTAGCATTTCTGTAAGGGGAAAAGACGCAGAGAAGGACAGAAGAATTCTTTCATTAGGGTCCTTCAACCCCATGGCCCTTATCACCTGGCTCACACTAGAATTAGAATCAAAGTCCTTTATATTTTTTTCTACAAAAGGCTTCTTTGTTTGTTTGTTTGTTTTTTAGGGCTTTTCAATTTTTCATCTTATCTGATTTTCCTTGTAATCCTGCGAAATAAGGCAGGAAGGGTATAATTATCCCCATTTTGTGGGTGGGTTAACTGAGGCTCAGAGAAGGTAAGTGACTTCTCCAAGTTTGCACAAAAGATAGTGGCAAACAGGGCTAGAGCAGGGCTAGAAGATAGAAGCCAGTGTCCAGGAATCCTGACCTTTCTTCTCAGTGCCCAGTGCTGACAGCTACTGGGACAGCCTCTGGCTGGCCTCTTAGTCCCTCTCCACCTCCATCCAGGACTCCCTCTCTGGTTCAGCCCAGTGTGGGGGAGGGGTCATGTCCCTTGGTTAAGCAAACCTTAACCAAGCACTTCTATAATTGAGCTATCCCTGAGGATGGTGAGATACTGATATCGATGTGCCAAGACCTCTCTCATTCTCAGTAGTCAAGAGGGAGACTCAGATGAAGAACCAAGCCCTGACAATATGTTGTGATTAGTACTGAAGGGAGGTGGGCTCAGGGGCTGCAATGCCTGTTCGGACCTTTCCAGGCTTCCTAAGGCCTCCAGAGTAAAGCCTCACTCACCAGTTCTGTATCTGAGAGTCCCCCAAATCCAGCCCCAACCTACGACTCTTGCCAATCTCAGCTAACATAACAGGCTAGTCTTTTCCTTCTGACAAGATGGACAAGATTAGTCATTTGTTAGGGGGCATCCCTCTGTGGGATGTTGGAGGAATGGGTTTCAGCCTGCTTGCTGCTCAGGGAGTAGATAGGGAAACTGAGGCAAGTGTCAGCACAATGGCTACATTCAGGACAGCTTAGAGAGGCAAGGCTAGGAAAAGACTTGGACTCGGCTAATATGATGGGCCTTTCCCCAGGAAAATCTACTGCTTTGTTTCATTAAATGAAACACAGATGGCGCGTGCCTATAATCCCAGCTACTTCAGAGGCGGAGGCAGGAGAATTGCTTGAACTGGGACCTAGGAGGTGGAGGTTGCAGTGAGCCAAGATCGAGCCACTGCACTCCAGCCTGGACTACAAGAGCAAGACTCCATCTCAAAAACAAACAAACAAAACACAGAGTGTACTGAGTGCCTATTTTTTGCTCTACTTCTATCCCAGAGAAATTCTTCCAAGGGGCACCCTGAGCTTTATCAGAAAAGTAGCACTTAGGCCAAACCAGAACCAGAGACCCAGGTTCTTAAGGAGCATTGGAGGTTATAGCTCAGCACTTGCCAGAACAACTGGGATTCTGGAATTACTGATGATGACTGCACAACTCCATACGTAAATATACTCAAGAGGAGTGAATTGTATGCTGTAAAGTGGTACATTTTATGGCATATGAATTATATCTCAATTTTTTTAAAAAAAGAATACCTGGGATTATATTAGAGCATGCCCTGCACATGTAGGTGCTTAATAGATATTTGTTGAATGAATGCGTTAATGAATGTAACATGTATTTATTCATTTTACTTAAAAATTTTTTTTTGATGTAAGAACATCTTATAAAGTACATTTGTTTGATCCTCACAGCAGCTGTGAGGAGGAGGCAAGGCAAGAATAATGATCCCCATTTAACAGATAAGGAAACAGAGGCCTGGAAAGATTAAATGACTTACCCAGGGCAGTTGAATTAAAGTTTTAGAGAGTTGAAATAAGTTTTTATGCTATCTCCTCCAGCCCCTGATTCATTAAGCAAACCTTAACCAAGCACTTCTATAATTGAGCTATCCTGGGGATGGTGAGATACTGATACCGATGTGCCAAGACCTCTCTCATTCTCAGTAGTCAAGAGGGAGACTCAGATGAAGAACCAAGCCCTGACAATATGTTGTGATTAGTACTGAAGGGAGGTGGGCTCAGGGGCTGCAATGCCTGAAGAGGCTCTGACCAGCCCTGGGGAGAGCAGGGTGATTGCCCTGGAGTCTGACAACTGACTGGACCAGGAAGGATCAGAAAGATGGCCAAAAGAAAGGACAAGGTGTGGCCGGGTATGGTGGCTTATGCCTGTAATCCCAGCACTTTGGGAGGCTGAGGTGGGCAGATCGCTGGAGGTCAGTAGTTGGAGAACAGCCTGGCCAAGATGTGAAACCCTATCCCCACTAAAAATACAAAAATTAGCCAGGCATGGTGGTGCATGCTTGTAATCCCAGCTACTTGGGAGGCTGAGGTGGGAGAATCGCTTGAACCTGGGAGGGTTGCAGAGTCGAGACTGAGCCACTGCACTCCAGCCTGGGTGACAGAGCGAGACTCCATCTTGAAAGAAAGCAAGAAAGAAGGAAGGGAAGGGGAGGGAAGGGGAGGGAAGGGGAAGGGAGGAGAGGGGAGGGGAGGGAAGGGGAGGGAAAGGTGGGCAGGGAAGGGAAGGGAAGGGTGGGCAGGGTAGGGTGTCTTCATGTCAGTCCAGGGTGCCCTTGAATCCTGTGATGAGATTAGGGCTGGCTTTGATTCAGAAGACCAGGAGTCACTGATGAATTTTAAGCAGGCGAGGAACAATGCTAGATTTCCCTCTGCCCTCCATCCAGGGCAAGCCCATTTCAGCCCATTCTTCAATACCACTCTCCCTGCCCACCCTCCTCCTCTGTACCCTCTGCACTGGTCACACGGTGAGCCTGATAGAGGTGAACTTGAGCCCAGGAGCCCTCTCTCTCAGACCAAGCTAGTCCTTGCTTCATCACTCCAAGTAGCCCTCCTCAGTTTGAGTCCGCCCCTGACATTGCTGTTCTGGCCTTCAACTGATCATAGCTAGAAACTGTCGGTAACATTATCACTAAGCGCTAATAACCATTAAAACAGATGCCCATTTATCAAGCCCTTACTCTAAGCCAGGCATGGTTATAAGTGATTCATTTCTGTGTCACTTAAAATCATTTAATCCTTATCCTAAGAAATAGGTTATGGCCGGGCGCGGTGGCTCAAGCCTGTAATCCCAGCACTTTGGGAGGCCGAGGCGGGTGGATCACGAGGTGAGAAGATCGAGACTATCCTGGCTAACATGGTGAAACCCCGTCTCTACTAAAAATACAAAAAATTAGCCGGGCACGGTGGCGGGCGCCTGTAGTCCCAGCTACTTGGGAGGCTGAGGCAGGAGAATGGCGTGAACCCGGGAGGCGGAGCTTGCAGTGAGCCGAGATCACGCCACTGCACTCCAGCCTGGGAGACATAGCGAGACTCTGTCTCAAAAAAAAAAAAAGAAATAGGTTATAGTATAGTCCCTAGTTGGCAGATCAGGAAACTGAGGCACAGAAAGGTGTCACAATTTGCCTAAGTGTTGGTGAAGGTGGGATTCAAAACCAGAGGCTGTACTGAGTCTTATCCACTGGACTGTAGAGCACACAGGAGGAAAAGGACAGTCAGTCCAGCTGAAGACTGAGTGAGCAAAGAAGGACTGGTCCGGTGAACTTGGAAAGCCCCAGAAGCACACATAGGCCTTGAAGTCCATACATTCAGTGTGATGGGCAATCTGCCTTTTGCCTTTGAATCTAGGATTTCTGAAGCTCTAGGCTGACTGTGTCCCTGTCTGTTTGATGTAGCCTGGCTGGAGCCTGAGCCCTGGACAGCCAGATTCATATTTTCTCTCTCATCTGTTTCTCTTTCTCCTACCCACCACCCCAGTGCTTGGGCCTAGAAATGGATTCTGCCTCCAGCTGCTCCTCCATTGAGTCCTGATTTAGTCAGCACATTGTTATTAAAAACTCCAATTTGTCCTGTGTACTGGGATACAGAGGCCAACATGGCAGGTAAACACATGCTGTGGTCTGGATGTTTGTGTCCCCCTATAATTTATTTGTTGAGATCCTAACCACCAAGATAATGGTATTAGGAGGTGGGGCCTTTGGGAGGTGATGAGGTCATGAGGGCTCCACTTTCATGGATGGGATTAATGTCCCTATAAAAGATCCCAGAGCCTTTGGTAGTTCATGAGCATGATGATTGGGTATTCACGTACGTGTGTGAGATGTGCCACCTTCAAACCTTGTTACAACATCAACGCATTACCTGTCTGACATGGAAAAATAAAGAGTGATCTCAGAGAGCTAGATTTCCCTTCTACCATATGATGACAAGCTAGAAGGAGCCATCTCTGAACCAGAAAGCCGCCCTCTGTAGACACAGAATCTGCTGGCACCCTGATCTTTGACTTCTCACAAAAATGTGAGAAACAAATTTTTGTTGTTTATGAGCCACCCAGTTGATGGTGTTTTGTTATAGCAGCCCGAAAGCAGAACTTCATGCCATTCTCTGGCATTTCCCAAGAGGCAGTGACAAAGATGTCTGTTGGTTCCTCCATGGGATGCATGATTTCAAATTTGGAAAAATACCTCTGTTGGGGGAGGTAGCATGTGCTGGGAGCCCTTGTGTTAGGGGTCAGGCTTGGGCTGTGATGCTGCCTCGTCTGTTGCCGTGCTGGGTGACCTTAGGCTGGTCCTTGCCTCTCTCTGGTCCTCTTCCTCCCCATCTACCAAAGGAGGGGATTGGCTGGAATATGAGAACAGTCCCTGGCGTTTGTGGGGCATTTGCCTGGTCTATGTGTCATGTGCTCACAGGAGCCCAGGCTGATTCCAAGGTCCCTTCCTGCCTGGCAGTTGGCTCCTGGGTCTCACAGGCCCTGGAAGTGACCTCTGGGCTGGGTAGCTCATCAGCTTCCCCACACTCTAGCCTGTGGGGTCTCCTGCTGGCTTCTCAGAGCTGACGGAACAGGTTCCAGCAACACAGCCCCTGACACAGAAGCCAGACCTGTCCAGCAGGGACCCCATGCACTGGTGGGTGTAACCTCTTATTCTTACCTTTGGGCAGGAAGTGGGGAAAGCTGGAGTGGGGATGGAGTGAGAGCAGACCTTCAAGGCCCCCTGGAACTATGCAGTTAACCTAGTCCTGCCTCAGGAAGGGTGGTGAAACCAAAGCCCTAGAAGAGTAGCTTTCCCCAAGACTTTGCCAAGTGTCACCAAACTATGCTGGAACCCAGATCTACTGATCCCTCCCTGCACAAGTGAGTCGTGTGCTCAGCTGTTACTGGGCGTTGCTCACGGAGTGGGGGAGGGCAAAGGATAGAGCCTGTGTGCACCTGGCCAGGTGGATAGTGGCCACATTTTATCCTGATGCTTATGGTTGGTGGGGGAGAAGTGTCTCCATGTCATTTGTCATGTTTCCCTGCCTCCTATCATGTTTCTCGGATAAGTTCCTGGGTCTCTTGCCCAATTGATTCAAACAGCCTATAGGTTGAGTGTCCAGAGGAGGGGGCGATGCAGAGGGCGAGCCTTTGTGCCAAATGGGGACAGGAGGCCTGGTGAGTCCTGCTGTGCACCGTTCCTGGTGGTGGAGCCGCTCAGCTGTGAGTGCCCATCCTTTCTCCTGGCCGTGGCCATGTGGCCTAGGCTAGCAGGCCCTGGAAGAGCCTCTCTGTGTCCTTCCTGGTTCTTGGTGTCTACAGCCTCACCCATAACCCTGAAGCTCTGGGCTCTGCTGCTCAGCTCTGGCACAGAGACTGGTTTGGCAGGTTTAGCCACACCCGTGAGCAGTGTGAGGGCTGGGAGCTGGGGTGGGGCACGGCTGAGGAGGCAGTGCTGCCCTGTGCTTCCCCCCATACCCCCAAATCCCAGCCTCACTTCTGCTGCCTTTTCTACCTTTCTCAAGGAAGGCTTCCTGGCAAGCTGGAAGGCAGAAGCCACGCAGACTTCTAGTCCTGGTTCCACTACTTACTCGGTATGTGGCCCTTGGCCAGCCCCTTTCCCTTCTTGGACCTCAGTGTCAGCACCTGTACAATGGGGCTTTGGGCTCAGTGATCCTCAGACAGCCACGTTGTATGATTCTAGTTGGGACTCTGCCATTTTCTCTCCATCCCTGAACAAACGATAGAGCACTGACTGCCGCAGGTTCTGCCTTGGTAAAATGAGTGCCTCGACCCTTGCTCGCTTCCTGGGGATGTCGATAGGATCAGCAACATCCTAGCAAGCATCCAGTCTCCATGGGAAAGTTTTCTTTCTATAGTTTGGCCTGCCCTTATCTGGTTCAAGCAGAAGGAGAGATGATACCTAGAGATGGGGCTTTCTCTAGGCCCCCTCCCACACTCCACTTACCCTGAGACCTTAATTGACTGAGAACCAGGCTTTCTGGACGGCTCTGTGATTGGGGGGAGGGGCAGAGGTAGAGAACAAGAACACAGAGGAAAGGCCCTCGCACTTGCTGCCTCTCGTTCCTCCCGACCTTCAGATCAGCCCAGGGTTCGGGGGAAGAGGGGAAGGCAAGAAAGTTCCACCGCTGCTACAGGCCCCCTCTGTGACACTGGGAAAATTGTGTACTCTCACTGGACCTCAGTTTCCCTATCTAATCAGGAAGACACATGTCTTCCAGATCACATGTCCTCAGAAAATTTAAGTTCTGTTGCTTTGTTTGTTTGTTTGTTTTTGAGACAGAATCTCGCTCTGTTGCCCAGGCTAGATTGCAGTGGCGCAGTCTCGGCTCGCTGCAACCTCCTCCTCCCGGGTTCAAGCGATTCTCCTGCCTCAGCTTCCCAAGTAGCTGGTATTACAGGCATCCACCACCATGCCTGGCTAATTTTTGTATTTTTAGTAGAGACAGGGTTTCGCCATGTTGGCCAGGCTGTTCTCAAACGCCTGGCCTCAGGTGATCAAAGACCTCAGGTGATCCACCACCTTGGCCTCCCAAAGTGCTGGGATTACAGGAGTGAACCACTGCGCCTGGGCAGAAAATTTAAGTTCTGACAATGTATAGATCAGAAGAAGGAATGGGAGTTAGATGAAGAGGACATTCCCAGTCTGAGATGGGGGATAGAGAGAGAAGAAAAAGGGAATTAACATTCATTGAGCACATATGTGCCAGTGCTATGACAATTACTTTGCATACAATACATACACCGTCTACATTCCCAAGTCTCCTTTCCAAGTGGCAGCCAGAGTGAACTTTGCAAAATACAAATTTGACTGGCTGCGGTGGCTTACGCCTGTAATCCCAACACTTTGGGAGGCTGTGGCAGGAGAATGGAACCCGGGATGTGGAGCATGCAGTGAGCCGAGATCACGCCACTGCACTCCAGCCTAGGCAACAGAGCAAGACTCCGTCTCCAAACAAACAAACAAAAACAAAAACACAAATCTGACCATGTCACTCAGTGCCTTTCCTCTGCCCTTAGAATAAAATCTAAACTCCTTACCATGGTGTACAGAACCCTGAGTGAGCCGGTCCCTGCTTCCCCTTCCAGATATCTATCTCTACTGGTCTCTATTGGTCATTGGAAATGATTCTATTGGTAATTTCCATCAGCCACAGGAGTCTTCTCTTTATTCATTTAGCAAATTCATTCCAGCCTCAAGACCTTTACACATGCTTAGGTTCCCTCTGCTTAGAATTCTTTTCCTGGCTCTTTGCCACCTTGGCTCTTTCTTACTCTTTACGTCTCAGTTTAATTTAGTCCTCCCACCCCCTGCACTGCTTTTTTCACCACCTCTTGATTCCTTCATAATGCTTATCACAATTTGTAGCTATTTGTCTTTTTCTTTTAATGTCATGTTCACTCTGGATTCCACATGGCATGGTACACAGTAGGTATTCAATAAGTATTTGTTGGATGAATGAATGAATGAATGAATGAGTTGTAAGGAAATGAGAGAGTGCTGGTTGAGTGCCTGGCATAGGGTATGGCTCTTAGGAGGTGCTCATAAATGGCAGCTTTTAGTGAAAACTGACATGGCAGAGATAATAAATACCCACCGATAGATTGCATACATGGTGGGTAGGAGATGCAGCGGGCAATTAAGGTTGGAAAGTGATGCGCTCGTGCCAGATCTTGGGGGTCCCTGATGCTTGGCCAAAGAGTTTAGACTTCCTGAAAGACAGTAGCTGGAAGTCATTGCTGGGCCATTAATGTAACTATAAAGCCCGACTTCTGAGATGTGGGCTCAGCCACTTTGTGTTCTCAAGGGGCTGTGCTGTATGGTGGTGGGGGTGCAGGGTGGCGGACAAACCCAGAGAGAGACAGGCTGGGAACCTTTCTGGTGTCATTCTCTGAGACAGGCTATTCCCACAGGCCCAGAAGGAGGGGACACAGTTAGGAGCATGCTGTGTTTTCTGATTCCACGTGGCCATTACACTGTTTCTGGGGAGTGGAGGTTAGGGGTGACCTAAGAGTCAGATGCTTGAATTTCTATTTGAGCCCCTTATCAACCCTTATCAACCGTGTGACTTCTGCTAGGCTCATTTGAATCTCTGATTCTGTTTCTTCATCTGTAAACAGGCTGCTGTTCGTACCTGTCTCATAGTTTTCTTGGGGAGGATCAATGAGGTAGAACCTGCAAAGGGCTTAGCAGAGAGCCTAGCACCTACTGAGCGCTCAGTAAAGGTGAGCTATTATCTTCCATTCAACAGTGGGGGATTCAGAAAGGTAGATTCAACCACAAGTGCACAGAGGCATGAAACAGGAGGGTGCTTTGGAATGGCAGGAGTTTCCTGTGTGTGTTGTGGATGGCAAGGAGGCAAGTGGAGTGGCAGGTGGGTCCAGCTCCTGCAGCCCGTGTGTACTGGCCAGGAGCTGACACTTTATCTGGAAAGCGATGAAGACACTGCAGGGTATTAGGCTGAGAATGATGTGATCCGATTTCTAGCAGTGGGGGGATGAATTGGAAGGGTAAGCCTGGAGACCAGGAGACGGATGGTAGTTGGTGTGGCCTGGTGAGAAGTGATGGGCTTCATCTCAGGCTCGTGGAAGTATAGAAGAGGGAATAGATCCCAGAGTGAGTTGAGACAGAGAATGGACAGAGTGTCGGGCCTGATGGGTCTCTGGGAAGGGAGGGGGAGAAAGGAACTTGTTTTGGATGGCTGCAGGCTTTCTCAGTGGGGTGGCTGACGAGATTATAAAGCCGAAAGTATGGACAGTGCATGTGGGTTTTGATGCCTGTAGTTTGACTTTTCTGGGAATTCAGTAGCTCCCTGAGAAACCTCTCTTTCATCTGACTCTCTGTGTAGAAAATCTTTCTAAAATCTCTGAATGATGACTCCTCCATTAGGGATGAGGAAGGCCTCCTGTGGGGACACTGTACATACCTCCTAAGGAGGGGTGGCAGCTTGGCCTCCTTTGGTGGTAACAAAGCTGGGAATTTTATTTGGAAGCTGTATTTCAGAGTCTATCAGTTTTCTTGTGATTTTCTTCAAAGCATGTACAAAGAGGCAGTTCCAGTTAGTGGAATATATATATATATATATATATATATTTTTTTTTTTTTTTTTTGAGACGGAGTTTCTCTCTTGTGGCCCAGGCTGGAGTGCAATGGTGCCATCTTGGCTCACTGCAACCTCTGCCTCCTGGGTTCAACTGATTCTTCTGCCTCAGCCTCCCGAATAGCTGGGATTACAGGTGGCATGCGCCACCATGCCCGGCTAATTTTGTATTTTTAGTAGAGACGGGTTTTCTCCATGTTGGTCCGACTGGTCTCAAACTCCCGACCTCAGGTGATCCACCTGCCTCAGCCTCCCAAAGTGCTGGGATTACAGGTGTGAGCCACCATGCCCGGCCAGTGGAATGTTTTGTGTATTTATTCCACTTCTCTGGGCCAAGACTAGGCAACTTTTCAAGAGTGGTGAAAGGTAAGCTCCTGTGTGCTCCCTCTCCCTATTATTTTCTTGATGGGTGTGGACTGGAAGCTCACATTCCAGGGAAACTTAGGTCTTAGATTATCTGTCTAATTTTCCTTACGGATGGGAACAAGAGAAGGTGCATGCAAGTTGCTCATGATTGTGAATAATGCCACAGCTGGGCTTGGCTCAGGCACCTCACTGCCAGCTACAGGTTTTCCCATGGCATGCAGCTGGCACTGTCTCTGGAGAGGAGGATAGGGGTGATGAACTCATGAACATCAGCACAGCCCCCGGCCCATCTCAGAGGCACACACCTAGTGGCAGCGGGAGGGCCCCCGCAGACTGGAGAGGACTCAGCTATTGTCCTAAGCCTCCGACAGTGAGGCTCATCCATACCCCGCCTCCCATCTGAGATGAGCTCAGAGATATGACTGAAGTTTCAGCGCTAAAACCAAAGGGATTGGGTTGGTACCCCCTCCTTATGAGAAAAGCAGAGGAGAGCCCTGTCTGGGTCTGGAGGAATACAGTCTGCATCCCCACCCAAGCTGATTGCAGTGATGAGGAGATGCCTTTGTCTGAGTTGCCAGGGGAACCGAAGTTTCTGCCTTCTTCTGAGGCCCTGATTGGCTCCTGCTGGAGCTTAAGCTTTGGTGAATGGAAGGGCCTCTCTTCTGCCTACACCTTCCCTGAGGTGAGAGACAAGCAAGGCTGGAGTCCCCATGGATGCACTGTGTTGGTGTCTCTGTCCTACCTCCTTAGCTGGGGGTGCTGGATACCCTTGCTTATTCGTCTTTCACTAATCCCAGGCAGCATCTGCTCCAGGCCTTTCATCCTTCTAGGTCCAGGAAAACTAGCCTAAGAATCAGGAAACCTATACACCGATCCTGACATAGCCAGACTCACTCTTGGCCTTGGGCAGGTATCTTCTCCCTGGGCCTCGGTTTCCCTACATGGAAAAATGAAGGCATTGGGCTAAACTCTGGTCCTTCCAGCTCTGACTTCCCTGACCACACAGCCCACATCCCCTCCTCTCTGACCTTCGTGGCCCTTCACATGCCTCTGACCGCATTCTCTCTCGTTTGTTCCCTTGTAAGATGCAGGTCAGAATAGGGGGTTGCAACCAGCCTTGAGAATTGTTTTGGTTTTCTCTAGGAAAAATTGTGCTCCCTGAAGCCTGTCCTAAAAGCCCCACATCCTGCAATCCCCCTTGTTCTCATCTGTCTCACCTGGACCGAGCCCCAAAGTCAGAAGCCAGGAGGAACAAATGATGGGTGCTCATGTCTGTTGCAGGGTGGGGCTAGGCAGTGTGCAGACAGGAGCATGCGGGGGTTGCCGGGGGCAGCTGGAAGAGCCCTGGAGCTCAGCAGTCCTGGGTTCCAGGCCTAACTTGTCTACCTGCTGGCTAGGTGACCTTGGGAGGGTGGCTTAGTTGCAGTCTCCCCATCTATCACACAGGAATAATAATACCACCTCACAGGGCTTGTTGCCAAGATGATGTGTCTGCCATACAGGAGACACCAAGTTCCCTTCCCTGCTCTCTCTTCTAAACAAGGCAGGGAGATAGGGAAAGTTCAGATCGAGGAGGGGCCCTAGGCTGCAGGACCTGAGGTGCCCCAGGCAGGGCCTTAGATGCTGCTCATTCCTGGCAGTGCCAAAAAGCAGGGAGAAAAAAGTATTGCCTTGGGCGGATGGGGGAGGCTGTGTGTCAGAGCTAATGTTTGAATAACACTTTTAAGATCCTCCAGGGACCTCAAATGAGGATTTTTCAGATGAGCTGAAAATGGAGCAAAGTAATGAGACTGAGCTCACTGGCAGGAAAGGGAGCAACCTTAATTGGTACTGGCCCTGCCTTGGCCCAGCGACACTCATTACCACAGGCTGCCCAGGAGGATGACCCGTGCATTTGGGCTGTAAGCAATGTCAATTTCTTAGCATGGGGTGTGATGGGGTTGCATCTGGTAGTGACTCAGCCCTGCTTCTTGTTGACTCACCAGGTTGAGGGTTAGAGGGGTCTTCTTAGACCTTCAGAGCCTGGTTTAGTTTTTAGCTTTGTGACCTAGCCTCTCTCCACCTCTAGGGTCTAGAGGCAGCAGCCCAGACCTGACCACTATCTGTCAGAGTTGTGGTGGGAGGCAGGGATGGGATGTTGAAGTCAGGCATGAGTTGCTGGGGGACCTTCCCTCCTTTGCTGAGGTTTGCCTGGGGTCCTGGATGAGGTGGGTGGAGAGAGGGAGGAAGGGGCATTCTCAGAAGAAAAAAGACTGGTGGGTGTGTGGGTGGGTGAATTTGTCCCAGTGAGATGTGACTGTCTGGGCAAGCTTGTTTTTGTGTAGCTTACATGGAGGAGGCACAGAATGTGAGGGACGTGTCTCAAAGAGGCTGAGGGATGGGCCTAAGAAGCCAGCATGGGCAGGGGTAAGGGGTGGGTCCTGGGGGTGGTTTGCGAGTCCCTGTGGAAACACAGGTGGTAGAACTGGTATGGACCAAGAGAGTCCTGTTCTGAAGACACCAGAAAATTCTGACCAGGCTCTTATACGTGAGGCCTCTCCTGTTTTGCTTGGGCTGGACTGCGGGGTGAATGGCCGCGGGTGTGTGTGTTACCGCTTCTCCTGGGAGCCTGGTTTGCATTGTAAATACTGCTCCTGGAGCCACTGGTCATGGTGGGGGCACTTTTTCAGACGCCTTCCTGGGGAGTGTGTGAAGGCTGATTATTAGATCATTCTTGGCACCTGGTTTGCGTTATGAATGCAATTGGGGGGCATAAGGGCAAGCGTCAGGTCACTAGTGGGTCCCAGGCCACCCTGACCCCAGGCTCACTGCTCCTGAAGCGCTCCCTCTCCTTGATCTCCTGGGCCAGCACACCCCACTTTCTGGCTTTCTCACCCCCTCTCTGGCCTGCCTTCATTTGCCTGTTCCTGCTCCTCTCCTTAACCGTTCAGTGTGTGGGTTCCTCAGGGCTGCATTGCAGTTATTGTCTTTAAAATAATACCGTTTTTTAATTTAAAAAATTCAATTTATTCATTTATTGTAAAAAATACAAAGGAGAGCTCACTATGTTGGCCAGGCTGGAGTGCAGTGGCAACTCACAGGTGCAGTCACAGCCTCAAACTCTGGGACTCAAGGGTCCTCCCACTTCAGCCTCCAGAGTAGCTGGGATTACAGGAGTGTGCCACTGCACCCAGCAGTTTTTTTTGTTTGTTTGTTTTTTGTCTTTGAGATGGAGTCTTGCTCTGTCACTCAGGCTGGAGTGCAATGGCGCGATCTCGGCTCACTGCAACCTCCGCCCCCCAGGTTCAGGTGATTCTCATGCCTCAGCCTCCCGAGTAGCTGGGATTACAGGCACCTGCCACCATGCCCAGTTAATTTTTCTATTTTTAGTAGAGACGGGATTTCTCCATATTGGCCAGGCTGATTTCGACCTCCTGACCTCAAGTGATCTGCCCGCCTTGGCCTCCCAAAGTGCTGGGATTACAGGCATGAGCCACCTTGCCACCTTGCCCAGTAGTTTTTTTTTTTTTTTTTTTAATTAAAACCATAATAACATAGTACCAAGATTTGGGAAAATAGGAAGCAGAAAAAAATTACTCCTAAATGTGATTGGGAGCTTGGAGTGTTTCCTTTCACCAGTTTTCCTTTGCTCTTTCTTGCATAGTCATAATTTCTACTGCATCATCAGTACTACCCTGCATTTTTCTCTTAACGGTGTATCGGAAGCTGCCTTCTGTGTCGTTACTGAGGATTCTATTAAATACATGATCGACTCATCCCTTTTCCTGCTGATGGATATTCAAGCTGTTTCCAGTTTTTTTATTATGAATAACAGTGCAATGAACATTGCATAAAATGTTCTTCCTGTATTTCATATGATGATGTATCTTGGGGTGAACACCCAGGAAGGGAATTCTGGGTAAAAGGCTGTGGCTGCCTTATAGGCTCTCGGTAAACTTGCCAAACTGCTATGCCAACCTTTAACCCCCAGCATCCAGGGTGAATGGCAGGAACTCTTTTTTATTTCTCTCTCTTTTTATTTTATTTTTTAAAATTTCTCTCTCTTCCCGCCCCGCCCACCCCCCAAGATGGAGTTTTGCTCTTGCTGCCCAGGCTGGAGTGCAATGGCATGATCTCGGCTCACTGTAACCTCTGCCTCTGGGTTCAAGGGATTCTCCTGTTTCAGCCTCCTGAGTAGCTGGGATTACAGGAGCCCGCCACCACACCTGGCTAATTTTTTTTTTTTTTTTTTGAGACAGAGTTTTGCTCTTGTTGCCCAGGCTGGAGTGCAATGGTGCACTCTTAGCTCACTGCAACCTCTGTCTCCTGGGTTCAAGTGATTCTTCTGCCTCAGCCTCCCGAGTAGCTGGGGTTACAGGCATGCGCCACCACGCCCAGCTAATTTTGCATTTTTAGTAGAGATGGGGTTTCTCCATGTTGGTCAGGCTGGTCTTGAACTCCTGGCCTCAGGTGATCTGCCCACCTCAGCCTCCCAAAGTGCTGGGATTACAGGCGTGAGCCACCACACCCAGCCTGTTTTTAAATTTCTCTTAGGTCTGAAGAGCCTGTTCCTTGTGTGTAGGGACTGCTCCCAACTATCCTCTGTCCATGCATTCATTCATCCTAAGGCAGGAGGCAGAATAGGGCTGTGGAGTTAGGCTGCCTGGGTTCAAGCCAGCCTCCCCTCTTAACCACCTTGAGTCTACTTCTTTAGCTGTAAAGTGAGCATCATGACAGGGAGCCACCTCACAGGGTCCCTGTGAGGCTTTCTATGCATGAAAGCATGGAAGATACTTGATATACAGTAAGCCATGATGACAATGGTCAGGCCTAGAGAGAGGAAGGGGCTGGTCTCTTACCACCTGGTGACGCAGGGGCAGAGCTGAGGCCAGAATCAGGCTTCCCGCCTCCAGTGCTCTCTTTCCCTGATGCCAGGCTACTGCTGTGGATGGTGTGGTTTATGGGGTAGGTGGCCCTCTGTTTGAGAATATGTGGGAAGGGTGGAGTCCCTGGATGGAGCTATAAAGTGGAGTCTCTCCCTTTCTTCCCAGAGCCATCACCTTCTTTCTGGGGTGCTTTCCCCCACAAAGTTATCTCTCTAGGTTAGAGCTTGGGGCCCCAGCTCAGGCCTGTTCCCCAGAGGTATATCCAGGGGACATCTGGCCCCAAGGAGTCTCCCTGGCTAGCCCTTGAGGAGGGCGTTTCGGTCTGGAGGTAAAGGTGAGTTCTGAGGACCCCTCCCTAGGTGACTGTGTCAGTTTCCTAATGCTGCCCTAACAAATGACCACATACTTAAAACAACACAAATGGGTGACCCTAGACTTCTAGAGGTCGAAATCTGAAAATGGACCATATGGGGCTGAAGTCAGGGCGTTGGAAGAGCTGCTAGGGGAGCATCCTTACCTGACCTTTTCCAGCTCTCCAGGCTGCCCACACGCCTTGGTTCATGGCCCCTTCTAGTAGCTGCGTCCCTCCCACCTCTGCCTCCGTCATCACATCTCCTCTGACTCTGAATCCCCCAAATCCCCTTTTGACTTACAAGAAGCCCTGTGGTTACATTGAGCCCATTCAGATAATCTAGGACCATTCTCCATCTCAAAACTCTTTACCTCATCGCCTGTGCAAGGTCCCTTTTGCCATGTGAGGTAACATATTCACCTGATTCTGGGGATGAAGACATGAACATCTTTGTGGGTGGGGGGCATTATTATGCCTACCATGGCAGCCAGTACCAAAGATCTCTCTGGATTACTGGACCCCCAGGTCCTGCTGGAATTGTACCACTAGCCTCCAACATGGAGGGAGGGCTTGGGGGTCCAGGCCTGATATGCTGTGGCCAGGGAGGGGTATGAGAGATTCTCCATGATGGGGCCTGGAAGGAAGGCAGTGCACCTGTGATAGTGTGGTAAACGTGTTCAGTGAGGCAGACAATGGGAAATATCGCCCCCGGCCTTCAGAGGTAGGCCTGGTAGGTGTGGGACCCGCTGTGAGGCACTGCCACAGAAAGCTAAGCACCCGCTCCACACACCGCCATCACTGCTGTGTGTGTACTTGTGCTTGTGTGTGTGTGCACTCATCTGTGTCTCTGCATGAATACTCTTGGGAGGGCAAAGGAACAACTCTTGAAAAAGGTCCTTTCTGCTCTTGTTCTAAGAAAAATAATTACACAAGTGACTAATTTTATCCCTAATCCCATAATTACTTTATTATGTAGCTGGTGAGAGGACCTGAGCTGTGTCTTTGGCGCCACTCTGGCTGCTAGCCCAGTTGGCCTGGTCCACCAGCGTGGAGCCCCGCCTTGCTTCTGGCCTGGGACTGCCATGAGGGCAAGATGAGTTCCATTCTGGCTGAGATCCTGCTACCCTTTGGTATTTGGGGTCTGAAAGACCACCATTTCTTCCCAGCAAGCCCATGCACAAAGTAAGAGCTTGTGTTTAGGGAATTAAGTCAGTAGATTCAAGAGGATCTGGGTTCTAGTTCACCCCTCTCATTAACTTCCTCCCTGACCTTGAGCATGCCATTTCCCTCTGGATCTCAGTTCTGTTGTCTGTGATACACGGCCCTGGCCAGCTTAACACTCCATGATTCCATGACGAGAAATAGGAGAACTAGAGCTTTGAGATGGAAGTACCTTCTTGCTACCTGCTGAAAGCACACCCCAATCATAGTATTAAAGATAATATTAATAGCAGCTGGGTGCTATAATCCCAGCACTTTGGGAGGCTGATGCAGGCATATAGCTTGAGCTCAGGAGTTTGAGACCAGCCTGGGCAATATGCAAACCCTGTCTCTACAAAAAATACAAAAATTACCTGGGCGTGGTGGCACGTGCCTGTGGTCCCAACTACTCAGGAGGCTGAGGTGGGAGGATCGCTTGAGCCTGGGAGGTTGAGGCTTGCGGTGAGCCGAGATCATGCCACTGCATTCCAGCCTGAGCAACAGAGTGAGACCCTGTCAAAAAAATAAATAAATAAAAATAAATAAATAACAGTAATATCCATCATTACTTCATAGCAAACCTTGTACCTGATTCTTCATTTACATTTTTCTCATTCTATACTTGGATGACTAGGTGAGGCAGGTTTTACGGAAGAGGAAGCTGAACCAGCAGTTGATAAAGTGACTCACCCGTCATGATATGGTAGAGCTAGGACTGTAGCCTATGCTCTTAACCTCTGCCCCCATTGGCTTTTTCTACTGTATAAATAAATGATGGGCCACTCAGCTAGGAAGTGGTGGGGCTGGGATTTGAACCCAGGTCTGTCTGTCTCCAAAGTTCTTGCCACCTCCCAGAATTAGGCTTGCAGGGGTGATTGTACTCTTGAACTTCAAATATGTAAACTTGAGCTTGACACAAGAAACAGCGATGGTGAAATAAATTGGAAACTCCAGTAGACCAGAGAGTTGGTAGCCCAAGGTTGTGTTCTGGCTTTGCCACTGGCTCACGCTGTGAACTTAAGCAGATCCCCACTAATTCCTAGGCCTCAGTGTTCCCATGTGCATGACGGGTGGGATTCGATGGTATCCAAAGGCCTTCCTGGTATTGATGGTTTGACATTCTAGGCCATCTGGTCCCAGAAGATACTGTGGGTCAGGAAACCAGCCCATGGTGGAGACCAAAGGGTGGGTGAGTTGGCAGCCCTAGTTGTTTCTGTTACATTTATTCCCATGAGAACAGAGATTGCTTGGACTGTGTCCCGCTGAACATTTGCAGAACAACTTACCCAGGCCATGGAGTTGAGAACAAAGAGTGGAGGAGGTAGTTTCCAGGCTGTCCCTGCAAGGTTACTGCCCAGCATGGGCCATTAGCTCCTCAGGGGTCCAGATATGGCATCTACTTTGCTCCAAAGGCTGCATTGGCCTCAGGTAGGCAGAAGCAATGGCTGCACGTCTGTCTGCGGGAGTCCATGAGGGGTGCCTAAGCATAATAAATAAGAACACTATTTTGTGTTTTCTCTTTTTTTTTTTTTGAGCCAGGGTCCCACTCTGTTGCCCAGGCTGGAGTGCAGTGGCTTGATCACGGCTCACTGCATGCAACCTCTACATCCTGGGATCAAGTGATTCTCCTGCCTCAGCCTCCCGAGTAGCTGGGAGTACAGGTGCACGCCACCACATCTGGCTAATTTTTGTATTTTTAGTAGAGACAGGGTTTTGCATGTTGATCAGGATGGTCTTGAACTCCTGGCCTCAAGTGATCCGCCTGCCTCCATCTCCCAAAGTGCTGGGATTACAGGCATGAGCCACAATGCCCAGCCTACTTTGTATTGTCTATTATCACGGCCTGCAATCCACTTTCCTTGAAATACTACGTTTAATTCTCTTAAAACCATACGAGGTAGGCGTATGGTCATTCCCATTTTACAGTTGAAGAAACTGAGACTCAAAAGGTTAAGTAATTTCTTTCAGATCACACAGCCAATGAGGGATAGAGTGGGATTTGGGATTCTGCCTCCGGAGCCCACGGTCTTGGCCTTAGGGACTGATACTACATGGGTTGAAGCAATAAGCATTAGGTCAGGAGTCAGCTGATTTGGAATCCCCTCTCCACTCACCATCTGTGTTTCCTTTATCTGTTGCTTTATCTGTCTGGATTTCCGTTTCTCTCTGCATAAAATGGGTATATTAATACCTGCTGGTTGGGATTGATTTAACGGTCACTGAGATGAGGGGAAGTGCAGTGTCTAGCCTGTGGCCTTTCGCCTCTTGCCCCTGCCTCCTTCCTGCTTCCCTCTGCATATCTGAGGCTCCTGCCACCCTGGAGGTCTCCCACGCATAGCTCATAGCTCAGACCTTTGCATAAGCTGCTCTTCTGCCTGGAAGTTGCTATCTCAGCCTGTTGTTGTAAAGATAGACTTCCTTTACATCTAGACTTTGATCCTTTACTGTTTCCTTGAGGATTCTGGAAAGGGGAAGCGGATGAGGTAGGTTCTCCCACAGGCCTGTTCAGTGATTATCAGAACAACCCCTCGGTAGGGGCAGAATTGAGGGTAGCGGGTAGTGTCCTGAACACCCTGGAAATATAAATCCCTCCAGAAAATTTCCTCCCTTTATACTTGACAGCTTAGGAAGGGCGTGCATGTGAGGTGAGTGTTTCCTCTTTGGATCACCTTCCTATTACTGTGGTCTCACTTTTTCAGTTCCCCCTATTTCTCTGTCATCATCTCATGACCTTTCACTTGCTTGTTTGGTTTTCTTGCTAGAACTGACAAAAAATTTTTCAAATTTGTGGTAAAATATACAGAACCTAAAATTTACCATCTTGACCACTTGTTTTTTGAGGGAGGGTCTCACTCTGTTGCCCAGGCTGGAGTGCAGTGGTGTGATCTTGGCTCACTGCAACCTCTGCCTCCCAAGCTCAAGTGATCCTCCTGCCTCAGCCTCCTGAGTAGCTGGGACTACAGGCACATGCAACTGTGTCCGGCTAATTTTTTTTTTTTTTTTTTTTTTGGAGAGACAGGGTTTGACCGTGTTGCCCAGGCTGATTTGGAACTCCTGGCCTCAAGTGATCCAACCACATCAGCCTTCCACAGTGCTGAGATTATAGGTGTAAGCCACCGTTCCTGGTCCATCTTAACCATTTTTAGGTACGTGTACAGTTCAGTAGTGTTGGGTAGGTTCATATTGTGCAACACCATCACTACCATCCATTTTCAGAACTTTTAAATCTTTTTTATTTCTTTTTTTTTTTTAGAGACAGTGTCTCACTGTGTTGCCTAGGCCTGCGTGCACAGGTGCAATCATAGCTCACTCCATCCTTGAACTCCTGAACTTAAGCAGTCCTCCTCCCTCAGCCTCCCGAGTAGCTGGGGCTGCAGGTGCATACTGTGGTTTTTTTTTTTTTTTTTTTTTGTAAAAATGGGGTTCTTCCTTTGTTGCCCAGGCTGGTCTTGAACTCTTGGCTTCAAGTAATCCTCCTGCCCTGGCCTCCCAAAGTAACTGGATTACAGGTGTAAGCCTGAATTTTTTAATTTTTTAAATTTATTTTTCCAAGGCAGAGTCTTGTTCTGTTGCCTAGGCAGAAGTGCACTGGCACGATCACTGCTGCCCCAACCTCCCAGGCTCAGATGATCCTCCCATTTCAGCCTCCCAAGTAGCTGGGACTACACATGCATGCCACCATGCCTGGTTCATTTTATCTTTCTTTTTTTCTTTTCTTTTCTTTTCTTTCCTTTTTTTTTCTTTTTCTTTTCTTTTTTTTTTTTTTGAGACAGAGTCTTGCTCTGTTGCCCAGGCTAGAGTGCAGTGGCTCAATCTCGGTTCACTGCAACCTCTGCCTCCTGGGCTCAAGGGATATTCTCCCCTCAGCCTCCCAAGTAGCTGGGACTACAGGCATGCACCATCACACCTGGCTAATTTTTTATTTTTTTTTAGAGACAGGGTTTCATCATGTTGCCCTGGCTGGTCTTCAAGCGATTCTCCTGCCTTAGCCTCCCAAGTAGCTGGGATTACAGGTGTGCACCACCATGCCCGTCTAATTTTGTATTTTTAGTAGAGACGGGGTTTCACCATGTTGGTCAGGCTGGTCACAAACTCCTTACCTCAGGTGATCTGCCCACCTCGGCCTCCCAAAGCGCTGGGATTACAGGCATGAGCCACCACGCGCAGGCAAATTTTTTAATATTAAAAAAGTGAAACTCTATATCCATTGAACAATAACTCCCATTTCCTCCTCCCCCAACCTGTGGCAGCTGCCATTCTCCTTTCTGTAACTGTAAATTGGACTAGATACCTCAGATAAGTGGAATCATACAGTGTTTGTCTTTTTGTGACTGGCTTATGTCACTTAGTATAATGTCCTCAAGTTCACCCATGTTGTCACGTGTGTCAGAATTCCCTTCCTTTCTAAGGCTGAATAATATTCCATTGTATGTATGTACAACATTTTGGTTATCCACTCATCTGTCGATGGACACTTGTTGCTTCCACCTCTTGGCTATGTGAATAATGCTGCTATGGCCTTGGCTGTACAGAGATCTGTTTGACACCTTGCTTTCAATTATTTTGGATATAACCTCAGAAGTGGAATTGCTGGGTCGTATGGTTAGCACTTGTGTGTGTGTGTGTGTGTGTGTGTGTGTGACAAGAGTCTCGCTCTGTCGGCCAGGCTGGAGTGCGGTGGCACGATCTCGGGCTCACTGCAGCCTCTGCCTCCCAGGTTCAAGCAATTCTCCTGCCTTAGCCTCTGGAGTAGCTGGGATTACAGGTGTGTGCCACCACGCCCGGCTAATTTTTGCATTTTTAGTAGAGACAGGGTTTCACCATGTTGGCCAGGCTGGTCTCAACTCCCAGCCTCAGGTGATCTGCCCGCTTCAGCCTCCCAAAGTGCTAGGATTACAGGTGTGAGCCACCATGCCAGGCCAGCACATTTTTAAAAGCCACTATTTATTGCATGCTTAATATGTGCCAGGAACTGGGTTAATTATTTGACGTATATTGCCTCACTCAATCCCTGCGTTCACTCTGAGTAGTAGGAAGAATTATCCCCAGTTTGCAGCTGAGAAAATAAAGACTCAGAGAGGTTAAGTTATTTGCTCAAAGTGTCACAGCTAGGAAGCTTTGGAACAAGCACTGGAACTTTGACCTGCTGCCAAAGCCTTGCTTTTAACTATTGTGACATGCTGCCTCCCAGTGGCCTCTCTCTCCACCTGTCTATAGAATTTTCTGCCTCTGTTGTGTCCCATTGTTTTTTCTCTCTTGCCTTGTGTGTTTTCACTCTCTCTGGAAACTTTGAGCAACTTGAGTAAAGGCCCTTTGACTGCCAAGAAGTTTTTGTGAGTTGGAAACTTAGAGTGGGAGGCCTGTAATTTGCTTTCTAATCATAGTCCTCTGGATTTATAGCTGCCTGTCTCCCAGTGACTGACAGACTCTCATTCAGCCTCTTGTGGTGATTGGCTTGTGGATCCATAGAAAGCCGGCCCAAGAGGGCCAGCTTCCTGGGTACAGGGACGCTGTACTCTCAGAGAGGCAGTGTGGGAAGGGAGAGGGCCTGGCTAGGCCAATGAGGATTCTTTTGGCTCACTGATTTCCTAGCAACAATAGAGGCAGAAAATTTTACAGAAAGATGGGAAAAGAAAGGCTATGAAGTAAGTTCTAGTACAATTGCCTTTTTCTGATTTTCAAAATTATCAGAGCAAAAATATTCCTAAATTTTGTTCGAGTTTTATAAGTTCAAGCCAGACTTAAGATTTGCGTGATAGTCAGTTATCTTTCTGTCATCCTTTAAAAAATGTTTTTTTGGCCGGGCGCGGTGGCTCAAGCCTGTAATCCCAGCACTTTGGGAGGCTGAGGCGGGCGGATCACGAGGTCAGGAGATCGAGACCATCCTGGCTGACACGGTGAAACCCCGTCTCTACTAAAAAATACAAAAAACTAGCCGGGCGAGGTGGCGGGTGCCTGTAGTCCCAGCTACTGGGGAGGCTGAGGCAGGAGAATTGCGTGAACCCGGGAGGTGGAGCCTGCAATGAGCTGAGATCCGGCCACTGCACTCCAGCCTGGGCGGCAGAGCGAGACTCCGTCTCAAAAAAAAAAAAAAAAAAATGTTTTTTTGTTATGCAAAATTTCGAACATACATAAAACTAAAGAGTATAGTAGAATGTACTTCTGTGAACCCATTGCCTAGGTTTAGCAATGATTAATATATAGAGTCACTAGTTGTTGCTCAGTAAATAAATAGATGTTGATTGATTACAAAGCCCTTGCCCTCTCTGGGTCTCGGTTTTCCCATCTGTGCAGTAAAGGGATAGGATTAGATTCTTTCTTCTTCTTCTTTTTTTCTTTTTTTAAGATGGAGTTTCGCTCTTGTTGCCCAGGCTGGAGTGCAATGGCGCGATCTCGGCTCACTACAATCTCCGCCTCCTGGGTTCAAGCGATTCTCCTGCCTCAGCCTCCTGAGTAGCTGGGATTACAGGCATGTGCCAACATGCCCGGCTAATTTTGTATTTTTAGTAGAGATGGGGTTTCTCCATGTTGGTCAGCTGGTCTCGAACGCCTGACCTCAGGTGATCTGCCCACCTTGGCCTCCCAAAGTGCTGGGATTGCAGGCATGAACCACCATGCCCGGCCTAGGTGTTTTTGCTGTTGTTGTTGTTTGTTTTTGAGACAGAGTTGCACTCTGTCACCCAGGCTGGAGTGCAGAAGCACAATCTCTGCTCACTGAACCTCTGCCTCCCAGGTTCAAGCGATTCTCGTGCCTCAGCCTCCTGAGTAGCAGGGACTACAGGTATGCACCACCACACCTGGCAACTTTTTTTTTTTTTTTTTTTAGTAGGGATGGGGTTTTGCCATGTTGGCCACGCTGGTCTTGAACTCCTGGCCTCAAGTGATCCATTCACCTTGGCCTCCCAAAGTGCTGGGATTACAGGCATGAGCCACTGCACCCAACCAGAATTAGGTGCTTTCTAAGAGACATGGTAGTCAAAGTATACACTTGGATGTCAGACACAATTGTTTTTCCATTTATTAGCTAGGTATCTTCAGGCAAGCTGGGTCTCAGTTTTCTTATCTGTAAAGTGGGGATACGACTTCTCAAGGGTGGTTGTAAGCACTGAATAAAGTAGCTGTTTTCTTGCTAATACTTTTATTATTGCTATTTTGAATATTAATATTCTGGTTGGAAGAATCCATGTATTTCAGAAATGCAAAAATAAATTGGAATGGACTAGAATTCATGCCTTAGGATTTGGCTTCTTTTTTTGTCCCAGTCAGCAGATAATCAGAAGCCCAAAAAATGAATAGTGCAAGAGCAGGCCCAGAGTGAGGGCCATCCAGGCTGATTTCATCTCCCCTCTGCCCCTGCCATGTATGAATGTCACAGCCCCCACCCCCATGAGAGAGCCCGACCAGCCGCCCCCTTCCCTAATGAGACAGGCCCAAGATGGAAGAGCCCAGAGGTGGAGAGGGTGGCGCTGCAGGATGTCTCGTTGCTAGGATTTCTGAGGAGGCAGCAAGAGCCTGTTTCCAGAGCTGGGAGGGAATGACGGGCTGGTGTGTAGATGTATGGCACGTGGCCCCAGATGGGGTTTTGTGGGATTCTGGGTAGGGGACAGCAGCTGGGAGAAGGCACTGGGGGCAGGAGGAGGGGCTTTGTAGAATATGGCCCCTTTCATAGACTGTGGGCTCACGATTATCTGTTCATTTCTTCCGTTTACCTCCTTATATGTCAATATCAGACCTGCATTGGAATCCTGACTCACTCTATGACCTTTGGCAAGTGTTGTGCTGCTATACTTGCTGGCCCTCAGTTTTCTCACCAATGGGAGGGCTAAGTGAAACATGTATAATAAAGTGCTCTGTAAAAAGGAAGACAAAGTAGAAATGTGAAGGTTCACTACAACTGTCATGTTTATTATTATAATTATTTTTTCTTTTACTGTCAGATGAGGGAATTGGACTCTGTTTGGTTTCTATGCATGAATAGGGAGCCCTGGAGGGTACTTCCACTGTGAGGGCCTGTGTCAGGAGACTGTGGGAATTGGCTAGATGGGCTCCATTAGTGAAATTCCAGGGAACAACTGAAGAGGGCAGCAAAGTTCAAAGCCAAGAGAGGCAGCCTGAGGCGGGCTGTGGTTGCTGAAAGGTGGGGGCTCTAGTGAGATTCCAGGAAGCACTTTCAATGGTTCAGGCCAGAAGCTTTGAGTGAGGTGAAGGTAACAGACCTTTCTTATATAAATATGTTTACACATATATACCAGAAAGTAAGCAACAAAACAAAACCCAAACGTACACAAAAGAAATAATTCCACTATCATAAAACAACTTCTGGTAACATGTTTTAAAATATTTCCTTCCAGTTTGCTTTTTGCTAGGCATGTACACATACATACATATTTTATAGAAATTGGGGCCCGGCACGGTGGCTCATGCCTGTAATCCCAACATTTTGGGAGGCTGAGGTGAGCAGATCACTTGAGGTTAGGAGCTCGAGACCAGCCTGGCCAACATGGTAAAACCCTGTCTCTACTAAAAATACAAAAATTAACCAGGCATGGTTGCGGGCGCCTGTAATCCCAGTTACTCGGGAGGCTGAGGTGGAAGAATTGCTTGAACCCAGGAGGTGGAGGTTGCAGTGAGCTGAGATCGTGCCACTATACTCTAGTCTGGGCAACAGAGCAAAAACTCCATCTCAAAAACAAAACAAAACAAAACAAAACAAAAGAACAAAAAACATTTTATAGAAATTGGATCATTTGTTACATACCCTTTTGTCTCTGCTTTTTTACTGGTATTGTGTTAAGAACGTGATTACATAGCCACATACAGATCCACAACATTATTTTGTGGTAGCTGCGTAGTATTTCAGCATACGTATGTATCACTATTTATATAACGTAGCCACTATTGTTGGACATATACATTAACTCCAATACTGTACTTCACTTTTGTTTACAGTGCTTAGACAAATGTTCTTATAGCCACATCTTTGTGTCTTTCATTGTTTCCTAAGGATCAATTCCTAAAAAAGAATTTCTGCGTTAAATGGTACGCACACTTTTAAGGCTTATCATGTGCTTTTTCAAAGTGCCCTCCAGAAAGATGAAACCAGTTGATAGCTGCATTGACACTGTCTGAATCTGCCCAATTTATTGGAGGCTCATTGTCTTAATAACCCGGCAGCGGTAGCTTAGAGGGTGGGAGGCTGACTTGCATGGATTGGGTGGAGAGAGGCATCAATAGCCACTCTAAAGGGATTTCGCAGAGAGAGGCCCCTGGGTGGCCCAGTGGGGCTGGATTGGACTGTGTTGAAGGGGCTTACCTGCACAGGCTGTGCTGTGCCGGGTTGTGTTGGCCTGACTGTAATTGGTTATGGGAGGCAGTGCTGGGCGCTTGGTCTGGGTTGGCTGCAGTGGCTCAGGCCTGGCAGTCTTGTCCCTGGTGTGATCCTGGGCTCAGCCTGGTGTGATCAGCGTGGTCACCAATCCAAGACATTCATTCTAGAAGGTGGCGTGGCCTCCCTGGCCATGCTGACAGACTTGTCCATTAACGTAGTGGAGAGTGATTCATCAGAGCTGGTGGTGGCAGCAGTAACTCTGACAGAGTGGAACTGCTCTCACCATCCTGTCACTTGGCCTCTAAAAATAACTCTTGCCTGTTCCGAGTGACCGCACTGCCAGGTATCTGGAAGTGCAGTCCTGTGGTTGTGGCTATGTGAAGGAGGGTGTGTGTGTGTGTATGTGTGTGTATGTGTTGGGGATAGAGGTGCCATCTGGGGGCCTCTTGATTGGTTGACCTCTGAGCCAGGGCTTTGGGGTGGGGGTATGAGAGGCACACCAGATTCTCTCTTTTCTACCTCTCATAGTTGGGGACAGAGACAGCTAGTGGGGGTAGGGGTATCTTTCAGGACCGCATGCTCACTCCCCGCTGAAAAAGGTGGAGAGAGTGGAATGGAGAGGGTGACTTCAGAGGCAATATGACAAGGGTGAGACAGGCTCTGGGGAGGCACAGCATTTAGCCAATCAACATTTATGTCCCACAAAAGCCCATGTAAAAGCTCATCTTCTTAGTGAAGTCTTTAATGTAGGGTTCCTTTAAATCAGATACAAAATACAATATACACAGAAATACAGGTAATTTCTTATCGTGGCTGATTAGAGATCGTCTAGCCCAAGTCTTAACCAAGTGTCCATGGATTCAAGGGGTGATCTACACATGGGCTTCATGAGGTCTCTTGATGCCTGAAAGATAATAAAGGTAGTGGGGTGTGTGTCTGTGTGTGTGTGTGTATGTGTGGTGCATGAGTGTGAGTGTGACTTTGTGTGTGTGTGTGTGCATGTGCATATCCATGTACATTTTTCTGGGAGAAGCTCTGCAGTTTTCATTGCATTTTCAAAGGAAATCACAACCCATAAAAGGTTTTTCTTTTCTTTTTTTTTTTTTGGTTTTTTGTTTTTTGTTTTTTGAGACAGTGTCTTGCTCCGACGCCTAGGCTGGAGTGCAGTTGCGCGATTGGCTCACTGCTTCTCTGCTTGCAGGTTCAAGTGATTCTCCTGCCTTAGCCTCCCAAGTAGCAGAGAATACAGGCACACACCACCATCCCCGGCTAATTTTTGTATTTTTAGTAGAGATGGGTTTTCACCATGTTGGCCAGGCTGGTCTCAAACTCCTGACCTCAGGTGATCTGCCCGCCTCGGCCTCCCAAAGTGCAGGAATTACAGGTGTGAACCACTACACCCAGACCCCTAAAAAGTTTAGAACTACGCTAGTCCAACACCCTCACATTACAGGTAAGGAAATTGAATCCAGAGAGGAAAATGACTGCCCAAGATCTCACAGCAAAGGTCAAATCAAGGTTTCTTGATGCCCAGCCTAGCACCCTCTGCCACACAGGACGCCATCCTCCCCTGCCTGGTTCCTTGAGCCAGGGTCTAGCTACCTATAGCAGGCAGGATCACAGTACCATTTTCCATAACCTCTTGGCTGGCATGGATCCAACTGAACAGGCTTGAGGCTTTCAATCACGGGGGCAGCTGAGCACTCACCTCCAGACCTTCCCACTCCCAGGGGAAAACCCATGGGGCATTTCCTGACTCATTCCTTTAGAGGGCATCTTTGCCCAGGACAGTTAAATCTGTCTGTTGACATTCTCATCCTGGTGGGACACTCCCTGATACAGGAAGTGCCTCTGCCTTGTGGGAAAGGAACTGACTGTTGGGTCCTGGAGGACAGGAAATGGAATGGGTGAGTAGGCCTGGGAATATTATATGTTGGAAAGGTCATAGCTAGTGGCAAGAGACAGATGCTGTCTCACTGTATATGGGAGGAATTAAAATGCCATAGGAATGAATAATAGGACTGATAAGTAACATTTATTGAATACTTACTATAAGTTAGACACTCTTCTAAGATATGTACATGTATCACCTCCATTAATCCTTATATAACTCCATATGGTTATTATAAGGAAACTGAGGCACAAATAAATTAAGTACAGCTTGGAAACAGCTGAGCCAGGATATGAAGTCAGGTCCTCTGACTCCAGAGTATACATCATTCTGGAGCCAAAGTGTAGGCTCCTAGCCTCTCTGCCGGCAGACCTGAAACTCCAGTGTGTGTTAGAATAACAGGAGGGCTGATGAAAGCACTGTTGCTGTTCCAAACCTCCTAGTTTCTGACTCAGTAGGTCTGTGTGGGGCCTGAGGATTTGTGTACTTAAGAGTTCCCAGATAATGGCCAGGCGCGGTGGCTCACACTTGTAATCGCAGCACTTTGGGAGGCCGAGGCGGGTGGATCACGAGCTCAGGAGTTCAAGACCAGCCTGGACAAGATGGTGAAACCCCCATCTCTACTAAAAATACAAAAAAATTAGCTGGTTCTGGTGGTGGGTGCCTGTAATCCCAGCTACTTGAGAGGCTGAAGCAGATAATTGCTTCAACCTGGGAGGCAAAGGTTGCAGTGAGCTGAGATTGTGATCCCGCCTCTGCACTCCAGCCTGGGCAACAGAGCGAGACTCCGTCTCAAAAAAAAAAAAAAAAAAGGAGTTCCCAGATATTGCTGGTGTTCCAGGGACCACACTTTGAGAATCATCTCTATTTCCTGATAGGAAGAGATGAACAGAGGGAAAAGAAGTGGTGACTGATCTCACCTGGATTATTGCAATGTCCCACTGTGGTTCTAGGCTTCTCCTACACTCTGGTCACTGACTCTTCATCAGGAGCAAATTAATTTTCCTAAAGCCCAGATCTGATTATGGCTCTGCTTAAAGCTCTCTGGATCCTCTGACACTGTCCACCATCGCTGTCCAGTAGAACTGTCTGCAGTGATGAAATGTTCTATATCTGCACTATCCAGTATGGTAACCACTAACCACACATGGCTATGAATTTTACATTTTGTCCCATTAAATTTAAACTTAAATAGTCACATGTGGCTAGTTGCTAGACAGTGCAGTGTACTTGGTTTGTCATTCAAGGGTCTGCTTGGCACCAGCTCCTTTCTGTCTCCTCAGGGATAGCCTCAACCCTCAGTATCCCAGGCTCCAGGCCATATGCAGCGTTTCCTGATTCTACCTTGTAATTTCCAACCACTGTGGCTTATGTTATGCTCTCTCCTCAGTCTACATTGTCCTTCTGCCCTGCCTTTAATGCCCAACCCACATGTGACCTCTTCCTCGAAATCTTCTTTGACACCTGCTGCTCTCTAATCTTTTTTTCCTCTGAACTCCCCAACACTCTGTCCTCTTCTTACAACTTTTAGTGCTTTCTGTTTTACATTGCAGTTGGCTGGTGTGGGTATTTTCTCTTACTAAACTGTGAGCTTTTGGAGGATGTGACTGTTTTCTGTAGAGAGCTCTTGCTTCCTACTGCAGGTCCCTCCAGGTACACAGAGGAGTTTGACAAATCCCACAAACCTTTGCACTGGCACACCAAGGATACAGAGATTGGTACCATAACTTCCCTGTCCTCAAGCTGCTCACAGGCTTCTGTGAGAGTCTGATTCATGCCCAGAGAACCATTGAAGCCAATGGTTATTTTGGGCAGGGAGATAAAAGCCACAGAGGGCCCAGTTGGCGAGGGGAGTCCGGCAGGAGCTGCCTAAGCAGAAGGCTGTGTTTACACACACAGACAACTTCTCTGCCCAGCCTGGCCTGGTGCAGGGAGATGGGAACATTCAGGCGTCGCTGCCTGGCTGCCTCGTGAAGTTGGGGATTAACCAGTGATGCAGCGGCTGGTCTAGCCGTCTGGTCCCTGCAGATGGATGGATGAAGAGAGGGTTGAAAAGACAGCAGAGCAGTGCCAGCTTCTGGAAGTGAAGTGCTGGCTGGGTGGAGTGGGCACCTGGACTGGGAATGTGAGTGCAAGCAAATGTTTGTGATCTGACAGCAGACAGCAGGTGAAATTCTGCTGGGTCTGGCTTGGGGGTTTATGAGGTCTTCATAACAGTCCCTGTTTGAAATGGAAAAACTGCTGAAGAGAGAGAGAGAAAAAGAAAAAGGAGGTGAGGTGTGGTGGTTCACTCCTGTTATCCCAGCACTTTGGGAGACCAACGTGTGTAGAACACTTGAGCTCAGGAGTTTGAGACCAGCCTAGGCAACATGGCAAAACCCCATCTCTACAAAAATATGAAAATTAGCAGCGCATGGTGGCGTACACCTGTAGTCCTAGCTACTTAAGGGGCTGAGGTAGGAGGATTACCTGAGCCCGGGGAAGTTGAGGCTGCAGTGTACCATGATCACACCACTGCACTCCAGCATAGG
This sequence comes from Macaca mulatta, assembly GCF_049350105.2. NCBI lineage: Eukaryota > Metazoa > Chordata > Mammalia > Primates > Cercopithecidae > Macaca > Macaca mulatta. The sequence goes on from NC_133415.1 coordinate 88,984,921, forward strand.
CGACAGAGTGAGACCCTGTCTCAACAACAACAACAACAACAACAACAACAAAACAGAGAAAAAAAGATAGAAACAGCTTTCTAGCTTTAGACTCTAATCCTAAGAGTATTTTACACCCTGAAAATCTCTAGCACATATCCACCTCTGGGACAAAAACATTAAAAAAAGGAAACTTTATTGATGTTATAACTTAAACACAGAAAAGTGCATAGATCATAAGTTTACACGTACTTGTGTAACTACCCCCCAGACATGAACAGAATATGTCAGTATCTCCAGAGTAAACCTGTGTGAAGCCTAATGTGTGTAGGAGTAATGATAGAACAAACACAGGCCCTGGATTCAGGCATGCCTGGGGTTGAATCCTGGGCCCCTCCACCTACTAGCAATGTGACCTTGGGTGAGCGATTTAACTTCAGTTTCTTCCCCTGTTAAATCAAGGTTGATCTATAATTTCTGCCTTACAGGGAAGTAGGAGATTTAAAACTGAAAATATAGGCAAGTTGCTAGGCACAGTGCCAGCAAGTAAGTGGGGACTCAGATTCTCCCTGCAATGGCGATGTTAATTGATGGTGATGCTGCAGCACCTTGTGGCACCCGGGACCAGGGACACACGCACAGCTTTTCTCCTGTTGCCTCTCACTGCTCCCAGCCTCTGTATGATACTCTCCAGCTCTCTTCTGACTGCAAGGAATTAGAGATGCTGTGATGATGCAAACCTCAGCTGACACTTCAGGCACCCGATGGGAGGCTGGGTGGACATCTGTATCTAGTGGGAACATGGCCAGATTTTTCATGTTCTGGCCTCAGGAATGTGGCTCCTAGACCTCCTAGAGGGGCTGATTTCCTAAGGAGCAGCTGGAAGCATGGGGACCTATTAAGAAACAGCCGAGGTGGAGATAAGGCAGATCTCAGCCTCAGGAGTGTCCTAGCATCCTGGGTGCTGACTCCTACTTGCTCCCTGGCCTCTGGCTCTCGGTGTGAAGATGGCCAACACATATTATGCACATATTGTGAACTGGGCACTGATGTGGGCCTTCAGGGGTGTGTGGGTGAGGGGGAAGGGAGTATGATGAAAAGTGGCCCTTATCCTACAGCTCATAGTACAGTGGAAGTTTAGGTCACATGACCCTGAACTTGAGGGTGGCAGGAGGGAGAGAGAGGGGCCAAGAGGTTATTTCTAGCCAGAGGAGTTGGGGCAAAGAGGAAGGGTTCAGGAAGGACTTCCTGGAGAATGCCTAGAAGGATAACTAGGGGAAATGGGAAAAGGGTCTCCCAGGCAGAGAAGAGGGCAGAGCCACTGTGCCCTGGGGACCTGGAACCAGTCAGTTTGACAAAGCTCATCACATGGAATCTGAGAATGAGGCTAAAGAGCCAGGTGAGACCAGGCTGTGGAAGGTCTTGAGAGTTGGGCTGAGGTGTTTGAGTTGCTTCATCAGAGAATGAGGAGCCACTGAAGCTTCTTCCATTGAGGAAGCAAAACAAGACAAGATCCTCTTACTGTGCTCTGTGGAGACCAGCATTGTCTTTAGCCAAAGATGGCAGTCAGTCGTCCAAGCCTCTGGAGTGGGCTGTGAGAGCCTCTGGGATGCCCAGACATGTACAGGGGGCTTGGCTGTGGGTATAGAAGAGGAGGAAGGGCAAGGACCAGAACTAAGGTTCCCAGCTTGGAGAAATGCCAGTCTTACTGGATACATTGGAGAGCCTCATGACAACTGAGCCCCAAATTCAGAAGTAGAGGTAAGGATGAGATGAGTGTCCAGTAGGCAGAGAAGAAGAGACTGGCTCAGGGAACATGCTGGGAGGAGACAGGGCCGGGCTTTCTGGAGGGGAGGCAACCTTGAGAATGGGCAGGCTTTGGAGACACTGAAGGCACTGCAGGGGCACCCTAGTGGGGTCCATCTGAGGTGCGGAAGGGAGCTTGGAGCATGCCAGCACCATACTGAGCCTTTGTAGGCATTCTTACATGTCATTCTCATAGCTCTGGAAGGCGGTGCTGACATTATCCCCATTGTACAGATAGGGCAACTGAGGCTCAGAGAGGCTAAGGCCTTGCTCAAGGTCATGCAGCTCCTGTGCTAATAAATGTCCCCCATCCCTGCCCCAGCCCCCTTGCCAGACGTGAACATTGCCCTTAGGCTCTTCAGCAACACTACACTAGATACATATGGAAAAGTGCTTTGTACACTGTGACCTGCTATGCAGTTTGCAGGCATCCTCATCATTCCACGCTAGAATAAGGCTTAACGCAGAAGGGTGTGGTTCCCACCGTCTGGACTGGATGGAAGGTTACAGGAAGAGTAAGGTCTCTGGGAACTGCAGTGCTTTGACAGGCTTCTTAGAGGAGTTGGAGAAGAGGAAGTAGGGGGCAGCTAAAGCGGGGAGGTCCATGCAAGGTGGGCACTGCCACACCCTGCCTACTTCCTCCACCCAGACACTGCTGCCCTGTGCTGCCCTCTGCAGAGTGCTAACCTCAGTGAAACAGCCTGCCGGGCAGCACTTCCCAGGCTGGTGGGTCGTGCTGCTCTGGTAAGTTTGGCTTCGGTAGCTCCCTCCCTCTGGCCCAGCTCCCAGTGGCCTGGGGCTGTCACTGGGCCCAGCTGCCCTCCGGGGCAGGAGCCAGATGCCCTGCAGTGCTCTTGTCCTGGAATACCCTCCTCCCCATGACCTCACCTTTAACCCAGCTTGGCTTGGTGTCTTCTCCTTCAGGAAGCCTTTTCTGATCCCTATGGGCTGAGTTAGGACCCCAGAGTATCTAAACCTGTACTGACCAAAAGAAATATAATGTTAGCCACACGTGCAAGCCACATGCAATTTTAAATTTTCTAGTAGCCACATTTTTTTAAAAGGTCAAAAGAAACATATGTAATTATTCAAATGATTTGTTTTATTTAACCCAATACATTCATAAGGTTTTTGTTTGTTTGTTTGTTGTCTTGTTTTTTTTTTGAGACGGAGTTTCCCTCTTGTCCTCCAGGCTGGAGTGCAATAGCGCAATCTCAGCTTACTACAACCTCCGCCTCTTGGGTTCAAGCAGTTATTCTCCTGCCTTAGTCTCTGGAGTAGCTGGGATTATAGGCACATGCCACCATGCCTGTCTAATTTTTGTATTTTTAGTAGAGATGGGGTTTTACCATGTTGGCCAGGTTGGCCTTGAACTCCTGACCTCAGGTAATCTGCCAACCTCGGCCTCCCAAAGTGCTGGGATTACAGGTGTGAGCCATGCCCGGCCATAATGTATTTCAGTATAAAAATTATTAATGAGACATATTACATTCTTTTTGGTATGAAATCTTCAAAATCTGATTTTTATATTTACAGCACATTTTGATTTGCACAAGCCACATTTCAGGTGCTCCATAGCCACATGTGGCTAGTAGCTACCATATTGGTTAGCACAGACCTAAAAACAGGGAGTTTATAAGGGTTGAAGCGCAGAGTTTGGCACCAGACATACCTGGCAGTCATATTCTGGCCCTGCCATTTATTAGCTGCATGAACTTTGGGAAGTTGCATTTGGGAAGTTGCTAACCCTTCTGAGCCTCAGTTACTTCAGCTGTGAAAGGGATTAATAATTTCAGTGTCAGAGAATTGCTTTGAGGGTTAAACAAATGAATGTGTGTCCAGTGCCAGGCACAGAGGAGGTGCTCAGAAAATGGTGCTGATTCATCTTCTAGTACCCTCTGATGTGCTCAGGTACGTGCCTCCACTAGATTGATTGTGAATTCAAGGGCAGAGACTGTATTCAATTCTTCCTGCCTTCCCTAGTGTCCAGGGCCTGGCTTGGTGTGAGCATTACTGCTTGCTGAATGAAAGATTAAGTCCTTTGGCTGGGAGTGCTCCCCACCCCACCCTGCTTGCCCAGGAGTCAAGGGCCCTGGTGGCTGGGAGTCAGGAGACCACTACCTGTGGGTGACCTTGGCAAGTCACTGCTTTGCTGAGGACCTTGGTTGCCTCCTTTGAAAGATAAAAGGGAGATAGGAGGGGCCCTGCCTGAAGTGTTTGGTTGAATCTCTGCCCCGCAGTGACCTTGGGGGGCTGTGGCTGACTCTGTGCCCCTTGCTTTCCCAGCCAGTGGAGCAAATCACTTCCGTTCTCCTCTAGCTTTCCTGTATCCTGGACTTGTGCACCATTAAGTTCCCTCCAGTTAAAATTTAAGAGGAAAGAATTTCTCCTGTCTCCTAGACAGAGCAGAGAGGGGATGAAGGGTCCTGTCCCTTCTCTTCTGCCAGCATCTGCTGACCTCCCGTCACAGCAGCCCAATGACAGACATGGGACAGGGATTCTCCCATTTTATAGGTGAGAAAATTGAGGCTCAGAGATGTCAGATAACCTGCCTAAGTAATACAAAAAGAAATGGTAGAGCTAGGGCTGGAAGCAAAATTTGCAGCTAAGGGAACTGAGGAGCCCCTTTGTTGGATGGGCTCCTCTTCCTTTCTTTCTCCATGAGACTTGGTCCTCGGTTGAGTCCTGTCCCTGTGCCTCAGTTTCCTTGCCTGGGGAATGAAAACAGTCAGGTAACTCGGGTAGTAATTGCAACTGATGCCTATAGGGGCCATATATTCTTAAGTGTCTCTCCTGCTTCCTCCAGCCTGATTTTTCTGGAAAGGGTTATTGTTGGGTAAAGTGGAAAGTATCTAGTCCAGGGAGCCAGTGTAACTGTGCAAGCGTAACTTGGACAAGTCACTCCCACTCTTAGCCTCAGCCTGCCTATTTATAAGATGAGGGATGATATTATTTCACAAGATACTGTGCAGATGACACACAAAAGTATTTTGCAAACTGGAAAGTGCTAATAGAAATGTTAGTGAATAATAATAATAATCAAAATAATGAAAATAGCCGAAGCCTCATTTTCTGTGTGGTCTCAATGACCTGAAGTGAATTGAGCCCTTTGGGTATAAATGCAGAATGATGTCTGGGAACATCCTGCCTCAGTCTTTGGAGTGTAGCCTGGATTCTCCTGGGAAAGTGAGAGGCTCCATCTGGTTGAGGAGGGTGGGAAAGTGGCCCTGCCCCAGGGGAGGAGTGGGGAGGGCTTCAGCCTGGGGGAAGGAAGGGAAGGGAGAGGGCCAGGGAAGGAGAGTTGAACTAAGAGGAACAGAGAAGCCTTGGCCGTGCAGCCCAGAGCCTCCTGCCCACAGGAGCCCATGATTGGGAAGGCTCAGCCAGCAATGGAGACCAAGCCTATTTGGAATAAAAATACTTGAAGGCAGGCAGTCAAGAATCTATTAGCAGCTGTGCATCTGAAACAATAAATTCATCTGGTATAACTCCTGAGTTTTATTGGTCCTTTCACTCATTCATTTAAATAAATGTGTGGTGAGCTAAACTCAAACAGAGCACCTGTGTGGCAAAGTGACTTGCCCAAGGCCACGGCCTCAGGGGCATGTGTGACACTCCCTTGGGAGCTCCTAGGAAGAAGTGAATTTGAAAGGCCTGGGGATGAGAAGTCCAAAGGCAAAGGACAGGATTTCTACAGAAGACTGCCAAGCAGGACACTGGTCCTTCTGTCAGTGGGCCTGGGCAGATTTGTCTGTCTTTCCACCTTCTGTCTGGAAGGCGGGCCTGTTCTGTAGGACTGGGAGGAGCTGGCTTCATTCTGCTCTCTGCTCTTCATCCACTCCTGAACCTGGTGAGCAGGGGGAGTGAAGGCACCAGAAGCTGTATCTAAAGACACCTGATGAAGGAGGTTTAAGTTGGAGAAGAGAAGGCTTGCTTTGGACATGGTACAAAGGGACACAGTTGTATCCTGAGTTCTCTAAAGGGTGCTGAGGAGAGGGCATAGCCTCATTCTCTGGAGTCGCTAGAGTGCATATGAGGACCCAGGGTAGAAGGTCACCATGATGGAGCAGCACACTGGGAGGGAGGAATTGGGGGAGGGAGGTGCCTGGCTCTATAGTGTGTGACAAGCAGAGATGGAGAGCCCACTGGTGAGGCTGATACTGAGGGAATCGCAGCAGGGAAGGATGGAGGGCTCAGTTCACATCGAGGCTGTTTCCCAGCGTGGGGCCTCTGTGCTTCCCAGAGCAGTGGATTCTGTGATAAGAACCATGGCCAGCACATGGTAGGTACTCAGGAATGATGCGAAGAATGAATGAATAGTTGTGTATGCCTGGGGGTGGGGTTGGTGACTGGGGTGGGTCGCAGTCATATGGGTTGCAGTAGACCCATGGACAGAAATCTTTGGAGATCATGCTGCGGTTACCCACCATTCTCTCTATGGCTTCCCCATGAACTAGGGGCCCTAGAGATAGGAACGTCCAGCCCTTTCATAATTTGCAAATGAGGCCCAGAGCATGGGGCAACTTGCCCAAGGGTACTTGCTGAGCCAGTGGCAGAGCTGGACTGGAACCCAGGCCCTCTGCCTTCCAGAGCCCTCTGTGGCTTAAGGTCCCCACCTTTGGATTGTATGAGATGGAGGTGCTGCAGTGGTTGGACTGGTTTTTTGAGTGGGTAACACTGCTCCTGGAGGGGAGGAACAGGGCTTAGCTTGGTTTTGAGCCATGGTCTCTGCCACGAGCCACTTGGCCAGCCCCTGCCCCTTCCTGGAGCTCAGGTGCACACTCAGCCTATGCTCACACACGTACAGCAAGTGCGCCTGTACACAGGCCTCATCCCCAATAGGTCCCTGGGTTCACTGTTACGCTTACTGTCATCGTCACCAAGGCACATGTGGACAAATGTGGACACCCTCTAGACACACTCAGAGGCACAGAGGATTCCCAGGAGACAGTTGCAATACCTCCTCTCGGTGGGGGAGGACGCCGAGTCCTAGGCGGGTTCTGCCCTGTTGCTGTGCTGCAGGGGTGGTGAGGGGATCCGGCTCCGGTGGGATGGGAGGCCCACTGAGGCTGAGTCACCCCTTCTGAGTCAGGGATCCTTCCCCCTCTTCTCTCCTCCCCCTCCTTCTCTCGCTGCTGAGCCCCCAAGAGGGCTTGGCGAGAGCGAGAAGGCCCGGGGCTGGCTAGGACCAGGGTGGGGGCAGCCGGGGCGCTCGAGAGGGCCCGCTGCTGCACAGTCCCGCAGTGGTCTGGGAACTGCCCGTGTGGCAGGGACGGGGAAGAGGTGGCCTGGGAGCCTGAGAGAGAGGGCGGGGCGGGGGGGTGGTGGTGGTAGAGGAGACAGGCAGAGAGGAGGCGGAGGCAGGGGCAGGGCCGCCGCGAGCTGGGAGGCAGGCGCGAGCGGCGGCCGCCCCTGGGCTGGGCTCCGAGGCCGGGGCGGGGGCGGGGGCTGGCCGCGCGTCGGGCGCCAGGCCCGGGGCTGTGGGCACCGTGCCCAGCCCCCGGCGCACGCCGAGCCGCCGCCGCCGCCGCCGCTGCTGCAGTCGGCATCCATCAGCGGGCGGGGGTGTCGCCGAACAGGCTGCTCCGCAGAGCCCGCCGCGACCCCGCGCCGCCCCGCCCCGCGGCCTGCCTGCCAGAGGAGCCGAGGGGGCCGCCCCTCGCCCAACCTGCCCGACATGGGGACCCCCGGGCCCAGGTAGGCACACGGGGGATCAGGTGGCTCTCGGGGCCGGGGGCTTGCAACATCGAGGCCCAGCCTCCAGCCCTGGGGAGGAACGGGGGCGAGGCCAAGAACTGAGTTTTCAGGCTGTTGGTCCCCTGGCCAGTGTGGGGGAGGGTCTCGCTGTTCCTCCCCACCGACCGGTCTGCAGCCTCCTCCAAGGCCTGGAGAGAGGATCCGGAGGCTGGGGGGTGGGGGGGTTGGTCCTGCTGTAGGATGAGCGGTGGGTGGGCGCTGGGCTCCCACCGGCTGGCCCACTCTCTTTTTCGAGAGCACTTCTGCTGCCGCCTCCGGAGGCCAAGGGCTCTCTGGATTTCTCCTGCTTCGGACGCTGCAGGAGGAGCTGTTGGCTGGAGCCTGGGATGCTGGCGAGCTCTTGCCCTCATCTCTCCTCACTCTGGTTACAGACCCTTCCCCGCTCTGGGCACCGACCCTTCCCCGCTCTGGGCTTGCCTCCCCTCCCGTCTCCCTTACAAGTACCTCAGCTGCTAGCAGGGATCTTAGCCCTAGGACTTCTGCGGCTCCGGCCTGGCATTGCCCTGGCCAGTGACTGTCCCCTAATCAGAGGGAGAGGGCTTGTGTGTCCCACTTGTGTCTGGCACCTTCACACTTGGGGAGGTCCAAGGGCCTGAGAGGCTGGGGTCTCAGGGATAGGCATGGGGGGCCAATGTCTACAGCCACTGGGGTACTTACTGGGCGCAGAGGCCACTGATTGGCAGACCTATATGGCTCAAAGTGGTCCATGGAGACCTTGAAGGCTGGACAGGGACCAAGAGGGAGTTCTGGGGATGCTGATCTCTCCCTCAGCTGCCAGCCATGGTCGTTGCTTTTCCCTCGGAGCTCTGAGGATGCATTGGTGGGGGAGAGAGCACCACGTGTTCCCACATTCACTTCTGGATCCGCATAGCACCTCCTCTGCACCCAAAGGTGGGAATGTGAGACGGCCAGATTTAGGACCTCACCAAGGCTGTGTGGGGTCCAGTGACTTGGCTCCATTCCCACCCCGTCCCCCAACCCCCAGCATTAGGAGCCTTCCAGAATCAGTGACAGTTGGGCCAGGTCGAGATCTGGGGCCTGGATGGTGCCCTCCGCAGCTCCTGGAAGACTCAGTGCCTCCTGTCCCGGGCAAGGGTGTGGAGAATAGAGGCAGCTGTGTGCCTGTCTGCCCACCCATTCCTCCAGATGGAGCCTGCGGCAGAGGCAGCCTGTGCCAGCCTCCTCTGTGAGCCACCGTGGCCCAGGGAGGCTCTGCCAGCTCTGTGCAGGGATGGAGCTGGCTTCTCCTGGCCAGCCTGAGGTCATGCCTGCCTGGCAACCCAGGCACAGTATTTGTGGCATGCAGAGCACAGTCCCTGGGATTTCAGGGGCACCTCAAGGCAATCCTGGAGATCAGTGCAGAGGGCATTGTTCCTATTAAAGTCCTTCCTGGGCTATGTGACAGTCCCTCTGGGCTCAGCCCTGTGAGCTTCTTGAAGAGCTTCTTCCATAGAACCCTGCATGAAAACAATGCTTGGTCAGGTAGTCCTCACTCAGTCAATATTGAAAGGTTAAATGGGGCCTAGAGAGTAAGAGTGACTTAGCCAAGGTCACAAAACAGCTGAGCGGGGGAGTCAGCACTAATATGCCCAGGTCTTCCACCTCTTGTTCTGGGGCTCTTGCAGCTCAGATGCCGGCTTCCCTGCTGCGGTGGCTGTGCCATAGACAGGCCTCTGCCAGGGGCTAGGCATTGTAGCCTGGAGCCTGAGGCTACCTGATCCCTTAGGAGGGGCATTATGTTGGCCTCCCAGCCCTTGCCCTCAGTAGGTGAGCAGGAGAGGCCAGGGCTGAGAGAAAGGGCCACCAGTGGCCCTGGACCCTCTTGGAAGTGCATAGAGCTGAGAGGATGCCAGGTGCCTAGGGATGTTCTGGCCTGAGCCTCCAGGGGGCAACAGAGAGAGTTTTCTGACTTCAGGCTGTGGTGGGAAGTGCTTTTTAGCCCCTGCAGGGACTTCCCTAAGGGCCCCTTTCTGGGCTTCTCTGTTCCATTTGTTAAAAGGGGATGATCATCTTGGCTGGGCGCGATGGCGCACGCCTGTAATCCCAGCACTTTGGGAGGCTGAGGCGGGTGGATCACAAGTTCAAGAGATCAAGACCATCCTGGCCAACATGATGAAACCCTGTCTCTACTAAAAATACAAAAATTAGCTGGGCATGGTGGCATGCGCCTGTAGTCCCAGCTAATCGGTAGGCCGAGGCAGGAGAATCGCTTGAATGCAGGAGGTGGAGGTTGCAGTGAGCCGAGAACGTGCCATTGCACTCCAGCCTGGAGACAAAGCGAGACTCCATCTCAAAGCAGAAAAAGGGGGGGATGACCATCTCGGCCTGGAGATAAATACCAATGATTACACAATCAAAGTGATGGTATTTATTGAACACTTACTGTATACCATGTACTGCAAGAAGTGCTTTGAGTCATTTCACAGTAACCCTATAAGATAGGTGCGATTAATTATCCACGTTTTACAGAGGAGAAACTGAGGCTCAGAGAGGTTATGTCACTGGCCTAAAGTTACACAGCTGGAAAGTGTGGGGTGGTCTGAGTCTAGAGCCCTTCTTTCTACCATGACATTTACTGGGGGCATTGTCTGGAAGTACCAGGTTGGTGTCCAGCGGAGCCTGGCAATTCATTGATAGGCCAGGGCTGGTCCAGGTGGAGAGGCGTGTGAGGTGTGTTTATGTATGTCTGGCGAGGCAAGGGTGGCTTTGTGGACTGAATATTACTATGGTCCTAAGGGGTAGGGGTAGATAGGTACTGACTAAGAGCTCTCAGAGAAGGATCAGCCTTGGCCTTCTGCTTTCTGGCCAGCATCCCCCAGAAGTGGGGAAACACCAGACTCCCTGCTCCCATTGGCTTTTAGGGAAGATGGGCTGGCCCTGGACACATCCCGAGGCCCCAGTGGGGACTGGGCTGAGGAGGCCCTGTGGGCAGGGAGCTGAGCCTGGGTGGATGGGTGGGGGTGGAGCAGGCTGGCACTGCTTCCTTTGTGGGCTGGAGGCTTATGGATAAGAATAATAACAGCTAACATTTATTGAGCATTTATTACGTGCCAGGCCCAGTTTTAAGGGCTTCCATGTACAACTCATATGTTCTTCACAAAGCCCTGTGAGGTGTAGATGAGGTATGGAGTTATGATTCTTCCCATTTTACAGATTGAGGGAGCTGTGGCTTAGACAGTTGTTCAAGGTCAAACAATTAGGTTATGGGGGAGTCAGAATTCAAACCTAGGCAATATGGGTCAGAGCCATGTTCCTGAAGGCCATGCAAGGCAGCCTGTAGTTTCTCAGAGGCCGTACTCCGTTTTGTTCAAGGTGAAATAGTCACTCAGTCAGATGCATCCCTCTCCTCAAAGACCTCCCAGTCTAGCTGGGAGAGATGCAGACATGACACACTAAAAGTAAAGAGTGTACTATTGCATAGGCTCAGCATGGATTCCTATTTTGGTGCTCAGCGAAGGCTTCAAGAAGACGGGGACCTTTGAGCTGGGCACTGAAGGCCAAGTCGGATTTCGGTGGTTGAAGGGGGAAGGGCACCCACTTCCCCAGGTCAGAGGGGAAGGAAATAGTAATGCCTTTGAAGAAGAGTGGGTGGTCTGGTGTGCGTGGAACAGATAGTGTGTGTGGCGGAGTGTGAGCTGGAAGGTGACTCAGAAAGTCAGCTTGTGTTTGGGTTTTTGATGGAGCTCTGGAATCCTCCAGACGTAGGCTCTAGTCACAGCACTGCATTGTATTAGCCATGTGGCCTTGGGCACATCACTCAGCTGGCCCGAACCTCAGTTTCCTCATTTGTAAAATGTAGATAAACATGCTTGTCTCACAGGGACCATGTTGTGGTTGTTACATAAAGCACCTAGTGTAATGCTAACACATTGCAGGAACTCAGTAAACATTACTTCTCTCCCCCTTCTGTCTCTCTTAAATGTCAGGCCAAGGTGTTTTGACTTGACATGAGCCGGGATGCTCTAGGAACCTTTGCAGGATTTTAGTCTGCTGAAGAGCATGACAGAACTGTGTTTTGGGAAGGTCCCTTTGGCAACCGTATGATCCACAGGAGAGGGTGGACGTGACTTCATAGGAGAAAACTTAACTGTGGGGACTTGGAGGGCTGGGGAGGGAGCAAGATTGACACTCACTAAGGTGTCCCTCCGGTAGTGGGTGGCTCGCCAGGTTGGAGGAGGAGGAGCTTGGAGTGGGTAAGGCCACAGGGTCAGGAATTCCGTTGGAGGCCTGGTAAGTTTGAGAAGGGCTAGTCTCCCTTTAGTTATTTGGAAGATTGGGCAGCATCTTTTTGTGCCTCTGGCCTGTTTTTCCTTTGAATTATTTCTTTTGAATAAATCACCATCAGAGCTTCCTCTATAATGGCAGTAAATTGGGACTAAGTGTCCAACAATAGGAAGATGATTGGGTAAGCTTTGGAACATCCACTGGATAAAATAATATGCAGTGGTGAACACCCACAGAAAAACTGCTTGCAGTGGATGAAGCTGTGCAATTGCAAAGCTCTTTTGCATCCTTGATTATTTTGTGCTTATGATTGCCCTGCGACAGAGGTGGGGCCGGGGCTAGATCCTTTCAGTGTTTGAAGAGAATGATGCTAGACTCCAGTCTCCTTGAAGGCAGAGTTCACATTTTATTCATTGTTTCGTCACAGCGTGTTGTTCAGTGGTTTGCAAATACTTGTCCGATGAAAGAATGAGTAAACTAATCAAGAGGGGAAGTGACTTGATCAAGGTCACTCAAGTTGAAAGACATAGTGCCTGCCATATTCTTGCTATTCCCTGCTTGCCACATTCTTCTCACTCACCACTCACTGTCTTCGAGGGGAGTAGGACAGAGAGGTTCCCAGTGAGGACTTGGCACTTGCATAGAACAGGGCTTCAGTCTTCTTTCTGTTTTTACTAGCTGTGAGGCATTGGCAGATTAATTAATCTTTCAAAGCCCCAATTTACCCAGCTGTAATGTGGATAGTTCAAGTAGCTGGTTTTAGGGTTGTTATCAAGATGAAATAAGTTAAGGCATGTAAAAATCTTGGCATGGTAACTAGCACATAGTGAAGTATCCATGAACGTTAGTGGAGATGATGATGATGTCATGATGTGATGTCATTCATGGTCTGATACAATTAATGTTAAATGGGAAAGAAGACTCCTAAGATGATCAGTATTCATATTACAGTGGTATAAAATTAGGTGTGAACGTAGATACAGATTGGAAGAAAACAGGCAGAAAATGGAGTTCCAGCAAGCATATGGGAAGTAAATAAAACAGAAAAACAAATCTTTCTTTACTATTTATTTTTCTTTAGTTTTAATTACAAAAACAATTTGTGAAAAATCTAATAATTCAGAAGTGTAGACCGGGCACGATTATAGGTTCACACCTATAATCCCAGTACTCTGGGAGGCTGAGGCGTGTGGATCACCTGAGGTCAGGAGTTCGAGACCAGCCTGGCCAACAGTGAAACCCCGTTTCTACTAAAAATACAAAAAATTAGCCAGGCATGGTGGCTGGCACCTGTAATCCCAGCTACTCAGGAGGCTGAGGCAAGAGAATCTCTTGAACCCAGAAGGTGGAGGTTGCGGTGCAGTGAGCTGAGATTGCGCCATTGCACTTCAACTTGGGTGACAGAGCGAGACTCCATCACAAAAAAAAAAAAAAAAAAAAAAAGATGTATTATCCCCTTAGATTCCCAAACAAATCCTACTCTCCAGTCATAGCTAATAACAGCATGTTGTGTATCCTTCCAGGATATTTTCTATACCAACATAAACATACAAACCAGAATGGGATCATACATTGCATTATTGTTTTACAACTTGCATTTTTCATGTAACTACACATTGACATCTTTTCATGTCAGTAGATATAAAATCTATCTCAAAAATTTTTGCAATAGGTATGTTATACTTTCATAATTAAATTTTAATGGATAAACCCTAGCTAATTTGGCCAGTCCCCCTGTTGATTGACATTTGAAGTTGTTTCCAATTTTACGGTATTCTAAGTTACACTAACTGAACTCTAACAGTGTTTAGACAATGAAAATCAAGTGAGAGAAAGAGTCAGAAACCATGAGACCGTGATAGTTGCTCTCAAAGGTCTGCTGCTTCTCCCTTCTCCTGTTCCCTCCTCTCTTCACTGGAACCTGAGGGGACTGGTCTTGGAGGAGGCCATCTCTCTGTCACCCTTAAAAGGTGGTGGTGTCCCAGGGAGACCCCTTCTTTCACCCACCCAGTATGGAGCTCTCCTAGGAAATGTTCACATTCTCTTAGGATGCTATAAGCTGCTGCTTGGACTATGCTGCTGCCCATACCCAGACTGTCCTTGGACAAGCTTTTTACCTTCTCTGTACCTCAGTTTGTCCATCTGTCTGGTGGTGATCTGAGCCATTGCTGCCACTGAGTATCTACTATATGTCAAATACTGTGCTAGAGCAAGCTTCATGTGTTTTATCTGTTTTTTTCTTTTCTTTCTTTCACTATTATTATTATTTATTTATTTATTTATTTATTTATTTATTTTTTAGATGGAATCTCACTCTGTTGCCCAGGCTGGAGTGCAATGGCAGGATCTCAGCTCACTGCAACCTCCACTTCCCTGGTTCAAGCAATTCTCCTGCCTTGGCCTCCCAAGTAGCTGGGATTACAGGCACGTGCCACCTGCCTGGCTAATTTTTGTATTTTTAGTAGAGACAGGGTTTCACTGTGTTGGCCAGGCTGGTCTCGAACTCCTGACCTCAGGTGATCTGCCTGCCTCAGACTCCCAAAGTGCTGGGATCACAGGCGTGAACCACCACACCCGGCCATTATTCTTGTTTTTTTAAAGCGTGACAGCGTCTCACTCTGTCACTCAGGCTGGAGTGCAGTGGCATAGTCACAGCTCACTGTGACCTCAAACTCCCAGGTTCTAGTGATCCTCCTGCCTCAGCCTCTTGAGTAGCTGGGACTACAGGTGCACCCCACCTGGCTAATTTAGGGGGGCGCAGGGTAAAGACAGTGTCTCGCTGTGTTGCCCAGCTGCTCTCAAACTCCTGGGCCCAAGCAATCCTCCCACCTTGGCCTTCCAAAGTGCTGAGATTACAGGCCACCACACCCTGCCTATCTCGTTTAATTCTCACTATATACCTTGGAGGTTCAGGGGATAGTCTTCTCAATAGAGGTTAAGTAACCTGCCCGAGGTCACCAAGCCTGTGGCATCAGGATTCCAGCTCTGGCTCCTAAGCCCATGTCCGTAACTGCTATTTCCTGCCCACTCTCAACAATGACTAATTGGTGAGGTCCAAGCGAAATGGTTATAAAAAGATCCTTTAAATTGTAAAGTGCCCTGCATGTGGGAGGGATTGATACTGCTGTTATTATTTCTACATCCAGAGCAACGGTAGCTTTGGTTATATGGTCTACAGCAAGTTGGAGGTCGTGGGATGTAGCAGCATTGAGTGGGGAGAGCACTGGACTGTGAGCCAGCAAACTTGAGTCCTAGTCCTGGCTCTCGTTGGAAATGACTAGCCATGTGGCCTTGGCCGCTAAGCTGCCTGGGAAATAAGCTCACCTACTCCGTGTGGCCCTTATGCAGCTCAAATGAGATAAAGCCCAGAAGACAGCCAGCACGTTGCCCGGCTCTCAGAGGATACCCTGCTAGTGGGAGGTCTCGCTCTGCCTTCTGCATCATCATCAGGATGGGCCAGGTGGGATGCATTTCTCCATTTTGATGCTGTTACTCTGCAGTTCTGTGCTGTCACGTGGTCCCCAGCCCACCACTGCACATCAGCCTGAGGCTCCCCGGTGGCCCGTGAAGCTTTTGGGCAAGAAGCCAAGGCTGATGGGTGGTGGCCTCTTCACATTGTTTGGTTTAAAGTGGTGTCTGTGGGTACTGCAAGCCTCTGACAAATTGCCATCTCCCCACTGCCATGTACAAACCCGAGCACCAGACAGCATGACTACAGACCCAGCTCCGTTTTTGATCCTTCTGGCCTGGCTGTGAAGGTGGCCTGAGGTCTCAGACGCAGCTCTCTCAACCTGTACCCTCCATCCTTTCATTCATGTCCATGTAGACATTATCACTCAAGAAAGTGAGTGTTCCATACTGGGGAAATCCCCTTGGGAAGTCACATCATCTCCAGCAAGTGAGAGAAATAATAAGCCCTAATAGGCACTCTTTTTTTTTTTTTTTTTTTTTTTTTGAGACAGAGTCTCCCTCTGTAGCCCAGTCTGGAGTGCAGTGGCGCCATCTCGGCTCACTGCAAGCTCCGCCTCCTGGGTTCAGGCCATTCTCCTGCCTCAGCCTCCTAAGTAGCTGGAGCTACAGGTGCCCGCCACCACGCCCGGCTAATTTTTTGTATTTTTAGTAGAGACGGGGTTTCACTGTGGTCTCGATCTCCTGACCTCGTGATCCGCCCACCTCAGCCTCCCAAAGTGCTGGGATTACAAGCGTGAGCCACCGCTCCCGGCCTTAGGCACTCTTTCTTTCCTTTTTTTTTTTTTCTTGTAATTCTTCTTTTTTCTTTTCTGACTCCAAAAGTAATACATGCTTATAGTAGAAAATTGAAAAATACAGAAGAAAAGGCCCATATTTCCTTCTCCAAGGGAAGGCTATTATTAACATTTTAGTCTTTGGACTTAATTGGAGAGTATCTAATATTTCTGGAGCAAATATTTCTAATATTCTGGTACGTGTCTAGTGTTTTATAGGCATGATCTGATTCCATTTTCATAGTAAGCCTGTGAGGTATGCAAGATTATAATCATGACTTTACAGATGAACAGACTGAGGCACAAAGAGGTTAAGGGGCTTGCTTACGGTTCCATTGCCTTCCTTGACTTCTTAGCCTATTCTGCCTCTTCTCAGGCTCACCTCATCCTAAATGAGCATCAGGTGGTGGATCAGTCTGATTCTGACCGGAAACAGGATTCCACTCAGATGCTTCCCCTGAGGAGATGTTAATAAAGGTGTGAGCAGGGTGAGGGGAACCCACACGGGATGCTGAGGCACCCACAAACTAACAGGGACAGAAGGCGTTACCAGCTCTCGGCCTGAATAAGCAGGAGGGAGTGGTGTTACCTGAGTTTGGTGACCAGTAGAGGTGGGCAGGGAGCTGTCGCAGAGGGGCTCAGCCACTACTGGGACCACAGAGAGAGAAATTGGGGAAGATACACCCAGGATTTTTCTCCTTCCACCTTCTGACTTCCTGCCAACGCCTTCTTCTTTATTTTTTCTTTAAGACAGAGTCTCTCTCTGTCGTCCAGGCTGGAGTGCAGTAGCATCATCTCTGCTCACTGCAACCTCCACCTCCCAGGTCTGCCTCAGCCTCCCTGGTAGCTGGAACTACAGGCACCTGCCACCACACCCAGTTAATTTTTGTGTTTTTAGTAGAGACAGGGTTTCACCTTGTTGGCCAGGCTGGTCTCAAACTCCTGACCCTAAGTCATTGCCCACCTTGGCCTCCCAAAGTGCTGGGATTACAGGCATGAGCCACTGTGCCCAGCCCCTGCCAGTGCCTTCTATTGGCCAAATGGAACCAGAAGCCAGGAGACAAGGGAGCTCAAGGGACAGTCCAATGGGCCAGCCTCCTGCTTCTTCAAGCAGGCCATGGATCTGGGGGTGCAAATGGAGACTAACAACCGAGGCGGCATGGTTGTAGGGAGATGGGAGAGACGTGTCCCCTGACTTCCCAGAAAGAAAGAGTTGTCTTAGTAACTGATTATTAAAAACATCATTCAAAACAAAAGACTTTTTTCTGCCTGCCAGTCTCTTGGTGTTTTGGTGTCTCCTCCCTCCCCTGCCTCCCCATCTCCTCTCTCACCTGGTTCAGAATTCCCAAGAACAACTAAGCAACAGTCTTTGGTATCATCAGTGTGCAGGGTTTAGAAGAGACAGCTTTGCTTGCGCCATACATGTGGCTGTGTGTGTTCTCATGTTGTTTCACTGCTGTGCTTATGCATGCCACCATGCCTGGCCCAGGACATTAACTTTTGTATCTCAAAGTCTTTCCATTCTCTGTAATAGCCTTGATCTCCATGGCCTTCCTCTGATGTGGAGGACAGGGTCTCTCATCCCCGTTTGACACATGAGGAAACTGATGCTCAGAAAGAGGAAGTGGCCAGGTGTGGTGGCTCACGCCTGTAATCCCAGCACTTTGGGAGGCCAAGGCGGGTGGATCACCTGAGGTCAGGAGTTCAAGACCAGCCTGGCCAACATGGTGAAACCCTGTCTCTACTAAAAATACAAAAATTAGCTGGGTGTGTGGTGGCATGCACCTGTAATCTTAGCTACTTGGGAGGCTGAGGCAGGAGAATCGCTTGAACCAGGGAGGCAGAGGTTGCAGTGAGCCAAGACTGTGCCACTGCACTCTAGCCTCGGCGACAGAGTGAGACTCCATCTCAAAAAAGAAAAAAGAAAGAGGAAGTGACCTGCCCAAAGCTGATCAGATTGGAAGTGGAAGCACTGAAGCAGCAATGGTCCTGATTCTGAGTTCAGCTCTTCCCAGTATGTTTCATTTTCAATCTTGGGAAGTCTTTCTTTAGCCAGCCCCAACCCTGGGAGAAGTCAGTATAGCTTGAGCCCCCTGAGGTTGCCGGAATGCCATATAGTGGGAAGAACTCTGGAATCAGAGATACCTGGCACAGCCTTATGACCTTGGACAAATCCATTTGCCTCTTTGAGCGTGTGCATCCTCATTAGTAAAATAAGGAGAATAATATCAGGACTTTGGATGGAAACATCAGGTGTTGAGATAAACTAAATCATCAGGAGAGGAGGGCTGGCTGGTAGCCACAAAGGCTCGCAAGGTGAATGCAGCCCGGGTCACTATCCTCAGTTGGGTAGACTAGAAGTTGTCTCTTTGTGTTCTATCCATCAGTCATCCATGTATTCAACCATTTATCCATCTACCCCTCCATCTGATGCCAGATCTGCTGAATATGAATTCTGGCACTGCCGTTTACTAGCTGTGTGACTTGGGGCAAGTTCCTTAACTTCTCTGCTTCAGTTTCTTCTTTTGTAAAACAGGGATAATAAGAGTACCTATTACCCATTATAGGTTATTGTGAAGATGAAGTGAGTTCATTGATGTAAAGTACTCAGATTAGTGCCTAGCAAATAGCAGATTACAAATGATAACTTTGTTGTTATTTATCAGAAACTGCGCTGAGCCCTGGGAATAATGGCTAATGAGACAAAATTCTTATCTTTATGGAGTTTATTTTGGAAGAAGGGATAAAAACAAATAAGTAAATCAATCAATGATAGAAGATCCGTTTGTGATAATTACTATGAAAACCAACCACCCACCTGGGCGTGGTGGCTCATGCCTGTAATCCTAGCACTTTGGGAGGCCAAGGCAAGCGGATTGGCTGAGCTCAGGAATTCGAGACCATCCTGGTCAACACTGTGAAACCCAATCTCTACTAAAATACAAAATAATTAGCTGGGCGAGGCTGTGTGTGCCTGTAATCCTAGCTACTGGGGAGGCTGAGGCAGGAGAATTGCTTGAACCTGGGAGGCAGAGGTTGCAGTAAGCCGAGATCATGCCACTGCACTCCAGTCTGGACAAGAGAACGAGACTGTCTCCAAAAAAAAAAAGAAAAAGAGAAAGAAAACCAACCACCCAACCCAGCATGCTTGCTTAATGAATTTGAAGTTTCTGTTTGGGGTGATAAGAATTTTTGGAAATAGATAGTGGTGATTTTTGCACAACATTGTGAATGTAATTAATGCCTCTGAATTGTTACCCTTAACAATGGTTAAAATGGCAAAATGAAACAAAAACAAAACAATCTAGCATGCTGTAACCAAAAAAATAGGGGAAAGGACCTAAATAAATTAGACAGGGTGGTCAGGGGGCACACAGATTCACAATCTGAAGGTGCGAGCTGCCAAGCTGTCCATGCAGAGGGAACATTACAATCATTAAGGACAAAGCCCCAAAGCCTGGCACAGTTGAAGAACAGACGGAAAGCCAATGTGACAGGCTCATGGTGATGGTGGCGGTGTGGGGAGGCAGTAGGGGACCAGTAGTGGTGGGAGCTGATGCTGAAAAGATGGGCAACAGTCATATACAGAGGTCTATAGCTTTGATAAGGAGTTTGTGTTTTATTTTAATGGGAGGCCCTTGGGGGTTTTAAAGAGGGCATCTGACGGGCACAGTGGATCACGCCTGTAATCCCAGCATTTTGGGAGGCCGAGGTGGGCAGATTGATTACCTGAGCTCAGGAGTTCAAGACCACCCTGGGCAACATGGTGAAACCCCATCTCTACTAAAAATACAAAAATTAGCTGGGCGTGGTGGCAGGTGCCTATAGTCCCAGCTACACGGGAGGCTGAGGCAGGAGATTTGCTTGAATCCAGGAGGTGGAGGTTACAGTGAGCCGAAATCACGCCACTGCATTCCAGCCTGGGCCACAGAGCGAGACTCCATCTCCAAAAATAATAATAATAACAATAATAATAAATAAAAAATAAAGAGGGTGTCCACTGAGAGTTTTGGAAAAATTCTTATGGCTGCTTTGTGGATAATAAACTCTAGGAGGGCCCGAGTGGTCACAGGGAGACCATGGAGCAGGCTGGGGCAGCTCTCCTGGAACAAGCTGATAGTGGCTTAGATTTAGGCAGTTGCAATGGTGATGGAGAAAAAGAGCAAATCCAAGTTACTGGACTCAGAGATGCTGACTCATGCTAACCCTGGTTAGAGGGCCTGATGTATAAACCAGATACCAGTTGATTCATTTTTAAGGAGTGGTTTCACTGCCAGGCTGAGTGGATATTGCCTCATCTGGGCTAGGACACCCTCTCCCTGCAGGCCACCCGGATAAAGATCCACAGCTAAGAAGGCTGCTGAGTGCCCCTGGAAGGTGAGCTAGAGGAGCCAGAGGGTGGTTAGGATGTTGAAGAGCATCAGATGCTGACAGTCTGCTGCGCCAGCCCCAGCCCAGGCAAGCATCCCTGGTCTCACTGGGTTCCTTTCCCCCAGAGCAAGTACAGGCGCTGTCAGCATTTATTTCTCTGGCTGACCTTTCTCTTTTCTAATCCTGTGCATTAGGCCTTTCATATGTTAGTGTCATCAGTCTGGTCCTGCTGGCTGTCTCTTAGAAACATCTCTTTCTCCATTTCTCCATTTGTTGTGGGTGGACACTTCTGAACTCCCATTCTCAGGCCCTCCTCACTGCAGCTTCCCATTACTGCTGGTAATTATAGACCATACATCTCAGGCTTTTTTCTTTTCTTTCTTTCTTTTTTTTTTTTTTTAGATGGAGTCTTGCTCTGTTGCCAGGCTGGAGCAGTGGTGCGATCTCGGGTCACTGCAACCTCCGACTCCCTGGTTCAAGCCATTCTCCTGCCTCAGCCTCCCGAGTAGCTGGGACTACAGACACGTGCCACCACGCCCAGCTAATTTTTGTATTTTTGGTAGAGACAGGGTTTCACCATGTTGGCCAGGATGGTCTCCATCTCCTGACCTTGTGATCTGCCCGCCTCGGCCTCCCAAAGTGCTGGGATTACAGGCGTGAGCCACCACGCCCGGCCTCTAAGAGCTTTCTCTATGTTATTTTCCTAAATCTCCTTCACCATCCTGAGAGGGAGGGAGGAGTGTCTCTGTTTTATAAAACAGGCAACTCAGGGCCAGGCATAGTGGCTCACGCCTGTAATCCCAGCACTTTGGGAGGCCGAGGCGGGTGGATCACAAGGTCAGGAGTTTGAGACCAACCTGGCCAAGATGGTGAAACCCCATCTCTACTAAAAATACAAAAATTAGCCGGCTATGGGCACCTGTAATCCCAGTTACTAGGGAGGCTGAGGCAGGCGAAATCACTTGAACCCAGGGAGACGCAGGTTGCAGTGAGCTGAGATCGCTACACTCTAGCCTGGGTGACAGAGCAAGACTCTGTCTCAAAAAAACAAAACAAAAAAAACAGTGGCAACTCAGGCTCAGAAAAGTGAAGTCACTTGTCCGAGGTCACAGAGTGAGCAGGCATTGGCACTAGGCTTTGGATCTGGGTGTGCCTGACTCCAAAGCCTGTGCTGTGAACCACTGAGCCACAGGGCCACCTGCTCTACCTCCCTTCAAGAGGTCCATGAATGACCGTATGAAGTCTCTAGCCCTGGGCCTGGCTGGCAGCAGCGCTTAGTGATGGGAGCCCTGTCCTTCTGCACGGAGATGCTTCTGACTCTTGCAAGGCTGCCTGCACCCTCCCAGCCCCATCACTCCTCCCAAGCTCCAACCAGTCCCTCCCTCCAGGCTGTTTGGTGCTCACCTTTATAGGCTTCTCACTCTGAAGTGCCAGAACATCAAGGTCTCCTCTCCATCCCCTGCCATCCCCCTTCTTCCCATCTCTGGACATTTTCCCACATGGTGACTCAGCTCAAATGCTCTCTCTGCATCTTCTGTCTAAGGTGGCTCAAGCCTGTAATCCCAGCACTTTGGGAGGCCGAGACGGGCGGATCACAAGGTCAGGAGATCGAGACCATCCTGGCTAACATGGTGAAACCCCGTCTCTACTAAAAAATACAAAAAACTAGCCGGGCGAGGTGGCGGGCGCCTGAAGTCCCAGCTACTCGGGAGGCTGAGGCAGGAGAATGGCATAAACCCGGGAGGCAGAGCTTGCAGTAAGCTGAGATCCGGCCACTGCACTCCAGCCTGGGTAACAGAGCCAGACTCCGTCTCAAAAAATAAAATAAATAAATAAATAAATAAATAAATAAATAAATGGCTCCCTTTTTTCAACACCTAATTCCACCTTCACCCCCCACCCACCCTAGAAGCTTCCTTTGGGAACTCCAGGCTACAGTCCAGATCACCAGGTCCCCAGACTCTGCTGAGAGGCTGAAACATAAATGGCAAATCTAAATCACCTCCTGCCTAAGTGTTTAGCAATTTCCTGGGTGAGCATCCTCCTCCCACGTTGCAGCCAGCTCTTCGGGAACCAGCACGTGCTTCCCTCCAGGGGCCACTGCGGTGCCTGGCCCAGCCTAGCCGCACAGCAAGCTCCATCAGTCTGTGCTCACCTGGGTCTGGGCGGAACCATGCCTACGTGGCAGGCTATGTCAGAAGCCAGGGCCAGGCCCTCGGCTCCCTTTCTGTGGCCTAGTGAGAGAACCATGCTCTTATCCTTGGATATGTGAAATAAAGATTTCATCATATTTTTTTTAAAAGATGTTATTTTTGATTTATAAATTTTTAAAAGATTTAAACAGATTTTATCTCCTTCTCATACTGCCATACCAAGCCATGTGCATCAGAAAAAAATTCTTTTTTTTTTTTTTTTTTTTTTGAGGCGGAGTCTCGCTCTGTCGCCCAGGCTGGAGTGCAGTGGCCGGATCTCAGCTCACTGCAAGCTCCGCCTCCTGGGTTTACGCCATTCTCCTGCCTCAGCCTCCCGAGTAGCTGGGACTACAGGCGTCCGCCACCTCGCCTGGCTAGTTTTTTGTATTTTTAGTAGAGACGGGGTTTCACCATGTTAGCCAGGATGGTCTCGATCTCCTGACCTTGTGATCCGCCCGTCTCGGCCTCCCAAAGTGCTGGGATTACAGGCTTGAGCCACTGCGCCCGGCCAAAAATTCTTTTTTGACCTCTAACTTAAACTCATTCAAGGAATCTCCAAGTATAGTAGCAAAACCAAAAACTACAGTTAAACAGAAGAAAAAATAATCTGTCTTCCTGCCACCCAGAAATAATTATAGTTAATACTTTGCTGAATTTTCCATATCTGTGCATGTGTGTTCATTAACACAGAGTTAATCTGTACAAACCGTTGTGTATCATGCTTTTATACTCAAATCTTTTCCATGATTTTTTACATTTTTTTCTTTAACTCTCTAGAGTGAATGAGCCATCATTTCTCTCAGCAGCTCCTGGCCATGGAATGCAGAGGTGGCTCCTGCCACGTCCTTGGTGTTCAGCCTGAGCCTGAGTGCTTTCTCCTTTGCGGGGTTCTGTTGAGGTTTGCTTGAGGCAGCCAAGTACAGTGGAGAGAAGGCAGACCTAGAGTTAGGATGTGGGGAGTCTGGAGGCTGGGGAGGGAGGAGAGTGGGCGGAGGAACCAGGGAAATCTGGTTTCTGAGGAAATGACTGTCAGTCGTCCTTTTTGCTCACTGGGTCTCACCTGTAAAGGAAGAGGAGTAGATTGAATTATCTCAAAAATTATCTCAAAAGGCATCCAGCTCCTCTCCTCTGTGGTTCTGGGAGCGCCGGGCATTTGCTGCCAGCGGGCTCTGCTGGAGACTCAGCCAGAGGAAGACTGGGATATTTATTTAAGGTTGCTTTCCTGGCTATTTCAAGAAACCTCAGACCCAGGAAAAGTTCCGGGAGTATGAACTGAAATCAGATTGAGGCCATTGGAGAGGGAAGAGTGGAAGTGTCTCTTCCACTGCCTGGGCCCACGAGGGGTCGTGTGGATTCTGCATCTCACAGCAGAAAACACACAGATGAGTCTGTGGATGCTTTTTTTTTTCTTTTTCTTTTTTTCTTTTTAAGCAAAATTAAGCAGGCAGTTATTTTAAGAGTTCTTGCCTATAGGCCTTATCTGGCATTATGACCAGTATCCTTAAGTGCAGGCTCAGAAAAGATCCTGAGCCTGGCGCACAGGTATCATGTGGACCCTTCCAAGGCTGTGGGCTCCCCTAAAGCAGCTCTCATTGCTTTGTATCCTGGCCTGGAGTCAGCACTCATTGTCCTGTAAGTGACAGAGAGCCTTTATTTAACTGTGGCTTTAAGTTATACCCGTAAAGCACAGAGTAGTGTGCTTGAGTGGAAAGCATTTCTGTGTGGGGAGGAGGTGATGGGACCCAGGCCTTCCCTTCCTCCTCATCTTCCTTCTTAATAGTAGCATCAGTAACAACAAACCCTCTCATTTGTACTACACGCCTCCATATACAAAGCCTTTCCCCCGTTATCCACTCTGTGGGGGACTGAGGATGTTCACGGTCCCAGAGCTCTCCTGTGCCTAAGTGGGGTGCTCAGGGTCCCTGGCTTTCTGTCCAGTGCTCTTGGCTTTGGGCTGGGCTGATGCTCACTGAGATGCAGGGAGAAAAACTGAAAAATGAAAAGGAAGTGTGGGGCAGGGGACCTGGAGCACGTGGCTAGCCCAGAGTGGATGCTGTGTCTGTCTGTCTGTCTGTCTGTCTATCAGAGGTGTCCCATGAAGGATGGTGCAGGGGAGAAGGCCTGCCAGGTCTAGCTTGAATCACTCTCATGTAATATGATAGATTTAGAGGAAGGGCCTGGACTCAGGGGTGAGGGTTCCTGCTCATTTCTCTATTTCCCTGATTTTAGCTTCAAAGCTTTTTTTTGAGGATCTGTTGATTGGGGGCAGGAATGGTTGCATCTGATGCCCCTCCCCTCCCCTACATTTTAAAAAAGCCAACTCGTACGTTTAAAAAAGTACATCCGTATATTTTATTTATTTATTTATTATTTTTGCGATGGAGTCTTGCTCTGTCACCCAGGCTGGAGTGCAGTGGCTCACTGAAACCTCTGCCTCCTGGGTTCAAGCGATTCTCCTGCTTCAGCCTCCCAAGTAGCTGGGATTACAGGCATGCATCACCACACCCAGCTAATTTTTGTATTTTTAGTAGAGATGAGGTTTCACCATGTTGGCCAGGCTGGTCTCGAACTCCTGACCTCAGGTGATTCGCCAGCCTCGGCTTCCCAAAGTGCTGGGATTACAGGCATGAGCCACTGCTCCCAGCCTACGTATGTATATTTTAAAAGATAAAAGTAGTTCCAAAGCATATAAAGTGAAAAGTGAAGTTTTCTCTCTTATGTCACCCTGTTCCCAGGGATCTTTCATTTTCCTCTACCCACTTCTGCCTTACCAACCTCTCTTAACAATTTGGTGAGTATCCTTTTAGAGCTTTTACTAAATGCGTGCAAACACAAACATATGTTGTTGAGGTTACTGTTTTGTTTTTCTTTTTCTTTTTTTTTTTGTTGGAGAAGGAGTCTCGCTCTGTTGCCCAGGCTGGAGTGCAGTGGTACAATCTCAGCTCACTGCAACCTCTGCCTCCCAGGTTCAAGTGATTCTCCTGCTTCAGCCTCCTGAGTAGCTGGGATTATAGACGTGCACCACCATACCAGGCTACTTTTTGCATTTTTAGTAGAGACGAGGTTTCACCATGTTGGCCAGGTTGTTTTGAACTGCTGACCTCAGGTGATCCACCCTCCCCGGCCTCCCAAAGTGCTGGGATTACAGACATGAGCCACTGCACCTGGCCTGTTTTGTTTTTCAAATATAAAAATGAGACCATGCCATTCTCTCTCTTTCTCTCTCTGTAACTTGCTTATTCCAGCAGAATAGCTGGGCAATGGGTCCTTAACTCTCTGAAATCTCCTCATTTACTGGTGAAAGGGGAAAATGACAAGAATCGTTCATCCCAGAGAGCATTTCTCTACGTTGCTCATGTTTTGGATGAGTCCCAGAGAGGTGAAGTGACTGCCACATTTGTGGCCGACTTGGGGACTGAGCCTATTCTTTTGACTTTTACATCGTCAAGGCTGCACGGTTTTTTTTTTTTTTTTTTCCCGTAAGTTTCTTCCTGTCATTCTCTTTTTGGATCTATTCTGTGAAGTTAGCAGGGCAGGAATTATTGAAGCTTGGGGCATGAAGAGGTGTGTCCAGCTTCAGCACTGGAAGTGTCTGGAACCCAGGGCTCTTTTGGTTAAATTCTGTGAATCCAGCTTTGCTGAGGGGCTACCAAGTGCCAGGTGAGGTGGCTGGAGAGACAGCCTAGTTTGGGCCCTGCCTAGAGGCAGTCACCAGCGGCCCCATGTGCTCCTGGCAGAGCGGGGCTCCCTGGAAGGACTCATCATCCCTACGAAAGGCCCAGAGATTAGAGTCCCTGAAGAGCTGCAGACACAGGGTGGGAGGGGTGCCTGTGACCTCGGCCACTAACCCCTCACCTCCCATGACCCTCCCTCCTCCCCACTTCCTCTGTCTCTCCCTCCCTCCTCCCTTTGCCCTGTGACTCTTTGTCCATTTGCCTCCATCTGTCTCTCTCCGCGTGTGGTTCCTGCCCCTCTCGCTGTCACACCATTGCTGTCCCTCCCTGTCACATGATCTCCTTCATGCCAATGCAGGCGTGCTGGTCACCATGACAACAGAGACAGGCCCCGACTCTGAGGTGAAGAAAGCTCAGGAGGAGGCCCCGCAGCAGCCCGAGGCCGCCGCCGCTGTGACCACTCCTGTGACCCCTGCAGGCCACGGCCACCCAGAGGCCAACTCCAATGAGAAGCATCCACCCCAGCAGGACACGCGGCCTGCTGAACAGGTGTGTGCATGAGAGCATGGGCGTCCCTTTCCTGCCCAGACCGTCCTCCAGGTCCAGTTCTTAGGGCCCCAGTATTTTTTCAGGAGGGAGGAAAGAAGGAAACTAAGATTTATTAGTGACCCGTTACATGCCAAGCACTGTGCTGGGAGCATTGTAGTTATTTTCTTTTCTTTTTGAGGCAGGTCTCACTCTGTTGCCTAGGCTGGAGTGCAGCCTCAATTTCCCGGGCTCAAGCAGTCCTCCCGCCTCAGCCTCCTGAGTAGCAGGGACAACAGGTGTGCACCACCACACCTAGCTAATTGTTTTCACTTTCTTTTTTTTTTTGAGTTGGAGTCTCGCCCTGTCACCCAGGCTGGAATGCAGTGGTGCCACTGTACTCTTGGTTCACTGCGACCTCTGCTGCCCAGGTTCAAGCAATTCTCCTGCCTCAGCCTCCTTAGTAACTGGGATTACAGACATGCACCACCATGCCTGGCTAATTTTTGTATTTTTAGTAGAGACAGGGTCTCACCATATTGGCCAGGCTGGTCTCAAACTCCTGAGCTCAGGTAATCCACCTGCCTCGGCCTCCCAAAGTGCTGGGATTACAGGTGTGATCCACTGTGCCTGGCCATATATTTTTTTTTTTTTTAACTTTCAGTAGAGATGAGGTCTTGCTATGCTGCCTAGGCTGGTCTCGAACTCCTGGGCTCAAGTGATCCTCCCACCTTGGCCTCCCAAAGTGCTGGGATTACAGGTGTGAGCCACCATGCTTGGCCCATTGTGGTCATTTTTAAATTTTATTCTCTCAAACTAAAGAGGGTAGATACTAACTCCCCCATTTTACACTTGGGGAAACTGAGCACCAGCAGGATAAAGTGAGTTATCCAAAGTCACACTGCCATAAAGTAACAGAGGTGAAGTCAAATCTAGATCTGATTTTGAAGCCTGAGTTCTTTCCATTTATTTTCCTACCCCTGAACCTGTCTGTTCTAGCTTGGCTAGCCCCATGTTCTAGCTTGGCTAGCCCCTAAAGCTACAACAGATTCACCTCATCATCTAATTAACACCTTCCTTAATTCACGACAGGCCTGGAGGTGGCAGGGACTTGGCCAAGATCACTGAGGGCATCAGCAGTGGAGTTAGGGCCTGGGGCAGGGGGCGGGGCGGGGGCGGGTCTCCAGCCTTTCTCCTCTCCTTTAACTCAGTCCACAGCTCCCAGACTCCTGCTAGATCCAGTGACAGACGAAAAGAAGGAGACCAGATGGATGCTATGCTGAGTCACGCGCTGCTCTAGGGAGACAGGGCAGCTCTGGCCACTGGCTTTGGTTTCATGGGATGCTCCTGCCTCAGAGGATGCCTATGGCAGCAGTAGCCTGCAGGGAAGATGGGGACCCCTCACACGAGGCCACCCATTGTGCATGGAAGCCCTGGCTCTCCTTCTGCACACACCAGCCGTAGACCCTAGTTGCCCTGTGAGTCTCAGACGGCAGCGACTCTCATTCAGGGGCTTGTCTTGGCCCCAGATGCCTCCATATTGCTTCTTCCTTATATGAAAGGCCATGGCTTAAAACTCACTGAGCAAACTGTTCCCTTGCTTGGTCTTGCAGAGCCTAGACATGGAGGAGAAGGACTACAGTGAGGCCGATGGCCTGTCAGAGAGGACCACGCCCAGCAAGGCCCAGAAATCACCCCAGAAGATTGCCAAGAAATACAAGAGTGCCATCTGCCGGGTCACTCTGCTTGATGCCTCGGAGTATGAGTGTGAGGTGGAGGTAGGGGAGCACTGCGTGCCATATGTCCCGTCCCCGGTTGGCCAGCCTCAGGTCCAGGGCAGGCTCCTGTGTGTACCCAGCCTGGGCCAAACCAGAGGAGTCCTGGACCGGCCACAGCATCCAGAGAGATGACCTGGCTCGGAGCTCCTTTGTACAGATGGTGGCACCAAAGCCTGGAGAGAGTGGTTATGGTTGCAAATAGAATTAGACGAGGTACAGGGCTGGCACCACGGGAAGATTTTACAGGGTGACTATACCTTGGCAAGGATGCCACCATGTAAGGGCTGATCTACAAACAGTAGACCTGGGAACTGGGCTCCCCTATTCACCCAGGAGAGACTGACATTTAAATTAAATCATTTTTATATACTGGGTGGAGAGAGGGCTCCTCCTTTCCTAGTGAATATCCCTGTCCAGGGTACCATCTCAAGTCTCCAGGACAAACTAGTCACCTGAGGGTTCTATAGCAAGCCCATCACCCCATCACAGGGAGGCGGCTCACTGGGAGGATGTCACCCAGGCCGTGTAGAAACCTTGCCCCATGGTGGTGACACAGCAGATGCCTCCTTCTGGGGTTGGCCCTCCTGGCCTCACATTTAGGTCTCCTTTTCCTGTATAGGTTCTGACTCTTGCCCTAATTCTGAGCTCTTGCTTGCCCCCTCTGTGAGCCCTTAGAGGTTCTACCCCTGCCTAGGCAGCATTCCTGGCCCTTCTCCGCATGTGTCAAAGAGCTCAGAGGGTGTCCTTGCTACTAAGATTTATAGGAGCTGCCCCCTTTTCTCCCCAATGCCCTGGTTTTAGGGATGTGACTTACTCCTGAGTCCTGGGAGGCTGAGTCCCTCTTCTCTACAGGGTTTTGTTTTGTTTTTATGTGTATGTATTTTTTCTTTTTTCTTTTTTTTTTTCTTTTTTTTCTTTTTTTGTTGAGACAGAGTCTTGCTCTGTTGCCCAGGCTGGAGTGCAGTGATGCAATCTCGGCTCACTGCGACCTCCACCTCCCAGATTCAAGCAGTTCTCCTGCTTCAGCCTCCTGAATAGCTGGGATTACAGGTGCCCACCACCACACCCAGCTAATTTTTGTATTTTTAATAGAGACAGGGTTTCACCATGTTGCCCAGGCTGGTCTCAAACTCCTGGCCTTAAGTGGTCTGCCTGCCTTGGCCTCCCAAAGTGCTGGGATTACAGGCATGAGCCACTGCACCTGACTGTGTATGTATTTTGTCTATAGAAAGATTTCACCTTCCCTGTTCCTGGGACAAAGGAAAGGGCTATCTTCTATGTCCTCTCTCCTACCGTGATGGTCCCCAAGATGCCATTTCTGCCTGTCCTAGAAGTGCATAAAGCGTTTGACTGAGGCCAGGTCCTCTCTCTCTGATGATCTCCAGATTCAGGAATTCTTCGTCAGGCTTGGTCCTGAGGGCCCAACCAGACCTTACAGGGGCCTCACTCCCTCTCTAGAGTCCCTGCTTCTTTGGGTGGTGACTGCCTCTGTTCCCCTGCCCTGTGATCCCCTTATTGGTGCTCATCTTTACCCCTGTGGGTTTGGAGTGCACCCAGTCAGGTTCTTGGCTTTGTCATTTTGAATGGTGTTTCAGAGAGGCCCAAGCCTAGCTCTACAGGAGCGGGAGGAACCTGTCCGGCCCTAACAATGGTTCTTCCAGCAGAAGCTGATGGAGGCCCCATGAGCCTCTGTGAAACCTCACTGGCTGTGGGGAAGGGAGTGGTGGGCTAGCCTGGGCTGCCCTGGATTTCACTCAGGGAAAGGAGGGTCACACTATGACCCTGAGTCCCAAGCCCTCCCCTTCTCCCCCTGCCCGCTTCTGTTATATTCCAGGGGCTTCTTCTCTTCCTGTCACACCTAAAGCTTAGGACTTGGTTTTCTGCTCCTTCAGTCTAAGTTAGCCTCCTTCTCTTAATCACTAAAAAGGAAGGAGAAAGCCGTCACTTCCTAAGCCTTCCACTTCAGCTTCTCCCCAAGCAAGCTGAAGGTCCAGAAACCCCCACCAGAACTTGGAAGAAGGCCATCAAGGAGCTGGCCATTGTTGTCACCCCCTTAGGACTCAGAGGGCAGAGCCAGGTGGGTGGCAGGAGTGCTGCATTCCTGTCCAGATGCCAAAAGGCCCTTGGGGTTTTTGAGTTGTCCTGGTGGAGCCTAGGGTATCTCCCAGCCTCGCCCCGGGGTATACTTCAGCCTCACAGCTACTCTGCTTCCCTCCTCAGAAACATGGCCGGGGTCAGGTGCTGTTTGACCTGGTCTGTGAACACCTCAACCTCCTAGAGAAGGACTACTTCGGCCTGACCTTCTGTGATGCCGACAGTCAGAAGGTACCTGGACTAGGGAGCAGGGTGGGACCTGCACTTCCGTTAGGCCCCTGTAATCCTGGCCACCCCCCATGGCTTCCATTAGTGCTCAGATCACTAAGCGTCTTCTGTTTGCATGTCCCCAAGGTTCAGCCAGCCCTATCTACCCGCAGTTCCCTGTCTCAGCCATTTCTTGGTGACATACAGGTCACCCCCAGGTGGGAATTTGAAGAGCCCTGGTCTGGCTGCTAGAGTTGCTGGGGGAGCTTAGGAGCTCCCTGCCAGAGCCTCTCCCCCATCCTTGGGAGACTCTGAATTTCCTCCTTCCTGCCAGTCCCATTGCAGCTGTATCACCTGCTCACTGGAACTGCCTCAGGGCAGTGGCAGCTCCGGGACACTGGGTCCAAGCCTGGTAGTGAATCCTGGCCCCATTCCCCTCACCCCTTAGACCCAGGAAAAAGGGACCAGGAGGCTTAGCCAAGGAAGGGCGTTGCCCACAAGGGGCTGCTGACCCGCCATTTCAAGATATTTCTCCCAGCCCAGTCAGGTTCTTTCTTGCATCTTCCCTCTGAAGATCTCTGTCTTTTCTTTCAGAACTGGCTGGACCCCTCCAAGGAGATCAAGAAGCAGATCCGGAGTGAGTGGCTTGCTGTGGTTGGGGAGGTGAATGGGTGAGGGGATTCCAGGCCATGAGAACCTCCCTTGTACTGCTCTCTCCTCCTTTGGAAAGTGCATTCAGGCTGGGCGCTGTGGTTCACGCCTGTAATCCCAGTGCTTTGGGAGGCTGAGGCGGGCAGATCACTTGAGGTGAGGAGTTTGAGACCATCCTGGCCAACATGGGAAAAGCCTGTCTCTACTAAAAAAAATACAAAAATTAGCTGGGCTTGGTGGCAAGTGCTTGTAATCCCAGCTACTTGGGAGGCTGAGGCACTGGGACTGCCTCAGGCGATTCTCTTGAACCCAGGAGGCAGAGGTTGCAGTGAGCTGAGATCACACCACTGCACTCCAGCCTGGGCAACAGAGCAAAACTTCATCTCAAAAAAAGAAAACAACAACAACAAAAAAAGAAAGTGCATTCAGATCCATGAGTCCATGTACTCCACATGGCAGATCTTGGGAGAAGCCAGAGCGGGAAGGACAAGTCTAAGGCCCAGAGAAGAGAAACGACTGTGCAGAGTCACACAGCAAGTTAGCAGAGGAATCATAAATACATTCAGGACGTCAGCTCTAGAAGGGACCTGCAGAGCCGTCTAGGACAAAGGACAAGCAGATGGGCTGGAAACAGCCACCCTTCTGTCCAGGAATGGTGCAGACTTCAGTAAGCAACGACCCTTTTCTCAGAGGCCCAGAGAGAGGCAGTTATTACCTAAGGTCACAGAGCCAAATGTTGGCTGAGCCAGGTCTTGAGTCCTGGTCTTCCAACACCGTCCTGTGCTATTTTCAAGGCCTGGGGTGAAGGCAGATGAGCAGGCCAACAACCTGTCCTTTCTGGTCTAGAGAAAGCATGTTGGGAGGGATGGGGCGGCTCCCAAATGGCAGAAGTGGGAGGTAGGGGGCCCCAGCAAGGCAGCCTGAGCAGTTGGAGACCTGGGGCCTCGAGGTGGAGATGCCTCCACCCAGGGCCCCTCCCCCTTGGCTGTGGTTGGTCTCTCCTGAACTCCCTGGTCCCCTGGCTGGAAAGCTGTAGCTGAGCCTGTTGCCATGACAGCGGGCAGCTGGGCCCTGGGATGCCAGCTGACTCTGCAGGAGGGGGCTCGAGGAATTCTTCCTGTAGGTTCTGTCAGTTGGAGACAAAGAGGCAGGCACACAGACAGAGCGCAGTCCTCGGGGGGCTGACAGATCCTCCGCCTGGGCTTCAGGCTGTCCCCCAGGAGCCCCAGCCTGGCTGGGAGGCCTATGTCTCATGACTAAAGAGATTGG
The DNA here is from genome assembly GCF_049350105.2 of Macaca mulatta. Classification (NCBI taxonomy): domain Eukaryota; kingdom Metazoa; phylum Chordata; class Mammalia; order Primates; family Cercopithecidae; genus Macaca; species Macaca mulatta. The sequence continues at coordinate 89,017,692 of NC_133415.1, forward strand.
AACAGATAGATACAGGCAGCCGAGTGTGTGGTGTTTGGTCAGGACCAGGAGCTTGGGAAAGACACGCGGCTGGACCAAATGGTCAGGTCTCAGCATCACTCCCAAAGGTGGCCTGCAGCCCCTGCCAGCACAGCCCAGGCCTGGTGGATGTCACTCCTTGTAGCCATCCCAAGTCATCGAGTAATAGTCTTGATCCCTAGTAAGCACCTTATCCAGGAGAGCCACAGTCTCTGCCTCTACCCCTGTAACTTCCAGCCATTCATCCTCATCCTACCTTCTGGTGCCCCAGTAGAGCAATTTTTTGCCCTCTGTGTCAGCACCTCAGCCTTCTGAAAGTGGCGCCATTGGTCCTTGTGGCCTGGGCTTCAGAGTTGGGTGTATCTCCTCCCAAACCTCAGTGCACCTGGGGCAAGGTAGGGCAAAGTAGGGCACCTGGGGCAAGCTCTCCACCTCTCTGGGTCCCTGCTTCTCCTTGGCCAGTGGATTAGTAGTTCCTGCCTCATGAAGTAGGGATGACAGTTCAATGACATATGTATGGACAGCACCAAGCACATAGTAGGTGCTCAGTAGCTGTTTTCTTCTTGCTTCCCTGAGGCAATCTGGTGTGATAGTTAAGCAGATAGACACTGAGGCCAGACTGCCTGGATTTGAATGTTAACTCCATCTGCTTCTGGTGTTGACTGTGCCTCGGTTTCCTCCTCTGTAAAGCAGGGTAATGCTAGTACTTATATTTACGTTGTGAGGATTAAATGAGTATTACATGTAGAATGGTGCCTGCACACAGTAGCACCCAGTATGCATTAGCTATTATTATTTATTATTATTATTGATTATTACCATTATTATTCCTGAGGTAGGAATTCCTGAGACTATTATTATTCCTTGAAGCTGATTTTTCCAAGGAGTCGGTGTGGTCAGGTGCCTGGGCTCTGGGGCCAGATGGCCAGAGTTAGGATCCCCATTTTCTACCACTGACTAGCTGAGTGACCCTGAGAGAGTGACTTAACCTCTCAGAATTCATCTATAAAAAAGAAAGTCAACTTCAGGATGATTATGAAGATCGAACCCCATACATGTGCATAAAGTTCTTAGCAAGCGCAGTGACTGGCATCTAGTAAAAGTTTGAGACGTGACATCTGTATGGTGCAGATAGTGGTTACCGCAGAGACAAGGATGGTAGTGGCGATGTGACCTCCAGCGGTCCATGACCACAGCCCTGCCCTGGATGGGCCTTACTTTCTCACTTTGTCAGGGGCCGTTTTGGGCCTGAAACCTGAAATTCCCAGGGGTGGTCTGACCATTGTTGTGGATATGTAGACTTTCGCTAATTTTGTCCAGTACCTCATACCTACCTGCCTTCATCCCCTCTCAAGTGGCTACCCCTTCTCTGGGCTTGCAGAGCTTGCTTCCAGCTATAACCTCAGACTTTATTCTCCTGTGTATCTTCTTAGATGTGTACCATTGGTTTTTCACATCTAAGTGTGGAGGTTAGCATTTATCCCCCTAAAATATCCCTTTGTTACATTTAGCTCATTATATTTGCCTTTTGGATCTTATTTATAATTCAATCCTGTCATCTGAGATGGAGTCAACATGATACAGGGCAGAGTTTTCCAATGTGTGTTCTGAGAAACATTAATCTTGCAGGATGCTCTGTAAAAAATGGATACAACAGATCAAACCATTTTTGGAAATTCTTGAATGCATGTTCCCTTCAGAGAGCTGCAATGCACAGTAGCAGGGTGAGGGCTCTGACAAGTCCAAATTTAAGAAACCTGTTTAATGTGGTATTATTTAGCCTTTTTTCTTATCATTGACATACGATGACCCAGACTAGGGTATAGACCAAGGAGCCAGATGGCCTGGGTTTGAACCCCAGCATTGCCGCTTCCAAGTAGGGTGACCTTGGGCTGACTGCTTTACTGCCTGGGCCTCAGTGTCTTCATCTATAAAATGGAGCTAATCATAGGACTTACTTATGGGGTTGTGGTGAGGTTTACTGAAGTAATGTTTGTAAAGTAATTAACAGTGTGTCTGGCATGCAGCGTCAGTTTTCTTTCTTTCTTTCTACCTTCCTTCCTACTGCTAGCTCACAAGTCTCTTAACCTGGGCCTCAGTTTGCTAATCTGTCAAATGGGAGTAATGTTCCAGCCTTCCTGATTGGATTGTCCTGAGATTACAGATAGGAGAAGACTTTGAAAAACTGCCCATAGGATGGTGCATCTGGACCACCCAATGGGGTGATAGGGCCTCGCTGATCTTTCTCCCATCTCCTCTCAGGTAGCCCCTGGAATTTTGCCTTCACAGTCAAGTTCTACCCACCTGATCCTGCCCAGCTGACAGAAGACATCACAAGGTGAGGGCTGTGGAGGGAGAGGCAGGTGTGCTGGCTGTGTGGGACTACGGATGAGGGCCTCTGGCCCTGGGGACACAGGCAGTGTATGATAGCAGCTGCAAATGCAGTCTCCTACCAAGGTCAGGCAGACAGCATCAACACAGGAAGCCGACTCATTGTAAGAAACACAGTGATGCAAGCACAGTGGTCAGTGGCAGCTGACCCTTGACGTCAGAGGAAGAGGTATCACAGGGAGCTGTGGGGCCCCTTGTAGAGAGGACAGAAGCCACCTAAAACAGTTGCTGTTCCCCTCCAGGCCATCACTGTCATGTAGGAATTGGGCCTGATTGTTGGAATGAACCTAGAGATTAAAGAATAAAAACCACAGTTCCTAAATGTTGGCAACAAATGCAAACTTTAAAACAACATAGCATGGGCCATCTATGCATGGGACATACCAAACCCATGTGAAGGCTGCTGTGCTGGGTGAGCTACCAGTTTGCAGCATTGGGAATACGGAGGGAGTAGAATAGGATGCCTTTGAACGTGGGACTTTGGTCTGCATGCCACTCTGTGCACACGTCAGGCACGTGGAAGTCAAGTGGGGCTTGGGACTCCCCACAGAGAAATGAGTGCAAAGCATCCTTCGGAATGGGAGCTTCCGTGGGGTTACCCATTTCTGGAAACCAGAACGGGGAAACCCTTCTCTTAAGCCCTTTCCAAAGAGGTAGTCTTACTTCATGATATCCTGGGGCTGTGTCATTCAGGTGATGGGCCTTTTACTCCCAACAGAAGATATGGGCTTGGAGTTCCCCTATAGCAGGGAAGGGGCTCCTAAGCCGGCCCCTCTCTCCCACTGGGTCCCTCCTTCACTTTCATGTCGATTGCCTGTTTGCCAGGCCATCGACCAAGGTCAAGATGCTGACTCTGGCCTTGGGAGATAAGACAGATGTTCCTGGAACAGATCAGGCCTGGGCTTTGGCGTCATTAGTCTTAGTTCTGAGCCCTGAGGTCAGGTGCGGGCTAATGTGGCAGCATCAAGATCTGAAACTCCATTCCCAAGTGGACTGTGTGGGTTAGGCCAGCACAGCTTCCATCCCCCTGGTCTTACCTACTGATACTTCTCCTGTTTGTGCCAGACCCTGGGCACTGTGCTTCCAGGGAAACCAGGAAGGAAGTTAGGCCTGCCTAGCACAGATGGCCCTAGGAGATGGGTGCTATAGCAGCTGATTTCGCCAAAAATAGTTAGGCCCGAAATAAACTGGTCAAAATGACAAATTGATTGAAATGAAAGATTGGTCAGAATATTTGGCAGTGATTTCTGAATTTTGAGACTTTTGAATAGAATGCCCATAAGCCTGTACTTGGTGCCAGTGATGTTTGAGCTGCTACTGATTCTGAGTCTATGCCTTGGCCCTGGGCGCACACTGAGGTTGCACATACTTTTTGCCAGGACTTCAGTTCTGACTGTGAAATAATGTCACAGAGTAGTAAGAATTATATTAAGTAAAAGGCACTTAAAAGAAAAAAGGCCAGATGTGGTGGCTCACACCTGTAATCCCAGCACTTTGGGAGACAATGGCAGGAAGATTCCTTGAGACCAGGAGTTTGAGACCAGTCTGGGCAACATGGCAAAACCCTGTCTCCACCAAAAATACAAAAATTAGCTGGGCGTGGGGCACGTGGCTGTAATCCCAGCTACTCAGGAGGCTGAGGCAGGAGAATCGCTTGAACCTGGGAGGCGGAGGTTGCAGTGAGCTGAGATCGCGGCACCGCACTCCAGCCTGGGTGACAGAGTGAGACTCCATCTCAAAAAAAAAAAAAGAAAAGAAAAAAGAAATAGCAATTGAAAAATAATGGTGAAACATAACAAAAATGGACAGGGAGGCATCACTGGCTAAAAATGAAACATTTTTTTTTAATACATAGTAACCAAAAAAGCAATAAAAATGGTTTTAAATGGTTCTAAAATTGTAAAATCGTCCAAGTATGCATAAAAGTTATAAAAAATCATGGCCTGGTAGTTGGAAATGTTCCTTTAAACCAATTTGTTTTCAGACAATTTACTTAGAGCTGGAAGCAAAATAAGAAAGTTTTGGGAAAGCATTGGCAAGCAAGTTCATCCAGGCAATGGAATACAGTGTGGAAGTTAAAATGAATGGGGCAGAGTCACATGTGCTGACATGGGAGGGCTCTAAGGCCTGGGTATGAAAAAGTGAGCTGTTAGAATCAGAGGCAGCATTTGATGCCATTTACAGGTAAGAAACACCCATAAATCAAAACCACATGCATTTCTGGTCATCAAGAGGAAATTTAGAGTCACCTCTAAAGTGTGCATTTTTTCCTCAATATGAATACAGTATATTACTTGTATAATTAAAACTACATGACATTTTGTAATGGCCAAACCAGCAAAGTAGTCCTATTTAGCTTGAAATTGAGTTAGAAATTGAAAATGCTCTCATAATAGAAAACAAATCCCTCAAATTTAGAAATGCACAAAAATGCTTAAAGTCATGTGAAATGTTGCAAAACCATCTCACGAGACATACCCAGATTGTCAACATATGAAGCGCCAGTGTCTACAAACATCCTTTTCTGCTGAGCTGTGTTCTGTTTGGCTCTGATGGACAGCTGTGTTTGGGGTATCTAGGGAGGAGTAGGGCCCTGTGCCCATGCTGGCTCTCCCCTATCTCCAGATACTACCTGTGCCTGCAGCTGCGGGCAGACATCATCACGGGCCGGCTGCCCTGCTCCTTTGTCACGCATGCCCTACTGGGCTCCTATGCCGTGCAAGCTGAGCTGGGCGACTATGATGCTGAGGAGCATGTGGGCAACTATGTCAGCGAGCTCCGCTTCGCCCCTAACCAGACCCGGGAGCTGGAGGAGAGGATCATGGAGCTGCATAAGACATACAGGTAAGAGGGTGCCAGCCAGGGCCTTCTGTGGCTCCTTGGCCAGTGGGAGCCTTCCTTGCAGGCCTGAATGTCCTAGGCCGCCGCATACTGTGCTGTTTGTACCCCACCTGGCTCTGCCCCTAACTTGAGGTATATCTGAGAGCAAATCATCTCTGTAAATAGGAATGGTAGTGACTGGCTGTGTGGCCTTGATGACCTTTTGGGACCCAAGTTTCTTAAACTCCTCTATAGGTATGATAGTTCCCTGTCCTTGGCCTCTGAAAATCAGTTTATCTGCCAGCTAGAGATAATAATCGCTACTGTGTCTCTAAGTAAGTGTCCTGGTGTCTAGATCTTGGTGTGGAGTTCAAAAGTTTGGACCCAAAAGCCAGCCTGCTAGGGTTCCTATACTGGCTCTGCCACTTTCTAACCAGGAGATCTCAGGAAGGTCATTTCACTTCCTATGCTTTGGTTTCCTCATCTGTTCAAGGTGGATGCTGTTAAACCCCACCTTGTAGGATTGTTGGGAAGCCTAAATAGCACATATTAAAGGCACACTGCATGTTGGCTGTTAGTGTTGCTGTCTGTGGATCAAGGAGTTGAATAGTTGATCATGCAGGGGAAAGTACCTTGTTCCAGCAGTTGGATGATAATTAACTAGTGTGACTATAGGCTGGTTATTTAACCTCTCTAAGCCCAATTTTTCACCTGCATATGCACGAAGTTAGATTATCAGTGTCTCTCAACTATTGGCATTTGGGGCAGGAGAATTCATTGTGCAGAATGTTCAGCATCCCTGGGACCCAGTAAATGCCCATAACACCTTCTCAGTCATTGTAACAACCCAGATACTCCACTTCGCCATTGCTTCTGTACAGGTTCCCCTAGAGAGGAACCCTCAGAACGAAATGATTTGTAGGGTCCTTTTAAGCTGGAACTATTCAGGACTGTAAGTCCAGGATTGTTATGGGGACTCAGTATAATTAATAATGTGAAGGTGCATTATAAACTTTAAAGTGCTGCACCCAGCAAAAGGAGTATGGTGATATTGTCTCATTACTATTGAGGATGGAGGGAATTAGGAGGCTCTTGTTCTGTGGGCTTCATCTGGAGAGGAGGGCCAGGGCCAGATGTGGAGTGATCGTGTACGTGGGGAAGAGCCTGCTGGGATGTGATGAATGCTAGGTCAAGGGTGGCAAATGCTGTCTCTGAGAATCGCACATTAACTCTGCTTGGTTAATAGTGACTGCTGTGATGTTGTGTTGAGTAGGATACTGATTCCTTACAATGCCCAGGTAAGCAGTGTCCACCTGGGCATAGGAACAGGGAGTAGTGGGCTGCCTGCCATCTATTTGTCATCCCTGTCCTAGATAGTAAGACATCTTAGGATTTGCAAGAGTCATAATAATACAGAGAACGATGTTCAGATCAATGTGGGCTGGAGAAATACTAACGGCTGTGCCTACAGCTCTTTGGACCTAAAGCACACTGACATCTCATGTCCAGGTATCCCACACAGCAGCCCAGAAGTAGACAGGTCACAGGAAACTGAGGCCTGGAGGATATACAAGCCCTGTAATGAAGTGATTAGGAGCATAAACTCTGAAGTCACACAAATCCTGACTCTTCTCCTTCATAGCAGTGTGGCCTTGGACAAGTTACTTAACGTCTCTGTGCCGGTTTTCTCATCTGTAAAATGAGAAGAAGAATAATACCTATCTTACAGAGTTGTTATGAGGATTCAGTGAGTTAATACGTGTAAAGTACTTAGAACAGTAACCAGCACATAGTACTCAATAAATGTTTGCTCTGACTAAGTATAAAATGTAGTCCAAGTTTCCTGGCAGCAAAAGCAAAGAAGGAACTTGATTAATTACATAACTCTTCTTTTTGGAAAGGAGAATGTGCACCTGTTCCTTAGGAGAGATTAAGTGGCTTCTGATACTGAATTCTGCAAGAAATATCCCATGTGGGTAATAATTTAGGAGCCCCTGGGTGGTTATAATGAACAGTGTCCTTAACAATGGTTTTACGGTCATGGAAAAGTAGAATTTATAGCTCACAGTCAATTCAGTGGCAGAATGAGGCAAAAATCCTGACTCCCAGCTCAGCCCTTGTGTGCTCCCTGGACTAACAAGACTGGACTTGAGCTTTGGCAGAAGATGGGGGTTGGGTGGGCTGAAGTGGGAGTTGGGGTATACCCTCCTGCTCTGAGGACAGAGGGAAAGGATTAGGGTGAGGCTCAGCATATTTGACTTCATAGAATCATGGGTTCTGATGGTGGCCACCTTTGGCCAGCAGGACTCAAGCCTGGGCCTTTCCCTTGGTCACCTGTGATCACTTTCTTTCCCTAAGGGGGATGACCCCAGGAGAAGCAGAAATCCACTTCTTAGAGAACGCCAAGAAGCTTTCCATGTATGGAGTAGACCTGCACCATGCCAAGGTACCACCAGCTTCCTGGGTTCCCCTAGTGTCTGGGTGGTGCCCCCAAAGAACTATCAGGCTTTTCCCTAGGGCTTGGTGTGCCAGACACTGTGTTACCTCCAACTTGAAACCTTTTCTGTTCTCATTCTCATTCCTCGAAGTTCCATAACCTTTTATTTTCTCATGATCTGTATCCTTTTCTCCATGTATTTTATTTATGAACCTGTTTGAGCCCCCGCTAGACTGGGAGCATTGTGAGGGAAAGATGTAGGCCTTAGTTTATTTCTGTATTCCTAGCACCTGGCACATAGCCTGGCACCAAGTGTGTGCCACTAAAATTTGCTGGGTGAATGTATGATTGAGTGATTGACAGAGCAAATGATCAGACAAGTGAGTGGGTGAATAAATACCTAAATGGAAGAGTGAATGACTGAATGACAATGGGAGGGATTGGTCAGTGGGACTCCAGCGTGGAGGCTCTAACCCTGCTCCTGAGAGCTCATTACAAGCAGCGCACAGGGCGGTGTGTTCGGGGTGGGTGGCAGGCTGTCCCCAGGCATGGACCCCGGGCCTTCCATTCCATGGTCTCTTCTCATGCAGGACTCTGAGGGCATCGACATTATGTTAGGTGTCTGTGCCAATGGCCTGCTTATCTACCGGGACCGGCTGAGAATCAACCGTTTTGCCTGGCCCAAGATCCTCAAGATCTCCTACAAAAGGAGTAACTTCTATATCAAGATCCGGCCTGGGGAGGTGAGCCTGCCTTGGGAAACCCTCCTCCTCACCAGAATCAACTAGAAAGGAGTGAACCCCGGCAGCCGAGCCTGGGCTGCCAACACACACACACACACACACACACACACACACACACACGGAGAGAGAGAGAGAGTGAGAGAGAGAGAAGAGCCTAAATAAAATTATAACTGGCCGGGCGTGGTGGCTCACGCCTGTAATCCCAACACTTTGGGAGGCCGAGATGGGTGGATCACAAGGTCAGGAGATCAAGACCACCCTGGTTAACACGGTGAAACCCCATCTCTACTAAAAAATAAAAAAAAAATTAGCTGGGCATGCTGGCGGGTGCCTGTAGTCCCAGCTACTTGGGAGGCTGAGGCAGGAGAATGGCGTGAACCCGGGAGGCAGAGCTTGCAGTGGGCTGAAATCGCACCACTGCACTCCAGCCTGGGTGACAGAGTGAGACTCTGTCTCAAAAAATAAATAAATAAATAAAAATAAAAAATAAAAGTATCACCACATACGGCCAGGTGCGGTGGCTCACGCCTGTAATCCCAGCACTTTAGAAGGTCGAGGTGGGTGGATCACATGCGGTCAGAAGTTCGAGACCAGCCTGGCCAACATGGTGAAACCCCATCTGTACTAAAAATACAAAATTAGCTGGCACGGTACTCCAGCCTGGGCGAGCAAGACTCTGTCTCAAAAAAAAGGGAGGGAAAAATAAAAACAGAAGAAGAAGTATAACCACATACATTCAGGTCACACAGATAAATGAATACATGTCTGTGTAAAGTTCATGTATTTACTTACATGTTGTAAGTATGGAAGTTTATACACATTCTAAGATACACAGACTGGACTATACACACAACACACACAAATGCAAACATGTATATGTCTGCAACTCTTTTCCTTCAATTCCCCACATCTCACCCATCAAAAAGCCCATTTGGTCGTAACATCTGCTTCTCTTCCTCTCTGTCACACCTGCCTCCAGCAGCCCCCATCTTTCGCCTATGCCTATGAGGGCCTTCTCACTGCCCTCTGCCCTCCCTCGCCTCTGGTGCTCATCAGGCCATTTTCCTCATAACTGCCAGAGAGATCCTAAAAAGTCCCTTAAATCAGATCATGGCAAGCCCACTCTCCCTTCCCACCCACACCCTTGCTTACACCTTTCAGGAACTCTCTTTAACTCTTGAGCTCAACTCCAAACTCCTTCCATGGCCACCTATCTCTCCCACTTATCCCTTGCCACACTGCCCCACGCCCAAGGTGCTTTAGCCTCTTTGGCCTTGAGATCTTTGAATAAGTCAAGCTCTTTCCTGACTGGGTGCTTCGCATTTGATGTTTCCTCTACCTGAAAGTGTCTCCCCGTCTCGCCTCTCATATAGCTGGTTCCTTCCCATTCTTCAAATGTCAGCTCAAGATCACCTAAATCTAGGTCTAGAGGGGATCCCCTGCTCTTCCTTAGATGGCAGGAGCCCCCATGCCTTCCCAGTTCTGCCATACCACATACCTCCCTTCATTCCCCTTGTAGCCCTGATCAGTGTCTGCAATTATCTTGTTTGCTTATTTATTATTAGAGGCCCCCCTACCCCCACTAGAATCTTCTGCCTTGATCTCCATGTATCTCTAGTGTTTAGCACTGGACCCATCACAGAGTGAGGGCTCTGTCATCCTTATTGATTCAGTGAATGAACAGGCCAAAGTCGCAGATGCCTGAGAAGAGTTCAGAAAGGATGACTCACATCTATAATCCCAGCATTTTGGGAGGCTGAGGTGGGAGGATTGCTTGAGCCCGGGAGTTGGAGACCAGCCTAGGCAACATAGTGAGACCCATTCTCTACAAAAAATTAGCCGGTGTGGTGGTGTCTGACTGTAGTCCCAGCTACTTGGGAGGCTGAGCAGGAGGATCTCTTGAGTTCAAGGTTACAGTGAGCTATGATTGCGCCATTGCACTCCACCCTGGGCAAATGATCGAGACCCCGTGTCTCAAGAAAACATTAAACAGATAAAATAAAAAACACAAAGAATGGTCTAGTTGCAAGAGTGAGCTCAGGCCCTGCCTCTAACCTGCCCTTCTTGGTTTTCAGTATGAGCAATTTGAGAGCACAATTGGCTTTAAACTCCCAAACCACCGGTCAGCCAAGAGACTATGGAAGGTCTGCATCGAGCATCACACATTCTTCCGGTGAGCCTGACCTTGGATGGGGTAATGGGGATGGGGCAGAGACCATGTGTATGGAGGGGAGCAGGGAAGGAGTTAGTGAGAACGCTAGGAATGTCCTCCTCCCTTTCCCCAAGTCCCTCCCTTCCTGGGCCACTTTGAATTGTCGTAGTTGGTGGGTTAGTGGGATGAAAGGCCAGCTGTGGTCTAACCTTGGGCCTGGCAGTACAGGTTTGATTCCCCCTCCCCTGCATCCCTCTGCTGCAGGCTGGTGTCCCCTGAGCCCCCACCCAAGGGCTTCCTGGTGATGGGCTCCAAGTTCCGGTACAGTGGGAGGACCCAGGCACAGACCCGCCAGGCCAGCGCCCTCATTGACCGGCCTGCACCCTTCTTTGAGCGTTCTTCCAGCAAACGGTACACCATGTCCCGCAGCCTTGATGGAGGTATGGCCCAAACTGGAGGGCTGGGGGGAATGGTCTTTAGAGGGAAGTGGGGGAGTGGGTATCCCGGGTTCTGCAGAATGAACAGGAAAATGGTAGACGCATCCCAAGTTCATCTGCACCAGGCTGGGCCCCTCAAGACCAGTGCTGTCCCTGGGCAGCTCTTGGTGGCTTAGTCCCAACCTAGAGCTCACTTCCACTTGAGATGTGACACTACCACTCTCTGGATTTCACACAACTTCCCTGAGTTGTGGTCTTTTGGGGTCCCAGGTTTAGCCATATGGTTTGGGCCACCTACCCAAGAAGCTTAGCAATCCACCGGTCATCATCATACTAGGGGAATGGTGTCTTGTGACTGCAGTGTGGAGCTGATGATGCCTTATCTGCTGGGAGGCCAGGGCATCGTTCTTGGTCATTCTTTTGGTTTTACTGGGCTCTGGGCTGATTGACAATCTAACCACATGGCACTCTCCACTGTCTCCATTTCTGTTGGGCTGATGGGTGCCCTTAACATCAATGAAAACTGGCCCTATATAGTCCTGTAGCAAGCAGACAGGGCTTAAAATGTGGTGCACAAACCATGTCTCATCAGAGTCGCCTGTGAGATTGTTAAACACAAAAATTCCCAGGTTCTGCCCCAGACCTACTAAATCAGCATCCTTCAGGGCCCAAGTCTCTCCCCAGGATGTACACACTCGAGTTTGTAGGTGATGTTCAGAAGTCACATGGGACACTGGGGAAATTCAGAATTATGTAGATCTAAGTTCAAATCTTGGCCTTGACAGTCACTGTGGGCTATTCTCTGAACACCAGAAGTGGTTCATAAATATCTGAATGAATGGATGGGTGACCTTAAGCAACTTATGTAACTCCCTGAGCCTGTTTCCTCTTCTACAAAATAAATAGTACCTATTTTGCTGTGTTCTAGGGAAAACTAAATGAGATCATGCCTAGAAAATATTCTGTGGCATATAGTAGCACCTTAAGAAATTGTACCCGTTTTTATTGTTTTTAGGTTTGTAGAGAGCAGCTTAAAGGTGGGAAGTGGGAGCTGAGCATGGTGACTCATGCCTGTAATCTCAGCACTTTGGGAGGCCAAGGTGGGCAGATCACCTGAGGTCAGGAGTTCGAGACCAGCCTAACCAATATGACGAAACCCCGTCTCTACTAAACATACAAAAATTAGCCGGGCGTGGTGGCATGCGCCTGTAATCTCAGCTACTCAGGAGGCTGAAATAGGAGAATTGCTTGGACCCCAGAGGAGAAGGTTGCAGTGAGCTGAGATCACACTATTGCACTCCAGCCTGGGCAACAAAACGAGACTCCATCTCAAAAAAAAAAAAAAAAAAAAAAAAAAAAAAAAAAAAAAAGGCCAGGCACAGTGGCTCACTCCTGTAATCCCAACACTTCGGGAGGCCAAGGGGGGGTGGATCATGAGGTCAAGAGATCAAGACCATCCAGGCCAACATGGTGAAACCCCATCTGTACTAAAAATACAAAGATTAGCTGGGTATGGTGGCAGGCGCCTGTAGTCTCAGCTACTCGGGAGGCTGAGGCAGGAGAATCACTTGAACCTGGGAGGCAGAAGTTGCAGTGAGCCAAGATTGTACCACTGCACTCTAGCCTGGCGATAGAGCGAGACTCCATCTCCAAAAAAAAAAAAAAAAAAAAAAAAGGGAAGTAGGGACTTGGGTGGGGAAGCCGTAGATGCTCCCAGAACACCTTGGGGCAGGCCTCCAGGCACGTTAGTTCTACTTATATTTTCTGAGTATTATATGTGTGTCAGGCCTTGTGTTGGGTCCTGGGTATAGTATTTAGAGTGAATAGGTTTGGCCCTTCCCTTTGAGGAGCTCGTAGAATAGCAGGTTTGTAAGCATTTGTTGTGGTTCAAGCAATGGGAGAAGCATGTGTAGAATGTAGAGCAGCTGTGAGGAGGGAGGAATTAAGTTTAGAAGGGGCAGAAAGGGCTCTGCAGAAAGGGTGCTAACTGGGCAGGGTTTTGAAGGATCCTAGGAGTTTGCCAGGTGATCAAGAAAGTCTGATACTTTTTCTGGTATACGAAAGTGAGACCTGTCTCAGGACTCCTGTGCATGTTTGAAAGATGTGTAGTTATGCTAGGGTTTGTCTGAGGCTGAAGAAGCTCCTTCTTCTCCTTGGGTAGACAGAGGACAGAAAACTCGGGTTTATGCAAAGGGAAAGGTCCCTCCCCTGTAGCTTCCATTACTATGTCAGGGGCCAAACGAAGCCCAGATTCTGGCAGGCAGCAGAGGTTAGCCTGGAGCTGGTGAAGCTCATCAGAGAGGAACAGAAGCATGGAGTCTAAGCCAGGAGGCCTCGGTCCCTATCCCAGCTCACCAAAAGGTCACCAGTGGGATATTTCCCCCCTTGACGTCTCCAGTCATCCTCTGTAAAATGGGGATAAGTCAGTCCCATTCCAGCCATCAACATAGGGTATTGTGTAAATCAAATGAAATATATGCATAAATGCGTACTTTGCAAAGTGAGTGTATATGAATAGAAAGGATAATTATCCTCTTTTTAAAATCTAGGCCAACCCCAAGGATAATCTGAGCTCTGGTTATTTTAAACCCATGTTTTTCAGCCTGTTTTCCACCAAGACACAATCTATGGGCATAGTCGGATTATGCCCAATGCCTGATGCGAAGTCTAGTTCCACCCCTTCCTTTCCTATTCAGAAAAGCATTTTGGAATACCAGTGAGTGAGAAAGGTGTTATTGCAGGGATCTCCCTGAATTCTCCCTAATTTGTAAAGAAGGTAAATTAGTTGCAAACTTAAGACTTTAGCTTTCACTAGTAAAGCTAATCTCACCATATTTGTATGTTGCTAAATGATGATCAGGTGAGTATTCAACCACAACCACCACAACCAAAACAGCAACATTTATGGGCTGCCACTGATGGAAGGCTCACTCTGTGCCAGCCACTCTTCCATAAATACTTATATACATTAGCTTTTTCATTCCTCACCTCCTCTTTCTAAAGCAGGCACTGCTTCTAGATGAGGAAACCAAGACCCAGAAATATTGTGTAATTTACCCAAGGTCATGCAGTCAAGAAGAGATGGATTTGAGATTTGAACCCAGGTTCTAGTGCTGTAGAAACCAGGAAGGAGTCCTGGGCTGGGAGGCAGGTCTGCCACTTACCGGCCATGTGACCAGAAGTCTACTTCACCCCTCTGGGCAACGGGTGAGGGGTGTGGAAGAGTTGGCTCCACTCCAGGCGCGGTTGGGCAGGGCCGGGCTGGTTCTCTGTTCTCCGGGAGGGTCTCACATGGTTGCCCGGCTATCTCCACCCACTTCAGCAGAGTTCTCCCGCCCAGCCTCTGTCAGCGAGAACCACGATGCAGGGCCTGACGGTGACAAGCGGGAGGAGGATGGCGAGTCTGGGGGGCGACGGTCAGAGGCCGAGGAGGGAGAGGTCAGGACTCCGACCAAGATCAAGGAGCTAAAGGTAGGAACCTGGCTTTCTCGTACCCTCTGCCCTGGGGATCAGGAGGCTGACCTGAGGTCTACCCTTGACCTTGGCCTTCATATGCCCCCAGCTGTTGCCAAGCACCCTTGCTATGGAGTCCACCATGGACAGGGCCTTGCCTTTGGGTCATCTCTCAATACCTGGCCCTTGCTGGGATGGGGTGGGCATGGGGGTGGGCATGCTGCCTGCCCTGTACTCTCCCCAGCTTTGCCCTACTTTTCCAGAGGGCCACTCTGTCCCTTAGAGGACTCAGGCCTCCTTTTGCACACTCTTAATTTGCCCCTTTGACTGGGATCTGGATCTGCACTGCTCTCTTCCTCCTCAGAGCATGACTGGGTGTCACCAACAGCTCTCAGGAGTGTGAAGTTCAAGTGTGTCCCCTTCCTACTTCCCCATGCCCCAATCAGGTGCACACACACACTTCCAATATCTGTGTGTACATGCTCATGCAGGAGTGCATGACCTTAGCCTCACACGCATTTAATAACATATGTATGCACTCGTCACCCTTAGATCCATGCACACTGATGTGTAAACAACATGCACACACACAGGTGTGTGCACACACAGGCCAGGGAGAGCTTCCTCTTGGTGTAATTGTTCAGCAGGTTTCTTTCCATCTCCCTTGTGAGCACAGGGCCTTGAACATGCTCCCACTGACAGCAAGAGACAGGAAACCCCTTTCTCATATCCCACCTGCCCAGTATGGCTCTGCCCACTTGGCCTCTAGTTACCTTCTCTGCCTTCCTGGGACAGCGCCCTGCTTCACGCCTGCACCTTCTTCTGATTATCTCACTGCCCTGCTGGTGGCCCACCCAGCTGCCCTGGCCTCCACTTGGTCGAGTGTGAGTGCTCTGGGCTCCTTGCTGGACCAAGCCCATCGTGATATCTCTAATCCATCTGCTCTACTGACCCTGCTGCTTTCTTTCCCTCCTACCACATCCCACTAGCCGGAGCAGGAAACCACGCCGAGACACAAGCAGGAGGTACTGCATGGGACCTGTCCCTCCCTACCCAGCCTTTCCTATCCCCAGCTCATTTGTCACCATCCCACAGTCCATCCCAGGCTCACTTCCCTGGCACCATCTCAGCTTCAACTCGTCTCTGGTCCCCAGCCATCGCCCTCTGCAGCCGCCCTTGCTCGCCACTCCACCACCCACTAAGCTTATCTCTCTAGCTCCCTTCTTAGACTCTCCTAGCCAATTGGCCATCTCTCCCTCCTTCCTCAGCCCTCCCACCCTCTCCCTAGCTCACCCGGTCCTCCATACTTGCAGCTCACCTGCTGACCATCCCACCTGCACCACCAGCTCTTCCGGGCCATTCTATGCTTTCATATAGCTCATCTGTCCCCACCCACCCCTTCCCTAGATTCATCTCCTCCTCAACAGCACTGTTTGGTCTCGCCTCCATCTCATCTGTGTCCCCTGTGTCCTCACCCCAAGCTTCTTTTTGTATCTATTGGCAGCCAGTTGTGGGCGTGGGGATTTGGGGGGGGAGGGAGGCACCTCAGAGCATATCTGCATCTGCCCCAACTCCAGTCCGACACCTCCCCTAGGCAGGGTTGACTACTGCTCAACTCTGGCAAAAACCCCCTCCTCTTCTCTTCCTTTCCTCGTCTTCTTCCCATTTGTTGCTTCCCCCAAATTATTCCTCCCATGTTAACCACTTCTTGCCTCTCACACAGTCACTAACTCTTCATCTGAACTTTAACTGCAAGAGAAGTGGGTTTATTCTTGGGCTGCCTAGGGAAAGGGCCAGAGACTGGGACATAAGAAGAGCCTTACCTTGGAGTCCTGAGATCTGGGTTTCAACCCCACTTCTGCCACCAACTCTTTGAAGGTCTTGGGAAATTCCCCTCAGGCCCCAGTCCCCTGTCTGCACAGCAAAGCATTCAGACTAGGTTTCTCCAATGCCCTTAACCTTTAAGGATCCCAGGATCCCAGGATCCCACTGCTTCCTGTAGCCTTCAAGGACATGACACACTCATGGAGGCAGTGGGGCAGGTTTGGAATGGAAGATGACAAGCCACATCTCAGGTTGGGACTCACTACCCATTGCAGCCCAAACCCCCTCCCTGTGCAAACGCCATCAGGTTTGACTTCTCAGACAGCCATTGTCCCGAGGGCAGCTCAGCTTGGGAAGGGATGCCTGAGGAACAGACAGATGTCTGGAGGGAAAGCAGAGCCTCACTGGGATTGATTTCCTTCCTGAGGTAGCTTAGGAGTCAGCCGTAGTGGATCCTTGGGTACCAGAGATGAGCCCAGGGGAAGATTCTAGCTTTGTCCAAGGGTAAGCTTACCTTCCAGCGGTTCTTCCAGAATTACCTGATCTGACTTTAATAAGCTGAGATTGTCCATTTCTTGTCCTGAATTGAGTTAACATGAATTTTTAAACAGTCTTACAGATAAGGGTCCTTGGGCTGCCAGCCACCGCTTTGCCCCAGAAGTAGCCAGATAAACAGCTTTGGCAGGTCCCTGCCAGCTCCTGCGCAAAGCTCGTCCTCCCTTGACCTAAGGAGATGACTCTGTCATGCTGCACTAACTTGAGCACAGACTTGGTAGTTTAATGGGGAACACTACCTGTATAGTTAGAATCCTACAACTCCAGCTATACCTGGCTCAATTCTTGTGTCCAGCCATGGGACTTACCATTCTTCTTCCTGGTCTCTAATTCTCCTAATCTTCCCAAACACTCCAAAGCATTCTAGTTTCTCTATCTGGCTATATCTCACCCTGTCTGCTATTGGTGAGTCAGTACCTGAAAGTTATCTGGAAGGTCCAGGGTGGTTGGAGAAGGTAGTGGCCCATCACAGAGGAGACTAGACTGCCCCGGTCTCTAGTGTGGGAGCTTGGCCATTCTTCTGGATGTCCCTGGCTTGAGGAGGATCTCTACTGTGGGCCTCCCCAGGGCCTGAGCAGTTGTGCATGTTGGGCTAGGAGGGGCCCAGACTGGACATCCTGCTAAGTATAGTGGCCCAAGTCTTGGCCAGAAAGTGGACACTGGGATCCAGGAGGGATATAGGAGGCCCCTCAATGAGCCAGAGCAGCCCAGTGAACAGGATTAGTGAGTTATTATAGCTCTCTGGCAGTTGCTGCCTGCTATGCCGTGGTTGTAACCAGAGGGAAGTCACCTCTGTGACTAAGACTGGGCTTGTAGCACCAAAAGGAACTCACCCAGGCCTGTGGGCTTTGGGTAGAGTTTGGCTGTTTGAAGGCTGTAGAGCCAGGCAAGGGAGAAGCAAAGGTGGCTTGACTAGACGTCTCCTCTTTTTCATCTTCAGTGCTCTGTGCCTTGGGATGTGCACCTGTTGGGGTGGTTCTCCTTGCCCTGGTTGGCCTCTGGGGCTGCCATGAGGGCGACACAGGTCAGAGTGGGAATCACGTTGCTGGTGGAGGGTGGTGATGGTGACTGCTGCCATCATCCCTGCACCCTGCATCCCCCACTTGGAGCTGTTCCCCTAACACCACCACCCTCTCCATCTATCCCTAGTTCTTAGACAAGCCAGAGGACGTCTTGCTGAAGCACCAGGCCAGCATCAATGAGCTCAAGAGGACCCTGAAGGAGCCCAACAGCAAACTCATCCACCGGGATCGAGACTGGGAACGGGAGCGCAGGCTGCCCTCCTCCCCTGCCTCCCCCTCCCCCAAGGGCACCCCTGAGAAAGCCAATGAGGTAGGTGTCACCCTGAACCCCTCGACAGGGACCTTGGGTAAAGAGGCATTGGGTTGCTACGTCCTGACTTACACTCATCCTCCACACCAGTATGCTTCCCCCATTGCTGCTTAGGGGCTCGTGGGGATGGAGAGGGTGGTAGGTTAGGCTGAGGGAGATGAATTCACTAAATCTTGGAATCCTGGGTCCTGGAGACCAACTTAAAACATGAAAAACTCAAGACTCCTGGAAGCTTGGTGTACTTCCCTTCCATCAGCCGGAGTATAATGGGGAAGGGGTGCTGGTTAGAAATGCAGGTTTCAGGGCCCCAGCCCAGACCTACCGAATCAGATATTTGAACTCAGTGCTGGCATCGGCATTTGGACAAGTGCTGCAGAGGCTTTTCATGTGCACTACATTTTGAGAATCCCAATAGCTCTATCCAGAACTAGACCCTGTTGTGCCTATTGTGAAAACACGGATTGGGGAGTGGTCCCTCCTGAAAGGGGCTTCGGAGCCCACTGGAGGGGAATGGGCCCGTCACAGAAATCAGACCTGCTTCTGAAGCTTCAGAAAAGGATCTCACATGACCTGCCTTTCTGAGTGGAAAGCGTGGGGTGTTTTCTCGATTGAAGAAGAGATGAAGTTAGGATTTGGGGAAGCCCTGCATTTAGACTCTCAAGTCCATATTTTTAGCCCTTGCTAAATCTTGGCGATATTTACCCCAGTTTATACTTAGGTGTTTTCTCCCTGAAGCTATTGCTTACTGGTCTGAAATCCAATTGTGGTGTATACTTACACTGCCTGGGTTTGAATTCCGGCTCCGCTGCCTGCTAGCTGGATGACTTTGGGCTTGTTACTTAACCTCTCTGAGACTTGTTGGTTAGAGATAATAAAAGCACCTACTTCATGGGGATGTTGTAAGGATTAAACAAGATAACACACGTAGAGGGACTAGCAGAGTACCTCGATGTGCAGTGTGAGTTATTGTTTCATTTGAGAGTTCCAGACTTTTCCACAGAGGAGGTTAACTTCAAATCAGGATAAATAAAGTATGTTTCAATCCAAAGTGTTAAAGTCAAGCATACTAATTTAACTAGAGGCATTCACAGATGACTTTTATTTAACAAATAAAATTCCCCTTTCCTAAATAAAATAAAAGTTGAAAGGGCCCTGGGAACCTGATCAGAACCTTCATTTTACAGATAGGGGCACTGAGACCCAGAAAGAGGAAGGACTTATTCAGTGTCATAGCTGATGGAAGAGGAGCCAGAACCCAATTTTCTTGTGACCCAGGCTATTGTATTTGCTATTAAATCACAGCTGCCTAGGAGCAAGACCAAATCACATAAAGACCAGGTAGAGAGTCAATTGTATGTGTGCTGCCTTCTAATGCTTTGGAAATTGGTGATGCACCCATGATCTAATTAGCAGAGCATTTTATTGGATCAGTGCTACCCATGGCCTGAACCTGCCAGATAACAGACGGCTTTGTCTAGTAAGGCATAAGTCCAGAGAGAGCTACTGGGTTGGCTTTCTGGTTGGTGAGTCACAGAATTAGGGATGCTTTGGGGGCCTTTAAGGCTGGCGCCGTGGAAGAATGGCAGACCTCTGCATCCATGAAGGGCCTCTGTTTGCCTCTGGCACAAGCAAGACCCTGGACTGGGTGGTGGGGGCTGGTCTAGTGAGCCAGTGAACAGCACCCCCTTCTGCCCTTCAGCGTGGCCTCTAATCAATCCTGATGTGGGCTGGCCAGGCTTGGCCTGGCTGTGGGTGAGGTGGGATGCAGAGGCTACTGAAAGAGTGAGTCTCCAGAAGAGAAGGGGAAGATGAGCCCTGGGAAGTGGGGTCTAGAGCTCTGGAGTGTCTCAGTGTAGTCTGGTGTAGGGTGTGCCCCACCTGCTGGTGATAGCTGGAACTCCTAGAAGATGGGTCTTACTAAAAGGTAGAATCTGCTCCACCTCCCAGCCCTGCTCAGCCCCAAGAAATATAGTCCACTGCTGGAAAGAACTATGGTCCAGGAGCTCACCCTGGAGCTATGGACCATTCAGAACTGGCTTACAGGCTCCCTTGGCATTTAGGGGCCTTTGAAGATTTGGGAGATGGGGAGGTGCCATAGACAAGGATTGACTGGGTCCTTGGGTGAGTAACTTCCCCTTTCTGAGCCTCATTGCCTAGCCCGTTTTGGAGGACCAAAATTGTCATTCCATAGGGTAGTTGGGAAGGTGGAGTGAAATAATGAATATAAAAGCACTTTCTCAACTGGAAGGTGCTGGGCAGTCATGGGGTTATTGCTGATGGTGACTAGAATCCCTGATCCCGAAACCAGCTTTGTGGGGGGTATCCTGAAGATGCCTGTGTCATCCAGAATTCCTAGCAGCCTCCTCATATATTGTTGGGCCTCACCTGGGCCAAGGGGAAAACAGTGGGAACTTTAACTGTTCCCATTTGCCAAACCCAAGTTTCAATGTTTAAAGGGGGCTGTAATCCAAACTGCAGGATTGAACCATAGCCTAAGCCAGAGACATCCAGGGAAGCCCTGGAGCCAGAGTCTAAAAGGTATGGCTCCAACATCTCTGAATGAGAGTGGGCAGGGCATGGGGGAAGGGCACTGGGGCTGACTGTGGGCCTCCCTCCCTTAAGTAGCTCAGAAGGGCAGTCGCTCCCTAGCTCACCCCACAGAGTGGCTACTCCCTGACCTAATCCACAAATCCTAAAGATGTGGGACTTAAAAAGCTGGGCTATTTATGGATTTTGTGTGTGTGTGTGTCTCTCTCCTACTTTTTCTCTCTCCCTCTCTTCCTGTCTCTGTCTCTCCTTCCCTTCCTCCCTCTTCCCATTTCCTCTGGCTCTGGGCCTCCCCTGCAGTCCCAGAGGACCCAGGACATCTCTCAGCAGGACTTGGCACCTGAGCCTGGAGCAGCCGCAGGCTTGGAAGTGTTCACTCAGAAAAGCCTCGCAGCATCTCCTGAGGTTACTGTCTTCACCTTTCTGTGCCCCTTCCTCCTGCCCACCTAGAACCACCCTCTGTGGTCTTAAGAAAACCCTTTCTCTGGGGTGAGGGGAATGTAGCAGATTCTGCCAAGCAGATGGAAGCAATGGGTAACCCATGCTGTCCCCATGCTGTGATAAGGAAATGTCCCCATCCCAGAGATCCATAAAGGGCCAGCCCCTCCCTCATCCCTTGTTTCTGAGGAGAGACAGGACTGCAACCATTCTGGGAAGACAGAACAGCCTGCATTGCCTTGGCCTTGAAGGAGAGGCAGGAATGATCTCCCTCTTTCAGGCCCTGGTAAGGCAGGTGACTCTAGAGGCAGGCTTTGACTTCTATGCTAAGATCAGGGGTCATGGCACCCAGATGCCTTCTGCCTTAAGGTCTTGTCTCTGTTCAGAAGCCTGAATAAGGTCTAGCAGTGGCTAGTTAGGGCACGACATTCCAGCCATCTCCTGCCTGCATCTTCTCTGAACTCCCTTGGAGCTTGGGCCCATCAAAGAGGCAGGCAAAAGTGGACATCTTTCTCTAAGGAGTATCCTTAGGGTTGTGAAGAGATTGGTCAGGCAAGTGTTTGAAATGAGGCGACCATTGCTTCTATGCCCAGGGCGGCAGCAAGTGGAGGGCTCTTTGAAATTCCTGTGGCCCTGCATGGATGCTGGGCATAGAATCCAGGCCCAGGCAGGAGGCTGCACTCCCTCCTCTGCTGGGATTTCATGGACTCTCAGGGTTGGAAGGTATTGAGTGATCATCTGGGCAGAACTTTCTTCCCTGATAATCTGCTGCTCCTCTGTTGGCATATGCTCTCCTCTGAGGGCCTGTACCTTTCTCCATTCTCAGAGAAAACTTCCGTAGCTGCTGCAAACGTGCTGGAACTTTAAGAAAGACATAAATGAGCTACATAAGTGATAAAACATAAATCATACTTCTACTCTATGCCTTTTTCCTCAATCTAAAAATAAAAACAAAACTATCTGCGCACTCTCTTGAGGGAAATCGGACAGGAGTCAACAGCATACCAAGGACAGGGCCAGAGAGATGTCCTGGACACAGAGATGCTCCTGTGACCAAGGACAGGTGCCTGTTTGGGGAGCAGAGCCCACAACCTGCACCCCACGCCCCCATCATTCTCCTGGTAACGTCCATCCAGCCTCTTCCACAGCGGGTACTTTTACTGTCCTTGGCGGCAGCCCATTAACTATTGGGAAGTTTCCGTGTTGAATTAAAACCTGCCCTTTCAAATCAGCAGCCTGTAGGCCTCATTCTGCCCGCTGGTGCCCACTGCCGCTCTGCATCCTCCTCCAGGCCAGCCCTTCAGAGACTTGAACACCTCCCCTTCCCTAGAACACTTCACTCTCTTCACAGTTTCTCCCAGGACATGGTTTCTGGAGGGCCCCTTATCCTGAAACCCCTCCTCTTATAAAGGGCAGGCCTAGCTGGGCAAGGTGGCTCACACCTGTAATCCCAGCACTTTGGGAGACTGAGTTGGGCAGATCACCTGAGGTCAAGAGTTCGAGACCAGCCTGGCCAAGATGGTGAAACCCCGTCTCTACTAAAAATACAAATAATAATAATAATAATAACAATAATAATAATAATAATAATAATAAGCTGAGCATGGTGGTGCGTGCCTGTAATCCCAGCTACTGGGGAGGCTGAGGCAGGAGAATCACTTGAACCTGGGAGGTGGCTGTGTCAGTGAGTCAAGGTCACGCCACTGCACTCCAGCCTGGATGACAGAACAAAACTCCGGTCTCAAAAACAAAACAAAACAAAACAAAAAAGTCAGGCCCCAAAATGTGACCCAGAGCTCCAGGAGGGGCCTGAACAGCCTGGAGTCAGGGGAACAGCCAGGCTGGAGAGTTTCCTGTCATGTGCCTTGAATGGCTGCAGGGCTGTGGCTACCTGGGGCTACCGTAACATTATCCCATCTTGTGATTCAGGTTAGAACGACTTTCACGCCAACCCCGCGGGCCAGGGGTGTGGCTCCACCCGTGCTTTCCTTCAGTGGAAGTTTTTCTCTTTTTGTTCAGTCTTCTTTTCCCCTTCAGGATCCTACGTTTTACTTTGTCCCCCACTGCTCAGTCTGTGATCTTGCGCATGGCCTCTCCCCTCTGGGATACCGTTTCCCCTTCTGAAATAAGGATAACGATATCACAAGTTGCCATTTGGATTAAATTTAATAACTTAGGCAAAGGGCTGGCATTGCCTGGCACATAGTAACTAACAATCACTGTACGTTTCCCCTTTCTTCATGCAGTCTTATTTTTCATTCTCTGCCAGCACCCGCCCCACTCACTCTTGCTTATCTAGCCTAGTTGCTAGTTAGAATTGGGGCAGGAATGTCCCAGAAGGAGGCTCATTGACTAGCTTTGGCCATTATTACCAGGCGGATGATGTCAGTACAGCTGGAATGGAGGCAGCTGAAGGAACCTGCTTCTCAAGGAAATGAGCAATGGGACCTAGCTTCCATAGGCTCTCAAAGCACATCCCTTTGGGATGGTTCAGGAGCTGTGGTCCTGAAGGCTTAATGACCTGAAGTAAAAGCTCAGAAACCCACCCCAGACTCTACCTAGACCTTTCCCCCTTCCTTTTATCTCGCTTTCCCCTGGACAAGATTATTTTAATGGGTTCTGATTCCCTGACAATCAGAGAGATTTTCTCAAAACACCGTGGGGAACACAGTTTATGATGCTCTCTTGGGCCTTCAAAATTTTTCAGATCTTATGGGATCTGACAGACTCCTCACCAAGTCATAACCTGAAAAGAAGCCCAAGGTCATATAAACCTTCCCCCTCCTGCTGCTAGGAGCAGTTTTGGGCACGTCTCCCTGTGGAGGTGGTCATGGTAGGGTGGAGAGGACACACTTCACAGAACTTGGCGTCAGAGACTGAGTTCGAGGCCTGCCTTTCCACTTGCTCCCTGTATGGCCTTGGGCAAGATGTTCTCCAGGTCTCAGTTTCCATATCTGTATCATGGAGGGGCTGTAGTTGGGGCAGTGATTTCAAAGGAGGGAGGTACCTCAGGGCACTAAGGCCACCCACACCCCCAACTTTACCAGGGCAGCTCTGTATTTCTGTCACATAGCCGACTTCCGTTAAAATTTTGTGGGAAGGATCTTGTGGCCACAAGATGAAAAACCCAGTTACCTTCCTGCTTTTCTAACCATCCTAGAAGTCCATCATCCCGTCCCAGGCATTGTTTGAAGAACTCTTGGGGGGAGGTAGAGGCTGCTGGGAGATGGCCTAACAGTGCTGCGATCCAGTGCTTTTTTTTTTTTTTTTTTTGAGATGGAATTTTGTTCTTGTTGCCAGGCTAGAGTGCAATGGTGCAATCTTGGCCCACCGCAACCTCTGCCCCACAGATTCAAGCAATTCTCCTGCCTCAGCCTCCCAAAGTGCTGGGATTACAGGCATAAGCCACTGCGCCCAGCCTTTTTTTTTTTTTAGATGGAGTCTCTGTCGCCAGGCTGGAGTGCAGTGGCACATTCTCGGCTCACTGCAACCTCTGCCTCCTGGGTTCAGGCAATTCTCCTGCCTCAGCCTCCCAAGTTGCTGGGATTACAGGTGCGTGCCACCATGTCCAGCTAATTTTTTTGTATTTTTAGTAGAGATGGGGTTTCACCATGTTGGCCAGAATGGTCTTGATCTCTTGATCTCATGATCTGCCAACCTCAGCCTACCAAAATGCTGGGATTATAGGTGTGAGCCACCGCGCTGGCCTCTGGTGCTTTTGATGCACGATGATGCTTGGATCTTTGCCTCTCTCCCTTCCTTGATGCATTCTATTCAGTCCTTTTCTGCTCTTTATATGGGTTTTGTTAGAATTAGAATGGGCCCTGGTATTTGTTTCTTTTGAGTTGAACCCTACAGTGTTCAAGCTGTTTAAGCCATTGTGGTGCCTGGCACTAACCTGGCCAAGTGGTATCTCCACAACTACTCTGCTTTCTTCCCAGAAGTCCTCGTAGAAAGGTTTGATTTCAGGCTGTGGCCTGTGGAACTTAACGCATCCCTTCAACTTGCCGTTAGATCACAGTTGGCACCTATATTCCGTGGTTGTAAAATAAGTTAGCAAAGATCTCCAGCCTCAAAAATCAGGCTTTCTTTTCCTGACTCTATCTTCTACTAACAGTGACCTTGCACAAGTCACTGACCTTCCCTAGACCTGTTTCCTCACTTACACAATATGGAGATGAGACTGGATAACATCGTAAGAGTACTTTTGACTCTAACATTCAAAGATTCCATGTGATGGAAACGACTTTCCCCTCTGACGGTGGCAGTTATATTATTAAAAGAGGAAGAGGAAGGGTCCTGGCCCATCCATGGATCTCCGTTTCCCCATGGCTGACATGGGGGAGGGCATAAGACCCCATCCCATTTTATCAAGTTGGGGGCAGTGGTTGAGGAAAATTGGTCAATAATTTATCAAGCACCTGATGGGAAGAGGGACCTTGATGAGAATGGCTGGCACATCATGCCTTCCTCTCCCCAGCCAGTTCTGGGGATGTGCTGTCCCAAAGTCAAACATTTCAGTGGTAGATTGGTCCCCTCTTACAAAGGGAAAAACTCACCCATTCTTTAGGTGCCTGATATTTCATGTTAACTCTTCTTGCTCCAATTGAAACACAGGGTTCAGAGCATTGGGTATTTATAGAAAGACAGTACACTAGGCCAGAAGAGCTCGGTCTCCTAAAAGTGACCACCATGCATCAGGAAGAAAGGCAGACAGGCCTTGCTGGTATCCTTGCCGACGGCAGACTCTCCAAGGTAGACGTTTTGGTGGACAAGTTCAAAGTGGAAGTGGCCACAGAAGAAATGGTGGGAACCAGAAGAGCAAACACCCAGCAACGAGGAAAAATGATTGCAAGTCCTGAAGACTTTGAGTCAGTGGGGGAGGAAAGCCCCTGGATCAGGGAAAGCCCAGGAGGGGCTGCCCTGTCTTCTGGCCGCACATTGACAGAAAAGCTCCTCAAGGGCTCCAAGCTCAGGGCAGACACCAGAGAGGCAACCATCAGGAACCGCTGCATGTCACATGGTCAGTCGGAGGGCCAGACAAAGCTGAGGAAGGGGCTGGAGGAGCCCCACACTTGTGGGAGACCCACTGCTTCAGGGACCAGGCCAGCAGAGGTGGACGTCCTCTCTCCAGCCTCCGACAAGGGAGGACTCCAGTCGTTTCTATTGGATCCAGCCCACGCAGAAGCCAGAGCTGAGTCGAGTGATGAAACTGATACCTCCTGTGCAGAGAGGAGCTTCTATTTAAACTATGAAGAAAAAGACTCAGAAGACCAAGTCCTCCCTCCACCCCTGGAGGAGAGACAAGGGCGCCTGGATGCCCCTCCTGGAGGTGAGCCCAGGCCGGCGCTAAATTCCTCAGACCTGAGGGTTTCTGCTGCTGTTTCCAGCAGGAGCAAGGACGAAGCCCACATGGCTTCCCCAGAGGAAGGGGCAGAGACCCCCAAGAACCATGGAGGACCTGGTGACCTGAAGGGACCTATTGCAGGACAGGCATTTGCTGAAGGCTGGGAAGATGCTCAGTGGGGAGTGGAAGGAGAGTTTCCCCACCCAACAGCTAGCGCAACCCGAGAGGAAGGGGCCCCCGTGAGTGGAGATTTGCTGGGAAAGGCTGAGGAAAGTCCCACAGAGGAACTGAAGAAACACCCTCCTCACAGAGGATGCGGTGTGCGTCCCGAACCCCAGGCCTGCGCCCTCCCTCAGGCCATCCCTCTGAATGTCAGGAAGCCAGCCAAACCAGGCAGAGGCAACTTCCCGCCCAAAGAGAGGGGAGTGGTTCCCATCCAGAAAGGAGGGGCTGAGCTGAAGGACCGTGAGGCCTCAGCATTTCTTCACATGGAGGTGATCATCCCCCTGCCGGCCTCCCCTGGTCACTCTGAGGACCTGGCAGCTCTGGAGGAAGCTTCTTCAAGCCCAACCTCCCATGGGTCAGGGGAGCCTTCGGAGCTCAGGGAGCCCTTTCTCAGACATGTCCATCTTTTGAAAGCCAGCCCAGAGCCCAAGGACCAAGTAGGGTTTGTGGTGTCCCCTGCCACAGGAAGTGAGCGCAGGCCTCCTTCCATCACCAGCAGAAAGCCCAGAGTAGTCCCTGAAGAAGCTGAGGGGCGCATACCTCTGGGATTGGGGTTCCCTTCAGGGAAGCAAAGAGAGATGACCTCTTTCCAGGCAGGGGTCGAAGAGGGCTCCATAGAAGATATTAGCAAGACCTCAGTGGCCAATAAAATTCGGATATTCGAGACCCATGGAGCTGAAACTCGCCGAATGAGCGAGGGTGAAGCAAGGGCCCTTCCAAATGACTTGTCTTCAGAGGCCCCCACGGGACAGGCAGAGCAGCTGTGGAGTACACTCTCAGACCTGGGCTTCGCCCAACTCCAGCCCCCAGGGGACTTTGCTAGCCCCAAAGCCACACATTCTACATTGATGCCTCTGGCTACCAGACACTTCAGGGAGGACACTTCTGCATCCTACCAGGAAGCACGCACAGAACTAGAGCCTGTGTCCCCCGATTCGGGCTGTGAAACCACACTGGCAGAAGCAACTGGAACTGGGGTAACTGGCCGCGTGAGCCCCCGCCCCCACCGCTGCTCCCTACCCATGGGGGCTGGCCGCATGCTCTGTAGTTTTTAGAAGCATGTTTCAGTGGCCCCTCGTCATTACTGCAATCAGAGGCTGCTTATCCATCCCTGTGAGTTTTTTCCCTAAAGGAGCCTGGGTGTAGCTCAGGCTGAATGATGGGCTTCTCTGCTTGGCCCATGTTAGCTTGGCCACAAAGACCCTCAGCTTTTGGTGTGACCTGGTGCCCAGAGGGTCACACAACCCCCATGGAGAAGGTGGCGCCATCACCAGCAAATGATACACCTGCTTTGCCTTGCCGCTCCTACCCGCTGGGTTTCTGCCTACCTTGCTTGGCTTGTCCAGCGATCTTTCTTCATCCTTTCCCATCCCTGGTTCTCCCGCCTTGGGAAAACTGACAGTCCAGAGGTTTCCATCCTTCGCTTCTGGTTCCCTCTCAGTCCCAGTGCCAAGTTTCTTTCTGCCTCCTTAAGACTAACTGTCTTCTCTAATCCAGAACAAATCCAGAGATGCGGTCAGGGAAGAGAAGCACTCCACCAACTTAGCAGCCAACACCCCTGGGAAGGGGGGGCGCCTGAGATTCACCAGCCCCTTGGGCCCTCAGGTCTCTGCAGCCCCTCTGTGCCCTGATGACCCGGTCACCTTCACCTGGCCAGGATGCATCGCCGCCTTAGGTTCCCACCTGCTGTGGCAGCACCTCTTGTGCTGCTCAACTCTGGCTTGTCTGGAATGTCTCCTTCACACCTCTCAACCTTCCAGAAACTGGCTAAATGGAGGCTTGCTTAGCAAGTGAATGTCTAAGCCCACTGAATCCCTAGAACCAGAAGCCAAGTTCTTTACAAATCTTTCATGGGTATTAGGTTGGTCTTTAAAAAGAATGTCATGAACCAGCCAAAAATGTGTGTGTGGTGTTTAATCCCTGACAGGCCAGTTGAGAGGTATGTATGTCGGACAAGAGTTGCTGGTTCCCCGAGGCACTGCCTTGGCCCGCTGTTGTCAATTACACTGATGGGACCAGAGCCTCTACTCTCTGACCTGCCCGTGGTCTACTCATGGAGCTCAGGGTAGAGCCAGCGTAGCACTCAGCTCCCAAGAAGCTTGTGCCCAAAAGGCCTGACCCCAAATTGCTCTTCTCTCTAGTAGATGCTGACCCCTCCCCCGGAGACTCAGTGGAATTGACAAACATGTTGGCTTCCTCTTTTGTTCCTCAAAGCTCTTGGCTCCAACCTCTCTGCCTTCCCTTCCTGGGTCTCCCTGAATCCCTGGATCTCCCTCCTTAGTTTCTGTTTCTCAACACCCGCCTGCACGGATGGGCCTGGGGTCCGGGCTTCCATCCCTGCCTTTCGTGCAATGCTGCTTCCAATAAGCTCCCAGATCCAATACCCTTGGATGGAGCCTCCTGTCCAGGACTCACTGGCAGGACGTTTGCTTTGTACTTGCTTGCGCCATCAGTGTGAGACCCTCAGAAAGGGGCATCTCCACTCTTGAGTCGTTTTTGGTTTTTTTTAAGCTTGTTATGATTTCAAGGAACCTTTCCTGGGGTGTTTTTCATTTCCTGGTCTGCTCTTCCATTCGGGATGTCAACGCAGCCCCAAGATTTCTCCTGACATTCACCGTCTTGATTTCTCTTTCTCTCTCTCTCCCCACCCCACATCCCCATTCTTTTGATTTTATCTGGCCATAGAGAGCAGGGCTGAGGGAGGGCTCCGAGGAGAAAGTCAAACCACCACGTCCCCGGGCCCCAGAGAGTGACACAGGCGATGAGGACCAGGACCAGGAGAGGGACACGGTGTTCCTGAAGGACAACCACCTGGCCATTGAGCGCAAGTGCTCCAGCATCACGGTCAGCTCTACGTCCAGCCTGGAGGCTGAGGTGGACTTCACGGTCATTGGTGACTACCACGGCAGCGCCTTCGAAGACTTCTCCCGCAGCCTGCCTGAGCTCGACCGGGACAAAAGCGACTCAGACACTGAGGGCCTGGTGTTCTCCCGGGATCTTAACAAGGGGGCCACCAGCCAGGATGATGAGTCTGGGGGCATTGAGGACAGCCCGGATCGAGGGGCCTGCTCCACTCCGGATATGCCCCAGTTTGAGGTACAGTGGAGCTTCCTCAAGAGCCGGGCCCGCTGGGCACCGCATGCTCACAGGGCCCGGGACTACCTGTGAGAAGACCGAGCACCCAGCCTGCAGCCTGAAGCTCTGTCTCGTGTTGCATGACTGCCCCTCCGCAGAACAGCATGGTTCTGTGCTCGCATGTTTGCCATCTCGGTTTACCCCTAACACGCGCTCCTTGGCGTTTTAACCCTGTGACCCCATTGCTTGCTGAGGTCGAGCGATGACAGGTAGTCTGGTCTTACTTGACCCCCCCACCCCCACCTGTGTTGCATGGCACCTGCAGAGAGCATGCGTCTCTGGACTCTTGGGGGCTCCTGCAGCCTGGTCTGAAAGCTGAATGGTTTTTCCTGATCCAGGCCCAGGCTCATCTCTCTGGAGTCTGGGCTTCCCAGGGAAGGGGAAGCAGTTTAAATCCATCTGGCCCTGGGGTCTCAGGGTGGTAATGGAAGCTCCTGGAAGAGAGGAAATGTGGTCATTGAGGAGGGACAGACTGTCTCTGGGCCTCTCTGTGGTCTCCTCTGCAGAGCTGTGAAGGGATTTCTCTAAGGCACATCTGCCCATATCATTCCTTTGCCCCCTCATCTCTTTTAGACCCAGGCTCCCTCCTACATTCTCCTTTCCCCAACGTTCCCAGCATTGACATACAAGCTTAGCCACTCCGGGCTCTCACTTCATGCTATACTCTCTGAGCAGGTTTTTTTTCTCCCTTTCGGTGCCTTACAAACCTATCATATTCCAGGACCAAGTTCAAATGTCAGTTTCCCAGCAGGGGCTTGCTTTTCTGACCACCCTGGGCAGAAGAAGTATTGCCCCCTTACCCCCTTGCCCTGTAATGCCTATGCTCCAGCACTATCCAAAGCGGTCAGGTCAGTGGCTAACGAGCCTGCTCTCCTACCAGGTGGCAGCTCCTCAAGGCCTGACATATACTAGGCACTAATAGATGATTAACTGGATGAATGGCTGGGTTACAGGGTTGCAACCATCTATAAGAATCCCCTTCAGCCAGGCATGGTGGCTTGTGCCTGTAATCCCAGCTACTCAGGAGCTGAGGCAAGAAGGCAGGGGGGGATCACTTGAGCCCAGGAGTTTGAGGCTACAGTGAGCTTTGATCATGCCACTGCACTCCAGCCTGGATGACAGAGTGAGACCTTGTCTCTTAAAAACAAAACAAAACAAGAAAAAAATAAAAAAAAACCGGCCAGGCATGATGGTTCACACCTGTAATCCCAGCACTTTGGGAGGCCAAGGCAGGTAGATCATCTGAGGTCAGGAGCTCGAGACCACCCTGACCAACATGATGAAACCTTGTCTCTACTAAAAATACAAAAATTAGCCAGGTGTGGTGGCACCCACCTGTAATCCCAGCTACTCGGGAGGCAGGAGAATCACTTGAACTCGGGAGGCAGAGGTTGCAGTGAGCTGAGATTGCGCCATTGCACTCCAGCCTGAGCAACAGAGCAAGACTCCATCTCAAAAAAAAAAAAAATACAATCAGACGCTCAAAGGTCATAGTCACAGCTGGCCATACCCAAATGGACCCCTCTACTTCGCCCGTCCTCAACAAACGCTCTTCACTCGTTGACATCTCCTGCCTGGATGTTGCAGGCCTCCAAGGATATGTGGTTCTTGTTCTAAAGAAGAGTTCAGGCCGGGTGCGGTGGATCACACCTGTAATCCCAGCAGTCTGGGAGGCTGAGGCAGGTGGATCACTTGAGGTCAGGGGTTCAAGAATAGCCTGGCCAACATGGTGAAACCCTGTCTCTACTAAAAATAGAAAAGTTAGCTGGGTGTGGTGGCGTGGGCCTGTAGTGCCAGCTACCTGGGAAGCTGAGGCAGGAGAATCACTTGAACCTGGGAGGCAGAGGTTACAGTGAGCCGAGATCGCACCGTCGCACTCCAGCCTGGGCGACAAAGGGAGACTCTGTCTCAAAAAAAAAAAAAAGAATAGAAAAGAAAAAAAAGAGTTCGGCTGAAGCAGCTGAGAGGTGGTGAGCTCACCAGTGAAGTCATTCAGGATTCGTTGACATTATGTATACAAGCAAAACATTTAGCCTGGGGCCTGGCATATAGTATGTTAATAAAATGGTAGATGTTCTAATAGTAGCCTAAAAAACAACTTATAGCCACCATGAGGGTGTGTGGCACAGGGGCGCAGGGCAGGCCTACCTGGTCCTGGTGATGGTCCTGGTTCTCCTCGCAGGCTATTTGTCTATGATATCACACCACGTCTCTTTTACCCGGACCTGAGTACCCTTCCAGAAATGTGGCCAGCTGTGGGGATAGGAGATAGCCTGCAGACCCCACACTGCAATTGCCTGTGAGCAAGGGTCATGCTAGGGTTTCAGTTACAGAGCATTCTCCCTCCTTTTCCTACAGCCTGTGAAAACGGAAACCATGACTGTCAGCAGTCTGGCCATTAGAAAGAAGATTGAGCCGGAGGCCGTACTGCAGACCAGAGTCTCCGCTATGGATAACACCCAGGTAACCTGTGCCTTCCAGTGTACCCTAAGCAACAGGTATTGGGCATTTGGTGGTAGGGTCCCCACTGCTGTGGCCAAAACCCTTGGCCAACCCTTTTAATCTCAGCTTCCCTGGAACGCACATTTTAATCCTGATGCTCTTCTGTGCCTCAGTGTCCTCCCTGAGCTCTGGGAAGGGGTGACGGGTAAAGTAGGTTCTTGTCCTGGGCAGACCATACCTCTTAAAGCCTCCATTTAGCCATCCATAAAATAGGAATGACCCTGTCTACCCCTTCCTCCTGGGCATATTGGGAGGACTGTACTGGCTAGTGGATTGGGACCTTGATGTTCACATTGCTTCAAGGAGTTGGAGAGGTTTCTTGAGGTATCCCAGGAGCTGCTTGGGGAGAGAAGAGGGAGAGATCCCAATTCAGCTTCAGTCAGAACAGCTCACCTTGGGTCGTTTTTTATGTATTAGAGTTCCACATCAGATCAGTAAAATGGGCAAAGTGAAAGAAGAAAACCAAAGATCACGTGTCTTAACAAGAAGCAGCACCCTGACCACCTGGAGAAAGCCATCAGGCATAGGCACAGGTCCACCACTTCCAGTCCATTCCCTGCACTCCTTCCGTGCTTTTTAGACTTAGGAAATGAAGATTGAGGGTCTGATAGATGCCCTCTTGGTTTTTCCTGGCCAGAAGAGCTACAATGCTAGGAGCTTTTTGGCTCTTAGGCTAACCTTTTTCTCAAGAACTGAAATAAGACCAGGCACAGTGGCTCACACCTGTAATCTCAGCACTTTGTGAGGCCGAGGCAGGCAGATTGCTTGAGCCCAGGAGTACAAGACCAGCTGGGGCAATATAGTGAGACCCCATCTCTACAAAAAATACAAAAATTAGCTGTGCGTGGTAGCACATGCCTATAGTCCCAGCTACTCGGGAGGCTGATGTAGGAGGATCACTTGAGCCCAGGAGGTCGAGGTTGCAGTGAACTATGAGCTAGGATTGCACCACTGCATTCCAGCTTGGGTGACAGGGGAAAAAAGAGAGACAAAGAGAAAACTGAAATAAGACATAAACCAATACAACATGGGCAATTCTTTTTGTTTCCAGAGTTTTTTTCTCCCACTTTTATAATGATAGTAGGAGTTTATGAGGCCGCCTACTACAGGTCAGGACTCTTGAGTTCTGATGAGCTGTGTGACCTTGGGCAAGCTGCTTTCCCCCCTGACCTGTTTTGTTTTAGTAACACGTGTTTCTGTTGTGTTTTCCCACAGAAAAGTATAAAGAAACTAAAATTGGCCCTAGATCCCACAGCCCAGTAACCCTTATCGACATAAAAACAAAACAACAAAAAAAAGTTTATAGTTATACCATTCAAACACAACAAAATGGGATTTTTCTTATATTACCACCCAGAAAAATATATAAGCCTATTCCAACACAGATACCTACACCTCTATATACTTAACAATGTTTACACAGAAGCGATCATTTTCTTACACCTTACCTTTCTTCTTAGTAATTATTTTGGAGATCACTCCTTGTTGGCCTACATAGACCCACCTTACTCTTGTTCATCTCACTTAGGAGGCAAATCTTGATTTATTTCACTGTCTCCCAATGGCATGCCTTGTGGTTGTTTTTGTTTCGTGCAATTCATGATCAGCGCTGCCGTGAATTTCCTTGCTGGTACTTCTCGGCGAGCTTTTCAAAGGTTATATCCAAAGAGTCAGTTCCTAGAGATGGCTAGGTCAAAAATCACACTCATTGCAATTTGGATAGAATTTGCCAGATAGTCTGAAATTATTTTTTCTTTATCAGATACACTGGTTGAAATGTAATGAGGGCCTGTTGCACCTCTGTGATTTGGTCTGTGTGCAGCCCCCTGCCAGTGATGTTCACTCACACAGCCTGTCACTTTGTAACTGGGAGGCCGTGAGCCCAGGTGACAGATGCTGCAGGTGTACCCGGCTCTCCCCAGCTCTAACGACTCCTCCTCTGGTCAGCAGGTTGATGGGAGTGCCTCAGTGGGGAGGGAGTTCATAGCAACCACTCCCTCCATCACCACGGAGACCATATCGACCACCATGGTAAGTTGAACCCAGGAGGCTTCCCTCTCTGACCAGCCCCCTGCCCCGCCAAACAGCCAGCGGACAAGCTAACATCGCCTGGCTGATTCAGGAAGTTGTGAGCTGCCCTTGCTGTATCAGGCATGGTACATAAATCAGCCGTTTATTGTCTGGGGCTTTAGTTGCCACAAGACATAGAGACAGGCCTCAGTTTTCCAAAGTGAGTAATGTGGGTGGTGGAATCCCTGAGTGTCAGTTATCTAGACCATCTCAGCCGCGGCAGGGAGAGAGAGAGGATGGTCCTCTTTGGTTATTGGCACCCACGAATCTCATCTTGCATTGAGATTTCATTGGCTCATCTCACCTCCACTCTGAAGGTGAGGCTGGAGTCCTTCCTGTGGACCCATCCTGGTGGCTGCACATTGTCTCTTGTCTTAGACCACTTCCTTGCCTTGGTCAGTAGATGGCGTGCGGTGACCCTAAGTTGGAACAGGATTTTTGGGACCACCCCCTTCATTGAGGGACCTCATGGTTCTGCTACCTATTTGCTGTCTGACCCATGAAGGAAGACCCTTGGCCTCAGGTGTCCTCATCTGTAAAATGGCAGTAATCCCCATTCTGCAGTTCTTAAGAGACCCCGGCAATACTAGATCCTTTCATGATTAAACAGAACAGATAGCATTCGGCACACAGGTTGTGGTTCCAGGCAATGTGCTGAGACTCCTGAGTGGATCATCTCAGTGGATGCTCTTCCCTCCACAACCTTTACAGATGAGGAAACTGAAGTTCAGAGAGGTAAAGCGACTTACCCAAGGTCACACAATTAATAAGTGGTAGTGCCAGGTTATCCACAGGCGTTCTAACACCAGGAGCCCCACTTTCAACCCCAGCCACTCTGCTCTGCTCCCTTAATCCTGACCATTGTGAACATCGGCCACATGGGGCTGGGGCTGCAGTTGCGGCCGCTACTCGGGCTAGGAAAGGTAGCAGTGCTGGAGCCAGATCTATCTTGAGCCACTGAGAAGTTGTTTTCAAATGCTTTTTCTTGCCAACCCCCTGACATATACATAGGAAGGGAATTCCATCAATCTAGACTAGCCAGCAGGTAGGTTTTGAATACACAGAAATTTTAAGATCGATAAGTCCAAACTAGTTACCAGCTTGCATACCTTTCCCTGGTCACTCAGTTCCTCCTCTCCCCTCAGTCCTTCAGCACGTGTCATTGGGATGCTTGTAGGGCTAAATTTAAATCCACGCGTATGGTGAGCAGGCACTTCTATCATTCATTTACTCATCCATCCATCCATCCATTCATTCATTTGTTCCAAAAACATTTATTAGTCTCTACTATCTGCCTGGTATGGGGGATACGGTTGAAGAAACTATACTGCCTGCTGGGATTCATTCATTCAAATGATCGTCATGAGCACCTTTAATGTGCTGTGCCCCTGTATTTAGGTTCTGGGCATACAGTGGAGAACAAGGCCCAGCTGTCCCACTTCCTGGCTGGATGACCTTGGGCAAGTCACCTGAACCTCTCCAAGCCTCAGTTTTCACTTCTGTAAAATGGGTGAGGGTAGAGGGCAGTAATAGCATGTGCTCAAAGGGCTGATGTGAGGGGGAACCAAAGCAATCTGTGCAAAGCCCCGAGAACAGTGCCTGGCACATAGTAAGTGGTCTGAAGATGTGAGCTGCAGTTACTTCTTTCCTGCCTTCATGGGATAGGGTAATAACACTCTCCTAGGGGCCACGAGGAAGGCAGCTATGGGGTGACAGCTCTGCCAGGAGGAGCCAGGAAAGGCTTTCTCTAGGCAGGGACATTTGAGTGAGCTATGCTTGAAGGATAAATTAAGGTACAGTCCCGGGGAAAGGCATTCTAGACAGTGGGAAAAGCAAGTGCAAAGGGCAGAAGGGAAGAAGCATAGCATTTGGGGAAGGGCCAGTGGTCAAGAAAGCCAGATGTCAAGCACATGGAGGAGGAGTCGGGGGTGAAGAGCTGGAAAGGAAGTCTAGACCAGAGCTTGATGGGCCTCAGATGTCATATACCAAATTCAAACTTCTGTCATGCAGACAATGGGGAATCACTTAAATTTTTTACATTAGGGACATGATGTCATCAGATACGTGTTTCTCTGTTTTAGAAAGATTATTCTAGCAACCTCTGTGGATGAGGGACTTGAGCAAAAAATTCTTCCCTCCTTCTAAAAAAATTCTTCCCTCCTTCTCTCTCTCTCCTTCCTTCCACAAGTGTTGATTGAACACCCATGATGTGTACAGTTCTGTACCAGCCACTGTGAATCCAGCTAAAGAAGGGAACATCCCTGAGATCTGGGGCCCACATGCCACTGGGAGAGACAGAGAGAGAAGGCAGGGAACCAGCTTAGACGTTGGTGCCCAGGCTGGGTTGGGGCTGGAGTGCAAGGAGGTGGATGCAGAGAAGGGGTCAGAGTTAAGGGATGCCTGGGGGGAGGAAAGCCCAGGATTTGGTCGTTGGTAGGATGTTCAGGGGACAAGAGGAAAGATGAGCTCGTGACACTGTTCACTAACCAGTGGTTCTCAAAATGTGGTTCCAGGAACCTGTTAGCAAGGCAGGTCCTTTGGGCTCCTCCTTAGACCTATTGACTCAGAAACTCTAGGGTGGGGCCCAGCAGTGTGTGTTTTTCCAAGCCCTCCAGCTGATTCCTCTGCTGATATAAACAGAGCACTGGGGGGAAGTGCTCTTTAGTGACAAGCATGTGTTGGAAGTGGAAGAAGCAGTGAATTCCGTTCGAGATCGGATGAATCTGAGGTGCCTGTGGAACATTTCCAGGGGAAAATGTCTAGGACACAACCGGTTTTAAAGGCCTAGGGTCCAAGAAAGATCTGGGCTACAGGTGAAGGGATAGGGGACTTTGACCTCCATGAGGCAGCAGAAGCTGTTGAGTGGCCGAGGTGGCCCAGAGAGCGGTTGGCAAGTGAGGAGAGCCTGAATGTGGAGGAAGAGAGGGCTGAGTTTGCCTTGGTCAGGGAGAGAAACTGCTCCTCCTAGAGGCAGGTGATGGGACTGGCCAAGGATACAGGAGAGGAAAGGAGGAGCAGAGGGTGCCTTGTTTTGAATGACTGAAGTCCCTAGTGGTAGCCTCTGTTTTCAGTGTGAAGGTGGAGGTGAGGCTTTGCCCTGGGAAAGACAGAACAATGAGCGAATAAGAGGTTTTAAGGAAGAACTTCCCAGAATGATGCTAGGATTCAGAGGGGTTAGTGTCTGTTAAGGGGAAAGGAAGCATTGAGCCCGGAAGCTGCCCTTGGAAAGCCTGCTGCTGGGCCACATTCTGGAACTGCAGGTGCATCTGGGAACGTGCCTTGTGGTACAGTACCAAAGAACCAGGCTGCTGGCAGCCTCAGCTGGATACAGGTGTGGGAGCGGCAGGGGAAAGTCAGTGAGTTTCTGTTCTCACCTGCCCCTTGGTAGGCAGAAGTCCAGATCTAGTGCCATGCCCGGACCAGAACAAGAGGTCAGGCCACTGAGGACCTGCAGAATGGACACAGTTCTGGGTCTCTGGACAGATAAAGCTGAGCCCTGAGATGGTGCAGAAAGTAGGAGGTAGAAGCAGGCAGCTGGGCCCTGGCCAGATCAGGGGCAGTAAGTCCGGGGACAATTCCAGGAAGATCTAGCAGTTAGAATTTAAGGTAGGGCCAAGAGGGCTGTTTGAAG
The DNA here is from genome assembly GCF_049350105.2 of Macaca mulatta. NCBI lineage: Eukaryota > Metazoa > Chordata > Mammalia > Primates > Cercopithecidae > Macaca > Macaca mulatta. The sequence goes on from NC_133415.1 coordinate 89,055,749, forward strand.
GGAAAGATTCCCAAGGGCAGAGTGGCGTGCAGAGTGTGTCAGACTTGGAGTCAGACAACATGGAGTTAAGTTCCAGCTCTACCACTAGCTTGCTGGGGGACTGAACACTTAAGTTTCTCTCACCCTCCAGTTTCTCATCTGCAAATCAGGAATATTAAAAATAATGCCTTACCGGTGTTATGAGAATTAAATGAGATAAGGCATGTAACATCCTTAAAACGATGCCTAGCACATAGCAAGCACTCAGAAAGTCATTATTATTATTATATTCTAAATAGCCAGCTTATGCCCCTATATTTATCCTATGTATTCTGGTTTGCAAACCTTTTCTACTCCATTGGCTTCATAGGTTCTCTGTGGGATTGGGGCAAGGGTCCCTTTTTACAGATGAATCTGCAAGGCCCATAGAGAGGAAGTGGCTCTGCCCCAAGTCACATGGCTCGAAGGTGGCAGAGCAGGACACGAACCTGAATCTGGCAACTCCTCTGCTAGTGCTTCTGGAGAACAATGCCATGTCTTGAGCACTACAGTGTTCCTAACGCCAGACAGTCTGTAAATGTTGGTTGAATGAGTGACTGTGCAAGTGTGCGAGTGAACGAGTGTGTGCCTGAGTGAGCAAGGGATGAGTGAGAGGAGGCAGAACTGAACGATGCCTTCAGTCCTTTGCTTCTACTGTTTCTACTCAACCTTGTGGTCGTGATAGCTACGTGGCCACATGCTCCGGCCATCCTGGGGGCCCACCCGGCTGAGAGCTGGCCATCTGAGCACTATTGTTTCCCCAGGAGAACAGTCTCAAGTCCGGGAAGGGGGCAGCTGCCATGATCCCAGGCCCACAGACGGTGGCCACGGAAATCCGTTCTCTTTCTCCGGTAAGTGGGCAAGGCCAGCTCAGGCTAGGGGACTCCACACTGAGAATATGGGCATAGACCCATGTATGGCTGGCAGGAAGTGCAGTGTTGAGCCCAGAAGGCACCCTTCTAGGTGCAGAACCAGGAAACTGGACCCTTTTCAGTTGCCAACAGAGCTCCCTGGTACCTGCTAGAATCTCATGAGTGGCCCTCTCCCCTCCGCCCACACATGTAAGTGGGGCATTGGTGGCGTGTGAGGGTGAAGCGGCCCCTCACCTTGGTGGTGCCGCTGATGGTTCTTTTGCATCTGCCCTCCCTACTAACCAGGAAGAGCAATGGACTAGGAGGCCAGAGGCTTGAATTCTGGACCTGCCTCTGTTGGTGCCTGCCCGGTGCCCCTGAGTCTGTCCCTGTGGGGTCTCTTTCAGCTCTTGCATTCTCCAAGTCTGTGGTTCTCATTGTTTAGCTCCGTAGAGAGCGTGCACCTGGCTATGACAGATTGGGGCGTCAGGAGGGCTGTGTTTCCACCTTGGATCCCTTTGGTCATTCTTCCATGATGCCAGGATTCTTAAATTATAGGGTATTGTTAGGATTCTGGGCCTCAGGAATCTCAGCGTCTAGGAATCTCAGATTCCAGGGTTTGAGAATTTGTTGGGTCTAGGTTTCTGAAGATTCCAGTATTCTTGAAATCTTAATGGCTCAAAGCATCTTGGCTTCGAAGTGTCACCTTCACGGGGCCCTTTACCCCACCCCGCCCCCACCCCTCCAGAGCCCAGTGTCCTTACCTGACACCCTGGGTGGGGGGTGGTTATATTCTGCAGATCATCGGGAAAGATGTCCTCACCAGCACCTACGGCGCCACTGCGGAAACCCTCTCAACCTCCACCACCACCCATGTCACCAAAGTGAGTAGCAGCAGGGTGCCCCATGCCCCCAGCCGAGCTGCAGGCGAGAAGGTCATAACCGTTGTTCAGCTTTGGCTTCGCCATCTGTAAAGTGGGCAGAGAAAACCTGTAGTGTTTACCAGTTTCTGGAATACTGTGCGCTTTGTCCTGTGCCACATGTTGTTCTAGGCATGGGCCCTTCCCACACGGTGTTGACAGCCAGGCTAGAGGGAACAATACTCTCCTCTTTCAAGTAACTGTGAACCATGGCGTGTGCACCTTGTAGATGGAAAATGCTGGAGGAATCTAGATGGGGTGACATATGAGAGGCCCTGCAAGAATCAGGAAACATCTCCTAGAAGAAGTAGGGACTGAGTAGAGTCTTGGAAAGCCAGGCAGGACACCTGAGGGAGGAGAAGACAGATGCAGGTGTTCTAAGCAAAGCAGAAGAGGGAAGCAGAAATTGTGTGTTTGCTTATTTGTTTGTTTGTTTGTTGAGCAGATGTTAGTGAGTGTCAACTTTATTTGTGTTGGCCTCTGTGCCAGGGGCTGCTGGATGTAGCCATAAGTGAGGCCTGTTTATGGGACATGAGAATCACATGTAGGGGGTGTATCTGGGAAATTAGGTTGTACTGGGGACAGGGAGGTGGAATATAGAGCAAATAACAAATACCAGGACACATTTGACTCTGGAGGATCTGGGCCTCAGGGAGATTGGAAAGCCATGAAGATTTTTAGATTGGAGAGTAACCCATTGAAAATAGGTTTAAGGAGAGAATATCAGATCCACCAGGATGTATAGATAGGTGGGAGAAAGAAGAGGGAGAAGTATGGAGAGAGACGAATAGTAAATAACTCAGGCCTGATAGGGAGGGCCTGGACCAGGGTGTGAGTCGGAGCCCAGGCGGGAAGAGGTAGGGACAAAGGAGGGAAGCCTTCCTGGGTGACCCAGCAATAAGGACAAGGGCTAGTTGGGAGGCAGGCGGGCTGATGCGTCCATACCTATGTGGCCAGGAGGAAGGCAGGAGGGCGCCTAGCCAGGGCTGGAGGCCTGGAGCAGCCAGGTTGATGAGCCATCAGAGGAGAACTCTGGTCAGTTGCACCAGGCCTTCATGCACAGACTGTCCTGGCCTCTGCCTGCGCCTCTGCAGGATTCAGCACTTTCTCACATACCCCACAGAGAACCCACTCTCAATAAAAACATTACTCAGCAATGTTGACTTCTCTGAAAGCTTTATGGGAGGTTTTACATCCCACGCCCACAGCAGACAGTTCAGGAAACTCTTCTTCCCAAAGTCCCTGCCAACTGGGAGCCCCCTCTTCTTTCTATCCACTCCTGACTCCAGCTGGGATTCCCCACAGACACCACCCTGCTTTAACATGCCAAACAATTAGGTCCCGCCTCAGCTATTACTTCGAAACTTGTCCAAATCCTGTGCCTTCAGAAAACAGCAGAGGTCATAAGTATCATCAATCTAATTTTCTCTTGTAGTATTGTTGGAAGTCGTTCAAGGCAGAACCTTGTCACCATTCACATTTCATTCATGTGTTCATTCAACAAATCTGCATTCAGCACTGCCCTGGTTAGACTGGGTGAGGGAGTGGGAGAGGAGGGGATACAGAGATGAACAAAATACAGACCCTGCCTTCAAGAACTGGCAGCCTGGTGAGGTGAACATGGCCACAGACACACATATGGTCGGCACCAGGCAGAGAGGTCCAGAACTGTGAGAGAGACAGACTCAATACTCAGGGAGTACCAAGGCAGGAAGGCAGAAGCATTGCCAACCAGTGTCTGAGAGGCAGCATTGGAGCTGGGCTTGGAAGACCTAGATGGGGTGGTTTGGTATTTTTGGGGAGTGGTGGCAACCAGACAAGATCTGCAGTTCAAAGTCCAAAACCAGAAAAGAAAAAATCTGAGGAAGTCAGGAGAGAAGGTAACTGCTGGTTCTCAACCCTGCCCTTGACAGATGATTTGGGTAGGTCCCCTCTTGAGGCTGCTGCCCCAACAGGACCCAAGAGTGACCTCACCTCCCTCTCCCTCTGCAGACTGTGAAAGGAGGGTTTTCTGAGACGAGGATCGAGAAGCGAATCATCATTACTGGGGATGAAGATGTCGATCAAGACCAGGTATGGGGGTAGGGACCGTTCTTCCCAGTGCCACTGCCCAGTCCTCAATCCCTCCTATGTCGGGTTACCCATGGATGGCTACGCTCATGGGCAGAGAAGGTGTCCACTTCTTGCTGACCCTGTTCAGATAAGAAACCCCCAAGGAAGGGGCATTGGATGGGAGCCAGAAGGAGCCAGAAGAGCCGAGCTCTAGTCTGTCCCTTTAATTGTTTGACTTTGCCCCTCCCTGGGCCTCAGTTTCTCCAGCTGTGCACTAGAGGGCTTGCTGTTCTTCACAGTCTGTCTCATCTTGGATATTTCATGGTTCCTTCCTTTGCTGTTCTTTACCACCAGGCTCTGGCTTTGGCCATCAAGGAGGCCAAACTGCAGCATCCTGATATGCTGGTAACCAAAGCTGTCGTATACAGAGAAACAGACCCATCCCCGGAGGAGAGGGACAGGAAGCCACAGGTAAGGCTCCTGAGGCCCAGCAACCATGAGAGAGAGGAGGGATCAGTAGCAAGATCCTCTGAGGGCCATTTCCATCTGAGAACCCAATGGCTTGACCCCTAGTGCAACTTTGACCCGCCCCCCCATCAGCCTTCCTGATTTGCTGATTTGGGCACCTCCCCGAGAGACAAGTCCGTGGGGAGAGGAAGGAAGCCTGGTTCCTTGGCTTCTTTGGGGTTTCAGGCTCCAGATCCAGAAAAATAAATCCAGAAGTGGTTAAAAATGTTTTTAAAGGGAGGGAAATGGAGAGAGGAATGACAGTGGATATTGAGGTGGGACAAATGAAGGCCCTCATTATCTCCTTGGGCATTGCCTATAAACCAGAAGTCAGAAAAAGTCCTACTAGGCCCAGTGCCACATTCCTGGCCCTGAGTCTCTCTCTCTATTACAAGTCACTGAATGTTGTTAAGGGGACATGATGACCAGAGCCCTTGATCTCTTCTGTCTTGCTTGATTGCAATTTCTTTTTTCTTTTTGAGATGGAGTCTCTGTTGCACAAGCTGGAGTGCAGTGGTGCAATCTTGACTCACTGCAACCTCCGGCTCCTGGGTTTAAGTGATTCTCCTGCCTCAGCCTTCCGAGTAAATGGGACTACACGTGTGCGCCACCTCACCTGGCTAATTTTTACATTTTTAGTACAGATGGGGTTTCACCTTGTTGGCCAGGCTGGTATCAAACTCCTGTCCTCAAGTGATCCACCTGCCTCAGCCTCCCAAAGTGCTGGGCTTACAGGTGTGAGCCACCACACCTGGCATGATTGCATCTTGACTTCTGAGACCTGCAGGGGCCAAAATCTTAGGGAACCTATATTCTCCTGTTTAATTGTAGGCCATCAGTGCTTTGGTGAATAAGATAAATAAGATGATGTTGGGGCAGATAGGGCTTTTAGCAGCCTGAATTAGGGGAGGGGTTCTTCTGGGCCCTCTGGAAATTTACCAGATCTTATCAGATCTATAAAACAAAATCCCATAGACATTGAGTTGGATAAAATAAGGCAGGCACAGGAAGTATAAACTGTATGATTCCATTCATAGGGAGTCCAAAAGCAAACAAAACTAATCTACAATGTTGAAAATCAGAATATTTCTGATTTTCTATCTGAGAAAAATATCCTTCTGATTTTTCTGTTACTTCTGGGATGCAGTATTCACAAGGAAGAGGGAAGGGCCACAAAGGAATCTTCTAGGGTGCTGGAAATGTCACTATTTTCAACTGGGTAGGTTACATGGGTGTATAGATATAAACACATTTATAAAATTCTTCTCACACTTAGAGTTGTGCACCTCACACATTTCACGGGTTCTACCACAATGAAAAAAAAATCCATCTCAAAGACCCCACAAATATAACCGCTGGTCTCCTTTTTGCCCTTTTCCTTGAATGAATGAAACCAGTCTTTTCTAGAAAGATACAAGAATGTTTCTTTTCCTTTGATTACCAGACCCCTTAATGTCAGAAGAAGAAGCACTGAAACATTTTTCTGCTGCTTTGAAAGGCTGCTAACCTCTGGTCTGGACTAGGGCTGTTCAACAGAACTCTCTGCAGTGATGGAAGTGTTCTTTCTGTGCTGTCTGGGATGGTAGTCGCTAGCTGCACGTGGCCACCGAGGACTTGAAATTGGCTAGTCTAAAAAACATGTGCTTTAAGGGTGAAATACGTGCAGGATTTTGAAGATTTAATATGAAAAAAAGAATATAAATGATCCCAATAATTTTTACATTGGTTACATATTTAAATGATAAAGGATACATCAGGTTAGGTAAAATGTACTATTAAAATTAATTTCACCTGACCAGGCATGGTGGCTCACACCTGTAATCCCAGCACTTTAGGAGGCTGAGGCAGGTGGATCACTTGAGGTCAGGAGTTTGAGATCAGCCTGACCAACATGGTGAAACCCTGTCTCTACTAAAATACAAAATGAGGAGTGGGGGTTCGTGGGTGCCTGTAGTCCCAGCTACTAGGGAGGCTGCGGCAGGAGAATTGCTTGAACCCGGGAGGTGGAGGTTGCAGTGAGCCAAGATGGCACCATTGCACTCCAGCCTGGGCAACAGAGTGAGACTCCATCTCAAAAATAAAAATAAAATAAAATTAATTTCACCTGTTTCTTTTTAAATCGTTTTGAATGTAAACTAAAATTGAGAACTTTGATTGTGAAATTAAAATTTTCCATTTATCTAGAAATTTTTAGAAAGACAGAAATATATAGAAAATTTCAGAAATGTTATCTAGAAAATCTATTATCTAGGAAAAAAATTATTTTTTTTTTGAGATGGAGTCTCACCGAAAAAATTATTATTATTATTTATTTTATTTATTTTTTTTTTTTTGAGACAGAGTCTCGCTCTGTCGCCCGGGCTGGAGTGCAGTGGCCGGATCTCAGCTCACTGCAAGCTCCGCCTCCTGGGTTCACGCCATTCTCCTGCCTCAGCCTCCCGAGTAGCTGGGACTACAGGCGCCCATCACCGCGCCCGGCTAATTTTTTGTATTTTTTAGTAGAGACGGGGTTTCACCGTGTTAACCAGGATGGTCTCGATCTCCTGACCTCGTGATCCGCCCGTCTCGGCCTCCCAAAGTGCTGGGATTACAGGCTTGAGCCACCGCGCCCGGCCAAAAATTATTATTTTTTTTGAGATGGAGTCTCACTCTGTCACCCAGGCTGGAGTGTGGTGGCACAATCTTGGCTCACTCCAGCCTCCACCTCCCAGATTCAAGTGATTTTTGTGCCTCAGCCTCCCAAGTAGCTGGGAATACAGGCATGTGCTACCACACCCAACTAATTTTTGTATTGTTATTAGAGACGGGGTTTCACCATGTTTGCCAGGCTGGTCTCGAACTCCTGACCTCAAGTGATCTGCCTGACTCGGCCTCCCAAAGTGCTGGGATTACAGGTGTGAGCCACTGCACCCGGGCCTATCTAGGAAAATTTTAAATTTCATATGTAGTCCACATTCTATTTCTACTGGACAGCACTGGTCTAGAAGTGTAGGTTGGCCATGGGTGCAGCCTACCTCCCAGCCTTCCTCAGACTTTACAAGTGATTGCCATTCCTATCCCCTCAGTTTTTCAATCATTCTTCCTTTATTCCTCCCAAATCTCAGAGTGGTAGAGTGTAGGCCACTTGCTAAGCTGGGTGTATCACCTGGGGAAGCCTGTTTAAAATACAGGCACTAGAGAACCCTCTCCATAAACTCTGATTTAGAAAGACTGGACTGGGACCTGGGATCTGCATTGCCTGGGAATCTTCATTTCTACCTTGGTCCTTAGGGAGTCCCCATGCAGCCAGGTATAGGAGCCACTGATGCAAAGAACTCTGTACTGGGAATCCAGGGACCTGGCTCTAAAGCTATTCCACTGACTGGTGTGTGACAGTAGGTCCGTTTCTTCCTGAGTCCCAATGAGGGATTCGGTTTCCTCATTTGCAAAATGAAGAGGTGGAGCGAGCCCCCTTCCAATTATAGTCCTCTGGCTATTTGCTTTCCTGGGGGTATCTGTTGTGTGTTTCTCATCTCTTCTCCATTCCCTCTTTCACGCCTCCTCATCTTCCCCAGGGCATTCAGAAACAGGCCCCCAGGCTCCTGCCTTCCCATTTCCCTAGCCATTCAGAGCTCTCACCCTGGCCTCCACATCCTGCCCCCCCCCCCGCCCCCGCCTCAATGCAGTCTTTCATATCTGCCCACCTCGCTGCTCCCTTTGCTGTCTCATTCTCTCCTCCTTGCCTCTGTTTAGTTCTTTCTTTGCTGCCATTGCCCCACGCACCACCATGCACCATCTCTCTCTCTCTTCTGGGTTGTTCTGTAAAGGTCACCTTGTTTATGTTGCCCTGGCAAGCCAGAAGTTTCTCTCCCTTGCCTTTTCTGCCCAACATGCTTTACCAGTAGTTATGGTCAAGTAGAACCCACATCTGACTCTTAATACAGTCAGACTCATTAATTCTGGAAGAGGTCTCCTCTGAATTTGAAAACTCCTTTTTAAAGTGCTTGGAAACATTGGCTTAATGGATGGATGCCTCTTGGTACCCCAAGGAAGAGCTCTGCACTCCTGCAGAGTCTCAAGCCCTGCCCTTTATTAGCTGTGTGACCTTTCAGCAAATCATTTAAACTTTTCAGCCTATGTTTCTTTGTCAGCCAAATGGCAGTGATCATCACAGTAATAACAATCGCTATAATTTATGGAAAGCTTATGCTGTGCCAGGCACCAGGCCGTGCATTCAACACAAGTACTGTTACCTGCTCATTCATTTTACAAATGAGGAAACTGAGGCTCAGAGATGTTAAGTGGCTTGCTCACAGTCATGAAGCTGTGAACATGATGGATTGATTAGAGAGTGAAACCCAATCTGTTAGATTCCAAAACCCAATGGTCTTGACCTCACCACACTCACTTTTCATAACATCTGTCTCCTAAGGCTACCAAGATCATCCATGCAGCATGGTAGTTAGCACAGTGCCTGGCACATAGTGAGTGCTTAATAAAAGTTCATTATGACTACTATTACTATTAACTTGAAGTAGGCTAACAAAATGCTGCACGCAGGGACTGTGCTGTGCTGTAATAAACCAAAAAGAATAAATCATAACACTGTTGTTTAGATGTCTTTGGTACTTCTGAAGTGTCTATGGGCTTATGAAGATATCCCACATACCCAGAATAATGATTACACTGACTTATAGGACAGCCACTTCATTAATTGATGCACAAACTTAAAGTGCAGCCTGTTACTGTAAGGAAAAACAAAACAAAAACCAATGCCTGGTTAGGATGTAGCAAAATTGAGTAGAAAGAATACTACTCAATTTTGACCAGGGGCCAGGCGCAGCAGGTCACACTTGGAATCCCAGCACTTTGGGAGGCTGAGGCAGGAAGATTTCTTAAGCCCAGGGGTTCAAGACCAGCCTGGCCATCATAATGAGACCTTGGTTTCTAGAAAAAGTTTAAAAGATTAACTGGGTGTGGTGGCTGGCACCTGTAGTTCCAGCTACTTGGGAAGTTGAAGCAGGAGGATTGCTTGAGTCCAGGAGGTCAAGGCTGCAATGAGCTATGATTGTGCCACTGCACTCCAGCCTGGCAGTAAAGCAAGACCCTGTTTAAAAAAAAAAAAAAAAAAAAAAAGAAGGAAGGAATAGATGGATACACCTAGGTTTTGGAGCTAGAAACACCTTGGTGGCTGTGTGTCCAGAGGAACCTCTCTGACCTCAGTTTCCTCACCTACAAAATGTCATTAATGTAGAAATTGGAGTTGCTGTAATAACTAAACAACACCTGTGATATACTGGATCTGTGTCTTGCCTACAGAAGGGGCTCAGCAAAGGGAACCTGTTTCCTTGTCCCTCTGAGGTTTCTCCATGTTTAGAGGTTGATGAGAGCACTGAGAAAGTCAGACCATAATTGTCTACCACCAGCCTGGTGCCTGAAGCCCTGTCTCCATGAGGGTGTTTATCTTGCTGGTCTTACTCTTCTCTTCTCTCCCCAAATCCTCCAGAAACATCTGTCTGTCTCTGCTTCAGTTGACTCTTTGTCTTCCTTCTTAACGTTCTTCCTTCTTGAAGTTCTTGCTATGAGTGTGGAAAGTCACCCATCTCACACAGAACCTTTTCCCTTCTCTCCCTGCAACCTCGCAGGTCAGACGTCTGGTTTCTGCTCCATCTTCTCCCACTGGCCCACTTCCTTCAAAGAAGACCTGTCTCCCAAACACCACCAGCAAGAGGGCAGCACTTGCCCATCTTCCTGACCTTACAAAATTTAACGGGAAAAAATTGACCTGTTCCAAAACAGGAACCTTGGGCTCTAGCCTTAGTTTTGCCAACTTGCTAAGCCTGAAGCCTCTGGGCCTCAGTTTTTCTGTCTGTCAAATGAGCCAAGAAAGATCTGTTTTCTATGATTCCATTAGCACTTGACTGTATGCAAGTAGCAGAAATGATGTTTCATCTGTTAAATGGTTTTGAGTAGTTGCTGTGTGCCAGGCACAGTGTTGGACACCGGAAAGACAAGAGTTAAAAGACAGCCCTTGCCCTCAAGGAGATCAGAGTAGTGTGTAGTTAAATTAACAACAGCAACAATCGTCATAATAAGAACAGCCAGTATTTATTCAGCACTTATTATATGCTGGGCCCTTGCTTCAATTCCTCCCTATAATGGGAGGCAGAACCCATTTTACAGAGGAAGCAATTGAGGCTTAAAGAAGTTAAGAAACTTGCCAGGCACTGTGGCATGCACCGGTAATCCCAGCCACTTGGGAGGCTGAGGCAGAAGGATCACTTGAGGCCAGGAATTCAAGGCTGTAATGTGCATTCATTATGCCTGTGAATAGCTATTGCACTCCAGCCTGAGCAACATAGTAAGACTCATCGCTTAAAAATTTTTTTAAAGGAAAGGAAGTTAAGAAACTCACCCAAGATTACAGAGCTAGCTGGCCCATAGAGTGCAGAGCCTGCTCCCTTAAACACTGAGTTTTGGAGCCAAACCTGGAATCCAGGCTCCATTTCTTTATTTAATCACTGCTGTCTGTGGTTTAATCTCTAGGACACAGCTAGCCCACGGACAACAGAAAGGAAAAACAAATGAAAAAAGAACATCTGCAATCGTGACTAAACATTTCTTAGAGCTGACAAAAGATAGGAAGAAAAAGTGAAATGATGATGATCTTAGCTTCTTGGTGTTAAAGGACATTTTAACACATTTTCAGGCCAAAGTAAAAGATTAACACCTCCCTGGAAACAAGCAAGCAAACACACATGGGCTCTGGAATCCGACAGATGTGGGTTCAGTTCTCTGCTGCCACACACAAGCTGTGTGGCTTTGGAGTGCAGTGGCCATTCACAGGCATGATCATTACATGTTACAGCCTCCAGTTTCTCACCTCAAGAGATCCTTCTACCTCAGCCTCCCAAGTAGCTGGGATTACAGGTGCAAGTCACTCTACCTTGCTGAGTCACAATAAAGGGCATATGGTAAAGGGTAGCAAAAACAACCTCTTGCCATGTATTTAAAAACAAGTGACCGAAGTTGCTAACTTTCCTTGTCCTCTTCCTTTCCCCCCACTCCCCACCCCGCATTCTACCCCATGCCTCTGGCTTCCAGGAATCCTGACCTCTGTGAAGAGATCCTGGCATTTCTGGTCCAACCCAAGCCAGAGAACCATTAAGAAGGGGCCTTCATTCTGGATTCTCCGACGCAACACCGACGTCCCAGCTGCGACGTACTGTCACTGATGAGAGACTGGGAAGGGAAAAGCATATATATATAGATATATAGAGATATAGATATATATACAGGAAACACCGCGTCCTTGCACTGCTGCTGGGGCTGGCAGAGCAGTTGGCCGACGGCAACAACCGACATCTGAACACCTACATTTCCTTTGCAGACAAATTGAAGAACTGGTGGGATTTTTTTCAAGAAAAAAAAATTATATAATAACTATAATCCCTTGCTCACTCCTTTCCCCCGCCAAATAAGAAACGCAAGCCAGACCACGATGATTGTAGAAGTCCCTCCCACCCTGGTTCTGCACGTTACAGTTAGCAGACGAGCAATTCCATTTGTTCTTCTCCAGCATTTCTGAGGCCCACTTGAATGCAAAGGAAAACACTCGCGCAGCAAAGCAAGAGAAGTCGCAGCAGCAAGACACGCACAGTCAACCATTTTCCGAGAAAGAAAGAAAATTCCCCACTTGGAAAGAAAGAGGAAGAACACTGGATTCTTACTTCCTGGATCTTGACACTGGGCTGCAAAATTCACCTGCCTCTCTCCCACCTCCCCTCACCCTCAACTCTCAATGTCTTGCTGTCATTTTCTGTCTCGGCTCCCTCCTCTCCCTTCTCCGGCCCTACACCCCTCACCCTCTGTGTCTGGGTCCTGCTGAGGGCCACTGCAGATGACTCTCCTTTGAAATGAGAAAAAGAAAAGAAAGCAAGAACAGAAAACGAAGCCACAGGAAGGGAAGTAGACATTGTATGTTTATGGTTTCTCATTATGAAGGTGCAGCTTGTAGGAGGTTTGTACGGATGTGCTTTTAAGTTATGTATATTGCATATAACAGGAAAAAAATATTAAAATAAACAGTGCTGGTAAGTATGAAGCTGACATTCTAAAATTATAATTATCTGACTGTGATTGATGTATCCTGAGGTTCCTAGATCTCACTGAACTGGCCCAGCTAAGGAGACCTGGACTCTGGGTGTGGGTTGGCTCACAGTAGGGGCTGACGGGTTCAGTGTAGTAATACTGTGTGTGGTGTTTGTAATTGGTTGATTGGTGGGGAGCGGTGGGGGCCCCTAATGGAGAGGTGTGGGTTTGGCAAGAAAGAAGCAACACAGATGTTGTCCCCAAAATGCCAGTTCGAGACACCTTCTCCCTGCCCCCCCGGTAGTAGCAGTCAGGACCTGGTCTGTGCTCAGGTACCGGGTCCCAATCTGGGACTCTGCTGCTGAAGTTGCCACAGTAGAGGTCCCTGGCTTAGTCCTTATCTCCCTACGGGGCTTGCCTTGGTTTTCAGTCTTTTCTGTCTCTCTCTCTTTTTTTTTTTTTTTTTGGCCACATCCTGCCCTTCCCTGACCCCATTGTAATAACCAACTCCATATCCAAAGGGAGGTGGTGCTCCCAGCCATTATAGAAGATGATGGCTTTAACCTGACTGTCTAAAAATTCCCAGCTCAGCCTTTTCCTCTACTTTCTTCCTTGTTCTGAATCATTTCTTCTTCTCGGGCCAAAGTAGCTGTGGTAAGGAGGCTGCACGGGGCAGACCCTGAGAGATAAAAACTGCATTTGCAAAGGCCTCCCCTGTCCCAGGACAAAGTTGAGAGTGACGGGCAATGTTGCTTAAAGGCTCCAGCTCTGCATAAGACCTTGGCTTGGAGACCTCCCTCTTAATCAACATCTGATCTCTGAGCTTGTACCCAGAAATTGCTCCAAGACCACAGGAGCCCTTCAAGAAGCTCACATCAAAAGCTTGGCATTGCCCTCTGCCACACATGGGCTTCCTCAGGCTTGTCTGCCACAAGCTACTGCTCTGAGCTCAGAAAGTGCCCCTTGGTGAGGGAAAATGTCCCACTGCACTGCTAATTTCTCACTTCCATTTTACCTCCCAGTCCTCCTTTTAAACCAGTTAATAAATTCATTCCACAACTATTTACTGATTACCTGCTTGTGCCAGGGACTATTCTCAGGCTGAAGAAGGTGGGAGGGGAGGGTGGAGCCTGAGAAGCCACCTGAGCCAGCTTTATATTTCAGCCATGGCTGGCCCATCTGAGAGCATCTCCCCACTCTCGCCAATCTATTGGGGCATTGCCCAGGGGTGCCTCCAGGCAGCCCAGGTTAGATGCGTCCCTTTGGCTTGCTTGTCAGTGATGACATATACCTTAGCTGCTTAGCTGGTGCTGGCCTGAGGCAGGGCAGGAAATCAGAATAGCATTTGCTTCTCTAGGCAAATGGGAAGTTCAGCGGGGCAGCAGAATCAGCGGCATCCCCCGGGTGCAGGCCGGTGAACCCACTCCAACTCCCCCTGAGTGCAGCAGCACACTTTCCATACGCCAGGTTCTTTCTACAATCCTGGTGGAAAGCCACAGAACCTTCTTCCTGCCCTTCTTAACTTGAGAGCTCCCACTCGTTCTGGGTCAAGAGCTGGAGTGGTGGCTCCAATCCTCTCTGGGCCACTTTGGTCTAGGAACTCATCTTTGCAGGAACCAGGAGTCCTGAGCACACTGGACACACCTCAGAGGGAGGATCCTTGTTCTGGATTTTGTACCTGGCTTCAGGGCAGGGATGAAGTGACCAGGCTTAGCTTGTGGAGTTTGTGGGCCACCAGGGCTTGGGGAAATTGCCATCCTGTGGATGCTCTGACCTCCCTTCTACAGAGACGCAGGCAGTGCCACTAGGGAGGAGGGGACCTGCAAAGCTAGAATCTAGGGCACTGTTTGCTCCCCATCCTCCTCTTTGTAGAGAATAGAGATGTTTGTCTTGTCTGTCTTCAACCTGCTTTTCCTTTTCTCTTTTTCGTTTCTCATCCTCTCTGTGCTGCCTCTCCACCCAGGAGGCCATGTAGCATAGTGGAAAAAGTCCCTAAGGGCGGTTAGGAGTTCTGGGTGACCATCCTGGCTCAGCTCCTAACTCACCATGTGACATCAGGCTATCCCTGTTCCCCCTCTTGGGCCTCAGTTTCCCGACTTGCAAAATAAGCAGAAAGAACCAGATGCTCTCCAGGGTCTTTTTCTACTCTGCCATCTCATGGATCTTCATTTTCTCTTGTTTTGTTTTCTATGGATCTTTTCCATCTGAGGGTACAGGAAGTGCCAGGACCTGTTTCAGTTTTTGAATCCTGCAAGCACATTCCAAGACTGGCCTGAAATTGCATGAGCAACATCACTCGAAATAATTTTTTTTTCCAAAAGCACCTTAACAACCAATTGCGATGCTGTCCTGTTCCTTTTTACTCACACCCTTCTCTCCTCTCTCGTCCCCATGCTCCCCCACCTCAGTGCTCCGTGCTGTATGCGTGTGCTCTCTGTTCTTGTATACTCAATAAAAGTGAAATAAATGTGTTTGATGCTGAACCATACTTCCTTGGCATCTCTTCTCTCTCTCTCTCTCTCACTGTCTCTCTCTGACCTTGGCTACTGGTACAAATTGGCATTGTGGGAAGGGCTAAAACTGAAGTGGAGACATCCCAACTTAGAACATGTTTATTCAACAAATGTTTGGAACTCAAGGTGGTACAGGCCTTGGGTGACTCTCCAGGCACAACACAAACAAGACAAAAGTCCCTGCCCTTCATGAACTCACAGGCTAGTGGAGGATCAATTGGCCCGGCACGGTGGCTCACCCCTGTAATCCCAGCACTTTGGGAGGCCGAGACAGGCGGATCATGAGGTCAGGAGATCGAGACCATCCTGGCTAACATGGTGAAACCCCGTCTCTACTAAAATAATACAAAAAAATTAGCCGGGTGTGGTGGCGGGCGCCTGTAGTCCCAGCTACTCGGGAGGCTGAGGCAGGAGAATGGCATGAACCTGGGAGGCGGGGCTTGCAGTGAGCCGAGATCGCGCCACTGCACTCCAGCCTGGGTGATAGAGCTAGACTCCATCTCAAAATAAATACACAAATATATACCCGAGCATTTCCTTATACTTTCAAATACTAAATACTTCTTTTCTTTGGAAAGGTAATTCATTAAATGATACAAAGACTATGCAGTGAAAAGTGATTCTTCACCCTTCTCCAGATTTCTGTCTCTTGTCAGAGGCAACTGCTGCGAGGAACATTATGAATCCTTCCCTGAATTTTCCTTATAGGTCTCATTTAGCAATCTGTTATCCCTAGGGTTGTGGAATAGGACTTGGTTTATAAACAATGGGTCTTCATATGATTCCTCAGGACCCCATACACCCTGATCCATATTTCTGTCTCCCATAAAGGACCATCCTCTCTGCTTTTGTGGAATAATCAAAGGTAAGTTCACCCAGATCAGTGTTTTTCAACTGCGTTGAGAGTGGGGAAATGACCCCTCCTCCTTTGCTCCCAACCCCCGCCCCGGGGACATTTAGGAATGGTTGTCACAACTGAGGGATGCTACTAGCGTCTAGTGGGTAGAGGCCAGGGTTGCTGCTAAACATCCTACAATGCACAGGACAGCCACATACAACAAATACCTATCTGGCCCCAAATGTCAATAGTGCCAAGGTTGAGAAATTCTGATCTGAATGGACATGAAACCCACAAGGTGGGACTCCTAGGCCACCATCTACAGCTTCTACATCCATTGTTCAGTGTCCTGGAGTCTTGGAGAAGATGGTAGGCCCAACTAAAACAGGGAGCTTTGAGACCAGACCACAGAGCTCAGCACTTAAGACTGGGAGTGGGGAGGGGTGGAGAGGGAGCTGAGTTTCTTCATGCAGGAAATGAAACTTGACAGGACAGGCTGAGATTGATAAGCATGACTGTGACTGATGGAGGCTGTCTCTGGTTAATCCTGCAGTAGCTCATTGTGATTAACCATGACTGCAGGGCCCGGTCTAGTCTGCAACCCACTAAAAGATAAATTTTGACCGAGACGGATTGGCGTATCCGGCTGTCACTGAGGAAATGTGACAGACAAGCTAAGGAGCAGCAGCACAAGAGATAAGAACAGCCATTGGTTTGCATTCTAGCTCTGCCGTTCTCTGGCTGTGTAACATCTCCTTGAACCTCAGTTTTCTCTTCTGCAAACTGGGAATACACATACCTTACTAGGGTTAGTGCAAGGATTAGAAATACTCAAGTGGGCTGGGTGCGGTGGCTCACGCCTGTAATCCCAATACTTTGAGAGGCCGAGGTGGGTGGATCACCTGAGGTCAGGAGTTCAAAACCAGCCTGGCCAACAAGGTGAAACCTGGTCTCTACTAAAAATACAAAAATTAGCTGGGCATACTGGTGTGCACCTGTAATCCCAGCTACTAGGGAGGCTGAGGCAGGAGAATTGCTTGAACCTGGGAGGCAGAAGTTGCAGTGAGCTGAGAATGTACCACTGTGCTCCAGCCTGGGCAACAAGAGCAAGACTTTATCGCAAAACAAAAACAAAAAAAGAAGGCAGTCCAGGCGTGGTGGCTCACCCCTGTAATCCCAGCACTTTGGGAGGCTGAGGCAGTGGATCACCTGAGGTCAGGAGGTCGAGACCAGCCTGGCCAACATGGTGAAACCTTGTTTCTACTAAAAATAAAATAATTAGCTGGGCATAGTGGCAGGCGCCTGTAATCGGGAGGCTGAGGCAGGAGAATGGCTTGAACCCAGGAGGCAGAGGTTGCAGTGAGCCGAGATCGCGCCATTGCACTCCAGCCTGGGTGACAGAGTGAGACTGTGACTCAAAGAAAAAAAAAAAGAAAAGAAAGAAAGACCCAAGTTGCCTGCCCTAAAATCACATAAGCCAATTCTTTGCAATAAATCACTTAATATAGATCTCCTACTGGCTCTGCATCTTTGGTGGAACCCTGATTAATAGTGCAGGGTTAGACTCACAAATAGAAGTGATTTATTAATACCAAATTATCATCATTATTAATTAAATGCATAATATATGTACTCAGCTGAGCTTTTGTGCCTGGCTTTGTGCTCGGTTCCAGGGAAACAGTGAGGAACAAGACAGGCAGCTTCTTCCCTCGAGCGTTGATAGCCTGACTAAGACGTTAGGACTTGGCCTGCCGGAAGGACGCAGGGTCAGAGGGACTGAGGTGGTGACTGCTGCTCCTGCAGCAGCAGAGGCTGACGCTGGTTCTCTCTGGGCTGGGTTTCTGAGGCTCTCCCCGAGGGCTGAGTGTGACTGGAAGCTGAGACATTGTGACCCGGATAGAGACTGGCTGACAAAGACAGTGACCGAGCGCCTGACTGGCTACTACTGAATAGTAGCCATTGGTACAAGTCTTGGTTATGCTTTAGTGACCATGACTGCTTGCGCCCAAAGTAAGATGGCTGGTGTCTGTGTTTCTGGAAGGGGATATAAAATGCAAAGGTTAATGAAAGTTGTTCACAGTTCAGAAGCTAAAACGAGAAACTAAGAATAGCAAAAGGCAACATTGCATCCGGCGGAACCTGCAGGTACGGGCCATTCTTCCCGCGACCCAGGGCTCGGCCGGACCGCTTTCCCCGTGGCTCCAGTCAGACGCCAAAGCGGGAGAACTTCCGGTGCGTTTCCGCGGTACCAGAACGTGGGGCGAGGCGGTGAGTGTGGCCTCCTGGCCTCTTTTTCCTTTCCTGATTCCCTGTGTATGTGTGGCCGGGCCGCCCCTCTTCTCGGCTCA
Organism: Macaca mulatta; assembly: GCF_049350105.2. Lineage (NCBI taxonomy): Eukaryota > Metazoa > Chordata > Mammalia > Primates > Cercopithecidae > Macaca > Macaca mulatta. Next base: position 89,073,866 of record NC_133415.1, read on the forward strand.
GAGTCACGGAGTGCCTTGAACTAGGCCCACCTCGCTGGGGCGGCTGGTTCTCTGCTTGTGGGACGCTGGTGTCTCTGGAGGCCCTTCCTGAGAAGCCGTTACCAGGGCTTCCCGGGTCACACGGAGTTACTTCGCGTTTTTCTTAACTTTAGAGCCTGGGGGCCGGAGACCCTGATTGCACTCGACGTGGCTCTGCCCTACTCTCTGCGTGACTTCCAGTAAGGTCTTTCCCCGAATTGAGCTTTTGTTTCTCGTTTACCAAATGGATATCATACTTGTATTAAATAAATATTTACTAGGCGTCGAATCTGTGCTAGGGATACAGCAGGACTCAAGTCTTGTGGCGATGACAGCCCACAATCAAACATCCAAAACTGCAGTGGTGATCATTGAAACGGAATGGTACAAGGCACCCCACGGTATATCACAGGAGACCTGATCTAGCCCCAGGTCAAGGAACCTTTACTGAGGAGGTGAATATTGAGTTGCGATCAGAAAAAAGGATTTGACCGAGTGGGGAGGGAAGAGTTTTCTATCTGAAGAGAGAGAGCCTCCAATTTCAGGGTCTGAAAGAGGCCGTTGTGGCTGGAACAGAGAGCTTGTGGGGGACCATGATGTGAAACAAGCTAAAGGGGTTGCCAGGGGTCAGACCGTGCAGGCTTTGTAGGTAATAGGAAGAATTTTGGTTTTTCAAGAACCAGGTGGGAAACCACTCAGAAGCTGACATGGGTGGTGATGTGATTAGATTGGTATTTTGAAAAGGTTACTGCTCTTGAGTGGATAATGGATTGAGGAGCAAGCACTCTGGGTGAGAGACGATGGTAGCTTGCATTAGGGAGGTGGTGGAGAGAAGTGGATGGATGTGACTTTAGGTGTTCCAGGACTGTGAGGAACTCACAGAGCTGTCAGTGACAGAGGTTGGTAGACTGCAGAGTTCTATGCATATTTAATAAACCTTTTCCTAGCATCTCCTCTGTGCCAGGCCCTGTGCCAGCTGCTGGAGATATAGTGAATAGAATTACAGACTGGTGGAATTAGAATGAAAGAAATGTCATTATCAAGGAGGAGCACACAGATGTCACAAGGCAAAATGGCTAATTGATGAGCAGTTATTCTAAATGGAATATCTGTTCATTCAGCAAACATGAAATACTTTCTGAATTCAGGATTACAAATAGGAAGATGATACGAATTATTATTATTATTATTATTATTATTATTATTTTGAGATGGAATCTCGCTGTGTCCTCCAGGCTGGAGTGCAGTGGTGTGATCTTGGCTCACTGCAACCTCCGCTTCCCAGGTTCAAGCGCTTCTTCTGTCTCAGCCTGTCAAGTAGCTGAGACTACAGGCACGCACCACCATGCGCAGCTAATTTTTTTGTATTTTTAGTAGAGACAGGGTTTCACCATATTGGCCAGGCTGGTCTCAAACTCCTGACCTCGTTGTCTGTCCACCTCGGCCTCCCAATGTGCTGGGATTACAGGCGTGAGCCACCGTGCCCTGCCTGTTGATATGAATTATTTAGAGCAGTGTCTTTCAAACCTTTATGACTGTGACCTACAGTAACAAATACATTTTATGACACAACCAAGTGTACACACAAAGCTCCAGAAAACAGTACTTAGCTTTACTACTCTTGATGTATTGTGATATTTCAAAATTTCTGTTATTTTCATTTAAAAAATAATGCTGTTGAGACCTTTATATTGATTTCCTAATCCACAAATGGGTTGTGACTTGCAGTTTGGTGAAACGCAAAGTGTGGATTCAGGGTAAGAGTCACTTGCGGTGGTTCTGAGGTAACGATGTTAAAATGTGCTCTTATTTTTGGAAAAGGATTGGTCTTCCTTTCTGCACTGTTTTATTTTGTTTTATTTAAAGTAAAAAGAGTAAACAGGGCCAGGCATGGTGGCTCACACCTGTAATCTCAGCACTTTGGGAGGCTGAGGCAGGCGGATCACTTGAGTTCAGGAGTTCCCGATAAGCCTGGGCAACATGGTGAAATCCTCTCTCTACTAAAAGTACCAAACTTAGCCAGGCATGGTGGCACATACCTGTAGTCTCAGCTACTTGGGAGGCTGAGGCACAAGAATCGCTTGAACCTGGGAGGTGGAGGATATAGTGAGCCGAGATCATGCCACTGCACTCCAACCGGGGTGACAAAGCAAGACCCTGTCTCGGAAAAAAAAAAAAAAAAAGTAAACAGAATTAAACAGGCAGCTGGTTTTTCTGTGTGTGAAATTTTGGCATCTTGGCTAGATTGGAATTGCCTAGAGGGCAGTGACTGTCTTAATCTGTGATGTTTCTTTGGGGGCCTGGCAAAGATCCTGGCACAATGCAGGCACTCAGTGAGTATTTGTTAAATTAATCAGGTAGGTATCTTTGGACTAGAAGGTTAGATAATGGTTTGTTTACATTTGTTTGTGTTGGTACCATTCTTGCCGATATCCCAGAGGCAATGTCTGGGATATTTAGAAGTAGGTAAAATAAGTGTACTAAGCTCTTTCTCTTCTGGCCTGCTTTCTCTTCCTAGGCCAGCTTTACCACCTGAATTCATTCTGGATGAATGGTCCAGAGCCACCACTGATTGTGGGCTCTTTGGGAAGTTGTTTCACTCTCTGGAATTTAGGTTTTCTATGAGTGAAAGAAGAGGGGAGATTTGTGGTTGAAAAGCTCTCTAGACCTCGAACAAATTTTAGATGCTGAGCCTCCACTTTCTACCATCTGTCCGTTTCTGGGCCTTCCCTGAGGCTTATGGGAAACTGGATATGTACTTGATTTAATCTTTCCAAATCTTTTGGGATAGTTTTTAGGCAGAATTATGGTTTTAAATGATTTAGGCATAGTTATAGTTTAGAGTGAGCCGTCCAAGCATTTTCCACTCTCACCCTCTCTTGTGAGAAAGAGATCTGAGACGATATTAAGAGTGGATGGTGGACAGAACACTGGCCTGCAGGCAGGGTACCCAGATTCTAATTTGGGTCCTGGTGTGACCATGAGCATGTCACTTTTCTTTCACTGGTATCTTGTAGCTGTGAAGGGAGTGTCCTTGCATGTTAAACCAAAACACAAAAATCCTTTCTTTTTAATCCTCATTTTTCTCATCTGTAAACTCAATGCAGGGTTGTCATGAGGATTAAGGGAAATAATTATGTCAGGAGTCTAATTCAGTATCTGGCACATACAGAATGCTTAGCAAATGAAGCATCTTTCCCCACATTCTGATTAACTCTGATTTCTTTCTTTCTTAGCTATTCTGGAAGACAAAGAAAAAGGGTTCTTTTGGTCACCTACCACTGGCCCCATGGCTGCCTTGCAGATGGATCCTGAGCTAGCCAAGCGCCTCTTCTTTGAAGGGGCCACTGTTGTCATCCTGAACATGCCCAAGGGAACAGAGTTTGGGATTGACTGTAACTCCTGGGAGGTGGGGCCCAAGTTCCGGGGCGTGAAGATGATCCCTCCAGGCATCCACTTCCTCTACTACAGCTCTGTGGACAAGGCTAATCCGAAGGAAGTAGGCCCTCGTATGGGTTTCTTCCTTAGCCTGCACCAGCGGGGGCTGACAGTGCTGCGCTGGAGCACACTCAGGGAAGAGGTAGACCTGTCCCCAGCCCCAGAGTCTGAGGTGGAAGCCATGAGGGCCAACCTCCAGGAGCTGGACCAGTTCCTGGGGCCTTACCCATATGCCACCCTGAAGAAGTGGATCTCACTCACCAACTTCATCAGCGAAGCCACAGTGGAGAAGCTGCAGCCTGAGAACCGGCAGATCTGTGCCTTCTCCGATGTGCTACCTGTGCTCTCCATGAAGCACACCAAGGACCGCGTGGGGCAGAATCTACCCCGCTGTGGCACTGAGTGCAAGAGCTACCAAGAGGGCCTGGCCCGGCTACCAGAGATGAAGCCCAGAGCTGGGACAGAGATCCGCTTCTCAGAGCTACCCACGCAGATGTTCCCAGCGGGTGCCACGCCAGCAGAGATAACCAAGCACAGCATGGACCTGAGCTATGCCCTGGAGACTGTACTCAACAAGCAGTTCCCCAGCAGCCCCCAGGATGTGCTTGGTGAGAAGGAACAAGGCTCTTTGGGAGTGGGCCAAGGGGAGGATATTAGCAGAGGTGTTTTAGAATAGGGAGTATATCTTGTGTTAGTCCAGCAGAAACTAAACCTGGCTAGGAGGCTGAAGATACAGGTGTATCTTTACCCTTAACCCTGGAGATTGTGATTCCAGAGATCTGGAGCGGGGCTCCCGCAGTTTCTGTCTGTCTGTCTTTCTGTCTAATAAACAAGCATCCTAGGTGAACCTAGTACAGATAATCTTCTGTTTGGGAACCACTGATAGAGCCCAGTCCTACAGAAGGAAAAGCTTTGGCCCACTGAGTGGCTGAACTGAGACCAGAACCCAGGACTCTTGGTTTCTGGGCCAGACTTTTGCTCACTGTAGCCTCTCACCTCCCTCCTCAGTTTGCTCCTGACCCTCAAGATGTTGGTCTCTCAACTGGCTTAGAACAGGACAGTGATTTTTTTTTTTTAATCATTACAGTTTTTATTGTTGCCTCCCCTTTTATTACAAAAATGATAGATATTAATCATAGAAGAAAAAATTTACTTCAAATCTTCACTACTTAGAAATAACCATTTGTACATTTTGGTATATTTATATTCCTTTTTTTCTGTGTATTTCATTTCAGTGTCTTCTCTGTTTATTTCTATGTACCTCCTCTCAGTCTTTTAAAAATTCAGTATATGGGCCGGGCGCGGTGGCTCAAGCCTGTAATCCCAGCACTTTGGGAGGCCGAGACAGGCGGATCACGAGGTCAGGAGATCAAGACCATCCTGGCTAACACCGTGAACCCCGTCTCTACTAAAAAAAATACAAAAAACTAGCTGGGCGAGGTGGCGGGCGCCTGTAGTCCCAGATACTCGGGAGGCTGAGGCAGGAAAATGGCGTGAACCCGGGAGGCGGAGCTTGCAGTGACCTGAGATCATGCCACTGCACTCCAGCCTGGGCGACAGAGCGAGACTCCGTCTCAAAAAAAAAAACCTAAAATTCAGTATATGCATCTATGTATATATGAGTTTTTATAAAAACAGGATTGAAGTATATTATTACTTTGTAATCTGCCTTAATATAAATGTTTTTTTCATGTCACTAACAGTCACTTTTTTAGTGGCTGTTTCATGTTCCATAGTTACTGGACCAGTTCTCTGTTATGGACCATTGAGATGTTCCCTATTTTCCCTATTATAAATATCATCAAGTGGCCAGGTGTGGTGACTCACACCTGTAATCCCAGCACTTTGGGAATCTGAGGCCGAGGGGCATCACCTGAGGTTAGGAGTTCAAGACCAGCCTGGCCACCATGGTGAAACCCCTACTAAAAATACATAATTAACTGGGTGGTGTGCACCTGTAGTCCCAGCTACTCTGGAGGCTGAGGCAGGAGACTCACTTGAACCCAGGAGGTGGAGGTTGCAGTGAGCCAAGACCTCGCCATTGCACTCCAGCCTGGGCAACAAGAGCTGTCTCAAAAATATATATACATATATCATCTAGTGAACATTCTCGCGTGTACTTATGCGTACATTTAGGGATAGAATTGCTGGGTCAGACTGTGCATGTTGCCAGGAGAAGGTTTTGCATCCTTGCTGGCTGGTAGGAAGCTATTGCCCATCACCTTTGACAGCACTGGGCATGGCAGTTTAACAAAGGCCTCTTCCAATTGGATAGTTGAAAAATGGCACCTTATTTATATTTCTTAAATACTAGTGACAGCAAATATGTGTCACATTTTGAACAGCTATTATATATTTACAAATTTTCCAGGTAATTTGCATATTTTCTTGTTGGAAGTTGAGCGAGAAATTTGAATGTAGAACTTTGTTTTTTTGGCCGGGCGCGGTGGCTCAAGCCTGTAATCCCAGCACTTTGGGAGGCCGAGACGGGCGGATCACGAGGTCAGGAGATCAAGACCATCCTGGCTAACACGGTGAAACTCCATCTCTACTGAAAAATACAAAAAACTAGCCAGGCGAGGTGGCGGGCGCCTGTAGTCCCAGATACTCGGGAGGCTGAGGCAGGAGAATGGTGTAAACCCGGGAGGCGGAGCTTGCAGTGAGCTGAGATCTGGCCACTGCACCCCAGCCTGGGCGACAGAGCACAACTCCGTCTCAAAAAAAAAAGAAAAAAAAAAAAAAAAAACTTTGTTTTTTTTTTTTGAGACAGGGTTTCGCTCTGTCGCCCAGGCTGGAGTACAGTCACACAATCATGTCTTACTGCCACCTCAACCTCTTGGGCCCAAGCGATCCTCCTGCCTTGGCTTCCCAAAGTGCTGGGATTACTGTGCCTAGACAGGACTTTTTATATCATTGGGTCAGCTGATGATATAACGTATATTTTAACAGGTATATCTTAATGCATTAGTATTTTCATGTAATAAGTAACTTTTGAAAGTCTGGCTTAAAAATGAATAGAAATCCTGTCTTTCTACCTCTTAAACATTTCAATTCTTCAAAATATATCTTGTGAAAAAGTCTGTTACAGGAATAACTTTGTTGGGTTGTTTTTTTTTTTTTTTTTTTTTTTTTTTGAGACAGGGCCTCACTTGGTGACATGGGCTGGAGTGCAGTGGCATGATCACAGCTCACTGCAGCTTCAACCTCCTGGGCTCAAGTGATCTCCCACCTCAGCCTCCTAAGTAGCTGGGACCACAGGTGTGTGCCACCACGCCTAGCTAATTATTTTTGGTCGAGATAGGGTCTCCCTGTGTTGCCCAAGCTTGTCTCAAACTCCTGAACTCAAGCAATCCTCCTCCATTGACCTCTCAAAGGGCTAGGACTATCCCTGCCACCACACCTGTCCAGGGATAATTTTGAATCTACATCACAGCTCTTTGAAATTATTTTTGATGTCATAATTAAATTTTAGACAAGGTCAGAAATGCACAAATTTAAATAAATGTCCTAAATGCAAAGAATAAGCTGATATTTAGTTTCACAAACCAAGTAAAGCCAGCTGAAGAAGCAAATCATTAATGTATATTACACAAAGAAAATTTGACTGTATTTGAAAATACTGGTCAGAGATCCAAAATATCTCAACCAGGTAGCTATTCACATACATCAAACTTAGTTCCATATGCTTAGGACAGGGAGCTAGTTTTTCCAGGTCTCTGGAAGTGGCAGAGATCAAACACTATGCATTTAAAGAGGTATTTGGTGTTGAGTGCATCTCTTCTTTTTATGGCCCACATGGACATATACCTCATTAAATTTCCAGCTACCTTTAAAGTAGAGAGAATGCCTGTGATGAGTGGCAGTAATTCTGCAGTAACCAGAGACCCCGTTACTTGCCCAGGGACAGTGGTGTCTGGATCATCAGGTCTCTTTGTTTGAGATGGGCATCTGATAGAAATTGGGAACATAATATTTTTTGAGTGCTACTTTGTGCCAGGTGTTATTCTAAATGCTTTACGTGTACTGTATCCATTCATTTAATCTTTGCTGCAACCCTCAAATAAGGAAATCCAGGTCTTAATAGATTGAGTAACTTGCCCAAGGTCACACAGCTGCTAAGTGGCAGAGCTAAGATTTGAATCTAGGCAGTTTGGCTCCAGAGCCCATGCTCTTAGCCACCAAGCTGCTCATAGAGATTAAATCACAGAGCCCTGTGATTAAGCAAACAAAAAATAATCTGGCTGGCATGCTGACCCTGGAATAGTACTCAGGAATTTTTCTCTGGTGGGAGGTCCTAGAACTGTTCCCACCCAATAGAGAATCTGTTTTATCTTTCCATTGCCCACATTGTGAAGCATTGAAGTGCGGCCTTGGGCAAGCCCTTGACCTCATCTGTAAAATGAGGCAAATACCACCTTCCTGATCGCCTGTGGAGTTGGGCTGAGGGTTACATGGTGTAGTGCAGTATTTCTGTGACCCTGGAGCAGACCATCCGCATCAGAATCACCTGGGGAGCTTGTCAGAGCTACAGATATGAAGGCCCCATCATCTCTCCTCAACCAGAACCTCTGAGGGGGAAGCTTGGGTAGCTTTACTTTTAACAGACTCTCAGTGATTCTGATGGGCAGCCAGGTTTGAGAGCCACTTGGCATAATATCCATGAACACATTTTGTAAACTTAAAATGCCAGGCAAATACTGGGAATACTTCTTCTCTTGCAGTCTGACTTTACAGAAATCCAAAGCCACAGGTTGGTTTCCCATGGCTTGAATTCATAGCGGTTCAGCAGACATTTGTTGAGTACCTGTTAGGTGCAAAATCCCATGCCAGGCTCTGCAGGAGTGACAAGGATAAAAAGTAATCTGTTGCTGAGGTCCAGTGGAATTGATGGCCTTGTGAACAGTGATGGAGAGTGTCAGCTGGTTCTCCTCTCCCTCAGAATCACTTCTCCTCTCTGCACCTTTCAGGTGAACTGCAGTTTGCTTTTGTGTGCTTCCTGCTGGGGAATGTGTACGAGGCATTTGAGCATTGGAAGCGGCTCCTGAACCTCCTGTGCCGGTCAGAAGCAGCCATGGTGAAGCACCACACTCTCTACATCAACCTCATCTCCATCCTGTACCACCAGCTTGGTGAGATCCCCGCTGACTTCTTTGTAGACATTGTCTCCCAAGACAACTTCCTCACCAGCACCTTACAGGTGAGCAGTCTTTCTGACTGAGCTGATGCAGATGTGGGTCAGAATTGAGGCAACAGTATGTGTTTTGTTTCTTGCTATTCTTCCATGACCCAAAAATGTTTATATTTCAGTTTCCTAGTCTTGGGATATTTCCTGGTTTTCTCTCTCTTACTCAATTGTGTTTCTATGCCAGAAATTTTCTCTCTGTACCACGCTCAATCTATACCTCATCCCCAGTGTGCCTAAGTACAGTGGGGTACTTGGATTTGAATTCCTTCCACTGCTTTGGTTTACTCAGCTTAAAACAGCTTTTCTTTCTCCCTGTAGCCATGAATTGCTACAACCCAGTAAAGCAAAGTTTTGAAGTTTTTTATTCCCAGTGAAACATCTGCAGCTCCTTAGATCTCATTTAAGCATTAAAATAACTTTGATTTCCTGTTCAAACAAAATGTGCCAGTTTCTGCAGAGATTCTATGACAGAAAAAGTGAAATTTGCTTTTAACTTGGCAATTAAATTTTCATTATGAGTGGTAATTAGGAAAGAAGCTTCAAACAACTTACAATCTTCATCCTATGCTATTTCCTCCCTTTGCAAACAGATTAGTTTCCTTTATGTACTTGGGACAGCCTCTGTCACTCACATTGTGTAACTTTCTCAAGAATAGAAGAGGCAGAAGCTGCCAACTATCAGTTTCCATACTTTCCCTCCCATGAGCTTCTTTCTTCTCTCTGTGTGTAGTACCCCCATGAGGCCTGCTCCATATAAGGCAGCTTTTCACCAACCTTCCAATCCCACTCAGGGTAACAGAAGGGATGAATATTCATTAAATGTTGGGGCTGGGTGTGGTGGTTCATGATTGTAATCCCAACACTTTGGGAGGTGAAGGCAGGAGGATCACTTGAGCCCAGGAATTAAAGACCAGCTTGGGCAATATAGTGAGACCCCATCTCTACAAAAATTTAAAAAATGGCTAGGTATGGTCATGCATACCTGTAGTCCTAGCTACTTGGGAGGCTGAGACAGGAGGATCACTTAGCCCAGGAGTTTGAGGCTATAGTGAGCAATGATCGTGATCGTGCCACTGCACTCCAGCCTGGGCAACAGAGTGAAACCCTGTTCACTCATTGAATCCCTTTGGAACCCTGTAAGATGGAGGTATTATTCCCACTTTACAAATGAGAACACTGAGAACGGTTAAATCATTTACTTGAAGTCATACAGCTGGCAGATGGAGGTCAGGATTTGTACCCAGGCCTGAGTCTTGGTTTCCTGCCTGTGCTTATGCCCTTGTGTAGTGAATACAGTGAATCCCCTAGAAAGGATTATTGACTGATATCAGTGAAGACTTCATCGAGGTCCTGTTTCTCAGAGGTACAGAACGCTTTTCTAAAGCCAACCTACTGTTGGACGAGTCCCTGTGAGCAAGCATCTGACTTAAAGCTGGCAGTTGAAGGACCTGTGTAAACCATGGCAATGAGTCAGTCAAGCGCATGGTTTGAGCCTGGTCTGTTCCACTCAGAAGAGCTATAAAACTGTCCTTTTACTGGTTCTTCATGTAACAGAGAAATTAAACCCGTTTGTCCTTCCTCTGTGGGGAAAATTTTCCCCAAAGGTACTGGTTATGGGTTGTGAGGCAGTGTGAGGAGGCATTAGCCTGCTAACTTGCCTCTGGCAGTGGCTGCTTCCCTCCTGATGCACATTGATGCTGTCGCACAAACATGGGAGGGCCACGGTGTCGCTGGCTGTCGGGACCATTGTTAGCACAACCAGCAGCTGAGCTCTATAATTGCCAGGCTTTGTTGCCAGCAATGATTTACAAAACAGAAAGTGCCCAGCTGGATTGCTGGATGCCCAGGTGGGTTGTGCAAAGCTGATGGTTGGAAACATTCAGTCTTTGGACTTTTCACCAAGAAAATTCGATGTCATTATTTGGAAAAATCCAGGGCATGTCCCAAAAAAAAAAAAAAAAAAAAAAAAGTCTGAGCATTCTTCATATATAACATTCTACTGAAAGTGTTGAGGAATATATATATATATGAGTTAGCCAGGGTTCCTGCCCTCAACGGATTTGTTCATTGATTTAGCAGGTAATTGCTGAGCATCTGCTGTATAGAAGACTCTGTTCTAGAACTGGGAATATACCTGTGAGCAAAACAGAGTCACTGTCTTGACTCTTGTATTTTGAGGAAGTTAACTAACTAACTAACTCCAGATAGCAGTAAGTATTTTAGAAGGCAGTCCTGCCCTAGTACCATTTCCCTAACCCCAGCCTTTTGGTCTTACCTAGATTGCATCGGAGTTTACCAGCCTCCATGCTTACCCATTACCCCATCTCTCTCCCATGCTGCCACTTGAGGTGCTGCTCCATAATGCAGCTGTGATCCTGCTTCTCTGTGGTTCCTCATTGCCTAGAAAATTAAAAGCCCAAACATTGTTCGCAAAGGCCATTCTGATCTGGCTTCTTATCCTGTTCTCCAGCTTCTCCTCCCTCTCTCTGTTTTCCCCCATCAACTCCAGCGACATGGTCTCTTTGCAGGTTCCCAGATAGGCTATGCTGTTTCATGCTTTTTAAAAAAAAATTGTGGTAAAAAACATGGCCGTTCCGTGGTGGCTCACGCCTGTAATCCCAGCACTTTGGCAGGCAGAGGCTGGAGGATCACTTGAGGTCAGGAGTTCGAGACCAGCCTGGCCAACATGGTGAAACCCCGTCTCTACTAAAAATACAAAAATTAGCCGGGCATGGTGGCGGGTGCCTCTAGTCCCAACTACTCAGGAGGCTGAGGCAGGAGAATCTCTTGAACTGGGGAAGCAGAGATTGTGGTAATTGAGATTGTGCCACTATACTCCAGCCTGGGCAAAAAGAGTGAGACTCCATCTCAAAAAACATAAATAATAAAAATGAAATTGTGGTAAAAAACACAATTTAGCATGAGATATGCTAAATTTTCAGTATTCAGTACAGTATCGTTAACTATAAGCATCATGCCATCCAGCAGATCTCTAGAACTTCTTCATCCTACATAACTGAAACTTTATACCCATGTTTCATACCTTCTTGCCCGAACCTGATTTTCCCTCTCCCTGGTACATATTTGCTCATTCTACAACATGCCCTCAAGGCATCCCTCCTCTCTCTCTCTCAATCTCTCTCTCTCTCTTTCTCCCCTTTCCCTACTCTTAGCCTACTTTGTACTTGTCACTATCATATTGCATGAGATTAATATATTGTCTGCCTGACTCCCACACTGAGTCATGGGTTCCTTTTACATGAGGCCTATGTTTTGTTCGTCTGGTTATCTTCTTTTTTTTTTGAGACATAGTCTTGGTCTGTCGCCCAGGCTGGAGTACAATGGCGCGATCTTGGCTCACTGCAACCTCTGCCTCCCAGGTTCAAGTGATTCTCTGGCCTCAGCCTCCCAAGTAGCTGGGATTACAGGTGCACACCACCACACCCAGCTATTTTTTGTGTGTGTTTTTAGTAGAGACAAGGTTTTGCCATGTTGGCCAGGCTGGTCTTGAACTGCTGACCTCAGGTGATCCACCCAGCTCATATCTGGTTATCATCAATATGTTGTCAAGGCCTAACATTTATTTCATTTCATGTTATTGGGTGTTTTTAGGTGGATAGAGTTCATAATTATTTTGGCAATGTAAATATCGTAGGTATAAACAGTGGAGTCTGATCAAAGGGCATTAGGAGCACCAAAGAGGGACTGGTTAATTCTGACTGGGGTTGAGATTTGAGGGGATAAAGGACTAGGAATGGTTTTATGCAAGGGTGGAAGTGGGGGCATTTGACCATGCACTTGAGGGATGACTGAGATTTCAAAAGGCACAATGTGGAGAAGTATATTATAAAACTTTTTTTTTGTTTTAAATGGAGAGTCACGTTGATGCTATGTTGGCAGTGAGAGTCCAGTTCTCCACACAGAGGCATTCACTCAGGGCATTTGTGACTGAATGAATCAGCCCATAAAAGGCTTCCTCAGCCAGCTGCCTGCCCTCCCAGGTAGTCAAGTAAGTGGAACTGGCTTTCTTACTTAGGAGCTTAAATGGCTACTACCCATGGAGAGGGATTGGTGTTTGTGTGTGTGAGCACTTAAAAACAGCCACATTAGCATGGATAAAATCAGCCACGTAATGCGATGCTCTTAGCCATTAATTTTTTTTCGACTTTCTCATGTGAGGCCCTTTTGAGTGGAAGCCACTGGTTTTTTACAAATCCCTTGGATTTCACTTGAATAAAAGTGATTTGTTTTACAAAAATAGATACAGTTTTTTCTTTTATTTAAAGCAACGTAAGTCATCATAATTCATTTAAAGCCAATGAAAGGATAATCTGAATTTAATGATATGTTAGAAAGTGAGTTATGTACAAAATAAGGATTTTTATTGTTGATTGTGTAGTATTTAGGCATATAGTCATCTAACCTGTTTTTAAAAATACTTCTAGTTACAATAGGCCATGTATGCTTTCCAACTTCCTTTTTTGCTAGTATTCTAAATATGCGTTCATCTTTAACTCTTGAGGGGAAAGCACCAACTCGACAGTGAGGTCTATGGTATTTTTATCACGATGCCCACTATGATAAATGTGCCTGCCTACGCCTAACACTCTTGCCGTTAGCTATCTCTTTTGCATGCTTAGTCTCATTGAGCCCTCACAACAGTGCTAGAGGCTAGGTCTGTAATCCCATTGTACAGATGAGGAAGCAGGCTCAGGGAGGTCACATAATTTGCTCAAAATCCACAGAGCTAATGGAAGGCAAGGCTGAGCTTTACATTCTGATAGCCTGTGGTGGGCTTCCGTATATGATTAGAGCCCCAGATGAAACATCCCAGATTTTTCAAACTGCCCTCAGGTGATCTCATTCGCTGCTTTTCACCTTCCTGGTCATCATTGTGAAACAATAGTCTTGCTTTTAATACCACTTTCTTCTGCTGCAAGTAGAAACAAAATCTTCTGCCTATTGCTAGTTTCATTCTAAGTTGAATAATTATTTGGGAATTGAAAAATTTAGGAAATGTCATCTTTTTGGTCTAGCTAAAAAAATAGGATAAGATAGTGACATAGCTACTACCTTGATATTTTGAATTTCTCGAGGTGACCTAACTGAACTCAATTTATTTAACTTAGGTTTAAGAGAAGCTTTCACATGTATGACTAAAGTAATTTAGAATTTCATAATACACAGTTTAAATGATTAAAGTGTTCATGCTTTATTTTATATTTGAAGAAAAACACCCAGTAGATGTGCTTTTTGTTTTAGATAAATGCGTTTGTTTATAAAATATTATCCTATTTCAAAAGTATTTTTTAAATATTTAGTATTAATCTGCTGAGATTAAGGTGATTTATGTCCCAGTGATGTTAAAAAGTGTTGATTTGATTTTGTTTTAGTGAAAAAATAACTAGATCACTGTTAAGTTTCCTGAAGAAGGCATAAAATTAATCTGAAAGTAAAAGAATCAGAATAAGTTATTTCTTGGAAACTAAGTAGTATTTAAACATCTTCACTTCTGAATTGTGAGGAGTTTTTACAAATACCAAGTTTGTGAAACTGTGGTCAAAAATAGATCAGGGGATGCCAGGGGTTAGTGGTGAGGGAAGGGTTTGACTGCTAAGGGGCAGCATGAGGGAGCTGTTTGGAATGATGGGATGGTTCCATGTCCTGACTGGGGAGATGGTTACACAAATTTGTATGCACCTTCAAACTCAGAACTGGATACCAAAAGCAAACACTGTGAACATATATCACATGGTGGTTGCATGGGGGTATATATATATATTTGTCCAGATGAACTGAGCATTTAAAATTGATGAATTTACTAGCCTGGGCAACACAGTGAGAACCTGTCTCTACAAAAAATTAAAAAAAAAAAAAAAATACCAGGCGTGGTGGCTCATGCCTTTAATCCCAGCACTTTGGGAAGACAAGGTGCAAGGATCACTTGAGCCCAGGTGTTCCAGACCAGCCTGGACAACATGGCGAAACCCTGTCTCTACAAAAAATACAAAATTAGCTAGGCATGGTGGCAGGCATCTATAGTCTCAACTAGTGAGGAGGCCGAGGTGGGTGGATCACTTGAGCACAGAGGTCAAGGCTGCAGTGAGCTGTGATCACATCACTGTGCTCCAGCCTGGGTGACAGGGTGAGACCCTGTCTCAAAAAAAAAAATTGTCTAGCTGTTGGTGGCGTACCTGTAGTCCTAGCTGCTTGGGATGCTGAGCCCAGGAGTTCGAGGCTGCAGAGAGAGATGATCATGCCACTGCACTTCAGCCTGGGCGACACAGCGAGACTCTGTCTCAAAAAAAAAAATAAAAATAAAAATAATAAATAATAAATAAATAAATAAATAAAATTAATTGTGTGTAAGTTGTACCACAATAAGGTTGATTTTTTGTTTTGTTTTTTTTTAAGTCAATCCAGACTATGCCCTGTGTCCTGGAGGCTGCAGAGGGGACAGTTCCAGAAGCACCTTGGTTCCCCACAAGGCAGTGCTAAAACTGAATATTAGGGATGGATTAAGCCTCTGTCAAGACAAAAGGTCTGGGTAGGGGAAGGATGAAGCAGAGATGCCTCTGCTTTGACAGGACTTTGCTCAGCATTCGTCACTGCGTGTTGCAGCAGGCCTAGTGTCTTACCTCTACGGTGGGAATAGTCAGCTCCTGGGCTGCCTCCCAGGCTGTGGTAAAGATCAAGTTGGTGAGTTCTTTAAAAAGGACGAAGCACTTTTTAAATTAGAAACCTTATTTGTTAGACTGAAGGTATCTGTTTTACCTGCCTCTAGTGGAATTTATTCCCAGGCAGTGTTTGAGAGTGCTTCGGGAAGATGGGTGATGAGCGTGAGCCCAGCTTGTTGCAGCCTGTCACTGCTGGCCATTGCCAAGTGCAGGGCAGTTCCTGGGTCTCATTAGGTCATTTGGGGAGTACCCTTTGGGCTCTAACTCTATACCTGGCCCTGGGCAATATGCTTTGTGGGACACATCAATAATTAGGACGCAGTCCCCACATTTAACGGTGCAAATCACTGTGATACAAGCACAGTGTGAGGAATGCCATGAGGAAGGCTTGGGCACAGTGCTGGGGAACAGAGGTCCGAGCAGTTCATGTCACAAGGAGGTGGCTTGAGAGCCATGGCGTTCAGGGGCCTAGTAAAGAAGCTGGCTCCTCCCTAAGATGAGCCTTTCATTCTCCCCGGCATCACCACATCATTATTGAACAGCTGTTTGGTGCTAGGCACTGTACAAAAGTGAACCAAAAATTGAACCTGTGGTTGTCTTCATTCTTCTGTTCACGAAACATCTAATGGGTTCTTTTTGTGTGTCGGGCGCTGTGCTGAGAGTAGAGCACAGTGTGAAAGAGCCGCTGCTGTGAGGTTGCTCCTTGTCTGGTGGGCGAGATCAACAGCAAATGGCCTGTTACCTTACTGAGACTGATCAAGGTAGCCCTGGGGCTGAGGGAGCGCAGAGGAGCACCCGCTCCATCCTTGGTCTGGAAGACATCCTAAAGGAGGTGATGTCTGAGCTGAGCCTGAGTCTTTAGGAGAAATTCGTAGGTGAAGGAGGAGAAAGCAGGAGGTGGAAGGGTGTTAAGAGCAGAGGGAAAAGCGTGTGTGCAGAGAGGTGCAGAGGAAGCAGTGGCACATGTTTGGGTGGCTGCTCAGTGGCTGAAGAGCAGGGACTGTGGAAAGTCATCCAATTCCCATGTAAGAAAGGGAAACTGGAAGAGACTTGCTAATTCAGCCCAGCAGGCTCCCTACAACCTCTGGGGATGGCCTCATGGGTGTGCAGGGCCTCCAGAACTAAAACTGTTTGAGAGAAGGCTTCTGTGCTGTCCGTACCAGGCCCCTCCCCAGAGTTCAGCCTTGCTCCAGGCAGGCTCCACTAGCTGCCTACAGACAGGCCGACCCCTGGCTTCCCCATGGCCCTCGCCACCAAGATCACACAGCCCCTCTAATTAGTTATTGATCTGGCATTTTGTTGTGGCTGTGCTTCCCACTCCTACGTATAGTCGATTCCCAAGTTAATGAAGCTGGATTCTGTACCGTCCTCCTTCCCCCGCATCACTTCTCCCTGGGCTCACACTGCTGCTACTCCAACGGAATGGCTCCAGACAAAGACCACTGAAAACGAGCCGCACTCCTGCTAACAGGAAGATGGCACAGAAGCGGGTGGGAGGAATATTGCCTCTGGAATCAGCTGCAGAGTACGCCTGTTGCCTTTGTTGGGTCAGGTCTCCTGGGGCCCAGCATCTTTCCATGGTGGCCTGAAAGCCAACTGTGGCATGAGGGTGATGTGGATCAAAGAGCTTCTTCCACCGTCACACCCCTGTGTCTCTGGGTGGGCCTGTAGGGTAGCAGATGGTAGTCTGGGAAAAAACACTTCTTCCTTTCTGGGTAATTTGTATTCAGTCATTTAACTCCTCTCAGCTTCCATTTCCTTAAAATAGGCATTCTGTTGTATCTTCCCAGGGTGTTGGGAGGATCCAGTTGGATGCTCTGTGAAACTTCTTTGAAAACAGTAAAACAATATAAGAAGGAATCATGGGTTTGCTGTTACTCTTAGGAAGGGGCTGGGATCCCGGACAATCTGGAATGGGGTTTCAGATGTGGAAAAAATTACCATTCTGCTCCCCTGCCCCTGTTTGTATTAAATGAAACTGTTCATGAGAGTATCAGAATAAGGGGTTAATAGAATATAGAAAGAACTCCTACAACTCAACAATGCAAAAACAACCCAATTTAAAAATTGACAAGGAAGTTGAATGGACATTTCACCAAAGAAGATACAGAATGGCCAATGTGCACATGAAAACATACTCAATATCCACTGATCATTAGAGAAATGCAAATCAAAACTACAGTAAGATACTACCTCCCACCTATTAGAATGGCTATGATTTAAACACACACAGAAAATAACAGGCGTTGGCCAGGATGTGGAGAAATGAGAACATTTGTGCATTGCTGGTGGGAATATAAAATGGTAAGGCCCCTGTGAAAAACAGTGTGGCAGTTCATCACAATTTAAACAGGGAGTTCCCGTCTGATCCAACAGCTCCACTCCTGGGTTTCTGTGCAAAAGAATTGAAAGCAGAGACCCTAAGAGATATGTTCATAGCAGCATTATTCACAATAGCCAGAAGGTAAAAACAACACAAATGGACATTGACAGATGAATAGACAAACAAAATGTGGTATCTGCATACAACATTCAGCCTTCAAAAGAAAGGAAATTCTGACACATGCTGCATCATTAATGAACCTTGAAGGATATTATGCTAAGTGAAATGAGCCAGTTGCAAAAGGACAAATGCTGTATGATTCCACTTAGATGAGGTGCCTACAGATTCATAGAGACGGAAAGTAGAATGTGGGTTGCCAGGGCCTGGTGGGAGGAGGGAAGGGGGATAGGGTAGTCGAATTCATAGAGATGGAAAGTAGGATGTGGGTTGCCAGGGCCTGGAGGGAGAGGGAGGGGCAGTTGCTGTTCAATGGCTGCTGAGTTTTGGTTGGGGATGATGGGGTCATTCTGGAGATGGATGGTGATGATGGTTGTACAGCAATGTTAATGTACTTAATGCTACTCAACTGTACACTTAAAATGGCTAAAAGTAATATGTATATTTTGCCACAATTTAAAAAAAAAATATTTAAAAATGGTTGAAGTGGTAGATCTTATGTACAAATGCTCCTCAGCTTCCCATGGGGTTATGTCTTAATAAACTGTAAAGTCAGATATACTGTAAGTCAAAAATGCATTGATTACACCTAATGTCCCTAACATTGCAGCTCAGCCTCGCCCACCTCAAACGTGCTCAGAACACTAACACTAGCCTACAGTTGTGCAAAACCATTTAACACAAAGCCTATTTTATAATGAAGTATTGAATATCTCATGTAATTTCTTTAATACTGTACTGAAAGAAACAATTCAAAGTGTGGCTTCTTCTGAATGTGTATCACTTTGCATCATCATAAAGTCGAAGTGTCGTAAATTGAACCATCGTAAGTCAGGGTCCATCTGTATATTTTACCACAATAAAAAAAAATCAAAGACAGCTTTTAAGGGGGATAGAAGCCTCAAACTGGCAGCCTGTGGCCCATTTAGAAGATTAGAGCAGCAATTCAGTCTTGTTGGCTTGGCGCCTAGGACTTTATGGTGTCCAGGGGCTTATAAGCACCCCCAAGCCTTTCTTAGGACCTTAGTACCAACTGGTGTAGCTACTACCTGTTCCTCTGGGATACTGCCCAGGTGTCCAGTAGAACCCCCCAGGGGGTGGGGCCGGAGTCATGGCCCCAGCCTTAACAGTGGGGCATCTCTGCCCAGATAGTAATTTTCCATTCTAGTCCTGCCCTAGCATCTCAGCTGGGTTTGGACCTTCTTTCTTGGTTTGGGGGGAGCACAGCAGGTGTCCTGGGCCTATGCCAGTGGCAGCTGATCCACCCGCCCCAGAGAGCCGAACACCATGAGGAAATTTCCACAGCTTTCTCGCGCTCGCCCCCCGTCTTCTCAGGAGTGACTTATCCTCTGTTCTCTGTAGGTTTTCTTTTCCTCTGCCTGCAGCATTGCCGTGGATGCCACCCTGAGGAAGAAAGCTGAAAAGTTCCAAGCTCACCTGACCAAGAAGTTCCGGTGGGACTTTGCTGCAGAACCTGAGGACTGTGCCCCTGTGGTGGTGGAGCTCCCTGAGGGCACCGAGATGGGCTAACTCGGGCAGCGCTCTCAGCTGCGAGGGGCCCCTTGCCACAGGGCTGCAGTCCTGGCCTCTCCATTTACTTCTTCCTATCCTGGGACCTGTGAGGGCAGCAATCTCTCCAGATCCCACAAAGATGGAGCCAGAATTCCCTTTTTCACTGATAAATATGTTTCTTCATTGCCAAAGAGGCTGTACCCATCCTGAAGGCACATTTGTACGTTCCCCATCAGCTGGGCCTTGGTGCTAACCTGGCTGAATTTCACACAGGCTCTTACAGAAACTCCTAGGGGAGACCTGCCTACATGGCAACCAGATTCCCTCTGAGTGAGAAGGAATTGAACCAAAAGTCCTAGAAAGAACTGATTGCTTGTTCCATAGGAGCTTAGAAAACGAGAAACCCTGGATTGCCCAGGGGGTCTGAGAGGTCGGTTGGTGACTTTTTTTGCAGTTAAATGCAGGGTGATGGGGAAAGGAGCCTGCCTCTTGCTGAATGGGAGCAGAGGACTTGGGCCTGCGGCTTCTTGGAAGCCCTTGATTGGGAAGAGAGTGTCAAGGGAGGCAGCTGGATTCAACCTGGCAGGTGGTCAGCTTCAGCTTTCTCCATCAAAATCCCATTCTCATGTCCAGAGGCCCAGTGGGTCATCTCCCAAGGTGGGTGTGGCCCCTGACCTCAGGGGCCTTGCTGGTGCTGTTACCTCCCACCTGCTCCATCCTGAGGCCTCACCCAGAAGTGGGACCCTCCCCTTCCTCACCAGAGCCACCGTCACTGTTTCTGATGACCTGGAGCGTCAACAACAACCAGAAAGGTTTCTGCCCAGGGCAGGCTTCTTAAGGCCCTTAGGAAGTTTTGTGCCTTCCAAGTGCTGAAGAAGACCTGGTCAGCCTAAATCTTCCCAGTCCTGCTGTGGAGCTGTCAGTCACTGGAATAATAAGCTCCTGGTTCCTTGGGAGTCCTGGGGGCACGCCTTTCGTGCTGTGTGGCAGGGTTCCTCTCTAGACAAGTACACAGGCCCTGCCACCCTGACATCAAACTGCTGTACTATGATCACAGTCCCTGTGCCATCCTTTTCCAAGGCTGGGGCTCACACCAGGTTTTTGAATGAGAATCCCTGCTGGTTAAGACTTTTGCTTCCACTTGTTTCCTTGGAGATGTTTTTCCAAGAGCATAATGTACATTAAAGTCTTCGAGTTGAGACAGAATCCCCTTGTGTGTGTGTCTCTTGCAGCTAATCCGCCTGATCTCCAGAGCAGCCAGGCTGCTGTCCATAGACACACACCTCCCTCCAGTGTCTGGGAGACCTGCCCAACCTCTGGAGTCTGGAAGAGGCAGGCAGCCAGTGTTCCTCCTGTTCCTCTGAGGCCCCTGAGACAGGTACACAAGGAAGAAGGGATGAGGCCCCATGTCTCAATAATAACCTAAGATTCACCTTATATGAATTGGCTCCTCTTTTTCTCCCAAAGCCCACTCATCGAACTACCTGGGGAGCTTGTGAAAACTGTATCTTTAAAGGAGTGAAGTCCTGATACATGCTACAACATGGATGAACCTTGAGAACGTGCTAAGTCAAAGACAGGGACCACCTATGACATGATTCCATTCACGTGGCATGTCCACTATAGGCAAATCCACAGAGAGGGAGAGTCAATTAGTGGTTACCAGAGAATAAGAGACGGATGGGAGTGACTGCTGATAAGCCTGGGATTTCTTTTTGGGGTGATGAAGATATTCTGGAATCAGATGGTGGTGATGGTTGTACAACCTTATGAATTTACTAAAAACCACTGGAAGTAAGCACTTGAAAATGATTAATTTTATGGTATGTAAATTACATCTCAATAATTTCTGAAAATGGAGATTCCCAAGTCCCATCCTGCAGAGTTTCTGAGGCAGCGAATCCGGATGGGGCCTGAGTTCTGAGGCACACTCAGTTTTGTTTTGCTTTGTTTTGTTTTGTTTTGTTTTGTTTTTTTGAGACAGAGTGTTGCTCTGTCACCCAGGCTGGAGTGCAGTGGTGCGACGTCGGCTCACTGCAAGCTCCGCCTCCCGGGTTCACGCCATTCTCCTGCCTCAGCCTCCCGAGTAGCTGGGACTACAGGCGCCCGCCACCACGCCCGGCTAATTTTTTGTATTTTTAGTAGAGACGGGATTTCACTGTGTTAGCCAGGATGGTCTCAGTCTCCTGACCTCGGAGGCACACTCAGTTTTAAGTAACATTACCTGTAAGTGACAGCATTGCGATTAGTACCTGGAGCTCCCCTGGGACAGAATTTGTCTCCCATCAGGGCAGTACCTAAAAGTTGGATCATGTAACCTTGTTACCCAAGCGTGTCAGTCAGTATTCCTGTGTTTACACAGATGCACGCCCCTTACACACACACACACACACACAACAGGTTAAACAAAACTAGCTACTGTTTACCAAGGGCTCTGTTCTGTTACTTCACTGAAATCCTCAGCAATATGTGGTTAAGTACTCCAATTATCCCCATTTTGCTGATAGGAAAATGGGCTCAGCTGAAATCACTGCCAGGGTCACAGCCAGTGAGTACTGAGAACAAGAGTCAGGCCCCTGCCTCTGGTGTCCACAGCCCACTCTGCAGCTGCATTCAC
The DNA here is from genome assembly GCF_049350105.2 of Macaca mulatta. Lineage (NCBI taxonomy): Eukaryota > Metazoa > Chordata > Mammalia > Primates > Cercopithecidae > Macaca > Macaca mulatta. The sequence goes on from NC_133415.1 coordinate 89,095,813, forward strand.
AGCTCCGATTTCCTTCCTTACTGGCCCCACGTGTCCAGGGCAGCCTTCCCCTCCGCCCTGCTCCCAGCCTTGGCCCTGCTGCCATCCAGCTGTGTGATCGTGAGCAAGCTGCTTATGTTCTCTGAGCCTCAGCTCCTTGCACGAAATAAGAGTTGGCTTGGGGCCGGGCATGGTGGCTCACGCCTGTAATCCCAGCACTTTGGAAGGCTGAGGCGGGCGGATCACAAGGTCAAGAAATTGAGACAATCCTGGCCAACATGGTGAAACCCCGTCTCTACTAAAAATACAAAAATTAGCTGGGTGTGGTGGTGTGCGCCTGTAGTCCCAGCTACTCAGGAGGCTGAGGCAGAAGAATCGCATGAACCCGGGAGGTGGAGGTTGCAGTGAGCTGAGATCTTGCCACTGCACTCCAGCCTGGCCACAGAGTGAGACTCCATCTCAAAAAAAAAAAAGGCTTGGATTTAGGTTTCTGATATAGAATCTGTGGGCTCCCACAGGTATTTAAAAGTTGACCCTTGTGTTATTTTGAATGTTTTAAAAACAGAAACTACATTTATACAGGATAATATGACTGGGCTGACAAAAAAAAAACAATAGGTCTCTTTTGTTTGGGGCTGCAGTGACGTCCACTTTAGGTCTCCTGCTCGTCCCAACAGGCAGTCCTCTGTGTGTCTTTGATGAATAAAAAATGTGAAAACAGATTAATTATTACTTAATACTTGCAGTATTTTTGGAAGGCGGACGCTTTGGGAACAGAACCAGTGGCACTGCTGATCTCCAAGCTCCCTTCCAGCTCTAACACCTCTACATGTGAAGCTATTGGCAGGACCTGGCCTGATTTAAAAACCCTCCCAAATGCAGGCCTCATGGGGTCTAGCTCTTATTTGCAAGGCTGGTTCATCCTATTAGCAGAATCAGCAGAGGTGGTGACTTTCTAACCCCCTTCCCCTGTCCCCATGACAAACCCTCCCTGTTGTGAGCCTCTTTCCCATCGAATTTCTCACCACGTGAGCAGTGGAGGAGTTCCCCACTGTTGACTGCCTCCTGCCATTGGTAATTATCTCCCCACCATCCTACGCTTGTAAATATTACTTAATATTCCCAGCGCACTGGGACATGCTGGTGTCTCCAACTAATCAGACTTTGGCTTGACTGAGATGCTGTCCCCTGCTGACCTGGGGGCCGAAAATGCAGAGTGAATGCCACGGTCAAGGCCAGCACTGAGTCACGTCCGCCAGATTGAAAGCGGAACCATACTGCTTTCATGGGGAGGCTTACCTGAGGTCCCCTGTAATCCCAGGAGCCCGTGTGGTCCTGCAGCTCTGCAGACACTGCTTTCTTTTTCAGTCCCCCGCTGACTGTAGATGGCACTTCCTCACCTCAAATTCACTGGATCTGTCCTGGACAGGCTTTGTTTGTTTCTGTTAGAGGCTTCTAGACCCTTCTATCTCCAGAGCATCCAAGGTCTCTGGTACTGGCTTGTTCTCCCCCAACCCTGGGCTCCTGGACAGGCCTCCCTGCTGAGAGGTGGGCTGAGCGAGAAATAGTGTCAGCTGCTCACTGCTGGGGGGCAGGGTGCACAGGCATTCATCTGGCACTCAGCTCCCCATGTCCCCTGCGCCACCGCCGCCCCACCCACCCCCAGCCTGCCAGGCCTACTATCACGTGTCCTGGATCTGTGTCAGCTCCCTCGATTTCTCTGGAAAACAGGAATCCTGAGCATTGTCAAGCTGACAGCTGCTTAGTGGGAGGAGGCAAAAAATATGGGCATCTCAGTTGCATTGTCCAATGTCAGGTGGCCCACCCGAAAGAAACTCAACAGGTCCCTCTTCCTTGGATCTTTGTCTTGCTGCTTCTCTCTCCTGATTTCTCCCTCTTCCCTCTGTCCACTTCCAAAAATGTGCACCTGGCTCAGGTCTGGCCTCTCACTTCTAAGGGACAACAGATGGAGTTACATCTTCAGGAGAGCCCGCCTGCAGTGAGGAGCGCTGGAGAAAAATGTAGGACCTTCACCCAGGAACAGAGAGGTGGGAGGGCTGGCCTAAGGAGGAGGCCTCCACATACTTGAGGGTGTAGAGTGGGGAGCCCGGGAGAAGCTACAGGGCAGCTGAGGTCAGCTCCATGCCTGTGGCACTCAGGGACCACGCCCCTGCCCAGTGAGCTAACATCCTCCTGGGGGAGCCACACAGTAAGCATGCTAAGTAGATGGCAGAGTGGGCCCATCCTGAGAAGTGCCCGTGGGAAACAAAATAGAGCAGGGGAAGGGAAACGGAGAGTCCTGGCGGGGTGAGGGGACATGCTGTATTTTTTTTTTTTTTTTTTTTTTTTAGACAGAGTCTCACTCTGTCGCCCAGGCTGGAGTGCAGTGGCTGGATCTCAGCTCACTGCAAGCTCCACCTCCCAGGTTTACACCATTCTCCTGCCTCAACCTCCCAAGTAGCTGGGACTACACGTGCCCGCCACCATGCCTGGCTAGTTTTTTGTGTTTTTTTTAGTAGAGACGGGGTTTCACCCTGTTAGCCAGGATGGTCTCAATCTCCTGACCTTGTAATCCACCCGTCTTGGCCTCCCAAAGTTCTGGGATTACAGGCTTGAGCCACCGCGCCCGGCTTTTTTTTTTTTTTTTTTTTAGACGAAGTCTTGCTCTGTCACCCAGGCTGGAGTGCAGTGGCGTGATCTCGGCTCACTAAAAGCTCCACCTCCTGACTTCATGCCATTCTCCTGCCTCAGCCTCCCAAGTAGCTGGGACTACAGGTGCCTGCCACCACACCTGGCTAATTTTTTGTGTTTTTAGTAGAGACGGGTTTCACTGTGTTAGCCAGGATGGTCTCGATCTCCTGACCTCGTGATCCGCTCACTTCGGCCTCCCAAAGTGCTGGGATTACAGGCGTGAGCCACCGCGCCTGGCCGAGATGCTGCAATTTAAAGGGAGTGGCATTTGAACAAAGATTTAAAGGTGAGCAAGTGAGCCATGTAGGGGTCTGGAGAGTGTTCCAGTAGAACAAGCAGCAAAGGTAAAGACCCTGGGGCAGGAGCCTGTCTGGTGTATTGCAGGAGCATCAGGGGGTCAGGGTCAGTAGGCAGGAGTGGGGTGATCAAAGATGAGAATAGCAGGAGAGGAAACCAGAGAGTAACTTACAGAGGGACCGGGTTGTCCAGGGCCTATGGGCTGTTGTAAGACAGCGAAATGGGGACACATTTGAGGGTTTCAAGCAGAAAAGTGTCATGAGCTGACCCATCTTTTTGCTTTTTTTTTTTTTTTTTTGAGACGGGGTCTCACTATGTTGCCCAGGCTGGGTGCAGTGGCTATTCACAGGTGCTGTCACAGCACCCTACAGCCTCAAACTCCCAGAGTCAAGTGACCCACGTCAGCCTCCTCAGTAGCTGGGACTACAGGCATGAGCTACACCCGGCAGCTGACTTCTGTTTGTAACAGGATCCCAAGCTGCTGTGTCGGATATAGACTGCAGGGGGTAAGGGTGGAAGCAGAAGGACCACTAAGGAGCTAGTGTGACAATCCCGGGGAGAGGTAATAGTGTCTCAGGTCACAGTGGTGTCAGGGGTGCAGGCTGTGCTGTACCATGATTCAAAAAAGGGACGGACAGGATGTCTTTGAAGATCTCTTCTAGCCTGATAGCCTCCACTTCTCCAAGGCCACAGATCTGGGCAGAATGCCAACTTGTTGGGCCCGCTCCCCCAACAGGAGTTACCTCTTGACTGTCCTATCATGGGGTACGTTGAGCCTTCCTATTCTCAGATGCCCATGGTACTTTTGGGGAGGTGGGGCAATGATGAATTGGGAGGGCTGTCACGGGTGTTCTGGGTGCTGGGTGGCAGTGGAGGACTTGAAGTGGCTCTGCTGAGAGGCAGTGGGTGGGTCAGGGCCCCTGCTAGACTGTGGTCACACCACCAGTGCCTGTGTGGATGTTCCTGCTGCTGGTGGGCAATGAGGAGAGTCCCACTTAACTGTTCCGGTGTCCATATGACTAAAAGGGAATTGAGGGCCAGCCGCCATGGCTCACACCTGTAATCCCAGCACTTTGGGAGGTTAAGGCGGGCAGCTTGCTTGAGCTCAGGGGTTCGAGACCAGCCTGGGCAACATGGCGAAACACCATCTCTACAAAAAATCGTAAAATTAGCCAGGCATGGTGGCACACACCTGTAGTCCCAGCTACTCAGGAGGCTAAGGCAGGAGAATTGTTTGAGCCCAGGAGGTTGAGGCTGTGTGAACTATGATCACACCACTGCTCTCCAGCCTGGGTGAAAGAGCAGGACCCTGTCTCAAAACCCCAAAAAACAGGAGTTGAGGGCATGTGAATTCTCTATTGGTACTAATGGTTCTTGGTTGGAATCATTCATACACCCACTTCTGCCGCGGAAGTTCCCGGATGTAGAGGCGATTACTAAGAGCCGGTGTGTGTTGGGGGCTTCCCTCCTGGCTGCCGGGCACTGTGTCAGGCCCTTGCCTTCCTCAGTCTGGAGCACCAGCTCTCCAGCGGAGGCCTCATCCTTCTGCCTTGTCCAGACAAGGAAGAAGGAAGGCAAGGCCCTGCAAGGTGAAGGGACTTCCTGGAAAGCAGAGGCTGCTGAGCCCGGCTGGTGTTGGAGCCCAAGCCTGTGAGTCCCACCCTGTCCCTACCACCATGCAGCGCTCCTCAACAAAGACGGCTACTTAATCCAAGGTCATCCTCAGTGGATCCGAGGCTGCAGCCTGATGACAGTATCAGTCACAAGGGTGGCAGGCAGGCCCCACTGGCCTCTGGGGTCATGAGAGCTTGCTGAGTTTTCCACCCAGACCCTTTGTGTCTGTGTCTGGGCCTCTGGGGACACCGGACTGTCCTGGCTCAGAGCAAGGTGGTAACTGCGGGTGGGGTTGCTTCTGATCTGAAAGGAGCCTGCCTCTGCCCTCCTTGGGAACAACGAGGGCCAGTGAGGGGCCACTCAGGGTGGAATGCCTGAGCAAAGGCCGCCCTCCTCTCACCCATCCCTGTCCTACCAGAGCTGCTGTTGAGTTTTGCAAAAGGCATTTGCTTTAGAAAGAGATGCTACAGGCCGGGCGCGGTGGCTGAAGCCTGTAATCCCAGCACTTTGGGAGGCCGAGACGGGCGGATCACAAGGTCAGGAGATCGAGACCATCCTGGCTAACACGGTGAAACCCCGTCTCTACTAAAAAATACAAAAAACTAGCCGGGCGAGGTGGCGGGCACCTGTAGTCCCAGCTACTCGGGAGGCTGAGGCAGGAGAATGGCGTAAACCCGGGAGGCGGAGCTTGCAGTGAGCTGAGATTCGGCCACTGCACTCCAGCCTGGGCGACAGAGCGAGACTCCATCTCAAAAAAAAAAAAAAAAAAAAAAAGAGATGCTACATACGAGTATGGTGGCTTATACGTGTAATCCCAGCACTTTGGGAGGCCAAGGTGGAAGGATCACTTGAGCCCAGGAGCTTGAGACCAGCCTGGGCAACATGGTGAGACCCTTTCTCTAGAAAACAAAATTTTTTTTTAAATTAAAAAACAAAACAAAAAAAAGATGCTGCAAAAGCGAAGCCCCTGAGGGGCTGACTTAACGGCTGGCCGCCCTCTGGATAGGCCTCGCCTCAGCTGCCCACCCTGTGGGTCAGTAAGCGAGACACCGTCACTCTGAGTACAGCAGCCTGAAAGCAGGAGTGGGCCAGGGCTAGTTAGAGGAGCTCTCTGTGGTCCGCTTGAGTGAGGAAGACGACACCATTGTTCATTTCCCTTTTGGAAAGGGTCTATCTATGTCCTTTGTCCCTTCTTCTCTTAGTGTCCTCACGTGTTCTTGACACTGTATTTATCGTGTCGCAAATACATTAGTATGATAAATATTTCCCCCAGTTTGCCATTTGCTTTTTTAATGTTTTGATTTTGAAATGTATGCTTTATTTTTTATGTTACATATGTCGAGCTTTTTCCTTTTGATTTTTTCCCATTGCTTTAATGCTTAAAAATCCATTCTTATCTTGAGATGAAATGTAATTAATCTGTATTGTGTTTCAGTTTTTCCTAGTGTTATTCTTTGTTTATTTTGTATTTTACAATAGTCAATATCATGTTTCCTCAGCCCCACCTCCTCCAGCCCCACCTCCTCCAGCCCCACTGCCACCTTTCATGCCTCACATCTGTTTTCGATTTTTCCTCTCTTCTTAAGTCCTAGCACGCTGCCTCACGCCTCCATCCTCGTCCCCTCCTCGGACACCAAGGGCCTCTCACAAACCCTCCTGACCCCTCCCGGCATTTGCAGTAGGAAGAACCACACACGTGGCTGGCTCCGGGTGTCCGAGTCTGGTGGAGCCGAGTGTTTTTCTTGTTGCTTCTCAGGGACTAGAATCGTCCGCTTAAGATTCTGCATGTCCATACTTGGAAAGTCATTTACATAAATAGGTCATTGATTGGAAGACTCCCCCCTCCTCTGTCCTTGAACTAAAGGCCCCTCGAATAGCCGGCGGTTGCTGTTGTTTTAGATGTCATAGCCCATTTCTGTTCACCTCTCTTCTAATGTCAGGTCTCCTTTGCTTTCAGGACGATGTTTTCTGCTCCCTGTCATCTTTGGTGGGAGTGCCAATCACAGCACCTCACCCTGTCCTTCCACTCACCGGGACAGACACACAACACTAGCTAGGCCAACTGGCATCTTCCCTGGGATGCTGCTTCAAGAAGGCGCAAAAGGACCCCACTTGCTTTTAGAGCTGTGGCTCTAGAGGACTCTCAGTTAGACCTACTGGGGTCATCATCCCCATCACAGAAAGCCCTTGTACCTGAAGTGAGGGTGAGCCCAACACAGAAGGAAGCTGAGCTGAGAGACAAGAGCAAGAGAAGCCAAGAAAAATATCTGGAGCACCTGGATCCAGCCTCACCTGCATCCCACAATCCTTGGGCTTCCTCCTACATGAGCCAATACAGTACCTTTTAATTTGAGCCCGCTTTATGACAGGTTTTTGCTAAAGAATCCTGATTCACCCCTGCATTGTGATGCTTTGGACTTCATTGCCTGCCCGCCTGTAAAACTCCTAAGATGTCAAAGCTGAAAGGGGCTTTAGAGACCACAGTCTCATCCTACAGTTGGTGAAACGAGGGAAAGAACTTGTCCAAGGTCACGTGGTGCATCGTTTCCTGCCCAGCAGCAAAGAAAAGAGCTTGAACTCACTGCCCAGCAGCCCGGACGGTGCTGTGGCCTCTGCGATGGCATTGCAGTGCTTAGTGGCTATTGATCTGTTGTTTTGGATGTGTTACCCAGACAGGACTGCCACTGCCACACGAGCGCATGTGCAGCCCAGGGAGAGCTCTAGGGCGGGGCCAGAGTGGGGGTGGGGAGGGCATCGTTGCTGCTGCTTCAGCCCCTGTCGGGAGAGAATGAGAAAATGGTGGTGAACAAGACCTTGCTGATACTCACTGTGGGCCATGTGCCATGTTAAATGGGCACAGTAGCTTTACATTCGTTCTTCTCAGCCTTGCAGCGTCCCTATGAAGTAGGTGCTATGGGAATCCCTGTTTTGTCAGTGGGAAAACAGGAACTTCCTAGTGGTCACACTGCGATTGAGCCACACGCTTGGACTAACCGGGGTCAGCCTGACTCCAGAGCCTGACTCTTGCACCAAGGAGGGGCAAAATCAGGCAGGCCACATGGATGAGTAGAGGCCCACGTGAGGACTGTGGGAGAGCGTGCCTCGGCTCCCCAGCTCTGGCCCAGGGCAGCCAATTCAAGGCAGACTTGTCAGAGCTTCCAGTTTTTCAAGAGAAGCCGGAAATCTGGACTTTTATGTGAAATGTCTCTATTTTTAAATGTTGGCAAAGAAATTCAGATTTTAAAAAAAAGCACACACACACACTGTGCAAGGCAACCCAAACCACATTTGCAAGCCAGTGGATTGCAGCTTTTCGACTTTACTATATTCTTTCTGTGGCTGCAGGAAGCTGTTGTAACCCACAGGACTCTGTCCGTCACCTGGCAGGAGAGCGGACCTACCTGGATGTGGTTAGGATGCCACCCTGCCCTGCTCACACTCACTCATTTCTGAGTGTGTGTCAGAGGCCAGCCAATGCCAGAAGCAGGGGTTGGGCGGGGCGGGTGGTGGGGCACGTGTGCTTGCTGGGGAGGGCCAGGAGCATAGAAGAAGCCTCCTTATCCAATGTTACAGGTGAGGAAATTGAGACCAAGCGAGGCCATATAAACAGCTGGGTCCCCGGCGACACATGGAAAGAGCTGCTGGGACCGGGTCCAAGGTCTTCCCGAACCGTAAGTATGGTCCTCTGAGCACACATTACCCTGCTGTTGGCCTTTTGGCTGGTAGAGGAGACACCTGGATTCTGGGATGTGGCAGAGCCCAGCCTTGCCCATGATGAGGATAATAAGGAAGTCACTGAAACTCTGTGAGCCCCAGTTTCTCCATCTGTAAAATGGGCATGTCCTCTGTAAAACAGAGGCATTGGCTCTGCCCCCACGCCCATGTAAAACTATGGCCTCCAGGCCCAGAGGGGTAGAGCGTGGCAGACTCCTCACCTCCAGGAGCAGGGCACTGAGCCAAAGATACCTGCAGCCCCCTCTGCGGTGCCTCTGGGGCTGGGACTGTTCTGGGCACGCGCTGAGTTATGGTGACACATCCAGAGCTGAGTCTGTCTCTCCCGCCTGCCCAGTCCTCTGGGAAAGGAGTGGGGGTCAGGAAGGTGAGGGGGGCTTCATTTCCAGGTCACCATCCTCAGGCCTGGGCCTGACACAGAGGAGAATGAGCGGGAGGGTGGACGAACAGCATCCTAACAGTAGTTCTCGTCCACACCCTGCACCCGTGTGCCAAGCTCTTAGTTTACGCCATGCTTCATCCCAGCGGAGTCTTGTGCTGTGGGGGGAGCTGCAGCCCTGCCCTCATCCATTCACCATGCATGCACCCCTGCTTTTCAGGAGGTGGCTCCCAACTCTCCCCAGGGCTCAGAGTTGTCCCCGAGACCCTGACCCAGGCCCAGTCAGGGCAGCCATCCCCAGATTTCCTTGGCACACTGGGTGTCAGCTGCCTCCCCCCATCCTTGGCCTGGTGGGACCTGGGGGCTCTCAGCTACCCAGGCAGGAGATCAGCCCCCAGCAGAACGGCCCTACGTCAGCCTGTCTGTGTCTTTGAGGGTTCTCAGCGCTTTACCTGGCCTCAGAAACTACCTCTCAGCCTGAGGGTCCCCACAAGGCTTTGGACTGATGCCCCCTGCCTCAGCTTGACTGATCGAGGTGGAGCCTCAGGGCCCTCAGAGGGCAGGGCTGAGACCCATAGGGTGAAGCCACAGGAGGCAGATGGAAAACCTTAGTGTGAGGTACAACTTACCATCAAAGCTGCCTACAATGGAATGGGCTCTTTTTAAGAGGTAAGTTTTCTGTTCCCAGAGATTTGAAAGTAAAACTTGCAGCCGATGGGGCTAACACACATCTGCTAGGACAGTAGCCTCACTAAATGACTGAGGTTCCCTTCCAGTTCTTAGACCACGAATCTCCTTTGTAGGGTTTTTCTCCCCAGTCCACCCCCTAAGACAGACACAGGCCTTCGCAGGCCTGATTCAGGGTGGAGGAAGGGGAGTCCCAGGTTGAAGGCGAGTTGTTTGCAACCCACGGCTGGGCTCAGGAGCAGGGACGCTGCAACCCAGCTGCTTTTCTGCAGGGCCTTCACCTGTCCTGCAAGGACCAAGGCCAAGGCTGCTATGAGCCCCCCATCTGACCCAAGAGGTTCCCACAATGGTCCTGGGTGGTGGGTCCGGCCACTGGGTAGGTGTGGGAGCTGGGGGTTGCAGGTTCAACTTGGCGAAATGTCAGTACACCCACGGGGTCAGGCAGCTTTTCAGGGGCCCAAGGCCATGGAGCTCCAAAGGAGGGCAGCAGGGAGCACGCAGAGAATCGTCCCCACCCAGCTCTTCTCCCACAGGCTCCACGGATCACACTCTGTCTCTCTCGCACGCTCCAGGAGAGACACGGCAGCACACACACAGGCAGACACAACCAGCACCCACATCCGAGCGCTCACACACATCAGACGCGTGCGCGTCGTGCAGAGACGCCCACATGGAGACACAGATACACACCCTCCCGGAGTCACACAGACGACACCCACGTGCACGCGGGCACAAACACAGGCCCTGCCTACTTCCGAACCAACTCCACCTCCAGCATGGCCACCCTGGCTGGGGAAGGTAGGCCGGCCGGGTGGGTGCCCTGGATCAGCCTCCTTGCCCTGGGAGTCCTGATCATCTGGAAGCCATGGCCTACCCTGCCCATTGGAGGTCTGCAGGGCCAGGGGCTGCCCGGAGGCAACACAGTAGTTCAGCAGCGCCCTGGGGTCAGCTGATCTGGGTCAGGTCTCAGCTTTCCCACCTTCTGGCTCTGTGACCTGGGCAAGTCACTGGACCTCGCTGAGCTTCAGCTTCCTCATCTGGAAAATGGGTATAACATAGTGCCAACCCTTGAGTCCTGTGATCTCTGTAGCCCCCAGGCCTGGAATATCCTAGATGTTCAGTAAACAGAGACTGTTGCTGTCGCCCCAGGGCGAGGGCTCCTTTGGCAAATGGCCACTCACCCATTGCAGACTGGCATTTGGTGAGTGCACCATATTGGTGAGCTATTATTTTCATGTCTACTTCGGGGGGCTACCTGGGGTCTGAACTTCACTTGTGGGGACCCAGGATGTAGGCCTCCACGTCCAGACTGGCAAAGAGAACCCCATTCCTCTGGCAAAGACAGGGCTGAGCTAGGTAGTCTTAAACAATAAGCAGCCACTCAGCTAGAACTTTGACTGGAATATTCACAGCGTAATGCCATAGCATTCCAGAACCACAGCTGCAAAAACCAGAGGCTCTTGCCAGTGTGTTTCAGGCTCTCAAAGATCTTGAAGCACAAATCTCAGAATGTCAGAGCTGTAGAGGCCTTGGAGACATCTAGTTCAGCTGTCTTGTTCCTAAGATGGAATCCCAGAGTCCATTCCAGACCAGTGTGACAGAAATTGGAAACAGAGGCCCAGAGAGGGGGAGCGACTGAGCAAAGTTGCACAGTGAGTTAGTGGAAGTGTCGAGACCAGACCCTTGGTCCCGGCTTTGTAGCAAGTTTAGATTCAGCCCCTCTATGGAGACCCGGAGGAAGGAAGGCAGAAGAAGAAACATTCGGGCCAAAGTGAGGATTTTCTGGAGAACTGTTTTTGAAAAATCAAACCAAAAAGAAAAATGGGAAAAAGGTGCTGGCTTCCCCTTATTTTCTGCCTGTCTTCCTCTGGACACTCGCTCTCTGCAGCTCTCAGCCGTTCCAGCTCTGCTCACAAGCTGCTTCCAGCCGCCCACGGGCTTCCTAAAATGGTCTCTGCAAGCTAATTCCAGAGGGTGAATGGCAGAGAGCAGGCCTGCAGGGAGGCGGGGGGTGCACTTCCTTAGCCGACGCAGGTGCAGACAGACTCCACATCAGTGTTGCACCGGCTGTCCCCAGCTCCAACCCCCTCCCCAGGTGCTTCCATGGCCCCCAGCTGCTGGGACCAGGGGGCCCAGCTTTCCCCTCTCACTGCCTGACCTCTTGGAATAGGTTATTTTTCCTTCTTAAATAATTAATTTTTAAAATTTTGTAATAATACGTATTTATCATCGAATAATCAGGAAAGTATAAAGAAGAAAATTAAGATCACCTGTAATCAGCTCCTCTAAATGAAACAACCATTAGCAATTAAGCATATATCCTTCCAGTCTTAGGACTCAGCACATATTACAGAGGGGCTGATTCAGTACATAATGTTCTAAATCCTGTTCTTTCCTTCCAATTGTATATTCACAAGCATCTTTCTAGTCAACAGTTGCACTTCCACAGCATGATTTTTAGTGGCTGCATGGCACCTTGCATATGACTACACCACGCTTTACTCAGCCAATCCCCAATGCCCAGCATTTTAGCTTGTGTCCATTTCTCCCCTATGAGAAACAGTACATGGTTTATTCTTGTAGTTACATCTTTGTAATCAACCTAGTTATTTCCGTAGGACAACTTCCTGGAATTGGAATTACTGGCCGAAGGGTTTATACTTTTTTAAAAAGATAAAATGCAAAATTATAATACTGTCCTGTCTTCCTATAATGAATGTGTAATAATTAGGTAATAAATAAAAATTAGAAAATATAGATAAGGAAAAATACGAGAAAAAAATCATAACTTTCCCCAAATCTGACTACCAAGATATGGTCAAGAATGCTGCTGGAAAGCATCTAGACTTTTTTGTATGTGTGTGTACACATATAATGGGATTATACTATACATGCTGTTTTGTAAAACTGATCATTTGTTCATGTCGATACATAAATTTACATTCACAGTATCACTTTTTTTTTTTTTAGAGACAGGGTCTCGCTGTGTCACCCAGACTGAAGTGCAGTGATTTAATCATAGCTTGCTGCAGCCTTGAACTCCTGGGCTCACACGATCCTCCCACCTCAGCCTCCAGAGTAGCTGGGACTACAGGAACACACCATCACACCTGGCTAATTAACAACAACAACAACAAAACTGTAGAGATGGAGTCTTTCTATATTGCCCAGGTTGGTCGTGAACTCCTAGCCTCAAGCAATCTCCCACTTTGGCCTCCTAAAATGTTGGCATTATAGGCGTGAGTCGCCACACCCGGCCCACGGCATCACTTTTATCTGCCACAGCGTATTTCATTCTGTGTTTATACCTTGGTATCACCACTGTCCTGTTTTGGGGAAGTAGGTTTCTGATTTTGCTCCAGTATAAATAGCTCTGTAATGAACATGCTTGGAAAGCAGCTTTGCTTCTTGTCCATATGCGTTCGTAGGCTCTGTAGTAGTGGAATTGCTGGGTCAAGGGTTTTTGTTGTTGTTCATTTGTTTGTTTTTTGTGTTTGTTTTTGCTGTTGATATCACATCGTTTCTGACCGGAAGTCTAAACAGCAAACCAGCACAGAGGCTCCACTGAGTTGCACGGACGTCTACAGGAAGGGCCCGGAATCTGTAGAACGAGGCAGGAGCTTGTGCTGCATTTGCTGCTCTCCAGGCTGATTGCTTAGAGAAAGGCCTTGGCCTTGAATGGGGCCTTTGCCCAGGAAGGCTCCTCTGTGCCCAGGAAGCCGGGATCAAAACTAGCCCCCCCCACCGGAAGCCATGAGCACACAAGCCGGTTCCTGCTGGCTCTCCCCCGCCCACTTCCTGCAAACCCAATACCTCACGTGCCCTCTTCCTGTCTCCAGATCCCACTCACCTGAGACCATGCACAGCGGGAGAATGAATGTGAGGTGTTACAAAGTCCTCATTGTTCTGAGGAGGGGAGAGATGCAGCCAGGGTAGGCGGCCTCGAGACTGGGCAGGTGTGAGCCCGGGCGGTGAGTCTCAGAGGCGCATGGAGGGTCCGCCTGGAGAGGACAGAATGCAGGGCCAACCCACAGGACGAGACCCAGAGCAGGAAGGGCCTGGAGCCTGCAGAGGGCAACAAGGGGAACAGGCCCGGGGTAGGACAGGGAGGGCCTGCCCAGAGCTTCCGAGGGCACTGACGGCCAGGCCGGCCTGGACACCGTCTCGTCTCTCTCCATCACTGTGCTGCTCTGCTCTCTGGGATCTCAGTTAATTCAGAGTTGGGAAAGGAAAGATCCATCTTAGGAAAAGGTGAGCTGAGAACTAACCAGAAAGACAGGGAGGGAGCGGGCGAGGAAGGGAGAGAGGGAGATAGGAAGAAACAGAGAAGGGAGGAGAGCCCACCACCCTAAAGAGGAAGCCACGCCATCCAGGCCTCCTGACTCCAGCACAGGTCTAAGTGAAGACCTTCCCCTGTGGTCAGCTCAGCAGTGGCTGCAAACCAGGCGTGGTGGCTCAGGTCTGTAATCCCAGCGCTTTGGGAGGCCAAGGCAAGCAGATTGCCTGAGGCCAGGAGTTTGAGACCAGCTTAGGCAACACAGTGAGACCCTGTCTCTACAAAAATATTTTTAAAAATTAGCCGGGTGTAGTGGTACGTGCCTGTCGTTCCAGGTACTCGGGAGACTGAAGTGGGAGGATCGCTTAACCCTGGAGTTAAAGTTTGCAATGAGCCATGATCACGCCACTGCACTCCAGCCTGCGTGACAGAGACCAAGTCTCAAAAATTAAAATAACAATAATAGTAAGAGACTGCAACAGACCTTCAAGCTGGGAGAGCAGGTTTTCAGGCAGCTCAGGACCACAATCCCGGTTCTAAAAAGTGCGTGCAGGCACGTCCGACAACGAGGCAGCCATGCAGGTCTGGGCGCCAGCTCAGAGAGGAGGGTCCCGCATTAGGCTCAGCCATTTCGGCTTCTTTCCACTCTTGCCCTGCATTGAATTCCCGTGTTTATTAATCCCCTCCAGAGCACAACTGAACCCATCTTGTGAGATGAAGGAAAGCGTCAGGGCTGCCCGTTGCAAACCCAGTGTGGCGCAGTGCCCAGGCCGTGTGCAGTATACAGTATAGTATACTATATGTGCAGTATAGTATACAGGCCGTGTGCCTCGATACTATGGGCAGCTGCCGAGGAGACATCTCTTGGAGCAAAGTTTCTCTGCTCATCACCCCCCAACTTCCCTTTTTGTCACTTGATTCAGGTGGGGTTCACCTCTCCGTGGCCTCTCCTCTCTTTCCTTCCCCACCTCTGCACTCTGGGCCTGCTGGGAACGGAGGAGAGATGGGTGGGCCGTGGTGTGCTTCGCTCACAAACATCCACCCAGCGCCCAGGTGTGATTGGGGGAGGCTGGGTGGCCAATGACCTGTGAGCCTGTAGGCCACCCCCTTTCCCCCAGGGGACAGCTTCTGGGAGCCTGAGGTCGGGGGTCTTGGAGAAAGAACAGAAGCACACCCTTGGCTCTTTCAGGTTGGGGGTGGGTGGAGTGGAGAGCGGGGCTCTTGCCTGAACGGTCAAATCATAAAACTGTGAAGAGCTGGCCAGGCATGGTGGCTCAAGCCTGTAATCCCAGCACTGTGGGAGGCTGAGATGGGCGGATCACCTGAGATCAGTAGTTCGAGACCAGCCTGGCCAACATGGCGAAACTCCATCTCTACAAAAAATACAAAAATTAGCCAGGCGTGGTGGCACACTCCTGTAATCCCAGCTCCTCAGGAGACTGAGGTAGGAGAATCACTTGAACCCGGGGGGCAGAGGTTGCAGTGAGCCGAGATTGTGCCACTGCACTCCAGTCTGAGAGACAGAGCAAGATTCCATCTCAAACAAACAAACAAACAAACAAAAAACACAAAATACTATGATAAGCTGACATTTAAGCGCGCTCAGTACGTGCCTGGAACTGTCGAGTTAGTACCTTGCTTAGGTCATAGAAGGTGGGTACCGCCATCATCCCCACTTTTTAGATGGAGGAAACAAGGTGCAGAGGGTGAGTAACTGGCCCAAGATCTCACAACCAGCAGGTGGCAGAGCTGGATTTGGAGCCTGTGATTGTCCCACCCAGCCAAAGTCTAATCAGGCTTTCTGTCCTCCAAGCTCTGCGAAGCCATCCTTGGCTTCCCAGAACCTTTCTTTCCCTGGTCCGAGCTCCCAACCCACCCCCTATCTGGGCTCGAGAGAGGGAGTCTGGAAGCCACCCGGTCTCCATCCAGTAAGAACACGCTCCTACCCACTGTAGCCCCGGTGCCTACACGAGTGCCTGCAATATAGTAGCTGCTCAATAAAGATTTGCTGACCAAGGGTCAGGGTCAGTGGCATGTGCCTGTAATCCCAGCTACACAGGAGGCTGAGGCAGGAGGATCACTTGAGCCCGGAAGTTCGAGACCATACATTGACACCCCATCTCAAAGGGGAAAAAAAAAAAAAAAGTTTGCTGAGCAAGCTCTGCCCTGTGTAGCTGGTGCTGGGACTCACAGTGCGCCTGCAACAGTCAGGAGAGAGGCCTGGAGCCAGGCTGCCCTCTCCAGTCCCAGCCGTGTGATGCTGGGTGAGTCACTGCGTACCTCTGGGCTGCACTTCTCTGCCTGTAGAGAGAGAGATGCCCCAGTGCCTGCCTCCCTTTGGGGGGCCCCGAACAAATGCTCCGTGGAGACATAGCTGCTGTTATTATTGCTGCCATTATCCAGGGACACCATCTGTATTCGGCCCTGGGGCTGGCAGAACGTGGTTCTCTCCCCCACTGCCCCTCTCCTGATGCTGATGGAAGCCTGCAGGGGTGTGGGGAGCCTGCCCTGGCCCAGGTCTTCTCCTCACCCGTGTCAGGAAAGAGACCCTGTCTGCACCTGTCCCCAGCCCCAGCCCAGCTGCTATTCTTAGTCCCTCCCCATTTTCCTCATCTCCAGGCATTTTCCCTCCTAAACTTGCTCTGCGTTTCCATAGGAACCAGGGGAGGGTGGAGATGGGGAGAGGGTCCTCCCCCACGGAAGGGAACTTCATTTGGGGCTCTTTGGGAGCGGCTGGCAGTGCCTGGTGGAACTTCCCCCACTGCGCCGCTCCCCTCCTCCCCAGACCCCACCTTGAACAGCCTGTTCCTCCAACCGTTATTTTTAATACATTTATCCTGCCGCTTAATTTATCCCGCATTGTGATCAGATTTAGCTGAGAGCGCTCCGCAGCCCGGCCTGCCTGCATATTCATGAGCCGGTTCATTCATGCCGCCCCCAGAATGCTGGGCAGTAGTGGGCAGCGCGCTGCCTGGTTCCCGGGTCCCACCTGCCACAAGGGCAACCGGGGGTCAGAGGTCAAGGGCGCAGGCTGCAGCCAGAGAGTGGTGTAGGGTACAGCACCTGTGGGTAGGGGGTGGGGGGTGTCCCTGGGTGGAGGCTCTGGAGCCAAACTGTGCTAACATCTTTCTCTGCCATTGCTGATAAAATCACTTCGCCTCTCAGTTTACTCATCTGCAAAAGGGGACAATAATGTCCCCTGCTCTGGGTCACTGGAAGATCGAACAAGAGAATATACATAAATGATCACAGTGGGTATTCAGTGTAGTTCCCTGTTGTCATTGGCGTTCCTGCTGAGCAGTGACTCATCGTGGCTCTGGGTCCTGGAGAAGCGGGGTGGTGGGCTGGTGCACGGGTCTGCCCTGGCGATGAGGCTATGGGCTGTTTCTGTCCAGCCTTTGCTGACTGCTGATACGAGCTCCTCCCCTCAAGTGAGGGTCAGGAGGGCAGTTCCCAAAAGGCAGGTGGGGCCAGAGGATGCAGTCCGGTCTCTCAGGAAGGGCCCCTGGGATTGTCCAGGGTATGTAGCCCCCACCAGGGGCCAGCGGGGAGGCTGGGGCTCTGGAAGGAGGCAGGGCTCTAGACTCCAGGTTCTTCTGGCCCTTGGGAATTTCTAGGTCGGTTATTCCCTTCAGTTATTCGTTGTGTTATTTTACTGTTGCCAAGCCCGTGCTGGGCGCTGGGGATATTGCCCTGTTGTAGCTCGGGTGGACTACATCCCATCAGAGAGGTGAATCAGGCTACAGAGTGGTCAGGGCCTTCAGATGAGGCCAGATCAATTGCCTAGGGGTTCAGAAGGGGAGGAAATCATCCCAGCTGGGCATCCGGAAGGTTTCCTGTAGGAGGCAGCATTTAGGCTGAACCTTGAAAATGTGGCTGTAACAAGACTGGACGGAGTAAGATGGATACTTGAGGTCTAAGGGACAGCAAAGGCAAAGGCTGGGGATGGGAACACAGCTTGGGAGAGGCCAGCCAGGTGGAGGCTGGGAGACCCCTGAGCCCCAGGTGAGGGATCCCAACTTACATCAGCCATCCCCCGAGGTGGGAGCCAGAGGGGCCTTACCTCTGTCCCTCGCATGCGTGTACACACAGGGGCCACATTGCAGCTTGCTGGGGAAAAGAGAGGAGCTTCTGCCTGGGTCTCCTGATTAATCTATAATTAAATCAGCACAGACGCCACAGAACCATGTTGTCATTAGAGAGCTGGTGAGGGCAGACCGGGATTTCCTTGGGAACTGAGAGGCCTGCCAGTTGGCCGCAGCCCACACCATGCACGGGTGGCCTTCAGGGGCAAGGGGCAGGCACGAGAGGCCAGAGCCTCAGCCACGAGTGAGAAAAACAGCAGCTCACTCTTGGCCATTTACAGTGTTCCCAACACTGTCTTGGTTAATCCTCATGACATGCCATGGGCTGGACCAAGCGGGGTATTATTATTTACTCGTATTTTACAGATGGAGAAACTGAGGTGTAGAGAGCCAAGGGATAAGCCAGCCTGGATCCATGGGTTTTGGAATCAGAAAATCGTGGGTACGAAATTCCGTTGCCAGCTATGTGCTCTCGGGCAGATTGCTTACCTTCTCTGTGCCTTAGTTTCTCCATCTGTGTATTGGGGACAAGACCTTATCACTTCAAAGCATTGCTTAAGGATTGAATAAGGCAACTCACACAAAGAACTTAGCACAGCGCTTGGTGCTTGGCAAACACTCATCAAATGCTGCTACTTAACACTTTGCTGTAACTGCTTCTCTCTTGTCCATCTTTCTTGCCAGAATATGGACTCCATGAGGATAGGGACTGTCTGTCTTGTTAATTTCATAGTGTTCAATAAATTACTAGTATGTGAGACAGCCTTTGGTAAGCTGCAAAGTGCTAAACCATTAGATACTATTTTCTCTGTCTATGTTCTACCTTGCTCTAAAAAGGATTCAAGGAGATAAGTATTAATATTATTATCTTTGTTATTATCACTGTTATGTACCAACTCTGTTACTCAGAGGTGGTTCTTCCTTAAATTAATATAGAAAAAAATCTAGGCCAGGTGTGGTGGCTCATACTTGTAATCCCAGCACTTTGGGAGGCCGAGGCGGGTGGATCATTTAAGGCCAGGAGTTTGAGACCAGCCTGGGCAACATGGTGAAGCCCCATCTCTACTAAAAATACAAAAAGTAGCCAGGTGTGGTGGTGTGTGCCTGTAATCCCAGTGCTGGTGGAGGCTGAGGCAGGAGAATCACTTGAACCTGGGAGATGAAGGTTGCAGTGAGCTGAGATCACACCACTGTACTCCAGCCTGGGTGACAGAGCAAGACTCTGTCTCAAACAAACAAACAAGAAAGAGAAAGAAAGAAGGAAGGAAGGAAGGGAGGGAGGAATGGAGGGAGGGAGGGAGGGAAAGAAAGAAAAAAGGAAAGGAAAGCAAAGGAAAAACAAAAAGTCTAGAAATAGTCAAGGAGCCTCAATTCATAGGTGGCCGCTAAGAGGTGAAGCAGAGACCGGCTTCTGGAGGGAACATCTAGAGACAGCTGCAGAAACCTCTGGGCCAACCAAGGAGCTACAGCCTGGGAAGCCCTGGAAGAACTCCTTGCTTTTGTAATTTGGGAGGCTCTGGATTTTCAGCAAGACCAGAGGGGCTGGAGCCTGCAGCCCACCTAAGAAGACTGGATCTAAGGAATCTGCCTTTGAAGAGTGAGAGGGCATTTGGGGATCATCGTTATCTCCGTGGCACAGTGGTTTCCACCCTCTCCGCTGGGATCTGAGGTTTCTTACACAAATAACTGTTAAAGTCCCAGATTCTCCAAATGAGTTACTTTAAATACGATCAATTAGAGCGGATTCAAAGTTATCCCTGAGACAGTGTGGCCCCACGCACCTACATTTTTGAGTGGACAGTGAAGGACCAGAGCTGTCTGTTGTTCACAAAGCCTCTCTTGCCTGTGCCTCGAGCCCCTGAAGAATGACGACTGTTGGCTGTCCCTCACCTGTGGACATCACATTGTAGCACAGGCTGCTGTGTCCTGCCCGCATTCCCAGAGGTGCCGGCCGAGGGCTCCCTGTGACTCTCAGCCCGAGACTCTGCGCAGAGCCTACTCCTCTAGAAGTGCCAAGACTCGATTCCCCCGGAGCTGCTCTGGAGCAAAGGGCCTGGGGGCTGGCCAGGAAGGACTTCCTTGACCCTCAGTGGGACAGTCACCCACAGTGGCGGCTCATGTCTCCACTTCCCTCCCTTTCCTGGCTCGTTCCCCTTGTCCCATGTAAACTACTTGCACCCAACTCCTCATCCCAGGATCTGTGCTTGGGGGAACGGAACCGCAGACACACTCCAAAATTACAGTTGCTTTATTGTCCTGCAGGAATTTCTGAGAGATGTTCAAGTCTGTGGATATGCCTGGGAGGGCATCCATCATGTGAGCTGTGAGGGCACCTGGGGCTTGGTTGGGCGGGGTTGGGGGAGCGGTGGTCAGTGGATCGTTCTGGCCAATAGAGGCTGACGATAAATCGAAAGCCTCACCTCAGTGCCTGGCAGGAGCAGGTGCAGACCCTGAACTGAGGACTCCGCTGAAGCAGGGAGGCACCTGATTTGTTTGGTAGTCACCAATTAAGCACCTACTGTATGCTGAGGATAAAACAGGTGAATGAGATAGCAACCATCCTCGTCCCTGGGGAGGTCTGAGTCCGTGGGGGAAGAGAGTCGTATCAATGCATGGATCAAGGTTAGAGACGAGTGAAGAAGAACTTCAGAGGCCTCTGGTAAATTCATCCATTCTTTTAAGGCATTTATTGAGTAATTATGGCTTATGAGGCACCGTGTTAGGCCTTGTGGATGAAAGAGATAGGCTATCATCATGCTCTACTCAGAAAGGAGACAAGGTAACATCTGACATTTACTAAGCTCCTACTACTGTGTGCCAGGCACTGAGTAGGGTGCTTTCCATAGTTTATCTCATTCCTTTTTGTTTGCTCGTTTTTGTTCTGTTTTGTTTGTTTGTTTATTTTGATCTCGCTCTGTCACCCAGGCTGGAGTACAGTGGTATGATCTCAGCTCACTGCAACCTCCACCTCCCAGGTTCAAGCGATTCTCATGCCTCAGTCTCCCAAGTAGCTGGGATTACAGATGTGTACCACCATACCCGGCTAATTTTTGTATTTTTAGTAGAGATGGGGTTTCACCATGTTGGCCAAGCTGGTCTTGAACTCCTGACCTCAGGTGGTCTGCCCACCTCAGCCTCCCAAAGTGCTGGGATTAGGTGTGAGCCACTGCGTCCAGCCTTGTTTTGTTTTTTTTCTTGAGACAGGGTCTTGCTCTGTAGCCCAGGCCGGAGTGCAGTAGTGCAATCATAGCTCACTGTAGCCTCCATCTCCTGGGCTCAAGCTATCCTCTCACCTCAGCCTCCCAAGTAGCTGAAACTACAGGCACGCACCACCACGTCCAGCTAATTTTTGTATTTTTTGTAGAGACAGGGTTTCACCATGTTGCTCAGGTTGGAATCTCATTTCTTATCACAACAAATCCATTATGGGGGTAGCTATTCTTATCTCCACACAGAGAACAGGCCCTGAAAGGTGATGCAACTCACAAGACCACATGGCTGGGAAGTGGCAGAGCTGGGCTTCAACCTAGATCTGTCGGATTCCCAACCCCCCATACTATTTTTTCCCTCGAATCAGACCATAGTCTGTGGCTTTTGTCTTAAATACCCACTGAGTGAACCAGTTTTTAAAAGAACAAAACCTGGAAGCAAACCAGGCCAGGCTCAGATGGAGCTAGAACAAGCTTTTGCTGGGGTCAATCTCCCGCTCCGAGGCCCTGCCTCATCTACAGGGGGCCCAAGCCTGGTCTGTGACCCCTGTCTGTAGGGAATCCAGGACACCTGGAAGCTGACCTCATTTCACCCTAAAGAGTCAGGGAAGGGAGGCTCTGGAGAGGCCCTGCTCCCTGTGCCCAGTGGGTCTCCCCTGTGGACTGATATATGGTTCAGCAAAGCCCAGACCCTCCCTGCCACCTCCCCAAAGGTAGTCAAGGCAGGACCTGGCTGCTGATGGGAGGATGTTCCTGTTATTACTACAGGAAAAAAAATCAGCCTAAATCTTAGTGGCCTAAACTAACAATTTTGTTACGTTTACAGACTCTGTGGGTCAAGAATTTGGACAAGGCACAGTGGGGGCGTGAGCTCCATGATGTCCACTGTCTCACCTAGGAAGATTCAGTAGCTGTGGGTACCATGACAGCTGGCAGCTGGAATCATCTGAGGATCATCACCCACATGTCTGACGGTTGATGCTGGCTGTCAGGTAGGACTTCAGCTGGGCTGTCAGCTGCAACAGCTACCTGTGTGCTGCCTTTTCCTGTGGGCTAGTTTGGGCTTCCTCCCAGCATGGCGGCTGAGTTCTAAGGACAAGTTGGGTTCTAAGGGCTCTCTTCCCAAAAGAGGCAAGTAGAAGTTGAATCTCTTTTGTGACCTAACTTTGGAAATCACATAGCCTTGTATCATTTCTGCAAGAGTCACAAGTCCACCCAAATTAAAGACAGGGGGACACAGACCTCACCTCTCAATGGGATAACATATGGAATTGGAGATACTGTTAAGGACATCTTTGGTCACATAATTTACTACCAAAGACAGTAGGGAGGAATTGGTTATCCAGGTGTGAGTGATTGCCTCAAGGGTGGAGGGGCAGCCAGCATTGAATGGGGGCCAGTCTGAATGGATGACAGGGAGAGCAGCTTGGATTGAGGTTGACTTCTGAGATCCAGGCAACAAGGCCAGAGATACCAAGGCAGAGGTTCAGCTGGACGCAGAGGAACAAACATTGTTTTATTTATTTACCTATTACCCCTCCATCAGTCTGGCCACCTGGTCTCCCATCTATCTATTCATCCATCCACACATCCATCTATCCATCCATCCATCCATCCACCCACCCACCCATCCACACACCTATCCATTCATCCTCCATCCACCGACCCATGTATCCATCCATTCATCCACCTATTCATCCATCACCCATCTATCCAATTTATCCATCCGTCTATCCTTTCATCCATCCATTTAGTCTACCCACCTATATACCTTATTCACTTTCACTATGACTCAGTTTCCTCATCTGTAAAATGGGGATCATAATATAAGCCTCATGGGATTGTTTGAGAATTCAATGAATTGATAAATGTAAAGTCCCCAGCACATATTAATAACTCGATAAATATTATCTATTTTTATTAACATGAGTATGATTCTTTTATTCAGGCATGTACCCACATATAAATCTATCTTCCCATCCACTCTCCCATTCATCTGTTTTTTTTTTTCATTTATTCAGTAGTACAGTTAACCATATGCACATTTAATTTATATGAGTTCAATTCTTAGCAATAAAGAAAGATGGAAAACGAATTTTAAAAGCACAGTTGACTTTTCATGCCATTTTGCACAATGGGTGTGTGGCCCAGAGGAAGTATGAGGTGAGCCATGTTACTAATTGTGGGGTTGGAGGTGAGAGCAAAACCACATAGCTGCATTTCTGGGGCAGTTTATTGGATTTTACAGGGTAATTTTAACTGTCCTTGGTTCATGCTGACTTTCCCACCTTTTAAATGGAGTAGGACCCACCTCTCTATGATGTGCCCTGGCTGGCTCCCAGCAGCACAGATGCAGCAGGACCTGGTCCCTGCCCTCAATATGCTCACAGTGCATGGCATGTTCAGTGGCACAGACGCATAAACAGACCATGATGGTGTAGTATGAAAAGTTCAAGCTGGAGAAGCACTGTGGGCAAATGACTGCTGTGGGGAGGGCAGAAAGTTCAGCAGGGAGGCCTTTGTGAGCGTGTGACATTTAAACAAAATCTTAAAGCATATGAGCAGAAATTCTCAAGACACTCAAGAAGGAGAAGGGCGCACCAGGCGGAGGGAACGGCACGTTATGCAGAGAGATGAAAGATCACAGGGTGTCGAGGGACACAAGTCTGGAGGTGTCATCAGGGCTGATCTGAGCGGGCCTACGGTACCAGCCAGGGAGTTTGGGCTTTATCCTGCAGGTGGCGGGCAGCTGTGGAGAGGGTTGGTCAGAGGAGAGGTAGGGTCAGAGTTGTGATTTCAATAAATTGCTCCTGCTACTGTGTGATGGATGAACAGGAAAAGAAAAGTCTGGAAGCACAGAGACCAGAGTGGGAGGCTGAGCCCCACCTAGTTTCCAGTGAGTTCTGGGAAGGTGGGGCTGCCACAGAGAAGGCCTGAAGACAGTGAACCAAGTGCCCCGTTACTGGGCAGATTTCCCACTTTGGTCTTGAGATTCCCCATATATGGCCTCAAAGGTGTTTTAAGTCGAAACAGCAGACCTCCCCTCAGGGTCAGCTAGAGGGCTTAGGTTCTGCACCCCATAAAGTCTGCCTGGGGCTGGAAAGGGCTCTTCACTGGATATATAGTGTCATTTTATTGTTTTTTTGGGTTTTATTTGGTTTTTGTTTTGTTTTGTTTTGTTTTCCTTTTTGAGATGGAGTCTTGCTCTGTTGCCCAGTCTGGAGTGCAGTGGTGGCCTCGGCTCATTGCAACCTCTGCTTCTGAGGTTCAAGTGATTCTCCTGCCTCAGCCTCCTGAGTAGCTGGGGCTATAGGCGCGTGCCACCATGCCCGGCTAATTTTTGTATTTTTTGTAGAGACAGGGTTTCACCATGTTGGCCAGACTGGTCTCGAACGTCTGACCCAAGTGAAATGCCTGCCTCTGCCTCCCAAAGTGCTGGGATTATAGATGTGAGCCACTGTGAACGACCTGTTGTTGTTTGTTTTTTAAATTTATCTCCCTTGGGGTTCATTTTGACTCCTGAATCTGAGGGTTCGTATCTTTCATCCGTTCTGGACAGTTTTTTGAATGCTACCTTTCCCCCATTTTCTCAATTATCTCTTCTTGGAACTCAAAGTAGAGGTTGTCAGACCTTTTTCATCTATCCTCTGTGTCTGTCTTAGTTTTCCCTCCATTTCTTTCTGCTGTATTCTGGACAATTTCTTCAGATTCCAGATCACATTTTTTTTTCTCTTCAGCTGAGGTTAACAACCTGTGGTTTAACCCTTCTAAGAGTTAAAAATTCTAATTATTGTATATTTTTTATTTCTTGAAGTTTGGCTTGGTTCTTTTTCAAACCTGCCTGTTCTTTCTGTAGCATCCCTCACTGCGTATTCATTGTTTCAAGCTCCTCTGTTCTGTCCGTAAACACATGGAATGTATTTACTGTATTTTACATTTTGAATCCTACAATACCAATATCTGAAGTCTTTGTGGATCTGACTTTGTTGTTTGCTGTTTCTTCTGTCTTGCTCAGGGTGGCATGTCTCTTGGATGCTTTGAATTTCATTTTTATTTTCAGTCGGACCTCTGGGAATTTCACTGAGGACCAGGCTGAAGGAGTTTACTTCCAGGGAGAGTGCAAAACATTTAAATTGAATTGTTATTGAGGGAACATACAATAGAGTGCATTAATTTTAAATGCACATTTTAAATAGATGTACATCCCCATAACCACCATCCAGATCAAGATATAGAACGTTCTCAGCACTGCAGAGTCTCCTCATCTCCCTTTCCAGTCTACCTGCGCCCCAAGAGGGAGCCCCATTCTAACTTCTGCCAAATCACTGAGGAGTTGTGAAATGATATACAAACAAAACCATGTGGTACTTTTTTTTCTTGTTTTCAAGACAGGGCCTCACTCCGTCACCTAGGCTGGAGTGCAGTGGCACAATCACAGTTCATCGTAGCCACAAACTCCTGGGCTCAAGCAATCCTCCCACCTCAGCCTCCCAAGTAGCTGGAACTATAGGTATGCACCACCACACTGGCTAATTTTTTAAAAAAATTTTTTTGTAGAGATGGGGTTTCCCTATGTTGCCCAGCCTGGTCTCAAACTGCTGGCCTCAAGTGATCCTCTGGCCTCAGCTTCCAAGAATGCTGGGATTACACGCATGAGCCACCTTACCTGACTGTAGTATTCTTTATCTTGATGTATATCTGTGAGATTCATTCATGTTATCCCATGTGGTGACACTGTCTTTATTTTCATTTCTGTATAGTATTCCATTGTATGAATATATCACAGTTGGGTTTTCCATTCTCCTGATGAGTTATCCAAGTTACATTTGGCTAATTTCCAGTTAGGAACTATGATGAATAAAGTTTCCATGAGCATTCCTGTTTATTTCTTTTGGTGAACATTGCATTTATTTTTATAGGGTAAATACCCCAGAGTGAAATTACTGGGTGATGGAATATATGGATGTTTGGCTTTAGTAGACCCTGCCGAAGTTTTCCAGGGTGGTTGTGCCAATTTACTCTCCCACCATCTGCATATGAGGATTCTGATTACTCTACACCCCTCCCAGCACTTCGCATTGACAGTTTGCCATTGTGGTGGGAGTGTAGTAGTATTTCACCATGGTGTTAATTTTTATTTTCCCGATGATTAATGACGTAGAACACCTTTCCATGTTTATTGGCTATTTTGATCTATTTGATGTAGTGTAGTCTGTTGCCTGTTTTTTTTTTTTTTTCTGAACTCAATTAAGTGGAATTCACTGGAAAGGTAAAGTGGCTTATATTCCAGGTTATATAACACCTCCAGCACAGTGTAGGGCAGTGATGTGCTGGCAAACCGGTTCTCAGATTTTTTTTTTTTTTTTTTTTTTTTAAAGACAAGATCTTGCTCTGTCTTCCGGGCTGGAGTACAGTGACACAGTCTCGGCTCTCTGCAGCCTCAAGCTCCTAGGCTCAAGCAATCCTCCCGCCTCAGCCTCCTGAGGAGTTGAGACTACAGGCGTGCCCTGCCACACCCGGCTAATATTTGTATTTTTATAGATAGGGGGGTTCACCATGTTGCCCAGGCTGGTCTCAAACTCCTGGGCTCAAGTGATCCTCCCACCTCGGTCACCTGAAATGCTAGGATTATAGATGTGAGCCACCACGCCCAACCAGATTGGCCAGGTTTTTTTTCGCAGCTGATTTGCAGGGTTTTCTGGGTTTTTTGGTTTTTTGTTTTTCTGTTTTTTTGAGACAGAGACTCGTTTTGTCACCCAGGCTGGAGTGCAGTGGTGGGATCTTAGCTCACTGCAAGCTCTGCCTCCCGGGTTCACGCCATTCTCCTGCCTCAGCCTCCTGAGTAGCTGGGAGTACAGGTGCCCGCCACCATGCCCGGCTAATTTTTTGTATTTTTAGTAGAGACAGGGTTTCACCCTGTTAGCCAGGATGGTCTCGATCTCCTGACCTCATGATCCACCCGCCTTGGCCTCCCAAAGTGCTGGGATTACAGGCGTGAGCCACCGTGCCCGGCCGATTTGCAATATTTTCTGATTTCCATGATATACATAGTTCAACCATAGCCAATTTCAAGTTACTGAATGGCTCGCAAAACTCCTGAATATTTAACAAATGGTTCCCATGAGCCAGGATGGATTAGCTCCAGGACACCACTGTGTCTAGGGTAGCACCTCTAATAAAACTAATTGATATTTCTGCAGCAAACTGTGTAAATATTCACACTAATTTGTATAAAACATCTTCATATCCATTGAGGTCAGATTTTTGCGTGCAAATGAGTCAACCATGAATTAACTGTAAAAGAAGGACTTTCAGTTGAGAAAGATCTTTGGATTTTCACATTGCACGTAAAAGATAGTGGGTCTGTTTCCGCACGGATTCCTCCGTCTGCAGGTTTGCTGATACTGTTGGGATCCTTCAGGAAATCCTGGTTGTGAGCAGCAGTGAGCAATGATTTTGAGCTCAGTGGTCTCCAGCGTCCCTTCTAGTTCTAGAAGTCTATGGCTAAACATTTAAGAAATATTTCACTAACTGCCCATTTGGCTTTATTTCTGTTTTAGTACTACTGTGGGCTGGAGTCTTTCAAAACATGGTCTCTGGAGCCATGAAGCGCTGGTTTCTGGTAAACCCAGTGCCCACATGGTCCTTCTCACAGAAGGTTCTGGAGTCAGGCTGCCTAGACTTAAATGTTGGCTCCACCACTGGCTTGCTCTTGGATTTGGGGCAAGTCACATGAAATCCCTCTGTGCCTTTGTTTCCTCACTGATAAAAACTGACATGTGACAAAAGGTGGAATTCCTGAGGTCCATCTCTGGGCTGCCCATGGGGGGCTTCCTCAGACATAGGACCCCAGATGGCATTGAGCATCTTGAGTCAGCCAGCGTTGACCAGTGGAGGGGGCAGTTTGCAGTGGCCACAAGAGAATCTTACTCCGCACGACTTAGTGCCTCGGTGTTCCCCATCTTCCCTGAGGCAGCTTCTTGGTCAGCGGCGCTCAGACCCAAGGCCTATCCCTTCCTCAGGAAATCCTGCTCCTACTTGAGGAAACTTCGCATCGAAGGCCTCCCCCAACCCTGGCAACAGGTCGAAATCCACCACTGTGAGATATCTCAGACTTGGTTTCTTGAGTCTTTTTCTTCCTGTAGGGCCTGTCGGGAGATCCTGATTTAGATCTCACCTCTCCCCTCCCCTCCCTGATTTAGATCTCGCCTCCTCCCTCCCTCTAGGGGCAGCGGAAGCTGTGACCAGGCTCATGCTTTGTGTCCTGCACCGTCCGGGCCAAGGGAAGGCCAGCTGCCAGAGGCAGGGCCAGTGGCCACTCTTGTCAGGTTCTCATCATTAAACTGTTGTTCTGATGTCTATTTGTAAAATTGGGTTGTCTGTCTTGTTCCTGTAGGTTCCTGGGAGCTCTTTCGTCTGGCTCTCAGCCATCAGTTGGATATCTGTGTTGAAAACATGTCTCCTAGTCTGAGGCTTGCCTTTTACCTCTTCTAAATGAAGAGTTCAATATTAATGAAGTCTAATTTATCATTATTTTCTTTTATCATTAGTGTTTCTTTGTTTGTTTGTTTTGTGAGACAGGGTCTTGCTCTGTTGCTCAGGCTGAGTGCCGTGGTATGATAACGGTTCACTGCAGCCTCAACCTCCCAGGCTCAAGTGATCCTCCCACCTCAGCCTCCCGAGTCGCTGGGACTACGGGTGCACACCACCATGCCCAGTTAATTTTTGTATTTTTTTGTAGAGATGGCATTTCACCATGTTGCCCTGGCTAGTCTTGAACTCCTGAGCTCAAGTGATCCTCCTGCCTCAGTCTTCCAAAGTGCTGAGATTACAAGTGTAAGCCACCGTGCTCAACCAGTGTTTCTTATATCTTTTAGGAAATGAAGATATTTATTCATATTTTCTTCTAGAATTTGTATCGTTTTTGTACAGATCTATGAAATTGATCTATTTTGAAATTAATTATATCTTCAATTAATTTTTGTGTATGGTGCATGATAAGAGTCAAAATTCCTTTTTGTCATATGGATATCTAGTTTTGGTGGCATATTTATTGAAAAGACCACCCTATCCCCCACTGAATTTCAGGATACGTCATGAGCCAGCTGATGGGGCATGGGTCCAGTTTGGGACTGTCTTCAGTACTTTCTATCTGTTTGTCTTTGCACTAATGCCACACTGTCTTGATTACTATAGCTTATTTTTATTTAATCTTTTTGTCTGGAGAGAATTGTAGATTTGCACACCATTGTAAGAAAGAATACAGAGAGATCCCACATTCCCTTTACCTGGTTTCTCCCAATGGTAACATCTTGTGAAACTGTAGTATAATATCACATCTAGAACATTGATATTGATGCAACCCTCTGGTCTAATTCAGATTTCCCCAGTTTTACCTGCATTCATTTGTGCATGAGTGTGTGTATGTTTAGTTCTGTATAATTTTATCACCTGTGTAGGTCTGCGTATCCACACACAGTGGAGCTTCAGAACACTTTCATCACCACCAGAATCTCGTGTTTCCCTTTTTTTTAGCCACACCCGCCACCCTTCCACATTCTCTCTTCACCACACTCCTAACCCCAATCCCTGACTAATTTGTTCTCCATTTCTGTGTCTTTATCCAGAAATGTTATATAAATGGAATCACACAATGTGTAACCTTTCGGGATTGGCTTCTTTCACGCAGCGTAAATTCCCGTGGGATGCACACGGTGGTTCCGTGTGTCAGTAGTTTGTTCCCTTTTATTGATGAATGGTATTCCATGGTGTGGATGCACCAATTTGTTTGGCCATTCATCTGTTGAAGGATATCTGAGTTGTTTCCAGTTTGGGGTTGCTATGAATAGAGTTGCTATAAACAATTATGTGAACATGATTTTTGTGCGAACATAAGTTTCTATTTCTCTTGGATAAATGCCCAAGAGTGCAATTTCTGGGGTGTATGGTAAATGTATGTTTAGGGTGTTTTTTTCAATTGACTTTATTTTGTAGAGCCATCTTACATTTACAGAAAAATATTGAATGGAAGGTACAGAGAGTTCTTATATGTCCCCAACCCTACATACACAGAGCCTCCCCCGCCTCGAAATCCCACCACCAGAGTGGTGCATTTGTTATCATCAATAAACCTAAATTGACACATCATTATCACACAGAGACCATGGTTTACATTAGGGTTCACTCTGGTGTACATTGTGGCTTTTGGCCAATGTAAAACGACATGTGTCCCTCATTACAGTGTCATTCAGATAATTTTCGCTGCCCTGAAAATCCTCTATGTTCTACCCGTTCATCCCTCTCTACCCCCAACCCCTGGCAACCACCTGATGCTTTTACTGTCTCCATAATTTTGCCTTCTCCAGAATGTCATTTATAGCTGATACTTAAACAATGCAGGAGGCAGGGGTACTGACCCCGTGTGCAGTTGAGAATTTGAGTATAACTTTTGACCCCCAAAACCTAACTACTAATAACTTACTGTTGACCAGAAGCCTTACTGATAACGAGCAGTTGATTAACACCTATGTTGTATGGTATACGTATTACATACTGTATTCTTACAATCAAGTAAGCCAGGGAAAAGAAAATGTTATGATGAAAAATCATAAGAAAGAGAAAATACATTTACTATTCATTCAGTGGAAGTAGATAATCATAAAGGTCTTTACCCTTATCTTCACATTGTGTAGGCTGAGGAAGAGGAGCAATAGGAGGTGTTGGTCTTGCTGTCTCAGGGGTGGTGGTTCATCTGTGAATTTTTTCAAATTATTGCAAATTTCAAAGTTGTCATATATATATATATATATATATATATATATATATATATAAAAATCCACATATAAGTGGACCTGTGTGATTAGAACCTGTGTTGTTCAAGGGTCAACTGCAGTTGAAATCATACAGTAGGTAGCCTTTTCAGATTGGCTCTTTTCTCTTAGTAATAGGCATTTAATATTTCTCTATGTCTTTTCATGGCTAGATAGTGCCTTTCTTTTTAGTGCTGAATAATATTTCACTGTCTGGATATAGCACAGTTTACTTGTCCACTAACCTACTGAAGGACATCTTGGTTGCTTCTGCATTTTGGCAATTATCAATAAAACTGAAATAGAATTTGAAGTGCAAGTTTTTATGTGATGTAAGTTTTCAACTCGTTTAGGCAAATACTAAGGAGCATGATTGCTGGATCAGATGGTTAGAGTATATTTAATTCTGTAAGAAACCACCAAACCATCTTCCAAAGTGGCTGTACCATTTGCATTCCCACCAGCAGTGAATGAGAGTTCCTGTTGCTCCACATCCTCACCAGCGTTTGGTGTTGTCAGTGTTTTGGATTTTTGCCATTCTAATAGGTGTGTATGGAGTGGTATCTCGTTGTTTAAATTTGCAATTCTCTGATGACATATGATGTTGAACATTTTTCATATGTTTACTTGCTATCCGTATATCTTTGGAGAGGTGTCTGTTAAGGTCTTTTGCCCAGTTTTAAGTCGGGTTGTTTGTTTTCTTATTGTTGAGTTTTAGGAGTTCTTCGTGTATTTTGGATAACAGTCCTTTACCAAGCATTTCTTTTACAAATACAGTCATGCACCGCATAATAATGTTTCTGTCAATGACAAGCCACATATATGTAGGTGGTCCTATAGAATTATAATGGAGCTTTAAAAAAAGTCGTATTGCCTAGTGACATAGTAGATGTCTTACTGTTCTAGGCTGACACATTCTTCATGTGTTTGTAGTAGCGCCGATGTAAACAAACCTACCGTGCCACCAGTAGTATAAAAGTCTAACATATACAATTATGTACATTTAATAATGATAATAAACAACTGTCACTGGTTGTGTATTTACTATATCATGTTTTCATTGTTATTTTAGAGCGTACTTCTACTATTAAAAAAAGTTTACTTAAAACAGTATGCCATGGTATGCTGGCAGCGGCTCATGCATCTCGTGTTTATTCTTGTACAGCTGTACAATGTGTTTGTGTTTTAAGCTAATTGTTACTACACAAGAGTCAAAAGTTTTTGTCATTGTTGTTTTGTTTTGTTTTTGAGATGAATTCTTGCTGTGTTGCCCAGGCTGGAGTGCAGTGGCGCAATCTCGGCTTACTGCAACCTCTGCCTCCCAGGTTCAAGCAATTCTCCCTGCCTCAGCCTCCCAAGTAGCTGAGATTACAGGTGCCGGCCACCATGCCCGGCTAATGTTGTATTTTTAGTAGAGACAGGGTTTTGTCACGTAAGCCAGGCTGGTCTTGAACTCCTGACCTCAGGTGATCCACCCTCCTCGGCCTCCCAAAGTGCTGGGATTACAAGTGTGAGCTACCGTGCCCAGCCAAAAAGTATTTTTTAAGTTTAAAGTTTATAAAGTAAAAAAGGTACAGTAATCTGAGTTGAGTTCTTGTTGCATTTTGAGAGTTCCTTGAGAGTTCTAAGGTTAATTTATTATTGAAGAAAGAAAAATATTTTTTATAAATTTAGTGTATCCTAAGTATACAGTATTCATAAATTCTATATTAGTGTATAGTAATGTCCTCAGCCCTCACATTCATTCACCCCTCACTCATTGACTTACCCAGAGCAACTCCCAGTCCTGCAAGCTCCACTGATGATAAATGCCCTATACAGGTGTACCATTTTAAAATCTTTTACACCATATTTTTACTGTACCTTTTCTGTTTAGATATGTTTAGATACACAAATATGTACCATTGTGTACAGTTACCTATAGTATATGGTACTGTACCATATTGTACAGGCTTACAGTCTAGGAGCAATAGGCTATACCATCCAGCTTAGGTGTGTAGTAGGCTATAGCACCTGGGTTGGTGCCAGTACACTCTATGATGTTCTTTGCACAGGGACAAATTCACATAATGAAGCATTTCTCATAACATATCCCCACCATTAAGCAATGCCTGACTGTATTTCCTCCTAGTCTATGGCTCATCTTCTCATTCTCTTGATATTGTCTTTTGCAGAGCAGAAGTTTTTAATTTTAATGAAACCCAGCTTATAAATTATTTCTTTTATGTCTCCTGCCTTTGGTGGTATTTGTTTGTATCTAAAAAGTCGTTACCATTCCTAAGGTCATGTAGGCTTTATCCTATTATCATCTAGGACTTTAATAGTTTTGTGTTTTATATTTATGTCTATGATCCATTTTGAGTTAATTTTTGTGAAAGATATAAAGTCTGTGTTTAGACTATTTTTGTTTGTTTGTTTGTTTTTGGCACGGGATATCCAGTTTTTCCAGCACCATTTGTTGAAAAGACTCTCTTTGCTCCTCTGTGTTGCCTTTGCTTCTTTGTCAAATATCAGCTGACTATACTTACGTGGTTCTATTTCTGGGCTCTCTATTCTGTTCCATTGATCTGTTTGTCTTTTCGTTCACCAATGACCACATTGTCTTGACAGTAATAGCTTTATAGTAAATCTTGAAGCTGGGTAGTATCAGCCCTCCAACTTTATAAATCTTTAATGTTTAATTGTCTATTCTTGGTCTTTTGCCTGTCTGTATAACTTTTAGAATCAGTTTGTCAATACCCTCAAATAACTTGTTGGGATTTTGATTGGGATTGCATTGACTATAAATCAAGTTGAAAAGAACTGACATCTTGAAAAGATTGAATCTTCTATCCATGAACATGGAATAACATTCCATGTATTCTGTTCTTTGATTTCTTTAATTGGAATCTTATAGTTTTTCTCATGTAGATCTTATACATATTTTTGTTAGATTTATACCTATTTCATTTTGGGGATACTAATGTAAATGGTATCAGGTTTTTAATTCCAAATTCCACTTGTTTGTTGCTGGTGAAAGTAATTGATTTTTGTATATTAACTTTGTATCCTGCAACCTTGCTATAATTGCTTATTAATTCCCAGAGTTTATGTTTAATTTTATTTTTTAAAAACCTGTCAAACTGTTTTCTAGAGGGGCTGTACCACTTTACATTCCCACTAGCAACATATGAGTGATTCACTTTTTCTGCATTCTTGCAAAATCTGGTGTTGTCACTGTTTTTCACGTTAGCAATTCTGATAGGTATGTAACGCTATCTCATTGTGCTTTTAATTGGCATTTTCCTGATGGCTAATGATGATGAACATTTTTTCATGGGCTTATATGCCATCAGTATCTCTTCTTTGGTAAAATGTCCACTAATGTGTTTTGCCCATTTTCTTATTGGATTGTTTGTTGTTTTTTTTAAAAAAATTATTGAGTTTTGAGAGTTCTTTATATATCCTAGATACCAGCCCTTTGTTGTAAATATTTTCTCTCCAATATATGTTATAATATACCCTGAAATCTAGTAATATTAGTCCTATAGCTTCATGCTACTTCTTCGATACAGTCTCTGCAATTGAAAGTCTGTTGGATTTTCATATAAATTTTAGAATGAGCTTATCAAGTTCCCAAGAGGATGTTAATTGGGATTGGGATCTATAGATCCATGTGGGAAGAACTGTTATCTTTCAAATAGTTAAAAAGTGCTGGGATTACAGGAGTGAGCCATCGCCCCTGGCCATATTGGTTTTTTTTGTTGTTTTTTTTTTTTTTGAAACAGATTCTCGCTATGAACACGATATATCTCCCCATTTATTAGGTTTTTTTTTTTTCATTTGTTTCTGCAGGGTTTTGTGATTTTCAGTGTAAAAGTCTTACATGTCTTTCATTAGAGAGATTTCTGGGTATTTTATGGGTTTTTGGTGATATTATATTGTCTATTTAAATTTTTTTGTTCGGGCCAGGCACGGTGGCTCATGCCTGTAATCCCAGCATTTTGGGAGGCCAAGGCGGGTGGATTACCTTAGGTCAGGAGTTCCAGACCAGCCTGGCCAACATGGTGAAACCCCATCTCTACTAAAAATACAAAAAAATTAGCCAGGTGTGGTGGCGTGCACCTGTAATCCCAGCTTCTCAGGAGGCCAAGGCAAGAGAATTGCTTGAATCCAGGAGGTGGAGGTTGCAGTGGGCCAGGATCTCGCCACTGCACTCCAGCCTGTGCCATAGAGCTATAATCCGATTAAACTCACTTCTTAACTCTAATAGTTTGTAGATTCTTTTGGATTTTCCACATTCACAAAATGTCGTCTGTGAATAATGATATTTTTACTTCTTCAGTTCCAGTTTGTACATTTTTTCTCATCTTTTTGCACTGACTAGGATCTCTAATACAATGTTAAATAAAAATAATGACAGTAGACAGTTAATCTAAAGGGAAAAGCATTCTAAATGTTTTTCACCAATAAGTGTGATGTTAGCTATAGGGTTTTATAAGTGCCCATTATAAGGTAAGTGAAGACCTTTTCATTTTCTAGTATGCATAATTTTTATTTTGAATGGGTATTGAATTTACCAAATGTTTTCCACATTTTTTTATTTTTTTTCCCACATTTTTTGAAATGATAGTTTTTTAGAACATTTTTAAAGTAATGGCCGGGCCTGGTGGCTCACGTCTGTAATCCCAGCACTTTGGGAGGCCGAGGCGGGCGGATCATGAGGTCAGAAGATCGAGACCATACTGGCTAACATGATGAAACCCTGTCTCTACTAAAAAAAATACAAAAAATTAGCCAGGCGTGGTGGCGGGCACCCGTAGTCCCAGCTACTCGGGAGGCTGAGGCAGGAGAATGGCATGAACCCAGGAGGTGGAGCTTGCAGTGAACTGAGATCGCGCCACTGTGCTCCAGCCTGGGCGACAGAGCGAGACTCCATCTCAAAATAAATAAATAAATAAATAAATAAACAAACAAACAAACAAACAAACAAACAGAACATTTTTAAAGTGGTGAATTATATTGATTTTTTGTGCAGTGGCAAGATCTCAGCTAACTACAACCTCCGCCTCCTGGGTTCAAGCGATTCTCCATCTCAGCCTCCCAAGTACCTGGGACTACAGACATGCACCACCGTGCCCAGCTAATTTTTGCATTTTTAGTAGAGATGGGGTTTTGCCATGTTGGCCAGGCTGGTCTCGAACTCCTGACCTCAAGTGATCCACCAACCTCAGCCTCCCAAAGTGCTGGGATTACAGGAGTGAGCCATTGCACCTGGCCATATTGATTGATTTTTTAAATCAGATTATAGCTCTATGGCCCAGGCTAGAGTGCAGTGGCGAGATCCTGGCCCACTGCAACCTCCACCTCCCAGGTTCAAGTGATTCTCCCACCTCAGTCTCCCCAGTAGCTGGGATTACAGGTGTGTGTCACCATGCCCGACTAATTTTTTGTATTTTTAGTAGAGATGGGGTTTTGCCATGTTGGCCAGGCTGGTCTTGAACTCCTGACCTCAAGTGATCTGCCCCCCTTGGCCTCCCACAGTGCTGGGATTACAGGTGTGAGCCACCATGCCCTGCCATATTGATTTTTTTTTTTTTTTTTTTTTTAATGGAGATGGAGTCTCACTCTGTTACCTAGGCTGGAGTGCAGTGGCGCGATCTCGGCTCACTGCAATCTCTACCTCCCGGGTTCAAGCAATTCTTCCACCTCAGTCTCCCGAGTAGCTGGGACCACAGGTACATGCCACCACGCCCAGCTAACGTTTTGTATTTTACTAGAGACGGGGTTTCACTGTGTTCCCCAGGCTGGTCTTGAACTCCTGAGCTCAGGCAGTCCACCCTCCTCAACCTCTCAAAGTGCTAGGATTACAGATGTGAGCCACCGCACATGGCTGATTTTTGAATTTAAAAGCAGCATTAAATTCATGAAATAAATCACATTTGGTCATGTTGTATTGTTCTTTTTATATAACACTAGATTTATTACGTTAATATTTGTTTAGTATTTTTGCATCTACATTTATGTAGATATTGGCTTATAATTTTTCTTTTTTGTAATGTAAAGTGAGTCAGGAAGTATTCATAAATTGAGTCAGGAAATATTTCCTCCTTTACTATTCTCTAGAAGAATTTATAGGATTAATGTTCTTTATTCTCTAAATGGGAAAATTCACCAGTGAGACCATCCAGGCTTAGATAATTTTTTTGTGTGAGAAGGCTTTAAATTAGAGATTCAGTTTTTAAAAATAAGTATAAGGCTGTTCAAAATTTTTATTTCTTCTTGTATCCTTTTGGTAAGTAATGCTTTTCAAGGAATTTGTCAATTTCAATTAAATTATCCAAGTTTTGGCATAAAGATGTTTACAATATTTTCTTATTGCCTTTTAAATGTCTATAGTATCTACGAGTGCAGTGCTTTGGGAGGCTGAGGCATGCAGATCACTTGAGGTCAGAAGTTCAAGACCAGCCTGGCCAATATGGTGAAACCCCATCTCTACTAAAAATACAAAGATTAGCCAGGCGTGGTGGTGTGCTCTTGTAGTCTCAGTTACTCGGGAGGCTGAAGCAGGAGAATTGGTTGAACCCAGGAGGCGGAGGTTGCAGTGAGTTGAGATTGCACCACTGTACTCCAATCTGGTGGACAGATTGAGACTCTGTATCAAAAATAAATAATAAATAAATAAATAAGTCTATAGTATCTGTAGTGATGCCCTTTCTTCATTCTTGATTTTTTTTTTTTTTTTTTTTTTTTTTGAGACGGAGTCTCGCTCTGTCGCCCAGCCCAGGCTGGAGTGCAGTGGCGCGATCTCGGCTCACTGCAAGCTCCGCCTCCCGGGTTCACGCCATTCTCCTGCCTCAGCCTCCCGAGTAGCTGGGACTACAGGCGCCCACAACCGCGCCCGGCTAATTTTTTGTAATTTTTAGTAGAGACAGGGTTTCACCGTGGTCTCGATCTCCTGACCTTGTGATCCGCCCGCCTCGGCCTCCCAAAGTGCTGGGATTACAGGCGTGAGCCACCGCGCCCGGCCATTCTTGATGTTTATAACTTATGTTATCTCCCTCTCTCTCTCTCTCTTCATGATCTTTTTTCAAAGAACCAACCTTTGGCTTTGTTAATTTTCCTATCCATTTACAATGGAAATTCTCAGGCTAGGCGCAGTGGCTCACGCCTGTATTCCCGGCACTTTGGGAGGTCAAGGTGGGTAGATCACCTGAAGTCAGGAGTTCGAGACCAGCCTGGCCAACATTAGTGAAACCCTGTCTCTACTAAAAATACAAAAATTAGCCAGGCGTGGTGGTATGCATCTGTAATCCCAGCTACTTGGAGGCTGAGGCAGGAGAATTGCTTGAATCGGGCAGGCAGAGGTTGCAGTGAACCAAGATTGTGTCACTGCACTCCAGCCTGGGTGACAAAGGGGGACTCTATCTCAAAAAAAAAAAGAAAGAAAGAAATTCGGAGCTTGAATTTTTTGGTATCACGTAAATATTTAGAATTCAGGCCTTGAATCCATGTGAGGGCCGGTCAATATCCACAACTTCTCAGAGGTTACTCCTCTTTAATCCCACCCAGATCCAAAGCTGAGACAGATCATTTTCTTTGCTGTCTGTCTTCATGGGGCAGGATTAAAAAAAAAAAAAATCATGCCTTTCCTGAGTCCATAATTTGTGTAGGGTGGTCGCTGACTCATTTGGCTGTCTGTCCTGTATAGGCTGCAGGCTTTGTATTGCCTGAGTTAGAGATGTCTGCATGGCGTCCCACAACACCAGTGTAGGTTGATCTCCCAGGACTCATATTCCTGCTTTGTTTCTGGCACAAGAGAATTTCCCTACTTTCTTGAAGACTTATTCATTTATATATAATGTTTAAAATCGATAGCATTTGACAGTGGTGAGAGTGTAGTATCTCTCACCATAGGCTGTTTGCATTGCTGTTCCCTCCAGCTGGAATGCTTTTCACCGAGATATCTGCAGGGCTGCCTCTTTGCTCTGTTCCTCACATCTTACCTTCTCAGTGAGTCCTACCTGACTTCCCTATTTAATCATCTTCATCAACTCTAGCACCCCCTATTCCCCTTACCTTCTCTGCTTTTCCTTTTTTATGTTTTTGTTTTTGTTTGATTTTTGAGACAGGGTCTTACTCTGTTGCCCAGGCTGAAGTGCAATCATAGCTCACTACAGCCTCCATCTCCTGCGCTCAGATGATCCTTCTGCTTCAGCCTCCTGAATAGCTGGGGCTGGAGGCACACCCCAGCATACTTGGCTAATTTTCAGTTTTTTTAGTAGAGATGAGATCTGGCTATGTTGCCCAGGCTGGTCTCAAACTCCTAGACTCAAGTGATGCTGTCGCCTCAGCCTCCCAAAATGCTAGGATTATAGACACGAGCCACCATGCCTGTCTCGTTCCTTTTTGTCATAGAACTTATAGCCATCTGTGTCATTTACTGATTTATTATGTTTTTTGTTTATTGACCAGTTCCTTTTGTTAGATGTAAGCTCCACAAAGGCAGGTTCTTTATGTTTTGTTTGCTCCAAATCCCTAGAACAGTGTCTGACACATAGCAGGCTCTCAGTAAATATTCTTTTTTTTTTTTTTTGAGACAGAGTCTCGCTCTGTTGCCCAGGCTGAAGTACAGTGTTGTGATCTTGGCTCACTGCAACCTCCACCTCCTGGGTTCAAGTGATTCTCCTGCCTCAGCCTCCCGACTAGCTGAGACTACAGGCACCCACCACCATGCCCAGCTAATTTTTTATATTTTTAGTAGAGACAGGGGTTCACCATGTTGGCCAGGCTGGTCTCGAACTCCTGATCTCAGGTGATCCACCTGCTTCAGCCTCCCAACGTGCTAGGATTACAGGCATGAGCCACTACGCTTGGCCCAGTAAATATTCTTTTAAAAATGCCCAGAAACTGAGTCCTTTTATTGGACAGAGGGAAAAATAGGAGTGTAAAGAGGGAAAGGGATTTGTCTAAGGTCACCTGGAGAGATGGTGGCAGAGCCAGGACCAGAACAATTTCTCCTGGCCTGTTACGATGTGCCCGTTGTCTCCTCTGAGCCTCCCCACAGGACTCAGGTGTGAGTGGTGCAGAAGCAGCCTGCATCTCATAGCACTGTGGGCCACTTTCTCCTTCGGGAAGCACAGTCTGCCCTGACTTCTGTCACACGCCACTCGCTGTTTTCCTTCTTACCTGCTCACATTCTTTTAGCCTCTTTTGCTTGACTCATGAAGTGGCTACGTCCTGAGGCTCTGCCCGGAGGATTTTCCTGTCTCTCTCAAGGCCCACTTATGGAATGACCTTGCTCACTCCACGCCTTCAGTCATTCCCTCTCCAGGCTCAGCCTCTCCCCTGAGTGCCCATTTTTCTGGACATCTCTTTTCAAGCCTCTGGATGCCTGGCAGGCTCCTTGTGTGCAAGAGAAAAGCCTTGGTCTTGAAGCAAAACACCCGGCCCCACAGTCACTCCGTGAATCCGTGGGTCAGTCCTCACCACTCTCTGAGCCTCCAAGTTTCCCTCTGAGAAAAAGCACATCTTCTCATTCAACCCCCACAGGTTTGTTGGGAGGTTCCAGGGAGACTGTGGATTAACAGCTGTTTGCAAACTTAAAACATGGCGCCAAAGGAGGAACAGCACTCTGTGTCCCATAGACAGTGCACACAAGTCCCCAAGTGGGCCTTCCTCTTCCTGCCTCCCCCTGCCCTTTGCCCAGACCTCCTGTCTCCAGGGCAGCCCTACCAGTCCCTCATACCAGATACTGGAGCCTGGTTTTGCCTCCTCTTCTCCCCCATCCCCACTTTGGGATCCATCAGCAACAATGTCAGTTCTGCCTACTTGCTATGTCTTTCCACTGTTCCCTCCTCCCCCTCCTACATTCCAGCCCAGTCCAGGTCCCATCAGCTCTCTCCTGGACAGTTTCAGTGGCCTCCTTTCTGGTGTCCCTGGCTTCCTTCTGTTCGGAAAAAGCCTCTCTTCTCCTAGACTTCAGATGTGAGGGTTGCCTCTAAATCCAAGATTTGGATTAATAGGGTCAACAAGATGGGCTGCTTGGG
The DNA here is from genome assembly GCF_049350105.2 of Macaca mulatta. NCBI lineage: Eukaryota > Metazoa > Chordata > Mammalia > Primates > Cercopithecidae > Macaca > Macaca mulatta. The sequence continues at coordinate 89,136,599 of NC_133415.1, forward strand.
TGGGTCACCAGAGGATGCATGGGTTGATGGTTGACCAGATGTTCACTGGTGAGGCCTGTTTACGAGATGCTTTGAGTGGGATTTACTAGATGCTGAGGCAGGCAGGGTTTGGTTGTCCCTCTACTTGGGTGAAGGTGTCAGATACCCAGGTGAGGTCAGGCCCAGAGCTGACATGAGGGAGCTGAGGCCAGAAAAGCGCTGAAACCCATCTGTCCACATCCCTCCGTTTCTCCCTCTCCACCCAAGGGTCCTTGGGTTCCCAGCCACAGCCCCTCCCTCACGCCGCTTTGTATGGGTCTGTGGGACAATTCCAGAAAGTCGTCTTCTGCCCACTTCAGCATAACCTGGGACTTTATCCCGGCTCCACCACTTTCTCCCTTGGAAAAATGCATTTACTTACTTGGGCTTCAGTTTCCCCTCAGAAAAGGGGGCTTTTAAATCCTCCCAGCTGAGGTATCGGGAGAATCAGTTGAAAGCCCCTCTGAAGACTTTGGCGCGATGCTCAGGAAATACAGGGCCAGGGGCCTCTTTCTCTCTATCCTTCTACCCCTCCCACTTGTCCCACGCTCTGAGCATTCGAAGGGAGAAGACCTTGTCTTGTTCCTGAGACACTCCTCCTACCCCGTGCCTGGCCCAGGGCCTGACATACAAAAGGTGCCCAGAAATGTTTTCTGAATTGAATCAAGGAAGGGAGAGGGTGTTGGGAAACAAGCAGTGCCCTGGTCAGGACACTTGGACCTGGAGTAGGGACAGGACTCTCCCTCACAGTCCCAAACACACCTTTCCATCCTGTCAACAAATTTTGGCTTTCAAGTCCTACAGACCTGGGTTCAAATCCTGGCCCGGCTCCGAGGCCTGGCACAAATGATCTCAGGTCTGCAAGCCTCAGCTCCTTAACTGCAAAGGCCCTGGAGCGATCTCCAGTTCACAGGGGTGCTGACACACAGTAGGTGCTCAGGAAATGGCACCCAGCCCATATTCCTCCTTCCCTTCCTCCTTTCCGCCTTTCCTTTCTTCCATGTGAGAGATGTCTCCAAGGAGACAGGAGGAATTATTTTAAGAAGAGCCGAGGACTCGGGTGGGAGCGGATGGTGGCTCGGGCATCTGGCAGGCAGAGGCAGGCTGTACTGGCCCTTCAAGTAGACAGTGAGACCCAGGTGCCGCCTCATCTCAGAGAGCACTAGGCAGGGCCTATGGCAAATCTATGTTGAGGGGCAGAGGAAAAATGCTCCTGGCACCACAGAGCAGGGACAGAGCAATGGACTCCGCTGTACATTTACCTCACTTGGTGGCCCTGAAAAAGTCCCAGCCCTCCAGCCTTGTGGCCTGGGGGTGAGTGGGAGGTATTACTGCAAGGGAGGTGGGGAGGGAGAAGGTGGATTGGGGCTGGTGAGTTCCCGGCTTAGGAGAGTATAAGCGAAGGTCTCAGGGTGCTCCTGAGCTGGGCAGAAATTCATTCATTCATTCATTCATTCATTCATTCATTCATTCATTCACTCATTCAATCATTCACTCGTTCAACTCATATCTACGGAACTGAACACCTTCCTCCTCTCTACCAGGCAATGAGCACACCTCATTTCACGTTTTCCTCAGAATATCCTTGCTGTGAGATTTTTGTCCCCATTGTGCAGACGAGGAAACCAAGGCCCCGAGAGGCAAAATGAATCACCCAAGTCCACGAAATCAAAGACTCAAGCAGGGCACGGTAGCGTGCACCTGTAATCGCAGCTACTGGGGAGGCTGAGGTGGGAGGATCACTTGAGCCCAGGAGTTTGAGGCTGCATTGAGTCATGATCATGCCACTGTACTTCAGCCTGGGCTACAGAGACAGACCCCATCTCCAGAAAAAAAAAAAAAAAAAGTCAACAGTTCTTTCCCAGCCTTTTCCTCATTTTCTATAGATCACTATCACCTTCAATAGAAAGTCCTGATGCCTTGAGAGGACCTCACGGTCACAATGATCCAATCCCTGCCAACCTTTCTGGCTTCACCTTTTAAGCTTTCGAGGCTTCCCTCTCAGTGAGCTGCCAGTAGTGGCTCAGATGTGCCCCAGCCTGGCCTCCGGGTCTCTGAGCAAGTCCTTATGCTGCAACGTCCCCTCTGTCTTCCCCTTGCTCTTCAGGCTAAGTCCTGCACAGCTTAGGGGCCGCCTCTTCCTGGAACCCTTCCCACCCTCTCCCAAAGCTCAGTTGGTGCCCTCCAGGAGTGGTGGGTTTTCTTGTGTCTCCTCTGTGGACAGCAAGCCCCTTGAGGCCAGTGACATTCCTCATGCAACTCTGCATCCCTGGTACCCAGCAGGGGCTGGACCTGGGTAGGTATCAGTGGGCATCAAGTGAGTGAATGAATGAATAAGGAACAGTGTGGAATTGCTACTTCTAGCCTCAATCATTTTGTTCTCCAAACATTTCCCAGGCACCTCCTCCATGTCAGGCCTGATGCCAGCCCCGGGGAAGACGATAACTCAGCCTTGCAATTCACTTTGTGCTTCACAACGTGCTTCCATTATAAAAGTCCCAGCCACCCTGCAAAGTAGGTGTTTGTGTTGTTTTGGGCTGTGTCCATTTTTTGAATGTGGAAACTGAGACCCAGTGAGGTTGGGTAACTTGCCTGGTCACAGCCAGTGTGTGGCAGAGCCAAGATATGAATCTAGGGCTGCTCACTCCAGAGCCCACACTCCCTCTACACCGGGAAAACACAGCAAAACAGAGCAAAGGAATACATGACACTTAGACATTTATTTTGGAACAAATTTGAACAATATAGAAAATTTGGAAAATATGGGGAAGGAGAAGAAAGGAGGTAATTCTGCATAGCTCCCCTCTCCTGGGATACATGTCATTAAGTGTCATTAAAAGTTTGAGAATCTTCTGCTTGTTTTGGCTGAGCGTGGCCAAGTTCATACAGATGCAAGCAGCACGTAGTATGAACGCAGATTGTCAAATGCTGCCTTTTTTTATTTTTTTATTTTTTGAGGCAGGGTCTCCCCCAGTCACCCAGGCTAGAGTGCAGTGGTGCAAACACGGCTCACTGCAGCCTTGACCTCCTAGACTCAAGTGATTCTCCCACCTCAGCCTCCCAAGTAGCTGGGACTACAGGCATGCACCACCACACCCAGCTAACTTTTTAATTTTGTAGGGATGAGGTCTCGCCGTGTTGCCCAGGCTGGTCCTGAACTCCTAGCCTCAAGCAATCCTCCTGCCTCAGCCTCCCAAAACACTGGGATTACAGCCATAACCGTGACAGGTCTCAAATACCACAATATGAGGTTAATTTAATGTGGCCTGAACCCCAAGGAGCTACTTCCAGACTTGTGGGAGAGGTAGAAGTAACAGGTGTGCCTAAGTGTGGGTTTCTCCCAAGTAGACCCTGAAACAGGCACTTGAGTGCATGTAGTTTATTTGGGAGGTGATCCTGGTCTGCAGGAGGGAGGCAGAGGAGGAGGGAAAGTCAATCAAATGGGCATTTGCCAGCAGGGCACCACTGTGGGCCACTGGAGCTCTGTGGGGACCTTCTGAAGAATGGTGGAAAGCATGCCTGAGACTGTCTCCCTGAAGGTTCGGAGGCTGCAGCATTTCCTTTGTGACTCTTTTCCCCAAGGGACTGAAGATTCTGCTGGGGACCTTACTCTCCTGCATTTCCAAGCCATCCTGTGCTTGGATGGGACAAGCTCTTGCAACTTCAGAAAATGCCATCAGGCAGAAAAGTGGAGAGACCTGGTGGGTGCTTGCAGCAGACCAGAGTTCAGGAGCTGTCCACCAAGGCTGCAGCAGAACTCAAGGCAGGCACCAATAGCATTTGCTTTGAGACGTGGTGTGTCTTTGTCATCATAAAGTATTTTGGGGATATAAAACCAGGAATGAGACATAGAAGTCAGGGGTGATTTCCCCAGAATAGGTGACATTTGAGTTGAATTTTGCAAGGTGACTACACAATGGGAGAAGAGGCATTTCAGATAAAGGCTGAGGTGTGAAACAGCTTGTCTTCAGGAGAAACTGCAGAGCTTGTACCTGAGTCATGGGGTTTGGCCAAGATTGAGGTAGGAGCAGATGTGAAAGCCAACTGGTGAAGGGCTTTGAATACCAGACTCAGGAGGTCAGACTTTATCCCCAGGCACTAGGGAGCCAAGGCAGGCTTCTGAACAGGAAAGGGGCACAGTCAGATCCATATTATAGAAAGATCTGTCTGGGGCTGGTGTGGAAGATGGATTGCGAAGGGGCAGACTGGAGCCAGAGCCCTGGGAGGAGGATCCCTGCAGGGGTCCTTGGCCCAGGCTAGCCTGTGAGGCTCCTCCCTCCCCATTTCCCTGAGGGGTGGGCCCTGCCTGACATATGCTTGATGAACCCAGAGAACAGCACTGGAGTGGGCATTCCCCAGATCCATGTTGACCGATCTGGACCTTATCTGGTTTGGTACAAGCTCAATGTCATCATTAGCTAGATATGGTCATTATCTGGATTTAATCATTATCAAATTACAGACCTGGCTTATATTCCACTCTCACTCCATCTCTGTGGGCCTCTCCATCTCTTTTTCTGTCTTTGTCTCTGAGTTTCTCTCTCTCTTTTTAAAAATCCATACTTCAGATACACACAAGTGAGTTAAACTGAGTCCTTGGTTCATGACATGCCTTCAGCATTGGTGCATCAAGTCCTACAATGTATATAATACAAGATAGTAGAAAACATAATCTAATATATGCACCTGGATCCACTGCTCACCCCAAGAACTAGAACAGAATAGTATCTGACATCCGCCTCTGTGCTGCACCCCGTCCCATCCCCCAGCTGTCTGCTGGAGGGCACTAAGATTCTGAATTTTGAGTTTATCCTCTGCTAGTTTCCTTGTTTTTAGTATTATTACATGTATATATACCTAATTAATATGTAGTTTGTTTTTACTTGTTTATTAATTTTATGTTAAAAGTGCCATACTGTATATACTCGTCTTTTCTTTTTAACTCAATACTGTTGATGAGAATGTCTCCAGGTTGTTGTATATAATCATGATTCATTTGTTTGAAGGCTGTATGTGACTATACCATTATTTATTTATTTATTCTCCCTTCAATTGACAATCAGGTTGTCTTCCAGTCTTCTGCTATTGCAAACAGTGCTGTGTGGCTGTTCCTGTGCATAAATCCTAAAGCTCTGCAAAATGCGGTCTGGGCATCCTCAGCCTGGGCATCCCCTGGAAACTTGTTAGAAATGCAGAGTCTGGAGCCATGCCCTAGCCCCGCCAAAACTGAATCTGCATTTTAACAAGACCCCTGGGGGATTCACTGGGTATTCACATTTGAGAAGCACTGGCCCAGTGTACCTCTGCATGGGATTCTCGTGGGCATAAACCTCAGGAGTGGAAGTGCTGGGTCGCAGTGGGTGGCCCAGATCATCCTCCTGGCAGCAACTTCGGAGCTGCCACTGAGCTACAGCTTCCCTAGCTCTTGGTATTGTCCCGCGTTCTCATTGTTACCAGTCGACTGGGCGTGCAGTGGCATCTCATCATGGTCTTGACTTACATTTCCCCCATGACTAACGAGGTCAGGCACCTCTTCGTATGTTTACTGGCCATATGTTTCCCCTTCTGTGAAACGCCTGTTCCTGTTTTTTGCTCTTTTTTCTTTTAGGCTCCCTCAACTCAGTCCTGCCTTTGCATATGCTGTTCTTTCGATCAGAAACGCCTTCCCCCTTCGCTGTCCTGTGCCAGTTCTTCCAGGAAGCCCTCCCTGATTGCTGCTCAGGTTGTGAGCCTCCTCAGCCTCACAGGCAGGAAAACTCTGTGTCATTATCCCTTCATTTCTTCTCCTGAAGTCTCTTCCTCACTGGAGAGGCTGTGAACCTATATGGCTTGGTTTGCATAGAGTTAACAATTTTTTCACTTTAGTTGCCATTATTTTCCAGGATTTTCTGAAGTTTTACATTTCAGAAAATATTAACTGCTAGTTACTCTTGAAAAAATAAGATATGGCTCCACTGTCTCCTTCCCTAGATGGCAAAATCAGCTGGTGCTGAGTAGGGGCTGCTCCTGCTGGACTATGTATCACAGTCCCTACAACTCCAGGCTCACAACTTGCTTAAACAACCTGTCCAAGCCCTGTGGGCATTTAGGTTTGTGACCCTTGCCTAAGCATGCCCAATGCTTATTCCTCTAAAACTTGCCCTTTCTTCCCCTCCTCCTCATAACCCCATCCTTGTTCCCACTTGGAGCTTTGCATCTCTCCCCTGTGCCATCACACTAGCCTCCTTGACCTTCCTTTCTCTAGCCTTGCCTCTTCCAGTCCACTGCCATGTCACGCTCCTGCTCAAGAACCAGCAATGGCTCCCCATTGCCTTCCCAGGCACCACCTGACTTTCTACAAAACAAAAAAGTATTACAATAGGAATATTTTATGTCCAAAGAAAAGTCTAGAGAACAGCATGACAAACACCCATGTGCCCACCACCCCAGCTTAAGACATAAACCACTTCAAGTATATTTAAAGCCCTTATTACAACATTCCCTTCCCTCTCTCCCTCATGGTCACTACTCTCTTGAATTTGCTGTCTATCACTCCCATGCATGCTTTTACACTTGTATTACATATGTATGTGTCGCTAAACAATATATGGTATTGTGTTGCGTGTTTTCAAACTTTATATATCTGGCATGAAATTATATTTTCCATCTGCAACTTGCTTTTTCCATCCAACAATATATATTTTTATTTTAAAAATTGTATTGAAGTATAACATTCATACAAAGAGCAACATTCATACAAAGAGCACACAAATTATAAGTGTACAACCCTGGATTTTCACAAACTGAATCAACAGTGTGTTTTTGAGATTTAGCCTCAGGATGCATAAGCTTGCATTCACCTATTTTGAGGATTGTGGAGCAGAGACAGTTTTCCATTGTCTGAATGTGTTGCTATTTATCCAGTTTCCAGATGATGGATATTAAGGCTGTGTCCAGCTTTTCACTATTACAAATGATGCTGCTATGAACATCCTTGTGCAAGTCTCCCGGGCCCCCGTGTGAGGTGTTCTCGAGGGCAAAGCCTGCTCATCTTCAACCTGATCATATATATACTGCCAGGTCGCTGTCCAGCCCCTGGCTCTCGCTGGCTCCCAGCTCATTCGCCAAGATCTTCCCACTGCTCCAGGGAGCCCACTATCCTCCTTGTTGACACCCTGCCCAAACATGCCACCTCTTTGCCTGCTGCATACAAGTGTTAAACTCACCTCTCCATCCAGGCTTTACTAAAACGCTACCTCTTCCAGGAAGCCCTCTTGGGCAGCACTGGGCCTCAGGGTGTCATCTCCTCTGAGTGACTTCCTCTCACCCCAGTTGTTAGAGCCAGAGAAGATAGAGACAAACCCAGACCAGACACTGGGGGAAAGGGAATATGTTCTGGAGAAAGGAAACATGGGTAGACTAGTAGGGAGTATGAGAAGCTGGGGTACGAAACAGATTGCTTTGGGCCTTGATGGATGAGTAGGAGTTTGTCAGGTAGAGAGGTGGGAGGGCATGTCAGGCACAGGGAAAGGCAGAGGCTGGGCACTGGAACAGTCATCACTGGGTTGGGGATGTGAGCAGGGTGGATGGGTGGTGGAGGAGACTGGAATAGGGCTGTGAGGAGCCTTGCAGGCCACCCTTTCACCCATTCTGACCCTTCTGCATTCAGCTGGCATTCTCTGGAGATGGCTGTGTGTGGGAGCCAGGGAAGGCAGGCACATTCATTTGACACCTACTGAATGCCAGGCACCAGTAAAGAGCTTATACCCATTATCTCTTTGGTTTTCTCACCCAAGTTGGCGATAGACTCATGGTGTCCCCATTTTACAGGTGGAGGAATGGGGCTCAAAGAGGGACAGTCTTTTGTCTGTAACCACAGAGCCAGGAGAGGTAGGGCCGGTACGCAGTTCAGGTCCATCCCACTTCAGAGACTGCATTTAACCCCCGTTCAGCCAGAGGCGAGAAGACACCTGGGAGAGGGTTCTGCGGAAGCAGGTCACCGGGAGGGGGCACCCATTCCCAGAGGCAGAAGCCCCGAGTTCTCGGGGGTGGGGTGGTTCCTGACTCGCGCAGTGTGACCGGGACCAGTCTTGTTCTCTCTGGGCCTCAGTTTCCCTCCTCCACGGGGCAGCGATGGTCAACACAGGTTCCTACCGGCCCGCCCCATAGCCTGGGGTTCCGGGGTCCCGTGCCACCGCGGCCCGCGCTGTGTGACCTTGTTCCAGTAGCCTGCCCTCTCTGGACTGGCGGCCCCGGATTTCCAAGCGCTCTTCCGGCTAGCGACAGAGCGGTCTCCGGCTGCAGAGACCCTCCCGCTTCCCCCGGGTTGCGGGGGCGCGGGTGGGGGTGGGGCGCCAGGAACTGCGCGGGCCCCCCCAAGGCCCCCCCAGCCCCGCGCCCGCGGCCAGATCCGCGCCTGGTTTTGGGCGCAGCCGCACGGCCCCCTCCCCCGCGCGCCTCTCCCCGCTCCCCGCCCCCTCCCCGCCGCTCTCGGGGAGCCGGGGCCGCGCGGCTCCTCCTCCCGCAGCCGCATCTGGGGCGCCGCGCCGGCCGGAGGAGAGGCATGGGGCGCCCGCGGGCCGGGGCCGGGGCGGGGGCTGGGGCCTAGGCGCGCGGACCTGCGAGCGGACCCGAGAGGCGGCGGCGGCGGCGCAGCGGAGCGGCCAAACGGGCCGGAGGCGGCCGAAGCGCCCAGCGCAGGTGAGGGCGCGGGGGTGGCGCGCGGCGGCTCCTACCCCCTTCCCGGGCCGGCGCGCTCAGTCCCTCGTCTAGACCCCCCAATCCGGTCTCCTCCCCGACAGACCTCCCTGAACCGGGGGGCGGTGCTGGCGCAGAAAAGCCCCCTCCCCTGCCAGTTCTATCTTCCGAGCCCGGGTCCGAGGGGCCGGCTGTGCGGCTGGGAAGCGCCTTCTCTGGTTGGGATCGCCCCATCTACATCTCCCCGGACCCTCAAATCGGGGGCGGCGGCACTGGGGCCCGGAATCCCCTGTCCGGGGCCGGACCCGCATTCTGGCTCTTTTTCCCGTGGACTCCCCCGTACCCTGTATCAAGCGGCTGCCAAAGCCTGGAAGCCCCCTCCTCAGGCCCGCCCCCTAATCCGCAGGGCGGCCTGGGTGTCAGACGGACCCCTCCCGTGCCCGGCCAACCTTGGCGCCTGGGAGAGCAGGGCTATGCTGTTCGGGGCATTCCTCCATTCATCCCAGCTGCCTCGGATCCCGCCTCAGTAGCCCCAGGAGCCGCCGGCTCCCCCCTTCCCGAGCTCTTTCCCGGACCTGGCATCTGGGGAGGGGGCGGGGGCAGCACCCCCCTCCCGCGCTGCATAGCGCCCCCTCCCTGTTTGCGTCCCTGCGAGGGGCTGGGCTGACCTGGGCACCTGGGCTGGGGGGGCACTCACATGGCTACTGGAGGCCCCCACGTGCGGCGCCCCGCGGAGACAGGGGTTCACGTTCAGACCCAGTGGCGGATGGACCAGGTGGCCGCGGGGACCAGCTGGGTCCAGATGTGCCGGGCCTGCTGGGAGGGGACATGTGCTACCTGGACGTGTGATGGCCCTTGGTCTCTTTTGGCCGAACCTGCCGCTCCAATCCCCCTCCATCCCTCCATCCCTCCATCCCTCTATCCCTCTATCCCTCTATCCCTCTGTCCCTTCTCCCCTTCTTCCTCCGCTGCCTGTGTTAAAGAGACGGGCTGTCAGAGACTGTTGATGTGGGAAAAAATGAAATGGGGGAGGGGTTGTGATTGGCAAAGGCCAGTTCTGCGAGGGGGAGGGGGTGCAGTGGGTAGTGGAGGTGCCCTGAGAATGGGAAGCCCTAAGCTTGGAGGGCAGCGCTGATGGGGAGAAGGTTCCCGGCACCTCCACCCGCCTGGAAGTGGAAATGACATAGCGGGAGGGGGCTGCAGTTCCAGCCCCTGGGGAGACTGGCCTGCCCTGCCTCTACCTCCATTGCACCTCTTCTCCAAGACTAGTCCCCAGTGGGAAGGAGGGAGTCCTGGCTCTCTCTGCCTCTGAGCTCTCACTTGTGGGAGGGGGCTGTTTTCTGCCAGCTGGAGGTGGTGGGAATCAGTTGTACAGGACCATCTCCGAGAACGCCGGTTGGAGGAGCCCTGTTTCTGTCCCTCCTTGGTGGCCAGTTCTCCCTTGCCTTCTCTGCCAGAGGGCACTGGGCTGCCTGGTCCCAGGGTGGGGCCGCAGAGCTGGTGCTCTGGCCTGGCTGATGGGTGGCTGGAGTGTTGGAGCCACCACCAGGCCCCAGAGCCGGCTGTTGGGGCCAGTCAGCGGCAGACTCCAAGTGTGTTACCAGCAGCTCGGGAGATGCTGGCTATGCACGTGGGGCTGGCGAGAGTGCCTGTCTCCCGCTGTGGCAGGGGTGGGCCAGGGATCCTGGGTCCTCCAGGAGCTGGGACAGCACAACTCAACTTCTGGGAGTGTGCCTGTGTGTGGTGTCCATGGCGACCCCGTACTTACCTGCCAGAGGCCTGGTGAGGCCTGTGCTGGGGCACTGGGGAGTTCAATGGCTGACAGGGTCCCCACCTCCAGGAGCCTCTGTTTTGTGGGGGGAGGCAGCCTGTGTCAGGTATTGGAGACAGTGTCCATGCTGAAGAGAAACTGTGAGCTGGACAGGACCTGATGGCTGGGTTATGTGGAACCCCAGGAAGCATCCGGCTGGTGCCAGCCTTGAGATGGAGCCGCAGGTCTGAGGGCTGTGCCCCGGGCATGAAGCTGCCTGGCAGCTGAGTTGGTGTTTTTGAAGGAAGGCTGTGCAGCACTTGGGAACTAGGAGAGAATGTGTGCTTTGGAGCTTTCAGGAGACGCTGACGTATCGGATGTATCAGGGGCACCCACTGACATCTCATTAGGTTCTTGTGTGGTTTGTGAGCCACGGGCTTCGTAAATGCCAGCAGTTTCACATGATGGGGAGGCTCTGAGGAACCGTATCCTGGGCACTGTATGTGACAGAAGCGGGTGGTCCCTACCCTCCTATACTTCTGTGATGGGTATTCATTCATTCAGAAAAGCATTAGAAAATCGCATTATCTGACATCAGTGCATTTGAACACTTTCATTTAAATGTTCTGAAATGTGAATTAATACAATCTTGAATGCAGGGTTTTTTTTTTAATAGAAAGCACACAGTAGGTACTCAATAAATGCCATGGCTTGCAGGATGAAACCCAACCTCCCCCTCCCCCCAACTAGCTACTTTCTAGCCACGTCTTGCTCCCCACCCCCTCCCTCTTTGGCTCAGGTCCCCCTGGCCTGCCTTCAGTTCCTGGAACAGGCCACATTCCCTCCAGCTTCAGGGTCTTCACACATGCTGGCTCCTCTGCCTGAACATCTCCAGCCCCCTTCCCCCATGTGCCTGTTCAACTACTGCTCATCACCCAAGCTTAAGCATCGCTTCCAGAAGAAAGCCTTCCTCGATGCCCAGGCCAGGCTGTGTCACTGTCACCACGTGCCCAGCCCCGTGGGCCTGTGCTTCATTACCCCATCCCCATCCTTCTTGGATGTCTCTGGGTGTGGTTGGTGCAGAGATGGGCAGGGTCCCGCCTGCCTCTTCACGCCATTCCCCTGATGCTGAGAAGATGTCTTGGCTCAACGTGGGCACTCATCCATTTCTTTTGACTTTTGACGACCTGGTCCATTCTGAGTAGAGGGCTGGGCTCTGGGGAATGGGGGGAGACTTGGCCAGGCCGTTGCCAACATGACTGTCCATGTGCGTTCCCGGCCTCCAGCTGGGTCTGCATACACAGAGGCATTTAGCCAGAATCTGTGGGAGTTACAGGCCTGTAGCCTCTAAAATCCCAGCAGGTCTGTGGGACACCCAAGGGCTCTACAAGAGGGCGAGGGGCCATGCTGGGGCAGACCCAGCATCTTTATGGGTGTGCCCCTGGCCAGGCATTTCCCCCTGTGGCTATTCATTTGCTCACATCATCACCTGTCTACCTGTTCAGCCTTCCCTCACTCGCCAGGTCACTGGCCTGTTCACTCTTTCATTTCCTAGTCCTCTGTTCGTTCTTTGGGCTACTAGTGCTTCCTGAGGCCCACTCAGTGCCCAGCCCTGTGCCAGGCTTGGGGACACAGAGTCAGACCTGTGAGGATCCCACTCTGTAAACTGCAGCCATCCTGCCAGGTGCTCCCTAGTGATGGAGACTGGTGCTGTCCAAGGGCCAGAAGTGCTTCTTAAAGGATATACACTTGAGCTGGGTTTTGGAGGCTTTGGGGATTTGGGTAGATGGAGAATAGTGGGGAAGGACACTGCTGGCTGTGAGAACTGCATGGATAAGGCACAGTGGCCCATGCTTGTAATCCCAGTACTTTGGGAGGCCAAGGTGGGAGGATTCCTTGAGCCCAGGAGTTTGAGACCAGTCTAGGCAACATAGTGAGACCCTGTCTCTAAAAGAAAAAAAAAAGAAAGAAAAGGAAAAAGAAAAAGAAAAGAAAAGAACTGCATCAATAAAGACAGGAAGGCAGCCACATGCTGGGTGAGCTTGGGGATGCTGCGGGTTATGTGTCCTTTTAAGCGGAGGTGGCCACTCCTGAGTGGGCCACAGGGAGGCTGGTGGTGGAGGGAATAGGGTGCAGCATGGTGGGCATCCACTCTTCTAGGAGCCCTGTTGCGAATTTGCTGTGTTTCTTTGGATGAGGCGTGTCCCCTCTCTGGGCGCCCTTGATAGAGTGAAGACTTGGACCTGGTGATCTCTGAGGGGCCTTCTGCCTTCCACTGTCCGAAGTCTGTGATCCTGAGAGCCCTGCATCTTGGGACATCTGGTGGGCTCTCCTCCTGTTTTCTGGACAAGGAAACTGAGCATTAGTTTAGTTTATTAGTAAGGTCTCCAAGGCTGCACAGCTAGTGAGGTGGAGGTGCCAGGGTTTGAATCCAGAGCAAGCCACCGGGTTTGCTGTAGTGGCTTTGAAGGGTGTGTAAGCTCCCAGGGCTGGCGTCAGCATGGGGCTGACGAGGCTTGGCAGTTTCTTCTAACAGATGACTCTGTTGGTTAAGGGAGTGAGGGGGTTGGAGAGCAAACTCACTGGGCATCTTTGGGAAAAGCTGTCACTTAGGAGTCCTGTGTGTTGTACCAAAGACAGGCCCACTTCCTACTTCATCAGAATATGTGGGGACGCTTTGAGACTCACATGACTAGACATTCTTTCGTTGTGACCTATTGGGGAGAGGGTTGCCTGTTCTGTTCCTATATCCCCTCCACAGCATCTCCTGGCAGCTCCTCCAGGGCCAGGACTGAAGCCTTTAGGGCTGTGCAGTACTCTACAGTTCATAGAACCCATTTGATCACCCATCCTAGCCGCAGCCAGGGTTAGGAATGAAAAGGGATATTGTCTCCATTTGACAGATGAGGAAACTGAGGCTCAGAGTGGTTGGGTGGCTGCCCAAAGTCACTTGGAGGGTGGGGGGTGGACCCTCAGCCGAGGCGCCCCTCTCACTGGGTCCTTGCGGGGAGGGCAGTGTGTAGGGGCCTTTCGCTTGCAGATCGCACATTATTTCCTGAGCCAAGGAGCGGGGCCCAGGATCCTTCTGTGCTAGGTTTCGCAACGCCGCCTCCTCGCCACCGAGCTGTCTGACGTGGCCTTTTCAAAAACCCAAAATGAATGGAAGCACATTTTGTTTGGAGAATTTTGCTACACCCCTCACCAGGGCTGGTTGCAAAACCAGGCTTGGGGATCCCTGCTGATGTTGACGGTGATAATAATAATAATAACTGTATCATTGGCTAGCATTTCTTTTCATTCAGTCATTCCTTCAACAAAGCGTTTTAGACCATCTCCCAGGCCATGTGCACTGCTCAGCCCTCTGTTAGTGAGCACTGATGCAATACTTGATGCCTGGACTCTCTTTCAGCCTCCATCACACCCTGTTATGATTATCACCCCCATTTTATGGAACAGCAAACTGGGGCACAGAGAGCCAAGGCTGCACAGCTGGTGAAGTGGAGGTGCCAGCATTTGGACGAAAGGCTCCCTCCCCATGACAGGGACTGGAAGACAGAGGCCAGGGTTTGGACATAAGTCAGTTAGAGTTTAGAGGCTGGTCTTAGCCCCGTGTTCTGGGGATTCTGAAGTTCCTGTTTGTTCCACAGCAAGCGTTGAGTGAGGAGGGAATCAAGTGCAGCAGTCCCAGTTCCTGGCTTAGGGAAACCTGAACAGACACGCTGGGGGCAGAGCTGGGCCCGGTCTGGAGAGCAGCCTCGGGACTACCCTTGGACTCCGTGGCCGCTCTGCTGTCGGCGGCCACCACTCCTCCAGCCCCTCCAGGGGCCCCATCTGAACTATGAGGTTCGCGGGTACTGAGGAATGGGCATCAGAGAACTGTGGCCTCTCTCCCGACTCCTCTGCACTTCCCCAGCACACAATTCTGGTTAAGCCAGCGCATCTCTCAGGCTTCTCACAGGGCACGGGGAGTGATGTGGGTGATAAGGAGTGACCATGACCGGCAGTCCATTGGTGAGGAAGAACAAGATATTTGGTTTCTGGGACTGTTCATGGAAAGGGCAGAGCCCTCAATATGTGCGCACGCGCGCGCACACACACACACACACACGCGCGCGCACACACACACACACACACAGTGCAGCCACCCCCCAGCCACAGTCACATTTGCACTCTGCTTAGGTGAGAGAAGGGCTGTGCCGGTCACCCACCTCTGGGAGTCTGCTTCCAAACTGGCTAACAGAACATTTGGTGCGTGAGGGGGTCATCTTTAGAAAGCAGAAGATGGGGGCAGGTTCTGTCTTTGATGATGTAGAAATGGGGCAGGCATCCTGGTGTCTAAATGGAGCAAAAGACTTATTGAGGCACTTATGGAGTGCCTGCTGTGTACCTGGCACTGCACTGGGACTCAAGATGGGGGATCAGAACCACGTCCTGAAGAGGTATTGTGCTGGTGGGGGCAGTGGGACTCTGCACCCCCCAGGTGCTGGGCTGAGACTGAGCACTCGGCCTCTGGGTTCAGGTATTTTTCTTCCTGTAGTGACAGATAAGCCTGCGGGGGCAGACAGAGGTGGGTCCAGGAGGCTTTTTGTTGCAGCTGCCAGGACATGGGTGCTGGGTATTTGGGGGTTTGTAGTAAGAGGAACGAGCAGGTTTGCTGCTGCTGTGTGTCCCTAACTGATTGCCTGCACCTCTCTGGGCCTCCAGCTACTCGGTGGGAGTAGAGGTGGGAGTTTGGTTTCTGAGTCTTTCCCGGTTTAGCCCTCTGTGACTCCAGGGATGAAACGAGTTGGGTTTCCCTCTGAGTGGTGTCAGGGAGTCCTCACTGTCCTCACCCCTGACCTGCCACCTGGCTTCCCCACCGCCCTCTGTCTTCCAGCTCCTGTCATGGGGAGGGAGCCTTTCCTTCCGCCCACTGTGGGCTGACTGCGTGCAGTGACGCAGCACCCGAGGACTCTGGAGTGCAGCTTGGAAACGGGAATCTGGGTTTGCTAGAGACAGGGGGAGAGGTTCTTCCCACCACCCCCAGCCGCCTGCCTGCCTCTCTCCCTCTGTGGCTGCCACCAAGCCCTGACACCTCCTCAGCTCTGCCATATCCACTCAGGGAGTGGGAGGCTCAAGGCTGGAGGCTCAGCTGAACAGGGCCCAAGTTGGAGTCTCAGCATGCCAAGGCCTTGCTGTGTGACCCTGGCATGCTTGCCTGCCTTTTCCGAACAGTGTGTACTGTGAGGGCTGGGCTGTGAGATTCTGGGGCTGACCAGGCAGCTTTGCAGTGACAGCTCTAGGGGGTCACCTGCAATTGGGGAGGAGCTCCTGACTGGACTTGGTCTGCTGCTGGGGAGACAGGGCTGTGGTCCAGAGACTGCTGGGTTGGAGATAGAGTCAGGACCCTCTGCCGCTTGTGTTTTCCATGGGCACACCCTGCAGCTGAGGGAGCAAGGTGCTGTGGTCATCCCTGTTTTACATCTGGGGAAACCGAGGCTGCACAGCTGGTGGGTAGTAGAGCTAGGATTTGAACCCAGGTGTGTGTGATTCATGCACCCAGTTGAGAAGGTAGACCCCAGGCAAGAGGCCTGCTGGGCCACTCCTTGTGAGGGCTCCTTGTGCCCTCTCTGGGACTCAGTTTCCGCAGCAAGAGTCAGGAGGTGATGTTGGGGTTGCCTTGCCCTTCTCTGAGCCCCACCTGGTACTGCTGGAATTTTTCTGAGCCTCCCCACCTGACCTACAGCTCCTATCCTCAAAGTGAGTGTGGCGGCAGGAGAAGGGGTGTTGGCATCTGACACTTCCTCAGGGACCTGCCACCTCGGGGTGTGAGGGATTCCCGGAGGACTGGGAGTGCACGAGGCCTTCCAGGGACAGCATGCTGGGAGCAGAGGCGCGTGCAAAGGCGGGCGGCTCTGGGGATCTTGACTAGACCAGGGGCCAGGCCCACCTCTGCCCATCTATGCGTCCGACCCTCGTAGATCTGGTTCACAGGGGACTCTGGGAGAGTGCAGATGGGGACAGGGAGGGAGGGCTGCCCTCAGGGTCCTTCCCACTCCCTCTGTGTGTGTGTGTGTGTGTGTGTGTGTGTGTGTGTGTAGGGAATGTGAAGGGTGTGTGTGTGTGCATGCTGTTTGTATGTGTGTATGTGTAGTGTGTAGTGTGTGTGTGGTGTGTGTATGTGTGTGTGGTATGTATGTGTGGTGTGTGTAGTGTGGTGTGGTGTGTGTATGGTGTGTATGGTATGTGATGTGTGTGCTGTGTAGGATATGTGGTGTGTATGGTGTGTGGTATGTGTGATGTGCATGTGGTGTGTGTCATGTATCTATTTGTGGTGTGTGTGTGGGGTGTGTATGGTGTTTGTAGTGTGTGTGTCGTGTGTATGTGGTGTGTGTGTGCTGCATGGCGTATGCTGTGTGTGTGGTGTGTGTGGTGTGCATGATGTATGTATGGTGTGTGTGTGGTGTGTGTGGTGTGTGTGTGGTGTGTGTGATGTGTGTGGGACTATGGTGTGTATGGTGTGTGTGTGGTGTGTGGTATGTTCATGTGAAGCATGTATGGTGTGTATGTGGTATGTGCTGTGAGTGTGGATGTATGATATGTATGTATGGCGTGGTATGTATGTGTGGTGTGTATGTGTAGTGTCTGTGTGACGTGTATGGTGTGTGTGGCATGTATGTGGTGTGTGGTGTGTTGTGGTATGTGGTGTGTGTGTAGGGTGTGTGATGTGTGTGTGTTGTGTTTGGTGTGTGTGTGCTGTATGTGGTGTATGTTTGGTATCTGTTGTGTGTGTGGTGTGTGTAGTATGTATGCTGTATGTGTGGTGTGTGTGTGGTATGAGTTTGGTATCTGTTGTGTGTGTGGTATGTATACTGTGTGGTATGTACACGTGGCATGTATGGTGTGTGTGGCATCTGTATCTGTGTGGTGTATATGTGATGTGTGTGGTGTGTGTGGTGTGTGTGTGTGACGTGTGGTGTGTGTGTGGTATCTGTATGGTGTTGTATACATGTGGGGTGTGTGTGGTATGTATGTGAGGTGTGTGTGTGATGTGTGTGGTGTGTGTGAGGGGTATCTTTGTGGCATTTCTGTGATGTGTGTGGCATCTGTGTGGTGTGTGTGTGGTATGTATGGTGTGTGTGGTGTGTATGTGTTGTGTGTTTGGTAGTTTGGTGTGTGGTGTGTGTGGCATCTGTGTGGTTTGTGGTGTGTGTGGCATGTGTGTGGTGTGTGTGTGGTGTATATATGTTGTGTGTTTGGTGGTTGTGTGTGTGGTGTGTTTGTGTGTTATGGTGTCTGAGGTATCTGGCATGTGTGTGGTGTGTGTGTGATGTCAGTGTGGCATGTGTGCTGTGTGTGGCATCTGTGCAGTGTGTGGGCTGTGTGTGTGGTATGTATGGTGTGTGTGTGTGGTGTGGTATTTGTGTGGCATGTGTGTGGTGTGTATGAAGTGTGATGTGTATGATGTGTTATGTATGGTATGTGTGGTGTGGGTATGTGGTGTGTGATGTATGTGGTATGTAGTGGTATGTGTGTGTTTGGTGGTTGTGCTGTGTGCTGTGTGTTGTGTCTGTTATGTATGGTGTGTGTGGTGTGTGTGTGTTGTGTATGGTGTGGTGTGTATGTGTGTGGTGTGTAGTGTGTGTGATGTGTGGTGTGCGGTGTGTGTGTTTGGTGTGTGCAGTGTGTGGGATGTGTGTGTGGTGTGTGTGTGTGGTGTGTGTGATGTGTGGTGTGTGATGTGTGGTATGTGGTGTGGTGTGTGTGATGTGTATGTGGTGTGTGTGATGTGGTGTGTGGTGTGTATGAAGTGTGATGTGTATGATGTGTTATGTATAGTATGTGTGGTGTGGGTATGTGGTGTGTAATGTGTGTGGTGTGTAGTAGTGTGTGTATGTTTGGTGGTTGTGCTGTGTGCTGTGTGTTGTGTCTGTGTTATGTATGGTGTGTGTGGTGTGTGTGTGTTATATATAGTGTGGTGTGTGTGTGGTGTGTAGTGTGTGTGATGTGTGGTGTGGGGTGTGGGTGTGTGGTATGATGTGTGTGGAGTGGGTTTGTGGTGTAATGTGTGTGTGGGGTGGGTGTGTGCTGTGATGTGTGTGTGGTGTGGGTGTGTGGTGTGTGGTGTATGTTATGTATGTTGTGTGGTGTGTGTGCTATGTATGGTGTATGTGATGTGTGTGTGTGGTGTGTGATGTGTGTTTGTGGTGTGTTATGTATGGTGTGTGGTGTGTGTGTGGTGTGTGTGTTATGTATGTTGTGTGTGGTGCATGTGTGGTGTGTGCAGTGTGTGGGATGTGTGTGGTGTGATGAGTGTGTGGTGTGGGTGTGCAGTGTGTGGTGTATGTTATGTATGTTGTGTGGTGTGTGTGCTATGTATGATGTGTGTGATGTGTGTGTATGGTGTGTGATGTGTGTTTGTGGTGTGTGTGTTATGTATGTTGTGTGTGGTGCATGTGTGGTGTGTGCGGTGTGTGGGATGTGTGTGGTGTGATGAGTGTGTGGTGTGGGTGTGGTGTGTGATGTGTGGTATGTGGTGTGTGTGTGATGTGTGGTGTGATGTGTGTGTGGTGTGTGTGATGTGGTGTGTGTGTGTGCTGTGAGGTGTGTGTTTGTGTGTGTTGTGTTACATCACCTCCCAGATGAATATAAACTCACAATAGTGACAGACACTGCAACCCAGGAGAGCTAAGAGGAGACTTTAGCCGTCTTGGGGTCCAGGAGCTGAGACCTGAGAGTGAGGAGGGGTGTGGTGGGGTGTGGGGGCAGCACGGAGAGCCATGGGTCACAAGCCTGGACAGAGCAGCCAGGAACTTGGAATAAGGAACAGTCAGGGCTGGCTGCGTGGGCTTCATGGACCTCAAGGACTGGTGACAGGAGGAAACTGAGGCTCGGAGCCACAAAGCAGCCTGCCTAGGCAAGACTAGAAACTTGGTGAACATGGTTGGGTCCCTGGGGTTGCTGGATGGTCTTTCCTGGCCACAGCTAGCAGAGCCAGTGGCCATCACTGAGTCTAACTCAGGACATTTGAGCAACGTTCCTGAGGCCCTGCAGCAAGTCAGAGGGGCTGGGCCTCCCCTTCCCAGCCTCTCAGCCTCCTCTTGTTGGGTGCATCCCACTGAAAGAAACTAGGGAGCCACAGAAGGTTCCAGAGCAGGGCAGACCTACAGTGCTCTCCTCGCCGACCACTCCCCAGGCCTTCCTGGTACTTCCCGGTGTTGGCTGCCTGCCTGCTGCTGAGGCCAAGGCCAGAGGTGACTGACCTCTGCCATCTCAGTCTGTGGCCTCTCTCTGCTGACACTGGCCGGGCAGAGACAAAGGCAGTGGGCAGCCTGGGAGTGGGTGGTGTGGCCCACCAGCCCTGTGGCTTTCAAGAACCATTTGCAAGGCTGGGTTTGATAATGACAAGCCTGGTCCTGGAGGCCAGCGGGAAGGCAGCGTCTCATCCTGAGCCCTTGAGATGCGTCTGGGGGATCAGCCACAAAGCGGAAGTTGGGCTCCTTCCTCACTGACCTCCCCTTCTCAAGCATCTTTTGGCAACAGCCTTCATGGCCTCTGGCAAAGATGACCATCCCTGCCTCCTAACTGATTTCCTGCTGGTGCGTCCTCCACGCAGGTTAAGTAACCACATCCAGCTGCTCATGGCCCAGAGCCCTGAATGAGGCCATTGCTGCCCCTGTCACCTGCCTCTGTGCACCTCAGCAGCCCCTCCTGCTGTGCCCCCATCTCACCCCACCCACAGCTCACCTGAATGCTGAATGACTGGGCATGCCCAGAACCTTCCATGTCCTCTGGCTTTCCTGCCTTTGTGCTTACTGTTCCCTCTCCCTGGAAATCCTTCCCCACAGTCTTGGCTTGGTAACTCTGATTTGTTACTGATGGCTCAGCTCGGACCTCCCCTTTCCAGGAAACCTGCCTTTCCCAACCATATGGGTCACCGTACCCCCTCAGCGGACTAGACTGTGAGGGTCTCCCACCGGGCAGAGGCTGGGGCCTGGCACACAGCAGGGGCACAGCGTGTGTGTTACCTGAGCATTGTTGAGCCTGGTAGTCCAGGTGGGCCTGAGAACAGGTGGGGGTGGAAAGGCAGCCCAGCTCACCAGCCCATCCCCTTCAGCAGTGCTCCCCAGCGCCCCCTCACAGAGGAGCTGGGTCTCCCGGGGGTGCCTTGGACAGCAGCCCAGGCCAGCCCGTCCCATTGCAGCCCATCACTCCTCTCCTCCCCAGCCTCTTCTCTGGGGGCCACCCCCTCACCTGGACCTGGCACTGAGGGAGTAACTGAGGCTGGGCAGACAGGGAGCTGGCTGACCGGCAACCTGTTTGGCTTGCACACCTACCAGGGCTGGCTTTTCAACCGGGGAGAAGCTCAACTGTTTGAAAATCTTTCTCCAGGATAGGAATAAATTTCTTGTTCTTGAAGCCTCTGAAATTTTAGAGTCTATTTATTACTGTAACCTAGTCTACACTAATATGAATATCTGTTATGTGCCAGAGACTATTCTAGGCACTGGGGATAATAATGTTAACCTCCAAGGAGGCTACTGTGAAAATTTTCTTCCTTTCTCTCCTCTCCTCTCCTCTCTTTTCTTCTCTCTCTCTCTCTTTCTTTCCTCTCTCTCTCTCCTTCCTTCCTTCTTTTCTTTTCTTCTCTTTTCTCCTCTCTTCTCCGCTCCTCTCCTCTCCTTTCCTCTCCTCTCTTCTCTTTTCTTTTCCTTCCTTTCCTTTTTTTTTTTTTTTTTTTTTTTTGACACAGCTCTGTTGCCCAGGTCGGAGTGCAGTGACATGATCATAGCTCACTGCAGCCTTTAACTCCTGGGCTCAAACAATCTTCCTACCTCAGCCTCTCAAGTAGCCAGGATTACAGTTGCATGCTGCCATGCCCAGCTACATTTTTTAAAAAAAATTTAGAGATGGGGTCTTGCTATGTTGCCCAGGCTGGTCTTGAACTCCTGGCTCAAGCAATCCTCTGTCCAGCCTCCCGAGTTGCTGGTGTTGTGGGTGTGAGCCACCGAGCCCAGCACTCTTGTGAGAATTTTCTGAAAACTGAGAGGTGAGCACGTCTAACTGGGTGCTGCACATAGCTGAGTCAGATCCGTTCTTGAGTCCAACACAGTCATAAAGAGCAGCCACACAGGGCTGGCTGAGGTTGGCAGGGATGGTCCTCTGGACAGATCAGGGCCACTAAAGGAAACAGCCCTGGGCGTGCCCAGCCTGGGAGCATGGTCCAGCACAGCCTCTGAAGCCAGCCCTGATTCTCTCCAGCCTCAATTCTACCCTGAATCAAGGCTCATCTTCTATACTCGCTACCTATTACTGTGGAACAAATTACCCCAACACTTAGCAGCTTAAAGCACTAATAAATGTGTGCTCTCACTCGCACACACACACAGTCCACTCCAGGAGTGACTTTGAGGGCATCCAGTTTACCCTCATGATGGTCAGGTTAGGCAGTGATAAGGGCTGTTTCTGAGTGGGTTCTGGGTCACAGCTTGACACCAGCTGTCTCTCCAATATGCCCTGGGACTCTAAGCAGAAGGGGCCACTGTCCTCACAGGAGAGGAGGCAAGGCACAGAGAGGAAGAGTGACACTCCTGAGGTCGCTCATCCGGCAGCTGGTGGACCCAGAATTGTCTCCCTGTCTCCCAGGCTGAAAGGTAGTAGTGCAGTCATGGCTCACTGCAGCCTCCCACTCCTGGGCACAAGCGATCCTCCCCACTCAGCCTCTCAAGTAGCTGGGACTACAGGGGTGTGCCACTGGACCTGGCTAATTTTTAAAATTTTTTGTAAAGAGGGGTCTCACTTTGCTGCCCAGGCTGGTCTTGAACTCCTGGCCTCAAGCGATCCTCCTTCCTCAACCTCCCAAAGTGCTGGGATTACAGGTGTGCACCCAGCCCTTGCCCAGGATCTTAACTACTGCACCCTCCTGCCTTGAGTGAGACGGACAAGGGCAGAGAGGCTCTGGCTGGGTGGGGTCTTCAGGCCTGTCTGGAAATGAGGTGTTCATAGCAGTGATTGTTGATGACGAGCTGTTCTAATGAGCAGGGTTTTTTCTGATTTTGTTTACCATTACAAGAGCAAAACTGAGGCCAGAAGCAGTAGCTCACACCTGTAGTCCTAGCACTTTGGGAGGCCGAGGTGGGCGGATCATGAGGTCAAGAGATGGAGACCATCCCGGCCAACAGGGTGAAACTCCATCTCTACTAAAAATACAAAAACTAACTGGGTGTGGTGGTGCATGCCTGGAGTCCCAGCTACTCAGGAGGCTGAAGTAGGAGAATCGCTTGAACCCGGAAGGTGGAGGTTGCAGCAAGTCGAGATTGCGCCACTGCACTGCAGCCTGGCAACAGAGTGAGACTCTGTCTCAAAAAAAAAAAAAAAAAAAAAGAGCAAAACTAGTTGGAAAGGTGGGCATCAGTCTCAGGCCTGGAGGGAGGGAGCTGCCGATTTTGAGGGGTGGCCCAAGTTTGAGTCCCTGCTCCGATCACCGGCTGTGTGACTTTGAGCAGGTCACAGAAACCTCTCTCAGCCTCAGTTTCCCCCTCTGTCCTCGGAGGGATAACAGTGTCATTGCCTGTCTCAGAGGCTTGGTTTGAGGGTGAATTGAGGTCCTGTGTGTTCAAGTACTGAGGACAGAGCCTGGCATACAGCAAGTCCCCAAAATAAGGCAGCTGGTGTTACTGTGCTCTCTCCTGACACCCGCACACCCCCCGGAACCTTCTGGCACTCCCTCCCTAGCCTAGCCCAGGGCAGCTCACAGAAGGGCCAGCCTGGGAAAGTGGGCCAAGGGTGAGCACTGTGGACAGAGCCCTGCGCAGAGGGCACAGTGCTTGTCCCCACCTCACAGAGGGGGAAACCAGGGCCCACAGATGACTAGTCCAAAGGCCTCAGAGGTGGAGCGGGGACAGCATCACAGCCTCATGACTCTCAGTCCAGTGCCTTTCCTGCCACCCAACTCCTTAGGGATTCTTGGGAGAACTTCAAGGAGCTAAAGAGAAATCTAGGGGCCCCCAGGGCGACTAGGAGGCCTGGGAGGTGGGTGCTTGGGTCCTCCTCCCCTCACCACCCCAGGCCTCTGTGTGACCCTGTTGGAGTTGCCTCCTTCTCTGTGCCTCTCTCACAGCAAGGTAGTGGGGAGAGTCTGGAATCTGAGGAACCTGGATTCAAGGCCCCCTCCCCCAGGCCTCCCTCTATGTCCCCCTCCTCCAGGCCTCCCTCTGTGTCCCCCTCCCCCAGGCCTCCCTCTGTGTCCCCCTCCCCCAGACCTCCCTCTGTGTCCCCCTCCCCCAGGCCTCCCTCTGTGTCCCCCTCCCCCAGACCTCCCTCTGTGTCCCCCTCCTCCAGGCCCCCGTCTGTGTCCCCATTCCCCAGGCCCCCCTCTGTGTCCCCCTCCCCCAGACCCCCCTCTGTGTCCCCCTCCCCCAGACCTCCCTCTATGTCCCCCTCCCCCAGACCTCCCTCTATGTCCCCCTCCCCCAGACCTCCCTCTATGTCCCCCTCCCCCAGGCCTCCCTCTGTGTCCCCCTCCTCCAGGCCTCTCTCTGTGTCCCCCTCCCCCAGGCCTCCCTCTGTGTCCCCCTCCCCCAGACCTCCCTCTGTGTCCCCCTCCCCCAGACCTCCCTCTGTGTCCCCCTCCCCCAGACCTCCCTCTGTGTCCCCCTCCCCCAGACCTCCCTCTGTGTCCCCCTCCCCCAGACCTCCCTCTGTGTCCCCCTTCCCCAGACCTCCCTCTGTGTCCCCCTCCCCCAGACCTCCCTCTGTGTCCTCTTCCCCCAGACCTCCCTCTGTGTCCCCCTCCCCCAGGCTTCCCTCTGTGTCCCCCTCCCCCGGAGCTCCCTCTGTGTCCCCCTCCCCCGGAGCTCCCTCTGTGTCCCCCTCCCCCGGACCTCCCTCTGTGTCCCCCTCCCCCGGACCTCCCTCTGTGTCCCCCTCCCCCGGACCTCCCTCTGTGTCCCCCTCCCCCGGACCTCCCTCTGTGTCCCCCTCCCCCGGGCCTCCCTCTGTGTCCCCCTCCCCCGGGCCTCCCTCTGTGTCCCCCTCCCCCGGGCCTCCCTCTGTGTCTCCCTCTCCCGGGCCCCCCTCTGTGTCCCCCTCCCCCGGGCCTCCCTCTGTGTCCCCCTCCCCCAGACCTCCCTCTGTGTCCCCCTCCCCCGGGCCTCCCTCTATGTCTCCCTCTCCCAGGCCCCCCTCTGTGTCCCCCTCCCCCGGACCTCCCTCTGTGTCTCCCTCTCCCAGGCCTCCCTCTGTGTCCCCATTCCCCAGGCCCCCCTCTGTGTCCCCATTCCCCAGGCCCCCCTCTGTGTCCCCCTCCCCTGGACCTCCCTCTGTGTCCCCCTCCTCCAGGCCCGCCTCTGTGTCTTCCTCTCCCAGGCCTCCCTTTGTCCCCTCCTCCAAGCCCTCCTCTGTGTCCCCCTTCCCCAGCCCCACCCTGTGTCCCCTCCCTCCTCTATTGTCCTGATTTGTGCCTGGCCCACATTCAAAGTGGCAGCTTTGGGGTGGGAGCTCAGGCAATGGGAACCCTGCTTGGAGGGGCCCAGCCAGGCCCACCCTGACCCTCGCCCTGGTGGACTCCCTCTGCCAGGGCAGGCAGCAGTGGGGCTGTGGGGCTGTGGGTGGGGACTCCGGTTCCCCTCACACTGCAGGCCTGCGTCGTGCCCCCCAGTCCCTTGCTGCGTGCCCTGCATTGGAAAGCAGATATATTTAGATGAAATGCTTTGTTCCAGACAGATTCTGCATCCGCTGTACTTGTCAGGGCTGGGGAGGCAGGGCCTGTGAGCAGCCACACCTGGCACCTGGAGTCTGGGCCCCCTTTGCCCACCTGCCTGGGACCTCTGGGGGCTACTGGCTGGGTGAGGGGGACACTGATCAGACAGAGGCCTGGCCCTCTACTGACTGTGGACTGGTCTCCCTCTGCACCCTCTCTGCTGCCTAAGGCCACATCTCTCTGACTCTTTACCTCCAAGTCACAGCCAAATCAATCCTTGGCTCTCCATCTGCCCCCAACTTCCTCTGAGTCCCCGAACCCTCCTGTAGTCCTCCCCAGGACTCAGCACTTTGTCC
The DNA here is from genome assembly GCF_049350105.2 of Macaca mulatta. Classification (NCBI taxonomy): domain Eukaryota; kingdom Metazoa; phylum Chordata; class Mammalia; order Primates; family Cercopithecidae; genus Macaca; species Macaca mulatta. The sequence goes on from NC_133415.1 coordinate 89,162,079, forward strand.
CCTGTGTAGTCAGTTAGCAAAAGAGGATTTGCGCCTGCTGCGGGCCAGGTCCTTGCTGGATGTAGGACATGGAGATGAAGGCCCTCAAAGGAGCCACATCACAGTCTAGGAGCGGGATCATAGACCACGAAGACAACAGCGGGTACCTGCATGGCAGCAGGAAGCCCTAGGTCAAGGGCACCCACGCTGGGGTGATGGTCAGGGAAGGCTTCTCAGAGGAAGGAGTGGTCCAAGCGGACACCCGTTGGTTAAGTGAGAGTGAGCCCACACCTGGAGATGGAACAGGCCTTCCTGGCAGAGGGAACAGCACGTGCAAAGGGCCAGGGTAGAGGGAAGACCTGGCTGCACCTGGGAAAATGGGGAGCAAGAAGACAGGCAGGGATGGGGTCTTTCAGAGCCTCGAGTGCCAGGCTGAGGGCCTCAGCTGCCGCATGGGCCCTGGAGGGCTGCGGGGGAGTTTCCAGCAGGGCAGTGGCCATGTCTGGTGTGAGCATGGCTGGGGCAGCTGGTCATTGGTTCCACAGCCACTCACCAGGCTGGCCCCGGCTTCCACCTCAGATGTGCTCTGCCCGGCCTGGTGGGAATCAGAAATAGCTCACACGTGCTCAGCGCCTGGTGCGCTCCCCTGCCTCAGTGCATTTCATCTGCGCCCGAGTCTAGGAGGACTCAGTGCTTGTGAGCTGGGTGACCTTCTCACTCCTGCTTATTAATATCCCTCCCACTGGGGCTGTAGGCAGAGTTGGGAGAACGAGCATGGGGAGGGAGCGAGGAAGGAGAAAGGTGGGGGTCCCAGAGTGGGGAAATGCTGAGGGCTTGGTAATAGTACCTGCCCACCAGAAAAATATCCAGCAGATAAAACCCAAAGTATAAAGAAAAACGTACAGATCCCCCTCGATCTACCTGCAGTGGTGACCACATTTTGATGCCGACCTTCCAGCCCTAAGGGCCAGGAGAGTCCCTTTCACTCAGAGCCATGTCCCCTCTGCCCACCACAGGGTCTGGCATAGAGTGGCCCTTAGGGAACTCCAAAAGCAGGTAAAACAGTGATGAGGCCCACGGAGGAGGGTCACGGGGACCATGGGCCCTGACTGGAGTCGCAAAGGCTTCCTGGAGGAGGTGACACTTGAACTGAGACCTAAGGGATGAGAAGTTGCCCCAGCAAAGAGGAGCAGAAGAAAACATTCCGGCAGAGGAAACTGCAAATGTGCAAACCCCGGGGTGTAAGGAAGGTGGGGTTTTCAGGGAAGAGGAAGGAAGATGGTGAGGCTGGAGTGTTGGGATGTGGAGGGAGGACAGGTGAAGCACTAGAGGGTGGCGGGGGCCAGACCGTATGGGGCCTTCTGCACTATGGTCAGGATTTGGGAATTTATGTAAGAGCATGGGTTGTGGCGCCAGAAGGTCTAGATGCAAATCCAGCTCTGCTACTTATTGGGGGCTTGACTTCAGAAAGTTACCTAACTTCTCTGTGCCTCAGTTCCCGTCATCTGTAAAGTAGGGGCAGTGATGGTGCCTGCCTCATAAGACTATTGTGAGGATGAAATGACTTAATGAACTGCTTAGGACAGCATGTGGCACACAGCAAGTGCTTATAAATGGTAGCTCTTGGCATGTCAAAGTCGTCTGTAGACGGAGGGCATCTGTGCAGATGATTTTGCAATAGGGTCACATTAGTCCGGCTCATCTACAGCTACTTCTCCCCTTGATGCTGGCCATCCTGCCAGGTATTATTATATTTGAAATTTCTGAGTTGTGGTATAACACGTGTTGTAGAGTGTACTAATCTTAAGCAGGTAGTATAGCTTGATACATGCATATATCTCACCCTTGTAACCACCACTGAGGTCAAGACACAGGATATTTCCAGGCCGGGTGCAGCGGCTCACGTCGGTAATCCCAACACTTTGGGAGGTTGAGGAGGGTGGATCGCTTGAGCCCAGGAGTTTGAGACCAGCCTGGGCAACATGGTGAAACCCCGTCTCTACAAAAGATACAAAATCTAGCTGGGCATGGTGGTGCGTGCTTGTGGTCCCAGCTACTCGGGAGGAGGCTAAGGTGGGAGGATCGCTTGAGTCTGGGAGGTTGAGGCTTCAGTGAGCCATGTTCTCACCACTGCACTCAGCCTGGAGTGAGAGAGAGACCCTGTCTCAAAAAAAAAAAAAAAAAAAAAAAGATATAGGATATTTCCAGCTCTACCAAAAGGCTCTGTCTTGCCTTTTCCAGTTAATTCCCTACCTCCCTCCCCCAGGGTTAGCCAGTATTCTAACTCCTAAAGCCATAGCTTCGTTTTGTCTTCTTCGCACCTTCATATAAACAACATCATGCAGATTGTCTCTTTTGTGCTAACTTCTTTTGCTCCTCACTTTGTCAATGAGATTCATCATGGCTGTTGGGTGTATTGGTAAGTTCATTCTTTTATATTGCTGCCTAGTATTCCATTTAGCGAATATGTCATACTTTATCCATTCTATTCTTGATAGATTTTGGAATATTTCTAGTTTTTGACTATATGGATAGTGCTGCTTTGAGCTTTCTTATAGATGTCTTTTGGGAAACTTATGAGGTTATTTCTGTTGGTTATATACCAAGAGTGGAGTTTATTTATTCTGTGGGTTGTCTCTTCACTTTCTTGATAGTGCCTTTACAGCAGGGGTCCCCAACCTTTTTGGTACCAGGAACTGGTTTCATGGAAGGCAAGTTTTGGGATGAAACTGTTTCATCTCAGATCATCAGGCATTAGTTTGATTCCCATAAGGAGCATGTAACCTAGATCCCTCGCATGCGTAGTTCACAGTAGGATTTGTACTCCTGTGAGAATTTAATGCCACCGCTGATTTGACAGGAGGAGGAGCTCAGGCGGTAACTCTGGCTTGCCGGCTGCTCACCTCCTGCTCTGTGGCCCAGTTCCTAACAGGCCACAGACTGGTACAGGTTCATGGCCCAGGGACTTGGGACCCCTGCTTTAGAGCACAAAAGTTTTAAACTTTAGTGAAGTCCAATTCATCTCTTTTTTTTTTCTTTTGGTGTATTTTCTTGCGGTGTCATATCTAAGAAACAGTTGCCTAATTCAATGGCATGAATATTTATGCCTGTGTTTTCTTCTAAGAGCTTTATAGTTCGGCTGGGCACGGTGGCTTATGCCTGTGATCCCAGCACTTTGGGAGGCTGAGTTGGGAGGATCATTTGAGGTCAGGAGTTTGAAACCAGCCTGGCCAACATGGTGAAACCTCACCTCTACTAAAAATACGAAAATTAGCCGGGTGTGGTGGTGGTCACCTGTAGTCCCAGCTACTAGGGAGGCAGAGGCAGGAGAATCACTTGAACCCAGGAGGCAGAGGTTTCAGTGAGCTGAGATTGTACCACTGCACTCCAGCCTGTGCAACAGAGTGAGACTCTGTCAAAAAAATAAAATAAAATAAAATAAAATAAAATAAAATAAAGAGCTTTATAGTTCTAGCTCTTACATTTAGGTATTTGATCCATTTTGAGTTAATTTTTTGTGCCTGGTGTGAGGTAGGGGTCAAATTTAATTATTTTGCATATGAATAATAAGTTGTGCTGGCACCATTTATTGAAAAGACTGTTCTTTCTCCATTGAATGGTCTTGGCACCGCTTTTGAAAATCAATTAACCATAAATGTGAGATTTGTTGTTGTAGTTGTTTTTAGATCCTCAGTTCTGTTCCATTGATCTATCCTTATGACAGTTCCACATTGACTTGATTATTGTAGCTTTGTAATAAGTTTTGAACCTTATTATCCTTTTAATATCTGTAGACTCTGTAGCTATGTGACCTGTTTCATTCCTGATATTTGTAATATGTGTCTGATCTCTCTTTCTTATTTTTAATTTTTGATCAGTCTGGCTACATATTTATCAATTGTATTGATCTTTTTGAAGGACAGTTTTGGTGTCACTGATTTTTCTTATTGTTTGTTTTCTCTTTTAGTGATTTTCTGTTCTGATGCTGTTTTCTTTCTCCCACTTAGTTCAGGGTTAATTTGTTTTTCTTTTTCTAGTTTTGTTTTTTTAAGGTAAAGCAGAGGTCATTAATGTTAAAGCTTTTGTCTTCATGAGTATAGGCATTTAGTGCTATAAAGTTTCCTCTAAGTACTGCTTTAGCAGCACCCCACCCATTTTGATATATTATATTTTCATTTTTATTCAGTTCAGAGTAGTTTCTAATTTCCCTTTTGCTTCCCTCTTTGGCCCATGGGTTTTTTAGAAATGTGTTATCTGATTTCCAAATATTTGAGGATTTTTCAGGGATCTTTCTGTTAATTGTTTTTAGTTTAGTTTTTTAATTCCATTAAGATGATATAACATATTTTGCATAACTTTAATCTTCTAAAATGTATCGAGACTTGTTTAATGGCCTGGAATCTGGTCTATCTTGGTAAATGTTCCATGAAAAGAGTATGTATTCTGTTGTTAGGCTATGGAGTGTTCTATAAATGTCAGGTCAAGTTGGTTGATCATTTTCAAATCTTCTCTATCCTTATTTATTTTCTGTCCACTTGCTCTACCAATTATTGAGAGAGAGCTATAGACATCTCTGACTATAATTGGAGATTTGCCTATTTCTCCTTACATTCCTATCCCTTTTTGCTTTATGTATTTTGAAGCTTTTTTATTCAATGCATACATATTTAGGATCATCATTCCTATTGATTCATTGACCTGTTTATCATTATGAAATGATTTTATAATATTATGAAATATACCTTTTTTTTTTTTTTTGAGACTGAGTCTCACTCTGTCGCCTGGGCTGGAGTGCAATGGCACAGTCTCAGTTCACTGCAAACCTCTACCTCCTGGGTTCAGGCAATTCTCCTGACTCAGCCTCCTGAGTAGCTGGGATTACAGGTGCGCACCACCATGCCTGGCTGATTTTTGTATATTTAGTAGAGACAGGGTTTCACTATATTGACCAGACTGGTCTTGAACTCCTGACCAAGGCAGGTGATCCTCCTGCCTTGGCCTTCCAAAGTGCTGGGATTACAGGCATGAGCCACTGTGCCTGGCCTGAAATAGACTTCTTCTAATGTTAATGTAGCCCTCAAGATTTTAAAATTGGTATTAACATGGTCTATATATTTTCATCCTTTTACTTTGTACCTGTTTGTGTTTTTATATCTGAAGAGCATTTCTTGTAGGCAGCATATATCAACATATCAAAATTTCCTGGATGCTGTTAAAGCAGTACTCAGGGGAAACCCAACAAGTTGGGCCCCAGATTCACCCCAGGTTTAAGTCTTTTATCTTGCTCTTTGTTTTCTATTTGCCCCAACTATTCTTTGTTTCTTTTTTCTTATTTTTCTGCTACCTTTAGAATTAATCACATTTTTGTTATTCCACTTTATTTCTTGTTAATTATAGCTATAACTTTTATTTTAGTGTTTGTAGTATGGCTTACAATCTATACTTTAAACTTATCGCAGTTTACTTTCAAGTGATATTATATCAGTTCATGTATAGTACATCACAATAGCATGCTTCCATCTCTTCGGTCTTGTATTATTATTATTATTATGCATTTGACTTTTATATATGTAATAAACACAACACTACATTGTTATTGTTTTTGTCTCAATGGTCATTATCTTTTAAAGATATTTAAATAATAAGAAACATAATCCTATATATTTACCCATGTAGTTATCATTTTCAATGCTCTTCATTCCTTTTTATAGATTCATATTTCTCTCTGGTATCATTTTCCTTCAGCCTGAAGGATTTTAACATTCCTTATAGTGTGAGTATGCTGGTGAGGAATTCTTTCAGCTTTCCTGTATCTGAAAAAGTCTTTATTTTGCCTTCATTTTTTTAAAGTTATTTTTACTGGGCATGGAATTATAAGTTAACAGATTTTTTTTTTCTGTCAGTATTTTAAAGTTGTTCCACTGTCTTCTCACTTGCATTGTTTTTGACAAGAAATATGCTGTTATGCGTATCTTTGTTACCAGTATGTAACACATATCTTTTTTTTTTTTTCTGGCTACTTTTAAGATTTTCTCTTTTTTTTTTTTTTTTTTTTTTTTTGAGACAGTCTCACTGTGTCACCCAGGCTGGAGCACAGTAGTATGATCTCAGCTCACTGCAGCCTCTGCCAGCCAGGTTCAAGTGATTCTCCTACCTCAGCCTCCCGAGTAGCTGGGACTACAAGTGTGCACCATTACGCCTGGCTAATTTTTATATTTTTAGTAGAGATGGGGTTTTGCCATGTTGGTCAGGCTGGTCTCGAACTCCTGACCCTGAGTGATTCACCTGCCCCGGCCTCCCAAAGTGCTGGGATTACAGGCATGAGCCACCATGCCTGGCGTAAGATTTACTCTTTTTTTTTTTTTTTGAGACAGAGTCTCACTCTGTTGCCCAGGCTGGAGTGCAGTGGCACAATCTCGGCTCACTACAAGCTCCGCCTCCCGGGTTTATGCCATTCTCCTGCCTCAGCCTCCTGAGTAGCTGGGACTACAGGCGCCTGCCACCTCGCCTGGCTAGTTTTTTGTATTTTTTAGTAGAGATGGGGTTTCACCATGTTAGCCAGGATGGTCTTGATCTCCTGACCTCGTGATCCGCCCATCTCGGCCTCCCAAAGTTCTGGGATTACAGGCTTGAGCCACCACACCAGGCCAAGATTTACTCTTTACCACTGGTTTTGAATACTTTGGTTATGATTTACCTCCATATGGTTTTCTTCATATTTTTTGTCCTTGGGTTCATTTAGTTCCTGAAATGTGAAGATTTATAATTTATAATTTTACACCTGGCAGAGTGCAGCACAGGGAATGAGAGGAAGTGTCAGAGCCCACAGCTTGGTGGAGGCCACTTTTGCCTCAGTTTCTCTATCCATCTGCTAGGCTGAGGGATATACCTGCATTCCAGGACATTCCTTTGTTTCAGATAAGAATTATCTGGTTAAATTCCAAGGTTGCCAGGCACAGTGGCTCACACCTGTAATCCCAGCACTTTGGGAGGCCAAGGCAGGTGGATCATTTGAGGTCAGAGGTTCGAGACCAGCCTGGCCAACGTGGTGAAACTCTGTCTCTACTAAAAATACAAAAATTAGCTGGGTGTGGTGGTACACGCCTGTAATCCCAGCTACTCAGGAGGCTGAGGCAGGAGAATTGCTTGAACCCAGGAGGTGGAGGTTGCAGTGAACTGAGAATGCACTACTGTGTTCCAGCCTGGGCAACAGAGCAAGACAACATCTCAAAAAAACAAAAAAAATTCTGTGTTTAAAGTGCACATTGGTAGAGTGGCCAGTGTGTCAGGTGGTTGGGTGTGCCCCTTGATTTGATCACTCAGCTTCTCCAGGGCAAGTTGGTACAGAATTGTCACACAGTTTGGGTTTTTTTTTTTTTGAGATGGAATTTTACTCCTATTGCCCAGGCTGGAGTTTAGTGGTGCAATTTCATCTCACTGCAACCAGGTTCAAGTGATTCTTCTGCCTCAGCCTCAGGCATGAGCCACTACGCCCAGCTAATTTTTGTATTTTTTAGTAGAGACGGGGTATCACTATATTGGCCAGGCTGGTCTTGAACTCCTGACCTTGTGATCCGCCTAACTTGGCCTCTCAAAGTGCTGAGATTGCAGGCGTGAGCCACCGCGCCCGGCCTAATTTTCGTATTTTTAGTAGAGACGGGGTTTCACCATGTTGGCCAGGCCAGTCTTGAATTCCTGACCTCAGGTAATCTGCCCACCTCGGCCTCCCAAAGTGTTGGGATTACACGCGTGAGCCACCATACCTGGCCAAGCTTGGAATTTTATATATGTTTGACCTGGCAATTTCAGCTCCAGGAAATTTTAAGAAAACAGTTCAGATTATTGGAGCCAAACAGTCATGAATTTGAACCTGGATGTACCTCAGGTCACCAGTTATGTGACCTGGGGCTAGTTACTTTACCTTTCTGAAGTATCATTTGCTTATCTGTAAAACTGGAATTTTAATATTTATATTATCTGATTGTAGTGAGGTTAACTGAAGTAATGTGTGCAAGATATTCAGCTTAGGGCCAGACACAGCGCGAACCTTGTGCCCCTGAGGGATGTCTTGATGACGTGGATGGAAAAACTGAATCAGAAGTGGCCTCCACCAAGCTTTTGGTCCTGACACTTCCTCTCTATCCCTGATTATGTATAGAAAATAAAAAGGCTGAGCCGGGCACGGTGGCTCACGCTTGTAATCCCAGCACTTTGGGAGGCCAAGTTAGGCAGATCACAAAGTCAGGAGTTCAAGACCAGCCTGGCCAATATGGTGACACCCCGTCTGTGCTAAAAAATACAAAAATTAGCTGGGCATGGTGGCAGGTCCCTGTAATCTCAGCTACCTGGGAGGCTGAAGCAGAGGAATCACTTAACGGGGGAGGTGGAGGTTGCAGTGAGCGAAGATCTCACACTCCAGCCTGGGTGAGAGCAAGACTCTTGTCTCAAAAAAAAAAAAAAAAAAAAAGACTGAAGGACACAGACCGTAATATCAGAAGCAGTCATCTCTGGGAGAAGAATAATTTTATTTATTTTCCTAATGACTTTCTGTTTTCTTCCAGTTTTCTACAGTGAACGTATATTGCTTTTGTAACGAGAAAAAAATGATGATGACAATTAAAACACAGCGTGTCTCGTTCTTCCAGAGCCTGCCTTTGAAGGAGTGAGGAGCCTGATGGGCCAGGCCAGAGGAGGGTTTTGTGGGGAAGGTTCTGACCATATTGGCAGCTCCAGCCGTCGTGGTGGGGGTAGCAGGACTGGAATAGGGCTAGGTGACTGCCCCTCTATGCCCCAGGCTAGAGCCAAGGTTGGACTCTGAGTGGAGAATATGGAGGGAGGTGGTGGACTATATGGCTTCTAGAGGCGGACCTATTTACTCTCTGTGGGACCTCAGCTCAGCGCCTTCACTTATCTGTGCCTTAGTTTCCTCATCTGTAACATGTGCCTTTATGGGACCTACCTCATAGGGTTGCTGAGGCTTCAGTGACTTTTGAGTTTTTTTGTTTTTGAGATGAAGTCTCGCTCTGTCACCCAGGCTGGAGTGCAATGGTGTGATCTCGGTTCACTGCAACCTCCGCCTCCCAGCTTCAAGCAATTCTCCTGCCTCGGCCTCCCGAGTAGCTGGGACTACAGGCCCCTGCCACCACGCCCGGCTAATTTTTTGTATTTTTAGTAGAGACGGGGTTTCACCATGTTAGCCAGGCTGGTGTCGATCTCCTGACCTCGTGATCCATCCACCTCAGCCTCCCAAAGTGCTGGGATTACAGGTGTGAGTCACCAGGCCCCGCCGACTTTTGAGTTTTTATCACAGTGCCTTATGGACTGTAAATGTTAACTGTTGTCGTTATTATTATTATTACTATTATGATTATCATCATCTATCATTCCCTTGCTTCCAATTTAAGTGGTGAGGAGAGAGGGCTGGGCTGTCCCTCACAAGGTGGGCCATGTGAGAGAGACAGCTCATCCCAGCTGGGGGCCTGTGGGGAGGCCACCCCATTTCCCTGGGCCTTGGCTTCCTCTCTCAGCTGTTGAGAAATAAATGGGTCCCCTGTCCAGTGCCCACACTCCAAAGGCACCTATTGAGCATCTGCTCCCTGCCCTTCAGGGAGGACTCACGCTGTCAGAAAATGAGGGGAAGAGTGGGAGAGGCCAGGTGGGAGGGCCAACTTGGGGTCAGGCGCCCCAGCCACTGGGAGGCCCATCTCCTGAAGCCCCAGCTGCCCCTCCTCCAGCTCACTGATGGCCTTGGAGGGAGCAGGACCAACATGGGAACATTAATCCACCTCATTACCTCCCTTTGCTTTGGAGTTGTAGCAATTAGACCTGCAGTCTGGGCAGCATTAGGAGCCAGGCGGGGTCACTCAGGCTGCTGGCCCTCTGCCCACCCAGCCTCAGCCCCAACTCACTCTGTCCCTGGGGAGAGGGCCCAGAGAAGGGGGTTCCCTGGCAGCAGAATCTCCCACATCACTAAAGACGGATGCAGAGATGGAAGCCTCAGCCTCTTTTCACTTACCCACTCACAGGTGTTTAACATGTTGATGGAGCACCTACTGTGTGCCCTGGAGACAGATGTGGTCCCTGCCCTCACAGAGCTCTCAACAAAAGTAAAATAATTGCTGCTAGTATAAATGCTGTGATGGAGAGCAGCAGGGTGACAGGCGTCTGCTGGGGTGGTCAGGGAGGGCCTCTCTGGGGAAGTGACATTTGAGCTGAGACCTGAACACTTATAAAGTGAACACTTATAAACCTGAACACTTATAAAGGAGCCAGTCTTTTGAGGATCTGGGATGGGGTGGGGGTTCCAGGCAGGGAACAAACAGGGGAGGCTGTGCTGGTGGCCATGTTCAGATGCGGCTGGAAAAGAGTCAGGGGCAGGTAGGGGGAGATGAAGTGAGAGAAATAAGGACAGGGGGTGCATCTAGCCATAGGAAGGACATGGGTTTTCCCTGAGTCAAGCCAGAGATCTTGGAAAACTTGGAGCCGGGAAGTGATGTGATCAGATTCATGGGCATGAGACTTCCTCTGGAGAAGGGATGCCCAGGAGGAGGCTGGGCCAGTCATCTGGACAGGATGGAGAGGATGAGGTCTGGGTAGGGGCAGGAGGCTGGGCTGGGCAAGGGATTCAGAGCCTTCCAATGAGTCCTTCCCAGCCTTTGAGCCTCGTCCTCTTCACCAAGAAATGGGCCGATCTCCACAGCCCCGCTCCTTCCCTCTCCTTTCGACACCTGCAGCCTCTCTCTGTCCTGCCCATTCCCTATTTGTTGGTTTTTGTTTTTGAGACAGGGTCTCACTCTGTTGCTCAGGTTGGAGTGCAGTGGCACGATCTCAGTTCATTGCAACCTCTGCCTCTGGGGTTCAAGCAAGCCTTCTTCCTCAGCCTCCCTAGTAGCTGGGACTACAGGCGCCCACTACTGCATCCAGTTAATTTTTGTGTTTTTAGTAGAGATAGGGTTTTGCCATGTTGGCCAGGCTGGTTTAGAACTCCTGACTTCAAGTGATCCGCCCGCCTGTGCCATCTTGGGTGCCTCACTGTGCATCATCTGTCCCGGCAGCCCCTGGAGGAGGTGTCCCCATTTCACAGGTGAGGAAGTGGAGACTCAGAGGGGAAAGGAGTTGCCCTGGATCAGAGCTGGGCCTGCCTGGGTCTCCATTCTCTCTGGCACCTCCTATCCCATCCCAGCCCCCCACCAGTCAAGGCCCCCTCTGAGCCATGACCTCAATTTTCCAAGGTAAGGCAGCTTGTTAGCATCTCAAAGAACGCTCTCGCCTGCCACCATGTATATTCATGGAGCTTCAAAGAGGAAGCTCCAGACAGGAGGCTCTTTCTTTCCTTCCAAGAGCAAATTCTCACCCTCTCAGATGCAGGATGTAGTCTGGCTGGAAAAAGACTTATTTTTTCTTCTTTTTCTCTCCCTCTCTTTTTTTACTAGCTAGTAAAAGGGAGATGCTACCTCCGGCTCTTAACGACTGAACATTTGTTCAGTTGTGGGGGCTTCAGAGACCTTGGCCTTGAAGTGGATTCTGAGGCCATCTGGTCCCACTTTGAGGGTCACAGAGGGTGGGCACAGGGTTGAGAGGGCATCAGGGCAGCATACTCATCCTGCTGCAAATTCACCGTGAAAATGCAGCTCTTCTTGTATTGGTGTGTGCTTGACATTTTTCATACTAAGAAGTTAATAGAGGGTTTTTTTTAAACCCCTGAGCTCCCTGAGCACCTCACTCTGTTCCAGCCACTCCACCTTTGCCCACGCTTGCCCTTTGCCTGATGCACCTCTGTGTGCCTGGTGGATTCCCGTGCATGTTTCAAGGCTTGGTTCCAGTGTCGCCTCCTCTCAGAAGCCTCCCCTGACTCCCTGGGTGGTCACAGCTGTACTGCGCTTCCTCCTTTATCCAGTGGATGGCTTTGATTCCTTGGAGCAGTCCTGTGAGGAAACTGAGGCTCGCCCAAGGCTGCATAGCATAGGTGAGGATTTGAATGTGTGGGTGGCTGTGTGACTCCCTGCAAACCACTCCACCCTTCTGCCCTGTGCATCACACGGCGTTCTGTAGCCCAGGTCTTCCTGGCTGGGTCTTCCCCTGCTGGCCTCGAAGCCCTTCAAGCGTGGGTCCATGTGGGTCTGGATCTCGGGTACGCAGCTTGGGGATGGCACTGAGGAGGCACTGACAGGTGTTTCCCAAATGGGTGAAAATCTAGATAATTTTCCCCAGTCCCTGCCATTATGGAGCTAAGGCAGAACTTGGAAGCTCATGGGACCTGCCTTCAGAGGCACTAGGAGCAAGAAACCCAGGCAGGCTGGAAAGCGACTGTCCCCACCCAGCGACCCACAGAGGTGCCCAGGTATCTGAGGAGTGGCGACTCTGTGGTCAGCAGGGATGCCGTGTTGCTGGGTCATTCAGCAAACACAGATTGAGCTCTGTGTGCCAGGCACAGGGCTAGGCACCAGGAGCACAGCTGTGAACAAGCCAGACCCAGCGCCTGGCCTCCCAGGGCTCTCACATGAGAGGTGGAGGATGGACAGACCAGAAATTGACGAAAATGCTACAGTATGGAAAAGAACAATTGAGGGGTTGGTCTGCAGGGCCTCTGAGGGCAGGGGGAGTTATCAGAGACTTTTCACGGGGTGTTACTGAGGCTGAGCTCCACTGGCTGATAGGGAGCTGGTCAGGGACGTGTCTGACCCGCATCCTGCAAAGCCCATGAGGTGAGAGAATGTAAGCTCACTCAGGGAGCAGATGAGAGGGAGTGTGACCCGAGGGCCAGGGGAGGGGGAGCCATTGATGGTCTGAGGGGCGTAGCAGCGGAGACAGGGCTTGGTTTGTGGTTTGAAAAGCCCCCTGTGTGTGCAGCATGGAGCGTGGTTTGCAGGGGCCCAGGTGGCCATGGACACCCCACGTAGGAGGCTGGTGCTGTTTTCAGGGGAGATGAAGGCGGCCTGAAGCAGGACAGGGCCTGGGGAGGTCAAGGCAAGGGGCCAATTCAATTTTAGTGGCAGAGCCTGCTGGGTTTTGTGCTGGGCTAGGTGAAGGGCAAGGAAGGCAGTCTGGCTGAGTCCTGGAGGTGGGGAATGCTGGTTACTGAGATTGGGGAGTGGGGACTGCCGGAGACATGGCAGCTAAGGCTTTCTTTGTGAGGATCTCCACAGTGGCCTAGGGGCAGCCGAGTCCCCGGCACAGGGTGGTCCCTGTCCCCCAGCCCTGCCTCTCAGCCTGTGTCTGGGACTGACGTGTCTACTGGAGGTGAAAATCATGCCTCCCGCCTGAACCCAATTGCCCCCCAGGGGTGGCAGAACGCCAGGTGCCCGTTTTAATTCTCCGACAGTCATACTGCTTTATTGTTCCTATTTGGGATTTTATTATTATTGCTGCTAATGGTTTGAAAAGGCCTTTTAATTAAAGCTGCAGGTTGGAGCTGGTGCCTGAGCCCCTGGGGTGGGTGGGAAGAAGCCTTGCCAAGCACTCACCCCACTTCTTACCGAGCTGGAGACTTCAAGATGGGAGCTGTGGCCCCTACCATGGGGAGACTAGGGGACACTGCCATTGAGACCATGTACAGCCACCGCCAGGCCTCAGTTCTCTGCCTGTGATACAACCAGATTTTCCCAGCACAGATGGCATGACATTGATTTGTAAACGGACCTGGTGGTAGGGAGCTGGTAGGACACACCTGGGTTTGAGTCTCATTTTTGCCACTTACTGGCTGCAGGACCTTGGGCAAGATGCTTAAATGGCCGCAGACTCCGTTTGCTCATCTATAAAATGGGAATGCTGAGTTCCTGCCTCCACAGGGCTGTTAAGAGGAATAAAGAGATGATCCAACCCCTGGCCCATGCTGAACACTCAATAAATGGGGGTCATGTTATTGTGACTGTCAAGACTGTGGGGATCAAGCGAGGCTGTGTGTCTGAGCCTAGCACGTGGTAGATGCTCCGGACACAGCTGCTCTGGACACGTCAGCTGCTCTTATAGCAGATGTTGCTGCCTTCTCCTCCCCTTCTTCCTCCCTCTTGTTTCCACGCGTGCAGGAGGTTTGACCTGTCTTTGCCTTTGCACATGCTGTTTCCCCATCTGTCGTGCCTCCCGTCATCGTTTGCCCACCTGGACATCCTTTTAGACCCAGGTGTGGAGTTGCCCCCCTCTGGGAAGCCTTCTTCAGCTCCTCCTTTAGGACCTGGTTTCCCAGAACTGCCCAAGCATCCCCTCCTAGGGGCCTAGTTTCCCTGCCTTTAATGATTGGTTTACTCCCAGGGGTTGCAAACTCAGGGGCCTGCAAGACCTGGCAGATCAGGTCAGAGGAATATCATTGAGTGAAGGATGACAGAGTCCTGTTTCTAAGTGCTGCTCCCACCTGTGGCCAGGGCCATCCTCCCCTGCCTCCAGAGGACAGTTCTTTTTAGAGAGCTTGCCAATCCAGTCCATGCCCATGGAACACCTATAGTGTGTTGCCCTGAGCTGCAGGGCACCTCTACCACCAACTTCCTCCATTTTCATCCTTGTAACCACCTACAACATCTTTCCATGCCCACTTGGCTGATGATGACACAAAGGCCACAGAGCTGAAGTTTCTGGCCTCCAACATCACCCAGGAGACAACTGCTGATGCCCCATCCTGATTTCCTCCCCTCACCAATATTGGCAGCTCCGTCAGAATCATGTTCTTCCCTAGGACCCTTGCGCTTGCTGTTTCCTCTGCCTGAGACTCTGCCCCCAGACACCTGCAGGGCTTCCCGCTTCATCTCCTTCGGGCCTGCGTTAAATGTCGCCTCCTCAAAGAGCCCTCCTCTCACTTCTCCCTGCTCTGTTATGCCTATGGCTGTGATCACACCCTGACATGTTGTACATTTGTTTGTTTAATCTCCATCTTTCCCACTGGACTTCAAGTCAGCAGCCCTGTGTGTTTTGCTCACATCTTATCTCCAGTCCCTAGGACGATGGCTGGCGTGAGTACCAGCGGGTGTTTGTGGATGAGTGACTCTCCTAACTGTGGGTGTAGGTGGGACCGAGGGGGAATGGGGGTTCAGCAGTCCCAGGGGCAGGGGAACTGGGAAACTGGAGGGGCCCGGAGGGCAGCCCACCATCAGCTGCTCCCCACTCCTCTGGTTTCCTTGGCTGCCTTGATGTGCCCACCCTTGACTGGGGCCTTGTGTCCAACCAGAGTGGGCATCAGTTCAGCTTTGCTCCCACCTGCTGCGGAGACAGCCAGCCCTCTTCTCCTTCCTGGGGCCACTGGAGCCCAGCAGACCCCCGAGGGGCCCCCAGCCAGCACCCAGTCTCCCATCTCAGCCCCCTCTCTGCTATGCCCACACCCCTCCCTCCTCCTACAGCAGATACATTTTGGACTTAAAATAAAAAGCAGATACCGTGGAGGGAGCTGGGGGAGTCGGGAGAGAGTGGGTGGGGCCCAGCAGCAGCTGCAGCAGTGTTTCCCCACGCTGGGCGGGGATGACCAAACCCATTCTGCGCATCAGAAACTGGGTCTCAGAGAGGTTAAGTGACTTGCCCAAGGGACAAAGCCCAGATACAGCCCCAGCATGATCGACATACGTACTGGAGGTCAGGCTCGCTTCAGCCCCGAGGGCAAAGTCAGAACCAACAGAGTGTTTTAGGGGTTACTGCTCATTGGCCCAAGAATTCATGGAAATGACATGCTGTGCCCAGTGGCAGGCCGTGGTGGGGGGTGGGAGGGAAGTGGTGGGGGTGGTGGACGGGGCGAGGCCTGCTGGGTAGGTGCAGGGAAGGCTCCAGGTTGGGGATGTGAAGGATGAGTGGGCATTTCCAAGCAGCTGAGGAAGGCAGGAAGGGAGTCCAGGTAAAGTAGGAGGCCTAAGCCACTGAGTGCTGAGCTGAGATGGGCCTGAGAGGGCTGGGTCTGCCCTGTGCTGTGGGCTCTGGTGGGTGGGTTCAGTCATAGACGGGAGGCAGGGACACTGGCTGCTCCTCCTGTGGTCTCCTGACTCTGGGATCCTGAGGGTTAAATTTGCAGTGGATGCAGCTGTCACAATAACCTCTCCTCTGGGAAGAGGGTGCTTCCCCCCAGGGTGTTTCAAGCCCAGACCTCCCCACCCCACTGGGTCCCTCTGCAGCCCGCAGCCCTGTGTTCTTTCTCCCTCTTCTGGTGGAAGAAGGGCTAGGGTGGTCGTTGCCTGCTGCCTGCGCTGGGATTGGTGGCATGCCTGTGACCCCTCTTGGTGGATGTCAGCCTGCTGGGCACTCACAGGCCCTTACCTCCCCACCCCTGCCTTCCTTTATCCTCACCACTATGCCAAGAGGGAATGGGGCTTGGCCTGTGCCAGGATGAGGAAGCTGAGGCCCCAAGAGGGGAGGGGAGGGAGGAGTGGGACTGGGGAGTCTGGAAGGCCTGGGTCTGCCCCAGTCCTGTGGTCCACATGTGTGGGCACGTAGCTTGTGCCCCTGAACCTCATGGTCCTCAGCTGCCCAGGAAGTTGGGAAGGTTACGGGGTTGGGAGGGGAGCTTCTTAAGCTGTGTGTGATGCCCTAGATGCATGGTGTGGGGAGCTCTGTCTGCTGAGAGCTGGGCACTGGCAGAGACTCAGCCATGAGTGCAAGGAAGGAGGCAGGAGGGCCCATCTGGAGGCTACTGGAATGGTAGTAAGAAACACCATGCTGGGCGCGGTGGCTCACGCCTGTAATCCCAGCACTTTGAGAGGCCAAGGTGGGTGGATCACCTGAGGTTGGGAGTTCAAGACCAGCCTGACCAACACGGAGAAACCCCGTCTCTCCTAAAAAAAAAAAAAAAAATTAGCCAGGTGTGGTGGTGCATGCCTGTAATCCCTGCCCACTCGGGAGGCTGATGCAGGAGAATCGCTTGAACCGGGGAGGCAGAGGTTGTAGTGAGCTGAGATCGTGCCATTGCGCTCCAGCCTGGGCAACAAGAGTGAAACTCTGTCTCAAAAAAAGAAAAACATTATTCATTTAGTCATGTATTTAGCACCGCCTATGTGCAAAGCCCTGGGCAGACTGGCCTCTGTCCTTGGGGAGCCCTCGGTCCAGTAGGAGAGTCAACAAATGACAACAACAACAACAACAAAAATAAATAAATAAATAAATAAATAAATAAATAAATAAATAAATGCAACCGTGCCACTCAGTAAAAGGCCCCAGTGCAGTCAGGGGCTGGGAGGTCCTCCCTGGGCAAATGCCATTTGAGCTAAGCCCTGAGGAAGGAGTGACAGGTGAAGAGGGAGAGAAGGGCATTCTGGGCAGGGAAACAGCATGACAAAGGCACTGCGATAGGTGGGGCAGAGCAAGCATGAAAGCCTGGGAACACTGGTGAGCCAGGGAGCAAGAGCCAGAGGGAGGAGGCTGAAAGGGGCTGGGGACTCAGTGGCCTTCTCGGGAGACATTGCAGAGTGTATCTCAAGAGCAGTAGGGAGCCATGGAGGGTTTTAGGCAGAAGGTAATATGATCCGGTGTGTGTTTATTTTTTTGAGATGGAGTCTTGCTCTGTTGCCCAGGCTGGAGTGCAGTGGTGTGATTTCAGCTCACTGCAACCTCTGCCTCCTGGGTTCAAGCCATTCTCGTGCTTCAGCCTCCCAAGTAGCTGGGACTGAAGGTGTGTGCCAACATGCCCAGCTAATTTTTATATTTTTAGTAGAGGCAGGGTTTCACCATGTTGGTCAGGCTGGACCTGAACTCCTCACCTCAGGTGATCCACCCACCTCGTTCTCCCAAAGCGTTGGGATTACAGGCATGAACCACTGCACCTGGACTGTTTTGTTTGTTTGTTTGTTTGTTTGATGCAACGTCTCTATCTGTAGCCCAGGCTGGAGTGCAGTGGTGCGATCTTTGCTTACTGCAACATCAACCTCCTGGGCTCAAGTGATCCTCCCACCTCTGCTTCCTTAGTAGCCAGGACTACAGGTGCATGTCACCACCCCTGGCTAATTTTTTAAAAAACTTTTTGTGGGAACTGAGTTTTGCTCGAACTCCCACCTTGGCCTCCCAAAACGCTGGGACTGCAGGCCTGAGCCATGGCGCCCAACACAGTGTGTGTTTTGATGTGCTTACTCTGCCCCCTGAGTAAGGGAGGCTGGAGGAGGCCAGAGTGGAGCAGGGGAACGGGGGGCACAAACTCCCAGCGGGCCATCTGCAGGACCGGCAGCATGGCGTTCAAGGTGGACTGAGAAGGCTGTGTTTCCTGTGGAGAGGCAGAGCCAGGGCTAACATTTGCTCATGGAGGGGACGCACAGCTCCGGCAGAGGCGTTAAGGTGGGAATGGCAGAGGAGGGAAGATCCTGGAGGGCCTGAGCTCTGGGCCTCTGGCAAGAGGTGCATGCTGGACAGGCAGGCAGTGGAGGCTGGGTGGGAGAGCAAGGCTAAGGCAGCCGCAGAGTAGGGAAGGAGAGGAGCCTGGAGTAGCCAGGGGTGTTGATTAGCATATTCATGATCTTGCTGCCCACGTAAATATGCTAATCAACCCTGTGGGGTTTTGGGTTTTTTTGTTTTCCCCTCTGTGGTAGAAGGAGGCCTAAGTTCCCAACACCCTCACCTCTGGGAACAGAGCCCCAAGTAGGAGTGGGGTGGAGGGGCCCCATGTCCCCAGCGTCAGCTCCTCCCTTCTGGCTGCCCAGCAGCCCCTGCACACCCTCCGTTTCGTGGGAATTTCTGGCTGTTCCAGAAGGGGAGATGGTGAGGAAGGGGATGTCCTTGGGATGCCCATGCCATACCCACGCTGCAGGCTGGGCCAAGGCTGCCCAGCCCCATGCTGTGGCTCCCCACACATGGCTGCTTCTCAGGAGAGGCCCGTGCATGGGTCACCAGTGACTCACCCTCTCCGTGGCACATGTGCCAGGGAGTGGGGGGGGCTCAGGCAGGAAACATCAGGGGCTCCCCACAATCGCCAGCTCGTCCCCAGTGCCCCTGACACCTACATGCCTCCAGCCCAGGTTAGGGGTCTCTGCTGGCCTCCTTGCACCCTGGTCTTTGTGGCCGGGGAAATGGCCACATCTGATCAGTGGCATTGGTTGTGTCCCCACCCCTGCCCACCCTCTGGGGTGAGGCAGGAGTTCCTGGGCAGCAGGGCTGAGTGCGTGAGAAGAGGCGGAGACACTGCTGCCCAGACTAGGCCTCCCTCTGGCATCCCTCCGGAGACCCCAGGGTCCTCCCAGTTCAGCCTGGTCCCTCAGTGGGGCTGTCAGGAGCCAAAGAGCTTGATGCAGGTGCTGCGATCCAGCGGGTGGAGGGGGAGGCATAATTAGCTGTCACCAAAGGAGTGAGTCAGGCACCACTCGTAGCTTTGAGTCAGCCCCAAAGGGGAAGGGGACACAGCCAAGGTCACATGCCAGCAAGTTGGGCCAGGTCTCCCTGAGCGCCTCCCACCCCTCCCCATGCTCCTCCTGGAACAAACTGGGCCTGCTCCTGGTGGTATCTCTGAGGAGAGCTGGGAGGCACTTCCATCACCCCATTGCACCGAGAGGGAAACTGAGGCCAGAGAGGGCACATGCTCCCTCTGCGCAATCCTCCCTGTCTGCACAGCTCTCTGTTCAGGTCCTTAAACCTTTAACAGGCTGCTCCTCACCTCAGGACCTCCGCCCAGCCATCCCTTCTGCCCAGAACACTTCCCCAGTTCTTATCCATCAAGACTCTCCACCAAGTGCCCTTTTCAGAGGAGCCTTCTGTGACCTTTGTCTTGGCCCCTGATTTTCTCTGTCCCGGGCCCTTGGGACACTTATCACGACTTACAATTGTTTTGCCAGTTTTGTCTCACCCCCTTGCCAGGAGCTCAGCGTCCTCATCTGTCTTGTTGACTGCCCCAACCCCAGCCCCTAGCAAAGTGCCTGGCATGTACCAACGACGGTGATGCCTGGCACTCATTGATATGCACTGCGTGCCAGGCACCATGCAACCACCTCCGAAAGCCTTTGCTCCCGCAGTAACCCTTTGAGAGAGGCGCGGTTTCCATCCATCCTGGTTTGGAGATGAGGAATGGCGTGCAGGGG
Source organism: Macaca mulatta (assembly GCF_049350105.2). Classification (NCBI taxonomy): domain Eukaryota; kingdom Metazoa; phylum Chordata; class Mammalia; order Primates; family Cercopithecidae; genus Macaca; species Macaca mulatta. Next base: position 89,182,016 of record NC_133415.1, read on the forward strand.
GCCACAAGGCCTTGCTAAAGGGCATGCGGCTCCTGCGGGAGGGAGGTGGGATCTGATCTCCCAGAGCTGCACTAGGGAGGGCCACTGGGCTGCCACCCCCTCAGTTCCTCTGCTCTAGTGCACACAGTAGGCGCTTGGCAAATATTGGGTAGGTGAACAGATGGGAGAACAAGCTTCTCCCAGTCACCCAGACATCGGGGGAAGGGCGGGCCTGTCGTCCCAGCTTCCGCTCTCCAGCGTTTTCCTAATGCTGCTGGGGCGCCGTCCTCGGCACCCAGTGGGCACCACGACAGCCTCCCGCCTTCCTGCAGGCTGGCAGAGCAGGCTCAGCTCCCCAGGCCCACCTCATTCGACTTTCTCCTCATTTCTTTGAGCAGATTGAAGAGTGGGAATAGCAGCAGGCTGTTGGATCGGGGTGTCAGGGACAAGAGGGTTCATTTCCCAGGAGCCCCTGGTGACCGGAGTGGACCCCTGAGGTCCAGGTAGGAGGCTGTGCACATAGCCCCCGACCACCCTCTTTCCGGGCTGGGGTCTCCCCAGCGAGGGGCAATGGTCAGAACTTTAGAGCCAGGGGCCTCCATACATTTGCTGTGTGGCCTTGGGCAAGTCACTCCTTCTCCCTGTGCCTCAGACTCCTCTTTGGCAAAGTGGGGCACAAGATGACGCCTATCTCTTCATCCCACTGCAAGAACCTGGAAGCCAAGGCACTGCCTCCAGAGGGGATAATGGGAGTGCTTGTTGGCTGAATGGAGTTGGGGGCTGGATAGACAGGGTAGGCCAGTGAGTGTGTCTGGGTAAGGGCGTATCAGGGAAAAGGGAGTCTGTTTGGGGCTGGAGGCCTCAGCCCAGCAGGTTCCCAGCCTTGAAGGCCAGGCCCAGCTCCCGCCAAGGCCCTGTGGCAGCCTCAATACTACCAATGCTGATGAATGCCTTGGCGCCAGCAGCTGCCCCGCTCAGTGGAATCAGCTATGATTTATGGGATTGGGGCCTGCAGGGAGCAACTGTCTGAGCTCAGAGAAGCCTCAGAAAAATGGGTCAATGCAGGGCAGGGCCAGGATGGAGGTAAACTCTGCCAACTGGAAAGGCTCAGAGCCTGGCTCCTCTGCCGCATAGTCCTGGTGGGGAAACTGAGGCCCACAGAGAGGCCTTTGCTGGCAGAGAGGCCCTCTAGTGGGCAGCAGAAATCAAAAGCCAGAACTAGTGTCCAGTACTGGGAGGTACCTTATAGACTGCAGGGTAGCTGGGGAAGGCCGCTCAGCGGACACGACATTTGTGCTAAGTCCTGAGACGTGAGAAGGAGCCATGCTAGTAGGAGGTAAGCTGGTGGTGGGAGCAGCAAGGGCATGAGCTTGGAGGTGGGATAGAGGCTGGCACGTTCAGGGAAGAACAAGGAGGGCAGGGCACCTGAGGGGTTGAGTGAGGGGGAGGGGACAGGGAGAGGATGCTAGAGAGGGGCAGGGACTGCTCAGCCCTGAGGGGCCCTCTGGGCCTCAGCCCCAGTTTGGGCCTTTTCTTAAGTGCGCTGGAAAGCCTCTGAAGTGCCGGCAGCTCACCGGCTCACGTTTTACAAAGACCCCTCTGGCCTTTGTGAAAGTGAATTGGAGCAGCATGTGGAAGGCAGGGAGTCTGGGGAGATGGCTGCAGACATTGTGGCAACAAACAGCTGTGGCTTGGACCCAGGGTGGCCAAGAAGGACCGAAGCCTGGGAGCTGGAATTTGTCCCTGGGATTCTAGTTGAAGCCACTCATCCCCACTGGGCAGTGACCAATTTAAATGTCTCAAAACTGATCCCTTGATGCCACACACCAGGGCCCAGGAACCGTGTTTCACAGAGTCAGTGCCACATCAGACCAACTTTATGACGTGCTCAAGGTCACTCAGCTTGGAAGGAGCAGAGCAGGATGGGAAGCCAGGTTTCTTAGTTCCACCGCTTTTTAATGCCTCATTTGCCCCCATTCCCACCGGAGGTGAAAGCTGCACCTCCTCAAGGAAAAAAAAAATGGATTTTTGAGGCTGCTAGGTCCCTCCCACCCCCCATTGGGTGAATTTGAACTATATCTGTGTCTGCACGCATGCATGCACACACTTCACTCAGCAGGAAATTTGGGACAGGAGCAGCTTGGGTGCATGTCTGGGCCTTTTCCTTGCTGGGAAACCAGGCCAGAGCTGGAGGGGCCCCAATAGTACTGCTCTGGTGCCACCCTCTCCCTGGTACTCAGATGCCTGCTGGCAAGGGCACTGGTGGGCCCCGAGTGGCTGCTGGCCCGTGGCTACAGCTGACACACATTGTCTCTGAGCTACTTCATGTCTCTGCCTTTGACAGAGAACCCTCCAGCAGGCAGTGGGATCACTACTGAGGGAGCTGCCTGCCTGCTGTTCCGGCCAGGGGGGTGCGGGGGATTCCTGTACACCTTGCCAGGGGAGCCTAGCATGGAGCATCCGGAAAAAGTCTGTGCTGGGAGGTGGAACTGTGGGTTTTCTGGGTGACTCGTGGTAAATCAGGTCCCTCTCTGGTCCTCACTTCCCCCATCTGAACAGTGGGAGTGTGGTGGGATAGATTCAGTGATTTCAAACCTAACCTGGTCTGAATCTCTGCTCCCAACACTTCACTGGCTGTGTGACCTTGGGCAGTTAACTTCACCTCTCCAAGTCTCAGAATATTCATCTGTATTCTTATCCCCATTTTACTACGTACTTTACTGGACTGCTGGGAGTAGAAGCAGGTAAAATTCTTGGAAGACCAGGCACACAGCAGGCACCCAAGCAAAGTCAGCCTCCCGAAATAGTAACAAGTCCACAATGTAACAGTGATGGCTGATGCTCACTGGGCCCCTCCATCTACCACATGCCTCGTTTGCACTTGGTCTTCACTGTAGACCCTTGAGGTCAGTGCTTGTTGTCCCCAATTTACATTTGAGGGAACTGAGGCACAAAAGAGGAGTTGGCCTGAACTCACACTGCTGGGGTGTGTAGAGCCCAGCTGACCATGGCTCCCTACCTGTCCCCAGGTACTAATCTTCCTTTCTGAGTCCCCAACCTCCAGCTGCTCTTAGAAGTGTTTTCCATGGGGAACCTGGTCTCGGGAGCCTGGTTGGAATTTCAGCACCTTGGACAACTTCCGGTGGACCTGAGCCTTGGCTCGGGCTAGGGCCCTGGGTGTGAGGTCCTATTCGGTGGGGTGAGACCCTCCACCTCATATTGGCCATGTGGAGGCAGCAGGGCTCTGGATGAGCCAGCAAAGCTAAGGGTCCCCCCTCCTTCCCTAGGTACATCGAGTCCACTGGACCCAGAGGCCCTTTGGGAGGGGAGGAGCCAGAGCCCTACTTCTATGTCCCAGCACCTCCACACTCCTCCTGGGCCTTGCCATCACCATGGAAATGGGTGGAGGGTGCACTCCCAAAGACCCCACTTCAGGAACTTAGCCTTGGGAGGCTCAGGATTAAGTTTGAAGGGACCTAAAGTCACTACTGGCTCTGTTTTCCCTCCAGCCCATTATACAAGATGGGGAAACTGAGGCCTAGAGAAAGGAAGGCTGGATTCTTGAGATGTCCCAGCTGGAAGGTTCCCAGGTATCAGCTGGCCCCACTATTCCATTATATAGATGAGAGAACTGAGGCAAAGGTACTGTCTTCAGAGAGACCTGCAATAGGCCCCCTGCAATTGGCTTCTGGAGGAATCGCTTTTTTTCCTTCCTCACAGGTGCCATAATTTGAAGCATGTGTTGTTTTTGTGTTTGGTATCTCTTCTCTTGCTGGTGGACAAACCAAGGCCAGGGCCATTTGTTCGTGGTCACATTCCAGGGTCTGGTACACACTGTGGCAGATAGAGCGTTGGCTCTGGGGCCAACTAGTCTAAGTTCAAATTCCAGCTCTGCCAAGGCTGTGAGACTTTGGGCAGGTCACTTCTCTTCTCTCTCGGGCTCTTCATCTGTGAAACGGAAGAATGATGGCATCTGCGTCACAGGCTTGTTTTGAAGATTGACTCAGATGGTATAAGCCTCAAGCCTTGCCTATGGCGAGTGTACAGCCAATGTCAGCTGTTACTATAGTCACCTGTTAGTGAGTGCCCAGGACGTATTTGTTGAATGAATGAGCAGAATCCACCCACCTGCCCCACTGTAAGAGCTTTTCTTCAGGACATTGGGGGCTGCCTCCTCCTGATCCTATTACTTTTTTTTTTTTTTTTTTTTTTGAGACAGGGTATTGCTCTGTCACCCAGGCTGGAGCGCAGTGGCATAACCATGGCTCCCTGCAGCCTTGACCTCCCAGGCTCAAGTGATCCTCCCACCTTAGCCTCCCAAGTAGCTAGGACTACAGGTACTTACCACTACACCAGGCTTGCTTTTTTATTTTTGTGGAGACAGGGTCTCGCTATGTTGCTCTGGCTGTTCTCAAACTCCTGGCCTCAAGCAATCCTCTTGCCTCGGCCTCCCAAAGTCCTGGAATTACAGGTGTGAGCCACGACGCCCAGCCTCACATTTTTTTCATTCCAGCAGACATTGACCTCTTACCTGCCTTGTCAGAGGGCCTTGAAATTTAGCATAAATTATAATCCCTTGGAGGGACCTGATGCAAATCCCTGGCCTCACCAAGACCACTGGGATCCAGGGCTCTATGGGCAGAGTCCAAGGTCTGATGGCTGTGGGTACCTCATGCTTGTCAGTGGCTCTGGCACTGTTGTGGCTACCTCAGGGGGTTCAGTGAAGAACTGTGGTATAGCCATATGCTGACCATGTGGGTGAGATAGCCCTACTCACCGTCAGCAGGAGCTCTGCCCTCTGGGACAGGCACTGGAAGCCTAGGCAAGGTGCTGGGCCCAGAGAGGAACCATCTGGGACGCCCTCCTGGAAGTGGTGGGTTTCAGCCAGACCTGAAAGAGTGGGACGGATGTTGCCCAGCTGAGATTGGCAGATGGCATTGTGGATGGGGGAACAGAGCCCACAAAGTGGTGCAGGCAGGAAAAACAGGTTGTGCCTGGTGTGTGGTGTGGGAGCTGGTGGATGATATATTGGGAGAAGTAGGTGGGATTTATCTGGATTGTCAAAGACTTGGAATGTTACATCTTATACAAGCCCCTTGATTTCCTTTCTGTTTTCCTTCTGTCACTTGAGGGTTTTAGGACCCATTTTTTTTTTCATTCTATGACCCCAATTTCTACTCTTCCCCTCCAGCTCCAGTTCTTTCCCATCATCTCTCTCCTCTTAAAACTCAAGCATACCCAGACCTTCCAATCTGTTTCTTATGAAGTGAATCCATGCTGAAGCCACAGTGGCCAAAAAAGTTGATTGTCGCAGGGTTGGGAAGGGGTTTCTTGTAACAGGGGCCTTCAGTACCTCGGCCCAAGACAGAGACTCTGGCAGTGGAAACTTGGGCAGCATACTGGGGACATTTGAGAGAACATTGACAGGTCTGTCACCCCACAGTATGTGGTGTGGACCTTTCCAGTCTTTCCCTCCTTCCTGAAGCTTTGCCTGTGCCACTCCCAGTGCTGGGCGCCGTCCCTGCCCTCAGAGTGCTCTGTGTGGTTGGGGAGATGTGGTAGTGCAGGCCTCCCAGATCTCCTGGGGGCAGAACCTCAAGGAAGGCTGAGGATGGTCCATCATCAGCAACCCCAGTTCCCAGCTGGGGTCTGGGCCAGAGGGTCATTCAGAAGAGTGCTGACCCCCTGTGTCTATGGACTTGACAAGAGTCAGGTAATAGGATCAGATTAGAAGCAAGGTTATTAGGGCTTAGAGGGAGGGGAGATTGATTCTTTAAGGGGCAGTGAGAGAGGAGTCAGGGGGCAGATGGGGCCAGATCATGGGCCACTGAGCACCAGCATCAGCCCAGGCCAAGAGAAGCTTGTTTGTCCATTCATTCAACTAGTATTTGTTGAGCACCTACCATGTGCCAATCCCCGTGCTGGGGTGCTGTGGAAAACGAAATATGCTCACACAGGCTTGATGGTCGGGGCATGAATTTTGGCACTTTCATGGAAAAGCTGCGGGACTCTGGCTACAAGTGACAGGAGACCTCAAAATAGTGTGGCTTACAGGTTGGGCAACATAGCAAGGCCCCGTCTCCACAAAAAATTTAAAAAATTAACCGAATGTGGTGACATGTGCCTGTAGTCCCAACTACTCAGGAGGCTGAGGCAGGAGGATCACTTGGGCCTAAAAGTTTGGGGCTACAGAGAGCTATGATTGTGCCACTGTACCCTAGATGACAGAGCAAGACTCTTAAATAATAATAATAATAATAACAACAACAGTAGTTTAGATAGGATGAAAATTTATTTATCTCCCAAATATGAGACTGGGTAGGCAGTTCAGGGCCTAATTGGTGTCTCCATGATCATTAAGAACCTAGACTTCTTCAATAAGGAGTTATTACTGTGCTTTCTATAGAATGGAGCTTTACCTCATGATTCCTGATGACTGCTCCAGCTCCAGCCATCCTATCCACATTCCAGCCATATTGCATGTATGACGTCTAAGCCGATTTTCTTAGAAAGTGCACATATGACTTCTGTTTATATCCTTCTACCGAAAACATAGTCACATGGCCACACCTATCTGCACAGGAGGGAGGGAAATGTACACTTTATTCTAGATGGCCAAAGGCCCAGCTAAAATAAGGAGTTCAGTTAATGAAGAAGAAAGGAGAAGATATGGGGGGACAATTAGCAATGCCTGCCATGCTGTTTCTTCACCTGACTGGAGGTCATTACTCTTCGTTCATTTATCCAACAAATATTTAGTGAGCTTTACTCTGAGTTATGGCCACCTTTTGAGTGCTGTGCCAGCTGTGAAGAAAAAAGGCAAAGTCCTTGCTCTAGCAGATTTTACTTACTTTTTTTTTTTTTTTTTTTTTTGAGATGGAGTTTCTCTCTTGTCGCCCAGGGTGGAGAGCAGTGGCACAATCTCGGCTCATTGCAACCTCTGCCTCCCATGTTCAAGCAATTCTCCTGCCTCAGCCTCCTGAGTAGCTAGGATTACAGATGTGTGCCACCACGCCCTGCTAATTTTTGTATTTTTAGTAGAGACGAGGTTTCACCATGTTGGCCAGGCTGGTCTCAAACCCCTGACCTCGTGATCCGCCCACCTCGACCTCCCAAAATGCTGGGATTACAGGCGTGACCCACTACACCTGGCTGAGCTTACTTTCTAGAGGGGCAAACGGACACTAAACAAACAAATAACATCAAGCAGTGAAAAGTATTATGCTTTTAAAAATCAGGAATAAAGAGTGATATGGAGCCGGGCATGGTGGCTCACGCCTGTAATCCCAGCATTTTGGGAGGCCGATGCGGGTGGATCACCTGAGGTTGAGAGTTCAAGACCAGCCTGGCCAATACGACGAAGCCCTGTCTCTACTAAAAGTACAAAAAAATTAGCCAGGTGTGATGGCTTGCGCCTGTGATCTCAGCTACTTGGGAGACTGAGGCAGGAGAATCACTTGAACCTGGAACGTGGAGGTTGCAGTGAGCCGAGATGGCGCCACCGCACTCCAGCCTGGGCACAACAGGGCGAGACTCCGTCTCAAAACAAAACAAAACAATATAGTGAGATGGATGTACTATTTTAGGTGAAGGGAATGTAGCCTGAAGAGGGGATGTTTGAGCACAGACCTGAATGAAGTAAGGGACAAGCCATTAATGGAAAGGGGGCTCTGAGCAGAGGGAACAGCAAGTGCAAAGGCCATGAGGCAGGGGCGTGCCTGGTTTGACAGAGGAACAGGAAGGAGGCCAGAGCTGCTGCAGTAACTTCATGGGTCATCGTGAGGATAAAAAAGGGCAATGGATATGACGTGCCCAGCATTCATCCTGGTTGTTCAACAGATAAGGTACCCACATGTCATGATTTGCCCAGGACAGTTCTGGAGTAATTACTAACAGCTTCCTTTTCAAGCTCATAAGTATCCCTGTTGGGATGATAAAGTATGCGGTCATCATATCAATAAATAATAGCTATTTTTTGGGAAACCAAATTCCCCAAGGTGTTTCTGGGAAAGCAGCATCCCCGTATCCCAGGGGATGGGCTGTCTTCCCCCGACTGCCATCTTCCCAAGCCCCGCCCCGCCGTGTTCCCGCCCTGAAGGAGCAGCCCCACCAGGCACAGCTGTGCTGATGCCGGCCCCTCATCCCTATGGGCTCCCAAGCAGGTGAGTGCACCAGCATCTCTCAGTTGCCACGTTTTTAGCCTGTGGGTACCAAGCGGCTTCTTTGTGTCCTCAAACGCGAAGGTGCCATGGAGGAGGTGCCATGGGGACAGGATGGGGATCTGCACAGGGAGCCAGGAGGCTGGCGGGTGCCAAGCCTGCATCATCCCCTGAGTTCAGCTTGCCCTTAGGCCCCCCAGCCCTTTGGCATCAGTTTCTCCTTGTGTGCTGGAGACAGTTTCCTTGTGGATATAGCAGATGAGTAGCCCAGTGGCTGTGGGAGGCGGGAGCAAGTGCCTGGGTGAGAGCAGTCCCTCCTGGGTGGGTCACTGGGGTCCTGTGACCTTATCCATCCACCTGGCCCTGGGGAGACCCCTTCTCCATCCCCAGCACCTGCCTTGTCCTGACCCCGCTGAGACTCAGAATTCAACTTCCTTCAATATCTTGATTTGCAGGTGCTGAATAAAAATGCATGCCTCGCTTCTCTGGTCTGTGAAATGGGCCTGATAGTGTCCCTCTGTCATTTCCCTGGGTTGAATCAGATGATACAATGGCTGACAAGGGCATGCCCTCTGTACCAGGGCACCAGGTGGGGAAGGGGCAGGTCATGACCTCCTTTGTTCCAAAAAGTATCAGCTCAGGCCTCTGCACACAGTAGGTGGTCATGAAGTGCTCACAGCAGATGGCAGAGATGCCATGTGTGCTGAGGACTGCTGACCAGTTTGGCTCAGTCTCCCTTTCGCAGATGCTGGAGGGGAACGTCCTTCACTGCCTGACTTTCTGCAGTGGGCTGTGGGCCTCTGCTGCCCCAGAGGCTGCTTGTGATTGGGGGAAGAAAGTCCGTCCCTGCCAGCACCACAAACCCCTCACTCCGGAATCCCAAAGGCCTGAGGAGTCAGATGCCATGCCAGGGCAGCTGGATTGTTGGTTCAGAGGTATCTGTGGGCCCAGACACATCTAAACTTTAATCTTAACTCCAGCGTGTGCCGCCTGCCCTCTGGCGAGTGACTTCACCTCTCACAACTTCTGATTCCTCCTCTGTGAAATGGGGATCGTAAGAGAGGCTGCTCCTGGAGAGGTTGGAGCCCCCCTGCCTGGCACAGAGGAGGGAGTGGCACCCACTGCTCCCACTCTGTTGGGATTACTGCCATCTTTGTGCCATCTTTTCTAGGTGGGCAAGACCTGGGGTGTCATCAGTACTTATAAATGGCAGACCCCCTACAAGAGGGGTCCCCAACGCTTGGGCTACGACCAGTGCCGGTCCGTGGCCTGTGAGAAACTGGGCTGCACAGCAGGAGGTGAGTGGCCGGCCTGTTAGATCCACCTCCTGTTAGATCAGCGGCAGCATTAGAGTCTCATAGGAGCTCGAACCCTGTTGTGAACTGCGCATGTGGGGGATCTAGGCTGAGCTCTCCTTATGAGAATCTAATGTCTGATGATCTCTCACTGTCACCCATCGCCCCCAGATGGGACCGTCTAGTTGCAGGAAAAGCTCAGGGCTCCCACTGATTCTGCATTATGGTGAGTTGTATAATTGTTTTATTATGTATTACAATGTAATAATAATAGGAATAAAGTGCACAATAAATGTAATGCACTTGAATCATCCCGAAACCATCCCCCCTCATCTGTGGAAAAACTGTCTTCCATGAAACCAGTTCCTGGTGGCGAAAAGTTTGGGGACCACTGCCCCACGAGACAGCAGGGCAGGCGCAAGGTCACAGTCTTTCATTTGTTCGACGGATATTTACTAAGCACTTACTATGCCCCAGACACTGTGGTGGGGGCTGCAGATGTGTTGGTGGGGAAGAGAGACATGTCTCCCCTCCTGGAACTCACTTTAGAAATGGGAGCTCCTCCAAACCCACCTGCAGGTGTGATGTGCTGCCAGGTCAGTGGTGTGAGTGCTAAAAAGCAAAACGACCAGGACAAAGTGCTAGGAAGTGCAGGCAGGTGAGACAGGATGCCTGGTCCGGGCCCAGGAAGTCCTCTCTGAGGAGGTGACAGCTACAGAAGCTCAGGGAAATGAGGGAGGGAGGGAACCCTGGGCGATCCAGGGAAGAGTGGTCCTGGCAGCAGAAACAGCAAGTGCAAAGGGCCTGGGGTGGAGCAGCTGCAACTGAAGAGGAGCTGGGAGGCCAGAGTGGGGGAAGGAGAGTGTGATGGTGAGAGTGGGGAATGGCAGAGACGCACATGGGAGCCAGAACTTATGGGGCCCTGTAAGCCAGGGCGAGGTCTCGTCCTCCACTCAGTGAGATGGGAGCCACTGAGGGCTTTGAGCAGAGCCTGTGTCTCAACAGGACCGCCTGGTTGCGGTGTGGAGATGGGGCTGAAGGGATCATGAGTGGAGGCAGGGAGGCCATGGGGCCTCTCATTTGGGGGAGGGGTGACCGTGGCTGGGACCCGGTGGCAGAAGTGGAAGTCGGGGGGGCTGGCTGGATCCTAGAGATGCTTTAAAGGGAGGGGAAGCAGGATTTCCTGGAGGACTGAGTGTGGGGCGAGAGAGAGGAGTCCAGGAAGACGGGACTCCTGGGAAAAAAAACTGGAGCCACCCCCAGGTGGGATGGGGAAAACTACAGGAGAAGCAGGTTCGGGAGAGGAAGGGAAGGTGGTGAAAATTGTCTGATACCTTGTAGACATCCAGGTGGAGAGGCCCAGCGGGCAGTGCTGCATGGAGACGTCTACAGTTCGGGGGAGGCCAGGCTGGATGTGCCAGTGAGCAGGATAGGAGGCTGGAAGGGTCACCAGAGAGTGAGTGTTAGGGGAGGGGAGGGGGTGGGACCCCTATGGTCACTTCAGGCAGGGAGGTGTGGGTGACGGGAGGCATGTCTGGTGAACTGAAAGTCTAGGTGTTAGTCTGAGTTATACAGACAAAGAATGGGACTCTTGCTGTCATAACATCCACAAGAGGGGAGCCACGAAAATGAGTGGCTGCTCGGGGGGCCCAAGTCCTGCACTACCCCCACCTCCTCCTGCGTCCACTGTGTGGCCTTGCTCATGCATCACCCTCTCTGGGCCTCAATTCCTTGACTCTGGTGAATCGTCCTTTTGGCATCTCCCATGGAGGTGCTGGGGCAGCCTCAGAGACTCCAGGGGGCCTGGAACCATGGAAAATGGGGAGAAGGGGTGGCCGGGGTACCCGATGAGCTCAGAGCGGAGGGTGGGTAGAAAACTGGACCTGCAGAGCAGCTTTTCTGGAGGGGTTTTAGACGGGGCAGCCATGGCTCAGAGAGAGAAAGACCCCTCCCACCCACACTGCCCTGTGGCAGGTCCTGCTGGGAAGACTGAGAGGGGGCGGCTCTGGCAGGAGTCACGCAGTGACCTCAGCTGTCCCTGCAAAGTGACTGAGTCAGCATCTGCACTGGGCTGGGCTTCACTGCCCAGGTGCGGCTTCTCCATGGCCAGGCAGGAGAGGGAAGGCCCCTTCTGCTGTTTCCTCAGCCCTGGGGCCTTTTTTCTGCTGCTGATCTTTTTGAGGACTCTCTTGTTTTCACCATAAAGGGCAGAAGCATTTCTTCTAATCGCCTGGTTACAAACTCAGCACATGCAGGCCACAGGGGCCCAGGAACCATACAGCTGGGGAAGCTGAGGCCTGGTGTTGGAGAGAGACTTGCCCTGGTCCCAGGAGCTGGAGCAGAGCTGGGGCTCCAACCTGGGTCCGCTACTTTGCCATTCAGAACTCTGAGGAACTTAGGGGACCAGCAGAGGAAGAGGAGCTGGCAAAGGCAGTGAAAAGTTGCAGCAGCTCTGATGGCTGGCTTGGCCCAAGGGACAGGAGGCCACACCTGCCATGGGCTTCCTATAGATCCAGTTCTGTACAGAATGTCCTGTGTGTTCCTGTCCACAGCTGTGCCATCATCATGTCCGTCTGAGTCAGAGAGGTTGAATGTCTTACCTAAGGTCACACAGCAAATGAGGGGCAGAAGTGGGTTTGCATCCAGGTCAGCTCTCTAGAGTGCCTGCTCTCTTTCCCCCACTGCCTCTTGACAACTGTGGAGAACAAAACGGGAGGCCAGCAGGGGTCAGGTGGGGATGGCCATGGGAAGGACAGAGGTCTGTGCCGGCCGGCCTCCCGCCTCAGGCACACTCTCTCTGGGAGATTTGTCAACTCCACCAGTGTCCCTCTGAACACCCACAGTCCCCATAACTGTAGCTCTACCGCTGGCCTTTCCCTGGAGCTCTCCCGGACTGCATTCCCAATGTCCTGATTGAGCCCAGGGGTTCAAAGCTGCAGTGAGCTGTTATCACCGCACTGCACTCCAGCCTGAGTGACAGAGCCAGACCCCGTCTGTAGAAAACAAAACAAAACAGACAAAATCAAACCAACAGCTTTATTTAAGTGCTGCTTACACTCCATAAAATTCACCTATTTTAAGCATTCTCTGTCATGAGTTTTAATAAATTTTTGCAGTGCACAACCAACACCACAATTCAAAAGTCCCCTCTGTCCATTTGTAGTTGATCAGCACATCTGGACTGACTCCTGCATTTATCCATAGATCTTCTCCTGCCACTCTGTCCCCTGACTAGAGAGTGGCACTATCTGGAGTTGACCCTCGTGGCTGCACCCAGGTTCCCCTCACTGCATCTCCACCAGCCTTTTTTTAAAAACAGCTGTATTGCTGGGCACAGTGGCTTGTACCTGTAATCCCTACTATTCAGGAGACTGAGGCAGGGTAGTCATTTGAGCCTAAGAGTTTGAGACCAACCTGGACAACATAGTGAGACCATCATCTCTTACAAATGAAAAAGAAAAGAAAAAAATTGGCCAGGCGTGGTGTGCCTGTAGTCCCAGTTACCCAGGAGGCTGAGGTGAGAGGACTGATTGAACCCAGAAGTTCAGAGCTACTGTGAGCTATGATCACTCCACTACACTCCAGCCTGGGTGACAGAGCGAGACCCTGTCCATAGAAAACAAAACAAAACAGATAAAATCAAACAAGCAGCTTTATCGAAGTGCTGTTTACATGCCATAAAATTCAACTGTTTTAAGCATTCTCTTTGATGAGTTTTAATAAATGTATACAATGTGCAGCTAACATCACAATTCAAAAGTCCCCTCTGTCCATTTGTAGTTGGTCCCCACTCCCACCCCAGGCCCCAGGCAGCCTCTGATCTGCTTTGTCTCTGTAGTTTTACCTTTTCTAGAAAGGTCATAAGTGGAGACATATAACATGTAGTCTTCACGTCTAGCTTCATTCACTCAGCATAATGATTTTTTTTTCCTGTTCTTTTTTTCTTTTTTCTTTTTTCTTTTTTTTAAGACACAGGGTCTCGCTCTGTCTCCTAGGCTGGAGTGCAGTGGCACAATCATGGTTTACTGCAGTCTTGATCTCCCAGGCTCAACGATCCTCTCACCTCAGCCTCCTGAGTAACTGGGACTACAGATGCGTGCTACCACGCCCAGCTAATTTTTGTGGGTTTTGCAGAGGCATGGTTTCACCATTTTGCCCAGGCTGGTCTTAAACTCCTGGGCTCATGCAGTCCTCGTACCTCAGCCTCCCAAAGTATTGGGATTACAGGCGTGAGCCACTGCGCCCAGGAGCATAATGTTTTTGACGTTCATCTGTGTTGTTGCATGTATCAGTACTTTATTCCTTTTTAGTGCTGAGTAATATTCCATTTTATGGACATTCCACATTTTGCTTATCTGTTTGCTGGTCAATGGGCATTTGAATTATTTCTAGTTTGGGGCTATTATGAATAATGCTGCTATGAACATTCATGTACAAGTCTTCATGGGGACATATGTTTTCATTTCTCTTGTATAACCTCCCTTTTCCAGCCCACCAGACCTTGATTCCTGTTGAGGAGCTACACAGTTGTAGGGAAACTGACTCCACCCCTCCCACGAGGATAGAGCTCAGGCCCCAGGTTAAGCCAGTCAGGGCATAGAGCTCATGACCCAGGCTAGGTCAATCAGTGTGTTCCATCCTCCAGGCCTGATGATTGGTTCCTGGATGGGCAAGTGAGATAAACCAGTCCAATCAGAGTGACTCTTAGGACTGGGGCTGGAACAGCAGCCCTTTTTCATGCCCCTGATAGTGTGTTTGTTATATCTGGAACAGACACCCTGTGTACATTAGCAAAGCCAGCTTTAGGATGTAATTAACACATGGAGGAGGACAGGGCTAAGAAGCTGGAACCCTGATTCAGCTGTGCCTGAAGTACACCACAAATCCAGACAGTTACATGGATCAATCAATTCACTTTATTGTTAAAGCCAGCTTGAGATGGTTTCATTGTTCTTTTTGTTGTTGTTGTTGTTGTTGTTGTTGTTGTTGTTGAGATGGAGTCTTGCTCTGTCACCCAGGCTGGAGTGCAATGGTACGATCTTGGCTCACTGCAACCTCTGCCTCCTGGGTTCAAGTGATTCGCCTGCCTCAGCCTCCTGAGTAGCTGGGATTACAGGCGCCTGCCACTATGCCCAGCTAATTATTGTATTTTTAGTAGAGACGAGGTTTCACCTTGTTAGCCAGGCTGGTGTCGAACTCCTGACCTCAGCTGATCCACTGCCTCAGCCTCCCAAAGTGCTGGGATTACAAGGGTGAGCCGCTGCGCCTGGCCCATTGTTGTTCTTGTTTGTATCTCAGGGGTCAGCAAACTATGGCCTATGGGCAGCCTGTTTTTGTTAAAAAAAAAAAAAAGTTAGAACTTGCCACTTACTAATGTGTTGTCAATGGCTGCTTTGCAGTGCCATATGGCCTGTAAGCCTGAAATATATATCATCAGCCTTTTAAGAAAAAGTTTCAGGCCCCTGTTATAACCAAAACCTTAGTATTCAATATATCCCCCAGTCATCAGGACAGAAATCTGGGAGTCATCCCTGAATCTTCCCTCTGCCTCATTCCCCATATCAAACCAGCCCCAAATTGGATTGATTTTTCAGTCTGCATGTCTCCTGAATCTGTCTGCTGTCTTTGGGCCCCAGTGCCCTAGGTGAACCATTGTCAGCTCTCGCCTGGACCTCGCCACCCACCTCTATACTACCCCACAAAGCTGTTGGGTGATCTTTCTCCCACACACATTTGGTGAAGCTCCCATTGCTCCCAGGGTAAAGGCCAGACTCCCTGGACTGGCACTGCAGGACCCTCGTGAGTGAGCCCCTACCTGCATTTCTAGCCCCGTCTCTCCCCTCTCTCCTCTCCTTCTCCTCCAGAGCACACAGACCAGCACCTGACTCGTGCAGAAGTTCCCAAAAATGGCGTGCTCTGTCCCTCTTTCTGCCTTTTGTACCAGCTGTTTCTTCTGCCTCCAATACCCTTCCCACTCTGCCCACCTAGTGGACACCTGTGTATCCTCTAAGGCCCAACCAAAGCCTCGCCTCCTTTTTGCTGTTTCTATAATCACCCCAGCCTGGGTCAGGGCTCCCATCAGCCCTTGGGGCTCAAGAAGTGTTGGTTTGCAATACGGTATTTCTGCCTTTTGCTCCAAAGCCACTGTGAGGAATCCAAAGAAGGTTCGAACAAGGGAGGGAGGAAGAGCATGGCTGTGGACCGTCTGAGCTCAGTGTGAACAAGAGGACATGGAAGGACTGGAATTGGTTGAGTTTCCAAGGCCCAAAGACCCCAAGCAGGAGCATCTTTAGGAAGTGCATAGAAATGCTTCCCAAGATGAACGAAATGAACCAACAATGAGATCGGAGAGTGATTCCGAGAAAAGAAAAGTAGGGCAGGCGAGAGTGGGCCACTGTGGCAGGCCCTGAGAGTGTGGAATACGAACAACGGGATTACAGGGAAATGTCATTAAGGTGAAGATTTTCCACAGCCTTTGGAAGTCAGCAAGTGGGATGGGAGGAGGCCAGATGGCCGGTGAGGGAGCCGTGGATCCCGTCAGAGCTGCCGGGAAGTTTACGGATTTACAGGACTTGCCCTTTGGAGGGCTTAGGGAACATCTGATTTCTAGGTTCTCAACTGAAAACAAATTTGGACACCAGCTGGCTGAGTCCTGAGTGAACCTTCCCAAGAAGCGACTGGTGGATTCAGGGGAGCACTGGACAGGGAGTCCGAGCCAGCTCTGCTGTCACTGGCTGTATGGTTCTTGGCTGCCGTGTCCCAGGGTTTAGGGCTGTGGCCTACACTCACTGCTAATTCTGGAAGTGAATCCAGGGCACAGAAAACCAGAAACCAGTCAAGGCCCAACCTCCCCCATGGGGCCACAGTAAGGTACGCATGAGACAGTGAATATGAAAATGCAAACTGCAGTGCGGTGGCCCCACGTCACTGTGCCTCCTCTCACTCCTCTCACTCCTCCAGCTGAGTCCGTCCCCGTCCTTGTGGCTTCCCAGCTGTTGCCTGAACCTCACTCTTACACTGCTCTGTTGTGGAACCTAATGTATGGCACGTCTCTCCTGCCAGACCCTGAGTACCTGAGGACAGGGACAAGCATGTCGGGCTCCTGTCCCCCGTATGTGTTGCAGTGCCTGGCCCAGAGCAGGAGTTTGGCAACTATTTCTTAAAGGACTTGGAATTGTAAAGAAACAGTTAACTTGAGGGTGCTGGTCAGCTTCAGTTTATAAAAGCGGGGACCAGGTAGATCACGGTAGAAATCTTTCTGACAAATTGACAAAATGTTTTGTGAGTTTGTAAAAAATATGAGCATCCCAGAAATGCTCAAGAAGAAATAGAACTCAAGCAGTTCCAGTCCTTCCAGTATGGGATTGAGAATGCTAAAAGCTACCTGGCCCTGAGCTGTCCGGTAGGGTAACCACGAGCCACATGTGGCTATTGAACTTCAAATTAAATTTAAAAATCAGTTTTGTATTTTTTTAAATTATTATTATTTTTTTTTGAGACAGAGTCTCTGTCACCCAGGCTGGAGTGCAGTGGCGCAATCTCAGCTCACTGTAACCTCCATCTCCCAGATTCAAGCAATTCTCATGCCTCAGCCTCCCAAGTAGCTGGAATTTCAGGCACATGCCACCACCATGCCTGGCTATTTTTTGTATAAAAATCAGTCTTTTAATTGCACTAGTCACATTTCCAGTGTGCAGTAGCCACACGTGGCTCATGGCCACCCTATGGGACTGCACAGATTAGAGCATTTCCGTCATGACACAAATTCTATTGGACAGCATTCCTCCATGCCTTGAAAATCCATGCCCATGTGTTATTTTAAGTCCTGATCCTTCTGCAGGGGCTTCTGAGACTTAGGGGAGAGAGCTGGGGCTCTGGAGTCCGACCCAGAATTCGAACCCCTGCTCAGCCATTTACTTGCTGTGTAGCCTGAGGCAAAGAAATCTTCCTTCTCCTCTCTGAGGCTCAGTGTCCTCATCTGTGGCCTACACAGAGCGGTGGGTTCTAGGAAAAAGCTAGGTAAAGGGCTTCCCAGTTGGTGTTGCATGCAAGGACCTGCTGTGAGGCACATAGCGGTGTTCCTAGAGCTGTGAGAGACTGCATGGGCTGTTCCTATCAGAACATTCTGGAGGGGACACCTCCCAGGCTCTTGCAGCTTGGAGCCACTGCCCAAGCTTCTCAAAATGAGGGCAAGGCATGCTGGGAGTTCATCGAGCGCTGGGGGCTAATCTGGAGCAGTGGTCAGTGGGTGTGGCTGGCTTGAGGCAGTTGGTAGGTGAGGGCAAGGCTAGAAATGGTGAGGCTGGGAGGAAGGGCCAGCCCACTGAATCCTGGGCAGGGGCATGTGCCCTCTCTGCATAAAACTCCATTGTCTACTAGCTGATTAGGGGATCGTAATACGAGTACCAGGAGCCATAGCAGCTTTGTACTCCTTGAGCATTTCCTGTCTACCAGACACTGTGCTAAGAGATATACTACGTGTATGCATTAGCTCTGCCCTCACAGCAGCCCTTTGTAATAGGTATGTTATTATTCCCATTTTGCAGACAGGAAACACTGAGGCCATTCGTCCAAGGTCACACAGCTACGAGGCTGTAGAGCTGGGATCTGACCCCAGGCTGTTTAGCTCCACGGAGTCAATGCTGGGATGAAGTCCAGCTCCTGACCTGGTCCTCCAGGCCCTGCAGAGCCTGCCTCAGTTGCCCTTTCCACCTTCATCTCTGTCACTCCCCACCTTCTTCTGGTCAAGTTCCTCAGACCTCCCAGGTGTCTCCCTCCGATGTCTGTGCCCTTGTTCACACTCCTGGTCCCCTCCAGCCTCTGCAGACTCCTATTCACCTGCTACTACTCCGTTCTGGTGTGTGAGCATCTCGAGGCTGGGAATGGGTCTAAGTCGTTTTCATGTCATAAAGTCCTGCAGATGGCTTGGGGAATCGGGGCCATGGCTAATTGTGGGTGGCGGTTTGGTGAGTGGGTGATGAGTAGCTGGAAGGGTTGGGGGAGTGGATGAAGGGTGAACCAAGGGGCGGGTGGACAAACTGGCGGAGGAGTGGGCGGATGGCATGTGTTGCAGTGCCTTCAGCGGGACGGGGCCTGAGCAGAGCATGGGGGGCTGGGCATGGGGAGGGATGGGGGCAGGGAGGGGTCTAGGGTGATGCCAGTTTTCTAGCTTGGGGACTTGAGCGGATCATGGTGTCATCAGGGTGGGATGGGTTTAGGGGAGAAGGGGATGAGGTCCATTTTGGACATGGGGGTGTGATGGGCCAAGGGTTTAGGAGGCCGCTGGGGAGATGAGCCTCAGGTTCAGAGCGACGTTGGGCTGCACAGAGACTCAGGAGGTCAGTATGGGTGGTGATTCGAGTCGTGGGGGCCAATGGCGTCACCACCTGGGGGCTGGGCATGGGGTGAGAAGGACTCAGGACAGCGGAACAGCCACATCTCAGAGCCAGCAGGGGAGGGGGAAGAATTATAGTCCCCCAGATAGAAAAGCCAGGAGCGTCAGAGCAACAGAAGAGGCTTGCGGAGAGGAGAAACAAGGCGTTGGGGGTGTAAGAAGCCCCCAGGGCACAAGGGAACTCCGTCAGTGCTATTTTTAAAAAGTTATTTTTCCATTTCAGTTTAACTTTACAAATATTTATTGAGCTAAAAGGTTCTGTGTAAATCCATTTTGTAAATTAAATTTTTGTACAACAAATACCATTTTAACTGGGCCTGGGGTGGCAAGGTTTGGGAGACCATTCATTATTTGAGGAGCCCTGAGTCGAATTCTTTTGAAAAGCTTTGTTTTTTTTGTTTTTTGAGTCAGCAAGGATTTTGGCTTTTCAGGCTTGCAGAGTGAGGCGTTCATTTGTTCCACATGCGTTTTGAAAAGATCCTTCTTGCTGCTGCAGAGAAGACGGGCCAGGGAGGCAGCCAGGCACCCAGGGAGGAAGCTCTTGCAGTGTCCGAACGAGAGATGGTACTGGTCTGGGTGGGGGTGACTCTGGGGGATCAAAGGGAGGGGGTTTGAGGGATGTGTAGGAGGTTTTTTAAAAAGATAGGACATGGCCTGGCATGGTGGCTTATGCCTGTAATGCCAACACTTTGGGAGGCTGAGACAGGTGGAGCACTTGAGGTCAGGAGTTCGAGACCAGCTTGGACAACATGATGAAACCCCGTCTCTACCAAAAACACAAAAAAATGATTAGCGGGGCATGGTGGTGCATGTCTGTAGTCTCAGCTACTCGGGAGGCTAAGACAGGAGAAATGCTTGAACCCAGGAGGCAGAAGTTGCAGTGAGCCAAGATCGCGCCACTGCACTCTAGCCTAGATGACGCAGCGAGACTCTGTCTCAAAAAAAAAAAAAAAAAAAAAAAAAGATAGGACATTTCCAGCCATGGTGGCTCATACCTGTAATTCCAGCACTTTGGGAGGTTAAGACGGGCAGATCACTTGAGGTCAGGAGTTCAAGACCAGCCTGGCCAACATGATGAAACCCCATCTCTACAAAAAATACAGAAATTAGCTACTTGGGAGCCTGAGGCACAATAATTGCTTGAACCCGGGGGGTAGAGGTTGCAGTGAGCCGAGATTGCACCCCTGCACTCCAGCCTGGGCGACAGAGTGAGACTCTGTCTCAAAAAAAGGAAAAAGAAAAAAAGATAGGACATAGTCTTGGGCTTTACTTCTGGGTGTGTGAAAGAGGAGGAGGAAGAGGGATAGAAGCTTCCTGGCTTCTTGGTCACCTGAGGGTGACCAGGTTAGATGATACTGGGATGAGGGCATGGTCTCCAGCGAAAGTCACAGACTGGGCCCTGGACACATTGAGTACACAGTGTCTGTCCACAAGATGGCTAGCAGAGCTGCTGTAGGAATTTGGAGCTCAGAGGTATGAGCTGGACTGGAGAGAGAAATGTCACATCTGCAACGGGGAAGGAGGGAAAACCCAGAGCTCATGACAATTGGTCAAGAAATATCTCCAGTATTGAAAATATTTGTTGAATGAAGTATTCACGGAGCACCTCCACGTGCCGGGTACAGCGTGTGGCAATGAAGCGGACAGAACTCTCTACCCTTCGGGGCTGACAACTGTAGTGAGAGGAGCAGGCAATGATCAGGATAAATTACGCAATTACATGGCCTGTTGTATAATGATATGGGCTGAGAAAAACAGGAAAGCAGGCAGGGACAGGCCCAGGGAATGTGCTGTGGAGGGCTGGGGAGTGTAGCAGACACACAGGTTACACTCGCTGAATTCATTTGAGCCCTACAACCACCATATAAAGAAGGGGCTATAACTACCCCCACATTAGAGATGAGCAGCTGAGTTGCAGAGAAGATATTTGCCCAAGGTCATGCAGCCACGTAACTGGCAGGGCCTGGATTTTTACCTGGAGTTCATACTTTTGAGTCCTCCTGCTGGGCTCAAACCCCCTCTCATTGGCAAGGTCAGGTCTCAATAAAGATTCTGAAGGAAGGGAGGGGGTAGGGTTCACAGACATCTGAACACAATCAATCAGCATTGCAGGCAGAGCAAGAGCACGTGCAAAGGCCCTGAGTTAGGCACGTGCCTGGTATATTTGAGGACCAGCGTAGCTAGGGCAAAGGGAGCAGGTGGAGGAGGGAATCAGAGGTGGCACAGGGCTGCCTGTGGTGTCTGCAGGGCTGTTAGCTTTTACTCAAGGTGCAGTGAGGCCATGGGGAGTGTGGAGCTGAGGAGGGGCAAGTTCTGACTTAAGGCCTAACCCATTTCCTCTGGCTTCTGTGCTGGGGGCAAGGTCAGAAGCAGGACAACAGAGAGGGCATGAATAATCCAGGCACGAGGTGACGGTGGCCCAGTCCACAGCGGTGGCAGCAGGGTGGGTCAAGGGGGACCGGTGGCATTGCTGAACGCTTGCGTGTGAGAGGCGAGGGTGGGAGAGGCCTCATGTTTGGCTTGGGCCTGAGTGGCTGGAAGGACAAGATTCCATTGACTGAGATGGGAGCAGCTGTGGAAGGAGCCACTTCAAAAAGAACTTTCCATGTCCATTTCCTTCTGAATCCCTGGCTACCCCAAAGTAGGGATTAAGACTTGAGCAGTTCCATGATTTGCCCGGGTTTCTCGGCTGGAAGGTAATAGAGCCAGGGCCAGAAGCCATATGTGCATCCTAGGGTTTGGAATTTTATCTCATTTATTCAATCAACAAACATTTCTGGAGCACCTCCTGTGTGCCAGGCTGATGGAGGAGGCCGTGTCAGCCAATGATCATGGCAATGGTTACCTTACATCGGCATGAGCAGTGGTGAGGAGAAGGCAAGGGAGCTCTAGGAGCCAGTAACAGGCAGGAGGGAAGGGTGCTGCGGGGCCAGAGAGGGCTTCCTGGAGGAGGAGAACATGACATACAAGGACCACAAGGGACCACAGGTTCCCAGAGGATGACTACCTGTTGGGAAGTTGCAGAATCTTTTGTTTTGTTTTGTTTAAGTGTTAATAATTGAGATATAGAAGCTGAGCCTGGTGGTACATGCCTGTAGTCCCAGCTATTCAGAAGGCCAAAGTGAGAGGATCCTTTGAGGCCAGGAGTTCAAGAGCAGCCTGGGCAACATAATGAGACCCCCATCTCTACAACAGTTAAAAAACTGGCCGAAGGCCGGGCACGGTGGCGCAAGCCTGTAATCTCAGCACTTTGGGAGGCCGAGACGGGCGGATCACGAGGTCAGGAGATCGAGACCATCCTGGCTAACCCGGTGAAACCCTGTCTCTACTAAAAAATACAAAAAACTAGCCAGGCGAGGTGGCGGGCGCCTGTGGTCCCAGCTGCTTGGGAGGCTGAGGCAGGAGAATGGCGTGAACCCGGGAGGCAGAGCTTGCAGTGAGCCGAGATCGTGCCACTGCACTCCAATCTGGGTGACAGAGCGAGACTCCATCTCAAAAAAAAAAAACAAAAACAAAAAACTGGCCGGGCGTGGTGCCTCACACCTGTAATCCCAGCACTTTGGGAGGCCGAAGCAGGCGGATCATGAGGTCAGGAGATCAAGACCATCCTGGCTAACACAGTGAAACCCCATCTCTACTAAAAAATATAAAAAATTAGCCGGGCGTGGTGGCAGGCGCCTGTAGTCCCAGCTACTTGGGAGGCTGAGGCAGGAAAGTGGCATGAACCCAGGAGGTGGAGCTTGCAGTGAGCCAAGATCGTGCCGCTGCACTCCAGCCTGGGGGACAGAGCAAGACTCTGTCTCAAAAAAAAAAAAAAAAAAAAAAAACCTAACTTGATGTAGTAGCTCATGCCTGTAGTCCCAACTACTTTTGAGGCTGAGGCAGGAGGATCCCTTGAACCCAAGAATTTGAGGCCAGGCCTGGGCAACATAGCAAGACTCCATCTCTAAAGAAAAAAAAAGAATTGAGATATAATTCATGTACCATACAACTCACCCATTATATAGTTAATGGCTTTTAGTATATTTACAGGGTTGTGTATCTGTCATCACAATCTGGTTTTGAGCATTTTCGTTACCTCCAAAAAGAAACCCCACACTCCTTAGCTGTCACCTCCTCTCAGTCCCTGTCCCCACACCAGGAAGCCTGAGGCAGCCCAGATCTACTTTCCATCTGTGCAGTGGCACCTGTTCTGGATATTTCACTGAAATGGAATAATGCCATGTGCTGTGTTCTGTGTCTGGCCTCTTCTACTTAGCATCACGTTTCAAAGTTCATCCACATTGGAAGTTGCAGAATCTTTAACAGCATCACAGACGGCCCGGACCCAAGAGACTGTATAATGGTGCTTCCTGACCATTATAAAGAAGCGGGGCCAAGCGCAGTGGCTCATGCCTGTAATCCCATAACTTTGAAAGGCTGAGGCGGACGGATCACTTGAGGCCAGGAGTTTGAGACCAGCCTGGGCAATATAGCGACATTTCATCTCTGCAAAAAATACAAAAATTAGACAGGTGTGGTGGTGCATGCCTGTAGTCCCAGTTACTCAGGAGGCTGAGGCAGGAGGGTCGCTTGAGCCCAGAAGGTCAAGGCTACAGTGAGCTATGATTGCACCACTGCACTCTAGTCTGGGCAACAGAGTAACACTCTGTCTCAAAAAATAAAAAAGAAGAAGTGAGGATCAAGGAGACTTGCTGTTCTGTCAGCAAGAGGTGGGGAATTTGAGGAGGCCTCAGGCTCCTAGGCCAGGGCCTTGGCACACCCTACTGTGCTGTGCACAGGCCGCCCCCCCCTTGGTTGCCACCTCTTTTCCTTCAGCTTTGGGCTCTGGGTGAATTTGGCTAAAAGTGACAACTCGGTCAGGAACGCATCTTCTCAAACACCGGTCTTTCCCGCCCTGGAAATTTTCACACCTCATGGTGAATCTTGAAATATTTTATACATCTTCGAGAATTTGTGTCTACTGACTTAGAATGTAGTGAAGTTTGTATTTCTTTTCCTGCTCCTTAACACTTTTATTCAGATGGCTATGCCTGTTTTTCTTGGTTTGGTGACGTTCTCCCTGGGGGAGGCTGCATCGTCCTGGAGTCAGGTGCCTGGGTTGGAGGCCCTGCCCTGCCTCGTCCTGGGTGTGGGGTTGTTGAAGCTCTCTGTGCCTTGGATGCTTCCTTTGGAAAATAGAGATGACATTGTAGGGCTGTGGCGGAAAGGAAATGAGGTAAAGCCTGTTACAGGTTTGGCACTGAGTAGATGCTGGAGGTTTGGTTCTTGATCAGATGCTCAGGAGAGATGGCGAGGCCTTTCAGGCCCCTGAGATAGCGAGGGGAGAAAGGTGAGCCTCCCCCACCAGCGACTTCCCCTTTCTCCTCATTCCTCCTATCCCAGGGCCCCCTAGACCTGGACCTCTCCTCCCAGGGCTCAGATGTGGAAAGCCTGAGTTCAAATCCTGACCTACCACTCGGATTCTGTGTCCCCACGCCAGCTCGGCTTCCTCTGTGTCTCAGTTTCTTGACCTGTAAAATGGGAGGGGAGAGGGTGGAGGGTGGGCGGAGGGTGTTCCACTGAGGCCTCCAGGGCAGCCAAAAGGCTTCCGGGAGAGGGTGTGGAATAGAGGGGCCTTTTTCCTCTGCCTGGAGGACTGGTTCCTGCTGATTCGTGGGTTGTTTCTGGTTTTGGTTTTTTTGAGATGGAGTCTTACTCTGTCACCCGGGCTGGAGTGCAGTGACACCATCTCGGCTCACTGCAACCTCTGCCTCCTAGGTTCAAGTGATTCTCCTGCCTCAGCCTCCTGAGTAGCTGGGATTACAGGCGTGTGCCACCACACCCGGCTAATTTTTGTATTTTTAGTAGAGATGGGGTTTTACCATGTTGGCCAGACTGGTCTCAAACTCCTGACCTCAAGTGATCCACCCACCTCCGCCTTCCAAAGTGCTGGGATTACAGGCGTGAGCCACTGCGCCCGGCCTGGTTCCTGCTGATTTACAGATCCAGGCAGGAGCAGTGACACCTGTTCAGGGGAAGTGGGTGGAGAGGGACACCTGGCTTCCCTGTGCTCTCACACGAGATGCGCCACATGGAGGTGGTGATGCGATGCAGTGAAGGGCCTCTTAGAAGTGCCTTTGTTGGGCTTATTGGGCACATATTATGCACCAAATATTTCACCTGCACTGTCTTCTCAGTCCTCACAGTAGCCTTCAGAGGAGGTGCTCTTGTTCCCATTTGGCTGGTGGGGAAACTAAGGCTCAGAAAGGGGAAGCTGCCTCCCCGGTGTCACCCCACATGTGAGAGGCTGAGCTGGGATTTGAACTCAGGACCGCATGACTCCTGCCCCTTTCCCAACTTCCCCCATCCGGGGAAAAGGAGGAAGAAGCAAGACAGGGAAGGATTTGAGCCTTTGGAACCCAGCTTCCTGGCTGCTGTGGGGATTCTGTGGGTGGTGGGAAAGGCATTGTAAATATGCATGACATGCAGATTTGCCTCTAAAAAAACAATGTGGGTGCGCACATGAGCTGGGATGCCAGGGTGCTTTGGAAAATGTAGTGTTGTGCAAACACTTGGGTTTCTATGACCACTGTTCCATGTTGTCTCCTTCCCTCGTGTCCCCAGGGCCAGTCCAAGGGTCTCAGGTGGAGGGCTTACCTCCAGCACCTCCTAATCACCATTCTTCCCCATTCCTGCAGGCACCCGTGCCTCCCCTCTGCCAGGAACCTTGGGGCCCTGTGTGTGACCTGGACCTGGTGACCCCCGGGCGGTGGCAGAGCCCCTGTCCCGAGCTGCTTCCTGCCGGCACCTCTGATCGAGTGCCTAGAGGGATGTGTGTGCCAGCCCTCGGTCCAGTGCCCGCACCTGAGCTGATGCCTGCTGGGCCCCGACAGCTTGCCGTGTTTCCTGTGCTCATAGCTCCCTGGTTGGTAAGTAACTGCGTCCGCAAGCCTGGTCTCCTCACCAGCCCCCCATGCTTGGCACAGTTGGGAAATGCCCAGCCTCACTTCCACTGGCACCCACACGCTGGCAGAGGGACCTCAGTGAGAGTTTGTATATGTCTGGGCACCATTTATAGTTCAACTGGCCTGTCTTAGCCAGTCCTCCCAACAACCAGGAGGTGGGTGTGGTGATCACGCCCATTTTCCAGAGGAATCAGCCTCAGAGAGGGGAAGCCACCTGCCTGGGGTGCACAGCAAGCCCAGCTCTGTCCACCTCAAAGGCCAGCTCTTGCCACACCCAAGCAGGTGGGAGCAGGTGGTGCACATAGGCTCAGGACAGGAAGGGAGCTGTGAGCTGTGCTGAAGACCATGGAACCTCTGGGGCCCTCAGGGTGGTTTGAGGGGAGGCCATCAGAATTCTTGAATCTTGGGGGGCCCTGCATTCTTGCCCCTCTGGCCTGTTCTCCCCATGCTCCTCCAGCTCCCACCTTGCCATTGGGATGAGGTGCTGGGCCTGCCCTGTCTCTGACCATCTGTTTGGGGGTGCAACCACAGTGCCACCGCTTCACCATGCTGCTTGCATCTTTTCTTCACCTTCCACTTCCCAAGGCGCTGCTGGCATAACAGTCTAGTTCACAGATGTAGAAACAGAGGCTCAACCAGGTCAAGGGGCTTACGCGCAGGCTCACCCAGCCACCACGAAGCACTACATGGGGCCACTGGGGTAAAAATCTGCCTCTTTCTCTGGCCTTAGCTCTGCAAGGACAAAGAACAACCACTTCATTCCCCTCTGGCCAGCTAGCAGCTGGCCCCTTGCCAGGCGTACAGTGGGTACCCAGTAAATAGCTGTGGAAGGAAGGAAAGAGGGAGAGAAGGAGGGAAGCCTCTCTCACCTCCCTCCACCCGGACACCAGCAGGGCCCGAGAGCCTCCTGCCTTTTGGCCAGTGCCGGTCCCTGCTGCCCCAGATGACTTGCAGTGAACCCATGCCTTCAGCAGGGTGGCCAGCTCCTCTGGTCCCAATTCTCTCATCTGCTAGAGCCTGCCCAACTTCCCTGATGGAATGGTTATGAGAAGGGAAAAGATTCGTAAATATGTATAATATGCAAATATAATGGGATCTTTTTGTTTTATTTTTGTTAACCCATGAAGTTCACTGTAGATAATGTATGTAGAAGTGCTTCTGTGAGAACAAGGAGCTGCCCACTGGGGTGGCGCCCGCCTTATTATGACTAACCATGAAAAGGGCCCCATTAATTAGCCGCCCCCCCAACCCGTCTCCCCCGACCCAGCTCCTAGTCTGTTGTTGCAGCTACAAATAGCCATTGCTTTTGGCTGAGAAGCTGGTGCAGGAAAGGTGATAAGGACAGCTTGGTCTGAGAGCTGTGTCTGTAGGATTTAATCATTTGCAAACACTCCTTATTGTGCTCAAGGAATGCAAGGCCTCTCCAGGGACTAAATGTGTAATGAGGGCCGGCTGAATAACAACAAGCATTTCTTGAGCAATTACTATGTGTTTGGCATTGCACTAAATGCTTTGCGTTTTTCATTATTTCAGTTGAACTCCCCCCTAACCCTGTGGATGGGGAGACTGAGGCAGGGACTTGGGGGTGAGGGCTCATCTGTTATCGGCCCAGTATTTCCTGAAAATTACTGCCATCCAGTGCCCACCTCCACCCCCCGGGCCAGGCTCTGAGAACGCAGCTGAGCAGACAGCCCCTGGCGTGTGTGGCCCAGTGACGGAGAACGGGATTCCTTGGCACGAGCTGGGTGAGCAGCCGTCAGCATCGTGTGGAAAGATGGAGGCCCGGGCGGCAGCGAGGGAGGTGTTACTGCTGCTATTTTGCTAACAAGCTGGTTATTT
Source organism: Macaca mulatta (assembly GCF_049350105.2). Lineage (NCBI taxonomy): Eukaryota > Metazoa > Chordata > Mammalia > Primates > Cercopithecidae > Macaca > Macaca mulatta. The sequence continues at coordinate 89,209,629 of NC_133415.1, forward strand.
AAAGAACAGCTGAAGCCGGAGCTGGAAAATGGGATGAGGTGTCTCCAGGGCAGAGGCAGCCAGGAGTGCTGGGTCCTGAGACCGAGGGACCTGGTTGGATCACAGCAGAATGGCCACACAGTCATTTATTTATTTATTTTTATCCACTTATTAATACAGTAATGGCTGCTGGGCACGGTGGTTCAGGCCTGTAATCCCAGCACTTTGGGAGGCCGAGGTGGGTGGATTACCTGAGGTCAGGAATTCGAGACCACCCTGGCCAACATGGTGAAACCCCATCTCCACTAAAAATTCAAAAAGTAGCCAGGCGTGGTGGCAGGCTCCTGTAATCCCAGCTACTTGGGAGGCTGAGGCAGGAGAATTGCTTGAGCCCAGGAGACGGAGGTTGCAATAGCCGAGATCGTGCCACTGCACTCCAGCCTGGCCAACAGAGCCAGACTCTGTCTCAAATAATAATAATAGTAATAGTAATAATAATAATAATAATAATGGCACCATAAGGGCTGGACAAGGATTCCCTTGGTGGAGAAAAGAAGGCAAAAGATTGGGAAGGGAACCTCAGGGGGTTTCTGAGGGGCCAGCAGTGGCCTGGGTGGTGGTTACATGACTGTTTCCTTCTGATATTTTATTGCAGTAAACATTTTTGTTTTGTGCACTTTACTGTCTATATTACATATCACCGTAAAAAGGCTAAAAAAATTGTAACAATAATAGCTAACGTTTATTGAGCACTTGCTAACAGGCTGTTTGCTAAGCATTTTTTATCTTCTTGAATCCTCCTGGATTCTTTTGTTCTGCCCATTTTACAGAGGAGGAAAGTGAGGCTTGGAGAGGTAAAGCTACTTGTCGTGCTGCCAAAGAGTGGAGGAGGTTTGATGAGAAACCAGACACACTGATTTAAGCCTCATGTGCAAGGATCAGGGTCCAGGAAGTTCCCTGCAAAAGGTCGGGGGTTCCTCCATTTGTTCCTCAGACACGTCTGTGCTTCTTGTATTTTTAAGGCTTGGGAGGCCAGGCAGGTGTGTGCAGTCATAGGCAGCAGATGAGGGGCCTGGGAGTCTCCAAGGGGACAGAGCAGAGCATTTAGCTGTTTAACAAGTATCAAAGAACTGGGCGCAATGGCTCATACCTGTAATCCCAGCATTTTGGGAGGCTGAGGCAGGAAGATTGCTTGAGCCCAGGAGTTCACGATCAGCCTGGGCAGTATAGTGAAACCTCATCTCTAAAAAAAAAAAAAAAATTAAATAGCTGAGTGTGGTGGCACGTACCTGCAGTCCCAGCTACTTGGGAGGCTGAAGTGGGAAGATCACTCAAGCCCAGGAGGCAGAGGTTATGGTGAGCCGAGATTGCACCACTGCACTCTAGCCTGGGTGACAGAGTGAGACCCTGTCTCAAAAAAAAAAAAAAAAATTGTATTAAAGGATAGGAGTGGGACATTCCTAGGGACAGGCCCAAGGAGAAGGCCAAGGCATACTCAAGTCTCATCCAAAGTAATAAAAGAGTGAGGTGGGAGAATGGCTTGAGGCCAAGAGTTCAAGACCAGCCTGGGCAACATAGCAAGACCCCCTTCTCCAAAAAAATTTTTAAAAAATTAGCCAGGCATAGTGATATGTGCCGGTAGTCCCAGCTACTCAGGAGGCTGAGGTGGGAGGATCACTTGAGCCCAAAAGTTTGAGGCTGCGATGAGGTATAATCATGCCACTGTACCTTAGCCTGGGCAACAGAGCAAGACCTTGTCTCTAAATAAATAAATAAACAAATAACATTAAAAATTTTTAAAGGTAAAAAATGCCATCCAGGTGAGACAGGGTCAGACCCACCTGTGAACTCACTGGATGGGGGGCGCCAAACTGCAATTTTCTGAGGACCTGTTATGTGCTAAACACATTTGTTACCTTCTTTAATCTTCAGAACAACCTTGTGAGATTAGCAGTATTGGCCCCATTTTACAGATGAGGGGACTGAGGCCTAAGTCCACACAGACAGTGGGTAGTGGAGCTGCTCTGCCAGGCTCCATTGCCTTGTATCCTGTGCGTGCAGAGAGCCTTGCTTGGTGCCGGGGTCTCTGGTGGGGCAGGCATCTGGGCATAGATGCTCCAAGCAGCACATGGCTGGAAGTGAGTTCCAAGGCTGCTCTGTGGGGCCCTGAACTGACTCTGGGGACATGTCATGGAGCGGGGCAGTCTGCTGTCCTGACAGGGCATCTCTTCATTCATGCGTTCCAAGGACATCTCTTGAGTCTAGTCCCTGCTAGTCCACACCCTTCCTGGAGCACACAGGCTTGGGGAGGGGCAGATATTATACAGTCACCCAAAGACATAAATGGAATGAGGAGAGACTCCATTGGTGCAGTGAGGGAAATTAACATGGTGACATCATGAAGATGAACCGGTAGGAGGCCTGTGTGACATGGCACTGTCCAAGATGGCCCTCTCTAAGGAGATGGCATTTGAGCTGAGACCCGAAAGGATGATGTGGATCCAGCCATGCTGGACAGTGCTCACGTAACATCGTTGCTGTTAGCAGGACAATTGGGGACAACCCGTTTGTCCATCACCACGGGGCCAGTTAAAGCCATTTGACTGCAGCCACACAGTGGCGCCTGCTGCAGCTGTTAGAAACGGGGCCACGGAGCTAAATTTATTGTTGCATAAAGAACTTCATAGTGTGTCGTGGAGTTTTTTTTTTTTTAAAGAGGTTATAAAACAGCATGGGTAGCGTTATATCATTTCTGTAAGAATTATATGTGTTTCTGAAAACTGCACAGTGCTCTTCCTGGGAAGTGGAGGCATGGGTGAGCTTTGCTTCTTCTTTCTACTTTTCTGGATTTGGAGTCTTTCCTGAGTTTGAGGACTCATGGGGAGGAACAGAGGATTTTAGGGTTCCCACCATCTTGTCTAGGGTACTTCTTCTCTCCTGCTACCCACCTCAATGGGATAAGGCAGGGGCTGGGGAATCAGCAGATCTGGGTCATCCCTTTGACTGTGTGACCTTGGACAAGTCACTCGCCCTTTCTGAGGCTGAGTTTCCTCTTCTGCAAAACAGAGATAAGAATAGCATCAGAGGGTGGGTGTGGGCTTAAGTGAGTAGAAACATGTGGAGGGCTAGGGCAGTACCAGGGTCGCATCCCTGACGGTGTTGCTGCCGTTATGACGGTGACTGCTAAAGGTGACACCTACCGTGTGTCGCCATGTCCTGCCAGGGCTCGCCAGGCTTACCTCTCCCTCTGTCACTGGCAGTCAGACCCAGTTGGGAGACAAGGCCCACCCTGGGCCTTGTCACACTGTCAGCTTGGCTGGGCACAAGGCCAGCTGGACTTCAGGTCAGCACCACCCCACACCCTGCCTCCCTCCCCACCACCTGCCTCCCCCATTCACCTCCCTCCCCATCACGTCCCTCGCATCTGCCAGTGAGCATCCTTGCCAAATACGCTGTGATGGGGACACCCTGGCCCAGGATTTGCCTTTTTTTTTTCACAACTAGTATACCTGCCCAGGAAAACAGATACTACTTTACAGCCACTAAGAGACTTAAATCTCAGGCAGAACAATGTACACTCATGAAGTCAAACTTTCGGAATCATGGCATCTTAGTCATAAATAATCTGGCAACTGCAAACATATGCATTTTGCAAGTAAGTCCACTGCACCTTTCTTGATTGTAGTGATAAATTAGAAACGACCCAATTCTCTATTTGTGAGAGTTGGTTAAATAACTTACATCCGGCCAGACAATGCCATTCTCCACGGCTATAGAAACAGTGCTGTAAATCTCTATTTGTTGACATGGAAGCTTGTCCATGGTGCATTTTTTGGGAAAAACAGGAGGTTAAAAATTGGTGTATGTTGTGTGACATCTGGATTTGGAATATTTCCTGAATGTTAGGATTTGCAGGGAGGAACAGGATATCTACTTAGGTATCTACTGGTTGTTTTTTTTTTCACTTTTATTATGAAAAAAATATGTAAACATGTGTGCTCCTGCCTTGGGAGATGCTCAGAAGACTAGTCATTAAACTGTTGATAGTGGCTTTCTCTGGATGGTGAGATATAGGTGAGCTCTATTTTTATTTTTGTTTGTATCATTCAGAGTTTTTTCAAGTAAGGTGACAGAAAACCCACCCCAAACTAGTTTAAACAAAAATGGATTTGATTGACTTGTAACTGTAAAGTCCAGAGGTCTGATGGCTTCAGGCTCAGCTGGATCCAGGGGCTCAGGGCTGCCAGGACTTGATTTCTCTGTTTCTCAATTCGGCTCTCTCTGGGTTGTTCCCATGTTCTCATTAAGCTCTCATGTACAGGTAATAAGATGCATGTCCAAAGAAATAAGCAAAAATTCTTCCCTGATTGCTCAAACACAAGTCCCAGAACTAAGTCTTGGCTTTGATCGGTCAAATTTGTGGGATGTGCCCACCCTCAATCAATTGCTGTTGCTAAGGGGAATTTGGTGCTCTGATTGGCAGCCTGGGCCTGTGTACCACCCCCCACTAGCTGGGGGTGGAGTCAACACCACTGGAACCTCAAGAGTGGAGAATGGGGAAAAGTGGCTCCCCCAGAAGTAGATGTGGGCTATGACCTAAAGTAGACCAAATGGTGGCCAAATCCAGCAGCTCCCACCTCCCGTAATTATCTGAATTCCCCAAGATGCATGATTTTCATAATCAGAAAAAAAACAATACAACTATTGAAAGGAGTCCTGGCCAGGTGCAGTGGCTCACGCCTGTAATCCCAGCACTTTGGGAGGCCAAGGCTGGGGGGATCACCTGAGGTCAGGCAGGAGTTCAAGACCAGCCTGGCCAACAAGGAGAAACCCTGTCTCTACTAAAAATAAAAAATTAGCCCAGTGTGGTGGCCAGCGCCTGTAATCCCAGCCACTTGGGTAGCTAAGGTGGAAGAATCGCTTGAACGTGGGAGGCAGAGTTTGCAGTGAACCGAGATCATGCCACTGCACTCCAGCCTGGGTGACAGTGAGACTCCGTCTCAAAAAAAAAGAAAAAGAAAGGAGTCTCGAACCCCGATCTTATGGTCAGAAGCTCCCTGAGGCAGCCTTAGACTTTCTTGGAGTCAGAACACTGGAATCTCTGAAGTACCAGTTTCACTCAGGAGATATCAACCCTCTCTGTCCCGCAAGGGAGCTGTCCTGGCCCTCCAAATGATTGCAGTCTTTTGGGGAGAGGGGAACACATAGATTTATTTGTCTGGAATGTGAGAGGTGCTAAGGTGGATGTGCATACAGGGGCTGCGGGCATGAAAAGCCCAGCCTGGGAGCAAGGAAGAGGCTTTCTGGAGGAGGTGATACCTAAACTGAGTAGCCAACTAGAATGCTGGAAGAATGTTGTAGGCAGAAGAAACAATGTGTCGAAGTCCCTTAGCATGTGGTGGGGGTGCAACTATAGGATGAGAGGAGGCAGGCCCAGACCACAGGGGCCTTGAATGCCAGGGTAAGAACTTGGACTTGATCCTGAAGGCAGTGGGGAGCCTTTGGGGGATATTGTGGGATGAGGGAAGTGTCAGTGAGCTCACTCTGCCTTGTGTTGGGAGCATAGCCTGGAGGAGTTAGATCAAGGCCCCACATGGGGAATGAGAAAAAGGACCCAATGCCCCTCAAGGGAGCCTTAGATATCTACTGGTCTAAATTCCTTCCCATCCTGAGTCAGAATTCCTGTCCTGAGATGCCCAGCCACTGCTTGCGTAACTCCAGAGATGGGGAGCTCACTCTCCATTTTCTGCACTGCTAGTTAGAAAGCTTCTTCACAGGACCAAGTCCACAAGCCTGGCACTGCCCAAGACACTGAGGGTTGTCCCCCAAATGACCTGCTGGGAGGGCAGGCAGAAGCCTGCATTTCCAGGTCAGGTGGGTCCAAGATGAGGAAGCCCTGGATGTCTGCAAACCCTGCTGGGAGTTTGAATGCAGGGCAGAGAGAGTCCCATTGCCTTGACAGTAGAGGAAGTGTTTAGGCCTTTAGACACACATCTGCTGCTCCAGCCCATTTTCCAAATGCCCCTTGCATTTTACCCCCTTTACCCAGAAAGAAACTGAGGCTCAGAGAGGCCAAGCCGCCTACGTGACAACGCAGAGCAAGTTGGAGGCAGGGCTGGGACATGGACCCAGCCTCTCCCCCACCTTCCCCTCTGTGGCCCTGCTCCTTGTCTCCTGCCACCCTACAGGTGGGATCTGGTCACTTCATCTACTTGGGTTTGGGCAGCTTTTTTCTGGAAACTCCAGTCATTCCCAGATCATCCCCCGATTCTCTTCTAAATCCTCAAATGCTTTGTGACTGTTTTGACAGCAGCGTTTTTTGTTTCTGATATAGCAAAGTTATGACTTGCACGAGCTGCGTTTTGTGGGTCATCTCTAATACTTTATCATGCCCCATGGTCTTCATTTAGTCATTTGTCCCCACACTCCACATTTATCAGTGCCTACCATGTGCCAGGTACTGCACTAGACATGGAGCTACAAGGACGAATCAGAGCTGCCCCTTCCCAGGGGAAATTCTCAGTTCAGCCCAGGAGAGAAGCGTCTCCGTCAGCGATGACAGGTGAGGCATGAGAGATGAGAGGTAGGTGCTGATCACTCAGGGATCTCCAGGGCCAAGGCAGTTGATTCTGTTCCTCCAAGCAGTGTTGAAGGATGAATAGGGATTCTGCAGGGAGAAGCAACTGGGAGGGGCTCTCTGAAGATCTCACCTGCCTGCTGTTGAGCTGTTTGGCAGAAGGGTGTGCGAAATGGTGGGGAGACATGGGGCTAGAGAGGTCGGCCAAGGCTGGAGCTTACAAGGCCTCAACTATTGGGCTGGGGAATTTGAACTTGACCCTTAAAGTAAAAGGGAGCCAAAGGCAGGTTAGGTCTGGGTGTTGGAAAGATCCTAGCTTTGCCCAGGAGCTCAAGGCTGCAGTGAGCTATGATCCCACCATTGTACTCCACCCTGGGCAACAGAGCAACTCTCTCTCTCTCTCTCTCTCTCCCCCCGCCCCCTCCTCTCCTCTTCTCTGTCTCTCTCTGTCTCTCTCTGTCTCTCTCTGTCTCTCTCTCTCTCTCTCTCTCTCCCCCCCCCTCCTCTCCTCTTCTCTGTCTCTCTCTGTCTCTCTCTCTCTCTCTCTCTCTCTCTCTCTCTCTCCAGTGTCTCTCGATCTGTTGCCCAGGCTGGAGTTCAGTGGCAAGATCAGGGCTCACTGCAGCCTCTTAACTCCTGGGCTCAAGTGATCCTCTTGCCTTGGCCTCCTGAAGTGCTGGGATTACAGACTTGAGCTACTGTGCCCAGCAGAGACCCTATCTCTTTAAAAAAATATTTTTAAGGCCAGGCATGGTGGTTCACGCCTGTAATCCCAGCACTTTGGGAGGCCAATGCGGGTGGATCATCTGAGGTCAGTAGTTCAGTGACCAACATGGCAAAACCCCATCTCTACTGAAAAATACAAAAATTAGCTGGGTGCAGTGGCAGGCGCCTGTAATCCCAGCTACTCAGGAGGCTAAGGCAGGAGAATCACTTGAACCTGGGAGGCGGAGGTTGCAGTGAGCCGAGATCGCGCCATTGCACTCCAGCCTGGGAGACAAAGCAAGACTCTGTCTCAAAATATACATATAATTAAAAAAAATAAATAAACCAAGATCCTGGGCTGGTCTTGGGGGTGACAGCAGGTAGGACAGGACCATGAGAATGGCACAGAGGGCGTTTAGCAGGGAGAGTCAACAAGATGTGGAGACTGAGTACTGCTCAAGGGGAGAGAGTTAGGAGGCTGATGTGGGCTTGGGGGCCCTGTGGACCAGTGTTGAGGTGAATCCTGGCAAAGCCTGGGTCAGTGTCCCAGGTGGAGCACAGAGGGACCTCTTCAGAGACTTAGAGCAGCAGCCTGGTGAGGCCTCCAGGGTCCTGCGTCTCTTCCCCTTGTAGTGCCTCAGTTTTCTCCTATGTAAAGCGGAGGTGATGCTAGTGCTGCCTCAGGTGTCATGGGGAAGGTCGGAGGAGAGTGTGTCAAGGGCAGGTTCTCCACGGTGCCTGGCACATAGGAAGTGCTTGGTGACTGGAGGCTGTTCTGGTTACCACGGTCCAGGGGCAGAGGTGGGTGAGAGAGCTGGCACTGGAGCTGCAGATCCCCGCCTGGGCGGCTGTGTGAGGACCTGGAGTGTTGCCTGGAGATGGGAAACCGGAGAGGGTCTGGCTTCCTGCCTTTCCATCTCTGTTGGAGGAAGCAGGGTCTGGGTCTGGCACTCACAGGAAAAGCTCCAGGGAAGGAGATCCCAGCTTAGGCTAGGAAAACCTTTTGGATACAAAGAATTCTCTGCAGATGGGCTAGCTTGGGTGGTAGGTGGCAATCTCCTCATCACTGAGAGTGTTCAAGCGGCAGCTGCACCATAGCTTGGCAGAGTCTGTAGAGGATTTGTGATTCAGCCGATGATCTGGAAGGTCCTTTCCAGCCCAGAGAGAGTGTGATTTCAGGTCCTTCCTTCTCTGAACCTTGGTTTCCTCATCTGTAATACAAGGATAGCAGCAGCCCCCATCTTAGAGTTGATTGCAAAGTTGAAGTGAAATCATCCAAATAAAGTGCTTAACCCAGATTTGGCGCATTGCAAGCGCTCAGTGAATGGTGGCTATTATTACTGTGGTCGTTGCGCTAGATTCCTGGGAGTGTCACTCCCATCTGAGAGCCTCAGGCACCTCTGCTCATCAGGGTGCTCCTGCCTGCCTGCCCTTCGGGACCCACTTTCCGCCCTTCTCATTGCCACAGTCTCTGTCTCCAGCTCCCCCTTCAACCTCCCTGGGAGGTGGTAGGATTTTCAGACCCTTCTGGGCCCCTTTTAGCTCCCACTTGAGCAAGAGTTGGCAGGTTGGGGCGGCGGATGCCATCCGCCTCCCATATGCTTCCTGCTATTTAGAGGAAAACTCTCCCCGCGTTCCTCCAACCACATGGGCTGACATTTCCAGACAGACGCTGGAATCAGCTCTTCGGGGGATTGGCAGATAAATTTGGCCCAGGCTTTTGGGAAAATCTTCAGCCTTACTGGGGAAGCGGAGCCCAGGCTCGACGACTTCCGTCCACCCTGCTACTCCTCGGGCCTGGTCCTCTGGGGGGCTGGAGCACTGTTCTACAGCTTTGCTGATTAGGGTAAGTCTTACCAGCCCAGGCGTCCCCCAGGAGAGCCCCGCTCTGCCGGGAAGTTGCTGCTTCCAGCCTTTCACTCAAAGGCTGAGCAGGAGTTGCAAGGGGAAGCTCCTCCCCCCATGCCAAGACACCTGGGTGTTACCCTACTCAACCTGGCAGAGTAGCAGATTTGGGACGATAGATAGCCAAGCTCCGGACCACTTCCTGCCTCCGTGATTTCAGGCGACTCCACCTCTCTGAGCCTCTTTTTCTTCATCTGTAAAATGGGGATACTAGTAGGATCTATCTGATTAAAAGCCTTAGGATGGTTGGTGCCTGGCACATGCTAAATGCACGACAAATACTAGCCACTACTATTATCATCATCCTTATTACCATTATTATTTGGGCTAGAACAGCGCCTAGTGCTTAATATGGGCTCAGTAAATGTTAATGTTTTTCCCCTTCTCCTTTCCTACAGCTGTGGCTACTCAAGGAACACCAGGGCATTTCAGACTTAGCTCAGATTGGTGTAACCAGTGGCAGAAATGCAAGAATAAGGACAGGAAGAGGCTGCCACATCCAGGGTAGAATGTAGACACCAGTTCCCCCCATACACACACGCACACACATGCATGTATGCACGCATGCATGCCTGCACGCACCTGTGTCCCTAAATCTCATTCATCTCATCCGAGTCTGGAGTTCCCCTTTGCTTGGTTTTGATGGGGAAAAGGGATGAGGAAGGCCCAGCAAGGCCTGGGCTCTCTGCAGGCCTGGCTGGAGGCAGAGTCCAGGAGACGCTTGGGTGTCAGCCACAGTAGGAGGGTTCGGGGAAGCTGGAGTAGTTCTATTTGGCTGGAGTAGAAAGTGGGTGGTGGGAAGGCGTGGGAAGCAAGTTTGAGCTTCATTCAGCACCTCCTGAGTGAGCCCAAGTACCGGGCCTCGTGCCAGGGACTGGGGAAATGGTTGGAAAAGATGGGCACACTTCCTGCCCTCAACAAGCTCTGGTTCTGGGACAGGGAGGCAATGGCAAACGTGCCAGCAGTAAGCTAGCGACACTCTGGGTGACACTCAAATAGCCCCAGGTGCCGAGAGGGGACCACAGGACTGTGGTAGTGGGTACCTGCTGGAGACAGGGTGGTCAGAGAGGGCCTCTTTGTCCTCTCATGCACCCACTGGAGCTGGCCCTGCCGATGCTGGGTGGGTCAATCGGCAGGAGGCAGAGGGGGCAGCGAGAACAAAGGTTGGGAAGGTGGCTGGAGCCAGACCCTGGAGGCCTCAAGGGCCAGGCCCATGAGAGATGCTCTCGAGAAAGATTATTCTGGTGGTGGGTGCAGGACCCTGTCGGGGGGAAGAGATGGAACCAGGAGACCTGTCTGCAGAGATGGCTTGAGCACTGCTGTGCATGCTTTTGGGGCAGTTGGGGGGAATTCTGAACCAGGGAGAAGTGGATGAGCAGAGAGCATCTCACAGGGTCAGGTTCGGAGCCGAATCCTGGGACTCGAGGCACATGTGTTTTGAAAGGAGGATCTGGACCTGCATGTAGCTGGTGTGGGGTCAGGTAAGAGAGAAGATATCAGGAAAACTTAGACTCAGACCTCAGGGTAGTCAGGAAGAGTTTTAGAGGAGAGCCCAGTGCTGGTTGTGGGGAGGGGCTTCCCGGCAGCCCGGGCTGCTTTTGGGAATGACAGCACACAGGTACAGTGGGCACAGGCTTTGGCATTCGACCCAGCGGCCAATTCCAGATCTGCTTCCTTGCTCTGTGACTCTGGGAAAATCACTTGACCTCCCTAAGCCTCGCCTGTTATAATAATACCGAATCAGTTGAAATTGCATTTTGCTGCATGTAACAAAACAAGTAACATTTGTGTAAATACCCAGAAGATTATTCTTCTCATGTAACAGGAATCTCAGGGCCATGGTTCACACTTGTAATCCCAGCACTTTGGGAGGCCACAGTGGGAGAATCACTTGAGGTCGGGAATTTGAGACCAGCCTAGGCAACATAGTAAGACTCTGTCTCCCTTGAAAATTTTGACAACTAGCCAAGCATGGTGGCAGGCACCTGTAGTTTCACCTGCTCAGGGGCTGTGGTGAGAGAATCATGTGAACCCAGGAGTTCAAGGGTACAGCAAGCTGTGATCATGCCACTGCATTCCAACCTGGGCAACATAGCAAGACCCCATCTCTACAAAAAATAAAAATTAGACTAGCCTGGGCAACATGGCAAAACCCCACCTCTACAAAAAATACAAAAAAAAAAAAAAAATAGCCAGGGATGGTGGTATGTGCCTGTAGTCCCAGCTACTTGGGGGGCTGAAATGGAAGGATCACTTGAGCCCAGGAGGTCCAGGCTGCGGTGAGCTGAGATTGCACCACTGTACTCCAGCCTAGGTGACAAAGTGAGACCCTGTCTCAAAAAAAGTAAAAATAATTTTTAAAATAATAATTAGCCAGGCATGGTGGTGCATTCCTGTAGTCCAAGCTACTTGGGAGGCTGAGGCAGTGAGCCCAAGAATTCGAGGTTACAGTAAGTTATGATCATGCCACTACACTCCAGCCTGGATGAGAGAACAAGACCCTGTCTGTGTTAAAGGAGAGAGAAAGAATCTCAGAGGCAGGCAGGCAAGCCAGGGCCAGTGCAGTGATTCAAGTGAAACATCCAGGGCCCAGGCCTCTGACATCCTTAACGTGCATCTTTCATTCTCATGGCTACAAAATGGCTGCTCCTCTGCCATGTGCTGCATCTGAATTCCAGGCAGGAAAAGGAGAGTAAAGCCTGCATGCTTCGTGAGTTTCCTTTTCTTACCAGGAAAACAAAGATTTCCTGGGAGCCCCACTTAGTGGATTTTTGTATCCATCTCTTTTGCCAGATTTGATCACATGAACACCCTAGCTGCAAGGGAAGCTGATGAAGTGAATATTTCTAACTGGGCCCTTCAGTTAGGAAAAAGGGAAGAATAGCTAGCAGGATAGCTAGCATGATCCACCTTAAAGTACCCACCTCACAGGGAAAGATTATAAGAGATATTTAATGTATGTAAAATAATCGACAACCTTTCAATAAATGGTGGCTGCCTTTATTCTACTACTCTACCTGCATGTATTCATTCATTCATTCATTCAGCAAGCAAGCAAGCATATACTGTGTTCTGGGCACTGAGCACAGTACTGGGCATGACAGTGACAGTCCCTGCCCCTTTGGCACTCACAACAGATAGGGAAGATGGGCAAGGAAACAAATTCACTCACTTCAATCAGTGTCAAAACAGAGGATTTATTTTTGTCTGTGTTTTCTTACCACTGTGGTTTCTCCACCTAAAGCAATGGCTGGGACACACTAGGCACAAAATAAATAGTTATTGAATGAATGAGATGGTTCAAGAAACACTCACTAGGGGCTTAGTATGTACAAGACTCTGGATTGGTTAGAGAAAGTGGGTGATACATCATCCCTCGCTTCAGAAGAAGCAGGGAAAGAAAGTCACTTTGTGGTGGACATTGAGATGGGTGCTGGGAACCTAGCAGTGAACAAGAATGTTGTGACTCCTGCCTTCATTGAGCCCCCAGTCTGGGGGCAGAGGCACTGGAGGAGTCTAGAGTCCTGAAAACATTCTGTTCAGGTGTCCTGGGGTAAGTCCCTTCCCTCCCTGGGCTTCCATTTCCTTACTTATATGACAGGTATGATGGGTCCTGGTGGGGCTATCACTGATGTTGGTGATGACGTTGGGTGTTTCATAAGCTCTGCCCCCCTGTATGTGTAGGAGGCTGATGCAGAACTGGGATGGGGACTTCTCCTTGCCATGTTAGGAAAAGAGACACCTGTGGCAGGAATGGGAGTGGGCTGCATCTGAGCCCCTTGGAATCTCATGGGGTCCCAGGAGAGCAAAGAATCTGGGCCTTGCTTCCATCCTTGCCCACCCCAGTATCTGAGTCTGGCAGCTTATTGACAGCTGGACAGCTGGGCATGGAGCATCCAGCACTGGATGTTGGCAAGCAGTGAATGGGCTGTGCTGAGTACCCTGAGGTGAGAAGTGAGGATAATTGTAATTATGGGAGATCTGGAGGTGGAGAAGCAGCCTGGAATTTGAGGGCAGAGATCTGGTTTTGTCACTTGTTTGGCTGTGTGACCTCTGAGAGATTTCTTGGCCCATAGAAACATTGGTTTTCTTTTTCTTTTTCTGAGATAGAGTCTTGCTCTCTCTCTCAGACTGGAATGCAGTGAGGCAATCATAGCTCACTGCAGCCTTGAATACCTGGACTCAAAGAATCCTGCTGCCTTAGCCTCCTGAGTAGTGTCACTGTGCCTGGGGGGTGGGGGGGTGGGGTAGAGACTGAGTCCTGTTTGTTTTCCAAGCTAGTCTCAAACTTTTGGTCTCGAATGATCCTCCTGCCTGCCTTGGCTTAGTTTTCTTTTTCTTTCTTCTTCTTCTTCTTCTTTTTTTTTTTTTTTTTTTTTTTTTTTTTTGAGACAGAGTCTCACTCTGTCACCCAGGCTGTAGTGCAATGGCATGATCTCGGCTCACTGCAACCTCTGCCTCTTGGGTTCAAGCGATTCTTCTGCCTCAGCCTCCTGAGTAGCTGGGACTATATTCGTGCACCACCATGCCTGGCTAACTTTTGTATTTTTAGTAGAAACGGGGTTTTACCATGTTGATCAGGCTGGTCTCGAACTCCTGACCTCAAACCATTCACCCACTTCAGTCTCCCAAAGTGCTGGGATTACAGGCATGAGCCATTGCGCCTAGCTGACTTGGTTTTCTTATCAGCAAAATGATTATAATTGTCCTTGCATTGTCTACCCCTCAATATCTTGACCTAGCAGATAGTAGACACTCAACATGATAGTGATCATCATTGCTATCATTACATTGCCCTTGTTGGGAAAGGGAAATGTTTACTAAGCTGTTTACTAAGCCCTTATTATACGCCACACTTGTTGCTGGTCACAGCATCTCAATGCCCCACAACTCTGAGGAGGTGGCCTTCTTCCCCTGTATCAGAGGACACTGGTATTCTATTGTGCCCCATCTTCCCCTTTGGCTGCTTTAGAAGGAGTGAGTTGCTGGCTCTGCTGGGGTCTCCACTGAACTGAAGTCCTGAGGGTCCTTAAAAAAGGGTTCAAAGCAGCTCAAGCTGTTTACTTCGAGACTATGTGGGCAGCTAGTGATATCAGAGAGGTGGTCAGGGCAGAAATAAATCTAGCCCTCATCAAATGGGCAAGGAACCAATAAAAGATGGCCTCAGGGATGAGTGATGGAGTAGGACAGGCTGAAGGATCAGAAGTGTTTCTCCTTATTCACTGTCTTGAGAGAAGGGCAACAAGCCCAGCCCTTGAGATGAGGTGACATTGGGCTTGTCCCTTGCTGCTGCACTTGGCTGTGACACTGTATCCAGTGACCATCCATGCTTGTGTCTGAAATGAAGCCAGTAGGTAAAAAAGGGAAGGTTTGGGAGGCTCTCTTGGCCTAGGAAGGTGGGTTTTCCTAGTCAAGAACCTCCAGAAAGCCTTCCTGAGCTACCCCAATCCAAGGAACTTCACGGGGTGAGAAACGCACAGGAAAACTGGCCTCTGGAATGAAAGAGATGCAAATAGAAATAGACCTGAATAGCTTCGCAGGGCCTTACTAATTGTGGGACAGGTAACTAGCTAGGAAAAAAAAAAAAAAGAAAGAAAGAAATTTTCATTGCCACCTCAGCATGGGGGAAGGGGATTTTGACACTTTGACCTTTGAGCTGTGCTGTTCGGGGTGCGGGACACGCGTTTGCCTCTGTCCTTGGTGCTGATGTCGGGGTGTTGTCCGTGGTGCTGAAGATAGAGAGGGTAGGGATTTAGCCTGGTCCTGACGCCTGGGGGTGCTGTCCTCGGTTCTGTCTTCAGAGAGCTTTCATGTATCATTTCCAGGACTGTGGTTTTCTGGGGACCCAGCTGGGAGGTCAGAAGCTTTGGCCCTGGCATTGTGCAAATCTGAGCAATATTTGAGGTAGGATTTGAGCCTCTGTTACAATCTACCAGGCACCCTTTTAATAACTTTGGACATATTATGCCATTTATTTTTAAGCAGCAACCTACTAGGGGAGGTACTAATATTTATTCCCATGTTAGAGGTGAGCAAACTGAAGGTTAGAGAAGTTGAGTGACCTGGGGACTGTATTTCTAGCCTCAGTTTCCTCAGTCATAATAGGAAGGTCATTGGTAGTGTAACACAAACTAATGGGTGGGGCAGAGCTTTGTAAACTGATGCACAGATGTGGTGGCATTAGTCTTACACACAGAGGAAAGCATGAGTGAATTGTCAAACGCAGATACTCTTGGAATCTCATAGAACTTCCTGCAAGGTCTGAGGTTTGAGCCCAGAAAGGAAACAAGGAGGTCGGGGTGGTGGTGTGGAGGGCTCAGAGATTGTGTGGAAAAGAAGAAAGTGCCCATTTACTGTGCATCTACTGTGTGCCAGGACCTGCACTGGGCACCTGACAAACCTGGTCATTCTACCTGCATAACCACACTGGTGAAGAGCAACTGGTTTCATTTTACAGATACGGAAGTGGAAGGGGGTTACTTAGCTAGGAGGTTGTGTTGAGAAAGGCCTGGAAAACTGGAGACTTGAGTATCTAATCCTGAGTGTCATCTGGTCCAGCCCAGAACAAGGGTGTGACTTGCTGGGGGCATGCTGAGTTGGCTGCAGGACTCAGGCTGGATTTGGCTTCCTTTGGTGTCTTTCCTCTCCTAGGAATATGGCACCACCATCCTCCCCTCACCACTAGCCCCAGGAAGATGAGGAAATGCTGTTGTGTCACAAACAGGGGCTGTGTGTCAGAGACCCAAGATTCAAATCCTGGATGTGAGCTTTGTGGCCTCAAACAAGTCATCATCCCTCTCTGGGCCTCAGTTTTTCCACCTCTAGCTTAGCAGAAGAGCATTATAATCACTGCCCTGTGGATGGTTTTCAGGATCAGAAGAGACAGTCGGTTGAAAAGGGCTGGCAGGGAGTTCTTAGTAGTAGAAATAAGAGCCAGAGGAGGGAAAGACCGTCCCCCACACAAACCCCAGGAAGCACAGCAAGAAGCAAAAGCGCAAAAGGGCTTAGAACTGCTGCCGTGAGCCACCAATGCCATTTCTCAGCAGGACTAGCAGGCATGGCTAGGGCAGCACCTGGCAGCCCCAGCTGACAGACATTCCTTCGGGCAGGCAGTCTCAAGCCCCAGAGCCAAGCATCCCTGTGGGGGGTCAGTGGCTGGGCCAGCTCTGGCTGTTCCTCCACCAGCCTCCCTAATGGCTCCAAGCTGCATACGCCTCACGGGGCTGCTGTCATGCCTAATTAGGCCGTCCTCAGCCACCCTGTCTCCAGGGCCCTGTTATGGCCATCTGAGGCTCTGGACATGATTATGGTGGCTGCCCTTCACAGCTGTTTGGCTCTTGGGAGGAGGTGGCCACCTGCTCTCATGATCACCTATGGCCTAAGAGATCTGCCTCTCCACTTCAGCCCAGGAGGCTTAGCTCTGGAGCTCTGGGCCCAGAGATCTAGCTGCACCCTCCCCACACACCCTACCCTGGCTCCAAAGCCTGGCACTAAAGCAGAGTGAAGAAGAAAAGGAGAAAAAGATGGCAGGAGTGATAGGGAGAACAGGAGGGAAAGGAAGGCGGGGGCCTCAGCACCACCAACCAGCCTCCTCAGCGGAGGCTGGGATCACTTAGGAGACAAAACTCGCCTCATCCACACTCTCCCCTGAACCTTTCATCAGCCCATGCAGCCAGCAGGACACAGAACCAGAAAGCAAGCAAGCGTGACACATTGTCTGAGGTGAGAGCTTAGTGTGGGGCCAGGGTCAGGGGTCGTTGTGGGGCTCAAATCATAGGGGAGTTCCTTGCATAGCAAGGTTAGAACTTGGGGCCTTGATCTCATGTTCAGCACCTGTGAGCACAGAGCAAGCATGTTTGCTAAAGGCAGGAAGGTAGAGAGGGAGGAGGGAAAAAATGGAGAAAAGGAGGAAGGAAGGGAGGAAGGGAAGGAGGGAGAAACAAAGAAGGAAAGGATGGAGGGAAGAAGGAAGAGAAGAAAAGAGAGAGGGAGGGAGGGAGGGAGGGAAGAAAGAAGGAAATACTAAAAGTCATTCCATGTAGAGGGAACTCACAAACCCAAACCCAGAGGTAATGTTTGAACGGTTTTCTTTTTGGGTCAGGGGGAGGGGGAGACAGGGTCTCACTCTGTCACCCAGACTGGAGTGCAGTGGCGCAATCATAGCTCACTACAGCCTCGACCTCCCAGGCTCAAGTGATCCTCCCTCCTCAGCCTCCCAAGTAGCTGGGGGACTGTAGGTATGTGCCACCACACCCAGCTAATTTTTTGATTTGTTGTAGGGACGAAGTCTCACTGTGTTGCCAGGGCTGGTCTCAAACTCCTGGACTCAAGTGATCCTCCTGCTCAGCCTGAATGATTTTCTTACATAAATTATATCATAATCAATTAATCTTTGCATTTTTCTTTTTTCACTTATTTTTGAGATGTATACAAGTGCAGCTGTAGCTTGTTCATTTCTTCTGCCGAATAGTATTCCATCGTATGCTTATACCACACCCTCCTGCTGGTGGATGTTTCAGTGGTTCTGGCTTTCCACCATGAAGATCTCTGTGAATGTGCATTAGTATTTCCCTGGAAGCAGGATTTTCTGTGTTAATAAACACTGCCAAATTGCCCTCCAAGGTAATTATGCCACGTTGCACTCCTGTTAGTGATATATCTGAGTCCTCATTTCCTCAGCACCTCAGCATCAGTTGATTCATCACTCTTTAATTTTGCCAATCTGCTGGGAGAAAATATCTCATTTTCATTAGCGTCGCCTGACTATTAGAGAAGCTGAGTGTCTCCTGATGTGTTTAGTGGTCATCTGAATTTTTCTCTTCTGCAAAATGCCTGTTCATATACTTGCCCAGTTTTTTATGGGTCACATCTTTTTCTTACTAATTTGTAAAAGAGGTTTATATATGTGAATATTAATACTTGTTATGTTTGTTGCAAATATTTTCTCCAAGTTGTGTTGCTTGTCTTTTAACTTTATGTCTTCTTCATTCAGAAGTTTAAACTTTGGGGGTAGGAAAGTTTATTTTCGCCTTCGCTTGCTTTTATTTCTTTGCAACTTCTTTTAAGAAGTTTCCCCACCCAAGGTCATAAAGATATTCTAGGTCTCTTCTAAGTATTTTCATTTTATTTCCTTTTGTTTCATATTGAGATCTTTAATCAAGTTTAGGTCTTTTATCTTTGCATGCGGTGAGAAATAGGGATCTGATTTCATTTTTCTATAGCTGGCCTATTGTCCCAGCAGCATCAATTGAACGCCTTGTCCTTTTCTCACTGATTTGAAATACCATCTCTATTTTATGTTTAAGTGCCCATGTATTTATGGATCTGTTTCTGGGAACTCTGTTCTACAGTCTCATTGATCTCTTTGTCTATCTCTTTGTTTCAGTTCTACACTAATCACTGTATCTCATCATTTTTCAACAGGGACATCTTGGCATTTGGGGTACAACAATCTTTCCTTGGGTGGGACTGTCTTGTTCATTATAGGTTCTTGAGCACCCGTCATCCAGTCCTTGGCACTCAGTAGAACCCTCCCCTGAGTCAGTGTTACGAAGAAAACTACCCCAACCATTTGCAAAGTCGCCCTACGAGGGCAGTCCCTCGGCTGTTGAGAACTGCCACAGATAGCTGTATTATGTGGCTTGATATCCGGTAGGACAAGCCTCCCTGTCCCCACTTCTTGATTCTTCTTTTGTATGTTCTCTTCCCACTCTGCTTTGCTGCCAGCGGTGTAATCCATAGCATGACACTGTCAGGCACCTCTGGAGATGGGACTCCCATCAGTCAAGGCAGCCCACTCCTTTGTGTGTGTCTGTCGGGGGCCTGATTGTTAGAAAGTGCTGTCTTACACTGAGCTGAAGTCGGCCTCCGTGTGGCCCACTTCCTCCCCAGCTCCTGGAGGCCCCAGAATACATGTCCCTCCCCCGTGGCCCACCCTTCATTGACCTCGGAGAGCAGACATTTCCCCTCCACCTCGGCTCTTTTCTCCAGACTCCTAAACTCAATAACCCTGGCTCCCTCTGATGTGCGTCAAAGACTTGGCTTAGTGGCAGGCAGCATGGTGTGTTTGAGCTTGAGTCAGACACATTGAGTTAGAATTCCTGCTCACTTACCTGTTAGCTGTGTGACTCTGGGAAAGGCAGTTAACCTCTCTGTGCCTCATTTGTTAAATGGGGGTAGTAGACCCTCTACTTCAGAGGGTTGATGAGAGATGTAAATGATTCAGAGGATAAGGCCTGAGCCTGGTGCAGGTGCCCAGGAAGTGATAGCTGTTCACATTTTTCCTGCGATTATTACTCCTTCATGATGCTCCTGGTCACTGTTCCATGCCTACCCATCAGGAGAGGTGTCCAGAGCTGAAAGCAGCACCCAGATGGGCTCTGCCCAGGACAAAGACCACCATTGCATCCTCTGCCTGAGAAACTAAGATGACAGGATTTGCTGTGGTGCTGGTTGTGGGAATGACAAAGAGGAGTCAGGGCCAAGTCCAGGGTTTTGGTCTGATCCATTGTGAGGGTGGCGCCCCCATCAGTGGGAAGGAGAAGGCCGGGAAGAGCAGGTTTGCAGGGTTGGGAGTTCAGGTTTAGACATGTCAAGTTGGCGATGCCTGTTAGATATCCAAGTGGAGATGCTAAGTTGAAAATTGGATATATGAGTCTAGGGTTTGGGAGGAGGGAGGATTCCAGGCCTGATGTGTCAATGTAGGGGTCATCAGACCTTCCCAGACCTTTTCCTCTGCTATTGCACAGACGTAGTTTTATTTTGAGAGGTAGGAAAGCACAGTGGTTAAGAAGGCTTGTTCTGGAGTCAGGTGGTTCAAGTCCCAGCTCTGGTTCTTTCTCACTGTGTGTCTCTGGGACAAGTTACTTACTTTCTCTGTGCCTCTGCTTTCCCATCCACAAAATGGGTAACAGTAATGCTCATCTCTCCCTTAGAGATGTGGTGGGGATTACAGGAGATAATGAGTGATGCCAAGTCATGGGCTTACCTAAGACCTGTTGCACGCTAAGCACTCTCTATATGAACTCTAGTAATTATCATTTTTAGCTATGAATCTAAGCTGTGAAGGTTTCCTGAATGATTCTTTTGTTCCTTTTCTTCCTCTGTCTTTTTAAAAGAATTCCCCTACATAAATAAGAAAAATAAATAAGAGAACAGGAGAAAAGAAAAGAAAAGACAGAACGAGATCATTCTAGGTTAACCTTTATTAAAGGTAGGCTATAAATTTGCCTCTGAGCTTCCTAGTAGACAAAGAAAAAAAAAGAAACAAGAAGTAGCATGATTCACTGTTTCCTTGAAAGGAAAATAAGTCAATTAATTGCTCAGGTGTATGCAGAGTATCCATGTCATCAGAGCCATTCATACAGTAAGTACAGTAACAACAGGGGCTGCTGCTATGACTGTAGTCCCCAAAGGCTCTGGGGTTCAGAGGGGCCATGATTGTGGTACCCTGGAGGCCATGAGACTAAAGCATGGGTGGTGGAGGTTGGGCTCCTGGCCTCCTAATGGGGGAAACAGCCAGGACCACACCTATCCTGCTGCATGGCAGCATGGGCTCCAGGCTGAAATAGGGGCAGAGAAGTGTGCAAACTGGACCAAGGGGCAGTGAATTTCAGCTGGGAGAAGACATCACAGAGGACATCATATTTGGCATAGGACTTGAAAGCTGAGTAAGGCTCTGACTCCTGGAGATGACAATGGAGGTCATGAGTTCCCCACCAGACCCAGCCTGAGAAAGTGTCGTCCACAGCCTGTTACAGATGAAGAGAGCTTAGAGATTCAAGTTCAGCTGCACTCCCATGATAGGAGAACTGAGGCCCAGAGAAGGCAGGGCTAAACCTGGAGTCACATAGGGAGGCAGGAACCTAGCAGGCCTCAAACCCAAGCCTCCTGCCTCTCTGACCAAAGCTAGTTCCCCCTCTTCACCCCCACTACAGCTTCTTCTCTGGGTTCTGACTCGCCTCCTGCAGGGTCATTAACCACCTACTGCCTGCCACGTGGTGTCCCCCTATATTTAACTCCCACGCTGTGACTTACAGAGACCCAGAATAGCAATCCTGAGTAGGGGGGCATGCCTCTACTGTACCCCCCTCTAGTCTAACTGAACTTCTGGTTATAGCTCCCTTCTGCAGGAGAGAGCAGAGTCCTGGATCCTGGGTCTGTGTTACTGCAAGAGGAGAACTAGCTTGTCCCTAAGTAAGACTTAGTATAAGGAGTGAACTACCCACTTGAGGAATCCTAGATACACACTAAGCCCTGACCCTGGCCCCAGACTGAGCCTTGATCCCTATCCACAGACTGAGCCTTCGTCCCTGCCCCCAGACTGAGCCTTGACTTTGATCACAGACTAAACCCTGACCCTGGTCCCAGACTGAGCCCTAGGTTGAACCTTGACCCTGGCCCCATACTGGGACCTGACCTTGATCCAAGACTCAACTCTGACCTCTTCTTCAAACTGAGCCCTGACCTTGGCCCCAGACTAAGCTCTGAGCTCTGGCCTTGACCCAAATTGTTGGCAGTTGGGGACATGAATAGTTGGGAGTCCTTCTCCCCCTTTAACTGCTAGAAACTCTGCTGAGGGGCCCCACCCCCATTTAGGCCAATGACTCAGATTGTGCCCTGAGGGTTCTATCTCAGAGACTGCCCCCAACACCCTGGCCTGGTTGCGGTGGCCTGGGGACCTATAGCCATGGGTGATAGACAGAACCATTCAGGCCGCCCACTCTGACCATGAACTCCTCTGCAACCCCAAACAGGCTGCCAGCACAGCTGAAAGCTCTCCCGCCCCTTCTCCTAATTTGCCTCCTCTCTAATTCTCCAGGCCATGCGATCTGTGGTGAGGGCTGAGATATTTATAAAATCTGTGTCCTTCATGATAAAACCAGCCCCAGGGACCAGGTTCAGAGCAGCTCTATTCATCCTCTAAAGCCCCAAAAACTTCAAACGCACCCACTACAGAGGGCCCTCATCACAGTCCCACCTGTCGCCAATTGAAGTCCCAGCCCCTGCATTTCGGAACTGCCTTCTCTCTTGTGCCCAACACTGTTCCCAGCAGCCACGAACCCTGGCTGGGTGGAAGAGGCTGGGGCGCTGGAGGCTGACAATAGCTCTGCTTCCTGACTGGGTGTCTCAGATGAGTCACTACCCAGCTCTGAGCTCTGGTCCCTTTGTTTTGCAAATGGAACAGCGCCCACCCTTCACCCTCCAGTCTACAGTGCTGGGGAGTGGGATTCCATGAGGTGCAAAGAGCTCAGCCCTGGGCCTGGCAGAGGAGCTGCCGGGTGTTAATGCCATCTGCAATGCAACCAGTAACACGTGGGCAAGTGGGCAGCACCTGCCATAGCTTTCCCATAGCCTGTCCCAGTGCCTGAAGGTGCACCATCAGGGTTATCCAGATGTCTCAGTTAAATCACAGGTCACCCTTGAGGGGAGGCGGCTTAAGGCTTGTCCTTTTGGAGGAATTGCAGAGGCTCCTGGGAGCATCCTTAAACTCGCCCTGACTTCACTTGGTAGGCCTCAGGGCCTGGGTAATAGGCAGGGAGTGGCTTGGGGTCGTGTCCTGAACAGGGGAGGGTGGTCTGGTTCAGAGTGAGGCAGCAGGGATGGAAAGCCAGTGATCTGGGAGGCAGGAGCTGTTGGAGCAAGAGCCAGGGAGCCAGGGGACCTCGGCTTCCAGCTCAGGTGCTAGAGACTGCCACTAGGAGGGAGACAGGAGAGGAGTAAGTGTGTCAGAGGAGATCTGGAATTCAGCTCAAATGCGTTGAGTCTCAGCTGTCTGGCCAGCATGCAGGGGAGACAGCCAGGTGGGGTTAGAGCCTCAGGATTGCCTGTCATTCAGTCACTCATTTTTTTTGTTCTTGTTTTTTGGGGTATTTTTTGAGACCGAATCTCGCTATGTTGCCCAGGCTGGAGTGCAGTGGCGTGATCTCGGCTCACTGCAACCTCCACCTCCCGGGTTCAAGCGATTCTCCTGCCTCAGCCTCTTGAGTAGCTGGGATTATAGGCATGCACCACCACGCCCGGCTGATTTTTGTATTTTTAGTAGAGATGGGGTTTCACCATGTTGATCAGGCTACTCTTGAACTCCTGACTTCGTGATCTGCCCGCCTCGGCCTCCCAAAGTGCTGAGATTACAGGTGTGAGCCACCGCACCTGGCCCATTCACTCATTTGTTTATGCATTCATTCATTTGACAGACATTTATTAATAAGCACCTACTATGTTTCAGGCACTGTATCAGGCCCTACGCTATTGTAACAGACAGGACCCAACCTCAACTTTCCTAAGGTTCTCAGTCTGGTGGAAGAGATAGACAATAAGTAAAATAAATGAACAAATGCTGTGCTCCTGAGTGACATGGGAGTGAGGAAGGGGGTCAGGGAGGCATCTCTGAGGAGGTGACACTTGGGCTGAGTCCTGAATGAATCAAGGGAGAAGCCACACGAGGGTCTGGGCCAGAGCATTCCTGGTAGAGAGAACAGCCAGTACGACGCCCTGAGGCAGGAAAGAGGAGGCCAGATGGGCTGAGGACTGGGAAAGGGAGGCTGGGGGTGGGGGAATGGCGGGGGTAGGAATGATTAGGAAGGAATCATGTGGCCTTCATGAGGGGTTTGGCTTTGGTCAAGAGCTCAGGGGTGAGACTAGGGTGGGACTGGAGAACTGGGAGTCATTAGGGCAGAAGGGATGGAAGGAGTGATTCAAATCCCAGGGGATGAGGTGCATGGGGAGGCGACTGAATGGGAACACAGACCTGACCGAGAGCCTGAGCAAGACTGGAAGTGCCTCCTTAGCCTGGAGTGAGAGAGGCCTGGGTGAGAACCAACCCCTGCACTCCCTCGCCGTTTGACCTAGGGTCTCCTCTTTGCTGGGCCTCAGCTTCCTCATCTGGTAAATAACGAAATTGATCCCTGTCCCTCAGCTGCTAACTTATGAAGTTCTGGGCTCCTGGGAGACGCTCCGGGGTCTGGAAAACCAGCCTACTTGGTGAGCTGGGGAGGATGGGCTGGCCTGGATTTCTGGACTTATTTCCCCCGAGGTGTCCACACCGAGCCCCTGGGGAGCACAGGTATCCCAGCCCCAGCTGAGTATCCCAGCACAGCTTGTCCCACCCCAGCCCCTTTAGAGAGCTGAGGACCAAAGTGGGAAATTTTGGTCCCACTCTCCCCAGGTGAGAGAGGCTGACACTCTCACTTAGGAGAGAAGGAAAGAGAGGCTCCGCTCAGTCAGTGCTCTGTGCCTGCACCCTTCGTGGCACTTTAGCCATGTTGTCTTGGAATTAGATATAGATTGGGGTCTCCATTGTTCAGATGAGAAACTGAGGCTCAGAGAGGGAGGTGACCTGCCCAGAGTGGCACAGGGAGTGTGTGCATTCCAACCCTAGCCTGTGTCTCAGCCAGCCCTGGGGCAGCTGAGGAGAGGGCTCAGCGACTCATCCCTCACCTGCCCACAGTCTGCGCCCTGAGCCCTGCTGTACACACAGGGAGGTGACCTTCACTGGGCGCCCCCTCCCTCCTTCATGCCACACTGGCCTGCCTTCTAGTTCTCGGAACCTGTGAATCTTTTTCCAGCCTCTAGGCCTTTGCAGATGCTGTCCCCTGTGCCTGGAAAATTCTCTCTCTCCCTCTCTTTCACATACACACACATATCATCCTGTCAATTCCTACTCATCCTTCAGACTTTAGGTCAGACCTCACTTTGTCCCTATGAAGTGCTCTCCTCAGCCCATCTACCCCATCTCCCAGGCTCCAGCGGCTGCTGTCACCGTTATCCGTCTGTGTGGTTAGATGTTTGTGGTCTCCCTTCCCTGACACACTGGCTGGGGCCTATCACAGAACAGGACCTGCGGAAGCATTGGCTGGATGGGTGCTGGGGACGCTGCCCTGCGACTCTGCCCTGTGGGGGTATGAGCTGCAGGGAGTACCCAGGAGCCCTGGCCCCATTGGGTGCTGTCCCGTTCCCCATTCCTGAGGTGGACTCCATGGTCCCCATCTCCCCCAGGGCGTGACGTCAGTCATTAAGTGGCTTCTGCAGTGAGCCGGGGCTGCGTGGGCTGTGGTGCGTGTGTGTGCACGTGGCCCTGGGTATATGCATGTGTGCGCACGGGCCTCTGTGAGTAATTCCAGCGGTGCTTCCCCACGCTGTCGCCATGGAGAGGCCGCCCCCACCTACCCAGCCCCAGGTGGCTGCCTCTGCCACCCTTTCCGGTCCCTCTCCCAGCCTCTCCATGACCCAGATTTGACCTGCCTTGCCTCCCACATTCACAGGCTCTGGCTTCTGGAAACTCAGGGTTCAGGGGCCTCTCCCTGAGACACACCTCTCATTCAGGATGTGCTCCAGGTTCCAGCAGTGCTTGTGGAGGCCGCGTGGAAAGAGAGGAGGCCCTGGCATGCCACTGCCTGGGTGGGCACCTGGCTCCTCCACCCAGATTGTGCAACCTGGGGATAAAAATGCCTCACCGGGAGATCAGAGGCTGTGCTGTGGCCCTCCAGGACCCTCCCTAGAGCTGCTCCTCCCCTCCTCTTTCAACCTCCCTGTCGTTCTCTCTGCTCCAGCCACACCAGCCTCCTTGCACCAATCTCTTCACCCAACACACACACACCAGCTGCACGCCCATTCCACACTCACCATTCCTCTACCAGGAATGCCCTTTCCCCAGTCATCCACAAGACCCACCAATCACTTCCGCACAAATATTGCTTTTGCAGAAAGACTTTCCTAACCCTATCGCACTTTCTTCTGCATTTCTACTGCATTCTTCTTTACCTGCTCTAATTGGCTTCCAAGAAGGTATTGTTACCTGATGTTATATTATATATTCATTTATCTGTTACCTGTCTCCCCAACTAGAATATAGGCTCTATGGGGCAAGGACTTAGTCTTCTTTGCTGCTATATCCCAGAGCTTTGAGTGCCTGGCACATAGTAGGAGCTCAGTATCCAAATATCTGTTCAATGAATGCGTGAACCTAAAGCACTTAGCCCAGAGCCCGGCCCTCAATGGTCAGCAGTGTAGCTATCACAGTCAGCACTACCTTTTTGTTTTTTTTTTTTTGTTTGTTTGTTTGTTTTGAGATGGAGTCTTGCTATGTCACCCAGGCTGGAATGCAGTGGCTCAATCTTGGCTCACTGCAACCTCCGCGTCCCGGGTTCAAGTGATTCTCCTGCCTCAGCCTCCTGAGTAGCTGGGATTATAGGCACATGCTACCACACGTGGCTAATATTTGTATTTTTAGTAGAAACAGGGTTTCGCCATGTTGGCCAGGCTGGTCTCAAACTCCTGACCTCAGGTGATCCGCCCGCCTTGGCCTCCCAAAGTCCTAGACCCGGCCAGCACTGCCATTCTTGACCCTGCTCAGAGCAGGAGTGTGGCAAACATTAGTCTGTGCTGGACGGTCACACGTATTTGATCATTTGTGGCCCTCACGATCAAGTTCATAAGAGATGCAGTTATTACTGGTCCCGTTTTCTGGATAAGGGCATGAGGCTTTAAGAAGTCCCAGAGGTCCCTGAGACTGGCTGGGCTGATGAGATTGAGGCCCAGGCCTGCCTGGTCCCAGCCTCCAAGCCCACACCAGCTCTGAGGAGCCCACCTGCACACACAGCAATCTTGGGAGTCCCATGGAAACAACATCATGGCAGTGGGGACTCTCGCCCACTGAGGAGGGAAGCACCACCTCCGGAAAGGCTGGAGCCCCAAGGTCTGGTCCGAGGTTGACATCCTCCTATTGGGTGACCTTGGGCCAGCATCTGCCCCTCAACACCACAGAAGTGCAGTGAGTGGGGTGACTCAACCGGCCTGAGTCCCTCTTCCAGGTCTGATGTTCCCACATCTAAGAGGATGATCATCCCAATGCCCTCACCCAGAACCCAGCACACACACACCACACACACACACACACACACTACACACACACACACACCACAACACACCACACACACACCACACACACACACCACACACACACCCACACACACACACCACACACACCACATACACCACACACACCACATACACCACACAACACACATTCACCACACACACACCACACACACACCCACACACACACCCACACACACACACACTACACACATCACATACACCACACACACCCTACACACCACATACACCACATACACCACACAACACACATTCACCACACACACACCACACACACACACCCACACACACACCACACACACACCCGCACACACACACCACACACACACCACACACACACAAACATCACACACACACCACACACACACCACACACCCCCCACACACACCCCCACACACACACCACACACCACACACACACCCCCACACACACCACATACACCACATACACCACACAACACACATTCACCACACACACACCACACACACACACACCACACACACACCACACACACACACCACACACACCCACACACACACACCACACACACACACCCCACACACACACACCACACACACACCATACACACCACACACACCCCCACACACACACACCACACACACACACCCCACACACACCCCCCACACACACCACACACACACACACCACACACACACCACACACACACCACACACACACACACACCACACACACACCACACACACACACCCACACACACACCACACACACACCACACACATACCCCCACACACACACACCACACACACACCCCACACACACACACCACACACATACCCCCCACACACACACCACACACACACCACACACACACCCCCCACACACACCCCACACACACACCACACACCACATACACCACACACACCACACATTCACCACACACACACACCACACACATACACACAACCCACACACACACCGCACACACCCCCACCCCCCCACACACACCCCACACACACACACCACACACACACCACACAACACACATTCACCACACACACACACCATACACACACCACACAACACACATTCACCACACACACACACCACACACACCAATGCACACCACGCACACCCCCACACACCCCACACATATACCTCACACACACACCACACACACACACCCCACACAGACCACACAACACACATTCACCACACACACCCCACACACACACAAACATCACACACACACCACACACATACACCAACGCACACCACACACACCACACACACATATACACACAACACACACACAACACGCACAAACACACCACACACACCCACACACACCCCACACATACACCTCACACACCCCACACACACACCACACACACCACACACACCACACACATACACCACATACACACCACACATACCACACCACACACAACCACACACCACACACATCACACACACACCACACACCACACACACCACACCACACGCACACCACGCACACCTCGCACACCACACACACCCCGCACACACCACACACACCCCACATACACCCCACACACACCCCACACACACCACACACACACACCACACACACACCACAGGCACAAACTACACACACACCACACCACACACACACAAACACCACACAGACACACACACCAGACACACACACACATACACCACACACACGCACACATACCACACACACCATACACACCACACACACCACATACACACACCACACACACACACCAGACACACGCACACACACCACACACACGCACACACCACACACACACGCAACACACCACACACTACACACCACACACACACCACACATCAGACACACACACCACACACACACAACACACAACACACACAGATGCGTGCACACACATGCACACACACCACAGACACCACACACACCAAACGCGCACACCACATACACTACACACCACACACACACCACACGCACACCACATACACATACACACAGGCGTGCACACACATACCACAGACATACACACACACCACATACACACACCCACATACATACACCCACACACCCACATACACACACACATACACATACACACCCACATACACACATACACATACACACATACACCACATACACACACACCCCACATACACACACACCCCCCATACACCCCACATACACGCACACACACCACACACACCTCACATACACACTACATACACACACCACATTCACACACACACAGACCACATACACACACCCAACACACACACACCACACACACACACACCACATACACACACACCACATACACACTACATATACCATGAGGGATAGATGGAACTTTTCATCTTCCTCTGGGGGTGATTCCAGGGGCCTATTGACTTCTCACCCTGAAGGCAGCCTTACTTAGCCTCAGTTTCTCCATCTATAAAACACGGACCATAACGAGCCCTGCCTGCCCTCTGAGGTCGGTTGCATTCAAATGATTCAGAAGAGGGAGAGTGGTTTTTGAGAGCTGTGCGCTTTTAAAGAGTGACAACCCACCCTGGAACAGGAAGCTGACCTGTGCCCAGGGAGGAGTCTCTGGGAAGAAAAACCTTGGGGCGCCTAAGTTGCAGAGGAAGAACCATCTTTATTCCCATATTCCAGGCAAGTAAGCTGAGGCTTAGATTTGGGACATGATTATCTCTAAGTGGTATGGAGCTGGTAACAAAAACATCAGTGGGGAGGAAGGTCCCTAAGAGGAAGGGCAGGTTCCCTTAACAGACATGCCTGACCTTGTAAGTTTCCCTGGGGCAGCCCTGTACTCCCTTGCCATGGGGGTAAGGACCAGTACACACGGACTTGCCTGAGAGCTTGTTAGAAAATGTAAGTTCTGGGGTCTCACTCCATTTAGACTCGGGTAAGTCCTAATTCAGGGGTTCTGGGAACCCAACTTGAGAAACCAAAACTATTCTATCCAGAGCATGCATTCAACTGACATTCACTAACAACCCTCCCGTGTCACGCCCTGGCCAGCCTGCAGGACCCAGAGATACTCCCCAGAGACCTAAGGGTGGTATATGTGGAAACTGGCAGGCACTCCCGCCCTTCTCCCTTCTTTGGATTTATTTTGGTGTTTCTTTTCTAACTTTTGGAGTTATCATATTACTTTTCAGTCTGTTTTTTCTTTTTCTTTTTTTTAATATAAGCACTGAAGACTATATGTGTCTCTAGATACAGCTTTAGCTGCATCCCACAAATTTTGATCTATTGTATTTTCATTATCATTCATTTCTAAGTCTTTTCTTATTTTCCTTTTGGTTTTTCTTCAGCCCATGAGTTATTTCGAAATAGCAGTTTTTAAAATTTCAAACATATGGGGTCATTTTCAGTTATCTTTTGTTACAGCATTGTTTCCTTGGTATTTGCTGAGATTTGCTTTGTAGCTTAAAACTTGGCAGAGTAGGCCAGGCGTGGTGGCTCACACCTGTAACCCCAGCACTTTGGGAGGACAAGGCAGGTGGATCACCTGAGGTCAGGAGTTCAAGACTAGCCTGGCCAACATGGTGAAACCCTGTCTCTACCAAAATACAAAAATTAGCCAGATATGGTGGCGGGCATCTGTAATCCCAGCTACTCAGGAGGCTGAAGCAGGAGAATCGCTTGAACCCGGGAGGCAGAGGTTGCGGTGAGCTAAGATTGTGCCACTGCACTCCAGCCTGGGCAACAAAAAAACTTTGCCAGTTTTTGTAAATGTTACATATATGTTTGAAAAAACACATATTTGCTAATTTGGGGGTTCAAAATTCTCTCTGTTCTTGATGTCCAGTGACAACTCTGGTGTGTTAGAGAGAACCAAGGGCTGTGGGACCCAAGAGGAGATTCCTGATCCAGTCTGTGTGTCTCAGGGAAGGCCTTCTGGAGGTCCTACTTAAAAATGTAAGCGTTAGGCTAGGAGGCGAGATGGGAAAAGCATTCCACCCAGAGGGAACAGCATGGGCAAAGGCATGGAGGTATGGAGTAACTCTTGGCAAAAATGGAAACACTGATAAAATTTGCTAGGAATCAGGGTGAGGTAAGATCAGTCTGGTGGAGGTGGTGGGGTCAAAGGAGTGATGTTTATTAGAGAAGATATTACCAACACAGCCATAGAAAAGAGTACATCAGGTGGCAGGAGCTGTGGAAGCAATAATACCAGCCAAGATCCCTTAAACTCTTATTGCTTGCTAGACACTATGCTAAATGTTCTATGTGATTGCCTCGTTTAACCCCCTTTAACAGCTCTGTGAGATAGATACCATTACCTCCATTTATAGATGAGGAAATGGAAACCAGAGAGGTTGAGTAACCTGCCCAAGGTCACACAGCTCCAAATGGTAGAGTCAGGATTTGAAGTCAGCCAGATACAGTCTGACTCTAGCTCCCACATTCTCAGCCACTATGCTGTGGTTCCTGGGTATGATGGGAGTTGCTGGGGAATAACGTGTGGCTGGCTGTGACTGGAGCTTGGATTACCTGAGACACAGCAAGGCTAAAAAGCACAGGCTAGCCAGGCGCGGTGGCTCATGCCTGTAATCCCAACACTTTGGGAGGCTGAGGCAGGCGGATCACTTGAGGTCAGCAGTTCAAGACCAGTCTGGGCAACAAGGCAAAACCCCATGTCTACCAAAAATAGAAAAATTAGCTGGGCATGGTGGTGCATGTCTGTAGTCCCAGCTACTTGGGAGCCTGAGGCACAAGAATTGCTTGAACCCAGGAGGCGGAGGTTGCAGTGAGCCAGGAGGTTGCTGGAGGTTGCACTCCAGCCTGGGCAACAGAGTGAGACTCTGTCTCAAAAAATAAACAACAACCAAGAAAAAAAAAAAAAAGATGGAAAAAAAACATAAAAAGCACAGGCTGGACAAGATGAGGGCTTTACATTCAAGAGAATTGGGTTCCAGTGCTGACTACTTCCTAGCTCTGTGACCTTGGGCAAGTCACTTCCACCTGAAGAGGCTTGGTTTCCTTATCTATAAAATGGGACCCATACCCTTGCTCTGCCTGCCTCACATTCTGTGTAAGAAAAAATAAGATTATGCCTGCTTTGCAATCTCTGAAGTTCTCTGCCTGTGTCTGTCATTATTGGACCAACCCAGAGAGAGCTGGGAATGGCCAGCCAAGGGACAGAGCTGTCTGCTGCCAGCACTAGGGAGCTATGGGTGGGCCTTGAGCTGGGGAGTGGCAGGGAAGCCTGGAGCCTTATGAAAGTGAAACTAAAGAACCTCACAGACCCTACAGTTAGCTCTGTCAAATTCTGTAAGTATTTGGAAGAGTTGAATGAGTTTCAAGTTTCAGCTCATAAGCTAATTCCAGTGGGTTGCATAGAGTGCAGATTCGAGGATTCTAGGCCTTATCCCATCAGTGAGAAAGTGAGGTTTCCATTAGTTATGTCTGCCACAGGTGCAGGAAATAGAGCTGGTGGTGAGCTCTGAATCTGCTAGTCAGGCTGTAGTCCCGAGGCTCTCAAGGGCAAAGCAGCGCCTCCCAGTGGCTATTTTTGTTACCACAGTAACTGAGCAGGGGCTACTAGCGTTTAGAGGGCAGGAAACTGGTAACGTTCAGGCCAAACTTTCACAGTGAAGAATTGTCCCAGCTGCGTTCCATGTGACTTTCAAATGTCCTGCCAGCCATTCCTGTAGACAAAAATAACCAAACCGAAACAAACAAACAAAAAAACCTATTTGTAACTCCCTGATCCTGGACCCTCACTGTATTTCGTATACAAGCATGAAGTACTTTTTTACCCCGTTTTAATATACCAGGAATGTAAATGTCATGAGTGCCAAAGAATGCATGTGCTTCTTCTGTTGGTTCAGAATATTACCAAGAGTTGGTCACCATTTTAGAAGGATCATCCCTCTAGCTTGTGGTACCAGTGATATTTGAGCAGCTGATTCAACAGCACATCTTTCTCTGTCTGCATTTGTAACTGTCACGGATTCTGCGTGTAGGTGCTGGCATCCGATTCCCTCATTATGCCTTCTTGACGAGTTGTATCCCAGCATTGTGCTTTACAATATGAGTCGTATTATAAATTACTTTCCTTTCACTTCTCCTTTATATTTCAGTTAGGGCATTGCATGTTTTTAAATTATGTGTGCAGGTAGGTAATATGATCTATGAATTTTATTTCAGGAGAATAAAAGGGGACATTACAAAATATTTTCTATAAAAATGGCATTTGGGGTCTGAGGGGGTTGGGTGGGCGTGGGAACGCTGCAGCCCAACTCCTTCCTTTCTGATGGGGAAACTGAGGCTAGGGGTTAGGGAAGAGGCTTGCCTTTGTTCGTATGGAAAGTGGGAGGCAGAACTTGAAACGTATACTTTAGGAAGATCTGTTGCACTCTGGAGTGGGGGGAATCTGGGGGCAGGAGACCAATGACGTGCCTGGTACAGGAGAATAGGAGTGAGAGGAGGGGCTGCCTTTGGCAATGGCGATGAAAACCAGGTGCAGAGTTTCGAGATGTTTTGGAGGCCACCAGGCAGCTGTCATTGGGCGCTGAGGGGCCAGGGGGGAATGGGAGGTGAGGGTCAATGTGCTTTCTTGAGGAATCCCTCCCTTTGCCGGAAGAACTGGCTTTCTGTGGCTGGGAACCTCAGAGGAAATCAGGCCATCCCACAGAGTGGCCAGTCAGACTCCTCCTGCCACCGCCACCCCACACCCAACACACACACACACACTGCCCAGCAACCAGAGGCCCAACCTGGCCCTGGCCAATTGGGCAGCCTGAGGCCAAAACAGCACCCATCCAATCCTGGGCGGCAGAGGCTGCCGCTCCCTGAGAAAATGATGTGCCTATTCCGAGAAACCAAATATCCTACAATGAATCCAATTAGATTTCATAGGCACATGAAAACGCGATCCATCTTAAATGTCCTCTGCAAACCTCCAGCCACAGATAAATATTTTATTCCATTCCAAGCAGTCCCAGGCAGAATATCAATTAGCCTCCAGCTGCCTCCCTGGTGGGTCCAGACAGTCCTGGCTGAGGAGGGGCTCTGAACTGAGAGGCAAGCGACCAGTCTTTGTGACGTGCTGCTGCTTAGCCCTGGTGTCACCCCAAGCAGGTCGCTTTTCCCTCCCAGGCTGTGTGGCCTCACTTTCAGAATGGGTTTGCAACATCACCCTTCCTGCTTCTCCCCCGATGCCCTAGTGCTGAGCAAGGAAGTTCATGTTCATTCATCTGACAAAGAGTCCCTGAGCAGCTGCTGGGTGGAGCATCGTGGTTAGCGCTGGGGACACAGCCTTGAATAAGACAGGTCAGTCTCTCCCCTCTGGCAGAGCTCACAATCTGGGAAGAGGGCAGCAAAAATGAGCACATAAATGAAGACCACTTTTGACAGAGATGAGTTTTACAAAACACACAGGCTGCTGTGATAGAGAAAAAGAGGGAGCACCCACTGTAGACTGAAGAATCAGGGAAGGCCTCCCTGAGGAGGTGATGTCTGTGCCAAGATCTGAATTGGGAAAAGTATTCGAGAAAGAGGTACAGCCAGTGTGCAGGCCCTGAGGCAGGAAAGTGCTTGGTGAGTTGAAGGATCAGGAAAACCAGTGTGGCTGGAGCCAAGGGAGTGACTGGGAGTGAGGTGTGAGAAAAAGCTGGAGACAGTGGCAGGGCCAGGGTTGGGGGTGTTGGTTCGTGCTACATCTCTGTTCAGTAGATGAATTGTGAAACCATTCACAACTGCAAATGAGCAGGGCCAGGAAGACACATGTCATGCCAATGGGAGGGCCACCAAGTCAGTGCAAATGCAAACCTGGCCCCAGGTTCCCTGCCAGGGTTCTACTGATGGGAATAGGCTGACAAAAAGGAACTTGCTGTTACTCAGGATATCCCTTAACCTGGTCAGAGTCATTTGGGGTTCAAATCTCATCTCCACCACTTACCAACTGGGCAAGTCACTTTGCTTCTCTGGACTCAGTTTCTTTCTCTATGAATGAAAAAAAAGGCATAATCTCATCTACACTTCGGGTTTGTTAAATGGGCTAATGTGTGTCAAGCGTCTAGTGGATCATGTGTGCCTAATGAATGAAACAGTTGCTGTTACTCCTGCGATCATCATCATTACAGTAATTCAGGCAGTGGCTCATACATAATCCCAGCACTTTGGGAGGTCAAGATGGGAGGACTGCTTGAACCCAGGAGTTCAAGACCAGCCTGGGCAACACAGTGAGACCCTGTCTCTACAAACTATTAAAAAATTAACTGGACATGACGGTGCATGCCAGTAGTCCAGCTACTTGGGAGGCTGAGGCAGGAGGATTTCTCGAGCCCAGGAATTCCAAGCTGTGGTGGCTATCATCACAAACTCCAGCCTGGGTGATACGGCGAGACCCTGCCTCGTAAAAAAAAAAAAAAAAAATTATTAAATACAGTAATTCATTTACTCCTCTTAGTCACCCTCTGTTACTACCTTCATCTTAACAGTGGCTCAGAGAGGGGAAGAAACATACTCAAAGTTCAAACAGATGGTGGAGGAATTGGGATTTTAGCCTGGGTGTGTTGGATTCTATAGCTGGTATTACTTCCTCTTTGCCACTCAACTCTGTGATAATCTAGAACATGGCTTAAAGAGAGCACAGAGTGGGTAGAAACCTGGAGCCTTGTCCTCTGAGAAAAGAGGACAGAAAGAGGGGTGGATTTGCCCAGGGCTGTGTAGCTGGCGGAAGAAGAGATGGCCAGAGGGGATGTGTCTTAGTCCATTTTGTGTTGCTGTCCATTTTGTGCTGCTGTGGAATACCACAGGTTGGGTAATATATAATGAACAGAAATGAATCGGCTCACAGTTCTGTAGGCTGGGAAGTCCAAGATCAAGGTGGTGGCATCTGGCGAGGGCCTTCTTGCTATGTCATACATGGTGGAAGGCATCACATGGCAGAAAGTCAAAGACAGAGAGAGAAACGATGGAAAGAGGAGGTGAACCCACTCCTGCAATATCATTCATGAGGCAGAGCCTTTATGACCTAAACACATCTTAAAAGTCCTACCTCCCAAGACTGTCACAATGGCAATTAAATTTCAACATGAATTTTAGAGAGGACAAACATTCAAACCATAGCAGGATGCAATCCCTGTGTGGCCAGCCAAGGGCAAAGGGAGCTTGTGTTACCTATCATCCCAGAGGGCAAAGCTGGGGCCAAAGAAGAAACCTCAAGGAGACAGATAGTCTGAGCTGCTCAGTGGTAGAACGACTGCTTTGTGAGGTAGTGGTTTACCCATCTCTGGAAGTATACAAGCAAACTCAACGTGTTTCCAGAGGAAATTTGTATTGCTTATCTATTCCTGCAAAACAACTTTAGCAGCCTAAAACAACACTAAACACATGTTATCACACAGTTTCTGTGGATCGAGAATTTAGGACCAGCTTAGCTAGGTGGTGTTGGCTCAGGGATCTCTCATTAGGTTGCAGTCAGGATGTCAGCTAGGGCTGAAGCCATCTGAAGGCTTGACTGGGGCTGGAAGATTTGCTTCCAAGCTCACTTATAGGGCTGATGGCAGGAGGCCACATAGACCATTCCATAGGGCTGCTTGAATGCCTTTGTAACACAGTAGATGTCTTCCCCCAGAGCAAGAGATCCAAAACAGCAAGTTGGAAACTACAGTATCTTTTATAATCTAGCTCTGAATGTCACATGCTGTCATTTCCACAATATCCTATTAGTTACCCGGGTCAACCCTAGTCAGTATGGGAGGAGACTGACCATTCAAGGCTGTGAATACTAGGAGACGAGACTCATCAGGGGACACCTTGGAGGCTGGCTATCACAAATTGACTGTACCTTCCAGTGTCAGGTGTCCCCTCTAAACCTCAGTTTCCCCATCTGTACAATGGAGGTTGGATTTGGTGATTCCTAAGAGTTCCTGTAGGGACCTGTGGTAGGGTGAACTCAGGGTCAGTGTGTCAGAGCAGCTGCAGAGCCCCAGGTGGTGGAACTCAGGGGCAGGGCATGCCAGAGGGGGACATAGAGGCCTGTGGTTACCCCCAAAGTCCCTGAGAGGCACCAATGCAGGCTGCAGGCTGCAGGCTGTTCCCCTGGAAGGTACCATCCCCAGGCACTAGACCACCTCGTTGTAAAGGAGGCGTCTCGAGCAGATAGGCTGCAACTGTCACATCCCTCCACTCCTGAGAAATCCCACATAGATCCGATCCTATTTCATCCATCTCGCCTTCCAGCGAGCTTTTTCTGAAAGCTCCTCTATGAGAGACTGTGTATGAGGGGGTGGAGTGGAATGCAGTGAGCAGAGAGGATGGGCACGCATAGATGGTGTTTCTGTGTGTGACGTCAGTCTTCCCCACAAGACAGCTCTCTTAGCGAGCACTGGCCTAGCCCATGGGAGATGTTTACAAATATTTGTTTGATGGATGAATGAATGAATGAAGCAGAAACAAAAATGAGTAAGCTGCCATTGCAGCTTGTGCAGAGCCCACCAGTCCCATGGGGACCCTCATTCCAGTACAGAGTCCAGATGATCTAGCAGCCTCTGCACGGTTCGGAGCCTCCTGGAGGGAGGCAGCTGTGGCCGAGAGGGTAGTTGAGAAGCAGGTCAGGGAGGGCCTCTGGAGGAGGTGGTGTGTGCACTGGGCCTTGCTGCAGACCCGGGGGAGGAGAAGGCCAATCAAGGCAGAGGAAACACACAAACAGCCAGGAGGGAGTGTATCCTGGGAAGAGTGAATGGTGTGGGCTGGAGATGCTGCCACAGAAGTGGGCAAGGGCAGGTTGCCAAAGGCCTTGAATACCAGGGAAGCAGGGCAGCCTGGGGAGGCCCTTTAGTCAAGGAAGAGGAGGTTGGAGTCAGGAAGATGTGGACAGTGGTTAAGAGTATGGACTCTGGGCCGGGCGCGGTGGCTCAAGCCTGTAATCCCAGCACTTTGGGAGGCCGAGACGGGCGGATCACGAGGTCAGGAGATCGAGACCATCCTGGCTAACACGATGAAACCCCGTCTCTACTAAAAAATACAAAAAACTAGCCGGGCGAGGTGGCGGGCGCCTGTAGTCCCAGCTACTCGGGAGGCTGAGGCAGGAGAATGGCGTAAACCCGGGAGGCGGAGCTTGCAGCGAGCTGAGATCCGGCCACTGCACTCCAGCCTGGGCGACAGAGCGAGACTCCATCTCAAAAAAAAAAAAAAAAAAAAAAAAAAAAAAGAGTATGGACTCTGGACTTAGACGGCCTGGGTTCAAATCCCATCTCCGTGACTAAGGCAAGTTACTTATTCTCAGTGTCTCAGTCTCCTCGCCAGCAAAATGGAGATGTTGCTAGCAGCCAACTGTCTCAAGGGGCTGTTGAGGGTGAAAGTGAGTTAACATACGTAAGGTGCTTAGAACAGAGTCTGATACATCATGAGGCAGTGTAAGTGTTAGTTATTCTAAATATTATATACACATGCGAGGGAGGCTGGGACGTTTCTGGCAGACCACATGAGAAATTCCAGGGAGTACACATGGGGCGCCTTGGTGGGAGGGAGACTTACTATTCTTTGAACACATCCTAGGCGTGTGCTATTTTAATAATGATGGTGGATGGGGCAGGGAGGCTGGAGCGGGCTGGGGACTGGTTGGGCCAGAGCTGATAGGATCCAACCATGCAGAGAACGTGGGGAGGGGAGCCAGCACTGGGTTAGGGTGTTGGGCACTGCCACCATAGAAGGACCTGGTGCCTGTTAAATGGGGAGTTGGGGAGAGAGTGGAGTGAGGGCACCCCAATGGTTACACACCTATGTTAGGACATCCAGGCCTACATGGACTCCAGGCTGAGGACCTCCAGAAAGGGGAGACCAAGAAACCATGCCAGGCTGGTCCCTGAGAGCAGGGCCCAAGGTAAGAGCAGCCCCTGGGGTGCAGCGATGCTTCTTCAAAGGTGCTGAGGCAGTGATCCAAGGAAAGTATTGGTGCCACCGGGAGTCTGGAGCTGCGGGCTCCAACTGCGACATTTGCTGTTGGAAGTTGGGGCCATAAGGAGAGCATTCAGCCCCCTGTTCCACCCATTCAGCCCCTCTCCTTGGTGGGGAGTTGGGTGGCAGTGAAAAATTCACCCTTGAAGGCCGGGCGTGGTGGCTCACGCCTGTAATCCCAGCACTTTGGGAGGCCAAGGCGGGTGGATCACGAGGTCAGGAGATTGAGACCATCCTGGCTAACACAGTGAAACCCCATCTCTACTAAAAATACAAAAAATTAGCCGGGCATGGTGGTGGGCACCTCTAGTCCCAGCTACTCGGGAGGCTGAGGCAGGAGAATTGCGGGAACCCGGGAGGCGGAGCTTGCAGTGAGCCGAGATGGCGCCACTGCACTCCAGCCTGGCGGACAGAGCAAGACTCTGTCTTTAAAAAAAAAAAAAAAAAAAAAAAAACACCCTTGAAATCATGCTGGCTGAGTCACCTCTGCTCTGCAAGGCACAGACGGTCTGCGTGTCTTGGTCACAGTGCTGGGTCTGCTCTGCAAGGCACAGACGCTCTGCATGTCTTAGTCACAGGGCTGGGAAGGGGTGACGGAGCACCTGTGGGGACCCCCAGGGGGCTGGCCGATCAGTTGTTGATGCCCCTCTTTAAAGTGGAGGTGCAGCTCATGGCAGTATGTTTGGGACCATGTTGGAACCTTGGATGGCTCCCAATGCTGGAACACAGCTTTGTAACCACAAAGTACTGTGCGCAACCCCCCTTCCCATCCCTGAGTGATGAAGGGACAGGGCGAGTCCCCTTCACCCAAGGCAGTGGGCTGGCAGACCCTG
Source organism: Macaca mulatta (assembly GCF_049350105.2). Lineage (NCBI taxonomy): Eukaryota > Metazoa > Chordata > Mammalia > Primates > Cercopithecidae > Macaca > Macaca mulatta. The sequence continues at coordinate 89,249,437 of NC_133415.1, forward strand.
GAATCCTAGACAGTGTGAGCTGTAACAGACCTTAAAGACCCCTTTTCGGCCAGGCATGGTGGTTCACGCCTGTAAACTCAGCACTTTGAGAGGCTGAGGTGGGTGGATCACAAGGTCAGGACATTGAGACCATTCTGGCTAACACGGTGAAACCCCGTCTCTACTAAAAATACAAAAAAAAAAAAAAAATTAGCCGGGCGTGGTGGTGGGTGCCTGTAGTCCCAGCTACTCAGGAGACTGAGGCAGGAGAATGGCATGAACCCGGGAGGTGGAGCTTGCAGTGAGCCGAGATCATGCCTGGGCGACACAGCGAGACTCCGTCTCAAAAAAAAAAAAGACCCCCTTTCTAGCCAACCCCCGCATTGCGTACAGAGGGAAACAGGCCCAGAGATTAACAGGGCCCAGCCTCAGATGATGTAGTGAGTTAGGGGCCCAATGAGGACCAGTCAGCAACCTCTGTGCCCGAGTTTTCTAGAGTAGGGGTGTGGGGGACAGTGGGAAGCCTGCAGGAGTCCAACAGACCCAGGTTCATATCCTAGCTCTGCAACTTACCAGAGGAGCTAGAGCCTCAGTTTCCTCATCTTTCAATCAGAAGTAATAATGCCCTTTGGGAGGTTGAGGTGGGAGGATCACTTGAGGCCAGGAGTTTGAGACCAGCCAGAGCAGCATAGCAAGAACCCTGTCTCTACAAAAAGTGAAAAAATTAGCAGGGTATTGTGGCACATGCCTGTAGTCCCAGCTCCTTGGGAGGCTGAGATTGGGGGACCTCTTGAGGCCAGAGTTTAAAGCTGCAGTGAGCCATGATTGCATTGGGGCTGGAGTACTGCTGACCTTCAGTGAATGGTATTCCCCTTTAAATTGTGATTCTAAATGGTCATTCACTTCTTCCTACATTGTTCATCCATTCATTCACCTGGCTTTTACAGCACCTGCTGTATACCAGGCTCTGAGCTGGGCATATGGTCATGACTTAGAAATGCATTTGCCCTCAAGGGGCTCACAGTGTGGGAAAGAAGACTCCAGAGTTGCTAGAGGGGTGACTCGAGCACCATGTACCCCCCAAGAGTCAGAAGAAAGGGCATTTGGGCCCAGCCACTGAGATGAATAGGAGTTCCCTTGGCAATCAAGGAAAGGGAGAACATTCCAGGTAGAAGATATGGCAACCGGCTATGGTCAGTTGAGGAGCAAGTCAGGGAGGGCCTCTGGAGGAGGTGGTGTGTATGCGGGGCCTTGCTGCAGACCCGGGGGAGGAGAAGGCCAACCAAGGTGGAGGAAACACACAACAGCCAAGAGGGAGTGTGTCCTGGGAAGAGTGAATGGCGTGGGCTGGAGATGCTGCTGCAGAAGTGGGCAGGGGCAGGTTGCCAAAGGCCTTGAATGCCAGGGAGGCAGGGCAGCCAGGGTGGCCCTTTAGTCAAGGAGGATGTGGTTGGAGTCGGGAAGATGTGGACGGTGGTTAAGAGCATGGTCTCTGGACTTAGGCAGCCTGGGTTTGAATCCCAGCAAAGTCATGGAAGTCTGGGACATCAGAATGTGTTCTGGAAGCTCCGAAGGGCCCTTTGTGTGTGGCTTCCAGGTGGGAAGCTGATGAGGAAGGAGACACGGGGATCTGGGCAAGGTTAGACTTAGGGGCCAGGCCAGGGGGCTTGGGTTTTATCTTAGTTTGGGTTTTCCTGGAGACCCTGAGACAAGGATTGTGGGGAGTTTGTTTGGTAGATAATCCCCGGAAACTATGGTAGGGGATGAGAAAGGGAAGAACAGGGAGAAGGGCAAGGATTATTATCCAGGCAGTTATCCCTGTTGACGGCTGGGCTCAGCTCCACTAGGAACCCCTGGAGGACCAAGCAGAATACACAAGGCAGAGTTATATGCACCCGAGGACTAAGCAGGCGGGATGTTTATCCACCAGCTCCCCATCCATCATTGGTTGAGAGCTGCTTCCGCAGGCATCGTCTCCCGGATATTTCCTGCTTGGCCCATGTCCAAGCTGAGCTTGTTCCTGTAGGCAGTCACAAGCATTTGCAGTAGGCATCTGCCACAGGTTTCATCCTGCCATTGCCTTTGCGGGAAGAGGGACCAGCCAGTGCCTGTGCTGGGGGAACCCTCAGAGTTAGAAGCCCCTGTGTGCTCTTTGCACAGCCTGGGCTCACCTTTCCCCAGGCGTGCAGCACTGAGGTGCCATCTGGTAACCCCCAGTCAGGTCATGCCTGCTGGGAAACCTTAGGACTCCCAGGAGCCTGCAGCTTATTATATTTTAAAATAAATTTTTACAATAGATAATATATTCACATGATTAAAATTCTAATAACTAAATGCAATGTGATATCCCCGATTGGATCCTGAAACAGAAAAAGGACATTAATGGAAAGATGAAATCCGAATAAAGTCTGGAATTTAGTTAATAGTAATGTACCAATGTTAATTTCAACAAATGAACTATTGTTATGTAAAATGTTAACATTAGAGGAAACCAGGTGAGGGTTATACAAGAACTCTCTGTACTATGTGTAACCTAGAATAATCTAAAACTATTGCCAAATAAAAGGCTTTTTTTTTTTTTTTTCGAGACAGTCTCACTCTGATGCCCAGGCTAGAGTGTGGTGGCGCCATCTTGGCTCACTGCAACTTCTACCTCCCGGATTCAAGTGATTCTCATGCCTCAGTCTTCCAAATAGCTGGGATTACAGGCATGTGCAGCCATGCCCAGCTAATTTTTTTGTATTCTTATAGTAGAGGCAGAGTTTTGGCATGTTGGTCAGGCTGGCCTCGAACTCTTAATCTCCAACTCCTGGCCTCAGCCTCCCAAAGCTGGGATGACAGGCATGAGCCACCACGCACAGCCTAAAAGACTTATTTTTTTCGTGTGTCCCAGAACTTAAAGTATAATAAAACAAATTTTTTAAGACTTATTTTTTTTTTAACTCTAAAGAAACATAGACCGGGTGCGGTGGCTCATGCCTGTAATCCTATGGGAGGCTGAGGTGGGCAGATCACCTGAGGTCGGGAGTTTGAGACCAGCCTGGCAAAACCCCATCTCTACAAAAATTACAAAAATTAGCTGGGCATGGTGATGTGCACCTGTAATCCCAGCTACTAGGGAGGCTGAGGCAGGAGAATTGCTTGAACCCGGGAGACAGAGGTTGCAGTGAGCCGAGATCACACCACTGCACTCCATCCTGGACAACAGAGCAAGACTGGCTCAAAAAAAAAAAAGAAAAGAAAGAAAGAAATGTAATAAAAAGTCCTCCTCCTACTCTTTCTTCCATCCACCCTGTTCCTGTTCCTAGTTTCTTGGGTACCATTCCACTGATAGGCAAATACGAATAATATTCTTTTGCCCCCTCTTAGAGGATTGGTAGCCACATGCTGTAGCAGATGCTGTCTGTGCCCTGCCTCTACCACCTCAAGCTCAGTTAGGTATATGCCAACCACTTCCTTCTGGAAAAATCTGCATTTCTCCAGCTGAGGGCTCTCTTTCAGCCTGCATTGGGAGGGTGGAAGTGCTGGGGTGTTCATTTCCCTAGGGGCAGCCCTCAGCCATCGCAGAAGGAAGTGGAGAATACCAACTCCCTCGCCCTTGCATGGGATAACTCTGAGATATGTGTTCTACCTGAAGTGTAGATGTGATAGTCCAATTTTGCATCACTATAAGAAATATCCGAGGCTGAGTAATGTATAAAGAAAAGAGCTTTAATTGGCTCACAGTTCTGCAAGCTATACAAGCATAGCTCCAGCATCTGCTTCTGTTGAGGGCCTCAGGAAGCTTCCAATCACGGCTGAAGGTGAATCCGTGGCAAGAGAGGGAGTGTGGGGGACAGGGGAGGTGCGTACCCTTTTAAACAACTGTATCTCTGGTGAACTACCAGAGTGAGAATTCCCTCATCACCACGGTAATAGTGCTAAGCCATTCTTGAGGGATCCGCCCCCATGATCCAAACACTGCCACCAGACCCCACCTCCAACACAGGTGACCCCATTCCACATGAGATTTGGAGGGGACAGATATCCAAACCATATCAGCAGAGTTCCCAGCAGGGTTGAGCCTGGGTATCACAGCGAGGTTGTGTAGCCTTCATTGGCTCTCCTTGTGTCCCCACCCCTACACTGTACTTCCTGGGTTCACCTCCCAAATAGATTCAAATTCTTTTTTTGTTTTGTTTTGTTTTTTGAGATGGAGTCTTGTTCTGTTGCCCAGGCTGGAGTGCAGTGGGATGATCTCGGCTCACTGCAACCTCCGCCTCCTGGGTTCAAGCAATTCTCCTGCCTCACCCTCCAAGCAGCTGGGACTACAGGCATGCGCCACCATGCCCAGCTAATTTTTGTATTTTTAGTAGAAATGGGGTTTCACTATGTTGGCCAGGCTGGTCTCAAACTCATGACCTCAGGTGATCTACCCACCTCGGCCTCCCAAAGTACTAGGATTACAGATGTGAGTCACCGCTCCTGGCATTAGATTCAAATTCTTATCTAAGGATCTGCTTCTCAGAGAACCCAAATCAAGACAGATGCCCTAACCCTGTTCTGCCCCTCGCTATTTTCACAGTACCTTTGGAGAGCTTTCCATGTCAGTACACTCAATGCCGCCTTATTCTTTTTGACAGCTGCATAGCATTCCATAGTGTGCTAGGTGATCTTGTATCAGGTCTCCTCATGGACAGCCTTTTGGGATGTTTCAGGCCTTTGCTAATACAAATAGTATGTCATGAAATGCCCCACACACCCATCATTTCCCATATGCAGAAGGCAAGGCCGTTGGTAATTCCTAGAAGTGGAATTGCTGGCACCCATGGCCTTTGGGGTCTCCTCTATTTTGATGGCTGATGGCCTACAGTTTAAATCCAGAGTTCCTAGAGGGGCAGGGGGCATCAAGCCCTCCATGATCTGAGCCCAGGCATTTGCTTCCCTGTCCCCCTCAAAGCCCACGCCCACCACATGGACAGTTTGCTGTCCCCAGTGCTCCCTGAATCCCTCACCTTTGACCATTATTTTGTCTCTACTTATCCCTTTTTATGAAATGCTCTTCCCTGCACCTTTGTCTGTTGAAATCTTACTTGTCCTCAGAGATCTGGCAGAAATACCACCTCCTCCGGGGACCCTTCCTGGTGCCCCCCTGAGTATTAATCTCTCTCTTCACAGGACTGCACATCCTGGCTTCGACACTCTGGGATTTATCTTTATGTGTTATCCAAGTGCTGTGTGTATTTCTGCCTCCCTCCACTTGTCCACAAGCTCTTTAAGGGCTGGGACCATCTGAGTCACAGAGCAGGCTCCATAAATGTTGGAAGAATTGAATTAAATGTGCTGGCAATTGCTGCATTCTGACCATTTTGTTCTGCTGTTTGCCAGCATGACCTTCCAGGATGGTTCCCCAGTGGGGACCAGAAAGAAACGGGGCGAGGCAGGTGGCCTCCAGAATCCGCCTGCCCCGCAGTCAGAGCTCTGAGGCTGCAGGGCAGGGCAGCATGGACAGCCTTTGCACAGCCCTCCCCTGAGAGTCATCTCCCAGCCTGTCTGTTGGAGGAAGGTTTTGGTGAGCCCACAGTTAGAGGCTATGTTCCCTGAGCATGGACCAAGCTCAGGGTTCTGTGAGATGGTGACCAACTGAACATTGTCTCCTGAGAGCTGAGAAACAGCACAGGAAGCTCATTGGTGGCATGGGCTTTGGAGCCAAATTGACTGGGTTCAAATCCCAGCTCTGACACCTGTGTGATCTTGTACAAATCATCTCTCTGTGCCTCTGTTCTCTCTCTATAAAATGGGACCAGCAATGAAACCTCCTTCATAGGGCTGATTTGAGGATTCAAAAACATCATCCAAACAAAGTGCTTACGTGTATGTAGGAAGCACCTGATCAGTAAGCTCTGAAAAGGTCTTCATTCACAAGAGACAGGGTTTCGCCATGTTGGCCAGGATGGTCTCAAACTCCCCACCTCAGATGATCCACCCACCTCGGGCTCCCAAATTTTTGGGATTACAGGCATGAGCCACTGCACCCGGCCTTATTCCAGAACTCTTTCATCACCCCTAACAGAGACCTTGTACCCATTAAGTAGTCACTCCCCATTCCTCTGTCCTCCCAGCCCTTGGCAATTATTAATCCACTTTTTGTTCCTATCAATTTGCCTGTTCTGGACTTTTTTTTTTTTTTTTTTTTTTGAGACAGTCTCACTGCGTTGCCCAGGTTGGAGTGCAGTGGCATGATCTCAGCTCACTGCAACCTCCACCTCCTGAGTTCAAGTGATTCTCCTGCCTCAGCCTCCCAAGTAGCTGGGACTACAGGCGCCCACCACCACGCCCGGCTAATTTTTTGCATTTTTAGTAGAGACAGGGTTTCACCGTGTTAGCCAGGGTGGTCTTGAGCTCCTGACCTTGTGATCCACCCTCCTCGGCCTCCCAAAGTGCTGGGATTACAGGCATGAGCCACTGTGACTGGCCTATTCTGGACATTTCATATAAATTGAGTCCTATCTTATGTGGCCTTTGCATCTGGCTTCTGTCAGTGAGCATGTTTTTGAGGTTCATTCCTGCTGAGGCGTGGATCAGAACTTCATTCCTTCTTATGGCAGAATTATATTCCATTGTATGGCAATACAACAGGGGAAGAGGTGGAGTGAGATTTGTATCCAAGTCAGGTAGGGTCTAAACCTGTTCCCTTCCGCCTTTAGGGATGCCTGGTTTACAAGCACTTTCCCATCCAGCTGGTCCCATTTGCCCTTCACGAGAGCCCCACACTGTTGGGATAGTCAGCTCCAGTTTCAAATGAAGAAAACTGAGATGAAAAAGGTGACTTGCCTGAGGTCACAAGGTAAGGTAGCCAGGACCGGGGTCCCAGCCCTCACAAGTGCAACAACAAACACTGCTTGAAAACGGCAGCCAAGGGGGTGATCATGGTTTATCTGGATCCTGCTGGAATGGGAAGGGGGAAAGATGAATGCCTGTGCTGGTCCCCTTCCCAGCCCTATAGTTGTCCCATTGGTGACCTGGAGAGCCGTCTCTAGGGCTGATGGGTGCTCACCCTGCAGCTGTGGCCAGCTGTCCCCCACCAGCTCTTCTGCAAGGCCCCAGGAATGTCCATCCCAGGGTGTTTTTTGGTATTTATTCATCAGCAAAAAGTTGTTTCTGTTGACTAGCACTTCTGCCAAGCATGGCCAGGCTGCTGATTCTCCAGCTTGAGTGTACAGAAAGCTCAGAGTCAGGAGAACTGAGCCCTTGGCAGCCTCCACCTGCTGTGTGACCTTGGGCAAGTGTCAGCCCCTGCCTGAGCCTAGTTAGCAAAGTGGAGCATGAGAGAGTTGGACCAGACACGACAGGTTTGGTGCTGAGTGACATCCCACAACTCATAGGCTTTAGAGAATATTCCATGGGGGCTCCAGAGGGCAGAGGCCCTGTTCCTGTCCCCATCCAGTTCCATGTAAGCCTCATGGGAAACACTGACATGCAGTAATCAAGTTCTAGGCCAGTGCTGCCTATGGAGAACCATCTGTGCTGATGGCAGTGGTTTACATCTGCACTGTCCACAGGGTGGCCACTAGCCATTTGTGGCCACTGAGCACTTGAAATGTGACAAATGCAGCTGAAATTTTACATTTAATTCTATCTAAGTTTAATCATATGTCTAGAGCAGGTCTAGACAGTTGTGCTCTGGGAATACAAGGAGGGATGAGGGCCATGCAGAAAGAGCTCACAGCACAGAACATACCCAACCTTTGTTCGTTCAAAACCTCCAGAGAGGGCCAGGCACAGTGGCTCATGCCTATTATCCCAGCACTTTGAGAGGCCAAGGCAGGTGGATCACCTGAGGTCACGAGTTCGAGACCAGTCTGGCCAACATGGTGAAACCCCATCTCTACTAAAAATACAAAAATTAACCAGGCGTGATGGCACATGCCTGTAATCCCAGCTACCCAGGAGGCCGAGGCACGAAGATCACTTGAACCTGGAGGCAGAGGTTGTAGTGAGCCAAGGTTGTGCCACTGCACTCCAGCCTGGGTGACACAGTGAGACTCTGTCTCAAAAAACAAAAACAAAAACAAACAAAACAAACTCCAGAAACCTCCAGAGAGCACTGGCCTAGGAGTCCAGAGGTCTGGGTACAAATTGCAGCTGCCACCAGTATGCTGTGTGACTGGGCCAAATCTCAGTCCCTCTCTGAACTTCTAGATGGCTAAACAGAGACTGTGCCCAGTCCTGTCTGGCTCTAGAGCCCACCCTTCCTCTAGCACCCTGACCTCCTTGTGTAGGTGGGTCTCATTGTTAGGGATAGTAACAGCAATACTTGGGTATTTGCTGTATGCCAGCCACTGTGCTGAGAGCCATCTGTCTGTGTTAACTCATTGATCTCTCCCAACAACCCTTTGAGGACACTGGGGCTCAGGGAGGTTAGGTAAGTGGCTCAAGGTCACACAGCAAGTAAATATCAGCACCAGCATTCAAACTCGAGGAGGCTGGCTCCAGAGCCACATTCCCAGCCTCCATGCTGCATGCACACATACACTATCTGCAGGGGCGGGGTTGTACTCAACCTCCCTGTGGCCAACACATGGAGTGGCAGTGAAGCCCGGAATCTCAAGTGGTGGTCTCCAGGTGAGGCCTGGAGTTGGAGGGGAGGGGCCATTCATGATCATCATCAAGATCACCCTCTCATCCCCTCAACTCAGACTTTTACTAGGTGAGGGTGGGGGAACCTGATTCCCCAAGGGTTGAAGGGATCTTGGCTTGGGAGTCCGGGGAAGAAGCTCAGACCAGACTCATGTGCTTCACATCAGCCACAGACCTGTCTTCCTCTGCTGATGAGCATATAATTCGTTAAGCCATGACTTTTATTTATTTTTATTTATTTATTTATTATTATTTTTGGAGATGGAGTCTCGCATTGTCACCCAGGCTGGAGTGCAATGGCATGATCTTGGCTCACTGCAACCTCCACCTCCTAGGTTCAAGCAATTCTCCTGCCTCAGCCTCCCGACTAGCTGGGATTACAGGCGTGTGCCACTGTACCTGGATCATTTTTGTATTTTTAGTACAGATGGGGTTTCACCATGTTGGCCAGGCTGGTCTTGAACTCCTGACCTCAAGTGACCCGCCTGCCTTAGCCTCCCAAAGTGCTGGGGTTACAGGCGTGAGCCACCGTGCCTGGCCTAAACCATGACGTTTTTGAGAATGAAACAGCACTAACCATTGGGGACTCTGGGACAGTTGGTTGAACCTGGGCAAACCAGGATGTCTGTCACCCTCTCCGTGCACCACCATGTACAGCGGGCCAGCTCTGCACAGCGTCATTGCTTCTGGCTCAGGGGGATACTTGGGTTAATCCGTGACTCCTCATACGGGAGCTCCCATCAGGGGGAGCCCAGAGGAGGCCTTACCCACCACTTTCAAGGTCAGGGAAGATTTCTTGGAGCAGGGCGTGTCTTCTCTGAGCTTCAAGGATATTAAGCAGGGAAAGACTTGGCTAAGGACAGAGTGTTTTTAGGAATGTTCTCAGGAACAGAAATACCAGCCCAGCCTGTGTGGGATTCAGACATGGAGAAGAAGCAAAAAAAGAGATGTGGAGAGACCTAGCCATAAACTCCCTTCTCTCCCATCGGGCAGCTGCAGCTCTCTAGCTCCCCTCCCTTTGAGGCTCTGTCCGTCTGACTGCCTCATTCATTGAACAAGTGTTTATTATGCACCTACTAGGTGCCAACTCCATGCTTAGCACCAGGGATAGAGTGGAAAATGAAACAGGTGCAGTCCCTCCCCTCTCGGAGCCCACAGAGCGCAGGAGGCACTAATCAAGAATGTGAGGAGCCAAGCAGGATAACGAGAGACCCCGATACAGGTCTGGAAAGCAATCAGGAAGGGTGTCAAGAGAGCGCAGTGGGAGGGAGGTGCCTTCTAGACACAGGAGTCTGGGGAGGCCTCTGAGGAGGTGACGTTTAATCAGGGATCTAAATCAATAGAAGCAGCCGAATATGTGAAGTGTTGACGGGTGGATGGAACAGGTGGATGGAACAGCATGGGCAAAGGCCCCATGGCAGGCAAGAGCTGGGAGTGCTGGGGAGGTAACTAAGAAGGAGACTGGCATGGCTGGGGAGGGCTGAGCAGACTGGAGTTTTGGGTTGTTTGTTTTTTTTGTTTTGTTTTGTTTGTTTTTGAGATAGGGTCTCACTCTGTTGCCCAGGCTGGAGCACAGTGGCACAATCACAGCTCACTGCAGCCTCAACCTCCCAGGCTCAAGCAATCTTCCCATCACAGCCTCCTAAGTCACTAGGACTACAGGTATACACCTCTACACCTGGCTAATTTTTTTTTTTTTTTAAGACGGAGTCTCGCTCTGTCGCCCAGGCTGGAGTGCAGTGGCCAGATCTCAGCTCACTGCAAGCTCCGCCTCCCGGGTTTATGCCATTCTCCTGCCTCAGCCTCCCAAGTAGCTGGGACTACAGGTGCCCGCCACCTCACCCGGCTAGTTTTTTTTTTTTTTTTTTTTTGGTAGAGATGGGGTTTCACCGTGTTAGCCAGGATGGTCTGGATCTCCTGACCTCGTGATCCATCCATCTCGGCCTCCCAAAGTGCTGGGATTACAGGCTTGAGCCACCGCGTCCGGCCGGCTAATTTTTTTTTAATGTTTTGGAGAGACAAGGCCTCACTATACTGCCCAGACAGATCTCAAACTGCTGGGCTCAAGTGATCCTCCCATCTCGGTCTCCCACAGTGCTGTGATTACAAGCATGAGCTGCCATGCCCAGCCTGAGGCTGGAGTTCTGCCTGAGGTTGAGGGTAGACCTTGAAGCATTTTAGGGGAACTGAGTGAAGCGATGCCATTTGAAGTTTGGTGGGGTTTTTTTGGTTTTTGTTGTTGTTGTTTGAGATGAGGTTTTGCTCTTGTCGCCCAGGCTGGAGTACAGTGGCACAATCTCAGCTCACTGCAACCTCCACCTCCCAGGTTCAAGCGATTCTCCTGCCTCAGCCTCCTGAGTAGCTGGGATTACAGGTGCTTGCCACCATGCCTGGCTAATTTTTGTATTTTTAGTGGAGAGAGGTTTCACCATGTTGGCCAGGCTAGCTTCAAACTGACCTCAGGTCACTGACCTGAGCTGACCTCAGGTGATCCGCCACCTCGGCCTCCCAAAATGCTGGGATTACAGGCGTGAGCCAATGCGCCTGGCCTCATTTGGTTGTGTGTGTGTGTGTGTGCGCGGGCGTGTGTGACAGAGTCTCGCTCTTGTCGCCCAGGCTGGAGTGCAATGGTGAGATCTTGGCTCACTGTAACCTCCCTCCGCCTCCCGCGTTCCAGCAATTCTCCTGCTTCGGCCTCCCAAGTAGCTGGGATTAAGGCACTCACCTGACTAATTTTTTATTTTTAGAAGAGACAGGGTTTCACCACGTTGACCAGGCTAATCTCGAATTCCTGACCTCAAGTGATTCACCCACCTTGACCTCCCAAAGTGCTGGGATTACAGGTGTGAGCCGCCACGCCCGGCCCGTTTGGGGTTTTTGAAGGACAACCCTCGTTCCACCTCTGTAGTCCCTTTGCTCTGAGGGTCTAGAAGCCTTCAGTTCTTAGGTCTGTGTTTTCTTATCTTTTTGGTATCTACCACAGAAAGATAAGTGCTGTGTATGGAGCCCCTGTGACCCCCAGAGTCTCTGCTGAGGCTAGGCAGGTTTCCATGGGGCTGGGGTCACAGAGAGGCCAAGTAAGCAGCTCTGTCCCTACCAAGCGCCGAGCCCCTGAGGAGCTGTGGCATCCACATCCTGGGCCCTGTGTTCAGAGTTCACTGTCAGGATGGGCCCGGGAATGCACTTCTAATGGTTGTCTTCAAGTGGAGGAAGGACCTGAGGTGGGAGCAGTGTCGGTCACACATCCCCAGCAGCCATGGCCTGCTATCTTGTTGACCAAACAACTAGTTGATTGAATGTCATGCTTTTCAGACAGTTGCTATGGACATGGACTTAGGCTGGAAACAATTCAGACCTTGAATGCATCAGGATTATGGAGCTGTCTTAGATGGAAAGAATCCTGGAATCTCAACTCAGCTTGATGGGCAGGGCCATGGGATGTGGGCTTAAAGATCAGGCTCAGATTCATACCCAGCGCCACCCCCTCCTGGATATGGGGCCTAGAGAGGTGACTTTAGCCATTGAGCTGCTGTTGCTCCTCTAACATGGGTGGATTTGCGACCTATTTCTTTCTTTCTTTCTTTTTTCTTTTTTTGAGATAGAGTCTCACTCTTGCCACCTAGGCTGGAGTGCAGTGGCAAAATCATGGCTCACTGTAGTCTCCACCTCCCAGACTCAAGCAATCCTCTCACCTCAGCCTCCTGAATAGCTGGGACTACAGCTGTGTGCCACCATACCCAGCTAATTTTCTCATGCTTTATTTTTGGTAGAGATGGGGTCTCGTTATGTTGCCCAGGCTGGTTTTGAACTCCTGGCCTCAAGTGATCTTCTTGCTCAGCCCAAAGTGCTGGGATTATAGGTGTGAGCCTACTGCACTTGGTCCTCAGGGAACTATTTCTGCATAGTAAATCACCCCAAAACTTGGCCATGGTTTCCAACAATAAATATGTATCATCTCACAGAGCTTCTGGGGGTCAGGAATCGGGTAATGGCTCAGGGTCTTTCATGAGATGCAGTCAAGTTGTCAGCTGGGGCTGCTGCCATTTAACTAGGGCTGCAGGATCCCCTTCCAAGGTGGCTCACCCACAGGGCGGGCAAGTTAGTGCTGGCTGTTGGCAGGAGGCCTTAGTTCCTTCCACATGGCCCTCTCCTTAGGACTATTTGAGTGTCCTCACAACATGGTGGCTAACTTCTCCAAGGGAGCAAAGCAGAAGCTGCAGTGTCTTTCCTGACCTAGCCTCAGAGGTCACACTCAGTCATCTCCACAATATCCTATTGGTGACACCAGTCAAACCTGCTCATGTTGGGGGAGAGGGGTGTACACAAGGATGGGACTCCAGCAGGTGGGGACCACTGGGGTGTATCTTGGAGGCTGGCTGCCATGGTGGATGCAGCATTCCCAGCAGGAGGAGTTGTAGTGAGGATTAAATGAGCTCACATATGTGAAGCACCTGGTATACAATAAGCACTAATAAAGGATCACACACAGCTCTCCCCACTAGCCTGACTGGCTTGAGTGGAAAACGTAGCTGCCTCACTTTCTACATCGTTTCTTGGCGTCCCCAAGGCCTTCCAACCACTCTTTCATTCAACACAATCTTCATGAACACCTACTATATCCAGGCCCCGTGCTGGATGCTGGCGACACAGTAGTGGCAGAGACACAGTCTGTCCTTGCTATCCCAGGCTGCTTCAGGCATACATCCGAGACAGCAGAGAGGGGCTGGCAGGCGAGGAGCGCTTTGGACGGTGTGGTCAGGGATCACCTCTCAGTGGAGGTAGCCTGTGAGCCAAGCCCTGAATGAAGTGAGGGGGCATTATGTGGACACAGGAGGGAAGAGCACTCCAGGCAGCTGGATCAGGCAGGGCAAAAGCAGGAGCAAACCATCCATGTCCGAAGGACAGAATGAAGACCCAAGGGAAGAGGGGCAGGAAATGAGGTTGGGAAAGCCAGAAGAAGACTGGTTTTTAGGCCAGGCACAGTGGCCCACACCTGTAATCCCAGCACTTTTAGAGGCCAAGGCGGGAGGATCACCTGAGCCCAGGAGTTCAAGACTGGCCTGGGTAACATGGGGAAACCTTGTCCCTACAAAAAAATACAAAAATTAGGCTGGGTGCAGTGGCTCATACCGGTAATCCTAGCACTTTGGGAGGCCGAGGCAGGCTGATCACCTGAGGTCGGGAGTTCAAGACCAGCCAGACCAACATGGAGAAACCTGGTCTCTACTAAAAATACAAAATTAGCCAGGCGTGGTGCTGCATGCCTGTAATCCCAGCTACTCCGGAGGCTGAGGCAGGAGAATCGCTTGAACCCGGGAGGTGGAGGTTGCAGTGAGCCAAGATTGTTCCATTGCACTCCAGCTTGGGCAACAAGAGCGAAAACTCTGTCTCAAGGAAAAAAAAAAAAAAAAAAGTAGTAGCTGTGCCTGGTGGTGCACAGCTGTAGTCCCAGCTACCCAGGAGGCTGAGACCAGAGGATCTCTTGAGTGACATATGCCTTTAATCCCAGTTATTTGGGAGGCTGAGGCAGGAGAATCGCCTGAACCTGGCAAGCAGAGGTTGCAGTGAGCCAAGATCACACAACTGCACTCTGGCCTGGGGGACAGAGCAAAACTCTGCCTCAAAAAAAAAAAAAAAATAGGTTTTAGTCCAAGGGCCATGGGAGTCTTTGAAAGGATCTGAACAGCAGTCATCTGAGTGAGAGACAGTGGGGACTTGGCCCGGGGCAGGGCTGTGGAGGTGGAGTGGAGGAACTCCGGGGAGATGTGGAAGGGAGACTTGTTTTTAAAGTATGTGCTGCTGAATGGGATGCAGGGGAAGCGAAAGAGGAGTCAAGGGTACTTTCTGGTTTCTGACCTGAACAAGCAGGAGGGTGATGTTGTCATGAGTAGAATCGGGGCAGACTGTGGGTGGAGCAGGTCAGGGCGGGTGAGAGATCCAGTGTTCTCTCTTGGACCTGTCAGACATCCAGGGCAAGATGTCAAGGAGGCAGTTAGAGATCCGAGTCTGGCGTCTGAGACAGAGATTGGGCGGAAGATGTAAATTCAGGAGTTGTCAGATAGGTGGTGTTTAAAGCCACGTGTCAGGATGAGATCAGCAGGGGAGAGGGTGTGTTAGAGCAAGGCCAGGAGCACCCGGGTCCTCTAGCATTTAGATGTCAGAGGAGAGAAGTCAGCAAGAACCGGAGCAGGTATGAGAGATGTGGGTTGGGCACGGGAAGGGTGCCCAGAGACTCAGCCATGGTACAAGACAGCCAGCCACTGTCTACCTTCACCCCACCCCAGGAAGCAGCAAGGCCCTGGAGGCCCCCAGAGAATCCATCCTTCCCCTTCCACACATCGTCCCTTCAGAGGTCTAAGGCAGAGAATGTGTCCTCCGTGGACTGCTATGTGCACCCCCAGAATGTTCGGCCATTCCACCTCACTTCATTTCTAAGCCTTCATCATCCAACTCAGCGTTCAGCAGGACTACCCCTCCCTTCACTTAGACTCTCTACCTCTGTTCATGCCACCTTAGACAGAAGCAGGCTTTCTGGTAGTAGCAAATATGCAAGATATGAGTGGGGAATTGTAAGGGATCTGGGCTGGTTAAAGGGAAGGGCTGTGAAGAAAGGAAATGGGATTGGTAATGTCTGAAAAAGGGTTTAGGGTTAGATCAGTGAGGGACTTGATCGCCACACCAAGCAGTTTGGACTGAGGTGGGAAGAAGGATTCACAGAAGGTTCTGGCTTAAGGGAATGATGCAGTCAGGGGAGTTTTGTGTCAGAAAGAGCCATGCTGGGTTCTGTTCCTGGCCTTATCCCTAATTAGCTCTCCCATGCTCACAGGCCCACTCTGGCACCACGATGAGGTGAGGTAGGGCAGGGAGGTCCCACTCTGGCATGTGGGGGTGGTGGCTGCAGACACAGAGGCACCATGGAGCAGGGAGGTTCCCAGGGAGGCAGCAGCTTTGCTGGGCCCTCTGCGTTTCCATGAAGGCAATGAGGCTTATATTAATGAGCAGTAATTATGGGCACCCGGATGAGCCTAAGTATAACTCATTGAAAAAGGCAGCTTGAGGCAGCCAGCTGCTTCCCCCTGAAAGGTCAAGGCCTGCCTATTTTAAGACCTCCCCAAGGTGAGGATCCTGCCACCCTGGGTGTTGGGTGGCTGAGGGCCTGGCACCCAGTGGGCCAGGAACCCTGACCAAGGGAGCTCAGAGGAGTCAGGGTGACCAGACGCTCAGACTGTCCTCATTCAAACCCCCCATTGCCTAGAGGAGGAAACCGAGGCATAGAAGGAGGAAGGGACCAGTTCAAGGTCACAGCAAATAAATAGCAGGGTTTGAATTTAAATCCAAGGGGTCAGGCGCAGTGCCTGTAATCCCAGCACTTTGGGAGGCTGAGGCAGGTGGATCACTTGAGGTCAGGAGTTCAAGACCAGCCTGGCCAATGGTGAAACCCCATCTTTACCAAAAATACAAAAATTAGCCAGACGTGGTGGCAGGCACCTGTAATCCCAGCTATTCGGGAGGCTGAGGCAGGAGAATTGCTTGAACTTGGGGGACAGAGGTTGCAGTGAGCCAAGATCACACTACTGAACTCCAGCCTGGGTGACAGAGCAAGACTCTGTCTCAAAAAAAAAAAAAAAAAAGATAGTATTTGAACACAGGTCCAACTACACGCAGTTTCCACCATGCTGTGCAGCATTCCTCACCTGGAAGCTTTGACCTGTCCCCAAGAAGCATAGTACAGTGAGGTGAGGAGGGGAACGGAGTGTGACTGATACTGATTGGGCATCGAAATGCCAGAGGCTTTCTATATGACATCACAGTTCAACCTTATTATAATTTTTAAAAGTAAGGATCATGGCCAGGCGCAGTGGCTCATGCCTATAATCCCAGCACTTTGGGAGGCCGAGGCGGGCGGATCATCTGAGGTCAGGAGTTCGAGACCAGCCTGGCCAACATGGAGAAACTCTGTCTCTACTAAAAATACAAAAAATTAGCTGGACACGGTGGCGCTCACCTGTAATCCCAGCTACTCGGGAGGCTGAGGCAGGGAGAATTGCTTGAACCCGGGAGGCAGAAGTTGCAGTGAGCCGAGATCATGCTGCTATACTCTAGCCTGAGCTACAGAGTGAGACTCTGTCTCAAAAAAAAAAAAAAAAAAAAAAAAAAAAAAACGAAAAAGGATCATTATCCCCATGTTATAGAAGAGGAAACTGAGGCTCAGGAGGAATGACTGAATCACCAAGTGTCCTGCAGTGAGGAGGGGAAGGAGTAGAATCCAGTTCTGTCCTAGCTCAGGTTAGCTTCCCAGGAAACAGACTCAGGTTTGCATGTCGAAGTTTCCTGGGAAATCACTTCGGAACACCTGTGACAGGTGAAGGGGATAGGATTGGGCAGAGGGAAGAGTCGAACCTTGACACAGCACAACAGAGGCCTCAGCGAATCCCATGGGGAGCTCTGGAACTGGGATGGCCCTTTAGGGTTGTTCTGAATTGGGGCAAGGGAGCCACACCTTGGTACCCAAACATTGACCAGTTATTGGATGCAGGGTGCCCCTGGGAAGGAGTGTAAGGACAGACTGTGGGTAGAGCAGGTCAGGGTGGGTGGGAGAATGAGTGCTGTATCTTGGACCTGTCAGACTTCCAGGGCAAGATGTCAAGGAGGCAGTTAGAGATCCAAGTCTGGCATCTTGGCTGAGGCACCTCCCTATGGCTGAGAGCAGCTCCTAGTGGGGACTTGGCTGTAAATTGTCAGCAGCCAATGCTTTTGGCAGCTGGGGTCGTGAGTGCCTCAGTGCAGGGGGGTCCTGGGTGGCCATCACAGCATCCACTGCACATCCATCTCCAGAGCCATTCTCATTCCTCTGCCCCCAGATGAGAACTAGCCCCTGCTCTCAGGAAAGTTACGGGCACATGGACTCCTGTTTTTTTGTTTGTTTTGGTTTGGGTTTTTTTGTTTTTTGTTTTTTGTTTTGAGAGAGTCTTGCTCTGTCACTCAGGCTGGAGTGCAGTGACACAATCTCAGCTCACTGCAGCCTCCACCTCCCAGATTCAAGTGATTCTCCTGCCTCTGCCTCCCAAGTGGTTGGGATTACAGGTGCAAGCCACCACGTCTGGCTAACTGTTGTATTTTTAATAGAGATGGGGTTTCGCCATATTGGCCAGGGTGGTCTCGAACTCCTGACCTCAAGTAATCCACGCGCCTCAGCCTCCCAAAGTGCTGGGATTACAGGCGTGAGCCACCACGCCTGGCCTTACACTCCTTTTCTTTATGACGCTCACAGGCCAGGGGATGCTGGAGGAAGGGAGGCCATCAGTGCTAATGAGGAAGGAAAGAGTGAGTAAGTGGCCAGTCCTGGAAGAGGAGAAAAACACTACTGAAACCCCACAGGGACAGAATGGGAGAAAATATTTACAAACCATATATCTGTTAAGGGTTCAATATCTAGAGTATATATAAAGAATTCCTAGAGCTCAACAACAAAAATGACAAACAACCCAATTATAAAATGGGCAAAGGACTTAAATAGACATTTCTCCAAAGAAGATATACAAACAGCCAATAAGCACATGAAAAGATGCTCAACACCGTTAGTCATCGGGAAAATGCAAATCAAAGCCACAATGAGATACCAGTTCACACCTACTAGGATGACTATAATTTTTTTAAAAAGGAAATAAGTTCTGGCAAGATCTGGGAAAATTGGAACCCCTGTACGTCACTGGTGGGAACGTCACATGGTGCAGCTGCTATGGAAAACAGTTTGGTGGTTCCGCAAAAAGTTAAACATAGAGGCTGGGCACAGTGGCTCACGCCTGTAATCCCAGCACTTTGGGAGGCCGAGGCGGGCGGATGACAAGGTCAGGCGTTCAAGAACAGCCTGGCCAAATGGCGAAAACACGTCTCTACTAAAAATACAAAAAATAGCCAGGTGCCGTGATAGGCACCTATAATCCCAGCTACTCGGGTTGCTGAGGCAGAAGAATGGCTTGAACCCAGGAGGCGGAGGTTGCAGTGAGCCAAGATCGTGCCTTTGCACTCCAGCCTGAGTGACAAGAGCAAGACTCCATCTCAAAAAAAAAAAAAAAAAAAGTTAAACATAGAATTACTATGTGATCCAGCAATTCCACTTGGATGTTAACCCAAAAGAATTGAAAAAAATTGAAAACAGAGACTGAAACAGATACTTGGATGCCATTGTTTGTAGCAATATTATTCACAATAGCCAAAAGGTAGAAATAACCGAAGTGTCCAGCCATAAAATGGAATGAAGTTCTGACACACGCTACAACATGGGTGAACTTAGAAAACAAACATTATGCTACATGAAATAGGTCAGACACAAAATGACAAATGTTATATGATTCCACATATTGGGAATATTTAGCATAGGCAAATTCAGAGAGACAGAAAGTAGGTTATATATTACCAGGGGCCGCCAGGCATGGGGCTCATGCCTGTAATCCCAGCACTTTGGGAGGCCAAGGCAGGCATTTCATTTGAAGTCAAGAGTCTGAGACCAGCCTGGCCAACATGGTGAAACGCATTCTCTACTAAACATACAAAAATTATCTGGGTATGGTGGCATGCGCCTCTAATCCCAGCTACTTGGGAGGCTGAGGCATGAGAATCGCTTAAACCCAGGAGGCAGAGGTTGCAGTGAGCCAAGAGCACCACCGCACTCCAGCCTGGGTGACAGAGTGAGACTCTGAGACTGTCTCAAAAAAAATAAAGAAAATAAAATAAAATAAATTACCAGGGGCTAGGAGAAGGAGGAGAAAAGAAGTTTTTGCTTAATGGGTACAGTTTCTGTTTGGGGTGATGGAAAGGTTTTGGAAATAGATCGTGGTGATGGTTACACAACATTGTGAGTGTCCATAATGCCACTGAATTGCACACTTAAAGATGGTTCAAATGGCAAATTTTATGTTACATGTATTTTACTACAATAAAAGTAAAACCTATGGGAAATAGGAAAATTTATAGATACAGATGGTATCTATGGCCTGTGGTTGTCAGAAGCTGGGAAGAGCGGAAAATAGGGAATGACTGCTTATTGAGGATGGGGTTTGCTTTTGGGGTTATGAAAATGTTTCAGGGCTGGGCATGGTGGCTCACACCTGTAATCCCAACACTGTGGGAGGCTGAGGCAGGAGCATTGCTTGAGCCCAGACCAGCCTGGGCAACATAGTGAGACTCCTGTCTGTACCAAAAAAAAAAAAAAAAGTTTTTTCTAATTAGCTGGGCATGTACCTGTTGTCTCAGCTACTCAAGAAGCTGAGGTGGGAGGACACTTGAGCCCAGGAGGTCAAAGCTGTGGTGAGCCATGATCACACCACTGCACTCCAGCCTGGGCAACAGAACGAGACCCTGTCTCGAAAGAAAGAGACTGGGTGCAGTGGCTCATGCCTGTAATCCCAACACTTTGGGAGGCCGAGGCGGGTGGATCACGAAGTCAGGAGTTAGAGACCAGCCTGGCCAACATACTGAAACCCCATCTCTACTAAAAAATACAAAAATTAGCTGGATGTGGTGGCATGAACCTGTAGTCCCAGCTACTCGGGAGGCTGAGGCAGGAGAATTGGTTGAACCCAGGAGGCAGAGGTTGCAGTGAACTGACACCACGCCGTTGCACTCCAACCTGGGTGACAGAGTGAGACTCCATCAAAAGAAAGAAGAGAGAGAGAGGAAAGGAAAGGAAAGGAAAGGAGAAAGGAAAGGAGAAAGGAAAGGAGAAAAGAAAGGAAATATTTCAGAACTAGATGGAGGTAGTGATTACACAGCATTGTGAATTTACTAAATGTCACTAAATTGTACACTTTAAAATGACTAATTTTATGTTTCATTAATTTCTCCTCAATTTTTTTTAAAAAAAGACAAAAGGGCCGGGAGCAGTGGCTCACACCTGTAATCCCAGCACTTTGAGAAGCCGAGGCAGGCAGGTCACGAGGTCAGGAGATCGAGACCATCCTGGCTAACATGGTGAAACCCTGTCTCTACTAAAAGTAAAAAAAATTAGCCAGGCATGGTGGCGGGTGCCTGTAGTCCCAGCTACTTGGGAGGCTGAGGCAGGAGAATGGCGTGAACCCAGGAGGCGGAGCTTGCAGTGAGCCAAGATCGCGCCACTACACTCCAGCCTAGGCAATACAGTGAGACTCTGTCTCAAAAAAAAGAAAAAAGGACAAAAGAATGGGCACGGTGGCTTACACCTGTTATCCCAGCATTTTGGGAGGCCAAGGTGGGTGGATCACAGGAAGTCAGGAGTTCGAGACCAGCCTGGTCAACATGGTGAAAACCTGTCGCTACTACAAATACAAAAATTAGCGGGGTGTGGTGTTGCATACCTGTAATCCCAGCTACTAGGAAGGCTGAGGCACGAGAATCACTGGAACCCAGGAGGCAGAGGTTGCAGTGAGCTGAGACCGCCCCATTGCACTCCAGCCTGGGCGACAAGAGCGAGACACTGTGTCAAAAAATAAAAATAAGGCCAGGCGCGGTGGCTCACGCCTGTAATCTCAGCACTTTGGGAGGCCAAGGCGGGTGGATCACAAGGTCAGGAGATCGAGACCATCCTGGCTAAGACGGTGAAACCCCGTCTCTACTAAAAATACAAAAAATTAGCTGGGCATGGTGGCGGGCGCCTGTAGTCCCAGCTACTCGGGAGGCTGAGGCAGGAGAATGGCGTGAACCTAGGAGGCAGAGCTTGCAGTGAGCCAAGATCGCGCCACTGCACCCAGCCTGGGTGACAGAGCGAGACTCCATCTCAAAAAATATAATAAAGTAAATTTAAAAAAATAAGGGAAAAAATTGGAAAAATAAAATCCATGATATGCAGCTAATAGGTACTCAGGAAAATATATAACTTTTCTGTGACACATTTATTAGAGTATAAGGAGATCAGAAAACAAATGAACTAAACTTATAACTCAAAAAGATGGAAAAGGTATTAGAATAAGAAAATGTGCTGAACCCAGCTTTAGCAGGGATGAGGGAGGGAAGCACCTTCCAAGGGGAGGGTTGAACCTCTAGGACTGTACTGTCAACCTGGCAGTCACTTGCCACATGTGCTATTTAAATTAATTAAATGTGTTTTTTTTTTGAGACGGAGTCTTGCTCTGTCGCCAGGCTGGATTTGCAGTGGTGCGATCTCGGCACACTGCAACCTCTGCCATTCTCCTGCCTCAGCCTCCCGAGTAGCTGGGACTACAGGCGCCCACCACCATGCCCAGCTAATTTTTTTGTATTTTTAGTAGAGAAGGGGTTTCACCATGTTGGCCAGGATGGTCTCGATCTCTTGACCTCCCAAAGTGCTAGGATTACAGGCGTGAGCCACCGTGCGTGGCCTAAACTTTTTAAAATACTAAAAATTCAGTTTCCCAGTTGCACTAGCTGCATGTCAAGTGCTCTGTGGCCCAGTGGCTACCATATTGGACAGCACAGATCTAGGGGAAGATGGACAAGAAACTAGAAAACAAGTAAACACATGAGAGTTTCCCAGAGCAGTGAGAGCTATGAAGAAGTCCTGAAGGGTGTGAGCTTGGCTAGCAGGTAGACAGCAAAAGATGGGGACAAGGCTGGAGAAGCTGATGGAGACTGGGCCATGCCAGGCCAGATGGACATCCACTCTTTGCTGAGGTCACGCCTGGTACTGTCCCATCCTCCTCACCCTCTGCCCCTCAGCTGGTGGATCCAGCCCCCACATTGTTCCCTTTCTTTGCACATCCTCCAGTTCAGCAGGGCCAGTGGGCTGGGTGGGGCCTGCATTAAGAGTCAAGAAGACCTGGGTTCCAGGCCTGGTTCCGTGTGACTTTGTGCTGTCTGATTCCCAGACTGGCGCACTTTGAATCATAGGATGTTCTAGTGGTCACAGTCTAAAACGGATTGCAGAGCTGCATTCTCTCTGGAAGCTCTAGGGGAGAATCCATCACTTTTTTTGAGACACAGTCTCACTTTGTTGCCCAGGCTGGTCTCAAACTCCTGGCCTCAAGCAATCCTCCTGCCTTGGCCTCCCAAAATGCTGGGATTACAGGTGTAAGCCACCGTGCCCAGCCACCTCTGCCGGCTTCTGAAGCCTGCCTGCATTCCTTGGCTCATGTCTCCACATCACTCTGATCTCTGCTTCTGTCAGCGCATCTCCTCTGACTCTGACCTTCCTGTTTATTTATTTATGTATTTATTTTTGAGACAGAGTCTCACTCTGTTGCCCAGGATGGAGTGCAATGACACAATCTTGGCTCACTGCAACCTCCGCCTCCAGGTTCAAGTGATTTTCCTGTCTCAGCCTCCCAAGTAGCTGGGATTACAGGCGCACGCCACCACGCCCAGTAATTTTTGTATTTTTAGTAGAGACGGGGTTTCACTATGTTGGCCGGGCTGGTCTCAAACTCCTGACCTCAAGTGATCTGCCCCACCTTGGCCTCCAAAAGTGCTGGGATTACGTTTACGTAAAGGTGTGAGCCACCATGCCTGGCCCATGCCTGTTTCTTTTCTTTTCTTTTTTTTTTTTTTTTTTTTTTTTTGAGACAGAGTCTCATTCTGTCGCCCAGGCTGGAGTGCAGTGGCATGACCTCAGCTCACTGCAAACTCTGCCTGCTGGATTCAAGTGAATCTCCAGCAGCCTCAGCCTCCCAAGTAGCTGGCATTACAAGCACATGCCATCACACCCAGCTAAGTTTTTGTATTTTTAATAGAGACAGGGTTTCACTGTGTTGGCCAGGGTGGTCTCAAACTCCCAATCTCAAGTGATCCACCCACCTTGGCCTCTGAAAGTGCTGGGATTACAGGTGTGAGCCACCATGCCAGCCCATGCCTGTTTCTTATAGGAACCGTGTGATTAGCTTGTGCCCATCAGGATAATTCATGATAGTCTCACCATCTCAAGATCCTTAATCACATTTGCAAAATAACCACACCTGCCAAGTTCCTTTTGACAGGGTAGTGTGCATATTTGGGGACCATTATTCTGCCCTCCATGCTTGATGTCAGCCAGAGCTTTTGTGCTATGACCTGACCCAGCCCCTCCGAGAGCCCTCCCTCTACAACCCTTGTCCTCACTTGCTCTGCTCCAGCCACACTGACTCTTTGCCAATCCTCAGCACACCAGGCTCAGGCCAGACCAAGTCTTGGGACTCCCACGTACAGGGCCGGTGGGGGCCGGGGGCTTAGAAACCTTGCCAACCTTTCTGCTCCATGGTAGACAGGAAGACTGAGGCCCAGGCCCAGACAAGGGAAGGGACTTACCTAAGTTTTGGACTAGTATTTCCAGGATGGTCCCATTTTACAGCAGGGGAAACTGAGGCACAGCAACTGCACCTAAGTGCCACCCTCTTGTGAGCCCTTGCCTTGTCCTGAGGATGTGCCCCCGTTATTGACTCTGAGAGCTCTATTCCAGGCTATCGTTGCTTCATCTCAATTGGAAATGATGGGCCTATGGGCTTGTTGGCCTCTTTGGTGTCTGAAGCCCTCAGCACCTGCCCAGCAGTCACACTTGGTAGACACTGGGTGAAGGGCAGAGCAGGTTTTTGCAGAGGGCTTACATTTGACATAGGAATTCCTCTGTTAAAGAGTTGGACGGTACTGCCCTCAGACCTGGATGAGATGGGCCTTGCCCTGGGTCCTGCTTTTTGGAAGGCCTCTCTAGCCAGGCACAGTGGCCCTCAGGTATAACCCCAGCACTTTGGGAGACCAAGGCTGGAGGATCGCTTGATCCCAGGAGGCCAAGGCTGCAGTGAGCTGTGACCTTGTCGCAAAAAAAAAAAAAAAAAAAAAAAAAAAAAAGCCAGTCATGGTGGCTCACGCCTGTAATCTTAGCACTTTGCGAGGCCAAGGCGGGCAGATCACTTGAGGTCAGGAGTTCGAGACCAGCCTGGCCAACATGGTGAAACCTTGTCTCTACTAAAAATACAAAAATTAGCCGTGCATGGTGGTGTGCGCCTGTAATCCCAGCTACTGGGCAGGCTGAGGCAGGAGAATCACTTGAACCTGGGAAGACGGAGGTTGCAGTGAGCCGAGATCGCACCACTACACTCCAGCCTGGGTAACAGAGTGACTCTGTCTCTAAAAAAAAAAAAAAAAAAAAAAAATCCTCTCTGGCCCTCTAAAAACCCCTGTTTTTCCCCATAAGGCAAGGAGAGTTCAGGAGTCCTGGGGACATGCCCACCAGCAGACTGTATTCCCCCATAGACCACCCTGGATACTGGGCACCCTGGGATTCCCTGCTAAAATGACCCAAGCCTGCCTCCAGGGCCAGCACAGGGTCCTCCCATGGGAGGTGGACCCTGCCACAGGGACCATCCTGGGGTTCCAGGATGACTGTTTGGGGGCCTGTGGACAGAGCTAGGAGATGTGGGCTGGGGTATTTGCATCCATGTGGCCCCTCGGGGTGAGGGACAGAGTCAGAAACGGAAAGAGTGGAGGATGGGCAGCCCACCACTCATATTCCATCATGGAATTCAGAGGAGACCCAGAACTCTGAGTCGGAGCCTGGCTTTCCAGGTTGTTTTGAAGATACAGTCCTCAAGCTAGAAGAATGGAAGATGTTGTGTTTGTCTGATAGTCGGTAGCTTGAGTTGTAACTTTTATTTACACACAGAGTACGTGGGCCTCAGTGTGTACTCCTGTCTTCAGGCCCACAACATGGAGGACTGGCTTCAGAGATCCTCCCAGCCTGGCGATCTGGATCTGACCTTCCTGGCACCCCTCCCCCAAATCCAGCTGACCAGCTGACCGCTTTCTGTCTTCTCTCCCCAGGATAGCTGCCGCCCGGGAGAGGCGACCCGGGCGCCCTGCTAGGGTGACAGCCCCTGCCCTCGGCCCGGGATCATGAAAGGCCTCGGTGACAGCCGCCCCCGCCACCTCTCCGACAGCCTAGACCCACCCCACGAGCCCCTGTTTGCAGGGACCGACCGCAACCCCTACCTGCTGTCGCCCACGGAGGCCTTCGCCCGCGAGGCCCGCTTCCCCGGGCAGAACACCCTGCCGGGGGATGGCCTCTTTCCCCTCAACAACCAGCTGCCCCCGCCCAGCAGCACCTTTCCCCGCATCCACTACAACTCCCACTTCGAGGTGCCAGAGGAGAGCCCCTTCCCCAGCCATGCTCAGGCCACCAAGATCAACCGGCTGCCCGCCAACCTCCTGGACCAGTTTGAGAAGCAGCTGCCCATCCATCGTGATGGCTTCAGCACCCTCCAGTTCCCCCGTGGTGAGGCCAAGGCCCGTGGTGAGAGCCCTGGCCGCATCCGCCACCTGGTCCACTCAGTCCAGCGGCTTTTCTTCACCAAGGCACCCTCACTGGAGGGCACAGCGGGCAAGGTCGGTGGCAATGGCAGCAAGAAGGGTGGCATGGAGGACGGCAAGGGCCGGAGGGCCAAAAGCAAGGAGCGGGCCAAGGCTGGGGAGCCCAAACGGCGCAGCCGCTCCAACATCTCAGGCTGGTGGAGCTCCGATGACAACTTGGACGGCGAGGCCGGCGCCTTCCGCAGCAGTGGCCCAGCCTCCGGGCTGATGACACTAGGCCGCCAGGCAGAACGCAGCCAGCCACGCTACTTCATGCATGCCTACAACACCATCAGTGGGCACATGCTCAAAGCCACCAAGAACAACACTACCGAGCTGACCGCCCCACCACCCCCGCCCGCACCCCCAGCCACCTGCCCCAGCCTTGGGGTGGGCACTGACACCAACTACGTCAAACGAGGCTCCTGGTCCACTCTGACACTCAGCCACGCCCACGAGGTCTGCCAGAAGACCTCGGCCACCTTGGATAAGAGCCTGCTCAAGTCCAAATCCTGCCACCAGGGTCTAGCCTACCATTACCTGCAGGTGGGTCTCTGCCAGGGTCAGGGGTGGGGTGAGGGGTCTGGGAACGACACCAGTTTTGAGGCCTAGCTGTACCACAGATTCACTTGGCAAGTCACTTCATTTCTGGGCCTCTGTGGCTCAACTATAAAATGGGTGGCCCAGTGGTACCTGCTAATCAGGGAGTCCTTCCACTGGTCATGCTCTCAAAAGAGATTAATTAGGGCCTTTCTGAGCCCAGCCCTGAGCAGGGACTAAAATATGTTCCTGCCCTTTAGAAGACAAATCTGGAAGTTGTGCCATCCCAACCCCCTCACAGAACCAATTGCATGGCCTTCTAATTGCCAGCCTCTGCCTGCCATCACTATCAGACTGATAGCTGTTTGAGGACAGGGATCACATCTGATGCAGCCATGTGTCCCCAAGGCCCAGGACGGGGTCTGGCATGCAGGAAGTGCTCAGGAAATGTAAGTGAGGGAGGGGTAGATGGACAGATGGACAGTTAAATGAACAGAGTCAGAAATAAAGAAGACACAGTCCCAAAGATTAGGATACTGGGAAAGACATGAACGGTCATGTCAGTGTCAGCAGAGTGTCATGGGGATCAGTACCGAGAACTGCAGGGACCCAGGGGGTCCTAACCCAGCTTGGGGGAATAGCCGCCTTCTTTCAAATGCTCACACTGATTCAGGCACTTGCTGTGCATCAAGGCCACATGGCTTGAAAGTGGCAGAAGGCTGAGACATCACTGTGGCTGCACATTTCCAAGTGGCTCTCAAGGCGGGTAGAACAAGGGGCTGTGAACTGAATGGCTCCCCAGGGCAAAACCAGGCTGTGGGTGGAAATTACAGAAAGCAGATTTTAGGTGGAAGGAGGCGCTTCTGTAGGTAGTGAGTGCCTCATCTCAGGGGAATGCAAGTGCAGGCCTGGCAGCCCTTGGGAACTCTAATGAGTCTTTTGTGTTTTTTTAGACAGTTTCATTTTTGTTGCCCAGGCTGGAATGCAGTGGCGCCATCTCAGCTCACTGCAATCTCTGCCTCCCGGGTTCAAGCAATTCTCCTGCCTCAGCCTCCCAAGTAGCTGGGATTACAGGCACCTACCACCATGCCTCGTTAATTTTTTGTATGTTTAATAGAAACGGGATTTCATCATGTTGGCCAGGCTGGTTTTGAACTCCTAACCTCCAGTCTGCCTCAGACTCCCAAAGTGCAGGGATTACAGGAGTGAGCCACTGCGCCCAGGCATTTTTTTTTTTTTTTTTTTTTTTTTTTTCGAGATGGAGTTTCAAACTTATCACCCAGTCTGGAGTACAATGGCGCAATCCTGGCTCTCCTTCCTCAGCCTCCCGAGTAGCTGGGATTATAGGTGCGAGCCACCACGCCTGGCCAATTTTTGTATTTTTAGTGGAGATGAGGTTTCATCATGTTGGCCAGGCTAGGCTCGAATTCCTGACCTCAGGTGAGGACCTGCCTCAGCCTCCCAAAGTGCTGGGATTACAGACGTGAGCCACCACGCCCAGCCATGAGATGCATTTTGAACGAGATGATATTTGGGGTCTAACAAAGCCCTGACTTCTTATCATCTTGTATGAAATACCAGAAATAGTGAGACATTTTCTTTTTCAATAGGAGGAAACTGAAATCCAGGCAGTATTTGATATATTTAGGGCTCTTGTGGTTCTGAAACTGCTTCCTTGGTTTAGAAGCATTAGGGAGGGTGATGTGTGACCGGGCTTCCTCTCAAAATGGTATGGTTGGGTCTGATCATGTAACAATGCCGCAGAAACACCATGAGAGGGTGGCCCTGTGGGCCCTGGAGTCTGTGCTGCCTGCTTGGGTGACAGGAGGTGAGTGGGCGGCTTAGCAACAGTTTCTGAGCAGTGATGTACAAGGCCACGTTCCCAAGGGACACTGGGGATAGTGGGGCTGGACTAGCAAGTGGCTTGTAGGCAGAATGCACTGGTCCTAGGCTGGGCAGTCTGCTGAGGGTTTATGGGAAGGCTGGGTGGGGCAGGAGTGGGAGTCCTAGACGTTACCTTTCCTTTGTGGAAAGTGGGCCTCTGGCATGGAGGGCATGGAGAAGGGTGCCATACCTGTGTGGGCATGGCCCTTGGGCAGTGTGCGTATGTGTATGTGATAGAGAGTGGGCATGCCGTGTACACTCAGTATGTGGGCTTGGACATACTGTGGTGACATGTGTAGCCTGGTGAGGGGTATGCTGTGTGCATGTGGAGGCGGGAACAATGCAAGGTGGATACACGTTGTGTGTCCACAGTGCAGTAGTTACTGGTGCAAATGTCCAGAGGGAGGGTAGTGGGAAGGTGAGTGTGCTCTGTGTATATGTTGCATACTTGTGGAGGGGTTGCCGTGACGAAGTGGCTGCTGGTGTGTGTCCTTGGTGAGGTGTGTGGTACACTGGGGGTAGTCACTGTGGGGCATGGGGCGTATGCTTGTTCTGTACATATTGAGATATGTGTATAGGATGAGGCATGTTCACTCTGTGCACAGGCTGTGTGTGAGTGCTGAGATGTATGCATTTTTCATTACACAGTGACCGTCCACTGTGTTTCCGTAACAGTGTAAATGAAATGGCCAGGAATGTAGCCTGTGTGCACTGCCCTGGGGCAGCCAGCAGAGCCTGGCCTCAGAAGGACAGGGGAGGTCCCCTCGGTTGGTTACTGCCACCATAACCACTGGGGACTGGGGGACCAGGGCTGCCCTCACAGCCATGACCTCACCTGCCCTATCACAGCCCCATTCCGTGGACGGATTCCCTGAAGTTCAGATGGGAAAACAGCCCTTTTTCCAGCTCACCATGTGGCTACCTGAACCGGGGAAGCACTCTGCTCTCTGTATCTCAGTTTTCCCACCTTGGGACAGAGAATATCCATTGACTCTGGGACCCCATCCCCCCTCCATGCTGATGTGCCAGGGTCCTCTGATTCCCCATTCTAGGCTCAGGTTCTGGATCCAGGTCTAGGGCCTCTTTCTGCAAGTGCCTTGCATCCCTCAGGCCTGGTGTTCTCATCTGTGCAGTGGGATCATAAGCATCCCCTGAGACAGCCAGAGTGAAGTGACTGTGGGGCCAAGCAGAGATGGCTGCAGTGCAGGCCACCGTGACCACAGGGCCTAGGGCATTGCTTCTGGGGCAAACCCAGCCTGGGATCCATGGAGAAATCCGAGGCTGGAGAGACTCTGGAACCCGGGTATTCCTCCCAGCCCAGGGCTCTGCTCTGCTGCCCCTTGGTTTCAAAAGCGGGAAACCCAGCACGTGAGCCCGAACTCTGCAGGGAACGAGGGAGATTCAGGTCCCAGAGATGGGGGTTCTCGCCATCTGCTCATTTTCTGCGGTGGCCCCACTGAGTCCTGTGCCTCATCCCCAGGTACCCGGCGGCGGCGGCGAGTGGAGCACGACGCTGCTGTCCCCACGCGAGACGGATGCCGCGGCCGAGGGCCCCATCCCGTGCCGGCGCATGCGCAGCGGCAGCTACATCAAGGCCATGGGCGACGAGGACAGCGACGAGTCTGGCGGCAGCCCCAAGCCCTCACCCAAGACCGCGGCGCGGCGCCAGAGCTATCTGAGGGCCACGCAGCAGTCGCTGGGAGAGCAGAGCAACCCCCGCAGGTAGGTGCGCAGCTCCACCCCTAGGGTCCCGCCCACAGGCAAGCCCCGCCCACTACGAGTCCTGATCCCTGGGAGGACTCTCCCATTAAAATAAGCCCCGCCCGCGTGGTAGCCCCGCCCCCTTTGAGCCCCGCCCACTTATGAGTCCTGCTCCCTGAGAGAACCCCCTCATTAAAATAAGGCCCGCCCGGCCCGCTGGCTCACGCCTGTAATCCCAGAACTTTGGGAGGTCGAGGCGGGTGGATCACTTGAGGTCAAGTTGGCCAACATGGGGAAACCCCGTCTCTACTAAAAATACAAAAATTAGCTGGGCTGGCGGCAGGCGCCTGTAATCCCAGATACTTGGGAGACTGAGGTAGGAGAATCGCTTAAACCCGGGAGGCGGAGGTTGCAGTGAGCCGAGATCGCGTCACTGCACTCCAACCTGGGCGACTGAGCTAGACTCCGTATCAAAAAAAAAAAAAAAAAAGGAAGAAAGAAAGAAAAAGAAAAGCCCCGCCCGCGTGGAAGCCCCTCCCAGAGGCTTTTCTCGCTCCTTCGGGTGAGCCCCGCCCACTTGTGAGCCCTCCCGGGGAAAACCTCTTTCGGTAAGTACAAGTCCCGCTCACCCGCAAGCCTCCTCCCCTAGGTGAACCCCTCATAGGTATGCCCCACCCCGGGAGCCTCGCCTTCCTCCCATTCGGTTGTCCCCCGGAGATCCCAGCCCACAGATGAATCCTGTCCCTCAGCTTCAGATCCAGGTGAACTCGCTGCTATAATGATCCAGGCCCCCTAAGTGAACCCGCGGTCAGGTTAGCTCCCTCCATGAGATCCTCAGGTTGTCCCTGCACTCTGATTAATTGACCTCGGAAGAGTCCCGCCAATTAGAGAACCACCCCTTGAGCCCCACTCACTGTTCAGCCCTGACCACAGGTGAGCCGCATCCTTTGGTAAACCCCAATAATGAAAGCCACTCTTGGGTGATAGGTCCAGGTAAACCCCTCCTACAGGAGCCACTTCCCCAGGTAAGTTCCACTCCCACAGGGGAACTGTCCCACGGGATCTTGGTCTTCAGGTTAGGAGAGCCTGCCCTAAGTGAGTGCATCACCTGTAACAGCACTGTCTAGGGAAGGCCAGAGCGCGCTCTACCTTTGCCACTGTAACTGATCCCTGTGGGGAGCTCCAAGATGGGGGAGGGAGGTGAATCCAGAAGTCAAAGAGTGATAGACAGGCTTTTCCTGTCCCAGTGCCTGCCTGGAATTCACCAGCCAAGCCCCATTGTGTTGCTGTAAGGCTTGGCGGAGTTAGGGGAACAAGCTTCTCCCTAGATCTTCAACTATGGGAGACAGGAGCCAAGGCTTCATGGAGGAGGTGGCCTGGGAAGACTGAGACAGAGGGAAAAGAACAGGTCAGGTGACACTGGTACCTAGGCAGGAAGAGGGCAGTGTTCTCGGAGCAGCCAGGAGTCTAGTTGACTGGGCAGAAGACAGAGAATGGCCTCCAGGATGGAATTCAGGACACCACCAGACAATTCCAGGTCTGCCCCTCTCTTTACCTTAGTTTCTCCATCTTTTTTGTGGGGGACGTGGGGAACAGGGTCTTGCTATGTTGCCCAGGTTGGAGTGCAATAGTGCAATCATGGCTCACTGCAACCTCGACCTCCTGCACTCAAGTGATCCTCCTACCTCAGCGTCCTGAGTAGCTGGGAGTACAGTCATGGGCCACCATGCCCAGCTAATTTTTTAAAAGAAGTTTTTGTGACTGGGCACAGTGGCTCACGCTTGTAATCCCTGCACTTTGGGAGGCCAAAGCAGGCAGATCACTTGAGGTCAGGAGTTCGACACCAGCCTGGTCAACATGGCAAAACCGCATCTCTACTAAAAATATAAAAATTAGCAGGTCATGGTGGTTCATGCCTGTAATCCCAGCTACTAGGGAGGCTGAGGCATGAAAATCACTTGAACCCAGGAGGCAGAGGTTGCAGGGAGCTGAGATCATGCCACTGCACTCCAGCCTGGGTGATAGAGTGAGACTGTCTCAAAAAAAAAAGAAAATATATATATATATATATATATATATGTATATATTGCTCTCCCCTTGCTTATCACCCCCCGCACTGCCCAGGCCGGCAGTGACTTCCGTTTTTCCCTCTGTCACTGGATGACCTTGGCCAGTCTTTTTCCCTCTGGGCCTCAGTTTCCCAGGCCTCACTATGTTGCCCAGAGTGGTGTTGAACTCCTCGGCTCAAGTGACTCTTCTGCTTTGGCCTCCCAAAGTGCTGGGATTATAGGTGTGAGCCCCCACGCCTGCTCAGTTTCCCCATCTTTTTTTTTTTTTTTTGGAGACAGAGTCTTACTCTGTTGCCCCAGGCTGGAGTGCAGTGGCACAAACTTGGCTCACTACAACCTCCACCTCCCGGGTTCAAGCAATTCTCCTGCCTCAGCCTCCCGAGTAGCTGGGATTACAGGCGCACGTCATCATGCCCGGCTAATTTTTGTGTTTTAGTAGAGATGGGGTTTCACCATGTTGTCCAGGCTGGTCTCGAACTCCTGACCTCAGGTGATCCACCTGCCTCGGCCTCCCAAAGTGCTAGGGTTACAGCCACGCCCAGCCCAGTTTCCCCATCTTTAAGTGAAGGGGCTGAGCTGTAGGATCTCTAAGATCCTTTCTAGTACTGAGATCCTACTAGGATATCTATGAGTGACCAGTGGGCAGTAAGGTGGGAGAGGCAGGAAGCCCGGGGCTTAGGCCTAGATTCAAGGGAAGCAATAATAATAACAGTAGTAATAGTAGCAATAATAGTAAGAGCTGCTGTCTGTTAGCACTTGCCCGCTGGCCACTGTGCCTGACCCGATGTCCTTTAATCTGCATCACTGAATCCTCACTGCAGCCCCAGCAGGCAGGCAGCGTCATCCCCATTTTAGAGATGAGGAAACTGAGACTTAAGTAAGGGATAATGGCTTGCCCAGGGTCACCCAGCAGAGAAAGCTGGATTCCAGTCCAAACCCTTCTGTGTCAGGGGCCGGAGCTATTGGATGCTTGGATTTTATCCCCAGAATGAGGACTGGGGGAGGCCCAGGGTCAGGTAGACGTGAGAAAGATTAAAGGACTGGGGTCATGGAGATAAGGGGTGAGTCTAGGGGCCTGATAGAAGCCACTTGAACATCGCCACAGAGCTGATGCCCTGTGGGAACCCTAGGCTGTAGAACTTAACCCACCTCTGTCAGGCCTCTGGAAATGTCCCAGACCTGCAAGGAGGAAGGAAAGGGGCTGCAGAATTGGGCAGGGCCAGCCTTGGGCTTTAAACAGTCAAATGCAAGCTCGTGCTGCCACCCTGTGGCTCCAGTGGGCATCACAGGGGTGGACCACCTGTGCATCACAGATGGTCAAGGCCTCCAAAAGCTGGTTGAACAATGGGTGGGCTGAGCCCTGTCTGCTCCCCACTCCCCACCAGGAGTCTGGACCGCCTGGATTCAGTGGACATGCTGCTGCCCTCCAAGTGTCCAAGCTGGGAAGAGGACTACACCCCTGTCAGCGACAGCCTCAATGACTCCAGCTGCATCAGTCAGGTGAGGGTGGCAGGCAGGCTGGAGAGTCAGGGGGTTTGAGTTCTGACTCCCGTCTGGGAAGAGTACACCCCCAGGCCCACCC
Organism: Macaca mulatta; assembly: GCF_049350105.2. Classification (NCBI taxonomy): domain Eukaryota; kingdom Metazoa; phylum Chordata; class Mammalia; order Primates; family Cercopithecidae; genus Macaca; species Macaca mulatta. The sequence continues at coordinate 89,283,073 of NC_133415.1, forward strand.
CATGCTGAGTGGCCCCCAGATGTCTGCACTGTGCTTCTGTTTGGTCCTTATTCCTGAAGCCTCCTGTGTGTGTCTCTGCCCCACCGACTGTCCTGTGGCTGGAGAGCACAGTTATGGGGCCTGACCCAGGACCCCAAGGGAGGAAGCGCATACCACCATTGTAAACACAGGATGCCAGCAGGGCGCCTGTTGCTTCTCATGGGGTTCAGAACCATGAGGATAGGGAACTGGAGACCTGGGTTCGAGTCCCAGTTTTGTCACTTGACAGTATGAACCCAGGATAGTCACCTCCCCTCCCTGAGCCTCGGTTTCCTGATTTACCAGAGGAAGGTGAGCATTTCTATTTGGGGGCTGTTGAGAGGAATAAGTGGGATTGTGAAGGCGGTGTGCTCAGCAGAGGGTAGCTGCCTTTCTGGTTATTATTAGCATCTTGTGTGGCCTCCAGCAAGTGACTGCTCTACTTTGGACCTCTGTGCCCACCTACTCAGTGGGCAGTTGTGCTCCCAGGCGCAACCAGCTCTGCCTGTGTCAGTGAGGAGCACGCTGTGCTGCACGTTGAATTTGCATGCCACCCTCTCAACCATCAGCTCCTTGAGCCCTTAACCATCCCCAGAGGTGGCCTTGTTATCCATATTCCCATTTCATAGGTGAAGCAACTGAGGCTCAGAGAGGTGAGGTCATGCAGCTAGGAGAAGGCAAAGTTGGGCAGGGATCTGGGGCTGTCCAACCCAGACCTGGACCTCAGCTCCTGCCATGTACTCAGCACTTTAGGGTTTGCAAAGGGAGAACCAGTCAGGACCAAAAGGCACCCCGCGTTGTCTGGATGGGGAGATGAGCCCCCCGAGAAGGCAGACGCCTGCTGGTGGTAGCAGTTAGGCAGTGGGGCAGCCAGGTGCGAGTCCAGCCCCCTCTCAGCAGGAATAGGCCACTGTGTGTAGGCCCAGGACCAGGGTTAGAGGACTGCTTAGAAGGTTTTGGGACCCCGACTCCTCACAACTCCATTATTCCTGGCCTAGCCAAACTCCTTCCCCAGCCCCTCAGACATGGGGAGGGGTAGAGTGCCCAGCCCAGGGAACCCCCTGCCCCTGCCCCCCTCATCCAGACTCCACCAAGTCACACCTGAACTGCTGTCCTCCAATCCATACTCAGTGGCCAAATGGAGCTGTCAAAGCCACACCCCTGCTCAAGACCCTCCGTTGTCTCCCACCTCCCGCAGAGGGAAAGCCAGAGTCCTTACTTGGACCTGTGAAGCCCTGTAAGACCTAGGCCCTGCCTCCCTGTTGGACCCTGTCCCTTGCCCTGCTCCAGCCATGCTGGCCTCCTTTCTGCTCCTTATATAGGAGCATGCCACATCATTCTGCTCCAGGCCCTCTGCATTTGCTGTTTCCTCTTCTCAAATCTTTGCACAGCTGGCTCCTCGCGTTTCAGGTCTCTGCTCGAATGTCACCTCCTCAGAGAGGCTGCCTGTGATCGCTCTGTCTAAAGTAGCCCTCCCAGGCGCTGTTCCTTTACCCTGCTTAACTGACACTGCCTGGAACTAGAATCGTTTGCTTATTTACTTAATGTCTGTCTCCCTCTTAAAACTAGGATCTCCTGGGGGCGGGGGCCTTGCTGTCTTGTTGCCTGCAGTGTCCCCAGTGCCTGGCACAGTGCCTGGCACAGGGCAGATGCTCAGTAGGTGTTTGCTGAATGGATGGCGTCCCTCCCTGTCTCTCCCATCCCACCACGTTTTCTCATCTCAGTCTTCCTGTCTGTGTCTGTCTCCGTCTGTTTTTTTTTCTCTCTCTCCCCTCATTCACATTTTTCTCTGATTCTCTCCAGTGAGTCTCCATCTCCATGTCTCTCTCTGTGTCTGTCTGTCTCTCTACACATCCCATCTCCACCCAGGCCTGGGCCTGGCACCCGGGACACCTTTGCCCTTTAACTACACAAAAAGGCTTATGAATCAGCCAGGCTGGGGGCAGCAGCAGGTCTCACCTACCACCCGCTGCCCAGTCCCAGTTCTCTCCTAGTCCAGGATCCTCTGACCCCTCACAGCCTCACCCCTAGAAGCTTGAGTGACCCAAGCCACATATTTGGCCCCAAAGTCAGAGATATCCTAGGCTGGGACAGAGCAGGCTCTGGGCTCCATCCCTAATCTGTATCTCCAGGTGGGCTGCCTGCCAGATGAGAGGCAGCAGACAGAGGATACATGGTCACAGGGGCTAGACCTAAAGAAGAACTTTTATTTTATTTGTTTGTTTATTTGTTTATTTATTTATTTTGAGACGGAGTTTCGCTCTTGTTGCCCAGGCTGGAGTACAATGGCGTGATCTCGGCTCACCGAAACCTCTGCCTCCCGGGTTCAAGTGATTCTCCTGCCTCAGCCTCCCTAGTAACTCCCACAGGCATGTACTACCATGCCTGGCTAATTTTGTATTTTTAGTAGAGATGGGGTTTCTCCATATTGGTCAGGCTGGTCTCGAACTGCCGACCTCAGGTGATCCGCCCACCTTGGCCTCCCAGAGTGCTGGGATTACAGGCATGAGCTACGGCGCCCGGCCAAGAAGGACTTTTAAACAGCAGATTATAAGTCCTCAGTAATGCCCAGCCCCAGAAGGAGTGAGCCTCCCATCCCTGGAAGAAGCCAAGTGAGACCTCCTAGCAGCTGGGTCCCAGCCAGTCTGGGGAGGAGGTTAGACCAGCCAGCTTCAAGTTTCCTTGCAACTGACCCTGAATCCCCGACCCCAGCCCCAGCCCTGGTCCTCCCATAACCCTTACCCTCTCTTTCCTGCAGATTTTTGGACAGGCCTCCCTGATCCCCCAGTTGTTTGGCCATGAGCAGCAGGTCAGTATGTTTGCCCTTCTCTTCCACCCCAATCCCAGAGTGTAGGTCTGGGTCTTAGGCCTGCCCTCTGAGTGGTCCCAGCACCCAGTCCAGGCGGGTACAAGCAGAGCCATCACCAGGAAATCCACTTCCAATGGATGGAGTTTAAGCTCACATTGGTGTCCTGACCCTCCACTCCCTGCCCTTATTGCTTCACCTCTGTGTGCCTCAGTTTCCTCCTTTTGAAGATGGGGAAGAATGAGCTAGGTGCTGTGGATGGGGCAAGAAATAACTCCAGGACTCCTGCCCTTCTCTCTCCTCCCACAAAGCCTGGGTCAGGCCTAGGGAGACTGTTGAAGTTGGACAGGTCAGGGGCTGGGGGCTGGTGATATTAGCTTCCAGGTCCCAGCCCCCAGATCCCTTGGCTTTTCTCCTTTCTGGAGCCCCAGGAGGACATTTAAGGATGCTGGGGTGTTGGAGTGAGTGTGGAGACTTTCCAGCTTCACACAGGTTGGCGAGGTTATGCTGCTTACAGCACTGTCTGGCTGCCCTAAGGGCGCCACCTCCCAGACACTCCTTTCCTGCCCCTGGAAGTGTCCCTCTCCTCCCTCCCAGGCCAAAGACCAAAAACCAGGGGCAGGAAAGGTACTCTGAGATCAACCCCACTTTGAGCCAGGAGGGTGTAAGGGACTTGTGCAAGGCCACACAACCCATAGGGGCAAAACTAGGACCAGACCTCCAGCTACTGATTCCAGCCATGGCTGCCCCATGTGTCCCTCTCCCCCATGTCACAGGAGCTGTGTATTCCTCCTGAACACATGATTCAAGAAGTTGTTTAAAGAGCCCACAGTGGGCCAAGCCACCTCTTCCCCATCTACCTTTAATAGGCGAGTGGTAAGGATGTGATGCATTAACATACAAAGCCCCCAGGACAGTGCCTGCTACACAGTAAATCCTCAGTGATACACACACCAGCAGCACTGACCAGCTGGTCTCGCCTCTGATGGCTCAAGAGCATCTTAACCAACATTGACAGACTCCACGGAGTTACCTGTATTCGTGGGTAGAGGTTACTAGGTGCATACTCTCTTGGACTCTATCCTAAGCCTGTGATATGAATTCTCTCATTTCATCTTTACCACAACCCTGTGAAATGGGGACTACAGCCCCATTTTATAGGTGGGGAAACTGAGACACAAAGTGATTAAGTGACTTGCCCACGTTCATATTGCGAGGAAATGATGGGCCAAGGGTTGGACCCATGGCAGTCTAGTTCCAGAGCCATGTGGTTCCTGTGTGATCCCAAAGCAAGACCTCATGCCCCCGGCAGTCACGAGGGTCTCTTCATAACTTCAGGATGCAGTTTTGGAGGAGAAACACCTATCTCTTTAACACTCCTTCTGAGTGAATTTTGGGTTTGCCACATGGCCTATATTTTAATTTATCAGTACGATACAGTAGAACTTTATGTAATGATGGAAATGTTCTGTAATCCACACTGTCCAATAAGGTAGCCACTAGCTATATGTGACTTTATTTATTTACTTATTTTTGAGATACGGTCTCACTCTGTCACCCACGCTGAGTGCAGTGGTGCGATCATGGTTCACTGCAGCCTCCACCTCCCAGGCTCAGGTGATCGTCCCACCTCAACATCCTGAGTAGCTGTGACTACAGGCACGCACTACCATCCCTGGCTAATTTTTTATTAGAGACAGGGTCTCGCTATGTGGCCCAGGCTGGTCTCAAACTCGTGAACTCAAGTGATCCTCCCACGTCAGCCCCGCAAAGTGCTGAGATTACAGGCGTGAGCCACTGTGTCTGGCTTACCTGTGGTCTTGAGCAAGTCAAATGTAGCTCCTGTGACTATGGAACTTTATTTAATTTTAATCAAAAAAAAATTTTTTTTTGAGACGGAGTCTCATTTTATCACCCAGGCTGGAGTGCAGTTGCCCAATCTCAGCTCACTGCAACCTCCCCCTCCAGGGTTCCAGTGATTCTCCTGCTTCAGCCTCCCAAGTAGCTGGCACCACAGGCATGTGCCACCACGCTCGACCAATTTTGAGATTTGTAGTAGAGACAGGGTTTCGCCATGTTGGCCAGGCTGGTCTCGAACTCCTGACCTCAAGTGATCTACCCGCCTTGGCCTCCCAAAGTGCTGGGATTACAGGCATGAGCCACCACACCTGGCCTAATCAATCATTATTATCATTTTAAAATTTTTTTAGAGGCAGGATCTTGCTTTGTCCCCCAGGCTGGAGTGCAGTGTCATGATCATAGTTCACTGCAGCCTGGAACTCCTGGGCTCAAGTAACTGGGACTTGAGGTACACGCTACCACACCTGGCTAATTTTTATATTTTTAATTTCTTTTGTAGAGCTGGGGTCCCACTATGTTACCCAGGCTGAATTTTAATTAATTTAAACCTAAATAGCCATACATGGCTCGTGGCTGCCATATTGAAATGCACAGATTTGGCCAGGCGCAGTGGCTCATGCCTGTAATCCCAGCACTTTGGGAGGCCAAGGCGGGCAGATCACGAGGTCAGGAGTTTGAGACCAGCCTGGCCAATATGGTGAAACCCCATCATTACTAAAAATACAAAAATTAGCCGGGCATGGTGGCACACACCTGTAGTCCCAGCTACTCAGAAGGCCGAGGCAGAAGAATTTCTTAAACCCGGGAGGTGGAGGTTGCAGTGAGCCGGGATCGCGCCTGGGAGACAGAGCAAGATTCCATCTCAAAAGAAAAAAAAAAAAAAAAAAAAAAAGCACAGATTTAGAACTTTCCATTCACCCTCCAAATTGGGTGAACACCCATCTAATTGTTTGACCTGATGCAGTCTCAGATGAGAACATGAGCATCTATTTCATGTAGATGAGGAGAAACTGACCCAGAGAAGATGGTGATGGCCTGAGGTTACACAGCTGGGTGGGACACAGCTGGCCCCAGGCCCAGATCAATCTTTTCCTCCACATGGTCAGTCAGCTTGTGCCCCCTCCCACTCTGGCCCAGGCCAACCCCCAGGATGTCCACATCTTTGGCCAACTGACTCCCCAGCTTATCCTCTGTGGTCTTCAGTTACCAACATGGCCTGAGACATGGGTCAGATAGCCCTTCTAGAACCCTCAAAGAGTATGTGCATGGTGAGACCCCTCAAGGCCCACACCCTTGGCTTCAGATTTGCAGGGTCCTAGACAGTCATTTCTGGAGAAATACTTAGGAACCATCTACACAAAGTTGAATTAGATGCAAGATAGCAAATAGCATACACATCACCGTTTTCCATACTGTCCATGGCAGACATCATTAATCAATCCTCACTGCAACTACCCTCACTCCAGTTTTATCTTCTCCCACCAGACAATTGCTTCAGCTTCATCTCTGGCCTCAGCCTCCATTCCAGACCCCTTTCCCAACATCCATTCTGTATACCAGAGCGAGATTAATTTTCCTTAAATACATATTTGGAGTGTTGGTTCTGCCACTTCCTCACTGGGTACCTGTGGCAAATGTCTTCCCCTTACTGACCCTTGGTTTCTTTCCTTGTAAAATAAAGGGATTGGACCATAAGATGGTAAATATCCAGCATACCTACTGCCATCCCCATTCCAACATTCAGGACAGACATTGCTAATTGATTATAGACCTCTTTCACACTAAATTCAGATGTGCCCTTAAAGTCTATTAATCAGTTTGGACCCTGATTTTTATCACAGAGTTAATATCCTGAGATATTCCAACTTTGTCCTCATTATAGAGATGGGAAAATTGAGGCCCAGAGAGGTGGGGCTGTTTCTTTCTTAAGGGCTCCATCTGCCCATCACATACCCTGAGTGAGATGGAGCTGAGTGGGCTGAGGTCAGACCCCACAGACTGTCCAGCCCTGCCCTGAGCCCACCACCAAGAACCTCTCCCCCCATGATGGGCAAGATAGCCAGCCCCTCATGCCTGCCTTTGCCTGGACAGGTACGGGAGGCAGAGCTGAGTGATCAGTATGAGGCAGCCTGCGAGTCAGCCTGCAGTGAAGCAGAGTCCACAGCGGCAGAGACGCTTGACTTGCCACTGCCCAGCTACTTCCGCTCCCGCAGCCACAGCTACCTGCGTGCCATCCAGGCAGGCTGCTCACAGGAGGAAGACAGTGTCTCCCTGCAGTCCCTCTCCCCACCGCCCAGTACTGGCAGCCTCAGCAATAGTCGCACGCTTCCAAGTGAGTACTGTGATGTGGGAAGGGGTTTTTTTTCTTTTCAAGGGGACTCTAAGGACCATGCCTGGTGGGCCAGCCTGGGAGGATACAGGGAGGAATCTGTCTCGGGCTGGCCCGCACCAGGGGGATGATTGGGAGCAAAAGCAGGAGACCTTGGAGCTGAACTTCCAGCCAATTGGCCACTGGAGCTCAAATGGGGGTCCCAGAGGCAGATGCCACCCCTGGGAGGTGTGGGAGGTATTGGAGGGGGCTGGAGCTTGTGGGGTACTTGGTTGCTCATTGGCTTAGAGCAGCCACCTGCTGTAGTCAGGGCTTCCTGAAGCTTGACCTGCCTCTTGGAATTAGTTCAGGTAGGCAAACCTGTAGGGGAGGTTGGAACCTGGAGAGAAGCCTGCAATGAGGGTGGGGTCTGCACTGAGCCTTCTCAAAGGGATGCGTTTACAGGCTTCTTTCATATACACAATCAGGGAATACCTTCTGGATTCTTGGGTGTTTTGTTGTTGTTGTTGTTGTTGATGAGACAGAGTCTCACTCCGTACCCAGGCTGGAGTGCAGTGGCATGATCTTGGCTAACTGAAACCTCTGCCTCCCAGGTTCAAGCAATTCTCATTCTTCAGCCTCCCAAGTAGCTGGAATTACAGGCACGTGCCACCATGCCTGGCTAATTTTTGTATTTTTAATAGAGATGGGATTTCACCATGTTGACCAGGCTGGTCTTAAACTTCTGACCTCAAGGGATCTGCTCATCGTGGCCTCTCAAAGTGCTGGGATTATAGGCATGAGCCACCACACCTGGCCCTGGATTCTTGATCTAAATCATCTGAAGATAACCCATATGTGATCAGAGAAAAAAGGGACCCCGTGTAACTGAGCAAGCCATGAAATAATAGAAAATTGCATGTTGTCACTCATAAGACGGAGGTAAACAATGAGAACACATGGACACAGGGAGGGGAACATCACACACCAGGGCCTGTCGGAGGGGGTGGTGGGAGACAAGGGGAGGGAGAGCATTAGGACAAATACCTAATGCATGCAGGGTTTAAAACCTACATGACAGGTTGATAGGTGCAGCAAACCACCATGGCACATGGATACCTTATTAAGTAGTATTAAGATGGTCAAAAAATAAAAAGAAATAATTGAAAATTAGCCGGGCGCAGTGGCTCACACCTATAATCCCAACGCTTTGGGAGGCTGAGGCAGATCACTTGAGCCTAGGAGTTGGAGACCAGCCTGGGCAACATGATGAAACCCGGACTGTAAAAAAATAAATTAGCTGGTCGGGTTGGCATATACCTGTGGTCCTCGCTACTCAGGAGGCTGAAGCAGGAGGGTCATCTGAGCCCAGGAAATCAAAGGTGAAGTGAGCTGTGTTCACACCACTGCACTTCAGCCTAGGAGACAGAGCGAGACCTTGTCTCAAAATAATAATAGAAAATCAAAACCAAGGGAAAACAGCACAATTTATTGTTTATCAATAGTAGAGAGAGGTTTGAGCTTTCTCTGACAAGCTAGTTCTCCTCCCTGAGCCTCAGTTTCTCCATGTATAAATTGAGGTCATACACCAGACCCCAGGGAGCTCTTAAGGAGATGAAATAATACTGTGCACAGGACATGTTTAGGCAGGGACTTGCTTGTGGTAGGAGCTTGGTAAGTGGTAGCTGTTATTATTGGTTCTCAGGCTTCATTCTGAGCTTCCTGAAAATCAAAAGCAATTACGTGGCTCATGCCTGTAATCCCAGCACTTTGGGAAGCCAAGGTGGGCAGATCACTTGAGGTCAGGAGTTCCAGACCCGCCTGGCCAACATGGCGAAATGCCGTCTCTACTAAACATATAAAAATTACCCAGGTGTGGTGGTACATGCCTGTAGTTCTAGCTACTAAACATACAAAAATTACCCAGGTGTGGTGGTACACGCCTGCAGTTCTAGCTACTCGGGTGGCTGAGGTATGAGAATCGCTTGAATCCGGGAGGCAGAGGTTGCAATGAGCCGAGATCGAGCCATTGCGCTCCAGCCTGGGTGACAGAGCGAGACCTTGTCTCAAAGAAAAAATAAAAAAGCAATTGGGGTTGGGGTTGGATTGTTGTAGGAAGACAGGCACTGCTTCAAGTGCTCAACCCGTGTTTGATGTAAATAAATGAACTTGAATCCCATAGATATTCTATACACAGGTAACCAATTTATTGACTGAATGAACTTCTATTTGCAGGAGGCAGAGCAAGAAACAACTGTCTCACTATTGCCTGTCGCACCCTCTCTGGTCTCCCCGCCCTGCCAATGGGTTATATCTGGGGCAGATCCTTGAACTTTTCCAGTCACTTTTAATATTTAAGGAACAGTCTCGTTTTCATTTAGTAAGGGTCCAATCTGGTCTGATTTCAAAACTTCATCCTTGTCCACCGCAAATGTCGCACACCCACGGCTAGGGCTTGACCTCAGCTGGGAAGCCCACAGCGGGGAGCTGGGTGTGGCGATCGGTGTCTTCTCTGTTCCTTGTTCACCTCTGTCGGTTTCTGGTTCCTCCACTTGGGAAGGGATGGTGGCCAGGGAGGTGTTGTCTGGCACTGGGACTCTCTGATGCCACATGGTGGCTCTTTCTCCCACCCTGCAGGGTCCCCAGTGCTGTCTTTCCTGGCATGGGCAATCTTCCTTCACCTCACTGTTTCTTATTCCCCCTCAGCTTCTCCATCTGGCAGTCTGCCTCCTCCCCACTCAGCTTCTTTCTGCTAGGGCACCTGGCTCTGCTAGTCAGGCATCTTGGGTAGAATCCTTTGAAGACAACTCCAGCACTACTTTCCCTCTTGATGACCACTTAATGCATTTGAAAACAAGGGCCTTTGCCTTATGGGACTCTGAAAGTATAGACTGGTCCGCTACAGCCTCTAGAAGTATAGACTGGCCTGCTACAGCCTTCCTTCTAGTCCTGCTGTTACCGGTAGCCCTGCCAGCCTCTCCAACTTCAAGGTCTCCAAACAGGAGCTGAGGCCCAGGTTCTGTGTCCTCCAAATCCAGAAGAGCTCTCCCAGGCTGTCCCAGACACTGCTACAATTCCAAAGGGGCCTTGGGTGAAGGATAACATCTCCCATATCCTCACACCCATGCGAAGTTCTCTAAGCATTAAGTGGGCCTGGAGGGATAGACAGCACCCCTAGCAATTCACTTCAAATAAACCATCCCTCACCAGTTTTTCCAACCCCCGTCACTCATGAATGGACTAAAGACAGGGGATGGGCTACATGTCCCAATACTGCCTGGGTCCCTGTATCGGTCAGCTCTTGCTACAATTATGCTGCATAACAAACAACCACAAAATCAGCGTAATACAACAATTCACATTTATTTCTTTCTCCCAAGTTTGTCAGTTGGGACAGTTCTGCTCCACATGTCTTTCATCCTCCTCCTGGGACCAAAGGGTCTTCCTGGGATCAGTGGTCTAGCCAGGGCATGTTCTCCTTATGGTGATGGCAGAAGGCAGAAGAGCAAGCCTAACTAACCAAACAAGCACATTTCAAGGCCTCTGCTTATGTCACACCTGCTAACATCCTATTGGCTAACACAAGTCATATGACTGAGCTTGTAGACAAGGGATGGAGAAGTACCTGCTCACCTTTGTGTAGGAAACTATATTCATATGGCAAAGGGTATGGCCACAGGGAGGGGTAAAGAATCAGGCTTTGGCTGGGCGCGGTGGCTCATGCCTGTAATCCCAGCACTTTGGGAGGCCGAGGCGGGTGGATCACTTGAGGCCAGGAGTTTGAGACCAGCCTCGCCAACATGGCGAAACCCCGTCTCTACTGAAAATACAAAAATTAGCCAGGCATGGTGGTGCCTGCCTGTAATTCCAGCTACTCGAGAGGCTGAGGCAGGAGAATCGCTTAAACCCAGGAGGTGGAGGTTGCAGTGAGCCAAGATTGCACCATTGCACTCCAGCCTGGGCAACAAAAGCGAGACTCCATCTCAAAAAAAAAAAAGAATCAGGGTCAACAATTCAGTGCTCCATGATCCATTGTCTTGACTGTATATACTTATGCCCTTTCCATGTAGAAAATATTTATTCCCAAGACCCCCAAAAATCTCATCAAATCATGAGATTGGATCAGACTCTTAAGATCTATGTCAGGTCTGGATGTGGCTTCTGTTGAACAATTGACTTAATTTTTTAAAGAAACTATTTATCTACCCCACAGTCTAACCCTCCCCAACCACACAGCATACACTGGTGAAACAGGGACAGGATAACTGCAGTTAACACTCCTGTTCAGAAAAGGGGAAAATGGAGGTTCAGAGACTTACTGATCCACAGCAATTCTGAAGTTCTGAAGTCCTGAGCAACTGTTGGGCAAATGCGTTAAGGCAAATGCTTTGGGCAAATGCGTTGATAAGGTCCAAGTTCTCCCTGGGGTTGATTTTCTAGTCTGTTGTTCTCCACAGCTCTTGGTTCTGCTCTCTGAAAGCCCTTACTTCTCCAGCATTTTTGGCCACTTCTAAAGAGAACTTGGAGAATATAGCCTTGGGCAGTGGAACACCTTTCTTAGCTTGCTTCCTTCCTAAAGAAAGTTAGGGAACTAGATGTCCTTTGCATCTTGAATGGTCTTACTCCCTTTAGCCTAAGCTGGTCAATCTTACCCATGCACCTACCTCAAACATTTGATGAGTTTTCTATGTATTTGATTCCTTGTAATTTCAGGTGCCAAAAACCACACCCATAATTGTTTTTCAGTCATGCCTCTCTCTTGACTTGATGCTTACTTTGGGCTTCTGTGGGACCGTGCCCTTAAGTTTTTGTAGGCCCTTTTGAACAGATAATAGCATCTGCTACCTGGTATCTTGATTGATTGATTGCTTACTTGCTTGATTGAGACAGAGTCTGTCTCTCTGTCGCCCAGGCTGGAGTGCAGTGGTGCGATCTTGGCTCACCACAACCTCCACCTCTCAGGTTCAAGCAATTATCATGCCTCAGCCTCCCAAGTAGCTGGGACTACAGGCGCACGCCACCATGACTGGCTAATTTTTGTATTTTTGGTAGAGACAGGGTTTCACCATGTTGGCCAGGCTGGTGTCAAACCTCAAGTGATCCACCCGCCTCGGCCTCCCAAAGTGCTGGGATTACAGGTGTGAGCCACCACGCCTGGCTCTACTATTTTTAGAGTGTTAATAAGACATATTATAACCACACTTTGATTTGATCCTGTTCACATACTGCATCTTAACTGGCCATGACCTTGGTTTGATCTTTGCCCTGAGGATGTATCTTTTTTTTTTTTTTTTTTGAGTTTCTCTCTTGTTGCCCAGGCTGGAGTACGATGGCGCGATCTCAGCTCATCGCAACCTCCACCTCCTGGGTTCAAGCAATTCTCCTGCCTCAGCCTCCCAAGTAGCTGGGATTACAGGCATGCGCTACTACGCCCAGCTAATTTTGTATTTTTAGTAGAGATAGGGTTTCTCCATGTTGGTCAGGCTGGTCTCAAACTCCTGACCTCAGGTGATCCACCTGCCTTGGCCTCCCAAAGTGCTGGAATTACAGGTGTGAGCCACCATACCCAATGAAGCTGTATCTTAATTTGAGAATGGTTTACTGTCTAGAGGGGCTGGAGTTGACAAATTTATTTTCCAACTAAGCAAGTTCTGGTCTCCTTCCCTTTCCTCTAAACACTCCTTGAAGATCAGCTATTTTTTACTTTTTCAGACAGGATCTCCATGTGTCACCCAGGCATGGGTGCAGTGGCATGGTCATAGCTCACCATAGCCTTGACCTCCCGGGCTCAAGTGATCCTCCTGCTTCAGCCTCCTGAATACCTGGGACCAGAGGCATGCAGTACCATGCCTGGCTAATTTTTAAATTTCTTGTAGAGATGGGGTCGCCTTATGTTCTACTAGGCTGGTCTTGAACTCCTGGGCTCAAGTGATCCTCCCACCCTGGCCTTGTAAAAGTACTGGGATTATAGGTGTGAGCCATGGCACTTGGCCTAGCTATTTCTTTTGAGTTCCTCCTTTTCTTATAAATCTTTTTTTTTTTTAGACAGAGTCTTGCTCTGTTGTCCAGGCTGAAGTGCACAATCTCAACTCACTGCAATCTCTACTTCCTGAATTCAAGCCATTCTCCTGCCTTAGCCTCCCAAGGAGATGGGATTACAGGGGTGTGCCACCATACCCAGCTAACTTTTGTATTTTTAGTAAAGATGGGGTTTCATCATGTTGGCTAGGCTGGTCTTGAACGTCTGACCTCAGGTGATCTACCCCCCTTGGCCTCCCAAAGTGCTGGGATTACAGGCGTGAGCCACTGCACTTGGCCTTTTTCTTGTGTAAGTCTTTTTTTTTTTTTTTTTTTTTTTTTTTTTTTTTTTTTTTTTGAGGCAGAGTCTCCCTCTGTCACTCAGGCTGGAGTGCAACGGCATGATCTTGGCTAACTACAACCTCCGCCTCCCAGGTTCAAGTCATTCTCCTGCCTCAGCCTCCCAAGTATCTGAGTCCGCAGGCATACACCACCATGCCTGGCTAATTTTTGTATTTTTAGTAGAGACGGGGGTTTCACCATGTTGGCCAGGCTGGTTTCGAACCCTTGACCTCAAGTGATACGCCTGCCCTGGCCTCCCAAAGTGCTGGGATTACGGGCATGAGCCACTATGCTCGGCTCCTTTGTCTTGTAAGTCTTTAACAAATGCATCCAAAAGGAGCAAGCTCAGGCCAGGTACAGTGCTGAGCATGGTGCTATAATCCCAGCACTTTCAGAGGCTGAGGTGGGAGGATCTCTTGAGGCCAGAAGTTCAAGACCAGCCTCAGCAACATAGTGAGACTCCATCTCAACAAAAAAATTTTTTTAGTTAGCCACTGCACTTCAGCCTGGGTGACAGAGCAAAACCCTGTCTAAAAAGAAACAGAGGCTGGGTGCAGTGGCTCATACCCATAATCCCAATGCTTTGGGAGACCAAGGTGGGAGGATCACTTGAGCCCAGGAGTTCAAGACCAGCCTGGGCAACACAGTGAGAATCTGTCTCTACAAAATAAAAACATTAGCTGGGCATGGTGATTGCAGCTGTTTGGGAGGCTGAGGTGGGATTTGCTTAAGCCTGGGAGGTCGGGCTGCAGTGAGCCATGATCATGCCACTGTACTCCAGCCTGGGTAACAGAATGAGACCCTGTCTTTAAAAAAAGAAAAAAGAGGCGGACCACGATGGGTCACACCTGTGATTCCAACACTTTGGGAGGCCAAGGCAGGTGGATCACCTGAGGTCAGGAGTTCGAGACCAGCCTGGCCAACATGGTGAAACCCTGTGTCTACTAAAAATACAAAAATTAGCTGGGTGTGGTGGCGGGTGCCTATAATCTCAGCTACTCTGGAGGTGAGGCAGAAGAATCACTTGAACCCAGGAGGCGGAAGTTGCAGTGAGCTGGGATTGCGCCATTGCACTCCAGCCTGGGCGATAAGAGTGAGACTCCGTCTCAAAAAAAAAAAAGAAAGAAAGAAAAGAAAAAGAAAAAAAGGCTGGGCGTGGTGGCTCACACCTGTAATCCTAGCACTTTGGGAGGCTGAGGCGGGTGGATCACCTGAGGTCAGGAGTTCGAGACCAGAATGGCCAACATGGCAAAACCCCGTCTCTACTAAAAATACAAAAATTAGCTGGGCATCTATAATCCCAGTTACTCGGGAGGCTGAGGCAGGAGAATCACTTGAACCCGGGAGGCAGAAGTTGCAGTGAGCCGAGATCGCGCCATTATACTCCAGTCTGGGTGACAGAGTGAGACTCTGTCTCAAAAAAAAAAGAAAGAAAGAAAGAAAGGACACTCCTTAAGACACTTAACTGCCATCTGTTGAAAAACTGTCAGGTCACACTTTTTATTGGAATAAGGTCCTTTACTTCCATTTGCCAGAAATTTGTCATAATAATTATATAATTAAATTATGTCTGTGTGGTGAATGGCTCCCCCCACCCCGATATGTAGCATCCTTGATCAGTATAAAACTTGTACAACCATATATGGCGAGCCTGCCCGAAATCACTCCCTCCACAGACAAACACCAGCACACACAGGCACATCCTCACCACTGCACATCCAGCCACTGTCTCCCTGCAGGGTCACCCCTGCTCAGAAGGCTGCCCCCTTACTCCTCAGCATCTGTCTCCAAGGAGTGAGCAATCAGGTCCTGTCCCCACCCCCGGGCTGTTCTGAGCCCTTACACTGCTGAGGGGCATGAAGGCTCTGTCCCTCTCACAGAGGCATCTGTGCAGGCCAGTGGGTAGATGTGGGGGAGCGGCAGTTTTGAGGCAGTGAGAGCCCCTCTCAAGCAGGGCATGGGCAGGGCGAGGAGCTGCCTTCCTGCCCACCCACCCACATGTGCCTGGCCAATTCCCCACTGCCAGTGCCACTACTGCTGTCCCCTTCTCCCTCCCCCTGTCTGACCCAGATTCCACATTCCAGAAATAGCTCTGGCAGGTGACAGGCAGGCGGGGTCAACTCTAGCTGGGATGGTGGGAGAAGCAGCCGCTGTGGATGCGTGCCCCTCCCCAGCCAAAAGACCTATCTAGAAGGGGGCTTGGGGGTGCCATCACTCCCCAGTCTGCCACCTCCTGCCTCTTCTCTCTCTGTGCCTCTGAGAAAAAGAAGGAGAACAGCCTCCCTCCTCCTCCCTCCCTCCTCTTACTCTGCCCGTCTCCCTCTCTTTCTTCCAGCTTACCCTCCCTTCCTCTTCCTCTTTCTCCCCCCACCATCTTTGCCTTCTGTCTGTCTCCCTCAGTTCTCTGCTTCTCCCTCCCACCCTCTCTGCCTTCCTTCCCTCTCAGTTTCTCACCCTCCTCCCCTTTCTCCCTTTCTATGTCTCTCCCACTCCCTCTGAATCACAGGGAGGCTGTGATGGCAGCCAGGGGCCTGGGCAGGCACGGTGGTGGGCTGCGGGGTGTACCCCCATTCCTGCCAGCTGCATTCTCTGCACCTGAGTGTGTGCAAGCACACAGGCACACACACTTGGGCTCACTCCCTGACAGTGCTTGTGGCTCTAGGCTGAGCTGGGATGGGCTCCAGGCCTGGGAACCACCCTTGCTCCTTGCTCAGGGACTCTGAGATCTGTGTCACTCTGAGTGGGCTCCTGCCCTTCCCTGGCTTCCCTGGGCCTCAAAGTCTCTATCTGTGTTATGAGGCCTTGGTTTGGGGACCCACGGGTACCTCCCATCTGTGACAATCCAGTCACCAGCTGCTATGCCTGCCCCGCTTTGTCCCATCTTCCATCCCCCAGCTTCTTCTCTGACTGACTCCCTTCTTACCCCTAACCACACCCCCGCACTCCATATACAGGAAGGGAGATTGATAAAATTGCAGTACACAGTCAACCCTCCAGTCAACCCTGTCCTCCAACCCTACCCTGGGCCCACCCGTCCCCTTACTCCACCACAGGCTCTTGTCAGCCCAACCCATCTAGTCCCCACAGTGTCAGGGCTAAGAGGAAACTCAAAGACCATCATGTCCAGAGATTGCAAATGGACTTCAACCACGTGTCATCTCTGATCCCTGGAGCTCAGTTCTGAGATTTGGTTAAGCAAAGAAAGGTGCCACCATCAATTCGCGATGTCTGCTGTAGCCAGAAGAGTTACATACATCTGCAATTCCTGATCTATCCCACTTATCCCAACATGCACGTGCACACACACACACACGCACACACATTTACAGATATTTCACAAACGTCAGCCTAGAGAAGGTGATTGTCTATCAAGGTCAAAGTCACGCAGCGTGTAGGCCAGGGAGCTGTTTACTACCTGGATGTGCCTGACTTCAAAGCCCTGAGTTCTCCATTGTCCCCTGTGCGTGGGAGCCACCCAGTCCTGGTAAAGAGGTACAAGCATGGGTGATGAAGGTATGTTGCAGGACTTGCAGGGGAAGTCCTCTAGCAACATGGGCAGGATGGATTAGAGGCTGAGAGGTCACTCACAGCTTGGTGCAGTGGTCTAGGTAAGTGACAGTGAGGTCAGGACAGGGGCCATAGGGTCAGAGAATAACGGGAGGACTCAGGAGGCCTCCCTAGAGTGAGTAATGAGGAACCAAAATTCCCTACTGCTGGAACAGGCGCCTCTCCACGGAGGATGCTGGGCCAAAGGCAGGCTTCCTGTCTGGGGTCCACCAAGCCTGGGACTAGGACATGCCTGATTAATCGAGTGCCTACTGTGTGCTGAGTATATGGATCCTCACTCTTCCCTGTCCCTGTTTTTGAGACAGTGTCTCACTCTGTCACCCAAATTGGAGTGCCATGGCACGATCACAGCTCACTGCAGCTTTGACCTCCTAGGCCCAAGCAATC
The DNA here is from genome assembly GCF_049350105.2 of Macaca mulatta. NCBI lineage: Eukaryota > Metazoa > Chordata > Mammalia > Primates > Cercopithecidae > Macaca > Macaca mulatta. The sequence goes on from NC_133415.1 coordinate 89,300,379, forward strand.
CTCCCACCTCAGCTCCCTGAGAAGCTGAGGAACCACAGGCACGTGCCACCACACCCAGCTAATTTTTTTTTTTTTTTTTTTGAGACGGAGTCTCGCTCTGTCGCCCAGGCTGGAGTGCGGTGGCTTGATCTCGGCTCACTGCAAGCTCCGCCTCCCGGGTTCACACCATTCTCCTGCCTCAGCCTCCCGTGTAGCTGGGACTACAGGCGCCCGCCACCGCACCCAGCTAATTTTTTGTATTTTTAGTAGAGACGGGGTTTCACCGTCTTAGCCAGGATGGTCTCGATCTCCTGACCTCGTGATCCGCCCGTCTTGGCCTCCCAAAGTGCTGGGATTACAGGCGTGAGTCACCGTGCCCAGCCCCAATTTTTAAATTTTTGTAGAGACAGGGTCTCCCTATGTTGCCCAGGCTGGTCTTTTTTAAATAATTTATTTTTTTTGAGACGAAGTTTCGCTCTTGTTGCCCAGGCTGGAGTGCAGTGGCGCAATCTCAGCTCATCACAACCTCTACCTCCCAGGTTCAAACGATTCTCCTGCCTCAGCCTCTCAAGTAGCTGAGATTACAGACATGTGCCTCCACGCCCGGCTAATTTTGTATTTTTAGTAGAGACAGGGTTTCTCCATATTGGTGAGGCTGGTCTTGAACTCCCGACCTCAGGTGATCTGCCTGCCTTGGCCTCCCAAAGTGCTGGGATTACAGGTGTGAGCCACAGCGCCCGGCCCAGGCTGGTCTTAAACTCCTGGGCTCAAGTGATCCTCCCATCTCAGCCTCTTGAAGTGTTGGGATTACAGGTATGAGCCACCATGCCTGGCCTGAGTCTGCTTTTCTTTTCTGTTTTTCTTTTTTCTTTTTTTTTTTTGAAGAGAGTCTTGCTCTGTCACCCAGGCTGGAGTGCAGTGGTGTGATCTCGGCTCACTGCAACCTCTGCCTCCCAGGTTCAAGCTATTCTCCTGCCTCAGCCTCCCGAATAGTGGGGACTACAGGCGCGCACCACCATGCCTGGCTGATTTTTGTATTTTTAGTAGAGATGGAGTTTACACCATGTTGGCTAGGCTGGTCTCGAACTCCTGACCTTGTGATCCACCCACCTTGGCCTCCCAAAGTGCTGGGATCACAGGCGTGAGCCACCACACTCGGCCCAGAATCTGCTTTTCAATTGGTGCCCCCAGTGATCTCTATTCAGGGTGTCAATCATGGTCCACAGTTTGAAAAATCTTGCCCTGGTCCAGTTTCTCTCCAGGGAACAGATAGGGCTGGTGAGTCCCAGAGAGGGAAAGGGACTTGTTCAAGGTCACACAGGGAGTGTGTTATTGAATTTGGGAGGGTGGAGATGGAGGTGGAATAATGATATTTCGTCCTGTGCTGTATGTGCTGCCTTGGGTCATCCGGGCCCATAACAAATGTACCTTATTTTTATCCTAAGTAAATCAACCTTGGCTCACGCCTGTAATCTCAACACTTTGGGAGGCCGAGGTGGGAGGATCGCTTGAGCCCAGGAGTTCAAGACCAGCATGAGCAACAGGCTTTTATTGTCTCTATAAAAAATAAAAATAACCAACTTAAAGTGAATAGTACAGGCGTAGCATAAGTGACTGAGGATGAAGTAAACTATGACCTTCAAAGTGCTTAGCACAGTGCCTGGATTCAAAATGGTTGGCTAACCCTCAGTTCCATTTATTATTTTTACACCTTAATGCAAAAACCATGACAGTGGTATTGGAAATATTATCATCTTCGCCAGTCCTCAAAATATTTTGATGTGTCAAAAATTCTTTTCTCCATTTTTTGGAAAACAGATGCGAGAAAGGGAAGGACTTGCCTAGGTCACCCAGCAAGGCAGATCATGAACAAGAGTTGGGTCTGCGTCTAGCAGACCTACCATAGGTGCAGCCTGGAGAGATGAGGCCCACAAGGCAGTGACAGGACCTGGATTCACTGAGGAGAGGGGACTCACGGGGTAGAAGCCAGCAACCGGGAAGGCAAGGAGGCGTGAAGACACCACCTACTGCCAACCGGGCTCGAGCTGGTGGTCACTTTGCCCTCCATGAGATCGTAGGTGTGCTTGTTTTATTTTACGCAGGAGGAATGGAAAGCTCAGGGAGGTTGAATGCGGATGTTGTTCAAAATCACACAGGCCTCCAGAGGCGGAGCCGGGATTGGAACCCAATCTCTAGCACTCTGGGTTAGCAAAGCAAAGGAACGATGCAGTGGCGAGGACAGCTAGAAACACCTAGGACGCAGAGCAGCCAGGATCGGAGGGCCAATCTGACTATGCAGGGATGAGAGGGCCACCTCGGGCAGCTTCCTCGGAGCCTCGGTTTCCCCCCCTACAGCGAGGTGTCGCCGGGGTGAACTGGTGGGAACTCCCGCCTCGGTCCACCTCCCGCACAGAGCATGCGTTGCGTTCCAGCTGGAACCGGTTTGGCGAGGCGGTTCGAGGGGCGGAGCCCCCCGTCCTCGGGCATGCGCGTGCCGACGTGGGCGCGCGCTCCTTTCCTGGGCCGGTCGGCCTGGGCGTGGGCCGGACGCGGCGGCCCGCGCGCCTGCGCACCAGCCCGGCTGAGCGCGGCGGGCCACGTGCCAAGCGGGCTGCGCGCGCCCCCGCCCGGCCCGGGAGTCCCTGGCGACGCGCGCGCGGCTGACGCGGGGGGCGGGGCGGGGCGGGGCAGGCGCGGGGCTTTAACCCGGAGGCCCCGCCCCTCGGGCGTACAAAACCGGAGCCTCGGGCCGGGCTGCGTGAGGGAGGAGGGTGAGTGCCCGCCGCTGGCCGCAGCTGCCGCCAGTCCGTCCGTCACTCCGTCCGTCTGTCCGGTCCACGTCGTCGCCGCCGCCTCCTCAGCCCGGACGCCCGGGGCCCGCCCAGCGCCGCCCGGAGCAGCCGCGGCCCCGCGAGGAGACGGGCGCCGCCCCCGCCCGACCCGGCCCTGCCCCGCCCCCGCCCTCTTCCCCGTCTGTCCGTTCGTCCGTCCGTCCGCGCTTCCGTCCTTCTGTCCAGCCGCTAGTCCTCCGGCCCGTGTCCCCGCTCCGCCCGCTTTGTCTCTCCCCGGCTCGCTGTCTCTTTGTCTCTGCCCTCGCGCTCCCCCGCAGCCCCTCCCTCGCTCCTCATCTCCGGTCCCCTTCTCAGAGCGCTCTTCAGCCCTCAGAGTCCCGATTCTTCGGGACTCCCCCTCAGAGCGCCCCCAGCTCTTTTGGGGCTCCCCTTGAGAACACCTTCCACTCTCCCCAAGGGTTCCCCGTGAGCTTCTTGCACATCCTTTGGGGGTTCTCCTGCACCCCAAATCGCTGGGGTCTCGCCTCCTCTGAGCCCCCATTCCCCCTGGGCTTTCCCTCTTCTGGGTATTCCCCATATCCACTGGGAGCTCCTAGGTCCCTTGGGGTCTTTCTCCTTGGGACCCCTCCCAATATGTCCTCAGCTCCCTGACTTCAGGAGCCCTTCTCTGCTTTCCCCTGGTTTGTCGCCTGTCGCTGTCTCTCCTTGTTCTCTCTCAGGTCTTCGAGCACCCCCACTTCTTGGGATCGGGGTCCCCTGCTTTGCTCTCCCTGCCCCTCTGTGCCGCGACATCTGTTTCAGTGGTCTCGCCACTCTGTGTCTCTTGCGCTGAAGGTCCCCCTTTGAGCCTGCTTCTTTGCCTGGGGCCCTTGGTCCCCCCCTTGCTTTTTCTGCCCCAGCCCCCTGTCTCCCCTTCTCTCTGCTCCCTGTCTCCCTCTCCCTTTTTCTATCTTTGCCGGGTCTCTGGGTCTCTGACCCCCATCCGGCCCTCATGGCTTTGTGTCTGGAGCTCTTGAAGCAATGTGAGTGGTGGGGTGTCCGGGTCGGGCCGGAGTTGGCCCGCAGGCTGGCCGCGGCCGAGGCTCCATGGGGTTGGCGCTGGGGCAAGGGCTGGCGCTGGGGCAAGGGGGCTCTGGGGCCTCCCACAAAGGGGGGGGGAGGAGGGAGGGGCCAGGCTGTCTGGCGGAGGAGGGAGTGGGGGGCCTTCCTGCTCTGAGGCTTCTGCTTTAGTTGCTTGAGTGTGTGGAGGGCACCACGGGCTGGGCATCCCTGCCCACTTGGCCCCGCATGGCCTGGCACTTTGTGATCGCTTGTGGGCAGGCCGGGCTATTTTGGAGTCGGCAGGATGTGATATCATTTGGACGTTTATTTAGCCCCGGCTGGGTGTGGGGGCTGCGTTCTTGCCAGCTTGAGTAATGAAATTTCGCAGGGGGGGTTTGGGGCGGTGGTCAGCCTCCTAGGCAGCTGGGTTGTGGGGTTCATGGCCAGAACTTTGCAGAACACCAGAGTGGGCAAGTGAACAAAGGTCTGTGCTGCCTGGATCTTGCTGAGACTCGATTCAGGGTGAGCAGGGAGAGGACTTCTTAATCTGACCACCCCGAGGATTGGCTTTGGCAGTCTAACCTCTGGGGCCTTGGTTCTGCCAGGTTCAAGTTGTGTAACCTTGAGTGAGACCCTTGTCCTCTCTAAGTGTCAGTTTCCCAATCTGTAAAAAGTGGATGATTGTGCTGGCCTCACAGGGTTGTCATGACGATCAAATGAAACATCTGTAGACATGCTTTGTGAACTGTCAGCTTGTCTTTAAACAGCCCCATCGAGGGAGAGGAGCTTGCCCAAGGGTAAACAGCTGGCTCGCTCCTGCCAGAGCTGGGACAGGGATCCAGGCCTAGGACACTACAGTCCAAGGCTCTTTAACCTCCTCCCCACTGCCTCCTGGTTATTAGGGAATGCACCTGCCCTTCCAATAGAGCAGGGAGACGGCTGTTTCTTAATTCAGGCCCCAATCCTGCTTGCTCTTTGTTAGTCCGTTTGTAAAGATAGGTGGGCGTGCCCATCGGGATGTCTGTGCTGGGGGACAGTTGGATTTTCCATGTTCCATCCCATTGTTGTTTAAGGGTGGGCCCTGCTTGGACAGTGGCACTTGGAATAAAGTCACTTTGTAGTTGTGAGCCGTGGCTGCTTTTCCTGCTTCCCCTGTAGAGGAGGGGAACAAAGGCCTCAGCTGAGAGAGGCTCTGCAGAGAGCTGGGGTTTTCTGTCAAGGAGCTTAGGATGTTCTAGAACTTTGGTGCAGAGAATGAGATCAGCTGTTCAAGCGCCTTGTCTTACAGATGAAGAGATGAGGCCAGAAGGACCAAGGACCCACAGAGGGTTGAGCCAGGACTTCTGGGTCCTGTTCCATGGCACTGCCTCTGAAGAAGTCACTGTCATGCTGTTATCACCTGCCCCTGGTGTATAATGACAATCTCTAACATCCTTTGACCTTTTTACTGTGTGCCCTGTGCTTGGTGCTTTACTTCAGCTACTTGCAGTGGGAAAGAAGAAGGGCTTGGTCCCTGGCCTGGAAGTGAGGGGTGCAGGATCCCAGTCCCCACATCTCACCCACTTTTAGGGATGTCACTTTCCTTTGGGCTTCAGCTTCCTAATCCATAAAATGGTAATAACATTCCTAATCCTAAGACTGATTCTGAAATCATGGAATCCCTCAAGAATTGTGTGAGCAGCGGCTCACTCCTGTAATCCCAGCACTTTGGGAGGCCAAGGCAGGCGGGTCACTTGACCTCAGGAGTTCGAGACCAGCTTGGGCAACAGGGCAAAACCCTGTTGCTCCAAAAAATACAAAAATTAGCTGGGTATGGTGGCATGCACTTGTATTCCCAGCTACCTGGAGGAGGCTGAGGCAGGAGGATCGCTTGAATCCAGAAGGTCAGGAGGTTGAGACTGCAGTGAGCTGAGATCGTGCCACCGCACTCCAGCCTGGGTAACAAAATGAGACCGTCGACCGGGCGCAGTGACTCACGCCTGTAATCCCAACACTTTGGGAGGCTGAGGCGGGCGGATCACTGGAGGTCAGGAGTTCGACATCAGCCTGACCAACATGGTGAAACCCTGCCTCTACTAAAAATACAAAAATTAGCCGGGCGTAGTGGCACACACCTGTAATCCCAGCTACTTGGGAGGCTGATGCAGGAGAATCATTTGAACCTGGGAGGCGAAGGTTGCAGCGAGCTGAGATTGGGCCATTGCACTCCAGCATGGGTGACAAAAGCAAAACTCCGTCAAAAAAAAAAAAAGAAAAAAAACTGTTCCAGAGAGTAGAAACTCTGGGTTTCAGAACCACAAATGCCTGGTTTTAATCAGTCTCCATCATTCACTGTGTTTGTAATCTTGGGCAAATTATTTCTTTGAGCTTCAGTTTTCTTATCTGGACTCAAGATTTATACCACAGGATTATGATGAGGATTAAATGAGATTATGTATTTTTTTAAATCTAGTACACAGTAGGCACTTAGTAAATGTGAACTTTCCCTTCGCAAAAACATCTGGGTGACTTTTCTCTTTGTAGGAACTAGACAGAAGCCCAGTCTCTCCCTCCCCCCACGCCCTGTGGTTGAGGTTCAGGCAACTAGGAAAGCACCTGTGACTATTCTAATAGTAATAGGAGTGATCTTCTTATTTCTCCCAGGCTGTGTGAGGCATTGTGTAATCAGCCAGGCTCTTTCCCGACCATTGTTCTCCACCAACAGGCCTGGAAGTCAGAAGCCAGTGGAGTTCTCCCTGTTTCACAGGTGAATGAAAAATAGGGGGCCCAGAGAGAGACAAGGACCTGCTCAGGGGCCCACAGCCACAGCAGTGTCAGGCAGGCTTGGAGCCCCGGCCTCTTCTCCACAGCCCACAGATTTATGGGTTCTGCCTGTTACCGTACCCCCTCAGGCCACCTTCCCTGGGTCTGTTCCCATCTGTTCTGGGAGGAGGGTTTTCTTGACATTTCCCCAGTCTCTGAGCTCATCTTGAATTTAAAAGGAGGCTATCTGGAGGCTGGGTGGGGACTGAGTCACCACCTCCCCTGGCTTTCTCATCCTGAGCAGCAACCAGACACACCCAGAGGACCACTGCTGGAGACCTGCGGGTTGTAAACGCCACACAAGCTTTCTTCCGAGAAGCTCAGATGGGCTCTTGGGGACAAGCTGCAGTTGTGGTTCCGTATGTATTTCTTCCTTCCCCTAGCCACTTTGAGAAGTTGTTGCCTGTCCTTTCCTGCTTCAGCCTTTATTAATGCTGTCCTCTTCTCCTGTAGTACCCTCTCTTCCCCTAGAGGCCCACACTGTCAAATGCCACCTTTCCCAGGAAGTCTCTCCTTGCTGGCTCTGGAGTCCCACCAGGACTCCTGAGTATGCTTAAGGTATGACCTTGGCAGATCACGTCACCTTTCTGTGCCTCAGTTTTCTCATATATAAAATTCAGGTTTCTTGTCTTTATAAAGCTCCATCCCTAGACACACTCATCTGTCAGATATGGGGGCAGGAATCAAATGCCCCTAGGTTTTTAAACCAGCCCTCTAGAGGATGCTGGTGCTGAGAGCCTGTCAGCTACGACCTGGGAAAAGCTGAACTGAGAGGATCCTGGGTTTGTATGACAGCCTGGCTTGTTGCTGTGTGACCTTGGATTAGTCAGCTTTCTGTGCCTCAGTTTTCTTCCCTGTCAGATTGGGATGGAAATGAGAACTCATGTAGTAAAAGCCCCTCGAGAAATGGCTGTCATCACCATCATCAGCTTTGTTTTGCATGGGGATTGGTGGTTTTCAGAAGTAAATCACCCTTCCCCTACTTGGTCCTGGCAGCAGGCACTGTCAAGTCAGACTGGGCCAGGGTGCGGGCTGTGGAATTGAACAAATTGAACACCTGAGCAGGAATGAAATCTAGTCCTTACAGGAATGTAATGAGGTTGATGAAGTGTGTGGTATAAATCTCTCTCAGGTTCCCAGATTTCCCAGACCTAACTGTGGCTGCCTTTCCTCACTCAACCTGTGCTGGAATCAGCTGTGTTAATAGATAGACCCACCCATTCTTAGAAACCAAGGCTACCTTAAAGAGAGATACAAGCTACATTCTAGAGCTAAAACATGGCTGTTGTTCCACAGCACGGAAGCAGGCCCAGGGACGGGGAGGGATGGCTAGGATCCCAGAGCAAGACTAGAGCCACAGCTCTGCCTCCCTGCCCCGGGCTCCCTCGTCTCTGTACATCGCTGGCCTAGATCCCCAGGTGGAGAACTGGAGCCCTGAGGTCTGGTTTGGCCAGTGAACAGTTTCCTCACAGGACAGAAGCAAGAGAAGTGGTCCCTAGTGGTCAAAGCGAACTCGTCCTGGAGCTGAATGAGGCTTGGAAAACTCCTCCTTTTCTGGGCCCTGCCTTCCTAGCCCTGGGCCAGGCTCTGAGAGGATGGGGATTCATAGACAGACAAGGCCTCTCTGCCCTGAGGAACTTATGGTCTGACAAGAAGACAAGCCTGCAATTATGAGAGACTGTGTGACAGTCTGTAATTAAGTGTCTGCTGAGGAAAAGCATTGTCTGAGAAAGAAGAAGTAAGCATGAGCCAGAGGAAACAAGAGCCCTTTGAGGGGGGCTGGATTTGCAGAGGCAGAGGGTGGTGCTGACATTCCAGGGAGGCGGAGGTGGCAGAGGGCATAGCTGGATAAGTTTGCATTTAGGGAAACAGTGAGTGTGCTAGTTTTGCTGAGGCATCAGGGCTCTGGCTGGAAAATCTGGGCGAAGCCAGGAGGTTGTAGGCAGTGTTAAACAGCTGAAAAACAGAGGCACCGGGGAGCCATGGAAGGTTTTAGAGCAGAGGTAGCACAACTGGAGGACTTTTTCCAGAAGATGAATTAGGCTGGATAAATTGGAATGAAAAAAAATGACAACAGGGAGGAGGCTTTGCAGGCGTCCAGATGACACAAGAGGGCGAGGTTTGGGTGGGGCCCGTGGGAGTAGGAAGAGCCAGTTGGGGTAGCAGAGAATGCTTGTGTTCCCTTAGGAAAGCCTGGCCATCACCCTGATGGGCCAGAAGGGAAAATGTTGGGTGTTGCTGGTTTGGGGCAGGATGTAGCAGTCTGAGCACATTTCTTGTGCACCTGCTGTTTGCCTGGCTCTGCGCCAGGGGCTCCACAAGGGGGCTCATGAAATGTGTACAACAAGCCAGAGGCGGTGGACTTACCATCCCTGTTTTGGAGATAAGGAAAAGGTAGCTCAGACCCAAGGCCAATTGTCTCCAAACCGTGGCTCTTCCCACAGCTCAGCTCTGCTTCTTGGAAAGGGAACTCCTGCTTTTAGGGTCCAAGGGAGCTGAGCCTTCTTGTCCTTTAATTAGGAGCAAGCACATTTATCCTAAAAGCCCACAAATCCTGCTTTCTAAGGATCCTGAAGGTCAGGGTGCCAGTTTAGAATTCCTTCAAGGTGGAAGAGTCAGAGGAGCTAGGGACCCTCACACCAGCAGTTTTACATACTGGACTGTGAGAAGCTTCCGGAGTTGTGCCGTGTGTATGTCCAGCACAATATTAGGCATGTCCACCACTGAGCCCGTTGGAATTCTCAGCTAGCCACCACCAGAGAGGGGCCCAGCCGCAGTAATCAGTCACCCACAAAGGCAGGAAGGGACTTGCCTCCAAGGTGCCTCGCGCAGGAGAGCCAAGTGACAGAGCCTAGGACCCATTTCTCAGGCTGCAGCCAGGAATCCCCAGTGGACAGAGGGAAAGGGAAGGGGACTAGTGCTTACAGAGTGGCTACCATGGGAGGCAGCAATGGTTGGTCCCAGTGTACAGCCAGGAGATTGATGGCTTGGCCGGGGTCTCCCAGCCAGTCATTCTCCTCTGTATGCAGCCCACACTCCTCTGAACACAAATTTGGTCATGAGGCAGAGCAACCACATGACAGGCACAGCCTCCAGGCGCCCCTCACCCCGCTGCTCCCTTGCCTCCAGCAGACCCCAGCATCTATATACCAGTTTGCTTTGGCAGATACTCTCTGAGCCCAGCGGTATGCAGGGTACAATTGTAACTGTAACCGTGTTCTTCATACCATAATCTGGACAAAGGTTTTGAGGAGAGATTTTTGTGCTCCTTTGGAACAGAGATGGCCTGAGAAATGCTATTTGGACTTTGGAGCAGTGGACTAGAGGGACGTATGCCATCCCTTTCCATTGTAGTAATTCATTTGATGACCATCTAGAGCCAGGTGCTTTCTCGTAATTTTGCTCATTCTCACGTATATTCTTTTTGTTTTGTTTTCAGCACGTTGGTTCTGGATCTTTAATATTTGTTTAGCCTGTTTTGATTTGCAGAGTACTTTTATATACATTATCTCCGTAGATCTTTATCCAGCTTTGGGAAGTATTACTATTCTTGTCATCCTTGTTTTTCAGAAGAGGAAACTGAGGTTCACTGGTAGAAAGAGGCTTGACCAAGGTCACTGTGGCTGAGCTACTTATTCAATAGATATTTATTAAGTGCTGCTCTGTGCCCGGCAGTGAGCTGACCCTGGGGAAACACTGACAGTCAGAGCTGCCTTAGAGACTTAGTTTCTGACTCCCAGAGTCTGCAGCAGCAGCAGCACTGAGATCTAGCCAGGATCCACCACCAGGCTTCTAACCTGCATCCTGGGCCCTCTCCACTTCAGGTCCGTGTAGTTTGGGCCTGTGGCTTAGGTCTAGACTGTTGGAGCCTGTAAGCCCTCAGCCTGGAGCATCACGGTGTAAAGCAAGCCAAGGCATAAGTCTCTGCAAACTGAACTTCCAAAGTAACAAAAGAGGCCAGGCATGGTGGCTCATGCCTGTAATCCCAGCACTTTGAGAGGCTGAGGTGGGCGGATCACCTGAGGTCAGGAGTTTGAGACCAACCTGGCCAACATGGCAAAACCCCATCTCTACTAAAAATACAAAAATTAGTTAAGCGTGGTGGTACATGCCTGTAATCCCAGCTACTTGGGAGGCTGAGGTGGGAGAATCGCTTGAACCCGGGAGGTGGAGGTTGCAATGAGTCGAGATCACGCCATTGCCCTCCAGCCTGGGCAACAGAGCAAGACTCTGTCTCAAAAAAAAAAAAAAAAAAGTAACAAAAGAGGTCTTCAGGCCGGGCGCGGTGGCTCAAGCCTGTAATCCCAGCACTTTGGGAGGCTGAGACGGGCGGATCACGAGGTCAGGAGATCGAGACCATCCTGGCGAACACGGTGAAACCCCGTCTCTACTAAAAAAAAATACAAAAAAAAAAAAAAACTAGCCGGGCGAGGCGGTGGGCGCCTGTAGTCCCAGCTACTCGGGAGGCTGAGGCAGGAGAATGGCGTAAACCCGGGGGGCGGAGCTTGCAGTGAGCTGAGATCCGGCCACTGCACTCCAGCCCGGGCGACAGAGCCAGACTCCGTCTCAAAAAAAAAAAAAAAAGAGGTCTTCAGTAATGGCTTAATTATTAACAGGGTGAAGAAGGGCCTCTCAGCAGAAGGCCATCTGCTCCTTCTCCCTGGGGGGATGTCGCCCAAGGGCTGCTCTACCTAAGATCCTGGTGTGAGTGTTCTGGAGCCTCCAAATATTTAATTACACTGCACAGGTGTGGAACTCTGTGGCCATGTGCTGAGCTTGGGACCCTCCCCACCACCTTTAATATTAAATGAGATGAAATAAAGTAAGGTCCTAGGATAGCAGGTCTGGAAAGGACTCTGGCCCAGCCCCTTCCTTTCCCATGAGTTGGAACCAAACCTCGGAGGGAAGGAACTTGCCAGGATCCCATATTGAGAGACATTCCTTCCCCTTCCCTTCCCTTCCCTTATCAGTTTCACTTAATTTCCTCTCCTTCCTGATAGGAACTCTCATCCCAGCTGTACCTGTTCAACATTCAAAGCCGCCTTCAAATCTTCCCTATGCCTCAAAGTCAAGTTTTCCCTCAGTCTTCCCTGACACTCTCCTCCACACCCCAGAGCCCCACAGTGTCCAGTCTGTCTCAGTCTACTTTCAGAGGCTGACTGCCTGTTCTACAAGGCTAGACCAGCAGCCCTTGAGGAGACATTTCAAAATCTGGGTGCCTGGGTCCTGCCTCCCCTCCCAACCCAGGGAGTCTGATGCCTGAGATTTAGGAAGAGTCATCTCTGGATACATTTTGCTGAAGGGTTTTTTTTGTGTGTAAAAGTTACATTTTTACTGAAAAAGCAATACTTGTATGTTGGTTAAAAAAAATTCAAACTTGGTTAAAAAAAATAATGAAAAATTAGTCCCTGTCCTACCCAGACACCTAATCACTGTGACCAGTCTTGAGGTTTCCTTACAGAAATACTCAGCATCCACGTGCAGCTATTGTCAGTAACATCCCTTTTTGTTACTTAAACAGTGGCATATTCTCTCTCTGCTTTTCTATACCTTGCATTTTTCATGTAAGTCTCTGTTGCAGGTTATTCTTGGTGGGCACGTACAGGTTCGTGGCCACCTTTGCTCCTGAGCGTGTGACTTTCCATTGACACATAGACCACCAGTTGTTTGTCCTCTACTTAAGGATGTTTAGCTTGTTCTCAGTCTTGCTGCTGTAAACAGTGCTGCAGTAAACACCCTTTCCTATGTGTCTCCATGCACGAGTGCATGTGTAGCTGTTGGAGCCATTCCTGCACATGGAATTGCTCTTTCAAGAGTCTGTGCACTTAAAATTTGTCATATATTTTTTAATTGCCTTCTTTTTCATTCTGAAAATGTGTGTATTTTAAAAGGCACCCCGCCTTCACCCCCAGATTCAAATTTGTTTCTTCCATGAGCTCCTCTTGTGTTGCACCTGTTTGGCAACGGCGGGGCCAGTGAGCTCATTCAAATATTTACTGACCTTGCTGGGCATGGTGGCTCACGCCTGTAATCCCAGCACTTTGAGAGGCCAAGGCAGGCAGATCACAAGGTCAGGAGTTTGAGACCAGCCTGGCCAATATGGTGAAACCCTGTCTCTACTAAAAATACAAAAATTAGCCAGGCGTGGTGGTAGGTGTCTGCAGTCCCAGATACTCAGGAGGCTGAGGCAGGAGAATCACTTGAACCCGGGAGGCAGAGGTTTCAGTGAGCTGAGATTGTGCCACTGCACTCCAGGCTGGGTGACAGAGCAAGACTCCATCTCCAAAAAAAAAAAAAAATCCTCCTGAATCCCAGTGCTGGCTTGGCAGCTATACCCCTGCCCTTCACTGAACCTCAGTTTTCCTCGTCTGAATGGTTGGGAGACTCATTCCTGCCTTTCTCATGTTCCTGGGCTATTTGGTAAACCAGCCAGTGGGAAGATGTCGTGAAATGTATTACAGTGGTCTTAGCTAGACAGAGTGGGCATGCCAGGGTCAGCAGAGATTCCGAAGTCTAGACCAGCTCCCCGGTGAGCCGTTGTCAGTCCTAGCAGATGGCCAGGTCAGCCCTCTGGCTAGAAATTTTAGGGCAGCTAGTGGTAGGTGTCTCCTCTTGCTGTGCTGAGATGGGGTCAAGATCACACTTAGGCTTTTGTTGAAAGAACATATAAGATGAGAGGGAAAAAAAAAAAAGATTATACTTAGGGGCCTCCTGAATTTGCTCTGCCCTAGGTTGCTGGGACCTCTAGGACCTGTGCAGACTAAAGGAACTCAGTTGGTAGATCCAAGAGAGGTGGTCAGGGAGACCAGGAGCATGTCTACACTGCTAGCAGGCTTTTGCCTCCTCCCCCAAGGCAACAGGATGGCCCAAAAAAGCACCCCCCAGCGGATCATCTTTGCAACTCCTGTTTTAGCTCCAGTGGCAGCAGGGATGAGGAAGGTGAAGTTCTATCATTTTTTTTCTAGTTTGAAGTGACATTTAAAATCACTAGCCTAGGGGCCAGGCGTGGTGGCGCATGCCTGTTATCCCTGCACTTTGGGAAGCCAAGACGGGTGGATCACTTGAGCTCAGGAGTTCAAGACCAGCCTGGGCAACATAGTGAAACCCCGTCTCTATAAAAAATACAAAAAGTAGCTGGGTGTGGTGGTGCACACCTGTACTCTTAGCTACTTGTGGGGCTGAGGCGAAAGGATTGCTTGAGCCCAGGAGGTCAAGGCTGCAGTGAGCTGTTTGTGCCACTGCACTCCAGCCTGGGTGACAAAGCAAGACCCTGTCTCAAAAAAAAAATCACTAGCTCAGTTCCTCCCTCTTATTTTATCAGCGAGAAAACTGCAGCCTGGAGAACTTGAGGGTCTCCTCCCAAGTCTCCCAGTGAACTTGACAGGTCTCAGCTCACTTCCGCTCAGATTAGAAGCCAGGCATTTGACTCTCCTAGTCCTTAACTCTAAACATCTTTCCCAAATTGTTCCGGTCGTAAAGTTTCACTTCGGGGTTAAAAACCAAAGTGAAAGAAAAACAGCAAAGCAGGAAGCAGCCGCTTCAGACCCAGTCCAGGCTGAGGGGAGGCTCTGAGGGACCCAGGCCCTGGTGGCTTCATGAGGAGGGGAGCCGGCCTTTTCCCTACCCACTCCCACCCTTGCTCTGGGAGCCTGACTGGGGCAGGGACTGGGTGGGGCCCCGCAGGGAGAGGCGCCAGGCTACAGACAGAGAGTGGCGTCCTGGCCTGGCCCACTGCTGTCTGGGAGACAGCCAGTAGGACGGGTTCCCTAGTGAAGTCAGCCCCATGTAGGTGTGGTCCCAGCCGGGTTCCAGGTAGGCCTTTTAAACTCCGTCCTTCCGGGGCAGAGCTGAGCTGGAGCTGGGCCTCTGTCAGCTTGGGAAAGAAGTCCTGGCTTCCCAAACCCAGCTTTCACAGAGCATTTCACTCTCCCTGAAGGTAAGAGCCAGCGCCCTGTCTTTACCATGAAAACTCTTAAACTTTTGGTCACTGTGGGCACTTACCTCCTATAGTTTCTTTTTGGGACCAAGATGACTTGAAAGCCAAAGGATGGGGGAGCTGGAACTGCTGGCTTCTCACCTCTTTATGTCACTGAGTTGATGGGTGGCCTCAGGCAAGACCCTTCCCTTCTCTGGCCTGCAGATTCCTCCTTCGTTTATCAGCAGGAGGGAGCTCCTTCTGTCTCTTCTATTAAGTTGAATTTGGTTCCTGGAAGCTGGTGAGAGAGTATCGTAACACCCACTTTGGTTGGCCTGTGTATTTCAGATATTAACTGTTACCTGATTAGCTGGGGTCTCAAGTTCCTATTTCCTGTGCTTTTACTAAGGAAATTCTCAGACTTATCAATGCAAATATGGTATCAATTTTGTCGCTAGACCAAATATGATTTTTTTAAAATAGAGATATCCCACTATGCCACCCAGGCTGGTCTCAAACTCCTGGGCCCAAGCAATCTGCCTGCCTTGGCCTCCCAAAGTGCTAGGATTACAGGTGTGAGCTACCATGCCTGGCCAGCAAATATTTTTATGTACCTCTCTTCTCCCTTGCACAGTCACAGGGTCCCTAAGTACAGAGGTGGAGTCCAGTCTCTAAGGGCACCCACTGAGCATACAGTAGGTGATCAGGAAATCCACACCCCAAAGGTCATATGTACCCATAGTTAAGAGCATCTCTGTGGAGTTGGGCTGCTGGGGTTCAGTTCTTGGGCTGCTAGTTAGAGCCGTGAGACCTTGGACAAGGTACTTAACCTCTCTGGGCTTGTTTCTTCACCTGCAAAATAGAGATGCTAATAATACCTGATTGTAGTCCAGCATGAGGACAAGAGAAATGTGTGCACAGCACTAAGCACAGTGCCTAGTACAGAGGAAGCATTTAAAAAGTAATAGCTGCTGCTGTTACTGATATCCAGGGGGAAAGAAAAGACTTGAAATAGCCAAAAACTGTCCATGTCCCATGCCTGGAAAGATGTAGATGGATTGGGTGGGCTGCTTGGAGTGGAGTCAGTTATTTGATGGCTGTTTATCAAGTGCAGGGCTCTCATGGGGGAAGGTGGCCTGGGTAGGGGAGAGGCGAATGCCCTGAGTGAGGGAAGGGGAAGAAGGGCAGGCTGTCCAGGGTTCAGGACACCCAAGATCAGGCTGGAGAATCTACCCAGGGCTGTCAGAATCTGCCAGGTATGTGGAGCTAGAGTTTTGTCTGCAGGATCATCACTCCATCTGGGCAGTTTCCTACTGGGGACTGTGATGAGGACCTGTTACTGACTGCAGAGAATACGTTTGATAGTTCTAGCCTCTCCTGGAACTTTCTTGCTTTCCCACGCTTCCTGACGTGGCTGTTGCCCTGCACAGGGGTGCGGTAATAGGAGTTGTCTGCCTGCCTGTGGAGTGCACACCAAGGTCGGGTGGGGAAGAGGGGCCTTGTCTGGTATCACCCAGTAAAGGTAGGGCTGCCACCGTTGCTGCTGTCCCAGCAGTTTCTTTAAGAGAGGCACATGCAGCAGTGTGTGGGAATGGTGGGGGGTGCAGGGCAGGGATTGGGCTCCTCCCTCCTTCCCACCCCACCTCCACTTCTCTTTCCAAACAATCAGCCATTCATTTACTTGAGTGCCAAGTGCTGTGCCAGGAGCCAGGGAGAGACTAGGGAACAAGATTGACTTCCCTCCAGCTTGGAGTCCCCACCCAAGCAGGTAACAAATAATCAAGATACTATCTAATCTGTTTGTGATGAGAGCCCTAAAAGAAACAAATAGGTGCTGAGAGATTGGGGAAGGCATCTCAGGGAAGGTGACTAGGGGATGGGAAGGAGGCAGTCAGGGGCTGACTGGGAGGTGTCACTGCCCTAAAGTGGGGGTATCTTGAGGGAACAGGAGAGGTAGGGGTTACATCTGGAGCAGTCTCAAGGTCAGGCAGGACCCTGGGGGTCTCGGTGAACCTAAAGAGGTGTGATAATGAATGTACTGCAAGTGAATATGTTTCTTCCCTTTTCTTTCTTTTTTTTGAGCGTTTGAGACGGAGTCCTGCTCTGTCGCCCAGGCTGGAATGTAGTGGCATGATCTCGGCTCACTGCAACCTCGCCTGCCGGGTTCAAGTGATTCCCCTGCCTCAGCCTCCTGAGTAGCTGGGATTACAGTGCCTGCTACCATGCCTGGCTAATTTTTGTATTTTTAGTAGAGACGGGGTTTCATCCTGTTGGCCAGGCTGATCTCGAACTCCTGACCTCGTGATCTGCCTGTCTCGGCCTCCCAAAGTGCTGGGATTACAGGTATGGCCACTGCGTCTGGCTCTCCATACAATCTCTTACCCAATTCCTATCCAAGGTTCTATGATACACATCCATTACTGCCTTTGTACACCTCTGATCTTTATTTTCTATTTGAATTATTTTTCTTTTATTTATATTTGCTGAATTCCAGTAAATAGATTGTAGGCAGATTATTAATCAGCCCTTGCTCACAAATACAGTTAAAACAGAAAATTTTTTAAAATACTTAGTTTTAAATATTTTATTTGTGACTTTTAGGTTTGGAATGGCATGCGCCACCACGCCCAGCTAAAATCAAAGCAGTTTGATAACTGCTGGGACTCATTCTTCAGTGGGCCACTCACTCGTCCATTTTTAACACTGTGTTAATGACCATCTTAACCTTTTTGTTTTGTTTTGTTTTGTTTTGAGACAGAGTCTCACTCTGTCGCCCAGGCTAGAGTGCAGTGGCGCAATCTCGGCTCACTGCAACCTTCGCCTCTCGGGTTCAAGCAATTCTCGTGCCTCAGCCTCCCAAGTAGCTGAGATTACAGGTACCTGCCACCACACCGGATTAATTTTTGTATTTTTAGTAGAGACGGGGTTTCACCATGTTGGCCAGGCTGGTCTCAAACTCCTGACCTCAGGTGATCCGCCCGCCTCAGCCTCCGAAAGTGCTGGGATTACAGGCGTGAGCCACCATGCCCGGCCCTCACTAGCCCATTTTAAGGAGATATATTTGAAGGGCAGCTGAGGGGAATGCTCTGAATAATTAACTCTTATGGTAGTGATTAATTCTCCAAGATTTTTTTTTCTTTTTTCTTTTTTTTTTTTTTTTTTTTTTGAGGCAGTGTCTCTGTCCCCCAGCTTGGAGTACAGTGGCATGATTTCAGCTCCCTGCAACCTCCACCTCCTGGGTTCAAGCCTCCCAGGTAGCTGGAATTACAAACACCTGCCACCACACCAGGCTAATTTTTGTATTTTCAGTAGAGAGGGGTTTCACCATGTTAGCCAGGCTGGTCTTGAACTCCTGACCTCAAGTGATCCACCTGCCTCGGCCTCCCAAAGTGCTGGGATTACAGGCGTGAGCCACTGTGCCCGGGTAATTCTCCAAGTTAATGCACAATGCACATTTCAGCTTATGTGTGGCCTTATCCTGGCAGAATTGCTGAGGGACTGATCATCTGGGAGAGCCTCCTCTGCAGAGGTAGCCTTGGTTCCAAAGCCCCTGGTGGCCTGGTCACCGCCTCCTATCGAGGCAGGATAATGGGATGAGGAAGGCTGTGGATCTGATCACAGGACCCAGGCATAATTCCTTCATTAGCTATTTGCTCTAGGATTTAGGCCAAGTCCCTCCACCTGCCTCAGCCTCAGCTTCCTCTTCTGGGAAATGGGACAATACTTTCCAACATATTTATGACTCAGAGTCAGTGAGACAGATGATGGACTTCCCTTTGCAGTCTTGAGAATCCTAGCACAGTGTTTGGACACAGTTAAATGCAAGGAAAATAGGACTCCTGATCCCAATTTGTAGAAGTAGTGGAGACCCAGAGATATAGTGACTTGCCGAAGGTCATACAGCACTTCGCTGATAAAATTGGGCTGAAACCCAGCTACCCTCCACAAGTTGCTATTTAAGGTTTCTTGTTGGTCAGTCTTTCAAAGGACAGTAGACTTGAAATAGATGTTTGCTTTTCCATCTTACTGGATTACTGGATTTGAAACATTTCTCAAGAAGCTCCGGTGTTGATGGGCCTGTGAGGGAGGATAGAGGGTAAAGGTTTGGGTAGGGGATAAGGACAATAATTCTGTGTCATAGGACTGGAGTCCTAAATGACTTCCATGGTGATCATCTTGTCCAGGGACAGCAAATACCTTGCACTTGGCAATTACCCCTCATACTGGACCCATGGCAGACAGCATCAACCATAGCACTCCCATTGACCCCCGGATACAGCGTGAGGAACCTTCTCAACACAGGCAAAGCCAATCAACCAGAAGTAGCATGCCCAGTGGAACCTGTGCCCTCCCCAGTCTAGTGCAGTCCCCCACTTTTACGGATGGGTGGCAGTCCTGGGAGGGGGAAGGACTATGAAAGGCAAGTGATGTCACAGGTCTCTTTGTGAGAGCAGAAAGGAGTCTGGCAGGACAGTTTGAAGCCTTCGGAAGTATGTTTGCAAAAACATCGGGGCAGAGCAGCTCCCAGGGGGTAGGTGTTATCAAGGTAAAGTCTGTTTTCTCCAGATGTTTCTTGGGATGCTGGCTTGGCCTCAGTGTGTTTTGTGAGAGTGTACCATAGTCAGATTCCACCAACCAGAGCGGGAGGACAAACTTGTCTTTCTACAGCAGCTTCTAAGCTTTGTAGGAATGTATGTGTCAGTCTTGCCGAAGCAAGCTTGTATTTTTACTACTGTGAGACTGGATTCTGTGAAGGTTCCATTCTGGAGGTTGAAACCTGTGGGGTTTGCACTCAGTTAGCAGATAGAACACGACTCACTGTGTGATCCCGAGCAAATCCTTCAACCTCTCTGAGCCTCCTCCTTCCTTAGTAGCACAGGGGTGATGATGAAAACATCTCCTTGAGGGGATCAAATATAAGATGCAGAGGTTAGGACCTCAGATGGTGACTGGGCTACTGCAATAACCACCAATTCCTGAGCAGGTGAAAAACATCTGGCAACTATGATTATTAGCCACTAATATTCAGCCACTCCTCAGTGTGGCTGACCCCATGCCATTGTTGGGGCAGAGTTCTGTGGACAGGATGGGATGGTTGGTGACCTTCTGATTGGTAGGTGTTCTTTCAAAGAGATCTTCCCAGATGTTACCATGCTGTGCTTTCAGAGGTAGTTGAGAGGAAAATTGAATGGGGAGGGCTCTGTGGGCATGAGGGGGAACATATGGTCAAGACTTGTTCCAGCATCGCTGTCATCTGCTTGCTAAGTTGTTTCTTACTCTTCTCTACTTAGAGTCTTCAGAGTCTTCTAGGATGAGGGCTCTGCCAGCCTGTGTCATTTTTTCGGGTGAAATCAGAGGGTGGGGTTCTGCCTCCTAAGTGTCAGCAGGCATTCACCTGGGTACCTCTTTTGGGCCAGGAATGAAGGTCACAGGGATGCAACCCTGCCTTCAGGAGGCTCAGGGTCTTAAAGGGGGAAGCAGAAGAGTAAAGAGGTTTGTAAAAACAATGTGGTGGGCAAGGACCTGTGGTGTGCCTGAATGTGGGATATTGTTCAGTGAGGGAGCCAGGGCAGGGGCCTGGGAAGACTGTCAGGGAAGGCTTTTTGGCAGGAGTGATGCTGGAACTGAGATTAAAGGAGGAGGCAGAATCAGTGAGGAAGAAGAAGGTGTTCAGGCAGCACAGAGGCCTGGAAGCTGAGCATGGTGTGTTGGCATGAAGGGGGTGATAGAGAGAGGGGTGATTGACAAGGCAGAGAGGCCAGTGGTCTCTGCACTGAACTGTTAGAATGGTGCTACTACAGCATGGTGTGGAGGGGCTGGATGGTTGTGAGTGCTGGGCAGGGCAATGAACCTTCCCGAAATCAATCCTTGGAGAGGATGAGGCCCCTCATTTCTGCCCCAGGCCAGAAATCCTCAGCCTCTGGCGTGCAGAGTCCCGGGAGAGCCTGGGATTGGGCAACAGCTCCGTGGGCCCTTTGCTCAGGAGATGTGTAGGCTCCTCAGGCAATTGTAATGACAGTTCCTCACCTGCCAAGCCCTTTCCCACCTGTCTTAGGAAACTCACAGCAGTGCTAGGGCAGTGGACAGGGCAAGCCTCATTATTCTCATTTTATAGATGAGAGAAATTCAGACCCAGGAGCTTAAGTCACGCAGTGAATGAAGGCTGGTTCCAGGGATTCCTAACCTACTGGCAGTTTCTGTCATAGCAGGTATTTTGAAGGGGGCGGGGTAGCAAGTATCAGCTGATCTCATATTCTGCTGATGGATTCATCATCTCAGATGGGAGGTCTTGTGCAGCTAGACTTCCCAGATGAAGGTGTTTTACTTCCTGACTTTGCTGTCTGAAGCCCTGGTGTGTGTTCTCACAAAATCTCTTGTGTGGCTAGGCTGTGTGAACTTTCTCCTTTTGTATTTCGCTGTTTGTTGATAACAATTCTCCGGAGGTAGGGGGAAGAAAAGACCAGACACGGTGGCTCCCGCCTGTAATCCCAGCCCTTGGAAAACCAAGGTAGGATGATGGCCTGAGCCCAGGAGTTGGAGATCAGTCTGGGCAACATAGCGAGACCCTGTTTCTACAAAAAATAAAAATTAAAAAAATTAGTCAGGGGCGGTGGTACATACCTGTAGTCCTAGCTACTTGGGAGGCTGATGTGGGAGGATCACTTGAGCCCAGGAAGTTGAAGCTACAATGAACTATGATCACACCCTGTACTCCAGCCTGGGTGACAGAGTGAAACCCTGTCTCTAAACAAAAAGTTGACTGGGCACGGTAACTCACGCCTGTAATCCCAGCACTTCAGGAATCCTAGGTGGAAAAATTGCTTAAGCCCAGGAGTCCAAGTCCAGCCTGGGCAACATAGTAAGACCTCATCTCTACAAAAACTAAAAAAAATTAGCCAGGCATGGTGGTGCACACCTGTGGTTCCAGTTACCTGGGAGGCTGAGGTGAGAGGATTGCTTGAGTCCGGGATGCAGTGAGCCGTGATCACGCCACTGCACTCCAGCCTGGATGACAGAGTGAGACCCTGTCTCAAAAAAAAATGTTGAACTGTGAATGTCATGCACACAAGGATGATGTCTGATATCACATCCAGAACTGGACGTAAAGTAGGAGGGCAAAGAGCGTCTCAGGCCCAGTAGGAATCTTAAAGTTCACACCCATGGGGACTTCAGTTTCCTCCCTGGCATCCATCCTACCTGCATCTAGCCTGGCTGGCCGTTTTCTAGGCCCTTCCTCTGTCTTTGGCCAGCTCTGCTTCTTAGAAAACTCCTCTGTATAATTAGGAAAAATCTACTTCCCATTAACAGTCCCCATCTTCTTTTTCCCCTCTGATTGTAGTGTGACCTTCTGGGGCCACATGTGTATTTGACAGTCTTTTAAGATTTGAGGACAGTCATGCCCTTTTAAATTGTCTCTCTTCTCCAGGTGACCAGCCTAGCCTCTCCAAGCCATCCCTCACTTTACGCTAAGCACAATTTTTGGTGCATATGTGTCACATGCCCCATTTGTGACAAGTCCGTCCCAGACACACCAATCACTTGTTGAGTCAGTCCTGGGCTTTCTCATGCAACTCCATGTGACTGCCACAGTGCCCAGTCAGTGGAAGAGGCTTTTCATTGTCATATCTGCACATTCCTGTGGGTTTCTTGAAGACAAGGACTGCTCATTCTGGGTCCCTAGTGGCTGGCACTCTGCATGGCTTTCCCTCTGTAAATAAGCACTTGCTGGGATGGAGTTGAGACTTCTCCCTGTGTGGGTCACCTTCTGTCATCAGGCTCCAGTTTGACAATATCCCTTGCCTGGAGTTACCTATGATACCCTCAGTATTATCCAGAGTTCGGTGGGGACTGCGCCCTCTCTGGTCCTGTGACTTTCCTGTAACACTGCATCCTCAAACAGTGTCTGTGGTCTGCTGACATCACTAAGCCATTTTTCCACATATGCCGCTTTTCTTGTGTAATTGTGTTACTTGGGTTCCCAAACTCAGCGTCTTAATATAAGCTCTGAGGGGAAAAAAAAATCCCTCTCCTTTCCTGTGTCTCTGTCCCCAGGGCGTCCCTGGCACAGAGGCAGGCAGCATTACCTCTGCTGACCTGAAGTGAACTCATGGTTTTTCCCATTCAGTCCTGCACTATTCGTCTCATCCCGACTCTTGGCTGCCCAGGGATCTTGGCTCCTACTCCTGTCACCTGATATGCCACCTGCCACTCCAGGCCCAGTGAATGAGCTTGTTAACACTGCGTTTCTATTCTGGGATTCGCTTGGTCATTCAGAATGGTGAAAGAGGCCACAAATCGAGGTGTACAGGGCCTGGCAGTGTCTGGCTTTACTGGACACAGGGCCTATGACAGTTTGTGAAAGCCAGGCTTTTGTGACCTATCACCAGGGTTTGACATCAGCCCTCCAGAAGTGAGGGTAGTTGTTTTTGAGCCTCTTTCCAAGTAATACTTCCCAGGCTGGGCTCTGGGATCTTAGGGCTTTGGAAAGGTAGCAGCAAAGCTCTTATGATAGAGCCAGTATTTGAAAAGCCACATTTTGCGTTCTCTACCCTCAGTCCTTCACCAGACCAAACAGAGGCTGCACATGTCAAGTTTTTGCACTGTGCTGGAGCTGAGGCAGCTCTGAACTGGGCAGCTTCTGCTCACTAGCACCTGCTTCTAGTGGGTTGGTTTTTTGTTTTTTTGTTTTTGTTTTTGTTTTTTGAGACAGGGTCTCACTCCGTTGTTCAGGCTGGAGTGCAGTGGCGTGATCTTGGTTCACTGCAACCTCCTTCTCCCGGGTTCAAGTGATCCTCACACCTCAGCCTCCTGAGTAGCTGGGATTACTGGCATGAGACACCATGCCCGGCTAATTTTTGTATTTTTGATAGAGACGGGGTTTCACCATGTTGGCCAGGCTGGTCTCAAACTCCTGACCTCAAGTGATCCTCCCACCTCAGCCTCCGAAAGTGCTGAGATTACAGGCATGAGTCACCATGCCCGCCCAAGTTGGTTATAGCTTTGAGAAACAAGATTGTGATTTAGTAACAGTAGCTTGGGCGCTACCATCTCTTTAAAGCTTGGACTCCTAGGGATGATGGTAATAAGGTGTCCAGGGTGGGCTGGGGCAGGGGCCACTGCAGACTCTGCAGGTGGGTCTCTGAGGATAAATAAAATGATGTTTGTGACAGATTCCAATACAGAATGGGTGAGGAGTAGATGTTTCCTGACAGGCTGCTTACTGGATATGGTTGCAGTGGTGGTAGAAATGGTTTTTCAGAAACTACATGCTATTTGGATATACTGTTTGGAAGTCAGTGGTCGGGGCTAGAGGAGGTGGAGTTTAGCTATGGGAAGGTGCCTCCCTGAATGCCTGGAACTGTGTTCTCCGGGCTGGGGGGAAACCAGGAACATTCCCACACTCAGAGCCCCAGGCAAGGGTCCCTGCTCTGCTGCCAGATCCTCAGCGAGTGCATTTGCCTTCCTGGTCCTTTTTCATGTGTACTGTGAGAGAGTGAATGAGTCTGGTAGGTCCTAGAATACCATGTGGGAATTCTATACAGAGAAAAAAGGGGAAATGGAGCTGCTCTGAGGGACCTGGGGTGGGGTGAGAGTCCAAAGAGCCTTCCCCAGGCCCCCTTGGGAATCCCTAGAACCAGACTCAGTCACACTGGAGAAGTCCTGAGTGGCTGGGAACCCATGTCAGCAGTTCCAGTGTTCCTGGTGAGAGAGTCAGAGCATGTGGGGCCATGTGTCTGGGAGCAGGACCTGAAGGAGGACAGTGGACAGCAGCAGTCACAGGCAGGGTGGGTGCATTAGCCATGTGCTGGGGTTCTGCACCGGGGTCACCAGGCCCCTGTCCTCATGGTCAGCAAAGCCAGAGCTGCCACCCTCTAACCCACTCAGGAAATAGTCAAACCCTGCCTAAGGACCCCAGGAATAAAGGGCCCATTTAGGCCCTGACTGGGGAACTGGCCTGGCCAGGATCTCAGCCAGGCTCTGGCAGGTGGCACCTAACTCCCAGCCCTGGAGGGCGTGGCTAAAAAGCAGCTAAATGCACTGGTTCTGGGCGGAAAGCCTGGGCTCAGATTCTGGCTTTTCCACTTCCTGTCTGTGTAATCCTGGGCTACTCAGTTCTCTGAGCCTCAGGGGTTTTTTTGTTTGTTTTTTTTTATCCTTGAAATCAGAATGGTAAGCCTGGTGAAGAGTTGGTGAGCCGATATAGTTAAAGTGCTTCATGCTAGGCCAGTTCACGTCCAGCCCTCTGTCAGTGGGAGATGTCTGGGAGCTTCTGAAGTCTCCCAGCCAGCAGACAGCTTCCCACCCACTGAGGACCTGCCACCCTGGACTGTGGGTGTGCCTAGAGGCCCACTCTTGTGGCCCCAACATGTCAGGAAAAAAGCCCCTCATACACTTGACCCCAGTTGGGGAGTGAGCAGCTCTCCTAAAGGAGCAGCTGGGGGTCGGGTGGAGGCATTGCCCTGGCAACTGAGCAGGCCCTCTCAGGCCTCTGCTCCAGGCCCCTGAAGGAGGGTGGCTGTCTGCACTCTGGATATAGCTTTCCTGCCACCTGTGTCCTGGTGCCAAGAGCCTGAAACCAGACCTGGCCTTCCGGCCAAAAGGGACTTTCTCTGCTTTCACCCAGCCGGAACTGAGACACCGCTAGAAGTTCCTCCTGGCTTTCTCCACCTCAAGGTTCCCACCGGGCTAAGAGGAGGCTCTTATGGACAGGCTTCCTGGGGAGCAAGGGAGGGGGCTGGAGCCCTAGAAGGAGCAAGGAGGTCTGGGGCAGCTGCTGTAGCAGTCCATAGACTTGTGTGCCACAGGCCACTGCCGCTGCATGCGCACCTGCATTGTATTTCTTAAAATTATGAATTAACACCATTTGAAAATGCAGAGGAGTTTTTTTGCCAGTTGATTTTTTTTTCCACTGACTGTTTCTCAAATGATTTTTCTGTTGATATATAATAGATGTACATATTTTCAGGGTAGATGTGATATTGTAATATATCCATATAATGTGTAATGATCAAATAAGAGTAATTAGGATATCCATCACCTTAAACATTTTTCTATATGCTGGGAACATTCAAATTCTTTGGCTGGGCAAAGTGGCTCATGCCAGTAATCCCAGCACTTTTGGAGGCCAAGTCCAGAGGATTGCTTGAGTCCAGGAGTTTGAGACCAGCTTGGGAAACATAGTGAGTTCCCATCTCTACAAAAAAATTAAAAATGAACCAGGCATGGTGGTGCACACCTGTGGCCCCAGCTACTTGGGAGACTGAGGTGGGAGAATCATTTGAGCCCAGAGGTCAAGGCTGCAGTGAGCCCTGACAGAGTGAGACCCCGTCTCAAAAAAAAAAAAAAAAAACTCTGCTAATTTGAAATGTATATTTTAAAATCCAGATTTCTGGTACATTTGGCAGCTCTGACAATGCTGGGCCCTGGTCTCCTACATGGCAGCTGTGAGCCAGAAAGGGTTGATGCCCTGTACACATTTGAACTGTGACCCCCATTCAGGGACAACCCACTTAGTTTACAGCTGTGGAAACTAAGGCCCAGAAGGGACTCAGGCCCTGTGCAGAGTACACAGCCCACTATGGCGAGCACTGATTTTAGATCCTGGCAGCCTGGCCTTGCAGAGCAGAGCTTTCTGCACTGCCAGTCATAAGAGTAAAAAGCCTCTTCTCCCATCTATAAAGCATCAGTGATAATTACCACTCCTCTCAGAGCTGTGTCAGGATAAAGTAGCCCCTGGCCCGGGCCTCAGTAATGATTCTTTTAAATCTGTACAAATCCTACATCTTGCCCGGAAAGTGTTGCTGGAAGCACCACATGCTTTCTCTGCCCCCTTTCAGAAATGATTATTTTTCACACACTTGCCATTGCTCAGTGCTGAAGGTTTGTTGCAGTCTCATTCCCACAGCTTCACTGCCCAGCTGCAAGCAGATTTGCTCAAGGTTCTACCTCCCACCAGACTGTGCTCCTGTGTGTGGTGGGGCGTGATCTGAAGGAATTTCAAAGCCCTGGCCCTGGGCATTAGATCCAAACTAAAAGACCAGGAATAAATCATTCTGCTTCCCTGTGCCTCTGTTTACCCAGTTGTCAAATAGGGGTTTGTTCATTCATTCAGTAAGTATTTACTGAGCCCAACCATGTATTGAGCTTGCTACTGAGAAAGCACCATGATTATATGAGAGACTCAAGTTCCCCACCGTCAGGGACCTGTATCAGATACTCAGGTTCCCTGTCTGGTAGAGGAGAGAGACCAAAGACATGGGAGCTAATAAATGACCAGTGCTTGAATGAAACAAGCAGAGTCCTTAATGAAAGAATAACAGCTTTAGACGGGTGGTCAGGGAGGTCCTCGCTGAAGACATGCCACTTGAGCTGAACCTAAAATAATAATGAGAAGAAGCAGACATGCCAACATGAGGGTGAAGTTCGTTTCAGACAGGGCATGGCAGGTCTAAAGGCCC
This sequence comes from Macaca mulatta, assembly GCF_049350105.2. Lineage (NCBI taxonomy): Eukaryota > Metazoa > Chordata > Mammalia > Primates > Cercopithecidae > Macaca > Macaca mulatta. The sequence continues at coordinate 89,327,366 of NC_133415.1, forward strand.
CACGTGGGAGCATACTTGGAGCGTTTGAGGAATTGCAAAAGGCTGGTGTGGCTGGAATGGAATGAGGGAGGGGCGGGTGGGCCAGTTCCTATTGTAGGCTGAGGCGAGCAATGTGGATTTTATTCTGCATGGAATGGGGAGCCTTTTTTTTTGAGATGGAGTTTCACTCTTGTTGCCCAGGCTGGAGTGTAGTGGCACAATCTCGGCTCACTGCACCCTCCACCTCCCAGGTTCAAGTGATTCACCTGTTTCAGCCCCCTGAGTAGCTGGGATTACAGGCATGTGCCACTACACCCAGCTAATTTTTTGTATTTTTAATAGAGACAGGGTTTCACCATGTTGGCCAGGCTGGTCTCAAACTCCTGACCTCAGGTGATCTGCCTGCCTCAGCCTCCCGAAGTGCTGAGATTACAGGTGTGAGCCACCTCACCCGGCCTGGAATGGGGAGCCTTTGAAAAGCTTTAGAAAAGGGGAGAAGCAGTCCAGTTTGAGCTTTTAAAAACTGTCGGGGTTCCAAGAGTGATTGTGGGTAAGATGGGCCATAGAGAAAACAGGGAGGCAAAAGACCAGGCCTGTGGGGGCAAGGAGAAGCTGGACTCTGTTAGCTGTGTTTTTGTGGTAGAGGGGTGAGGCTTTGCAGATGGAGGAGGGTGGAAGGAGGGGATAACTGAGTGCTCAGGGCCCCTCTCTGGGAGAGCAAGGCTGATGTGGAGGAGGAGAGGATTCAGATTCATTCTGGACACACTCAGCTTGAATGGCCTTGGCACTCCCTGGCAGAGCTGCCTAGTGCACTGGGACTCTCGAGATAGTAGGTGATACTCCCTCCTAACTGCTGTCAGTGTCTGTACACTGTAAAATCCTCTGCCCATGGGCCAGTCTGGAGGGACTTCATGAGAAATGGGATGTTACGGCAGGAAGAAGGTGCCTCTGTTCCCATTGCTGCTGAGAGCAGCCCCAGGAAGCTGACAGTCCTGAGAGGAGGCAGCCTTCCTTGGATCTCCTTGCCTCAATCCCTATCCTCCCTCCACCAGCTAAGGTACCTAAGTTAGACGTTTCGCCAAACCGTGCCCCACTCAGCATCTGTCTTCCCATGCTTTGGGCTGTCCTGCCCTGCTCCTTTGCTCACAGAGTATCCCTTCACCAGAAAGCTCTGTATTTCCTTGCCACTCAGTGACTCTGGCCACCCATCTAGACGCAGGCAACCTCAGTGTCTTCCAGAAAGGCCCCCAGATTGCCTCCCAGGAGGCAATCACTTTCTCCTTAATCCAGAAACCATGGTAACAAATTGGCATGGGCCCACCCCAAGATCCAAAAGTACCTCGTGCCTGTCAGCTCCTTGGCTCCTCCCCGGAGCACATTGAGTATCGCATCCTATTTTTAGGGGTAAAACAACTGCCATGTAAAAGGTAGTTAGTGCAGCAGAGGGGCCATCAGGTAGTGGTCAGCCTTCAGGCACCCTGGTTTCAGGCTGCAGCCTGAGCACTGCCTAGCTGGGAGGTGAGTGGAGGCAAATCTCCACCTCTCTGTAAAATGGGGCGTTTACATTTGAGAAATGGGAACCTCCCTCATACTGGTTTTGAGGATTCAGTCAGCTAAAGGATAGCTAAAGTAGATTCTCATTATTCACTGTAGGTCACAGAGTCATAGTGAATGCTAAACCATTGCTCTTCTGGGCAATACAGGGTCACTGCAAGCCTGTGGTCATAACGTTTCTACCAACCAACCAGTCAGTCCGTAACCTTGTGTTATGTGTATCTCTGTTGAAAGTTTTTTTTCTTTTTTTTTTTTTTTTTTTGAGACAGGGTCTCTTATTGCCCAGGCTAGAGTGTGCAGTGGTGCAATCTTGGCTCACTGCACCCTCTGCCTCCCAGGTTCAAGTGATTCTCCCACCTCAGCCTCCCAAATAGCTGGGACTACAGGCATCGACCACCACATCCAGCTAATTTTTGTATTTTCAGTAGAGACAGGGTTTTGCTACACTGGCCAGGCTGGTCTCCTGACCTCAAGTGATCCGCCCGCCTCGGCCTCCCAAAGTGCTGGGATGACAGGCGTGAGCCACCGCGCCTGGCCGAAAGATTCTTTACTTAATATAGTGTTGATTCATTAACATTGAACTCATGACTAGCAGCACTATGACTCATGCATGGATGAAGCGTACCTAACACTTTTCTCCATAAGGGACATCACAGCCTTGTTGCACTGAGAACACTGGGCAGTGCTTCAGCACTATGTGGGGGCCATTCTAAACAGTGAAGTCACCAACAGAAAGCCCACAAATGGGAAAAGTATAACACTAAATAGACCTGTGAAAGGATACTTGTTTACAGTATGAGAGCTGCAGTGAGAAGGTGGAGTGTCACCTTGTTCCACCTCAGCTGGGGATGTGTGCAGTGGGCACACGTCTGCGAGCCCCTTAAGTGTTGGTTTTGCAAGTAAATTCAAGTGAGTAGGTAATTTTGCACATATAGAATTAGTAAGTAGGATCAGCTGTATATGAAGCACTGCTCAGGCCTGGCCATGGTCAGCACTCAGTAAGCTCAGCTGTTAGCATCAGAATCATTACCGACGGGAGTGCATCCTGGCTTCTGGACCAGGCTCCAAGAACAGAGCTAGCTCCCTGAGCTTTGTGGCTTTGTCTTCACCAGCCTGACACCTTTTTAACTTCTTGGCTTCTGTGGATGTTGGGGTCTGAGGTAGATGCGGATCCTGGAGGCCCTGAATGCCCCCACTGAAGGGTTGGTTTGTTCCAAGTCTACAAACTGTTGAATGGTTTCAAACAGTGACATGATTGGATTCCTCAAATGGCTGGGGTGGAAGGAGGGACAGGAGGTCAGAAGGCCAGAGGGCATCTGTGGTAGTCTCAGGGAAGCTGGCTCCAGATCAGGGGGAGAAGATAAGGATGGGAGGGGCCTGGCTGTGAGGGGCGGAGGAGGATCTCCAGAAGGACTTGGGGAGGATGCTGCTGTGAGAGGGGCTGCCAGTCCCTCTTGCTGGAGTTTGAAAGTAAAGTTTGATGTTGCTAATTCTTTTTTTTTTTTTGAGATGGAGTCTTGCTCTGTCACCCAGGCTGGAGTGCAGTGGCGCAATCCTAGCTCACTGCAACCTTCGCCTCCTGGGTTCAAGCAATTCTCTTGCCTCAGCCTCCCTAGTAGCTGGAATTACAGGTCTGCACCACCATGCCCGACTGTTTTTTGTATTTTTAGTAGAGATGGGGTTACCCCATGTTGGCCAGGCTGGTCTCGATTTCCTGACCTCAGATGATCCACCCACCTCGGCCTCCCCAAACGCTGGGATTACAGGCATGAGCCCGTGCCCGGCCAGTGTTGCTAATTCTTAAGGCACAGTGAGGGAGGTGGCTCTCAGACTGAAACAGTGGGAAAGGAGAGGGTCACATGGACTGTCAACAGAGAAGGCAATCTGTCCCTGATCCTGACCTAGCTGCTTGGAATTCTCTTCCCAGCTGCTTCTGCCTTGGGCTGAAGAAACAGAGGAAAGGAGGGAGGGATTTGAGGCTGGGTGGGTGGGAGTCTTTTAGCTCTGTTTTTATCGTAGCACACAGATGAGTTGCCCAATTTAGCTGTGTGGTTTGACAAGTTACTTGCTGGCTGGGAGAGGGAGTGGGATCTTACCAGCCCTCAGCCCTCCCACTAATGAGCCTTTTCCCTAGCTTGGCAGTACCAGCAAAGGGAGTTAAGGAAGTCTGCCTGTCTCTGGGGTCAGCTTCATCCATTCATGGGGGCCTTGAGCCTGGCCCCACTGCCTTCGCTGTAAAGCCTGAGCCATGGCTTGCAGGTTGTCTGTGGCCCCATGGCATCTGTTCCTCTTGAGGAGTTCAGACCACCTCTCCTTTGCCCCCTCATCACCTGGGAGCCAGCAGGCATGAGGCGTGTGTTAGGCCTCAGGACCAAGTTCAGCCTGGCCTCCAAAGACACATGCAGGGGACTAGCTTCTTGAGGTTGCTGTGTCCTCCACATCCCTCAGGAAATGGAGTCACAGCCACTCCTGAGTATTTGGCCATCTTATAACCTTTACAATAAAAAACAAAACGCAGGCCGGGCACGGTGGCTCACGCCTGTAATCCCAGCACTTTGGGAGGCCAAGGCGGGCAGATCACGAGGTCAGAAGTTCAAGACCAGCCTGACCAATATGGTGAAACCCTGTCTCTACTAAAAAATACAAAAATTAGCCAGGCGTGGTGGTGCACGCCCGTAATCCCAGCTACTCAGGAGGCTGAAGCAGGAGAATTGCTTAAACCTGGGAGGTGGAGGGTGCGGTGAGCCGAGATCGTGCCACTGCACTCCAGCCTGGGTAACAGAACAAGACTCCGTCTCAAAAAAAAAAATGCAGAAACAAATTCATTCTGACCTGATAAATACAGTTTGGAGGATAAAATCTTGGGGTAGAAGACAGAAATAATGAGATAAGGAAGCTTCTCTAGAAAAAGCAAAAGACTTAGGTGCTGAGAGGCAGAGAGGCTGGACTAGATATCTGGGGCTGGGAGCAGGCTGCATAGAGGATGCATCGTACAACTGGCTTATGTCTGGGCTGTGGCATGAGGGACCTGCATGGTTGAGAGGGGGTTGGGAGAGGCAAGCATGCAGCCCACGGGGATGGGTGGTTTCGTGTGCTGTGGTTTAGGGGCTGGCAGGATGACAGGAAGCATGGAGGACAGGGGAAGGGGGCTCCAGCAGAAACCGATGCCCATGTAAAGGCTCGGACACACGGAGGTGTGCTGTGTTTGGGAATGGTGCACTGTGCATCTGGTTCTCTGAAGCTGGAAGGGGGCGGTATGCTTAGGGGGTGGGAGGGGCATGAGATGAAGCTGCCGAGATGGATGGGCAGGGACCAAGCAGAAAGGGCTCAGGTTTGGGAGGGGCCCTAGAACCTTGGATACTAAAGCGTTGGGAGCCTTTGCTGTATGGCCAAATAATCTGGGTTTTTTGCAACTAAGAGTTTTTGCAGTGATAATGAGGTTTATTTTCTCTTTCAACAAATTATTGAGAGCCTTTGTGCTTGAGGCATAACCCCAGTCCTAGCATGTGGCATGATTTGGCAGGACAGAGTTCCCTCAATTGCTCCAGGCCTGTAGCTGTCAGGTGACTCCTCCAAGCCCATGGACTGATGTGGTCAGTGCTCTGATGGAGATTCCCAGGTGGAAAAAGAGAGGGCAGTCAGGGGAGGCTCTCAGAGGAAGAAATTCTGAAACTTATGAGTAGCTGAGGGAAGCCTTCCAGGCAGAAGAATAGTATGTGTGAAGGCCCCAGCAGGGGAGGAAGTGGCCGGGGTGAGGTATTGGAAGAGGTGGGGGCGAGGTATTTCCTCACTATATTTCCTGCATTCACACACTTGAAATGAGAGCTCTCCTGTACAAGGTTAGGTCCCATCTCCCTGCTCCAGGGGGGCAATACTCAAGAGCAGAGGGGTGCCTGCCCCTCAGGGAGCCCCTGAAGCCCCCAAATCTTGTATGCTAGTCAACACCACTTATCTTACTGTGGCCTCAGGAGACATAGAGGATCCAAGATAAGCTCACTTTCCTCTTATCGAATCAGGCCTGGACTTGCTTTCTGGCTGGGTCACCTTTCCCTCTGATAACTGGCTGCCTAGGCCAGAGCTCAGGGCTTCTGAGGGTGCTTAGTAGAACTGTGGGCCTAGCAGCTCTGAGAGTGAGGCTGGAGGGTTAATCCTTTGTCCAGACCCTGGCTGTGGGCAGTCCTGTTGTCTTCCATTGTGTTCCATTGGGAAGAAGGTGTGCCTCTTCCCCACCAGACCCCCGTGAATGCTGCATGCACACTCTTCATGGACAGTGTCATCCCTACCCCACAGATGGGAACAAGGACTCTGGTGTCACACAGCCTAAGCTAGGTTTAATGCCCAGTTCTTGCTCCCCCATACTAACTGCTGCCCTCCTAAGGGAGATATATACCCCTTTAAACATTTTGAGCAAATTGAGGTTGGCTTCAGTTTTCTGATCTAGGGCAAAAAAACCCATTTGTTTGGGACTTTAGGCCAAACAAATCCATTCCTTTCCTGAAATCCTCAATGAGTTAGTCCTTTCTCTGCTGGGCACTGGTGGCCGTAGATTTCAAGAACTGCTCTAAACGAACGTCCAGGTCTTAGGGGAAATTGTTCCTGGGCCAGAGAACCAGCCCAGACTCCCTGCCAGTGGCTGGGGAGTAGTAGAAATTTGGCTTGCCCCCTGTCCCCACCCTGTCCACAGGCCCGGTTGCCTCTGTACCAGAAATGAGGAGTCATGCCAAGCCTAGGCCTGGCCCAGCCTTAGCTTCTGCAATGCAACCTACGTAATCACGCCCTTTTTACAAGGAGGAAACTGGGGCCATACAACAGGTCAGTGACAGAGCTGGGACCTGAACTCAGGCTAGTCTGGTTCCACACTGCCCCCTGGCTTCTGGACCCTTACCACCACCAAAATGATTCAAATTAGAGAATTTCAGGCATCCGTGGAAAGGGCATTCACAGAGGGGATCTTCCCTGCAGTCACAGTGATGGGAGGCTCCACACCCGTCCTTGAGGAAGAGGATGAATGGGACAGTGCTTTGAGTTTGTCAAGGGCTGTGTGAAGACAGTATGCTGTGACCCAGTGAGAATCCCTCCCACCCTGGCTTCTGGAACAGATGAGAGTACTGAGAAGTCCAGAGGGCAAGCAGGAGCCTGGAAGCCAGGCCTCAGCCTCAGTCAAGGCCCTTTCTACTCCCACAGTCAGATTTTGGTTTGGTGTACCCCTGCAGACTGGTCCCAGGGCCCAGCAGGATGCTGTAGGGGTATGGTGATGAGTGAAGGCCCCAAACACCTGCAGCCCAGCCCAGCGAGGAGGGGCTCAAGGCCTGGAGAGCAGAGTGAGGTGGCTGTGCCATGGAGCAGATGCGGCTGCTGCTTACTCCTGCAATCTGAGCAAGTTGTCCAACCTTCCTGAGCTTCACGCCCCACCTGCAAAGTGGGCATAATCATGATCTCTACCTCACAGGCACTGAGGCTTACATTACAAAGCTGCAAAGCTGCTGAGCACAGCTTAGTAAATGACCCAGCTTTTGGCCCGCAGCCTGTGCCTTGTGGCCAGCTGAACGCAGGCGCTTCTCTTCGCTGAGCAGGCCTGTCCCCCTTCTCGCAGGATGTTGTGTTAGAGGGCCATACTCCTTTTGACCTGAGCCCTGCCTCCTGCCTCCCTGCTGCCTTTCTTCTGGCCCAGAGAGGTGGCTGTCCTTCTGCCTGCACACTGCTGTTTGGTTGGTAACCAGAGATGCAGGTGTCTGTCTGGGGGATCCCTGAGTTTTCTCAAGGCCTGAGCAGGACTGGGACATTTCGAACAGATGAGTAGGAAGTGAGTGCTCCTGGCTTGGAACTCAGAGCACTTTGTCCGCCTCTGGACTAGGTTGGGCACAAGGCACAGCATCCAGTTCCCTGGGCTTAACATCGTGGCATGTGTTACTTTCAAAGAACTCACTGCAGAGCTGTTTCTCTGCTGATGAGGGCTCCTGGCTTTCCTGGAATCCAGTACAAGGCCTTGGTTCCATAGATGTCTATTGGATGAACAGATGGATTATTTTAAATTAAATTTTTAGGCCGGGCGCCGTGGCTCAAGCCTGTAATCCCAGCACTTGGGAGGCCGAGACGGGCAGATCATGAGATCAGGAGATCGAGACCATCCTGGCTAACACGGTGAAACCCCGTCTCTACTAAAAAATACAAAAAACTAGCCGGGCGAGGTGGCGGGTGCCTGTAGTCCCAGCTACTTGGGAGGCTGAGGCAGGAGAATGGCATAAACTCAGGAGGTGGAGCTTGCAGTGAGCTGAGATCTGGCCACTGCACTCCAGACTGGGCGGCAGAACGAGACTCCATCTCAAAAAAAAAAAAATTAAATTTTTAATTTTTAGACAATTGTAGATTCACACGCAGTTGTAAAAATAATACAGAGGGGTTCTTCGTACCCTTTACTCAATTTCCCTCAATAGTAAGATCTTGCAAAACTGTAATACATTCTCACATCCAGAATGTCAACAGATATAATCCACCCACCTTATTCAGATTTCCCCAGTTCCACTTGTGTTCACTTGTGTGTGTGTTAGTGCTGTGCAATTTTATCACATGCATGCATTCATGTAACCATCCCCACACTCGATACAGAACTACTCTATCACTTCATACAAGGGTCCCTCTTGTTACCCTTTTATAGCCACACCTACTTCCCTCCTGCCCTCCCCTTCACCCTCTCCCTAGTGACCTCCTCTGCCCTAGCCCCTGGCAACTACTAATCTGTTCTCTATAATTAGGTCACTTCAAGAATGTTATAGGCCAGGCACAGTGGCTCACACCTATAATCCCAGCATTTTGGGAGACTGAGGCAGGAGGATCCCTTGAGTCCAGGAATTTGAGACTAACCTGGGCAACATAGTGAGACCCCATCTCTACCAAAACTTTTTTTTTTTTTTTTTTTGAGACGTAGTTTCGCTCTTATTGCCTAGGCTGGAGTACAATGGCATGATCTCGGCTCACTGCAGCTTCTGCCTCAGTCTCCCGAGTAGCTGGGATTACAGGTGTGCACCACCATGCCTAGCTGCATGTTTAGTTTTATAAGAAAATGCCAATGTGTTTTCCATGACAGTAGTATCACTGTTTCTCCACATTCTCAATAGCATTTGATGTTGTCACTTTTTAGCCATTCTGATAGGTTATGTGATAGTATCTCATAGTGGCAGATGGGTGGTTTCTGCAGTCCTCTGTCCACAGCTCCTATGATACTGGGCCTTGTTTTTTGAGTTTCTCCTGGGTTATCACCATCACCGTGATTGTAGCCCCTTGACGGCAGGGCTTATCTGGCTCGTGGGCCCAGACCAGGGTAGGGGCTTGTTTCAGTTCTCACAGGGCAACAGGCAGCTGGAGTTAAGGTGCTGAGAAAGGCACTAGATCCAACCTCACTCTCCTAGCAGGTAGCTACTGTTGGAAAAGCAGTTTCTATTGCCAACAGAGTTCATCGTCTGAGAAGCAAGCAGTGGGCCTTTGGTGTTTTGGGCCCCTGCTGTGGGTCAGCCCCTGGTTGGGATCGGGGTGAGATTCAGAGATGGCTCAGGTTCCTACCCATGGCAGGGCCTGGCTCTGGGAATCTCAGTGGAGAACAGGGAGGCAGACCAGTGTACAGGGTTTCCCATAAGGAGGAAGAGGTGGGGCAGGAATGGCAAGATAGGGGAGGGGGTTAGCTGGACCCTGAAGGGGGGGTGTGTGTGTGTGTGTGTGTGTGTGTGTGTGTGTGTGTGTGTGTGTGTGTGTGTGTGTGTGTGTGTTTTGTTCGCTCTTGTTCCCCAGGCTAGAACCTCGGCTCACTGCAACCTTCGCCTCCTGGGTTCAAGCAGTTCTCCTGCCTCAGCCTTCCGAGTAGCTGGGATTGCAGGCATGTGCCACCACGCCCAGCTAATTTTCTATATTTAGTAGAGACGGGGTTTCTCCCTGCTGGTCAGGCTGGTCTCAAACTCCTGACCTCAGGTGATCTGCCCGCTTCGGCCTCCCAAAGTGCTGGGATTACAGGCGTGAGGCACCGTGCCCGGACGAATGTGTTCATTTTTTACCAGACGGAGAGGGGCATCCAAGCAGAGGGAATAAGGGAGAGGGAAGGTGGTGTGGAAGGAAAAGACCAGGGGAGCACTGAGTCTCTCAGTGACCTTGAAGATAGCAAGGTTAACCATTCCTTAGCTGTTTTGACATCTGCTCAGTTGTCACCACCTCCCCACGACACGGGTCAGGGTCTGTCAGAGCCTTGTGGCCCCACGCACTTCACCTAGCACATGCCCCTGCTGGATAATAAGGTTTGTGTGTGACTGACGTGGGGGATATCTTTGGCCAGTGGTGGCATCCCCTCAAGACTTTCTCTCGAATGAGGGTGGGTAGGGCCTGTGTGTGTCTGTCTTGGTCGTTGCTATCTTGACCCTCATTCTCCCTGCTCCAGAAATCCTTGTGGACAGAATGGCTGAGGCCAGAGCTAGGGCCAAGTCAGGCAGGGCTTCTGCACTGGAAGGGGCTTGAGAGGGTTGGGGGCTTCACCATCTCACCTCTCCCCTGCCCTTCTCTCATCCATCTGCAGGTTCATCATGCCTAGTGGCGTATAAGAAGACCCCGCCACCGGTCCCTCCACGCACCACTTCAAAGCCGTTCATCTCAGTCACAGTCCAGAGCAGTACTGAGTCTGCCCAGGACACCTACCTGGACAGCCAGGACCACAAGAGTGAGGTGACTAGCCAGTCGGGCCTGAGCAACTCATCGGACAGCCTGGACAGCAGTACCCGACCGCCCAGCGTGACACGTGGTGGAGTCGCCCCAGCCCCTGAAGCCCCAGAGCCACCCCCAAAACATGCATCTCTGAAAAGTGAACAAGGGACGCTGACCAGCTCTGAGTCCCACCCCGAGGCCGCCCCCAAAAGGAAACTGTCATCAATAGGAATACAAGTAGGGGCTCCTTTTGCACTGTGTGTCCTCAGCCCACTCCGTGCACCTGCCTGCGTGTAATTACATCTGGTGGAGGCCCACTAGGTCTCCTGGGAAAAGGTGGTTTGTCTCTCTATTTTGGGGGATCAGCCCCAAGTGGGCAAACCGAATTCCACCCATAGCCACGCCTCCCTGGTGTCTGCCCACACGCGCCGCTGGTCAGCAGCCGCGGGCATGTGTTTCTGCTTCTCCAGTGGGTTGTCCCAGTGAATGTAGTTACACTCAGCCAGCCATCTCCTGTCCACTGTTTGTCCACTGTCTGTCTGTCCACTCCACCCTTTGCCCTGCCAGCTGGCCCGTGGGAGGCGGGACTGGCCTAACAGTTCTCTAATCCAAGGTCAGCTCGGGTGCGGAGGCCATAGCCCCGCTTGGCGGCAGGAGCAGCATGGAGCATAGACGCTGATGGGCCAGGGGCCCAGGACCCAGGGCCCTTGAGCCATGGGGGTTGCTCGAGGGGAACTTTGCCCAGAGCCCTCTCGGGCCTTGGGGACAGGTAGGTGGCTTGAGGGACCAGGCTCGTGTCATTGAGAAAGGTGATACCGGTCTCAATGCCTCCCTCCATGGGATAGGGTCCAGGCGATGATTCCTCCAGGGCTAGGTGGCCAAAGTCAGCAGGCCCTCCATAGTTGTGGCACACAGCAGGGCAGGTGTGCCAGCTTCCCCTCCACTGCTTCATTGCACTCCTGCATGCACCCGATATCAATAATCTGTCTTGTTTGCTGAGCTGGGGAAACTTGGGCCCTGCCTTGTAGTTTTTAAGAGTTTGTCTAAATCCAGATTGAGTGGACTCTCCCTGCCCTGGCTGGACCTACAGACCAAACTAGGGCACATTCAGAGCTGTAGGGAAGGGGCAGCTACAGTGGGTGAGGGTGAGCAGGGAGACAGGCCCCCTCCAAGCCCAGGGGGTGAGTCAGGGAGGACGAGGCGTTGTGTGTTGTGGCACAGGCTGCAGGGGACTCCTCCAGCCACCCCCGAGCAATTGGATGTGGCCCAGCTGATAACAAAGCACTGAAATGCAGGAGCGTGGGACACAAACTGGAGCTTGAATGGAACAGAGAAGGCTTACTGAGCAATTTCTTGCAGTTGCCTGGACTTGTTTCCTCCAAGAGGCAGCTCTAGGCTTCTGCTTCCCCACATACAAACAGGGAGAGAGTTGGCCAGGAGACTCTGCTGTCTGTTTTCTGGGCTTCTTAAGTGTCCAGACCCTGCCCTGCAGGTGGGATTCTCAGAAACACAGAGAGTAGCCTGATCTTTGACCCTTGGTCCTGACCACCCATATCTTTGGGCAGCCCCACCCTCTTTTTGGCCAAACCAGATGCGCTTATCTTCCCGGAAAGCCTAAGAGTTAGGACTACCCTTGATTGCTTTCACCCAGAAAATGACACCGGGATAAGGACTGTCTTAGGCCTGTCCTGGGCATCTTTTCCCTGGATTCACCCCAGCCCCCTTCTTGCTCTCACTGCAGCTTCTTGGAGATCCAGTGATGCTGCATTCCTTGAGCCGGCTTTTGCCGAGGGGAAATGTGGCTGCATCCCTGTCCCAGAAAGCTTCCCTGGCCCCTACTTTTCTCCACAAGGCCAAGAGACTGAAGAGTCCCCAGTTTCTGAGGATGCCCTGAACCCTTTGGTGCCTCATGCCCTAGGCTGAGTGTGGGTTCTCCCTCATTCTTGAGTGATGATAGGAAGGCTGGCCTGGCTGCCCTGTGGCCCAGCACCTTTGTCCCGGAGAAGAAAGGCAGGCGCGGGGCATCACTGTTGTCCTGTTCCTTCCACTTCACAGGAGTGGAGGGGTGACAGCTTTCCGCTTGGCCCTGACCCCAGTCCTTCCTACTGCTCCCCAGGGCTACCCAGTGCTAAAGGTAACCTCAGCCAAGTATGAATAATGCCCAGGGACTTCGGTGGCTCCTGTCTGGGTGGCAGTTTCTGAATCGAGAACTGCTGTCCAGGGTTTGCCCTTAGTGCAGGCACCTCTGGCCTGCCCTCCAGGCTTCCACCACAGGGTTTGGGGAGTGATCTTTGCCTCAAGACAGCCGCCAGCTTCAACTACACCAGATAACGGCTGTGGCTTTGTGTGTGTGTGTGTTTTCTTTCTCTTTCGTCGTCCTTTTTTTTTCTCTCTGATGCGTGTGAAGGAGAGGACTAGAAGGAACGGTTCCCACCTCTCGGAGGACAACGGACCCAAAGCGATCGATGTGATGGCACCCTCCTCAGAGTAGGGAAAGCCAGTCATCTCCACCCCATCCCACCTCCCATCCACCTGCCCGCCCGCCTCCACGCGAATGAGCAGTGCCCGGCTTAACCTGGTCCGGCCTCGGGCCCACGTGCAGTGTCCGCATGCCTCGTGTCTGTCTGTCCACACGTCCGTTTGCGTCGTCCCACTAATGTGAATTTCAGCAGCAAGTGTGGTGTTTGTTTTTTATTTTTGTCTTTGTCTCCGTGCCGTTGCTGTCGTTGTCCTTCAATAAGGTTGACTGCATTCAGCCAGTGCCAAAAGAGGAGCCCAGTCCCGCTACCAAATTCCAGTCCATCGGGGTTCAGGTAGAGGACGATTGGCGGTAAGTCGGACAGAGGTGGCGGCTGCTTCTCCCCTCTCCTCTCCCTCCCTCCGCTCTCACCTCTCCTGCTCTCCCTAACCCACTTCTCCTTGCTGGATTTCTAATAACCAAGCTGGGTTTGGGTTGCGGGTGGTGGCCCAGGCATGGGAGGCTGGGCAGGGGCGGGCGGGTGGACAGATGAGCACTTGCTCTGTGAGACCAGTCACCCACGGGGGTCACAGCTGGGCCTGGACATGGCCTCAGCTGCCCTGATGCTGGTGGTCTTCCTGGCCCCACTGCAGTAAACAGGCAACCTTATGACCTTGTCCTCGTGTGTGTGTGCGTGTGGGCTTGGGCGGGATGGGGCAAGGGCTGAGCCAAGAATGAGATGGGGGCTGTGGGACCCGCTTCAGGCGCATGGTGAGCAGATGATGCATCCGTTTCTCTGTCTCCCGTGTGTCCGGGTCAAGGCGGCCTCTGGTCTCTGGCCCTCTTGGTGACTCACTCCTTCCTGTCCCCACCCCATCCACCCCCTACCCACAGAAGCAGCGTCCCCTCTCACAGTATGTCCTCCCGACGGGACACAGACTCGGATACCCAGGATGCCAATGACTCAAGCTGTAAGTCATCTGAGAGGAGCCTCCCGGACTGTACCCCTCACCCCAACTCCATCAGCATCGATGCCGGTCCCCGGCAGGCCCCCAAGATTGCCCAGATCAAGCGCAACCTCTCCTATGGAGACAACAGCGACCCTGCCCTAGAGGCGTCCTCGCTGCCCCCACCCGACCCCTGGCTTGAGACCTCCTCCAGCTCCCCAGCAGAGCCAGCACAGCCAGGGGCCTGCCGCCGAGACGGCTACTGGTTCCTAAAGCTACTGCAGGCAGAAACAGAGCGACTAGAAGGCTGGTGCTGCCAGATGGACAAGGAGACCAAAGAGAACAACCTCTCTGAAGAAGGTGGGTGCCACACGGATGGTCCTTGGGCAAGGGTAGAAGGTGTTCGCAGCTGGTTCTCCAGCTGGTGGCCGGCAGCTTCCGAACTTCTGAGGGGGGAGGGTCTCTTAGGTTCTCTTCTTGGGCTAGTTTTTGAGCTCCTCCTTACTTTCTTCGCATTCTTCCGTCCATCCACCTATTGAACCAAACCTCTTTTCAGAAAGGGTTGCTGGTGATAGCTGCTTGTTGTGCAGCTGTGAGGTCACCCACACCTGAGTTTGAATCCCAGCTCCTCCCTTAGTAGTGAAGTAACCTTGGTCAGGTTACTCTGAGCCCCCATTTCCTCATCTGTAAAATGGATTTAATCCTCTGCTCACTATGTGAGCATGTTGTAAGGGTTGAATGTGGTCGTGCATGTAAAGGGCCTGACACAGTGAAAAGTGGGAGCCTAATTATGACTTCAAGAACTTCCTTTTTTTTTTTTTTTGAAATGGAGTCTCGCTCTTGTCACCCAGGCTGGAGTACAGTGCCACGATCTCAGCTCACTGCAACCTCTGCCTCCCAAGTTCAAGCAGTTCTCCTGCCTCAGCCTCCTGAGTAGCTGGGACTACAGGCACGTGCCACCACACCTGGCTGACTTGTATTTGTAGTAGAGACGGGGTTTCACCATGTTGGCCAGGCTGGTCTTGAACTCTTGATCTCAGGTGATCCACCCGCCTCTGCCTCCCAGAGTGCTGGGATTACAGGCGTGAGCCACCACACTCAGCCAACAGCTTCTTCCTGAGTGCTTCCTGTGTGCCAAGTACCAGGGATCCAACTGGGTTTCAACAGGGCGTGAAGAAGTTATGCTTTTATTTCCCACTTACGTTTCTACCTATATCATGCCAATTTCCAAAAACTCCTTTGAGAAGTTAGTTCAAGAAAGTGCTAGACGTGTGTAGGGAACCTAGATTCAAAGGTGGTTGAAGGGGGATTGGGTGGTGGAAGGGAGGTCCTGGGCAGCTCCAGGCTGTTGACCTGCACCCACCTGGTTCACCTGAGGTTCTGGTTCCCATTGAGCTACTCCTCCACACTCAGGAAGGACAGGTCTTCAGAGTGTCCAAATGGTGTTGACCCACATCCCATACATGATGGAGGGGCCCTGAGGACAGCAGCCTTTGATGATGCAGAAGGCTCATCAGAGTCATTGTTTTCACTGTCCTCTAGGCCAATTCCCAGCTTTGATGTCACACCCACTAGTGCAGGGGAAGTGTTGTGAGGAAAGTACCTAGTAACTTTTTACAAGAAAATTATTTTAAAAAATCAAAACAGAGACAGGGATCAGAGAGCATTAAAAGTCTTCTAAGAGAAGGCCGGGCGCGGTAGCTCACGCCTGTAATCCCAGCACTTCGGGAGGCTGAGGCAGGCGGATCACGAGGTCAGGAGGTCGAGACCATCCTGGCTAACATGTGAAACCCCATCTCGACTAAAAATACAAAAAATTAGCCGGGCGTGGTGGCGGGTGCCTGTAGTCCCAGCTACTTGGGAGGCTGAGGCAGGAGAATGGCATGGACCCGGGTGGCAGAGTTTGCAGTGAGCCTAGATCAGGCCACTGCACTCCAGCCTGGGCCACAGAGCGAGACTCCATCTCAAAAAAAAAAAAAAAAAAGAGTCTTCTAAGAGAAAATATCCAGCCCACCGCCCTACCTTTAGTTTTTACTAGCTATATATTCTGGTATTTGCCTTCATGTATGTTTTTAAAAATGTGACTGATTACCTTATATTTCCTCTCTAAAATTAATCATTTCTATTAATTTCCTGTTACCATAGGCATAGATGAGTGTTTAGCTCTCACACAACCTCTATCTCCCTTTCCCCCACCCTCTATATACATCACACTTTATGGTTAAATAGTAATCAGTGTTTCTGTTTACTGAGTGTGTAAAATTGTTTATTGCAGAACTTAACAGTATATTATTATTGCATTTTCTTCTTTTTACATTTTGTTTTTCCTAAAACAGTTTGTCCTGTTGCCACATTTTAAAAATACGCTCCATTTGCTAAATTAAAAAAAAATTTTAAGAGACATGGCCTCACTGTGTCATCCAGGTTGGAAGTGCAGTGGCGTAAGCATAGCTCACTGCAGCCTCAAACTCCTGGGCCGAAATAATCCTCTCGCCTCAGCTTCCTGAGTAGCAAGGGTCTACCACAGAGTGCCACCATGCTCAGCTAATTTTTTAAATTTTTTTATAGGGACAAGGTCTCCCTGTGTTGCCTAGGCTGGTCTCAAACTCCTGGGCTCAGGTCATCCTCCTGGGTTGGCCTCCCAAAGTGCTGGGATTATAGGCATGAGCCACGGCAGCCAGCCTACAAAACTTTTTTTTGTTTGTTTGTTTTTTGAGATGGAGTCTCGCTCTGTCGCCCAGGCTGGAGTGCAGTGGCATGATCTCTGCTCACTGCAAGCTCCACCCACTGGGTTCACGCCATTCTCTTGCCTCAGCCTCCTGAGTAGCGGGGCCTACAGGCACCCGCCACCGCGCCTGGCTAATTTTTTGTATTTTTAGTAGAGAGGGTTTCACTGTGTTAGCCAGGATGGTCTCGATCTCCTGACCTTGTGATCCGCCCACCTCGGCCTCCCAAAGTGCTGGGATTACAGGCGTGAGCCACCGCGCCTGGCCAAAACTTTTTTTTTTTTAGAAGAAAAATTAGCTGGTCATGGTGGCACATGCCTGCAGTCCTCGCTAGTCTGGAGGCTAAGGCAGGAGGAACACTTGAGTCTGGGAGTTTGAGGCTGTGGTGAGCTATGATTGAGCCCTGCATTCCGGCCTGGGCAACAGAATGAGATCTTGTCTCAAAAAAAAAAGGTGCCGGGCATGGTGGCTCATGCCTGTAATCCCAGTGCTTTGAGAGGCTAAGGTGGGCAGATCACTTGAGCCCAGGAGTTTAAGAACAGCCTGGGAAGCATAGTGAGACCTTATATCTACAGAACATTTTTTAAAACTTAGCCGGGTGTGCTGGTGGCCACCTGCAGTCCCAGCTACTCAAGAGGCTGAGGTAGGAGGATTGCTTGAGCCCTGGAGGTTGAGGCTACAGTGAGCTGTGGCACCACTGCACTCCAGCTTGGGTGACAGAACGTGACCCTGTCTAAAAAAATAATAATATATTTATACATAAATACAATTTGTATATTTCTATGCAAATATAAAAATGATATGAAGTTAAAAATAATTTTCCCTCAGAATCTTAAAGACTCCATCTTTTTTTATTATTTTTTTGAGACAGAGTCTCGCTCTGTTGCCCAGGCTGGAGTGCAGTAGCGTGATCTCAGCTCACTGCAACCTCCACCTCCTGGGTTCAAGTGATTCTCCTGCCTCAGCCTCCCTAGTAGCTGGGATTACAGGTGTGCACCACCATGCCTGGCTAATTTTTTGTATTTTTAGTAGAGATGGGGTTTCACCATGTTGGCCAGGCTGGTCTCGAACTCCTGACCTCAGATAATCCGCCTGGCTCGGCCTCCCAGAATGCTGAGATTATAGCTGTGAGCCACTGTGCCTGGCCACCTTGTATTAATTTTTAAAAGTAATTTTCTCACTTCTGTTTGTTCTGTTGTCTAGCTCTGGAATTTCTGTCAGTCAGTTGCTGTACCTGCTGGGTGGATCCTCAGGCTCTCACCTTTTCTTCCTCATGTCTTTTTGTTGGACTTTCTGGAAGGTTTTCTTTTTCTTTTCTCTTTTTCTTCTGCCCTATAATGGCTTTACTGAGATATAATTCACATACCTCAAAATTCACCCTTTTAAAGTACACATTTAATAAACTCACAATGGCACTTAGTGTACTCACAGTGTGGTGCAACCATCACTACTGTTTAAGAACATGTTCATCACCCCAAAAAGATGCTCTCTACTCATTAGGAGCTGCTCCTGCAGCCTTAGGCAACCTCTAATCTTTCTGTCTCTGTGGATTTGCCTATTCTGGACATTTTATATAAACAGAATAATACCATATATGGCCTTTTGTGTCTGGCTTTCACTTGGCATGTTGAGATTCATCCATGTTGTAGCATATGCAGTATTTCATTCCTTTTTGTTGCTGAATAATATTTCATTTCACACTACATTTTATTTGGCCATTCTTCTGTTGATGGACATTTGGGTTGTTTGTACTTTTTGGCTATTATGAATAATACTGCTAGAATATTCATGTACAAGTTTTTGTATGGATGTATATTAATTTCTTTTGGAGTAGAAATGCTAGGTCAAACTTCTATTTTTGTTTTCCTTTTTTGTTGTAAAATAACATATAAAATTTACCTTTTAACTGTTTTTAAGTGTGCAATTCAGTGGCATTAATTACATTCACAATATTGCTACCATCACAAGCATCTATTTCCAAAACTTTTTCATCTAAAACATAAAATCTACCCATTAAACAGTAATTCCCCACTATCCTCTCTGGCTAGCCCCTGGTATCCTCTACTTGCTGTGTCTACAAATTTGCCTTGTCCTTTTGTGTTTAGCATGTTTTCAAGGTTCATCCATGTTATAGCATGTATCAGAACTTCCTTTTTGTGGCTGAGTAATATTCCATTATGTGTACAGTATATACCACATTTTGTTCATCTATTGCTGGGCACTTGGATTGTTTCCACCTTTTGGCTATTGTGAGTAATGCAGCTGTGAAGATGGGCGTGTTTGAGTCCCTGTTTTTAATTCTTTGGGGAGTACAATTGCTAAGTTATCTGGTAACTCTATGTTTAACTTTTTGAGGAACTGCTGAACTGTTTTCCATGGAAGCTATACCATTTTATATTCCCACCAGCAAAGCACGAAGGTTCCAGTTTCTCCACATCTTCACAAAAACTTGTCTTCTGTCTTTTAAAAAAATTATAGCCATCCTAACGGCTATGAAGTAGATGATGTAGTATCTTATTATGATTTTGATTTGTATTTCCCTTATGACATTGAGCATCTTTTCATGTGTCTGTTGGTCATTTGTATGTCTTCTTGGAAGAAATGGCCAAGGCCTTCACCCATTTTTTAATTGGGTGATTTGTCTTTTTGTTATTGAGTTGTAAGTCCTTTATATATTCTGGGTGCTGGACCCTCATCATATATATGATTTGCAGATATTTTCTCCCATTCTTTTCACTTTCTTCCTGGTGACTTTTGATGCACAAAGGTTCTTTTTTTTTTTTTTTTTTGAGACAGAGTCTTGCTTTGTTGCCCAGACTGGAGTGCAGTGACGCCGTCTCGGCTAACTGCAGCTTCCACCTGCTGGATTCAGGCAATTCTGCCTCAGCCTCCTGAGTAGCTGGGATTACATGTACGTGCCACCATGCCTGGCTAATTTTTTGTATTATTAGTAGAGACGGGGTTTCACCATGCTGGCCAGGCTGGTCTCAAACTCCTGACCTCATGATCTGCCTGCCTTGGCCTCCCAAACTGCTGGGATTACAGGTGTGAGCCACCACCCCTGGCCGACACACAAAGTTTCTTAGTTTTGATGAAATCCATTTTTTCCTTTTGTTGCTTGTGTCTCCACGTTTTTTAAAAAATTATGAGCATATATTAATATAAATTTAAGATAAACAGTTGAGGCACTGAGAAGCTGACTGGCAGTTTTGTGTGGGCAGAGCTTGTTTTAAGTAGGCTTTCTATGGACCCCTTCTTAGAATAGTGGTTTTAGGCTGGGCGTGGTGGCTCAAGCCTGTAATCCCAGCACCCCAGCACTTTTCGAGGCCGAGGCGAGAGTATCTCTTGAGCCCAGTAGTTCAAGACCAGCCTGTTCAACATAGCAAGACCCCCATCTCTACCAAAAATGTAAAAATTAGCCAGCCATGATGGCATGTGCCTGTTGTTCCAGCTATTCGGGAGGCTGACAAGCAGGGAGGATTGCTTGAGCCCAGGAAGTCGAGGCTGCAGTGAGCCAAGATTGGGCCACTACATTCCAGCCTGGGTGACAGAGTGAGACCCCGTCTCAAAAGGAAAAAATCATAAGGAAGAGAAAATATATTTACTGTTCATTAAGTAGAAGTGCATCGTCATAAAGGTCTTCATCCTTGTCTTCACACTGAGTACACTGAGGAAGAGGAATGGGGAAGAGGAGGAATGTTGGTCCTGCTGTCTCAGGGGTGGCAGATGGGAAGAAAATTGATACATAAGTAGATTTGTGCAGTTCAAACCTGTGTTGTTCAAGGGTCACCTGTATTTCACCATATATTCAATATAAAATTATTGCAATATTTTATATTCCTTTTCATAGTAAGTCTTTAAAATTTAGTGTATATTTTACTCTTACAGCACATCTTAATTCAGACAAACTACGTTTCAGGTGCTTACTGACCACATGTGGTTAGTAGCTGCTGTATTGAATAGCACAGATTGAGACAGTAAGCCTGGGGCAGGGTGCACAGATTGCTTCATGCCAATAGGATGATTCTGTGGGTTTGATTCCCTTTAACTTTCCTTTACTATATTAATTATAGTTATTTCTAGAGCAAGAAGATGTTTACCTGCAAAGGAAATTATGTCATGCCAAACAATATTGGTATTACCTTCCTGTCTACCTGGGAGGGAAGGGGTCTTTCGTGATGTTTCTGGATAACCACACCACAACTCCTGCAGCTGAACACTCTAGAGGGAGCCCTTTCCATAGCCCTGTAGCACTTACTGCAGCTTACAGACAGATGGAGTCACATAGCTCATGTCCCTTATCTAAAATACGTATTCTGACTGCTCAGGGAACCCAGCAGTGCCCACCCACCCAGATGGCTGCCTGTCTTGATTGGATTTTGCATTGCCCTCTTGTCTAAACCTGAAGAACTTTAAACTTGACAATGTTCTTTTCAGACAATTTCTTTTTCTGAATTGTGGTTAAATATATATATCATGAAAATTACCATTTCAACCAAGTGTACAGTCTGTGGCATTAATTAAATTCACATTGTTGTACAACCATCACCACCGTCCATCTCTAGAACTTGTTTTGTCTTCCCCAACTGAAATTCTGTGCCCATTAAACACTGACTCCCCATTCCCTCCTACCCCCCAGCCACTGGCAGCCACCACTCTACTTTGTCTCTGTGAGTTTGACTATTCTAGCTACTTCATGTAAGTGGAACCATGCAGCATTTGTTCTTTTGTGACTGGCATATTTCACTTTGCATAATGTCTTCAAGGTTCATCCATAGCATGTGTCACAATTCTCTCCCTTGTTAAGGCTGAGTAATATTCCATTGTATGTAGAGACCATATTTTATGTATCTATTAATTTGCCAATAGATGGGTGGATTGCATCTACCTTTTGGCTGTTGTGAATAATGTTTCCTGTCTCTTAAGAATGATATTCTTAATTAAAACAACAAGGCTCTCTGATTAAATTCTGTACATCCACTCAAGGTCCTGACTTGTGACCACAAGTTAATTTTTTGGTATTTTGTTTGTTATGTTTTTGTGAGACAGAGTCTCACTCTGTTGCCCAGACTGGAATGCAGTGGCGCGATTTCTTCGGCTCACCACAACCTCCGCCTCCTGGGTTCAAGTGATTCTCGTGCCTCAGCCTCCTAAGTAGCTGGGATTACAGGCACGTGCCAACACGCCCAGCTAATTTTTGTATTTTTAGTAGAGACGGGGTTTCACCATGTTGGCCAGGCTGGTCTCGAACTCCTGACCTCAAGTGATCTGCCCGCCTCGCCTTCCCAAAATGCTGGGATTACAGGTGTGAGCCGCCACACCCAGCCATGGCCACAAGTTTTAAGGTCACCCCTCTTACGTCTGTGAGGAACTCCACCAAGGAGATACCATTCGTAGCTGGGCCTCAGAGAGGATCTGCAGGCTCGGGGAGAGGAAAGGCATTCCAGATGGAGGGAGCAAAGGCACAGAAGCACGAAGGGCATAACAAGTCACCCCAAACCTAATGGCATGAAACCACCATTTTATTATGGTCATGGATTCTGTTATGTCAGCAGTTCAGAAGGAGCGTGGCAGGAACATGTTTCTTCTCCATAAAGCCTGGGGCTTCAGATGGGAAGGCTCAAGGGCTGGGGGTGACATGACACCTGAGGGATGGAATTACCTAAAGGTAGTTAAGGTGTGTGCCTGGCACTTAGACAAGGATGACTCAAAGGCCAGGACAGCCAGCCACAGCCCCTGTGTATGTCCCTCCACCTGCCTTTGCTCCCTCGCAGCATGACAGCCTTCCCGTGGTGGCTCCAGACCCAAGTATGTGTTGAACACTGAGGCTGCATCACCTTTTCTGACCTAGCTCTGGAAGTCACCTGGTAACTCCTTCACTGTATTTGATTGTGTTACAAGCAAGTCACAAGCCCAAGGCAGGGCTTCAGGTTGAAGGAGGGGAGTATTAGACCCTACCTATGATACTTCACAGGGAAGTATCAAGGTTCTAGAAGAGGAAGAGGGACAGGAGAGACTGTTGGGGCCTTCAGAAAATATAGTCTGCCACAGCAAAGAAGCAGTTACATCCACTGTTAAGCTGCAGTTAAAAGAACAATTTTATTTTGAACGCTATGTCTTGAACACTCTTGTCTACTTTGATACATAGAGATCTAGTTCATTTCTGTTAAATTCATACGCATATACTACATTCTCTTTGACCATTTTCCTAATGGTGTTTCGGGGGTTTTTTTTGTTTGTTTGTTTGTTTGTTTCTTTTTTTGAGACGGAGTTTCGCTCTTGTTACCCAGTCTGGAGTGCAATGGTGTGATCTAGGCTCACCGCAACCTCCCCCTCCCAGGTTCAAGCGATTCTCCTGCCTTAGCCTCCCAAGTAGCTGGAATTACAGGCATGTGCCACCACACCCGGCTAATTTTTTGTATTTTTAGTAGAGATGGGGTTTCTCCATGTTGGTCAGGCTGGTCTCGAACTCCCAACCTCCGGTGATCCGCCTGCCTGGGCCTCCCAAAGTGCTGGGATTACAGGCGTGAGCCACTGCGCCCAGGCCGTTTTGGTGTTTTCAGCGTTTCATCAACACTGGTGCATATCTTTCTACCACGACATGGGAGAATTTCTCTGGAGTACTTATCTTGGACAGAATCACTGGATGGGAGGAAACATATTTTAATAAATTCTGCCTGATTGCTCTCCAAAGAGGTTATATCAGTTTATCCTTATACCAACTGTTTGAAAATTGCCATTTCCCTAGTATACTTACTGATAGTTGATCTTGTTGGACTTTAAATCACTTACTTGATAAGTGGAAAATTAAAACCAGTTGATATATTTCACATTTACTTGGTTACTAGAGAAGCTGTGCATATTTTAATTTTATTTATATTGGCCATTCAAACTTTACTCCTGTGAATTACTTGTATACGCTATTCATTTTTCTGTTGGATTCTCAGTATTTTTCAAATCCTCTGGGCATGGTGGCTCATGCCTTTAATCCCAGCACTTCAGGAGGCTGATGTGGGAGGATTCCTTGAGTTCAGAAGTTCAAAACTAGCCTGGGCAACATAGCGAGACCTCATGTCTACTACAAATGAAAATTAAAAAATAAAAAAAATTGACCAGGCACGGTGGCTCATGCTTAAAATCCCAGCACTTTGGGAGGCCGAGGCGGGTGGATCACCTGAGGTCAGGAGTTCAAGACCAGCCTGGCCAACACAGCGAAAATACAAAAATTAGCTGGGTGTGGTGGCAGGCACCTGTAATCCCAGCTGGCTGAGGCAAGAGAATCGCTTGAACCCGGGAAGCAGAGGTTGCACTGAGCCAAGCGCATCACTGTACTCCAGCCTGGGTGACAGAGCTAGACTCCGTCTCAAAAAAATAAATAAATAATAAAAAATAAATAAAAAATTAACTGAGCACTGTGGTGCACACCTGTAGTCCCAGTTACTCAGGAGACTAAGGTTAGAGGATTGCTTGAGTGCAGGAGAGTAAGGCTGTAGTGAGGTATGATTGTGCCAATGCACTCCAGCCTGGGCAACAGAGTGAGACCCTGTCTTTAAAAAAAAGCACTTTAAAAATCAATTTGTAGTTCTTTATATATATGGATAATTACACTATGCCTATTATAATATGACCAATATTTTCTGCCACATTATTGCTTGTCTTTTTTTTTTTTGAGACAGAGTTTTGCTCTTGTTGCTCAGGCTGGAGTGCAATGGCGCGATCTTGGATCACCACAACCTCTGCCTCCCAGGTTCAAGCGCTTCTCATCTCAGCCTCCCAAGCAGTTGGGATTACAGGCATGCGCCACCACGCCCTGCTAATTTTGTATTTTTAGTAGAGATGGGGTTTCTCCATGTTGGTCAGGCTGGTCTCGAACTCATGACCTCAAGTGATCCACCCGCCTCAGCCTCCCAAAGTGCTGAGATTACAGGCGTGAGCCACCGCTCCCAGCCTGAAGTCTCTTTCTTTCCCCAGTGTTTAGTGATGCTGGCCAGTCATTATCTGTCAGATTCCATACTTATGCAGGGGTGTGTTTCTGGGCTCTGTTCTGTTCCTCTTTTGGCTGCTTCTGTGTTAATACAACTATTTTCATTTATTTATTTAATTTTTTTTGTTTGTTTGAGAGTCTCGCTCTGACACCCCATCTGAAGTACAGTGGCATGATCTCGGCTTACTGCAACCTCTGCCTCCCAGGTTCAAGTGATTCTCCTACCTCAGCCTCCCAAGTAGCTGGGACTACAGGTGCATGCAACTGCACCCCGCTAATTTTTTGTAATTTTAGTAGAAATGAGGTTTCGCCATGTTGGCCAGGCTCGTCTGAAACTGCTGACCTCAGCTGACCCACCTGCCTCGGCCTCCCAAAGTGCTGGGATTATAGGTGTGAGCCATTGCGCCCAGCTGACACCTGGCTAATTTTTGTATTTCTAGTAGAGATGGGGTTTCACCATGTTGGCCAGGCTGGTTTGGAATTCCTGACCTCAAGTGATCTGCCTGCCTCAGCTTCCCAAAGTGCTGGGATTACAGGAGTGAGCCACTGTGCCCAGCTGTGTTAATATAACTTTTAATTACCATGGCTTTATAGCATGCCTTGATATCTAATGGGGTGAATGCTCCTTTATCCTTTTTGTGCAAAAAGAAAAACTATTCTTGTATATTCATTCTTCCAATATAAATTATATAATTTGTATATCAAGTTCCTCAGAAAAATTCTGTTGGGATGAAAACTGGAAGTAAAGTGAGCTTATAGATTAATAGGGGAAGAATTGATAACTGTAAAACATTGAATCTTCTCAACTATAAATCAACTTTATCACTCCATTTATTCAAGAATCCTATCATATCCTTCTACCTAAGTTTGAGTAATTTCCCTATGAAGGTCTTTCATATTTTAATTTTCATTTAATTTAGTTTTTTGAGAAAAGGTCTCGCTCTGTCACCCAGGCTGGAGCACAATGGCATGATCTTGGCTTATTGCAGCCTCAGCCTCCTGGGCTCCGGTGATCCTCCTGCCTCAACCTTCCAAATAGCTGAGGCTACAGGTGTGTGCCACCATGCCCAGCTAACTTTGAGATTTTTTTGTAGAGATAGGGTCTCAGTATGTTGTCCAGGCTGGTCTTGAACTTCTGGGCTCAAGCAGTCCTCCTGCTTTAGCCTCCCAAAGTGCTGGGATTTCATGCATGAGCCACTGCATCTGGTCTCCTGCATATTTTTATTAGATTTATTCCTTGGTACTTTCTAGTAGTTTTTGTTGAGTTTTGTGAAATTGATCGTTTAAAAAATATTTGCGGCCAGGTGCAGTGGCTTAGGCCTGTAATCCCAGCACTTTGGAAGGCCGAGGCAGGCAGATCATTTGAGGTCAGGAGTTCGAGACCAGCCTGGCCAACATGGTGAGACCCCATCTCTACTAAAAATACAAAAATTAGCTGGGTGTCATGGCGGGCACCTGTAATCCCAGCTACTTGGGAGGCTGAGGCAGGAGAATCACTTGAACCCAGGAGGTGGAGGTTGCGGTGAGCTGAGATCATGCCACCACATTCCAGCCTGGGCGACAGGGAGACCCTATCTCAAAAAAAAGAGGAAAAAAAAATTGCTTACTCTAATTAGTCACAGTTAGTAGGTAGAAATGTGTGATCCTTGTATGTTGATCTTGTGTCGGGCAACCAAGAGAATCCAACATGGTTCTCTTGGGTTTGCATCATAAATGATTATATTGTTTGCTAAGAACACCAATTTTGTCTGTCCTTATTGATATCTTGTCCAACTGTATGGCAAGGTGCTTCAGGACAGTGTGGAATAATAGGTCCCTATCTCTACCTTGGTCCTGAACGTCATTCACTCAGTAAATATTTATTGAGTACCTACCATATATGCCAGGTACTGTTGTAGCTTCTGGGGATGTAGCAGTGAACAAAACAAAATCTCTCCCCTCATGGGAAGAGATACAAATAACCAAATGTGGTAAGCAGTAACCAGGTAAGCAGTAACAAATAGCCAGGAAGGGCAAGAGCAGTATAGTGTCTGCTGCACAGGCAGGGGCAGTGTTGCTGTTGCATTGAGGGTGGTCAGGGAGGGCATCCCTGGTCAGGTGACCTGTGAGCAGAAACCTGAAGAGAGGGAGGGAGGAAGTCTGTAGAGATCTGGGGAGAAGAGAACTTTCCAGGCAGAGGGAGCAGCACCTGACTTACGGACAAGTGCTTGACATGCTCAAGGCTGAGGGAAGCCACCAGCAGGCTGAAGCCATAAGCCAGAGGAGAGGGATGGGAGACGAAGTCAGAGTGGGAGTCAGAGTGGGGGCATCCCAGATCACAGGGGATCTCAGAAGCCCTTTTTTTTCTTTTTTGAGATGGAGTCTCACGCTTTCACCCAGGCTGGAGTGCATTGGCAGAGTTTTGGCTGACCGTAACCTCCAAGTGCCAGGCCCAAGCAATCCTCCCACCTCAGCCTCCCAAGTAGCTGGGACCACAGGCCCGCCACCACACCTAGCTGGGAGTTTCACCACGATGCCCAGGCTGCTCTTGAACTCCTGAGCTCAAGTGATCCGCCCATCAGAGGCCATTATTAAAGGCTTGGTTTTACTCCAAGAAGAGCTCATCAGAGAGTTTTGAGTGCTGCAACTTGACATACTTTTTTAAAGGATTAATCTGGCTTCTCTATTCAGATGAGAACCTCCATGTACCTTTCATTGGCACACAAATGGAAGCTGGGAGATGCATTAGGAGGATTTAACAATCTGGGTGAGAGAGACTTTAATGGAGGAATCAGATTGTGGATATGTTTTGAAGATAGAACAGGATCTCTTGACAGATTAGATATGGGGTAAGAGTAAGGGAGCCAAACATGGCTTGGAGTCTGAGTGAGGAAGAGGATAGCGTTGCCACTGAAATGGGGAAAACTATAGGAGGTGTCGATCTGGGGGAAAGTGAGGAGTTTGGAACATGTTAAATTTGATATGCTTTGTTAGACATCAGAATAGAGAAGTCAAGCAGGCAGTTGGATATATTAGTCTGAGGATAGGTCCAGTTTGAAAAGTCTATTTGGGAGTCACTAGAGTATAGATTAAGTGAATGAGATGAGAATGCCTAATATGTAGAGAAGATAAGCAGTCTAAGGACTGAGCCCAGAGACATGAACACTTAGCGGTGGGAAGGGAGGAATAAACAGCAAGATCAAAGGAAGAGCAACTGGAAGCCACCTGAACAATGTTCTCAAGGAGAGAACGTTGTCAGAGGCAGCTGATGGGCTCACCAAGCCAGATCTAGAAAGGCAGAGGTCATTAGATACAAAAAGGGCCATTTTGGTGGAATGGTGATGGCGGAAGCATGGGTAAGGCAGCCTGATAGGAGGATTAAGAGAAGAGAAAACAGGAGAGTAATTGGAGACCACTTGCATGGATTTTCCTGCACAAGGAAGCAGAGAAAGGGAGGGATGTAGGGTCAAAGGAGAGAGCTGGGTTGTTGTTGTTGTTGTTGTTTTGAGATAGGGTCTCACTCTGTCACCCAGGCTGAAGTACAGTGGTGCGATCATGGCTCACTGCAGCCTTGAACTCCTGGACTCCACTGATCCTCCCACCCCAGCCTCCCAAGTAGCTGGGAACACAGGGGTGCACCACCACACCTGCCTAATTAAAAAATTTTTTTTTGTAGAGATGCAGTCTCGCTTTGCTGCCTAGGCTGGTCTCAAACTCCTGGGCTTAAACAGTCCCCCAGTCTCGGCCTCCTAAAGTAGTTAGGATTACAGGCATGAGCCACCATGCCTGGCCTTGTTTTGTTTTTTTAATGGAGCAATATAAGCATGTTTATATGTTGTTGAGAATGACCTTGTCAGAGAAAGGGAGCTTATGCTGGAGAGAAGGGGCAACTGTTGGGGTTATCCTTAGGTAAGAAGGAATCGAATTAGTGCCCAAGTAGAGAACAGATAGCTTCTCCACAGGGACAGGAGGAAGGCCATGTCTGAGGTGAGGTGAGGTGAGGTGAGGCAGGCGGGAGCAGACTCAACACCTCAGGGCGAGGAGGTGGGGAGGACGCATAGGACGTCTCTGGAGAGCAGATTTGAAACTGGCGTCCAGGAGAGAGGAGGCTCACCAGTCACTCCAAGGCCCACTGAGATTAGATGTGAAGGCAGAACTGGAATGGGGAAGGGGTGTGTTCATCCAAAAGATGAGCTTGAGTTTACTGTTTAACATTCATTGTATGATGTCTATATCACACCACTTTCTATAAAATGGTTTGTCCATTTCTCCTTAAAATTTTGTCAATTTTTGCTTTATATATTTTTGAAGATACTGGATGGAACAAGTTTAGAATTGTAATATTCCTGGCAGATGTTCACTGATCCATTCTGTTTTTCAGAATCTATGTTTGTGTTTGCCTGAGAGTCATCTTATATGTATTATGACTATTGCAGTAGCAGCCTTCCTTTGATTAGTGTTTGTTTGGTATATCTCTTTCCATCCATTTACTTTTAACCTTTCACTGTCCTTATCAATCATGTCTCTTGTAGTCAGCATATACCTGGGTTTTATGTTTTATCTGGTTTCCTGGTTTTTATTTTAGAAATAGGTAATGTCCATTTTTATGAAGTGATTTTTATATATTTAGGTTTATTCTTACCATGGTATTTTGGGGGATTTGTACTTTTTAAATGTATTTTAATTTATTTATTTAAATAGAGACGGACTGTCACTATGTTGCCCAGGCTGGTCTCAAACTTCTAGCCTTAAGCAATCCTCCCACCTGGGCCTCCCAAAGTGTTGGGATTACAGGTGTGAGCCACTGCGCCCAGCCTCCTTTTCTGAGGTGTCTTTTTTCCTCTTTCTTCCCTTCTTTTGGATTAACTCCTCTCCCTACTCCTCTTACAAACCCTACTAGTTTTGAGGCTATATTAATTGGGATTACGTTTGCCTACAGGTAACACTAAAACATTTCTAAAAAGTGATTTAAACAAGACTGTTTATTTCATTCTCAAGAATGTCTGAGATGGTGATGGTGGAGCCACAGGCTTTTTTTTCCCTTGCGGTTTGATGCCATTAATTGGCTTTCATTGATAAGATCTTCTCATCTGTCAGAGTGCTGCTGGATCCCAGCATCCTAAGTGCATTCCAGCCAGCAAAAGGAACCAATAGCAAAGGAGAACAAGCTGGCCCACCCACTGCTTCTGCTTCCACCCCTTTGGCCAGAATTTAGACATATAACTATGCATATCTTGCTGCAGGGGAGTCTAGGAAATGTTTGATGCCAGGCTATGTGCCCAGATAAAAATAAAAGGTCCACACAGATCACTTGTTTTCAGAAGCCTATGCTGTGCTTAGTAGACAGTGTGCACATTATAGAGAGTTGGCATAATGCTAACAACAGAAATCCGTATTCCAATCCTGATCCTAGTATAACTTGTAGGATTCTAGTACCTTGCATGCCATACCTCAGAGTTTTAATTTGACTGTACTGGCTGGGCATGGTGGCTCATGCCTGTAATCCCAGCACTTTGGGAGCCAAGGCGGAATGCCTGAGCTCAGGAGTTCGAGACCAGCCTGGGCAACGTGGTGAAACTCCATCTTTACTAAAATACAAAAAGTTAGCTGGGCGTGGCAGCGTGCACCTGTAATCCCAGCTACTTGGAAGGCTAAGACAGGAGAATCGCTTGAACCTGGGAGGCAGAGGTTGCAGTGAGCCCAGATTGCGCCATTGCATTCCAGTCTGGGCAGCAGAGCTAGATTCCGTCTCAGGGAAAAAAAAAAAAAATTTGACAGTACTTTGTCCTGAGAAATTCACACTATGCCTAAAGGCTTGCTGTGTTTTCATTTCCTCTGAATAAAGTTGCTATTAGATATAAAGGAAAAAAAATCAAAAGTTCTGTGTATGGCTGGGTGCGGTGGCTTATGCCTATAGTCCCAACATTGTGGGAGGCTGAGGCAGGTGGATCACTGGATCCCAAAAGTTCGAGACCAGCC
The DNA here is from genome assembly GCF_049350105.2 of Macaca mulatta. Lineage (NCBI taxonomy): Eukaryota > Metazoa > Chordata > Mammalia > Primates > Cercopithecidae > Macaca > Macaca mulatta. The sequence goes on from NC_133415.1 coordinate 89,357,651, forward strand.
TGGTCAACACAGTGAACCCCCACGAAACACCATGTAAAACACCCCACATGAAACAACATGCCTGGCTAATTTTGTATTTTGTATCTCTATAAAAAATACAAAAAAGTTATTCAGGCATGGTGGCGTGCGCTTGTAGTCCCAGCTCTTCAGGAGGCTAAGGTGGGAGTATTGCTTGAGCCTGGAGGTGGAGGTTGCAGTAAGCCAAGACTGTGCCACTGCACTCCAGCCTGGGCAACAGAGCAAGACCTTGTCTCAAAAATAAAAAGGTTCTATTTCTGAGGGGGAAGTAGAAAACAAACACTGAGGACGGCTAGCCTATCTGCCCCAGAAATCACTGTATTTGTATGCTTTCTACCCTTTAAAATTTTTATAATTTTTATTTTTTCCTGATATAATCAATGTTGAAAGAAAAAAGGCTGGGTGTGGTGGTTCACACCTGTAATCCCAGCACTCTGGGAAACTGAAAGCAGGAGGATTGCTTGAGGCCAGGAGTTCGTGACCAGCCTGGGCAACCTAAGGAGACCCCTATCTCTGGAAAAAAAAAAAAAAATTTTTTTGAGACAGGGTCTCCCTCTGTCACCCAGTCTGGACATGAGCGCTGCTCACTGAAGCCTCAACCCCCTGTGTTCAAACAATGCTCCTGCCTTAGCCTCCCCAGTAACTGGGACAACAGACACACACCACCATACCCAGCTGTTTTTTTAATTTTCTGTAGACATGGGATTTCACCATATTGCTCAGGCTGGTCTCAAACTACTGGGCTCAAGTGATCCACCCGCCTCAGCCTTCCAAAGTTGCTGAGATTACAGGAGTGATCCGGTAGTGAGCCCTTCCTGGAAGTATTTACATTTCATTTCCGATTGTTCATTGTTAGTGTAATAGAAATACAGTTGATTTTTGTATACTGATTTTGTATCTTGCAACCTTACTGCACTTATTTATTAGGTCTAATATTTCTTGTGGGCCAGGCTCGGTAGCTCACACCTGTAATCCCAGAACTTTGGGAGGCCAAGGTGGGTGGATCACGAGGTCAGGAGTTCAACCTGGCCAACATGGTGAAACCCCGTCTCTACTAAAAATACAAAAATTAGCTGGGCGTGGTGGCAGGCACCTGTAATCCCAGCTACTCAGGAGGCTAAGGCAGAAAATTGCTTGAACCCAGGAGGCGGAGGTTGTAGTGAACCAAGATCACACCACTGTACTCCAGCCTGGGCAACAGAGTGAGACCCTGTCTCAAAATATATATATATTCATTTATATATATATTTATATATTTCTTGTGGATTCCTTAGGATTTTGTTTATTACAAGATGATGTCATCTGAGAATACAGATGATTTTACTTTGTTCTTTCCAATATGTATTGCTTTTATTTGGTATTTTGTCTAATGGCCCTGGCTTCAGGATAATGTTGAATAGAAGTATAAGGACAAACATCCTTCTTTTTCTTATTCCTGCTCTTAGGGGGAAATAATTTGGTCTTTCACCATTAAGTAGGATGCCAGCTGTGGATTATTATGAACGTATTTTAACTATGTCTCATGGTTCACATATACAAGGGTTTTCTAAGGTATGTACTGGGATTGGAAATGCTTGTTATAGGATATTTGTTCAGATTTATGAGAAATGCCAAATTGTTCTCCAAAATGATTATACCAAATACTACTCACTTCAGCACTGTGTGAAGGGACTGAATGTTCTATGTCTTTGATCACTCTTAGTCTATACTCTCCTGGTTAGAATTATTGAATGAAATAATCTTTTTTTACTATCCACTTAGTCGTATGTTTTTTCTTTTTTAATGTAAAATGTGGTGAATTTTATTAATAGATTTTGCTCCTTTCTTGCTTTCTTTTTGGATTAATCAAGTGTTTCCACTTTTCTCATGTGAACTTATGAAATTCTTTTAGTAGTCACTCTAGAGATGAGAACCTGCATCCTTGTCTTTGTAGACTAATTCAAACTAGTACTTTTATCACTTCCCAGATCAGGAAAGACGACCTTTGAACACTTTCATTCCCTTCGTTTCCCTTCATGACTTTTGCACTATTGCTGTACTATTTAAGATCTACATATATTCTAAATGCTGCAAGTCATTTTTTTTTTTTTTTTTTTTTTTTTTTTGAGACAGAGTCTTACTCTGTCGCCCAGGCTGGAGTGCAGTGGCCGGATCTCAGCTCACTGCAAGCTCCGCCTCCCGGGTTCACGCCATTCTCCTGCCTCAGCCTCCCGAGTAGCTGGGACTACAGGCGCCCGCCACCTCGCCTGGCTAGTTTTTTGTATTTTTTAGTAGAGACGGGGTTTCACCGGGTTAGCCAGGATGGTCTCGATCTCCTGACCTCGTGATCCGCCCGTCTCGGCCTCCCAAAGTGCTGAGATTACAGGCTTGAGCCACCGCGCCCGGCCAACAAGTCATTATTTTATACAATCAATATTTACTTATCTTTACCCATATGTTTACCCATTTTGTTACTTTTCACTTCTTTGTATATTTGTGTGCTTCTACCTACAATTGCTTTCATTCTGTCTAAAGAACTCCCTTTAGTATTATCTAATGCTATTTTATTTTATTTATTTATTTATTTATTTATTTTTTGAGACAGCTTTGCTCTGTTGCCCAGGCTGGAGTGCAGTGGCACAATCTCAGCTCACTGTAACCTCCACCTCCCAGGTTCATGCAATTCTCATACCTCAGCCCTCCCGAGTAGCTGGGATTACAGGTGCCTTCACCATGCCTGGCTAATTTTTGTATTTTAAGTAGAGATGGGGTTTCATCATGTTGGCCAGGCTGGTCTTGAACTCCTGGTGGCCTCAAGTGATCTGCCCACCTTGGCCTCCCAAAGTGCTGGGATTACAGGCGTGAAGCACCACGCCCAGCCTTTTCTTTCTTGTTTTAAGACACAGGATCTCGTTCTGTCTCCTAGGCTCCAGTGCAGTAGCGCAATCATACCTCACCACAGCCTCAATCTCCTACGCTAAAGCAATCCTCCCACCTCAGCCTCCTGAGTAGCTAAACTACAGGCACACACCACCACACCTGATTTAATTGTTTTATTTTTTGTAGAGATGGGGTCTTGTGGCTGGGCACAGACCCTCTACTTGGGCACTAATTCGATTCCTTCTCACCTAAGGACAACCCCAACAGTTGCCCCTTTTCTCTCCAGCACAATAAGCTCCCTTTCTCTAACAAAGTCATTCTCAACAACATATAAACATGCTTATATTGCTCCATTAAAAAAACAAAGTCAGGCGCAGTAGCTCATGCTTGTAATCCTACCACTTTGGGAGGCCACGATGGGGGGACTGTTTAAACCCAGGAGTTTGAGACCAGCCAAGGCAACAAAGTGAGACTGGGTCTCTGCAAAAAAAATTTTTTTAAATAGCTGGGTGTGGTGGTGTACCCCTGTGATCTCAGACTCCTTGGCCGTAGGCGATCTTCCCACCTCAGCCTCTCAAAGTGCTGAGATTAGACCGTGCCAGGCCTAAATGTGTCTTTGATTGTCTTCTAATTTCCAGCCTTTTTATTGAAAAGTAAGCTGTCAGTCTTACTGCTGCTCTTCTGAAGATTAATTTTATCCCCTCTATCTGCTTTTAAGATTTTCTCCTTCTGTTTTAGTTGTACAAGTTTTACTATGAGATCTAGGTATGATCTTCCTTTTATTTTTCCTGCTTGATATTCACAGGGCTTCTTGAATCTTGAACTATAATACCTTTCATGAATTTCAGAGAAGTCCTGGCCATTCCTTACTCAAATTTCTGCTCCATTATATTTCTTCTCTAATTGTGGACTCTAGTTACACATATGTTTGACCAACTGTCTTGTCTCTTTATTGTTTTGTTTATTTTTTACCTTTAGGCCTCAGTCTGGATATTTCCTACCAGATTATTTTATAGTTCAGCTATGACTAATCTGTTAAACCCATCTGTTGGCTGGGTGTGGTGGCTAAGCCTGTAATCCCAGCACTTTGGGAGGCTGAGGCAGGCAGATCCTGAGGTCAGGAGTTTGAGACCAGCCTGGCCAACAGGGTGAAACCCCATCTCTACTAAAAATACAAAAATTAACCAGGCGTGGTGGTGGCCACTTGTAATCCTGTACTCAGGAGGCTGAGACATGCGGATCACCTGAGGTCAGGAGTTCTAGACCAGCCTGGCCAACGGTGAAGCCCCGTCTCTACTAAAAATACAAAAATTAGCCAGGCGTGGTGGCGGCCACCTGTAATCCCACCTACTCGGAGGGCTGAGGCAGAAGAATTGCTTGAACCTGGGATGCAGAGGTTATAGTGAGCTGAGAAAGTACCACTGCACTGCAGCCTGGGCAACAGAACAAGACTCCATCTCAAAAAAAAAAAAAAAGAATAATTTTTAAAAACCATCTGTTACATTCTTAACTTCAGTAATATACTTCTTCTAGACTTTTTGTTCGATACTTTTTTTTTTTTGTTCGATACTTTTTTGATAAATTCTGGTTCTCTGCTGATCTTCATCTGTTTTCTTGTATATGTATTTATTTACAGTTATTTTAAAGCCCTTGTCCAGTAACTCTGTAGGTCTCTGTAGGTCCAGACCCTGTAGGTCTCTTTCTTTTTTTATTTTTTCTCTTTTGGTGTATAATTATTTCATCGTATCTCTTGGTGTGCCTGTTAATTTTTATTCAGTGTCAGAAGTTACATTTGAAAACTAGAGGTAATTTGAGGCTCAGGATGATTTTCTGCCCTTTGAGAACTTTCGCTTCTTACAGGTAATTAGTGTATGGTGAGATCAGTTTAATCAGAATGGTATTGAGGTGATTCAGAGCTGGGTGCTTGTGACAGCTCATCTATTTCTAGTTGGCAGCGTTCACATGTCAGGGGGTCACAGTGGTAGCCAGTGGTGTTTTCCAAGCCCCTCCTTCATGGCAGACTGAGCTGCAGTTTCCCTCTGTCTCATACCTCAAGACTACTGGAAGCTTTGCTCAGCCTAATGTACTTTCCAGGTGCTGTCTGCCTCGATAGCCCTGAATTCCAGATTTTGTGTCTGTTCCCATGAAATTGCTACAAGCTCTGCTCAGCTTCTTATAAATTGGGAGATGCCTTATGGGCCCCCAGCTCACAGATGATACATAATATCAGACTTGACTATATCTTATTTCTCATTGGGATCTTGACCTCTCAAATTCTGGTTGTGCTGGTAGTTTCTTTTTCTTTTCTTTTTTTTTTTTTTTTGAGACAGTCTCGCTCTGTCACCCAGGCTGGAGTGCAGTGGCGCAATCTCGGCTCACTGCGGCCTCCGCCTTCTGGGTTCAAGCAGTTCTCCTGCCTCAGCCTCCCGAGTAGCTGGGACTGCAGGCACCCACCACCATGCCTGGTTAATTTTTGTATTTTTAGTAGAGACAGGGTTTCAATGTGTTGGCCATGTTGGTCTCGAGCTCTTGACCTCAGGTGATCCGCCCACCTCAGCCTCCCGAAGCGCTGGGATTACAGGTGTGAGCCACTGTGCCCGGCCTGGTAGTTTCTTAATGTTTTGAAAATGAGGTTTGTTGTTACTGATTTTTTTTTAATTTGTTGGTGGTGGGAGAGGTCAGCTTGTCTGACACTCACTGGTTTGTCTTAGCCAGAATCAGAAGTGATCACAATTGTCAATGTTGAATCAGTCTTGCATTCCCATAATAAACCCAGCTGAATTTATGATATATTATCATTTTAGTACACTGCCAAGTTTGGTTTATTTTGTGATTTAATAATTTTGACTTTGTTCACGAGACACTGGCTTGTAATCTTTCATTTCTATCCTTGTCCTGTTGTAGTATTAAGGTTCTCTAGCTTCATAAAATCAGTGTGGGACGTTTCCTCTTCTCATAGTCTCTGAAGGAACTTAACAGGATTTTGTCACGCGCAGTGGCCCACACCTGTAATCCCAGCACTTTGGGAGGCCGAGGTGGACAGATCACCTGAGGTCAGGAGTTCAAGACTAGCCTGGCCAACATGGTGAAACCCCATTTCTACAAAAATACAAAAATTAGCTGGGCATGATGGCGGGTGCTTGTAATCCCAGCTACTCTCAGGAGGCTGAGACGGCAGAATTGCTTGAACCCGGGAGGCAGAGGTTGCAGTGAGCTGAGATCCTGCCACTTCACTCCAGCCTGGGTGACACAACACGACTCGGTCTCAAAAAAAAAAAAAAAGAAAAGAAAAACAGGATTTTATTTCCTGGTTTTGTATAACTCTCGTTTTGAGTATCTTTTCTAGTATAGCTATATCACATGATCCTTTTTTCCATCCTAATCATTATTTGCATCTGTCTTCTTTTTATCTTGATCAGTCTGACAGGGTTTAATTTTATTAACCCTCTATTATTTTGATTAATTTATCATCCCTTTGGGTTAATTGTATTATTCCCTTACTAATGTCTTAAATTGGAAGCTAATTTATTTTTTCAGCCTGTCCAAATTTTATATAAGCTTTCAGCCTGTGCATTTCTCTTTACTACTTTAGCTATATTTGACAAGATCTGCAACTTCCACTGTTATTTCTTTGACTACTGGGTTATTTAGATGTGTAAGTCTTTGTTTTATATTGGAGTTTATTAATGTTTTCATTACTGGTTTCTAGCCTATTTATATTAATGTCAAAAAACATGATCTGGTGGCTCATGCCCGCAATCCTAGCACTTTGAAAGGCTGAGGCAGGAGGATCAGTTCAGCCTAGAAGTTCAGGACCAGCCTGGGAAACACAGTAGGACCTCTTCTCTATTAAAAAAAAAAAAAATTGGCCGGGCACGGTGGCTCAAGCCTGTGATCCCAGCACTTTGGGAGGCCGAGACGGGCGGATCACGAGGTCAGGAGATCAAGACCATCCTGGCTAACACGGTGAAACCCCGTCTCTACTAAAAAATACAAAAAAGTAGCCGGGTGAGGTGGCGGGCGCCTGTAGTCCCAGCTACTCGGGAGGCTGAGGCAGGAGAATGGCGTAAACCTGGGAGGCGGAGCTTGCAGTGAGCTGAGATCCGGCCACTGCACCCCAGCCTGGGCGGCAGAGCAAGACTCCGTCTCAAAAAAAAAAAAAAAAAAAAAAAAAAAAATATTAGGCCAGGTGCAGTGGCTCACGCTTATAATCCCAGCACTTTGGGAGGCCAAGGCAGGCGGATCACCAGGTCAGGAGTTCGAGACTAGCCTTGCCAACATAGTGAAATCCCGTCTCTACTAAAAATACAAAAATTAGCCGGGTGTGGTGGCGCATGCCTGTAGTCTCAGCTACTTGACTTAGGAGGCTGAGGCAGGAGAATCACTTGAACCCAGGAGGCAGAGGTTGCAGCAAGCCGAGATCGCTCCACTGCACACCAGCGCGGGCAACAGTGCGAGACTGTCTCAAAAAAAAAAAAAAAAAAAAAAAATTAGCTGGGCATGGTGGCGCACACCTGTCCTAGCTACACGGGAAGCTAAGGCAGGAAGATTGCTCACGTGCAGAAGGTCAAGGCTGCAGTGAGCTATGATGGCACCACTGCACTCCAGCCTGGGTGACAAGACGGAGACCCTATCTCAAAAACAAAACACATGATCTGCATGATACCCAGTTCTTTGAAATTTATTGTATATTTTATGGCCAAGACTGGTCATTTTTAGCAAATGTTCCATGTGTGAGAAGTACATTTTATATGGGGTTTAGAGTTTTCTCTGTGCATGTGTGTGTGTGCGTGCGTGTGTGTACACACAGATGTTTTTTAGTTGAGGTCTGTTCATCTATTGACAGACACTTGGGTTGTTTCCACCTTGTGGTTACTGTGAATCAAACTGCTATAAACATTGGCGTACAAATATCTGTTTAAGTCTGTTTTCAATTCTTTCGGGTTTATACCCAGAAGTGGAATTGGTTGATCATGTGGCAGATCTATGTCTCGCTTTCTGAGGAACCACTCAGCTATTTTTCACAGCAGCTGCATCATTTTATATTCCCACCAGTAATGCACAGGGTTCCAGTTTCTCCACATCTTTGCAACACTTGCTTCCACTTTTCTTGATAGCTTTTGGGTTGTTTTTTTTTTTTTTTTTTGGAGACAGGGTTTCACTCTGTTGCCCAGGCTGTAGTACAATAGTGCCATCATAGCTCACTACAGCCTTGACCTTCTGGGCTCAAGCAATCCTCCCACCTCAGCCTCCTGTGTAGCTGGGACTACAGGTGTGCGCCACCATGCCCAGTTTTTTGTTTTTTTTTTTTTTTTTGGTAGAGAAGAGGTCTCACTGTGTTGCCCAGTCTGGTCCTGAATTCCCAGGCTCAAGTGATACTCCACCTTGGCCTCCTAAAGTTCTGGGATTACAGGCAGGAGCCTTGATAGCTATCTTAATGGGTATGAAGTATTATGGTTTTGATGTGCAGTTCCCTGATGACTAATGCTGTTGAGATGTTGAGCATATTTCCTGAACATCTGTCTATCATTGGAGAGATGTCCTTGTATATTTGAAAACTGGGTTGTTTATCTTTTTGTTGTTCAGTTGTAGGGAATTCTTATATACATATATTCTTGATATTAAACCCTTATCAGATACATGATTTGCAGATATTTTCTCCCATTCTGTGGGTTGTCTTCATTTCTTCATATTGTCTTTTTTTCTGTGAGACAGAGTCTCGCTCTGTTGCCCAGGCTGGAGTGCAGTGGCACAATCTCAGCTCACTGCAACCTCCACCTCCCAGGTTGAAGTGATTCTCCTGCCTCAGCACCCCCGAGTAGCTGGGACTAATAGGCATGAGTCACCAGCCCAGCTAATGTTTCTATTATTAGTAGAGACAGGGTTTCACCATGTTGGCCAGGCTGGTCTCAAACTCCTGACCTCAAGTGATCCACCCGCCTCAGTCTCTAAAAGGGCTGGGATTACAAGTGTGAGCCACTGCGCCCAGCTTTTTTCTTCATAGTGTCCTTCAGTCCATAAAAAGTTTTCCATTTTAATGAAGTCCAGTTTTTCTGCTTTTTTTTCCTTCCTTCCTTTGCTTATGCTTTTGGTGTCTTTTTTTTTTTTTTTTTTTTTTTTTTTGAGACGGAGTCTCGCTCTGTCACCCAGGCTGGAGTGCAGTGGCCGGATCTCAGCTCACTGCAAGCTCCGCCTTCCGGGTTCACGCCATTCTCCTGCCTCAGCCTCCCGAGTAGCTGGGACTACAGGCGCCTGCCACCTCGCCCAGCTAAGTTTTCTTTTTTTTTTGTATTTTTAGTAGAGACGGGGTTTCACTGTGTTAGCCAGGATGGTCTCGATCTCCTGACCTCGTGATCCGCCCGTCTCGGCCTCCCAAAGTGCTGGGATTACATGTAGGCTTGAGCCACCGCGCCCGGCCCTGCTTTTGGTGTCTTAAGAAACCATTGCAAAATCCAAGGTCATGAAGATTTGGTCTTATGTTTTCCTCTGAGAGTTTGTTTGTTTGTTTGAGACGGAGTCTCGCTCCATCACCCAAGCCAGAGTGCAGTAGTGCAATCTCGGCTCGCTGCAACCTCTGCCTCCCAGGTTCAAGCGATTCTCCTGCCTCAGACTCCCAATGCTGGGATTACAGGTGCCCGTCAACAAGCCCGGCTAATTTTTGTATTTTTAGTAGAGATGGGGTTTCGCCATGTTGACCAGGCTGGTCTCGAACTCCTAACCTCAGGTGATCCGCCTGCCATTTATCAAAGTGACCTCTCCCCATCACATTCTTTTTTTTTTTTTTTTTTTTAGACAGAGTCTTACTCTATTGCAGTAGTGCAATCTTAGCTCACTGCAACCTCCACCACCTGGGTTCAAGTGATCCTCCTGCCTCAGCCTCCCCAGTAGCTGGGATTACAAGCATGTACAACTACACCCAGCTAATTGTTGCATTTCAGCTAATTTTTGCATTTTTAGTAGAGACGGGGTTTTGCCATGTTGGCCAGGCTGGTCTTGAACTCCTTACTTCAAGTGACCCACCTGCCTCAGCTTCCCAAAGTGCTAGGATTGCAGGAATGAGCCACTGTGCCTGGCATTTTTTTTTTTTTTTTTCTAACCTTCCACACTACACCAATGTATCCACATTCTTTTTCGTTTTTTTATTTTCTTGAGACAGGGTCTTGGCACAATCATAGCTCTCTGCCACCTCAAACTCCCAGTCTCGTGGGGTCCTCCTGCCTCAGCCTTCCAAGTAGCTGGTTCTACCCCTGCACGACCTGGCTGTTTTAAAAAATATTTTTTAAGACATGAGGGTCTAGCTTTATTGCCCAGGCTTGCCTCCAATTCTTAGGCTTAAGCAGTCCTCCCTCTTTGACCTCCCAAAGTGCTGGGATGACAGGCATGGGCCACTGCACCCACCCCACATTCTTTTTGGTTTTGTTTTTTTTTTTTTTTTTGAGATGGAGTTTTGTGCTTTTGTTGCCCAGGCTGGAGCACGGTGGCACGATCTTGGCTCACTGCAACCTCTGCTTCCCAGGTTCAAGCAATTCTGCCTCAGCCTCCCAAGTAGCTGGGATTACAGGTGACTACCACCACACTCGGCTAGTATTTGTATTTTTAGTAGAGATGAGATTTCACCATGTTGGCCAGGCTGGTCTCAAACTCCTGACCTCAGATGACCTGCCCACCTCGGCCTCCCAAAGTGCTGGGATTCCACATTCATTCTTGAATAATACTTTCTCTAATGTAGAAATGTAAATTATACCTTTATCTGAATACTTCGAATATATTGTTTTACTGTTTTCATCCATTATGGTTGAGAGTTTGCTGTTAAACTCATTCCTTTGGCAGCAATTTTTCCTCGCCCTTTATTTTTTAAAATAAAAATTAATATGTAGGCCAGGCGCTGTGGCTCACACCTGTAATTCCAGTCCTTTTGGAGGCCAAAGCAGGAGGATCACTTGAGCCCAGGAGTTTGAGACAAACCTGGCTAACATAGTGAGATTTCATTCCTATAAGAAATACAAAAAAATTAGGCCAGGCACTCGTGTGGCTCACACCTGTAATCCCAGGACTTTGGGAGGCCGAGGCAGGCAGATCACCTGAGGTCAGGAGTTTGAGACCAGCCTGGTCAACATGGTGAAATGCCATTTCTACTAAAAATACAAAAATTAGCTGGATGTGGTGGCACATGCCAGTAATCCCAGCTACTCGGGAGGCTGAGGCAGGAGAATCATTTGAACCCGGGAGGCAGAGGTTGCGTGAGCCAAGATGGTGCCACTGCACTCTAGCCTGGGCGACAGAGTTAAGATTCCGTCTCAAAAAGCAAAAAAAAAAAAAAAAAAAAAAACTGGGTCTGATGGCATGTGCATCTATAGTCCCAGTTACTTGGGAGCCCAGGAGGTTGAGGCGGCAGTGAGCTATGATGGCACCACTGTACCCCAGCCTGGACAACAGAGCAAGAGATTTTCTCAAATAAAAAATTTAAAAAGTTAATATTTGCATTATAGGAAACTGAGAAACACAAGAAGAACAAAGTCATCCGCAATCACAGCTGTTTACAGTTTGACATGTTCTTCTAGGTCCTGTATGTATTTAGACACAAAATCCAGTTTTATGGGATTGAGATCGTACTTTCCTCCCTCTTTCACTGCCTTTTAAGAGCTTTCTTTGTATTACTATAAGTAAGTATGGATTTTGCTTAGGATTCATTTGACTTCCTGGCTCTGAGGGCTGGAGCAATTTCTGGGGGAAAAAAAAAAAATTTTTTTTTTTCTGAGACAGTCTCACTCTGTCACCCAGGCAGGAGTGCAGTGGCACCATCTCGGCTCACTGGAACCTCTGCCTTCCAGATTCAAATGATTTTCCTGCCTCAGCCTCCTGAGTAGCTGGGATTATAGTCATGTGCCACCACACCTGGCTGTTTTTTGTATTTTTAACAGAGACAGAGTTTTACCATGTTGCCCAGGTTGCTCTTGAACTCCTGGCCTCGAGTATCTGCCTGCCTTGGCCTTTGCCTTTCAAAGTGCTGGGATTACAGGCCTAAGCCTCCACATTGATAACCATGATCCCTCTGATTTCTCCCATCTCTCTGTTCCCTTTTAGAACTCTGATAGATGCATGTTCTTTCTCTTCCATGTCTCTGAATCTCTTTTTAGTAGTTTGTCTTTTTAAATACTTAGTCCCTACTTCTGTTTGTAAAAAGATAAGGTACCCAGGTATAATTTAATTTTATATTAAATTATAAAATATAAATATCTTATAATTTTTTAGGAAAGACTCCCTTTTATTCCCACACTTTAAACTAAGCCAGGCACAGGTCCCCACTGTCTACCCTGGGGGGCTCATTTTATTCCCCCCAGCTTAACTATTCGTTTAAAATAAATGTTTTGTTCTGTTCATGGGGCAGCTGAAGCACTTTGTACCTGGAGCCTTTCAGCCCTCCTCTCCCTGTAGGGCTCTGCTACTCAGGACAAGTCCTCAGCAGGGTTGAACCTCTGTGCGACCTCCAGTGTGGCCTTGTTTCTATGATGGCCTGATTTTCCTCCTGCTCTAGTTCCAGAGCCCCTGTTTTATCTCCTTCCATTGTCTTACTATCTCTGCTTTGACTTATTTTACATATTCATGGATAAATGTTACAATTTTCATCTATTCCCTGGCAACAATTTCTGGTAAGTATTCATGTGCCATTTGCTGTTCCTGTAATATCTTTAACTCCTGTGTCAGTTCCCTTTTAATTAGTAATTTCTTAATGAGGCGAATTCTTCCTTGATGAGCTCTTGTAAGTAGATCATTGTGAGATCGGGGCCAGGACTGTGTCCCAGGCCAGCAGGAATCATATGTGGGAATAGGGTGGGAATGGGTGCCTGGGAGAGTTCTATCAGGCTTTTCTTCTCCACAGGCAACTACAGGGCTGCTCACAATGCAGGGCCTCCCCAACCCTGTCATTCTCCTTGCTGCCGGCTAGGTTCAGGAAAGCTCTTGCTGCAGTCCACACTCTTTTTTGTTTTTGAGACAGGGTCTTGCTCTGTCATCCAGGCTGGAGGAATGCAGTGGTACCATCATAGCTCACTGCAGCCTTGAAACCCTGGGTTCAAGCAATCATAGAGACAGGGTTTCACTTTGTTGCCCAGGCTGTCTTGAACTCCTGGGCTCAAGTGATCCTCCTGCCTCAAGACTCCTAAAGTACTGGAATTATAGGTGTGAGCCACCATGCCCAAGCCTCCTTTTTAAATTTCAAATAAAATTGGGTGTGCTACTTTTTGTTTGATTTTTGAAATGGAGTCTTACTCTGCCACCCAAGCTGGAGTGTAGTGGGCGTAATCTTGGCTTACTGCAACCTCCGCCTCCCAGGTTCCGATTCTCCTGTCTCAGCCTCCTGAATAGCTGGAATTACAGGCATGGGCCACCACGCCTGAATAATTTTTGTATTTTTAGTAGAGACAGGGTTTTACCATGTTGGCCAGGCTGGTCTCGAACCCCTGATCTTGTGATCCACCCACCTCGGCCTCCCCCTTCTTGTTTGTTTGCTTTTCAGTGATTTCTAAGGGGGTTGGGGATGGGTAGCATTGTCTTTATGCCAGCACCTTTTTTGTGTCTGGTGGGGGCAAGGTCTCACTTTGTCGCTCAGGCTGGAGTGCAATGCTGTCATCACAGCTCACTGCAGCCTCAATCTACCTGGTTCCAGTGATCCTCCCAAGTAGCTGGGGCTACAGGCACATGCTACCATGTCTGGCTAATTTTTGTATTTTCTGTAGAGATGGGCTTTTACCACGTGGCCTAGGCCTCTCAAAGTGCCCGGCTGTGCCAGTACTTTATGATTTTTTGAGGCAGGGGGCCTCACTCTGTCACCCAGGCTGGAGTACAGTGGCATGGTCCAAGCTCACCACAGCCTCTGCCTCCCAGGTGGCTGGGACCACAGATACGCCCCAGCGCGCCCAGCTAATTTTTTCTGTTTTTGTCGGGGACCTCCTGCCTCCCTAAGTACTGGGATTACAGGCATGAGCCACTATGCCTGGCTGATGCCAGCACTTTAAAACTGGAAGTCACAAGACAAGATCAACCTTGTATTCCTGGGTTAAACACTTATCAATTAGGATGTTTATTTTTTTACAGTTCTTCTGATAGATCCTATTTGTTTATACTTTAAGACTCCTACATTTATGTTAGTGAAAGTGGTCCATTCTTGGCATGTCTTATCTGCTGTCAGAGTTCCTAAAACAAGTTGCATCATTTTCCATGTTTATTTAATCTCTGGAACAGAATATATAAAAAAGGGATTTCCTGTTCCTTGAAAGTTTTTAATACCTCAGCTGTAAAACTTAGACCTAGTTCCTTTTTTAGAAGAGTTCTGCTTCAGTTTCTTAAAAATATTTGAGTCTAATCAAATTTTTTTTCTTTTTTTTTTTTTTTTAAAGACTGAGTCTCGCTCTGTCACCCAGCCTGGAGTGCAGTGGCACGATCTCGGCTCACTGTAACCTCCGCCCCCTGGGTTCAAATGATTCTCCTGCCTCAGCCTCCTGAGTAGCTGGGATTACAGGCACCTGCCATTATGCCCAGCTAATTTTTGTGTATTTGTAGAGACGGGGTTCCATCATGCTGCCCAGGCTGGTCTTTAACTCCCGACCTCAGGTGATCCGCCTCAGTCTCCCAAAGTGCTGGGATTACAAGTGTGAGCCACTGTACCCGGCCTCTATTTCTTAAGACCTTCTTATGTTTTTCTGGAAAATGTTTTACATTTATACTCAGTTTTCATATTTGTTGCCATAAAATATCCTCAGGAAATGGGATGGGGTTCACTTTATATTGTTTGTGTTTTTCTCAATGAGAATGGACTAATGTGTAGGTAAAATGAAGACCACCACCATCATGAAATAATGAGTTCTACCCTAAGGGAGTGTGCGGGGGGAGATCAAAAGCATGATGCCGTCCCCACAAATGCTGTGCTGTGCTAAATCAGTCTTCCCACCCTCTGCTTCTCAGTCTTAGGAAAAGTCCTCAGTGCGGTGGGCAGTGCCCAGCTACTGATGTCCCAGAAATTCCAGCAGTTCCGGGGCCTCTGTGAGCAAAACTTGGTGAGTGTGATTCTTCCTCCACAGCAGGGCTTCCAGCCTTTGGCTGCCCACTACACTCTGCCACCCCCACGAAGCCTCTGTGCCCTCCTCTGTAACACAAACAGTGCGGCCAGTGGCAATGTGTGTCAGTGTCTACACAAGAAAGGGGGCGAGAGCGCATGCCTGTAATCCCAGCTACTTGGGAGGCTGAGGCAGGAGAATCGCTTGAACCCGGGAGGTGGAGGTTGTGGTGAGCTGAGATCGCGCCACTGCACTCCAGCCTGGGCAATGAGCAAAAACTCCGTCTCAAAAATTATATAT
Organism: Macaca mulatta; assembly: GCF_049350105.2. NCBI lineage: Eukaryota > Metazoa > Chordata > Mammalia > Primates > Cercopithecidae > Macaca > Macaca mulatta. The sequence goes on from NC_133415.1 coordinate 89,372,881, forward strand.
ATATATATATATGTATGTTTTTTCTGTACCTTAGAAGACATTCAAGGTAAGAACTAAAGAAATACCACTGCTGGGATTGGTGGCTTGGCTTTCTCCCTCCCTCTTACCTGTTAGGAGGGCTGGCCCTGCTGGGGTCAAAAGCAAAGTCCTGGGCTGTTCTGCCTGTGGGAATCTGTGTGCTCCCAGCGGGACGCAGTGGATGTGTGCTCCCAGCGGGACGCAGTGGATGTGTGCTCCCAGCGGGACGCAGTGGATGTGTGCTCCCAGCGGGACGCAGTGGAGAGTGTTTGTCTCCAAGACCTGCAGAGACCTGGGGGTTGCATTGTCATGGAACAGAGTGACACGAGGGAGACAACACGGATTCCGTGATCTTCCCCACCTGGGAGTGAATGGGGCAGTCGGTGTCACTCACACCATGGCCAAAAACTTGTATTTCTTCCTTGCAAAACAACTGTCTGCTTGGCATACATTAGGGACAGGAGTGCTTTCCTCACCACAGCCCTATAGGCTGTCCCCAAGGATCTCCACCACTAAGGCTGGTGCTGACCAGAACTGGCTTAGATTCATTCATACAGATACTGACCTGGACACTAGGCCTCAAGGGCCCCCTCGGGTGCTGGTGGGGCCAGAGGAAACATGCTTCAGCAGGGCACGGGGCTGGGGAAGCAGAGACGGCGGAGACGGGGGGTCGGGGGAGCAGGACAAGCCTCTGCTGAGCCCGCCCCACTGATCCCCATCTGGCCCACAGAACCCTGATGCCAACCCACGCCCCACAGCCCAGGACCTGGCAGGGTTCTGGGACCTGCTACAGCTGTCCATCGAGGACATCAGCATGAAGTTCGATGAACTCTACCACCTCAAGGCCAACAGCTGGCAGCTGGTGGAGACCCCCGAGAAGAGGAAGGTGAGCATGGAGCAGTGCGGAGGGGAAGTCCAGGGACAAATTCCTGGTCGGCAATAACGCTGCCCACATCGGTCAGTGCTGCTTGGCTCCCTTCTCCGTGTGTCGTCTTTGAGCTGGGGGCTCACGTCCATCACTGCGTGGGGTCCATGCTTGGCACTTGTCTAGCATGCCGCTTGCTCCGTATAGTTGAGGCTGCCCCTGAAGCATGTGTCCTGCCCTGCATGTCCAGAAAAGGGGGTCCTGGGAGAGGCACGCCCACAGCCTCAATCACGTTGTAACAGAGGAGGTAGCAAAGTGGTCCCTTGTCCTGGGGCCCTGCTGCCAGGAGTCCTGGGGTCTGGAGCCAGTTCTGTGACCTCGTGGTAGCCAGCCTCTTCCCCGAGGCCTCCTTCTGCAAACCAACAGAACCAGTGACCCCTACTGAACCATGGCCCTGTCTGCTCCCCTAGAATAGCCTGTAAAATGGGACCTGAAGCCCTAAATTTAAGTCTCTGACTGTACTCGGGCTAGCTCCTGCCTGAGTCTCAAGCTCCTGGTGGTTCAACATGAGGGTGGACACGGGGATCTGCCCATCCTGCTGCTCGAGCACCTTCGGAGTCTAGGCTTGCTTTCCGTTCCTGTGCCTTGTGCTCTTCCCACTGTCATCGCTTCTCGTGGCTTCCTGATTCCAAGTGTGTGTTGCTTGTGCCCGATGCGGGGAAGCTGGGGTGGAGACTCCAGCTGCCAGCATATGGTGGGGGTAGCGCCACACAAAACGTGGCACCTTTATTTTATTTTTGTTCCCTCCTCACTGTCTCACTAAAGGAAGAGAAGAAACCACCCCCTCCGGTCCCGAAGAAGCCAGCCAAATCCAAGCCGGCAGTGAGCCGCGACAAGGCCTCAGACGCCAGCGACAAGCAGCGCCAGGAGGCCCGCAAGAGACTCCTGGCAGCGAAGCGGGCAGCTTCTGTGCGGCAGAACTCAGCCACCGAGAGCGCAGACAGCATCGAGATTTATGTCCCGGAGGCCCAGACCAGGCTCTGAGACCGTGCAGGAGGAAAGAAATGATTTTAAATCATTAAAACCACAAAAACTAAGTGCGAATGGAACAGAGTTTTCTCAACCTTTGCTATGGTTATTCTGTCTAGAGACCCTGAGCCAACTTTCAAATTGACGCATACAAGGGCTCACATTTGGCTTTTTTGGGTCCCTCCCAGCTTTAGGTTATGAAAATTTTACTCACAAAAAATCAACAAAAATCACGAAACTAGAAAACTTTTTTTTCCTCTTGCTGGCCGTGGTGGACTAGATAGATGGACGTCAGCAACTCCCGGCCCAGCCTCCAGACTGCGGTCTTTTTACTCCTTCTATCTGACGAGAACTCACACTAGCTTGTTTACAAGATGACGACAGTCCAAGGGCAGCCTTGGGCACCTGCCATGTTCCCTCTTCCTTTCCCCGGCTACCCCCCGCTCTGACCTTGGATTTTCATTCTTATGTTTTTCTCTTTTCCCTTCAGAGCTCACACAGTGGTCACCATTGTGGCAAGCGGCTTTCTGGGTCTCAGCCCTCTCTGCGGTTTGAGGGCCCAGAGGACAGAGAGATGGACACGCGTCCCCTCCCTCCCCCGCCAAGTGCTCACACACAACCTCACACGCGCGCACACACACGCAGATGGAGGCGCCTCGCTGGGAGGTGCCCCGCCAGCCCTGGGCAGTGTCAGGCAGGACTCACCACTGAGCAGATGAGGGAGGTTTTAGTCTTGGAGGGGGAAATGAGACGAAGCCACAGTTATCACACTCCAGACTCCCGCCTTTTTATTCTCTCCAGCCCCTTCTTCCTTCAGCAAAATCTAGGACTCAGAGTGGCTTCCAAGGGGCTGTCTGTCCTCAGCCGCGCCTGTGTCTGGTGCCCGAGGGGCGGGCGGCGGTGTCTGTATGTATGTGTACATATGCACATAGACCTTAGAGTGTATATTTAACGCCCATCTGCTCACCCATGCCCGCCCAGCGCCGCCGCTGGCTCTCGGGGCACCTGGCAGGAGGCGGGTGTGTGAATAGCATATATTTTTACATGTACTATATCTAGGTGTGTGTACAAGTGTGTGTAAAAATACATACCTTGTGTGTAAGCAGCCCTCTTTTATTTTTGGTCTCCACCCCCTCCCCCCTACTCCCAAGGGCCCATCTGCCCAGCCTCTGAGTTTTCTTTTTTTTTTTTTAACCCCAATTATCCTTCTCTCTCTCCAGCCCCCCAATCCCACTCCCAGGGTGTCACGAGCCCTGAGCTGCAATGGCCTGGGCCTGCAGGGCAGGGTGGGGGAGGGCAGGGGCTCAGCCCCGAAGCCAGCTCAGTACCCGAGGGGCTGCTCTACGCTGTGTATGCGCCTCTCTGGCATCCGAGACATCCTCTTGGCTGGCGCTTGCTGCAGGGGGGACTCCCCCAGGTGAACCAAGGGCCTGCTCCGGGGCCCATTTCCAGCTTGGCCGCCGTCTGTGACCTTGGGCAAGTCACTTGACCTCTGTGTGCCTCAACTTCCTCCTCTGTAAAACGGGGACAGTCCCTGCCCCTCCCTACCTCACAGGCATGTTGTGAGAATAAATGAGGTAACGTGTACCAAGGGCTTGTGGCATTATTGCAGGGGGATGAGCAGAGTGGGCCCAGGAAACTGAGCCAGACCCCCCCCAAAAGGCAAGCTCTGTGGAGACAGCCTGATGCGAGTGCCAGCCAGGATGCCAGCTGTCACATGCCAGCTCTGTGATCTGGGGCAGGAAGATGGGGCTGACAGTCCCCTCTCCCGAAAACGAGTGTGCACTTACCAGCTTCCTGTTTGAAATAAACCCTTGAAAGATAGACGCTATCACAGAAGCAAGGATAGGCTGATAAAGACCACCCTAGAGGACAGTTTATACTCCCCACAGATCCACAGTCTGCACATTCTCCAGGGCGGGGTACTCAGTATCCCCCTGCCTTGCAGCTGCTGCCATTCTGTCGGGTGCAAGCCCTGAGTGCATCTCCAGAGCACCTCTACAGGCCCAGTGCTGGGGCAGAGCTCACTCTGGTGAGGGAGACATACTGAACGTGACAGACAAGGTCAAGTCAACGACAGGTGGTGAAAAACAAGACGCAGCAGAATGAGGCTGCAGGACCCCGCAGGGCGACTGCCAAACCCAACCTGGGCAGGAGTGTTCTGGTAGAGACTGGAAGGATGAGTGGGTAGCCAGCTTTGGGGGAGGGAACGGCACGCAGTCCACACAGAAGCAGGAGGTGCCGAGCCCTGGTGGTAGGAACATGCCTTTTTTTTTTTTTTTTTTTTTTTTTGGAGACAGTCTTTGTCACCCAGGCTGGAGCACAGTGGCGCAATCTTGGTTCACTGCAACCCCCGCCTCCTGGGTTTCCAGGGTTCAAGCAATTCTGCCTCAGCCTCTTGAGTAGCTGGGATTACAGGCGCCTGCCATCATGCCTGGCTAATTTTTGTATTTTTAGTAGAGATGGGGTTTCACCCTGTTGGCCAGGCTGGTCTTGAACTCCTGACCTCAGAATCAGCCCCCATTGGCCTCCCAAAGTGCTGGGATTACAGGCGTGAGCCACCGCACCCGGCCGGAACATGCCTTTTAGGAAGTTCTCTGGCCAGGCTCTGGAGCCACAGATTCCTGGTCTCCCTTGGCCCAACCCAGCCAAGAAGCTCATGACCTCAGGCCCAGTGGATGCACAGACCCTGCCTTCCCAGCAGCTTTGTTCAGGCTGCCCGGCCCTCCCCAGAGAGGTCCCTGGGAGCCCATCCCAACTGTGGCCAGACCCCAATACACCTGTTAGTGGTGACGGAGCATCTGGTGACCACAGGTGGCTCAGATTAACTCCGGAGCTGGCACCTTCCCAGACCTACCCCTACCCTGAGACCCAGCTGGCGGTGACTTGAAGGGTAAGTGAAGAGGTTTCCGGTTGCATCAGGCATTGAAGCAGAAGTTCAGGGGTGCAGCCAGCAGCCGGCTCTCCCGGATGGGCCATGGGGACTGGGGATGGACCCTAAGCCTTTCAGAGCCTGCTTCTCCTGTGGCAGGGGAAGGGACTTGAGGGTTAGATTAGGGTCTCAGGAGGGATCCTGCACTCTCTATTAAGCACAAGATGGGGTAGGGGTGTCTGATGTATAGAATCTGGACCCCCACGCCCAGCCCTCCTGGCACAGCAGAGAAGATGCCCCCTCCATTGAATGAACAGTATAATAATGAACACATATCCGGCGGCCAGAATCACCAATTACCGATATTTCGCTCATATGGGCATTATCCCTCTTGGATACATACACATCGTTTTCCCCGCGAGCCATCTAAGAGTCAGTGGCATACACTGATATTTCACTGCAAAACACATCACGCAACTCCCAGGCACAAGGACGTTCCTGCACAACCACAACACCATCACCACCCTCAAACTTAAGAAAGGAATGTTCCAGGGAGCCCCTCCTTTACCCAGGAGAGCACTCAGTGCACATATTAATATGGCCTAAAGCATAGTCCATACGCCAGGTGCCCTCACAACCTTGTCCCTTACACCTTTTCCCTTTTATCCATCCAGGATCCCATTAAGGATCAGTCACTGCTTTCAGTTACCATGTCTGTCTGGTTTTTTTTCTTTCTTTTTTAGACAGGGTCTCACTCTGCCGCCCAGGCCGAAGTGCAGTGAGTGGTGTGATCATGGCTCACTACTGCAGCCTCAACCAACTGGGCTCAATCAATCCTCCTGCCTCAGCTTCCCAAGTAGCTGGGACCACAGGTACATGCCACCATGCCCAGCTAATTTTAAATTTTTTTGTAGAGATGGAGTCTCAGTTTGTTGCCCAGGCTGGTCTCAAACTCCTAGGCTCAAGTGATTCTCCCGCCTTGGCCTCCCAAAGTGCTGGGATCACAGGTGTGACCCAACGTGCCAGGCCACCATGTCCTTCTAGTCTTTCTAGTCTCTTTACAAATCAAAATTTCCCTACTTTGTTGGTTTTGTTTTTCGAGACGTTGATGGTGTTTTATTTTTTTTTCATGGGTTTTTTTGGTTTATTTTTTTTGTTTTGAGACCGTCTCGCTGCGACACCCAGGCTGGAGTGTAGTGGTGTGATCTTGGCTCACAGCAACCTCTACCTCCTGGGTTCAAATGATTCTCCTGCCTCTGCCTCCCAAGTAGCTGGGATTACAGGCATGAGCCACCTCGCCTGGCTAATTTTTGTATTTTTAGTAGAGACGGAGTTTCACCATATTGGCCAGGCTGGTTTCAAACTCCTGACCTCACGTGCTCCGCCCGCCTCGGCCTCCCGAAGTGCTGGGATTACAGGCATGAGCCACTGCGCTAGGCTGAAATGTTGGTGTTTTTGAAGTATCCAAGCACACTCTATAGAATGGTGCACCATCTGGGTTTATGTTTTCTCATGGCCAGATTCAGATTAAATGGTTTTCACAAAAGTATGACTTAGATGATGTCCCATGTCCTTGTACCTTGTTCCATCAGGGACGCATTTGTCACTTCAGGGAAAGGCTGACAGCAACTTCCCAGAGATGCTGGGAATGAGTCCTCAGCTTGTGTTTCCAAAGCCTAGTCCTTGAGGAAACAGGCAACCAGGACAGGGACAGACAGGAAGCGCCCTCCTAAAGGCTGCAGGATATGACCACAGAAGTGGCGGAGGGGACAGGAGACTGTCAGCCACCTGTAGGTCCCTGAGAACCCTACACGGCCCAGGTTTCCCTTGTAGAACCCCAAGCTCCCCAGGGTTGCATGTTTCCATATTCAGCACAGAGAAGGCTCAGCTACCACCGGGAACAGCACTGGGCGCCCAGACCTTATAGACAGGACAGTAGGACAAAGCCACTGTCACCAGGAGCCTGATGGCCAAGTACCACGCGGAGCCTGCATGGGCAAATGCTGTGGAGGACAGACCCACTGAGATGAGATTTCTAGCACCAGCAGTGGAATGGGCTTTACGACAGAAATAATTCTAACAGTCTCCTGCCCATCTGAATCTGTGGCTGATCTGAAAGCTGGTGTGGTCTCTGCTGCCGCCCCTGGCCCTACCATATGGTGGCCACGGGAATTTTTCTTTTTTTTTTTTTTTTGGAGACAAAGAGTCTCGCTCTCTTGCCCGGGCTGGAGTGCAGTGGCGTGATCTTGGCCCACTGCAAGCTCCGCCTCCCGGGTTCACGCCATTCTCCTGCCTCAGCCTCCCGAGTAGCTGGGACTACAGGCGCCTGCCACCAAGCCCGGCTAATTTCCTTTTTTTTTTTTTTTTGTATTTTTAGTAGAGACGGTGTTTCATCATGTTAGCCAGGATGGTCTCGATCTCCTGACCTCGTGATCTGCCCACCTCAGCCTCCCCAAGTGCTGGGATTACAGGTGTGAGCCACCGCACCCAGCCAAGAGGAATTTTCAAAATGCTGACTGGCTGCATCACCCTCTGCTTAAAACCCCTAAACCCAGGCAGAGGTTGCAGTGAGCTGAGATCCCACCACTGCATTCCAGTCTGGGCAACAGAGTGAAACTAGGTCTCCAAAGAAAAGAACCATTTGGCAACCATCATATTGTAATAATGGAATAATCCATGGATGTTAAAAGTACTGGTGGCTGGGTGCGGTGGCTCACGCTTGTAATCCCAGCACTTTGAGAGGCCAAGGTAGGTGGATCACCTGAGGTCAGGAGTTCAAGACCAGCCTGGCCAACATGGTGAAACCCATCTCTACTAAAAGTACAAAAATTAGCTGGGAGTGGTGGAACGCACCTGTAATCCCAGCTACATGGGAGGCTGAGGGAGAAGGGTTGCACTGGGATCGCCAATGAACTGTACTCCAGCTGGGCAACAAAGTGAGACTCTGTCTCAAAAAAAAAAAAGTATTGGTTGAAATTTTTATGAGGAACAGAATATTCACAGTCCCAAAGGAGCACACCACAAATTACTTATTTTCCAATGTTCATGGATTGGAAGACTTAGTATTGGTAAGATGGCAATGCTCCCCCAAATTAATCTACAGGTTTGACACAATCCTTATCAAAATCCCAGCTCCCTTTTCTGCAGAAATTGAGATGCTGACCCTAAAATTCATATGGAAATGTAAAATTTACTACAAAACTAATGTAATCAAGGCTGGGCACCGTGGCTCATGCCTATAATCCCAACACTTTTGGAGGCTGGGACAGGAGGGTCACTTGAGCCCAAGAGTTTCAGACCAGCTTAGGCAACACAGTGAGATTCCATCTGTATAAAAAATACAAAAATTAACCAGGTGTGGTGACACATGCCTGTAATTCCAGCTCCTCAGGAGGCTGAGACAGAAGGATCCCTTGAGCCCAGGAGGTTGAGACTGCAGTGAGCTGTGATCACACCACTGTAGTCCAGACTGGGTGACAGAGAAAGACCCTGTCTCAAAAAATAAATAAATAATCAAGATTATGTAGTACTGGCATAAGGGTAGACATATATATCAATGAAACAGAATTAAGAGTCTAAAATAAACCCATACATTAATGGACAACTGACTTTAGACAACAGTGCCAAGGTATTCAATGGGGAAAGAAGTATCAACAAATGGTGCTAGTGTAACTGGATATCCAAATGCAAAAAAGAGGAAGCTGGACCCTTACTTGGCAACATATACAAAATTAACTCAATGTGGGTTAAAGACCTGAAAACTCCACCCTGGCTAACACAGTGAAACCCCATCTCTACTAAAAATACAAAAAATTAGCTGGGTGTGGTGGCAGGCGCCTGTAGTCCCAGCTACTCGGGAAGCTGAGGCAGAATGACGTGAACCCGGGAGGCAGAGCTTGCAGTGAGCCGAGATCGTGCCACTGCACTCTAGCCTGGGCAACAAAGCAAGATTGCGTCTCAAAAAAAAAAAAAAAACTGAAAGCTAAAACTATCAAACTCTTAAAACAGAAGTGGGCCTGGCGCAGTGGCGCACGCCTGTAATCCCAGCACTTTGGGAGGCCAAGGTGGGCAGATCACGAGGTCAGGAGATCAAGACCATCCTGGCTAACACAGTGAAACACTGTCTCTACTAAAAATGCAAAAAATTAGCTGGCTGTGGTGGCGGGCACCTGTAGTCGCAGCTACTCGGGAGGCTGAAGCAGGAGAATAGCATGAACCTGGAAGGCGGAGCTTGCAGTGAGCCGAGATCAGGCCACTGCATTCCAGCCTGGGTGACACAGTGAAACTCCGTCTCAAAAAAAAAAAAAAAGGCCGGGCGCGGTGGCTCAAGCCTGTAATCCCAGCACTTTGGGAGGCCGAGACGGGCGGATCCCGAGGTCGGGAGATCGAGACCATCCTGGTTAACACGGTGAAACCCCGTCTCTACTAAAAAATACAAAAAACTAGCCGGGCGAGGTGGCGGGTGCCTGTAGTCCCAGCTACTCGGGAGGCTGAGGCAGGAGAATGGCGTGAACCCGGGAGGCGGAGCTTGCAGTGAGCTGAGATCCGGCCACTGCACTCCAGCCTGGGTGACAGAGCGAGACTCCGTCTCAAAAAAAAAAAAAAAAAAAAAAAAGACCTGAAAGCTAAAACTATCAAACTCTTAAAAGAAAACAGAAGTGGCCGGGCGCAGTGGCTCAAGCCTGTAATCCCAGCACTTTGGGAGGCCGAGACGGGTGGATCACGAGGTCAGGAGATCGAGACCATCCTGGCTAGCACGGTGAAACCCCGTCTCTACTAAAAAATACAAAAAACTAGCCGGGCAAGGTGGCGGGTGCCTGTAGTCCCAGCTACTCAGGAGGCTGAGGCAGGAGAATGGCGTGAACCTGGGAGGCGGAGCTTGCAGTGAGCTGAGATCCGGCCACTGCACTCCAGCCTGGGCGACAGAGCGAGAGGCTCAAAAAAAAAAAAAAAGAAAACAGAAGTGTAAACATTTATAACCTTGGATTAGGCAATGATTTCTTGGGTATGACACCAAAGCACAAACAACCAAAGAAAACACAGATAAACTAAACTTCAAGGTTAAAAACACTTGTGCTTCAGCCGGGTACAGTGGTTCACGCCTGTAATCCCAGCACTTTGGGAGGCTGAAGCCGGTGAATCACGAGGTCAGGAGTTCAAGACCAGACTGACCAAGATAGTGAAAGCCCGTCTCTACTAAAAATACAAAAATTAGCCAAGTCCCAGCTACTCAGGAGGCTGAGGCAGAAGAATCACTTGAACCTAGGGGGCAGAGGTTGCAGTGAGCCGAGATCGCACCACTGCCCTGCAGCCTGGGTGACAGAGCAAGACTCTGTCTCCAAAAAAAAAAAAAAAAAAAACTTGTGTTTCAAAGAACACTATCAAGAAAGTGAAAGGATAACCCATATAATATGAGAAAATATTTCCAACTCATGTATCTGATAAGGGTACAATAGCCGGGATATATAAAGAATTTCTATAGCTCAAAATCAAAAGACAAATTTTTAAATAGGTAAAGGATCTAAATCGACACTTTTTTTTTTTTTTTTTTTTTGAGACAGAGTCTCACTCTGTTGCCCAAGCTAGAGTGCAGTGGCAAGATCTTGGCTCACTGCAAACTCCGCCTCCCGAGTTCAAGTGATTCTTGTGCCTCAGCCTCCCGAGTAGCTGAGACTACAGGCACCCACCACCACCCCCAGCTAACTTTTGTATTTTTAGTAGAGACAGGGTTTTGCGCCATGTTTGCCAGGCTGGTCTCAAACTCCTGACCTCAGGTGATCTGCCCGCCTCAGCCTCCCAAAGTGCTGGGACTACAGGCGTGAGCCACCACGGCCAGCCTAAACAGACACTTCTCTGAAGAAGACACACAAATCTCCAATGATAAGCATGTGAAAAATGCTCAACATCTTCAGTCACTAGACAAATGCAAATCAAAACCACAATGAGATACCACTTCACACCTGATAGGATGACTAGAATTAAAAAGACAAGCAGGGCCCGGTAGCTGTAGTCCCAGCTACCTGGGAGGCCGAGGTGGAAGGATTGCCAAGCCCAGGAGTTCAAGTCCAGCCTGGGGTAACGTAGTGAGACCCTGGCTCTAATACAAAGACAGACGAGTATTAGTGAAGAAGTAGAGAAACTGGAACCATACACTGCCGGTGGAAATTCAAAATGGTACAACATTGTGCAAAATAGTTTGGAAGTTCCTTAAAAGGTTAAACATAGAGGCGTTACCATAAGACCCAGCAGTTCCACTCTTATATACCTGAGAAAGTGAAAACGTATATCCACACATAAACTTGCAGATTAATGTTCACGGCACCATATTCATAATGGGCAAAAAGTAGAAACAACCCAAATGTCTATCAACTGACAAATGCAAAAACAAAATGTAGCATATAGCCATACAATAGAATACTATTTGGCAATGAAAAAGACTGAGGTACTGGGACATTCTACAACACGGATGAACCCTGAAAACGTTATGCTAAGTAAAAGAAGCCAGACATTGTATGACTGCATTTGTTTGAGTTTCTAGAGGAAACAAGCTGGCCAGGCGCGGTGGTTCACGCCTGTAATTCCAGCACTCTGGGAGGCTGAGGCAGGCAGATCACTTGAGGTCAGGATTTCGAGACCAGCCTGGACAACATGGTGAAAACCCATCTCTACTAAAAATACAAAAATTAGCTGGGTGTGGTAGCGGGTGCCTGTAATCCCAGCTACTAGGGCGGCTGAGGCAGAAGAATCACTTGAACTCAAGAGGCGGAGGTTGCAGTGAGCCCCGTGCACTCCTATCTGGGTGACAGGGCAAGACTCCATCTCAAAACACAAAAACAGGTTTCTACAGTAAACAAGCTGATAGAGAGGGAAAGTAGATCCATAGTCTCCAGGGGCTGGGATGAGAGGAGAATGAGAAATGACTGCTAACAGGTACAGAGTTTCTTTGGGCGATTACTTACTAAAATGTTCTGGAATTACACAGTAGTGCTGATTACATAGCTTTGTAGATACACTAAATCCATTGAACTGTACATTTCATAGGTGAATTTTATGGTTTATAAAAGATAACAATTTAGGATTTTCTTTAAAATACAGAAAACCTGTAGAACAAGAAAAATATTTGCAAATCATATCAAGGGATTAATATCCAAAATTTTTTTTTTTTTTTTTTTTGAGACGGAGTCTCGCTCTGCCGCCCAGGCTGGAGTGCAGTGGCCGGATCTCAGCTCACTGCAAGCTCCACCTCCCGGGTTTACGCCATTCTCCTGCCTCAGCCTCCCGAGTAGCTGGGACTACAGGCGCCCGCCACCTCGCCCGGCTAGTTTTTTTTGTATTTTTTAGTAGAGACGGGGTTTCACCGTGTTAGCCAGGATGGTCTCGATCTCCTGACCTCGTGATCCGCCCGTCTCGGCCTCCCAAAGTGCTGGGATTACAGGCTTGAGCCACCGCGCCCGGCCCAAAATATATTTTTAAAACACCTAGAATCTTAAAAAACAAAACAAAACAAAAAAACAGCTTTTACATAGGCAAAGTTTTTTTGTTTTTGTTTTTGTTTTTTTTTGAGACCGAGTCTCACTCTGTCTACCAGGCTGGAGTGCAGCGACACGATCTCGGCTCACTGCAACCTCTCTGCCTCCTGGGTTCAAGTGAGTCTCCTGCCTGAGCCTCCCGAGTAGCTGGGATTACAGGCATGTACAACCACACCTGGCTAATTTTGGTACTTTTTATAGAGAATGGGGTTTCACCATGCTAGCCAGGCTGGTCTCAAATTCCTGGTATCAAGTGATCCGCCCACCTAGGCCTCCCAAAGTGCTGGGATTACAGGCAAGAGCAACCACACCAAGCCCCTTGCACGCTGTTGATGGGAATTGAAAATGGTACAGCCACTACAGAAAACAGTTATTGCAGTTCCTCGGGATGTTAAAAATAGAACCACCATTTGATCCAGCAATTCCATTTCTGGGCATATACCCAAAAGAATTGAAAACAGAGACTTATATGTTCACAATGTCAGGTTAAAAAAGCAACAGCAGGAACTTGAAGAGACCCACGTTCACAGAAGCATTATTCAGAATCGCCAAAAAGTGGAAGCAACCAGTGTCCATCCATGATGAATGGATAAACAAAATATGCATACAATGGAGTATTATTCAGCCTTAAAAAGGACGAGAGCCTGGGCAACATGGCAAGACCCCATTTCTACAAAAAGAATTTTTAAAAAATTAGCCAGGGCCAAGCACAGTGGCTCAGGCCTATAATCCTAGCACTTTGGGAGGTCCAGGTGGGAGGACTGCTGGAGGCTAGAGGTTTGAGACCGGGCTGGGCAACACAGGGAGACCCTGTTTCTACAAAAGTAGAAAACTTAGCTGGGTGTGCTGGCGCATGCCTGCAGCCCTAGCTACTTGAGGGGGTCGAGGCAGGGGGACTGCTTGAGCCCAGGAGGTCAAGGCTGCAGTGAGCTATAATTGTGCCACTGCATGCCACCCAGGGCAACAGAGTGAGGCCCTATCTCAACCCCCCACCCCCAAAAAGAAATTCTGATATACGCCAAACATGGATGAACCTGGAGCTTGAGAACATTATGCTGGGTGAAATAAGCCAGTGACAAAAGGTCAAATGCTATATGATTCCACTTACATGAGACTCCAATGAGTAGAGAAACTCACAGAAAACAGAGATGAGTGATGGCTGCCAGGGCCGGGAGAAGGGGGCAAGGTGGAGTTAGTGTTTAACTGGCAGGGAGTTTCGGCTGGGGAAGATGAAAGCGCTCTGGAGATGGATGGTGGTGATGGTTACACAACAAAGTGACTGCACTTAATGCCACCAAACTGTACACTTTAAAACACTGAAAACGGTAATTTTATGTTATGTATATTTTACCACAATCAAAAAATAAAATTTAAAACAGGGATACTAAAGAAACGTGATGACAAATGATCTTACTTTGGCTCTTGGACCAGAAAAAATTCCTCTAAAGGACACTATTGCGATAACCGGCGCAACCTGAATATGGACTGTGAATTAGGTCATTAAATCAATGTGAAAACTGTCCTGACTTTTATCATTGTACTAGGCTTATTTAAGAGAATCTCCTTTTTAGGAAGTACTCACTGAAACACGTAGAGATAACAGGACATATGTATGGAAGAAACTCTCAAATGGTTGGGGGTGGGAATAAATAAATATAAATGTATGTATATGTATTATGTATATGTATATGTATATGGAAAGCAAGAAGAAAATATGATAAAACCCAATGGTAACAAATGGAGAATCCAGATGAAGGTATACAGGGTTCTTTGCACAGTTCTTGTAACTTTATCCTAAGTCTGAAATCATTTCAAAATAAAGTTTTTTAAAATTAATTTGCCCAAAGTAGAGTTTCTTATCCCTAAACTGCTCCACACAGCAAACCCATCTTAGAAAATGGCTGCTCTATCTTTCTGGTCGCTCAGATCAAAACTCTCAGGGTCCACCCTGACCCTTCTCTTTCACACCCATTCCAATCCACCCGCAGATCCTCCCGGGTGCACCTCGGAAACAGTTTCTGCACTCGTCCCTCGGCCTCCCCGCTAGTCCGGATCACCTTGATCCTTGCTGGGTCGCTCCTCACAGGTCCCCTGCTCGGGGACTCGGCCCCCGCTGCGCTATTTTCAACACATCACCCAAAAGGATTCCGTCAAAACCCAAGCCAGGTTGTCACTCCTTGCTCAGAACCCTCCGACACCCCACGTGGCCTATGGGGAGCCACCGAGGGGTCCCTGCTCCTTCTCAGCCCCTCCGGCTCCCGCCCCCATCCTCCTGGCCTCCTGCTGCTGGCGACCCTGAGCCCGGGAGCCCTCACCCCCGCACCTCCTGTCTGCCCAATGTCACTGCCCACAGCACCCTGCAGAACAGCCCACACGCCCCCCAGGTCCCCGCTCCTTCGAGGCCCTAGGCCGCTGAGCTACTTGTTCATGGTATTTCCCTCCCCACGAAACCAGTGCTTCCCGAGTGGGTCCTTCGGTCCCGCTCTGGTGCGCGGCCGCTGATGTGGACAGAGCGAGTCATCAGGCATCGGGGTCCCTGGGGACTCCCTCACCCACCGTCTCTGCCCTCCCCCCGCCGAGAGCCGTTCCCACGGCTGCGCTCCCACGGCTCCCACGGCCCACACAAGCGGGAGGCCTCTGGGGAAGCGGCGCTGGACGTTCCGCTTGCCTCGCTGGAGGGGAAGGGGCAGCCCAGAGCGAACCCCCACTCCCCTACTCCCATTGCCTGCTCACCCCATCACCTCCCCTCCCTACAAGGCCCTCTGTGCAGCCAGGGCTGGCACAGCAAGGAAGGGGGGCTCACCCTAGAGCGCCCCCGCCTGCCAGCCCGTGGGCCGAGGCCAAATAAGGCCGGACGGCAGCGGAGGGCCCCTCCACCCCGCCCCGCGGCCCCGCCCCGTGCACATTCTTCTGCCTTGTAAGGCCCGGCCGCCACGCCCCGCCCCCGCCTAGAGTCCCAACCCGACGGCCGGCCCAGTTCCACGCACCCAGCGAGCCCGAGCGCCTTCTCCGCACCAGGTGGGAGCCGGGGCCCAGGGGTCTTGAGAATGGGCCTGATTGCCCAGGGCTGGAGATGAAAGGTGGCCCGGGCCCAACCCGCTGTCACGGGAGACAGAGGCGGGCCCCACGGACTGGGATGTGGTAGGGTCTGTTGGGCACAGATCGCGGGGTGAGCTGGGGCAGCGAGTTTGTTAGGGGCCGACAGGGACTCTGGCCAGGGGCCGGGCAGCAGGAAGACTGCTCTGGCCTCTGGGAAGCAGTGGTCCTGCAGCAAGGGAAGGCCGTCGTCCAGTCCCTGCCCCTTTGCTGAGGAGCTAGAGACGCCAAGCCCAGAGCTGCGGGGGGGCCGGGAAGCCTGGGTGCAAGGCTGCCGGGGAGGGGGGTTGCCGTCGCCAGTACCCCAGACCCAGTAAAGGCATGTGTGTCACAGATGGAGAAACAGCCCTGTGGGACTCCATGCCCCCACAGCATCCGTGTCCCCTCCCCATCTCCCATCTCCACACCCTGGGCCAGGAAAGAGGGACGGAGACCAGGGCACAGCCAGTGATGTATGCAGGGACCCAGACTTCCCCTCTCTGGGTCATCTCGCCTGTGGGTGGGGAAGGTCTGCCGAGGGCCCTCATGGACTCACCTCTAGGGGGCAGGAGGAGGACTCGGGCCTGGGAGAACCCCATACCTGCTCTTCCCAGCCCTCCAGCTGCTCTAAGGAGGAGCCTCAGATGAGGTGCACTCGAGAGGCAGGCATCTGGCCTGCCCAGCCCCAGGGGCTGGAGGTCATGGGGGCACTGCCCTGTGCTGGCTTCAGCCTGGCCTTTTCTGTTATGCTGGGAATCTGGACACCAGGATGGGGGACATGGTATATAGTCACAGCCAGGCCAAGCATCATTGCTGATCCCTGGGGTCTAGGGCCCCTGAACGGGGAAGCGGTGGCCCCAAAACTAAAGGCCCCACCCATGCCTGCCCCTCACCCCTCCACCAGTTCTAGAAGGTGCCTCTGGACACACAGAGCCCTTTCCTGCTTCGCTGCCCCAGGCCCACCTGAGGACCAGTGCTCCCTGTTTTGTTCAAGCCTCGAGGGCACCAGGAGCCAAGTTTGCTCTCCACAGACCCAAACCTAGCCCAGGAATCCTGGCTTCCAGGTGGCCCCTCCCCCTCTCATGGGCACTCCATTCCCCTTCTGGGGCCTGTTTTTCTAGCTGCACCATGGGGGGCACCCCTGCCTCTGCCCACCACTTCCCACGATTGCTGGGGTGGACATGGTGGCCTTGTGCAAGCCCGTAAGCACAGTGCCCCCAGTCACACCATGGCAGAGAGTGCAGACCGGGTGGCCATGAAGGCAGACGGGCCCAGCTGGGCTCAGACCCAGCTGTGGATGGCCTGGCCATGCCTGCCCTGGAGCTTCATGGAGTGTGGTACGGACAGTGATGGCCATCACAGCCTCTGTTGGGCACAGTGCACTGCCCCTCTGCATGCAGCCTTCTGTGGGCACCAGGAGTCAAAGTTCCCGAGAACACTAGACTCAGGCAAGGAATAGGCCCCTCCAAACCATGGGAGAGGAGGGGGCCGGCATCTGGGTACAATGGCACTCCCATCCAGGTCATGGGCGAGAAGGACTTCTGTCTACCTTCCTGAACCATGCAAGAAACACTGAGGGTTGGGTGTGTTGGTCCCTGGGACACAGGCAGCTACTGTCTCATGACTACAGGCAGTGATGGCCCTGGGGACCAGCTGGGGCTGGCCAGGATCCCGGTCCAGGGTTGATGATCTCAAAGGCCAAGGACCGAGAATGACTGGAACAGAGTCATGGGAGGAAGGCCTGGAAACAGCTCAAGTTGCAACCACACAGCCTAGGGTGAACAATAGGCAGAGCAGGGTTCCTGGAGGCCCTGGGCCCGGGGGTTCGGGCAGAGGAAAGAGGGGCCACAGTCCTGGAACCTTAGCCAGGCCCACTGCCCCAGCCGAGGGAAAGAGGCACTGGCTCTTCAGGCGCATATCCCCACAAGCTGTGACAAGCATTCAGGGAAAGAGTCCCAGGCCTGGCCTCAGTTTTCCCATCTGTACAGTGGAAGCAGCAGACTGGCCGTAGTTGCCTTCATATAGTCATTCGTCAAACAAGCATCTGTTAGCCCCACTATGGCCTGGGATTGGCGTAAACTGGGGGATCTATGCTGGCCCACAAGGGAGGGAGATCTTTAACTGTTTACTGTGGAAGCAAGCGTGCAGGGAACAGCTCCCCAGGAGGTGGGGGTCTCAAGAACTGGGCTGGAGAAGAGCGAGCACAGGGGAGGAGGGACCACAGAGGAAAGCCTGGAGTGTCCAGTGAACCACAGAGGTCCGGAGGGCAGGATTGTGGGTCACAAGCGGGACTCACACAGGGCCTTGAATGCCAGGATGAGGGACCCAGACTTGCTCTGAGGGACGGCAGGAACCTTCGAGGGCTTCAGAGTGACAGGTGTAGGTCGGCGTCTGTACGGGACAGAAGAGGCCGGCTGGAGGCTTAGAAGCCAGGTCTAAGCAAGAGTGAAGAAGCTGGGGTTCTCAGCCCAAGCAAGCCTCACTCCCTGATAAGCACTGGGGAGTGAGAACAAGCAGTGGGACCCAGGATCAGGCTATGACCACTCCTCACTGGGGGGCTGGTCGAGCTCCCTGAGGTGGGCAGGCAGGGGTTTGACTGCCCAGAGCCTCCTAGAACGTCAGGCGGGCAGTGGAGGGATGGAGTGGGAGGGTAAGGAACGGCAGGAATGCAGGACTGCTGATCCAGCTCCTTCCTGCTGGCCTAGGGAGCCTGGATGGCAGCCCAGGAGAGCCCTCACTGACTCCCACGAGTGGACCCACCTTGTCACATAGAAAGAGAGACGGACAGTGTAAATGCTATTAAGGATTAAAGGAGATAAAAAGCATGGTAACGGTTGGCACCAAGCCCAATCCTAAGTGTTTTACCCAAACAGTCACAGCCAAAATAGCTGACTCCATGCCCGGCACTGTTCCAGAAACTCTCCGGCACTGGGTCAGTTAATCCCTACTGCTGGGCACTCCTCATGTCCCAAGTCCCAGATGAAGACTCTCAGGCTCAGAGAAGCAGAGGAAGTTGTTCAGAATCGCACAGCCCACACTTGTCTGCTTTTGTGAAGAACTGGCTGGTGGGAGCCCCAAATCCGTGGGTAGCCTTGAATGCCAGGCCCAAGTGCTAAAAGCCGGTCTGGAGGAGGCAGGAAGTTTCCCTGGCCCAGAGTCACAGGGCCACCCGACCCCCACCCCTTCCTGCAGGGAAGCCCCACCCACCAGAAGCCAAGATGTCCAGCAAGCGGGCCAAAGCCAAGACCACCAAGAAGCGGCCACAGCGGGCCACATCCAATGTCTTCGCAATGTTTGACCAGTCCCAGATCCAGGAGTTTAAGGAGGCTTTCAACATGATTGACCAGAACCGTGATGGCTTCATTGACAAGGAGGACCTGCACGACATGCTGGCCTCGCTGGGTGAGCTGGGACAGGGACGGGGTGAGATGGATGGGGCCAGGCAGGCTCTGCCAGTCATTTACAGGGCCCCTCCTGTGTAGTGAGACGCGTGGTGTCCACCTTAGAGAATAGTTGCCATTACTTAGTCCGTTCAACAGGGAAACTGAAGCACAAAGCAGGTCCACCACTGTGTCTGAACGTAGAGAGGCTGACCCCACAGTGGGCCTGTCTTAGGCAGATTTGTGCACTGGGCTGCCAGGTATCATTTCATTTAAAGAAAGGGGTCAGCTGGCCGGGCGCGGTGGCTCACACCTGTAATGCCAGCACTTTGGGAGGCCGAGGCAGGCAGATCACGAGGTCAGAAGATCGAGATCATCCTGGCTAACATGGTGAAACCCCGTCTCTACTGAAAATACAAAAATTAGCCAGGCGTGGTGATGGGTGCCAGCTACTCAGGAGGCTGAGGCAGGAGAATGGCGTGAACCCGGGAGGCGGAGCTTGCAGTGAGCCGAGATCGCGCCACTGCACTCCAGCCTGGGCGACAGAGCAAGACTCCGTCTCAAAAAAAAAAAAAAAAGAAAGAAAGGGGTCAGCATCTAGATGAAAGAGCGAACGGCAGGCTGTCCACTGCACAGATGGGGAAACTGAGGCCTAGAGGGGAGGCCAGATCAGCTCCCCTCCTTCAGAGGTCACCCATTCCAGGCTCTCATAGCCTCGCTGGTCCCAGTGACTTCCTCAAGATCAGGACCTTAGAACTAAGGGTACAAAAATCAAGTTCAATTCTCTACTGCAGATGGGGAAATACAGGCCCAGAGGCAAGGCCTCCAGAGACCATGCCCCAACCCACAGGCCTGCCCCAACATCCCTCCCAAAGTGCTGGCCACAGCCAGCCACTCTCAGCCCAGTTCTCGCGCACCCCTCATGCTGGGTGACAGCATCCTGACCAGACACTGCCTGGGGGAGGGAGAGTCCAGGACCAGAGGACACAGCCCCGTGACAGTCAAGCCTCGAGCTTTGGGGCCAGAGAGTCAGTCCCTGGTACAGCCCTGTGCACATTCCTCTTCCTGTGAAATAAGGCCATGGCCCTGATGTTTACCCACGAGGCATTGAGCAGGAGAACCAGGCAACCCTGAGTGGGAGAACTGACAGCACACTGCCCCTCGCCCTGAGGACCAAACCTCTCCCAGCTTCAGGCCAGGCTCGCTTGAAGACTCCCTCTCCCAGGAGGTCACCTGGCAGGAAGTAAACCCCAGGGTTCTTTTTTTTTTTTTTTTTTCCTGAGACGAAGTCTCACTCTGTTGTCCAGGCTGGAGTGCAATGGCACCATCTCGGCTCACTGCAACCTCCGCCTCACGGGTTCAAGAGATTCTCCTGCCTCAGCCTTCCCAGTAGCTGGGTTTTACAGGTGCCTGCCACCACGCCCAGCTAATTTTTGTATTTTTAGTAGAGACAGGGTTTCGCCATGTTGGCCAGGCTGGTCTCAAACTCCTGGGCTCACCCGTCTCAGCCTCCCTAACTACTGAGATTACAGGCGTGAGCCACCATGCCTCGCCAACTCCAGGGTTCTTATCTGGGGCCTTCCCAGCTTCATGGAAGGACTAAAGCCTGGTGAGAGAAGGGGCTGGGCTTAAGTACCCCACAGGAGTCCTGGTGTCACAGCTCCTCTTGGGCCTCAGCTGCCCTGGCCATCCCAGGGGGACACAGCGGGGTGTGTGAGACTCAGGGACATGAAAACTTCCTATTTCCAAGGCCACACCCTGCATCCAGGCCCCTGAACTCCTGAGACTTCATGACAGCCCTGGGTGTCTACCCAAAAAAACATGCATTGTGTCTGTAGCTTGTATCAGTGGGTCTGCAGATGAGCCACACCCTCATCTTCAAGTTAAAAACAAGAGCAGCAAATATAATCATCATCATCATAATAAGCCCTGCAGGTATTATCTTAAATCTCAAAGCAATCCTGTTGAACAGATGCAATTATCATTCCTTCTTTACAAACAAGGAAACTGAGGCTCAGAGAGGTTAAGTAATTTACCCAAGGTCACACAGCTACCAAGTAGTGGGGCTGCAATAGAAACCCAGCAGTTGATTCCAGAGTCCATAGGCCTGTGCCAGTCATTGTTATGAGCCTTTTGCAACTACTGTCTTATTGTCTTCACAATTCCCCTAAGAGATGGGGGAAACCAAGGTGCACAGCTGGGATCCAAACCCAGGCCTGTCTGACAGCAAAGCACTATGTCTGGACTTAGGAGTTAGGCTGCCTGGGTTCAAATGCCAGGTCTACTCAAGTCTCCTCCTTACTTGCTGTCTGACCCTGGACAAGTTGCCTGGTCTCTCTGTGCCTCAGCTTCCATACCTGTGAAGTGGGTAAGAATGCTGATTTCACAGGGTGGTGAAAGTTAAATGCAATAAGGCACGTGGGCCACCAACCACAGTAAGCAGTCTGCAGAGGGTTGTTTTTATTATACTTTAGTGAGCACTGCCGACTGCTGACATCCAGGCCACAGGAGGAAACTGGTGGAAGCAGCCAGGGACTCCAGGCGCCCACTGCTGTGGCTGCCCTAACGCCATGCTTTCCAGTTCACAAAACCCACTACCTCCCGTCTCACACAGAACCGTGAAGGGCAGGGGTGGGAGACGGGGGTGGAAGTTGCCCCAGCTGGGGACAGAGGGCCCAGGACCACAGGCTGGAACACCCCACCTACCACAGGGAAGAACCCCACAGACGAATACCTGGAGGGCATGATGAGCGAGGCCCCGGGGCCCATCAACTTCACCATGTTCCTCACCATGTTTGGGGAGAAGCTGAACGGCACGGACCCCGAGGATGTGATTCGCAACGCTTTTGCCTGCTTCGACGAGGAAGCCTCAGGTCTGTGGCGCCCCTACCACCACCCTGCATGCAAGTGGGGCCAGGGCCGCCCCAGGCATTCAGTGCCTCTGCCCCTAAGGGCCAGAACAGACATCACCCATCTCCCAGGTTCTGTTACCACAACTATAAAAGCCAGGCCACCTCCTTATTGTACCCGCAAAGGCTAGGCCAGAACAACCCATGCCCCAAGGCTCCTGCCTTCTTGATCTCCCCCGCTGGCCCAATGCACATTCTCCATCTGCTTTAGACCTTTCCGGAAATCAAACCATTTCATGCCTTTCTTGCCAAGAAGGTATAGAAACTGGCTCCCATCCTCAGATCTCCTAACGGACGTTTTGTCCCTCAGCTCATTTTTCCCAGGGACATGTCAGGATAATGATGGCCATAGTAACATTGCTTGGGCCCGCACGGGCCTGACTCCCTTCACAGTCCCTCACCAGAATGGCAACATGTTCATCCCAGTTTTCTAGATTCAACAGGCACACGGAAGCTAAGGGCCTTGACTAAAGGCACACAGCTAGGGAGAATGCGAATCAGCATTTCAACTCAGGCAGCGGAACTCCAGAGTTCATGCTTAAAACAGGGCATACCCAGGGCCCCCTGTGTTCACAGCCTCAAGTTCCCCAAGTGACACCTTGGAGGCAGTCCCACTGCACAACTCCTCCCCACAGGACCCGGGCACCCCTTCACGTGGGATCCGACACCCCTTCACGTGCATCCCCACACCCCTCCTGCCTCGTCCTCATTCCTCAGACTGACCAGAGACTAAGATGGTATCTTCCCAGCCCCTCTAGGTCTGCAAGAGCTGCCGGGGGGCTGAGGGATGGGGCTGCTGTGTGTGTCTCAGCCCGAGTTCCTGCTCTCACCCACCCTGCCCCTGCCCCCAGGTTTCATCCATGAGGACCACCTCCGGGAGCTGCTCACCACCATGGGTGACCGCTTCACGGACGAGGAAGTGGATGAGATGTACCGGGAGGCGCCCATTGATAAGAAAGGAAACTTCAACTACGTGGAGTTCACCCGCATCCTCAAACATGGCGCCAAGGATAAAGACGACTAGGCCACCCCAGCCCCCCGACACTCCAGCCCCCGCCAGTCACCCCTCCCCGCACACACTCGTCCATACCAGCTCCCTGCCCATGACCTTCGCTCAGGGATCCCCCCTTTGAGGGATTAGGGTCCCAGCTCCCAGTGGAAGAAACAGGCCAGGAAAACGGTATGCCGAGCTGAGGCAGGTATTCCCATGGTGACCCCAGAGCCCTGGGCTGGAGTCTCTGACACCTCCAAGGAAAGACCACCTTCTGGGGACATGGGCTGGAGGGCAAGACCTAGAGGCACCGAGGGAAGACCCCATTCCCGGCCTGCTCCCCGAGGAGGAAAGGGCTCTGTGTGCCCCCAAGGAGAAAGAGGCCCTGGGTCCTGGGATCCTACACCCCTTCACGTGCATCCCCACACAAATGCAAGCTCACCAAGGTCTCCTCTCAGTCCCCTCCTCTACACCCTGACCAGCCACTGCCGCACACCCACCCAGAGCGCGCCACCTGCCACGAGAGTGTGCTCAGGAGTTGCGGGCAGCATGGACATCTGTCCCAGAGGAGGCAGAATCTCCAATAGAGGGCTGAGCACTGCTTCTGGTCTGTGTGTCTGTGGTTGGGGTGAAATAAGGGGACCCCGGACCTGAAATCCTCTCCCACCTTCTCCTGCCATCCCCAGTTACTGCCCTGCTCCTCCCACCCTGGCCCAGGGAAGGACTGGGTGTCCTCCAGCCATATGGGCCCTGAAGCCCCTAGGGACCAGAGTCCCTAGTAAGTGGGCTCTATGTTCAGCTGAGACCAGCAGGGGCAGGGGATGGAGGGAATGGGCCTGTTGGCCTTCTCGGGGCTTGTGGGAAAGGGAGGACCACGGGAATCACCACAGCTAATCCTGTTGAGGGTTCCAGGCCTCTTGCGGGGCAGAGGTCAGGCCACACAGCCCTCAGGACTAGAGCTCCGGTTCCAGAAGAACATGGAGCCTCCAGGAACAGCAATGAGGCAGGCATCCCAGCAGCTCAAGGTTGGAGGTGGGAACGAGGGGTTTCCCAGCCCCAGGGAGCCGGAGGGCGAGTTCAGCCCCAGGACCAGCAGCGCGGCGGCCACAGCTTTCCATGCCCCTGTGTACGTAGGGTGGGCACGGCCGGGACCCCTGCTACTAGTGGATGATGGGGACACTGATGGCAGTGCCTGGGGCCTAAGAGGGGCAGAAAGAGCACTGAATGACTGAGCAGAGAATCCAGAGGGGCAGGGACTGCCTGGGTCACCCAACGGGCCTGGGGCAGAGTGAAGGCCGGACCCACCCCACCTGACCCGGGTGAGTGGACCCAGCTTGGTCCTGAGGCCTTCTCCAGAAGTCACCCAGCGCAGGCAGCTGAAGCACTCAGCAAAGGGCGACCTGAGCACCAGGGGACCCTGTGCCTGAGCAGGAGGCCCTAACCTCCTGCAGGCCTCAACGCCAGGCCCTCCTCAGAGCCCAGCTAAAACTCCTTATCCTGGCTCCAAACGGAGCCCCAAAAGCCCCCAGTATCAACTCTAGAAGGGGCGAGACCCGAACAAGCTCCAAACCAGGCCCAAATAGTATCCCAAACTCGGTCCCAACCACGTTCTCACCCCTGGCCACAGGCTGCAGTCCTCCAGCTACACACACGGCCCTGGGCGACCCTCAGCCTAGCCACCTATTCGATGCTGCCAGACCCAAGGGTGTGGGAGGGGGGTCTCAGGGTGTCCCAGGGTACAGACCACACATGCCCGACACCAGGGTCATAAGGTCCTCTCAGCAGAGCCACTGCAGCACCAAAGGCATTTCTGGAAGGAGGCAAGGACGTGTCATCTAGATGTCAAGCCCCAATGTGCAATTCTGTCACAGCCCACCCCACCTCCACCCTGAGACGGAAGAGCTTCGCATACAGGCGGGAAGAGGTCAGGACCAGTCCAGCCTCACTGGCTTCAGAACTGGCCTGGGGGCTACTGTGACCCACAGGAAGGGAAGAGGAAAGCACTCTGGGCAGGGCAGGGCAGGGCCTGCAGCACCCGCAGGCCAGCAGTAAAGGACCCCCAGAACTTTCCAAGTCTAGCACAAAACCCAGAAGCCACAAAGGAAAAGACTGGCAGATTTAAATGCATGAAGTCAAAATTATTTTTATAGGGCTAAAGAAACCATAAGCAAAGTGAAAAGCCAAATGCATACTGGGAGGAAATATCTGCAGCATATTTAACTAAACAAGAGTTAACACTAATCTGTATAAAGTTTCAATAATTCAATCAGAAAAACACAACGCAGTCGGAAAAAAATGGTAACGTGAAAAGGAATCTCAGAAGAAATGCATACACTTCTTTTTTTTTTTTTTTTGAAACAGAGTCTCGCTCTTTCTCCCAGGCTGGAGTGCAGTGGCGCAATCTTGGCTCACTGCAACCTCTGCCTCCCAGGTTCAAGCGATCCTCCTGCCTCAGCCTCCTGAGTTGCTGAGACTACAGGTACACACCACCACGCCCAGCTAATTTTTGTATTTTTAGTAGAGACGGGATTTCACCATGTTTGCCAGGATGGTCTCGATCTCTTGACCTTGTGATCCGCCTGCCTCAGCCTCCCAAAGTGCTAGGATTACAGGGGTGGGCCACCGCGCCCGGCCAAAATACGTACACTTAATAAGAACATTTTAAATACTCACCAAATACTTTTTTAAGTGCTCAACATCATTGTAAAACTGTAAATTTTTCTATTTCTTCCTAGTATTTGTCTAGCTTTTTGAGACTGGGTCTCTCTTGCTCAGGCTGGAGTGCAGTGGTGTGATCATAGTTCCTGCAGCCTAGAACTCCTGGGCTCAAGCAATTCTCCCACCTGAGCCTCCTGAGCAGCTGGTACTATAGACCTGTGCCACCACACCTGACTAATTTTTTTTTTTTTTTTTTAGAGACGAGGTCTTGCTATGTTGCCCAGGCTGGTGTCAAACTCCTGGGCTCAAGCAATCCTCCCACCTTGGCCTCCCAAAGCGGTGAGATTACAAGTGTGAACCACCACGCCTGGCCTTAATTTTTAAATGTTTGTGTTTTTTCTTTTTTGAGACAGAGTTTCACTCTTGATGCCCATGATGGAGTGCAATGGCATGATCTCAGCTCACGGCAAGCTCCACCTCCCAGGTTCAAGCAATTATCCTGCCTCAGCCTCCCAAGTAGCTGGGATTACAGACACCCACCACCACACCTGCATAATTTTTTGTATTTTTAGTAGAGACGGGGTTTCACTATGTTGGCCAGGCTGGTCTCAAACTCCTGACATCAGGTGATCTACCTGCCTTGGCCTCCCAAAGTGCTGGGATTATAGGCATGTGCCACCACACCTAGCCAATTTTTAAATTTTTGTTAGAGATGGGGTCTCACTTTGTTGCCCGGGCTGGCCTCAAACTCTTGGCCTCAAGTGATCCTCCTGAGTAGCTAAGACTACAAGCGCATACCACCACACCTGACAGGTTCCTTTTTTATTCCTCCAAAGGCTAGAACTTTTAAAACATTAGAAATTCCATTTATTTTCTGAAAATTTTTGTGTTTCCTTATCTTTCTGGCAGCCTCATTAGACCCTATAAAAGAATCAAAATGAATCTTAAATTTTTTTTCTTTTTTGAGATGGAGTTTCACTCTGTCACCCAGAATGGAGTGCAGTGGCATGATCTCAGCTCACTGCAACCTCCCCGCCTCCCAAGTTCAAGTGATTCTCCTGCCTCAGCCTCCTAAGTAGCTGGGATTACAGGCACGCACCACCATGCTCAGCTAATTTTGTATTTTTAGTAGAGTTGGGGTTTTACCATGTTGGTCAGTCTGGCCTTGAACTCCTGGCCTCAGGTGATCCACCCACCTCGGCCTCCCAAAGTGCTAGGATTACAGGTGTGAGCCCCAGCGACTGGCCTAGATCTTAAAATTTAAGAGACATTATAATTTAATTTGATATACTATGGTGGTAGAAGACTATTTCAAACTCTTATAAACACAGAGATTTGAAGCTTCAGTTCTACAATCTCATTCATATATCAAGTTAAACCAAAAAAACACAAAAACTCACTGATCCACATCTCAATGGGCTTTCTCCTTTCAATGTTTCCTTAAGTGACATGAGATCACAAGCATACAAAATAATGACCAAAAAAAATCTAACAAATCAGGTTTCCTGTCATCTCTCTCTAGATAAAAAACAGACCGCCACCATCCTGATAAACAAAGAGATCATAAAACCATTGTTGCCAGCTATGAGAAACAGCTTGGTCAAGAGCCAAACACAAAACAGAGAATCAGGCCAGCCATGGTGGCTCACGCCTGTAATCCCAGCATTTTGGGAGGCCGAGGCAGGTGGATCACATGAGGTCAGGAGTTTGAGAGTAGCCTGGCCAACATGGTGAAACCTCATCTCCACTAAACATGCAAAAATTAGCCAGGTGTGGTGGTGCACACCTGTAGTCCCAGCTACTCAGGAGGCTGAGGCAGGAGAATCACTTGAACCCAGGAGGTGGAGGTTGCAGTGAGCTGAGATCACGCCACTGCACTCCAGCCTGGGCAACAGAGTGAGACTCCATTTCAAAAAAGGAAAAGAGGCTGGGGTGGGAGGATCGCTGAAAACCAGAAGTTCAAGGCTCCACTGAGCTATGATCGCGCCACTGCACACCAGCCTGGGTGACAGAGGGAGACTCTGTCTCTTAAAATATATAAATAAATAAATAAACAAAAAAGGAAAGATAGACAGGTGGGGGAAAACACCAGAGTCTATGAAAGTATTTTGTTGTTGTTGTTTTTTTTTGAGATGAAGTCTCGCTCTGTCACCCAGGCTGGAGTGCAGTGGGGCGATCTTGGTTCACTGCAATCTCCACCTCCTGGGTTCAAGGGATTCTCCTGCCTCAGCCTCCAGACTAGCTGGGATTACAGGCACACACCACCATGTCCAGCTAACTTTTATATTTTTAGTAGAGTCTGGGTTTCACCATGTTGGCCAGGCTGGTCTTGAACTCCTGACCTCAGGTGATCCACCCACCTCGGCCTCCCAAAGTGCTGAGATTACAGGCGTGAGCCACTGTGCCCAGCCTTACTGTATTGTTTTTTGGTGGTATTGTTATTTTTAGTGGTTTTTTCTTTTTTTGAGATGGAGTTTCGCCCTTGTTGCCCAGGCTGGAGTGCAATGGCGCGAACTCAGCTCACCGCGACCTCCGCCTCCTAGATTCAAGCGATTCTCCTGCCTCAGCCTCCCGAGTAGCTGGGATTACAGGCATGCGCCACCATGCCTTGCTAATTTTGTATTTTTAGTAGAGACGGGGTTTCACCATGTTGATCAGACTGGTCTCAAACTCCCAACCTCAGGTGATCTGCCTGCCTCAGTCTCCCAAAGTGCTGGAATTACAGGCGTGAGCCACCACGCCGCTCATTTTCTTTTTTTTTTTTTTTCTGTAGAAGCAGTCTCCCTATGTTGCCCAGGCTGGTCTCAAATTCCTGGGCTCAAGTGATCCTCCTGCCTCATGATATTTTCTATCAGAAGTTGGTTGAATCCATGGATGCAGAACCTGCAGTATGAAGGGACAACTGCAGTCAGAAAGAAAAGCAAATTAAAGATAAGAAGCCATTTTATGCCCATCAGCTTGTCAAAATTTAGAGATAGGGATAATACCATTGGAAAAGATGCAGAGAAGTCTAAGGCATGGGTGATGGGAGGACACACTGGCGCACCAGTGCAGGAGAGCAACCACGCAGCACCTATGAGCAAGCAAATCCCTTCTGATGCAGCAACTCCACACTTGGAAACGAATACGAGAATTGTCCATAGGCCCAGAAGGGGCCAGAACATGTTCACTGAGGCAGCACTGACGGTAGCAGGGAATTGAAGGGAACCTACGTATCTATCAAGAGGAAAATCAGCAAGTGAAACGTGATGAATGCCTACTGTGGATACCGTGCAGGACTCAATGTCCACATATCAACAAGGCTACATATCAAAAGCAATGTGAGGGAGAAAAGACAAGGGATGAGAATATCGCCCAAGAACTTCAGTGTAATTTTAAAACATGCAGACTTAACCACTGCAGAATTGCCCAAGGGACTCTTCATACATAGCCAAGGACCCATTCAAAACCCTCAAGAGTGGATTCCTAGGGTGGGGTGGGGCTTAGAGGTGGTGCCTGGGGACATAGTGATGACCTTGTGTCCTGAATGCAGTGTGTCATATGCAAGTGAGGAGGACAAGGAAAAGATGGAGCCACCCTTACTGGGAAGAGAGAAAGAGTGAAGCTTATATAAGACAGTACCTGAAATTAACAGGGTCCTACCTGATGAATAAACCTCAATAAGGACAAGCATGGATGGAGAAAGGACACAAAAACTGATGGAGGTTTATCTGCAATTCAGAAGGAACCCTGGTCATCACCCTTAACTGATGAAAAAACAAAGCCAATTGCCCGGGCGCGGTGGCTCACGCCTGTACTTCCACCACTTTGGGAGGCCAAGGCGGGCAGATTACCTGAGGTCGGGAGTTCGAGACCAGCCTGGCCAACATGGAGAAACCCCGTCTCTACTAAAAATACAAAATTAGCCACCCATGGTGGAGCATGCCTGTAATCCCAGCTACTGAGGAGCCTGAGGCAGGAAAATCGCTTGATCCTGGGAGGTGGAGGTTGCAGTGAGCCAAGATCACGCCACTGCACTCCAGCCTGGGCAACAGAGTGAAACTCTATCTCAGAAAACGAATAAACAAAGCCAAAGTGAAGGAGGAACTCTGCCCGTGGTCTCAGGGCTAGAGATTGGGGCAAGGTAAGGAGAAGGATGTGGAGCCAGATGGAACGCGCCGCAAATGCCTCTGTGAGATCTTTTTTTTTTTTTTTTTGAGACAGTCTATCTTTGTCGCCCAGAATGGAGTACAATGGTACAATCATGGCTCACTGCAGCCTTGACCCCCTGGGCTCAAGCAATCCTCCTGCCTCAGCCCCCACAAGTAACTGTGGCTACATGTGTGTGCCACCACACCTAGCTAATTCTTGTATTTTTTGTAGACACGGGGTTTCACCATGTTGCCCAGGCTGGTATATATTATTTTTAATCATTCTGTGCACAATACAAAGTTTTGACTGTGACCCATCACACCTGGTGAATTGTGGAGTATTCCATGCGTGGCGCCATGTTGGTGCTCAAAACGTTTCAAATGTTGGAGCATTTCAGACTTCAGATTTTCAGATCAGGGATGTTCAACGTGTATATAGTAAGAAAACACACAGGATGTGCATTTATTGAATGAAGCCCCATTCAATAAATATAATGGTGTAAAAGCAAATACGAGAACTGCACCCAAGCAAATAACAGCAACTAAAAAGCAAGCCACAATGCAAAAAATATAATGAGGGAATTCCTACCCAGCACCTGCTGCAAAAGTCAACAAAATCTGGCACAAAGCCACAAAACCCGTTCCTGCCGGACACGATGTTGCCACACTTCACCACTAGGGGACGACGAAGGTCACACAGCGAATTTGGGCCGCAATGCTCAGAATTCCCAGACAGGCATGGCCTCTTCAGCACCAGTAAGGTCCCCCAAGCTGAAAGATGCTAGGAAGCAATCTCAAGGGACTAGCAGCCCCAGGCCTATTAAGCCCTCAAGAGTCTAAATCAGCCTGGGGTGCCCAAGGGCCCCACTTTGTACCATTCTCTTCCATCCACAATATGGGCATGTTATAAGAAGGTAAGGAAGGCTGGGCGTGGTGGCTCACACCTGTAATCCCAGCACTTTGGGAGGCTGGGGCGGGTGCATCACTTGATGTCAGGAGTTCCAGACCAGCCTGGCCAACATGGTGAAATCCCGTCTCTAATAAAAATACAAAAATTAGCTGGGCATGGTGGCAGGCGCCTGTAAAACCCAGCTACTGAGGAGGCTGAGGCAGGAGAATCACTTGAACCCGGGAGGCAGAGGTTGCAGTGAGTGGAGTGCCTGGGCAACAGAGCAAGACTGTCTCAAAAAATAGGCCAGGCGTGGTGGTGCACGTCTGTAATCCCAGCACTTTGGGAAGCCGAAGGGGGTGGATCGCCTAAGGTCAGGAGTTCAAGACCAGCCTGACTAATATGGTAAAACCCCATCTCTACTAAATATAAAAAATTAGCCAGGTGTGGTGGCCTATGCCTGTAATCCCAGCTACTTGGGAGGCTGATGCAGGAGAATCGCTTGAACCTGGGAGGCGGAGGTTGCAGTGAACCGAGATCATGCCATTGCACTGGACAACAAAAGCAAAACTCTGTCTCAAAAAAAAGAAAAGACAGCAGGGAAGCTGCAGAACAGGCCAGGCACTGTGGCTCACAGCTGCAATGCCAGCAGTTTGGGAGGCCAAGGTAGGCGGATCACTTGAGCGCAGGAGTTCAAGACCAGCCTGGGCAACATGGCAAGACCCCATATCTACAAAAAATATAAAAATTAATCAGACATGGAGGTGCATGCCTGGAGTCCCAGCTACTAAAGAGGCTAAAGTGGGAGGATCATCTGAGTCTGGGAGGTCCAGGCCGCAGTGAGCTGAGATTGTGCCACTGCAGTCCATCTTGAGTGACACAGCGAGACTGTGTCTCAAAAAAACAAACAACAACAAAAATCAAAATTAAAATTAAATTGCAGAAGGCATTTTTTAGAAAGGGGTAAAAGGGGTAAGTGAGTCATATGCCAGCAAACAGGATATCATCCCCACTTGAGAGATGAGGAAATAGAGGCTCAAAGAGGTAATGCAACCTATCCAGGCTCAATCATACCGCTAGGGAACATCAGAACCAGACTCAAAGCCAGGTGGGTCAGACCCTTGTCACTGGGACACTGTACCCCCAGACATATCTGTGA
This sequence comes from Macaca mulatta, assembly GCF_049350105.2. Lineage (NCBI taxonomy): Eukaryota > Metazoa > Chordata > Mammalia > Primates > Cercopithecidae > Macaca > Macaca mulatta. The sequence goes on from NC_133415.1 coordinate 89,404,385, forward strand.
GAAGAGACAAACAGTCAAGAAGAGTATCTGAGGGAGGGAGGGGATATGAAGAAATGACTTCCTCCCGCAGAGACCCTCCATGCCTTCCCCAAGTGGTCCAAGAAGGCCATCCCAATTCCCCGAGCCACAACACTTGACGATGGGTGTCAGGCCTTCACTTGGCTCCCCTTCCTAGCAGGACCCCCAGAGCTACAGAGTCAGTTTGTTCATTCAGCAACGGCTCCTAAGTCTCACTCAGACATTTCCACCTTCAGTTCTCAAGTGTGACTTGATTTTCTCCCCATGTTGGCCCCTACCTTCACCCAATCCCTCTTCAAACTCTGGAAAGCTCTAAGCCAGAATCCTGCCCAAGTCACCAGACTTGTCATACTGTTCCCACTGGGCCCAGAACCCCTTTATCTGAGCTTTAAACTTTACAAGGACCACTGTGATTTTCAGTTTTTTGGTTTTTTCCTTAAATAAAGATGGAGTCTTGCCATATTACAGGGGCTGGTCTCAAACTCCTTACCTCAAGTGATCTTCCGAACTCAGCCTCCTGAGTTGCTGGGATTACAGGCAGCCACCACCATGCTCAGCTGTGATAGTCTTTTTTAAAACAATTGAAGCATGGGCTAGGTACGGTGGCTCACGCCTGTAATCCCAGCACTTTGGTAGGCTGAGGCAGGCGATCCCTTAAGCTCAGGAGTTCAAGACAAGCCTGGGTAATATGGCGAAACTCTGACTCTCCAAAAAAAAATAAAAACAAAAACAAAACCTGAAGCATAATTCACGTATGGAAAAATGCATAAATGTCAAGCTTGCAACTACGCGACCTGCAATGGCCTCTTAACTGGCCTTCCTGACCCTCTCCTCTACCCTGCACAGGGCCATTTCAGGTTGCACTTTCCAAGTCTATCTGACCACATCACTACCCCAGCCAAAAACCTCCAATAGTTTCTCCTGCTCTAAGGATGGAGATCCTCAGAAACAGAATTATAAGCACTCATCTTTGAGAATGAAAAATGAGGCCAGGCGCAGTGGCTCACACTTGGGAGGCCAAGGCAGGCAGATCATTTGGGGTCAGGAGTTGGAGACCTGCCTAGCCAACACGGTGAAACCCCGTCTCTACTAAAAATACAAAAATTAGCCGAGCGTGCTGGCACGTACCTGTAGTCTCGGCTACTCAGGAGGCTGAGGCAGGAGAATTGCTTGAATCCGGGAGGTGGAGGTTGTAGTGAGCCAAGATTGTGTCCAGCCTGGGCAACAGAGAGAGAACAGAGAGAGATTCTGTCTCAAAAAAAAAAAAAAAGGAAAATGGAAGTCAGATCTAAATCTGCCTTTAAGAAGGGAATCCACTGGCTGGGCACGGTGGCTCACACCTGTAATCCCAGAACTTTGGGAGGCTGAGGCAGGCGGATCACGAGGTCAGGAGTTCGAGACCAGCCTAGCCAACATAGTGAACTCTCGTCTCTACTAACAATACAAAAATTAGCTGGGTGTAGTGGCATGCACTTGTATTCCCAGCTACTGGGGAGGCTGAGGCAGGAGAATCGCTCGAACCCAGGAGGCGGAGGTTGCAGTGAGCCAAGATTGTGCCACTGCACTCCAGCCTGGGTGACAGAGTAAGACTCTGTCTCCAAAAAAAAAAAGAAAGGAATCCACTTTAGTTAAAGGGGAACTATCAGGCACATAGTACTTTGCCTTTTTTTTTCCGTCTTTATTTTTTTTTAATTTTTTTCCCTTTATTTTTTTTCCTTCTTTCTTTTTGAGACAGGGCCTGTGTTGCTCAGACTGGAATGCAGGAGCATGATCACGGCTCACTGCAGCCTTGACCATCTGAGCTCACACTATTCTCCCACCTCAGCCTCCTGAGTGGCTGAGACTACAGGCACGCACCACCACGCCTCGCTAATTTTTTTATTTTTTGTAAACATGGGGTATCGCCATCTTGCCCAGTCTGGTCTCAAACTCCTGGGCTCAAGCAATTCACCCACCTCAGCCTCCCAAAGTGCTAGAATAACACTTGTGAGCCATCGTGCCCGGCCTTGGTACTTGGTCCTTAAAGGACACTGTTTATTATTGAAATGCTGAGCTGCAAAATGTCTCCATCTGGGGTGATGAGAAAGTAGACTTACAACCCAGTGAACCAAGAGGGTAGCTTCACTGAGTATGGCAGCTGTTGGTCGACCTCAATTTGACGTCTGATTAAGTTTAACTATTTGCTATTGTTGCATTTCCTTTTCTTTACTCTTGGTTTGTCCTTGTCCCATAGCTGTGTGGGGTTTTTAAAAACCATGTAATTTGGCCAGGCGCAGTGGATCATGCCTGTAATCCTAGCACTTTGGAAGGCTGAGGAGGAAAGAATGCTTGAGGCCAGGAGTTCAAGACCAGCCTGGCCAACATAGAAGTCCCCATCTCTATAAAACATTTAACAAATTAAGCCAGATGCAGTGGCTCACGCCTGTAATCCCAGCACTTTGGGAGGCCGAGGCAGGTGGATCACCTGAGGTCAGGAGTTTGAGACCAGCCTGACCAACACGGTGAAAGCCCATCTCTACTAAAAATACAAAAATTAGCCAGGTGGCCGGGCGTGGTGGCTCAAGCCTGTAATCCCAGCACTTTGGGAGATCGAGACAGGCGGATCATGAGGTCAGGAGATCGAGACCATCCTGGCTAACACGGTGCAACCCCGTCTCTACTAAAAAATACAAAAAATAGCCGGGCGAGGTGGCAGCGCCTGTAGTCCCAGCTACTCGGGAGGCTGAGGCCGGAGAATGGCGTGAACCCGGGAGGCGGAGCTTGCAGTGAGCTGAGATCCGGCCACTGCACTCCAGCCTGGGCTACAGAGCGAGACTCCGTCTCAAAAAAAAAAAAAAATACAAACAATACAAAAAAACTAGCCGGGCGAGGTGGCGGGCACCTGTAGTCCCAGTTACTCGGGAGGCTGAGGCAGGAGAATGGTGTAAACCCGGGAGGCGGAGCTTGCAGTGAGCCGAGATCCGGCCATTGCACTCCAGCCTGGACAACAAGCGAGACTCCGTCTCAAAAAAAAAAAAAAAAAAAAAATTAGCCAGGTGTGGTGGTGGGTGCCTGTAATCCCAGCTACTCAGGAGGCTGAGGCAGGAGAATCACTTGAACCCCAGGAGCCTGAGGTGGCAATGAGCCAAAATCGCGCCATTGCACTCCAGCCTGGGAGACAGAGCAAGACTCTGTCTCAAAAAAAAAAAAAAAAAAAAAATCCTTGCATGTTAGTGCACACCTGTAGTCTCAGCTACTTGGAAGGCTGAGGCAGGAGAATCCCTTGAACCTGGGAGGTTGATGCCGCAATGAGCGCTGATTGAACCACTCAACTCCAGACTGGGCAATAGAGGCTGTGTCAAAAAAAATAATTTTTTTTTTTTTTTTGCAGTGAGCCAAGATCGTGCCACTGCACTCCAGCTCTGACAGCACGGTAAGATTCCGTCTCAAAAAAAGAAAAAAAAAAGAAAACCCATATAATGTGCCCACTCTATTGGCATAATAAAATTAGTTTTGGCAAATGTTCCTTTATGCCCCTCTTTAAATCAAGCCCTTCTCCCACCCCTCACCCCAGGAAACCACTGATTTACTTTCCATAAATTTCTTTGGCTTTTCTAAAATTTTATATGAATGGGTTATACAATATTTATTATTTTGTGTCTGGCTTCTTTCACTTAGCATAATATTTGTGAGATTAGCCTATGTTATTGTGTGCAAATATAGTTTTGAATGCCGAGAAATATTCCACTGTATAGACAGAATACAACCAATTTACCCTTTTACCAGTCGATAAACATTTGGGTTGCTTATAGTTTGGGGCTATTATGAATAAGGTTATTACGAATATTCATATACAAATATTTTGCGTGGACATATGCTTTGTCCTCAACCAAAAAGGACAGATTTCTCTTTGGTGCTTCCTGCCATTCCATGTAAAACATAAATATTCTCTGTCAATTTGACTTACTACAGAAACTACTCTTTCTCATATGAAATACACACACACAGCCGGGCGCGGTGGCTCACACCTGTAATCCCAGCACTTTGGGAGGCCAAGGCAGGTGGATCACCTGAGGTCGGGAGTTCAAGCCAGCCTGGCCAACATAGTGAAACCCTGTCTCTACCAAAAATACAAAATTAGCTGGGTATGGTGGCGCATGCCTGTAATCCCAGCTACTTGGGAGGCTGAGGCAGGAGAATTGCTTGAACCCGGGAGGCAGAGGTTGTGGTGAGCTGAGATCACGCCATTGCACTCCAGCCTGGGCAACAAGTGTGAATCATTCACACACTTTTTTTTTTCGCTCTGCCATCCAAGCTGGAGTACCACTGTAGCGCAATCTCGGCTCACTGCAATCTCCACATCCCAGGCTCAAGTGATTCTCCTGCCTCAGCCTCCAAAGTACCTAGCATTACAGGCACCCACCACGATGCCCAGCTACATACACACTGATTTGTGAAACACATCAGACCGACCAGGCGCGGTAGCTCATGCCTGTAATCCCAGCACTTTGGGAGGCTAAGGTGGGTAGGTTGCTTGAGCTCAGGAGTTTGAGACAATCCTGGGCAACATGGTGAAACCTCATCTCTACAAAAAATACAATTCGCCAGGCATGGTACAATGTGCTCGTCATCCCAGCTACTCAGGAAGTGGAGGCGGGAGACAGAAGTTGCAGTGAGCTGAGATTTGAGTCACTGCACTCCAGCCTAAGCAACAGAGTGAAACCCTGTCTCAAAAAATAAATTTTTAAAAAGAAACACATCAGATAATTATAGAAGTCATCAAATGTGACTAGTGAAGGTGCTTTTTCTGTAACTTTCCCTACTGCTTGCCAAGCCATCGGCAGGGCATGGCAGGAGTATTTTGTTGCTTATCTCTCATGACAGCCTCAGGAAGAGACAGTGCTGCTACCCAGATGGGAAATTAGGCTCAGGGAAGGTGGGGGAATGACCCAAGGTACACCCACCTCAGGGCTCGCCGAAGTCAAGATACATCCCAGGGCAGAGGCCTGAAGAATTGGCTCCACCACTGACTTACTGTGAGTTCTGCCTGGGCCTCAGTTTGATAATTCCCTCAGAATCACAAATCTCTCATATTCTTCTGGAAAAGTCCTGACTTCAAATATTCTGCTCCTGACAGGTGTGATGGCTCCTGCCTGTAATCCTAGCTCCTCAGGAGGCTGAGGCACAAGGATCACTTGAGCTCAGGAGTTCAAGACCAGCCTGGACAACATAGGAAGACTCATCTCAAAAAAAAAAAAAAAAAAAAAATTATTCTCCCACCAATCATCAAAAAGTCCAGGAAATGCCAACAGTAGTCCCAGCTACTCATGAGGCTGAGGCGGAAGGATTGCTTGAGCCCAGGAGGTGAAGGTTGCAGTGAGCCTTGATTGCGCCACTGTACTCCAGCCTGGGTGACAGAGTCAGACCCTGTCTTTAAATAAATAAATAAATAAATAAATAAATAAATAAATAAATAAAATATTTCACCCAACTACAGTAGTAAGTTGGAACAAGAAAGCCAGCATGAAATTAGCCGGGTGTGGTGCTACACACCTGTAATCCCAGCTACTTGGGAGGCTGAGGCGAAAATCTCTTAAACCCGGGAGATAGAGGTTGCAGTGAGCTGAGATCGCACCACTGCACTCCAGCCTGGGTGACACAGTGAGACCCTGTCTAAAAAAAAAAGAAAAAGCCAGCATGGAAAGCCAGGTGGGAAGTTTTCTTATCTAACTGCCTCCATATCCCTCTTACTAAATTACTCTGGGCTTAACCAAGGAAGACGGTTAGAGCCTGACCCTTGAGGGGGCCAAATAAACAAAGACAACAAAAGCAGCCGTTAAATGGCTCTGCAGGAGGCAGAGGGAGAGAAGTGTTTTTGCTCCAGAGAGGAAAGGGAAGAGGGAAGGAGGGCTGGGAAATGCACAGAAGAGGAGACCAGAGTCAGGAGCTGGATAGTGACAGGAGGCTGCGTACTGGTGGGCCAAGTCAAACCCTGCAAAACCAGGGCCTAGAAGATGCCCAAGGATGGAGAACATGGAAACTGATCTCTGTCTTTTTGTCAAGTGTGCCTTTCCTCTCATCCTCCAGCACTAAAGGGCTCAATTCACTTGTGTCACCAAGGTTTGGTGACTGCAGAGTCTAAGGCGAGCCTGGCAGAGATGAAGGCGAAAGACTGAACTGTGGAAACTATCAACTTAGCCCATTTTGTGCTTCTATGACAGAATACCTGAGACTGGTAACTGATAATGAAGAGAAGTTTATTTGGCTCACAGTTCTGGAGGGTGAGAAGTCCAAGATCAAGGAACTACATCTGGTGAGGGCCTTCTTGCTGCCTCATCACATGGTGGAAGGCCTCTCACATGGTGAGAGAGTACACAGGAGAGAAGGCAAGAGAGTGCTGAACTCACATTTTACCAGGAATCCACTCCTGTGGTAACAGCATTAATCCATTCATGAGGGCAGAGCCTCTTAGAGGTCCCATCTCTCAACACTATTGCATTGGGGATTAAGTTTACAACACATGAACTTCGCGCATGGGGCACATTCAAGCCACAGCAACTACACAGCACCAGGGTATGCTGCACGCAAGCAGGCCCCAGAGGCCAAGATGATGGAGAGTGGGAACTTCTAGAATCTACAGGCATCTGGGGAAGGCCTGAGGACTTCCTCAGAGTACGGAATAAAATTTCAGCTGGTCTTATCAAGATCCAGGGCAGGAAGACCAAGTTGACAAAGATCACTTAGATGAATCCAAAATGAATGAGGATACAGGAGGTGGAGAAATACCAGAGGTCACACCTTCAGGGACAGGGCAGTTGGGACAGGCATAAGAGCATGGGCTCGGGAGTCAAGATCGTCTGGGTCTAAGATAGTATTTCCTACTAAAGCAGGATATTTTATAATTTTAAAAAGGTCATTCCATCAAAAAGAGGTAACGTTTTAAACATATATGGAAACAACAGAGCACCAAAATACAGGAAGCAAAGGCTGACAAATGAAGGGAGGAAACAACAGTCAGTTGGACTTCAACTCCCACTTTCAATAATGGATAGCACAAGTAGGCAGAAGATCAATAGGAAACCGAAGACTTGAACACATGACAACACTACCAACCACCCAGACCTAACACCGATCTACAGAACACTGCACCCTACACCACCTAGACCTAACACCCATCTACAGAACACCGCACCCTACAACCACAGAATACAACACTACCCACCACCTAGACCTAACGCCCATCTACAGAACACCGCACCCTACAACCACAGAATACAACACTACCCACCACCTAGACCTAACGCCCATCTACAGAACACCGCACCCTACAACCACAGAATACAACACTACCCACCACCTAGACCTAACGCCCATCTACAGAACACCGCACCCTACAACCACAGAATACAACACTACCCACCACCTAGACCTAACGCCCATCTACAGAACACCGCACCCTACAACCACAGAATACAGGTTCTTTTTTCTTTCTCCATTTTTTTGAGATGGGATCTTGCTCTGTCAACTAGGCTGGAGTGGAGAAGTGTGATCACAGTTCCCTGCAGCCTCAACTTCCCAGGTTCAGGTTATCTCCCACCTCAGCCTCCCAAGTAGCTTGGCGTATAGGCATGTCCCATCCCAGCTAATTTTTTTATTTTTTGTAGAGATGGCATCTCACTATGTTGCCCAGGTTGGTCTCAAACTTCTGGGCTAAAGGGATCCTCCCACCTGAGGCTCCCAAAGTGCCGGGATTACAGGCATAAGCCACCATGCCAGGGTCAGATTATTCTTTTTTTTTTTTTTTTTTTTTTTTGAGACGGAGTCTTGCTCTGTAGCCCGGGCTGGAGTGCAGTGGCCGGATCTCAGCTCACTGCAAGCTCCGCCTCCCGGGTTTAGGCCATTCTCCTGCCTCAGCCTCCGGAGTAGCTGGGACTACAGGCGCCCGCCACCTCGCCCGGCTAGTTTTTTGTATTTTTAGTAGAGACGGGGTTTCACGGTGTTAGCCAGGATGGTCTCGATCTCCTGACCTCGTGATCCGCCCGTCTCGGCCTCCCAAAGTGCTGGGATTACAGGCTTGAGCCACCGCGCCCGGCCGGGTCAGATTATTCTTAAGTGAACATGGAACATTCTCCAGGAAAGACCATATGCTAGGTCATAAAACAAACCTCAATTAATTTAAAAGGATTCAAATAATACAAAGTGTGTTCTGTGAGGACACTATAATGAAATTAGAAATTTGGGAAACATGGGAAACTCACAAATACGTGAAATATGTGGAAATTAAACAACATACTCTAAATAATGAATGATTCAAAGAAGAAATCCAAAAGGGAATTATAAAATATTATGACATGAATAAAAAGGCTTAAAATTTATGAAATGCAGCTAAAGCAGTGCTTGAAGGAAAATTCACAGCTATCAATGCCTTTTTATTCCTTTGAGACAGTGTCTTGCTTTACTGCCCACACTGGAGTACAGTCATGCAATCGGGGCTTACTGCAGCCTCACACCCCTGGGCTCAAACAATCCTCCCACCTCAGCCTCTGGAACGGCTGAAACTACGGGCGCAACCCACCGCACCTGGCTTAATTTTTCTATTTTTTGTAGGGATGGGGTCTTGTTACATTGCCCAGGCTGGTCTCAAACCCCTGAGCTCAACTGATCCTCATCTCAGCCTCCCAAAGTGCTGGTATTACAGGATGAGCCACCATGCCTGGCCATACGTGCCTTTTTTTTTTTTTTTTTTTTTTAATTTATTTTTGAGACGGAGTCTTGCTCTGTCACCCAGGCTGGAGTGCAATGGCACGACCTTGGCTCACTGCAACCTCTGCCTCTCAGGTTTAAGCCATTCTCCTGCCTCAGCCTCCCGAGTAGCTGGGATTACAGGTGCCCGCCACCACGCCTGGGTAATTTCCTATTTTTAGAAGCGGGGTTTTACCATGTTGGCCAGGCTGGTCTTCAACTCCTGACCTCAGGTGATCTGCCCACCTCGGCCTCCCAAAATGCTGGGATTACAGGCGTGAGCCACCGCGCTCAGCCCATACGTGCCTATTTTTTTTAAAAAAATGAAGATTGTAGGCCAGGCGCAGTGGCTCACGCCTGTAATCCCAGCACTCTGGGAGGCCAAGGCGGGCAGATCACAAGGTCAGGTGACTGAGACCATCCTGGCTAACACGGTGAAACCTCGTCTCTACTAAATATACAAAAAATTAGCCGGGCGGCCGGGCGCGGTGGCTCACGCCTGTAATCCCAGCACTTTGGGAGGCCGAGATGGGCGGATCACAAGGTCAGGAGATCAAGACCATCCTGGCTAACACGGTGAAACCCCGTCTCTACTAAAAATACAAAAAAAAAATTAGCCGGGCATGGCGGCAGGTGCCTGTAGTCCCAGTTACTCAGGAGGCTGAGGCAGGAGAATGGCGTGAACCCGGGAGGCGGAGCTTGCAGTGAGCCGAGATCACGCCACTGCACTCCAGCCTGGGCGACAGAGCAAGACTCTGTCTCAAATAAATAAATAAATAAATAAATAAATAAATATTGTAAATCAATAATCTAACCTTCCACTTTAAGATACCAGAAAAATTAGAAAAGAAGAGCAGGCCGGGCGCGGTGGCTCAAGCCTGTAATCCCAGCACTTTGGGAGGCCGAGACGGGCGGATCACTAGGTCAGGAGATCGAGACCATCCTGGCTAACACGGTGAAACCCTGTCTCTACTAAAAAATACAAAAAACTAGCCGGGCGAGGTGGCGGGCGCCTGTAGTCCCAGCTACTCAGGAGGCTGAGACAGGAGAATGGCCCGAACCCGGGAGGCGGAGCTTGCAGTGAGCTGAGATCCGGCCACTGCACTCCAGCCTGGGCGACAGAGCAAGACTCCGTCTCAAAAAAAAAAAAAAAAAAGAAGAGCAAACTAAATTTAAAGTAAGCAAAACACAAGAGGAAAAGCAACAAATGCTGGGGCAGAAATGAATGAAACAGACAACAGAAAACAATAGAGAAAATAAAACCAAAAGTTGGTTCTCTGAAAAAAGTCAAAACAACTGACGAACCTTCAGCTAGACTGACCAAGAAAAAAAGAATAAAGACTTGAAATTACTACAGTCAGAAATGGAGAAGATAATATTACCATTAACCTTTCAGGAATAAAATCCTACCTCCTCCAATGACCAGTTTTAGAACCTCAGGTGTTACTTAGCCCCTCTGTGCCTCCCTTTTCTCTAAATCTTTTTTTTTTTTCCTTTTTTTTTTTTTAGACAGAGTCTCACTCTGTCGCCCAGGCTGGAGTGTAGTGGTGCAATCTCGGCTCACTGCCACCACAACCTCCACTTCCCAGGTTGACACCATTCTCCTGCCTCAGCCTCCCAAAGTGGCTGGGACTACAGGCACCTGCCATTATGCCTGGCTAATTTTTTGTATTTTTAGTAGAGACAGGGTTTCACCGTGTTAGCCAGGATCATCTTGATCTCCTGACCTTGTGATCCACCCGCCTCGGCCTCCCACAGTGCTGGGATTACAGGTGTGAGCCACCACGCCTGGCCCTTTTCTCTATTCTTTAATCCCAACACTTTGGGAGGCTGAGGCAGGTGGATCACTTGAGCACAGGAGTTCAAGAGCAGCCTGTGCAACAAGGCAAAACCATGTCTCTACTAAAAATTCAAAAATTAGCTAGGTGTGGTGGCGGGCGCCTATAATCTCACCTACTTGGGAGGCTGAGCCATGAGAATCGCAGGAACCTGGGAGGCGGATGTTGCAGTGAGCAGAGATCACGTCACAGTGAGACTCTGTGTCAAAGAAAAAGAAAAAAGAAAAAAAAGCAGTGTACTCCTAGATCCTACGAAGGCTGCAACCCAGACCCTGCCAAGAGATCAGAAATTTATTTTCCAAAGAATACAGAAGGTCCTGGACTGATGGACACCAGGCACAGGAGAGGGAGAAGACAGCAACAACAAAAGGTTTATACAGAAAGTAATATACTCAGTGTTGAGGATATCCAGACCCTTAGTCTTCTTCTTCCACTCAGCTTGGGAACACCGTCAGCGAGGCACAGAGCTCACTCAGGCCTTCATGCCCCACTCAGCTCCCAGGGACCCAGACCTTCCAGTACAATGGAAAAATGAGACTATCAGGGCACAGCTCTCATCAAAGAAATTCCAGGCCAGGCACACTGGCTCACACCTGTAATCCCAACATTTTGGGAGGCCAAGGCAGGTCAGGAGTTTGAAATCAGGCTGGGCAACATGGTGGAACCCCATCTCTACTAAAAATACAAAAATTGGTCAGGTGCAGTGGCTCACACCTGTAATCCCAACACTTTGGAAGGCTGAGGTAGGTGGATCACCTGAGGTCAGGAGTTCAAGACCAGCCTTGACAACATGGTAAAACATTGTCTCTACTAAAAACTCTAAAAATTAGCAGGCGTAGGCAGGCATCTATTGTCGCAGCTACTCAGGAGGCTGAGGCAGGAGAATCACTTGGACCTGGGAAGCAGAAGTTGCAGTGAGTCGAGATTGCGCCACCGCACTCCAGCCTGGGCAAGAGCAAAACTCTGTCTCAAAGAAACACACACACAAACAAAAAACAGCCTGGACAACATCATGAAATGCCAGCTCTACAAAAAATTTTAAAAATTAGCCAGGTATAATGACGCACACCTATAGTCCCAGCTCCTCAGGAAGCTGAGGCAGAAGGATCCCTTGAGCCTGGGAGCTCAAGTTTACAATAAGCTATGACTGTGCCACTGAACTCTAGCCTGGGTGACAGAGCAAGAAGACTCTATTTCCAAAAAAAAAAAAAAAAGACCAGGCACAGGCACAGTGGCTTACACCTATAATCCCAGATCACTTGAGGCCAGGAGTTTGAGACCAGTCTGGGCAACACAGCAAGACCCCATTTTTATTAAAAATAAATAAAAAGAAAAAAATTTGGCCAGGCGCGGTGGCTCATGCCTGTAACCCTAGCACTTTGGGAGGCTGAGGCAGGCAGATCACCTGAGGTGGAGAGTTCAAGACCAGCCTGACCAACATGGAGAAACCCCATCTCTACTAAAAATACAAAATTAGCCGGGCACATGCCTGTAATCCCAGCCACTCAGGAGGCTGAGGCAGGAGAATCGCTTGAACCCGGGAGGCGGAGGTTGCGGTGAGCTGAGATCCTGCCATTGCACTCCAGCCTGGGCAACATGAGCAAAAACTCCAGTCTCCAAAAAAAAAAAAAAAAAAAAAAAAAGAAAAGAAAAAAAATCATAGAGATAAAAAGGAGAAGAGGGGTTACCAGCAGCTTCAAGGAGGAGAGAATAGGGAGTCACTGCTTAATGGGTTCAGGGTTTCCATTTGAGAAGATGAAAAAGTACTGGAGATGGATGGCAGGTGGTTGTATAACATATGAATGTACTTAATGTCACCTGAAAATGGTTAAAATGACAAATTTAATGTTATGTCCATTTTACCATAACAAAAGAAAAATCTGAAAAACATTATTTCCAACCTAAACTTCTACCATACATTGCTGATGGGAATGCAAATGCTGAGAGTTTCTCCTACAGATAGCCTCATACTCATGTGAAATGATATATGTGCAAAGTTACTGCAGCACTGACAGTGATAACAATTCCGGCATCAAAATCCAAATGACAATTAACAAGAGAATCATCAGACGGAAGCGAGATAGCCACGGCATAAGGACAACTGCTAAAAAAAATGAGGAAGCGGCCGGGCGCGGTGGCTCAAGCCTGTAATCCCAGCACTTTGGGAGGCCGAGACGGGCGGATCACGAGGTCAGGAGATCGAGACCATCCTGGCTGACACAGTGAAACCCCGTCTCTACTGAAAAATACAAAAAAACTAGCCGGGCGAGGTGGCGGGCGCCTGTAGTCCCAGCTACTCGGGAGGCTGAGGCAGGAGAATGGCGTGAACCCGGGAGGCGGAGCTTGCAGTGAGCCAAGATCACACCACTGCACTCCAGCCTGGGCGGCAGAGCGAGACTCTGTCTCAAAAAAAAAAAAAAAAAAAAAAATGAGGAAGCTCTTCATGTAGCGAGAGAAAGGTCTCCAAGACATGCTGCTAAGTGAAAAAGTCAAGGTAAAGAACACAGTACATGAACTGCCCTTCACTTAATGATCCCTTTCCAAGTTTTATTTTAGGCTCGGCGCACCTATAATCCCAACACTTTGGGAGGCCGAGGTAGGCGGATCACTTGAGATCAGGAGTTCGAGACCAGCCTGGCCAACAGGGTGAAACCACATCTCTACTAAAAATACAAAAATTAGCTGGAGGTGGTAGCCTGCGCCTGTAATCCCAGCTACTCTGGAGGCTGAGGCAGGAGAATCGCTTAAACCGGGAGGCAGAGGCTGTGAGTCGAGATCATGCCACTACACTCCAGCCTGGGCAACAGAGCAAGACTTCGTCTCAAAAAAAAAAAAGTAAGTTTTATTTTAGTGTCAAAATCACAGTATGCAGATACGACTGTATGAAAGAAGAAAAAAAAAATCAGAATAAAAGACAAGAAATTCCAATTTCCAAAGGGCCAGAAGAGACAAGTTATAACTAGATATTCTAAAAGGTTATGGCTTATCTTTGACAACATACTCATCCTAATGGTTGAAGACAGATCCAGGTTTCATGGGACCCGAACCTTCTATAATTTTTGGAGCCCCCTTTTAGAAAAAGAATGTAAAATTAAATGTACAAAATCTGGCACAAATGTGAATGTTTATTCAAAATGAGAAAAGGAAAAGAAATTATAACAGATTATAAATTTTTTTTTTTTTTTTTGAGGCGGAGTCTCGTTCTCTCACCCAGGCTGGAGTGCAATGGCCGATCTCAGCTCACTGCAAGCTCTGCCTGCTGGGTTTACGCCATTCTCCTGCCTCAGCCTCCCGAGTAGCTGGGACTACAGGCGCCTGCCACCTCGCCCGGCTAGGTTTTTTTTGTATTTTTTAGTAGAGACGGGGTTTCACCGTGTTAACCAGGATGGTCTCGATCTCCTGACCTCGTGATCCACCCGTCTCGGCCTCCCAAAGTGCTGGGATTACAGGCTTGAGCCACCGCGCCCGGCCTATAAATTTTTTAAAGTTGACAAATATCACATCACAAAATCCAGATAGATAACATAGTATTTTAATTATTTGAATGCCTGGAACATTTCTCTTTTTCCTTTTTTATTTTTATTTTTTTTGAGACAGAGTCTTGCTCTGTCGCCCAGGCTGGCGTGCCAGTGGCGTGATCTCAGCTCACTGCAGCCTCCGCCTCCCAGGTTCAAGCAATTCTCATGCCTCAGCCTCCCAAGTAGCTGGGACTACAGGCGTGTGCCACCACGCTCAGCTAATTTTTGTATTTTTAGTAGAGATGGAGTTTTCCCATGTTGTGATCTGCCCGCCTCAGTCTCCCAAAGTGAGGTGTGAGCCACGATGCCTGGGCTTCCTACTTTTTGGGGAACATTTTTTATCGTCCTTCATATGACAGTGGTTTTACACTACCATTTTATATCGAGAAAATAAAGAAAACTCAGTGTTTCTTCTCAAGTACCTTCCTGGTAGAATAAAACTCCCTCCCCTTCTTTTTTGGAGACAGGGTTTTGCTCTGTTGCCCAGGCTTGAGTGTAGTGGCATAATCATGGTTCACTGCAGCCTTGATCTCTTGGGCTCAAACAATTCTCCCGCCATCACAAGGTCAGGAGATCGAGACCATCCTGGCCAACATGGTGAAACCCCGTCTCTACTAAAAGACAAAAAATTAGCCAGGTGTGGTGGAGCGCACCTGTAATCCAAGCTACTCAGGAAGCTGAGGCAGGGGAATCTCTTGAATCTGGGAGACGGAGGTTGCAGTGAGCTGAAATCATGCCACTGCACTCTAGCTTCGTGACACAGCAAGACTCCATCTCAAAAAAACAAAAACAAAAACAAATACCAATTCTCCTGCCTCAGCCTCCTGGGTAGCTGGGACCACAGGTGGGCACCATCATGCCTGGCTAATTTTTTTTTTTTTTTTTGAGATGGCATCTAGCTTTGTAGCCCAGGCTGGAATGCAGTGGCGCAATCTCAGTTCACTGCAAACTCCGCCTCCCGGATTCAAGTGATTCTCCTGCCTCAGCCTCCCAAGTAGCTGGGATTACAGGCGCCTGCCACCACGCCTGGCTAATTGCTGTATTTTTAGGGGGTTTCACTGTGTTGGCCAGGCTGGTCTCGAACTCCTGACCTCATGATCCGCCCGCCTCGGCCTCCCAAAGTGCTGGGATTACAAGAGTGAGCCACCATGCCTGACCTTTTTTTTTTTTTTTTGAGACAGAGTTTTCGCTCTTGTCGCCCAGGCTAGAGCGCAATGGCGTGATCTCAGCTCACGGCAGCCTCCACCTCCCAGGTTCAAAGTGACTCTCCTGCCTCAGCCTCCCGAGTAGCTGGGAGTACAGGCACCCGCCACCACGCCCAGCTAATTTTTGTACTTTTAGTAGAGATGGAGTTTCACCATGTTGGCCAGGATGGTCTTGATCTCCTGACCTCGTGATCCGCCTGCCTTGGCCTCCCAAAGTGCTGGGATTACAGGCGTAAGCCACCACGACTGGCCTATGCCTGGCTAATTTTTAAATTATTTTGTAGAGACGGGGTTTCACCATGTTGCCCAGGCTGATCAAAATCCAAACTCCTGGGCGCAAGTGATCTTCCTGCCTCAGACTTTTTTTGGATCTGGCCAAGGGTTGAGTTTGGAATACGTTTACTTTAGGTTTATCTATTTATGTGGTTTGCAGTCACTTCCATGGGCAGTTCAAATATAGATAACTGTCCTGATATAGGAAAGGCTGCCATGGCACAAAGTTGCAGGAGCAGAGGTGGGATCATGATATATAGGTGTCCTATAAGTCTGTATCAGAAGTACATGAGTAAAGTAAGACAAACGAGGTTTAAAATGATCATAGTTAGAAGCTAGTCTATGGAAAATTCTTTCAATCATTAAAACTATAAAAATGGAAATGGAGGCCAGGCACTGTGGCTCATGCCTGTAATCCCAGCACTTTGGGAGGCTGAGGCGGACAGATCACCTGAGGTCAGGAGTTCAAGACCAGCCTGGCCAACACGGTGAAACCCTATCTTTACTAAAATTACAAAACTTAGCAGGGTGCGGTGGCACACGCCTGTAGTACCAGCTACTCGGGAGACTGAGGCAGGAGAACTGCTTGAACCTGGGAGGCAGAGACTGCAGTAAGCCAAGATTGTACCACTGCGCTCCAGCCTGGGTAACAGAGCGAGACTCCATCTCAAAAAACAACAACAACAACAAAAAATAAAAACGTTGCCTTAACTGATTATGATTACAATTAAAATTTCTGAATTTTGTAAATTTTATAAAAACATGACTCCTCCCAGGGGTTTGGAAGAGAATATGGGCAACTAGGATCCTTAAAGGGCACACTTCATTTGCTTCATGGGAGATATCCGTTTCCACTACAGAAATGTCGGCCTTCCCAAGCCAAAATCTGTCTTTTCATCCTCTAAAGTAGCAGTATCAAGGTAGCTCTCCTTGGGTTATACCATGAAAAATAATGTAAGAACTCAACACCTTGGAAAAGCCATGAAGAAGGGAAAGATAAGGCTGGGTGCAGTGGTCATGCCTGTAATCTCAGCACTTTGGGAGGCCGAGGTGGGTGGATCACTTGAAGTCAGGAGTTCAAGACCACCCTGGCCAACATGGTGAAACCCCGCATCTCTACTAAAAATACAAGAATGAGCTGGACGTGGTGGCAGGCACCTGTAATCCCAACTACTTGGGCGGCTGAGGCAGGAGAATTGCTTGAACACAGGAGGCGGAGGCTGCAGTGAGCTGAGATTGTGCCACTGCACTCTAGCCTGGGTGACAGAGTGAGACTCCATCTCAAAAAGAAAAAGGAAAGATAAGAAATGGTGGCTGGGCGCAGTGGCTCACGCCTGTAATCCCAGCACTTTGGGAAGCCGAGGTGGGGGGATCACGAGGTCAGGAGTTCAATACCAACCTGGCCAAGATGGTGAAACCCCGTCTCTACTAAGATACAAAAAAAAAAAAGGAAAGAAGGAAATGGTGTGCAGTTCAGAAAATCAGACAAAAATAAAAAATAAAAAACCTGTAAGGATTCTTACTGCACATTGCAACCCAAAATACATTCCAGATGCAGCAAAGGGTTAAATGTTAAACAAGCCATTGAGAAACAAAATCAAAAAGAAAACATCAGATATTCTCTCTGAGACTCAATGCAATGGGTATCGTCACAAAGACTGACATTTGACCAAGTGAAAATTTTAAACCCCAAAATTAAAACACTTTAGAAAAATTTAAGGCAAACAATAATCTTAGACAAAAGGAAAACTACTTGGAGCAAACATGACAAACCAGGGTTGAGAATCCTTACCATAGCTCAGCACTGTGGCTCAGGCCTGTAATCCCAGCACTTTGGGAGGCTGAGGCAGGAGGCTCACTTGAGCCCAGGAGGTCAAGGCTGCAGTGACTGCATTCCATCCTGGGTGACAGAGCTCTTGCCCTGTCTCAAAAATGAAAAAAGAAACAAACAAACAAAGAGAACCCTTACTAGTGTAATAGAGCTTGTAAATCAGAAAGAAATCACTATGACTGAAAAGATATGGAGATGATTCACAGTGACCAGTGTCCAATCATTCTGAAATTGTAAGGTGTTCAATCTCACTAATAAAAAATGCAGATTAAAAACCTAGACTACAGGAGAATGGTGTGAACCCAGGAGGCGGAGCTTGCAGTGAGCCGAGATAGCACCACTGCACTCCAGCCTGGGCGGAAGGGCTAGACTCCGTCTCAAAAAAAAAAAAAAGAAAAAGAAAAAAAAAAACCTAGGCTAGTCTTCACCCATCAAATGAGGAAAGATTGGCCGGGCGCGGTGGCTCAAGCCTGTAATCCCAGCACTTTGGGAGGCCGAGACGGGCGGATCACAAGGTCAGGAGATCGAGACCATCCTGGCTAACATGGTGAAACCCCGTCTCTACTAAAAATACAAAAAAAAACTAGCCGTGCGAGGTGGCGGGCGCCTGTAGTCCCAGCTACTCCGGAGGCTGAGGCAGGAGAATGGCGTGAACCCGGGAGGCGGAGTTTGCAGTGAGCTGAGACCCGGCCACTGCACTCCAGCCTGGGCGACAGAGCGAGACTCCGTCTCAACAGAAAAAAAAAAAAAAAAAAATGAGGAAAGATTAATTAACACAAAATTGCTAACACTTGCTGTGGCTGCGGACTGGGTAAAACAAGCTCACCAACACCACAATCGCCGGCACGTGAGCACTTTGGTAATCTGCTTTCACAATATCTACCCATGCTGTCAGTCCCAGTAATTCCACTTCAGAGAATCTATTTCAGGAAATTCTCACAACTGCAGAGATGTTTATGTAGAAAGTATTAAATACAGACCTATTGAAAATTGAGGCAAAATAAAAGAGAGAGCAACAGGGAAGGCAGTATCTCTCAGGACCTGTGTGGACATCTACATGCACTTATCTGATGGTGGAAAAGAAAGAATATACACCTAATTGTCATCACTGCTAATGCTGAAGGGAGGGCTCAGGGGAGGGGTCTTCGCTTTTTCTTTGTGTGCCTCTCAAAGGTTTAACTTCCCATCCTGAACATGGTATATTTGCTCTTGTAATTTAAACGATATTCCGAGAGGTAAGAAAATTCCCACATATAAAAAGGATGAAACCATGCAAATGAAATCTGATCCCCTTCCATTCTATAGCCCTGACCCTAGTAAAAAGAATGAAGAAAATATGCTCATTAAGCTCCCTGGCCACACAATGGCCAACTCAGACCTGCTGATTTCTACTGCTCTGATTGGGGATGCCATACCCAGCTGTTTCCGGGTCCGAGCGCAGACTCCCAGTCTTCCAATGAAGCCTAGGTGTCAATGAGTGGTAATATTTCATAAGGAGCCTTTTCTGAACTGTAGGTCTCAAGAGTGGGACCTACAGTGGAACCTATATTCAGTACACTATGCTGTAAACAGATGTGCTGTTATCCAGGCTTTCTTGTTCCATTTCTGGAGCACAGGCAGAGTAATTTAGGATCTTTTTTTTTTTTTTTTTTTCTGAGATGCAGTTTCACTCTTATTGCCCAGGCTAGAGTGCAATGGCAAGATCTCGGCTCACTGCAACCTCCGCCTCCAAGGTTCAAGCGATTCTCCTGCCTCAGACTCCTGAGTAGCTGGGATTACAGGCACGCGCCACCACGCCCAGCTAATTTTGTATTTTTAGTAGAGATGCGGTTTCTCCATGTTGGTCAGGCTGGTCTCGAACTCCCTACGTCAGGTGATCCGCCCACCTTGGCCTCCCAAAGTGCTAAGATTACAGGCATAAGCCACCACGCCTGGCCAATTTTTGAGACAGGGTCTCACTCTTTCACGCAGGCTGGAGCACAGTGGCACAATTATACCTCACTGCAGCCTCAACCTCCTGGGCTCAAGCCTTCCTCCACCTCAGCCTCCCAAGTAGCTGGAACTACAGGTATTTGCCACCATGCCCAGCTGATTATTTTTTGTTGAGACAGGGTCTTGCCATGTTGCTCAGGCTGGCCTCAAACTCCTGGGTTCAAGAGACCTTCCCGCCTCGGCCTCCTGAAGTGTTGGGATTACAGGCATGAGCCATCAGACCTAGCCAGATAGTTTTGGTTTGTTTTGAGACGGAGTCTTGCTGTCGCCCAGGCTGGAGTGTAGTGGTGTGATCTCAGTCCACTGGACCCTCTGCCTCCCAGGTTCAAGCAATTCTCCCGCCTCAGCCTCCCCAGTAGCTGGGATTAGAGGTGTGAGCCACTGCACCTGGCCAATAGTTCTTGAGTGAAATTAAAAGTGCTACTCCAGAGGCAGGGCATGGTGGCTCACACCTTTAATCCCAACACTTTGGGAGGCCAAGGCAGGAGGATCACTTGAGCCCAGGAGTTGGAGGCCAGCCTGTACAACACAGCGAGACCTCACCTCTACTAAAAACTAAAAAAAAACAAAAAAGGCCTATCTTGGCTTTCAACATGCCTTTCTCACCGAGCTTAATTATTTCTAGCTCTCGATGTGAAGTGAGAGATTTGCAACACATTCTTACACTTGAACACTTAGAGGCCACTGTAGGATTACTAATTGCAAACAGCTGGTTGGTGGAGCGGTCAGAACGCATACAATATTGATGGATTAAGTTTGCTATCTTACACAGGCATCACTCATGACCCCCCAAAACAATTACAATAGTAACATCAAAGATTACTGATAGCAGATCACCATACTAGAAATAATAACAACAAAACTTTGAAATATTGCAAGAATTACCAAAATGTGGCACAGAGACACAGACTGAGCATCCTTTTGGAAAAATAATGCCGGTAGACTTTGCTCGACGCAGGGTTGCCAAAATCCTTCACTTTGTAAAAAATGCAGTACCTGCAAAGCGCAAAAAAGCAAGGCACAATAAAACAAAGGGTGTGCCTGTTTTCTTTGACTCTCACCAAAGCCTTGTATTTCCACAACATGAGAAAAGGGAGGCTCAGAAGGTGTGGATGATTATCCTAAATCACCTGGCTAGCAACCAAGTCCCAGGGCCACAGCCTTCCCACCATAAGGCACTGTCGCCCAAAGCCTTCAGGACTAAGGTTGGCTGTAGGTTTTCCAGCTGTAGGCACACAGCCAGACACAGGCGGGCACTCAGGAATTAGTTACGTGAGTAAATACCCAACAACTAGGAGAGAGCTAGGCAAATTATGGTTGACCAACAAGACACTACAAGACTTTTCAGGAGGAAGATGTGGAATTCCACTTACCAACATTAGATGAAAATGCAGAACCTAACATAACAGCCACAAATCTCCCTAGATCTCAGAGGCGGGTCTCCATCCGCCCAGCCTCAATTACCCAGAGCTGAGTCACCAACTATCCTCCCTCAGTCTCTCCCCAGCTCTCCACAGGAACCAGCTGGGGCTCTCTACTGCCCACACTGCCAAATCCAAATTCTTTATGCTGGCCTTCACGGCCCTTCCATCTCACCCAATCCAGTTGTTTCCTGAACACTTCCACTTTCCCTGGCCTTTGCTGGACTCTTCCCTCTACGCCACAGAACCCCATCTTCTCCTTTATCCTGAGACACGACTTGGCTCATGTGGATTCTCAGTAAATGCTGGTGCCTTTCCCCACTTCCATCAAAAATGGAGCAGTGGCCACGTGCAGTGGCTCACACCTGTAATCTCAGTACTTTGGGAGGCCGAGGCAGGCGGATCACCTGAGGTCAGGAGTTGAAAACCAGCCTGGCCAACATGGCGAAATTCCGTCTCTACTGAAAATACAAAATCAGCCGGGTGTGGTGGTTGCATGCCTGTAATCCCAGCTACTCAGGAGGCTGAGGCAGGAGAATCGCTTGAACCTGGGAAGCAGAGGTTGTAGTGAGCTGAGATCTTGCCACTGCACTCCAGCCTGGGCAACAAGAGCGAAACTCCGTCTCAAAAACAAAAAGGAAATGGCTCGCCTTTTTTTTTTTTTTTTTTTTTTTTTTTACAGTGGATTTATTCATTTGAACCTACGTGATTACCAAGTTCACTAGAAACTGGCAGGATGAACCTGGAGCCTCATATCCCAGAGCCTCCGGTTTGGGTTTTTCTGGCACGGAGGCAGGGAACTGACTTAGATGACCTGGGCAGCCAGGCTGGTCTCGGCTTGGATGCCTTTCCACCTCTCCTTCCTCTCCTAGTCTATCCCCAGCTCCCTCCCAGGGTCAGGACCCCAAACTCGTATTAGGCAAGTCTCTTCTTCCCTTAGTGACCCAGTTTCTTCAAACATGGGGAAAAAAGGTGGGGGGAGCTTCTTACCACAATATTTTTTAATTTAGAAAGAGGGGGAGAAGGCTGGGCTCACACCTGTAATCCCAACACTTTGGGAGGTTGAGGCGGTGGATCACTTCAGGTCAGTTCAAGATCAGCCTGGTCAACATGGCAAAACTCCGTCTCTACTAAAAACACAAAAATTAGCTAGGCATGGTGGTGGGCACCTTTAGGCTGAGGCAGGAGAATCGCTTGAACCCGGGAGGCAGAGGTTGCAGTGAGCTGAGATCGCCCCACTGCACTCCAGCCTGGGAGACAGAGTAAGACTCTGTTTCAAAAAAAAAAAAAAAAGAAAAGAAAAAAAGTGGGGGAGAGAAAAATGACAATAAAATAACTTATCACTTTGAAAAAGTTTTCCCACTAAAGTTCTCACCAAGTATGTCCAAAGTCCCTCCATGTTGGGACACTGTAAGCTGTCAATAAACACACCTTGGCCATGCCCCTACATTAGCGTGCACCAACTTACCCCATTTTCAGAGCCTGCAGTAGAGAGGTCTCAGAGTTGCTATAATGGGCCAGCTCCTGGTGAGGGGTATTTAGCTGTTTGCAATCTTCCCGAATGAACAGTTCTGCAAAGAATAATCTTCTATAAGCATTTATCATTGTTGTACAGCTACTTCTAAACACAGATTCCTAGAAGTGGAATTACTGGCTTAGAGAATCCACACATTTTAAATTCTGATACTTACTAGTTGAGAAACTTTACACAGTAATTCTCAAACTCTCATTGCACTAAGGCTTTACCTGTGAAGCTTGCTTACGTGCAAAATCTGATGGGCTACCAGCCCCCCTTCACCCCTACCCCGTCCTCCAGGAGGAAGGTCTTTGTTATGCAGCTCTCAGGTGGAGGTGGAGGCAGTCACTCCCTTCCATTTCCCCAACCTCATCTAGCACCAGACTTGGGAAGAACTGGTCTAAGGGGCTGCTGCAGGCACAATTTATAGTGCGGTCTCTGCCTCTAGCCCAGGCCCCCAGTGGTTTCCCCAGAAAGGGCAGTGTGGCTCTTAGGCATACAGGAGAAAAATGCCTAGTGCAGAGTTCAAGCTCAGCAGCCACTACCGGAGCCCCCTCTCCAGGCTCACCTGATCCCACCCGTTTCCCCCTGGGGCTCCCCTCTTCTGAAGGTCCCTGTCCCATACATTTCCTAGAGGCCAAGGCCCATTGGTTTTACATTTCTTACCTAAGGCAACCCAGACATGGCTTTTTCTTTCAGAGGGCTGTGGGGGAAGCACCATTTATTCGGCCAAGAAAATTGTTTCTGACCCACACTCTGGGCCTCAGTTTCCCTGTCTGTGAAATGGAGAGCAACGGGCAGTGCCACTGACATTTCACCCGCTGCTGTGAGGAGGTTTTTAACATTTGCAGGAAGTTTGGCTTCTATGGGGTGTCCAGGTGAAACCTTAACAATCTTTTAATCGGCGTTCTGATTGGCTTAAGGCTTGCTTGCGAAAAATTAACGAGTATTGTTCCTAGAGTTCTCCCTTGCTAAAGGGCCATTAAGACCAAAAGCTGTTTTCAAGGCGATTTACAAGCTCAGGGGCCCTAGATAGATATCTGGGCCCAGCCGTGCCCGGGTACAGGGCTGGGGGGCGTGGGGGTGCCCTAGGAGATTGGTTAACAGGTATTTCACAGTATGTGGTACCCACAGCAGACAGCGGGTGAAGAGTGTACTGACCCGGGTGGGGGAGGCCAAGGAAAACCTTCTGGAGTAGGGTGTAACCGGCAGAAGAGGAAAAAGAAACCAGACAGGAACTCTGGGAGCTCCTGGACTGATGGTTTAACGCCGAGCACAACGGGTAAGGGATCAGGCTTCACTATCGACCGACCTGGGCTGAATGACACCGGTTGACTGTGTGACAAAAGCCAATCAAGAACCTCTCTGCGGCTCATGAACAAGCCAGAGACTTACAAAGGACAACACATACCCCATCACCCGAGGATGAGACGGGATGACATACACGAAGTGACCCGCACAGCGTCGCTGCAAAACACTGGCAGTTTTCACCTCTGGCCGCCCCCTGTGAGCCCGACCATGTGCTTTTTGGGTTTAGGTCGGAGGCGGCCTCCCAGACTCTATAGGCCCTTGAGATCATAACAGGCGTCCCCATCAGAGCCCAGTCCTTTACCAGCTGAGGGTAAGTGCCCGGACTAACTGGCCTCAGTTTCCCCTCGAAGCAACGGGAGCAATCGCACCGCCGGCAGGACATCTTGTGGGGGGCGCGAAATGACAAAAGTTACGATTTACAGAAGTTCCCCCTGGGTAACGACCCCCACTCCGGCGAGGAGCACAGTAGGCGCTCCGGAAACACCCTCCACGAGGAGGGCCGGGCCACTTCCTGCCCCCGAGCGGGCTCTCCCCGGCTGAGGCTCCCACCGCCGCTCTGGGGAGGCCATGCAGCATTCCTGAGGGCGGGGTGGGCGCAGGAAGAAGGTGCCCGCGGCCCCGCCCCCTCCGGGCGCGCTGGGCGGGGCGAAGCCCCTCGGCGCCTTCGGCCCGCCCCGCGGGGGGTGGGCGCAGCTTGTCGCGCTCCTCACAAAGTTTGTTTTCTCCCTCCGGGCGGGTGGGGGAGGGCGCGGAGGGCGCGGGGGGAGGAGAGGGGATCTGACGTCAGGCCGCGAGGTGCTTTCCAGCCGCGAGCTGTCAGGCCGAGTGTCAGGCCGGGCAGGTACGCTGCGCGCGCCCCCGGGGCCCCCCGCCCCCCGCCGGGACTCCCGGCGCCGTGCCCGAGGCCGCGTGGACCCGAAAGCCTCTCGGAAAAGTTAGTGCAGGGAGCAGGAGAGGGCCAGATGGGGGTGGGGGCGCGCGGACAACTTGGAAAGTTTCTTTTTCTCAGTCGGACGGGGGAGGGGGCGTCGTCCTGGCGCGTGCGGTTGGGGGTGTGCGAGCTCGGGGGTGTTTGTGAGTCCCGAATGCGCTGCGCTCCGGGGGCTGGTCGGGGGCTGTTCCAGCCCCCGGGAGGAAGCCTGCTCGGGGCCCTGGCGGGGGGCCCAGCTTCATAGGATCCCACCCCAGGAGAGGGCCGATCCTGCGCCGGACCTGAGTGAGCGCGCGGGGGGGCGGATTTGTTTGGTTTCAAAAGTGCACGTTGCTAACCGCCGGCAGGGCCCCCCCGCCGCCGAGCCGGGCAGGGGGCGGCCGAGAGTGACAGCTGGGAGTGGGGGCCGCGGTAAGGGCCCGGAGCGGGGGGGCTCTGGGGAGCCCGCGCGAGTTCCCCTTTCCTTTGGAACAAAGGAAAGTCTGTCTCTGAGGCATCTGTCACTCCCAGGCGGGCCAAGGAAGCGGGGCGCGTGAGGCCGGCGCCCCGGAGAAAGTTTGTTGGCGCCGGGACCCTCGGGCAGGCCGAGGGTGAGCCGAGCCTTCCGCAGGAGAAGCGCGCAGCCTGCGGGGCAGGGGGCGGCCAACATGGAGTCTGGGCGCAGGGCTGTGGGGGGGCGGCGCGGAGGTGGGAGCCCAGCCCCCTCCCCTCCCTTCCCCTCCCCTCCCCCTCAGGGCCGACTTCGGAGCACAAAGCCGAGCGCGCACGCTCCGCCGGCCCCGCGCCCCGAAGAGTCGGCCAGCCCCGAACTGCGGGGGAAGGGGGTGGGAACCAAACTTTTTCCTGCTCCAGGACAGACACGTGAGTTTTCTTTCTTCCAGAACCCCCGCCCCACCGGGATGGCGGGCCCGCCGGGGAGCTGGTGCGCGGAGTCGGCCAGGGGTGAGGGTATTGTGGGGTGCAGGCGCCCCAAGCGCCGGCCGATTCCTCGCCGACCGGGGAGCCATGTGCTCCGACTCGGTCTGGGCCGCGGGGGAGGTTGCGCGCTTTGTCTGCATTGCTGGGAATGCGGGCGTGAGTGCGCGGCCGGGGGGAGTGTCGGGGCCGAGCTAGGGGAGTTGTCAGAAAGTTGGTGCGGGAGTGGCTGCAGGTGGCGTCGTGGGAGTCTGTAGGAGGGTGCATGGGATGTTGTGTCGAGGGGGTGCTGCCACTGGTCACTGAGGGTAGAACTGATTGTTAGTGTGATGACGCCTGGAGTTTTCCCTGTCGGAGAAATTGGGGGTGGCCGGGTCGGTTGGAGTTCGTGGGTGGGCGGGTACAAAAGTTGGGTTAGTTGCGTGGGTCACTGTTGTTCGTGCTAGGCCTGGGTCTGCAATCTGTGCGTGTGCGTGCTGTATGTGTCGGTGATAAACCCTAGGGTTTGTAGGGCTTGAGCGATGGGTCCGGGCCAGTTATCCTAGCGCTGTTGGTTAATTGCCTGGCTTGAGTGTGTCTGGGTGCGGTGTAGGGTGCATATGTGGGAAACCTCCCAGCCTATAGATGGCCCTGGGTTGCAGAACTACCGAGGTGGAGAAGTTTGTGTAGGCTGAGAGGTTGTTCCCCAGGGCCCACCCGGGGAACCCTGCAGACAGACTTGGCTGTCAGCCAGGGTGGAATTTGTACAGCTAACCTTGAGTAAACTTCTCACAGCCGGCCAGGGCTGCATCACTGAGCCCGGATCCCAGCTGCCCTGGCCATCTAGAAATGTCTGTCTGACCTCAGAAAGCGCCTGCTGTGGTGCTGTCTGAGGGGTGGCACCTCTAACCAGTGCCTGTCTCACCTCCAGGTGGCCTGGCTGAAAGGGTAGACCCTTCCCTCGAAAGCCTGGCCTAGCCAGCCCAGAGATCTGGGCGCAGGTCCAAGAAGAGGAAACAAAACCTGGGAGATGCCAGAGTCTGTTGGCTGGCCTGCTGGGGAGCTGTTAAAAGGCTGAGAAGGGAGGAGCCTTGAGATCCTGGCATCAGCCTGGCCTAGAACTTTTGCTTTTAAAATGAAAATCTGGCCGGATGCGGTGGCTCAGGCCTGTAATCCCAGCACTTTGGGAGGCCGAGGCCGGCAGATCACCTGAGGTCAGGAGTTCGAGACCAGCCTGGCCAACATGGCAAAACCCCATCTCTACTAAAAAAAAAAAAAAAAAAATTAGCTAGGTGTGGTGGCACACACCTGTAATCCCAGCTACTCGGGAGGCTGAGGCAGAATTGCTTGAACCCAGGAGACGGAGGTTGCAGTGAGCCGAGATTGCGCCACTGCACTCCAGCCTGGGCTACAGAGCAAGACTCCATCTCAAAAAAAAAAAAGAAAATATTTTTTGCATGTGTGAAACAGAACTTTGTCAGGGGCTGAGCAGCTGATTTGGGTTATCTAGGGAAAATCCTTCCTTCATTTGACAGGTGAAGACAAGACTCAAGCCCAGAGAGGGGAGGATCCTTGCCCAGGATTACAGTGCCAAGTGGAGGGTGGGCCTTGCTCATTCATCTGGATTTTGAGTGGTTGAGTCTAGGACCAGGCCAAGGGGCCTGACAAAGGAGAATGTCCAAGAAGCAACCAGTAGAGAGATGACTCACCTCTCTCACTGCAAGGTACACAGTAGGTGCTCCTTAAATATCACATGGACTGCTGCAGGACCATGGTGATCTGTAGTTTCCGGAGTTCTCACTGGGTGTTGGGAGACCTAGGAAGCAGTACAGTATACAGCCCACAAGAGAAGGTGGGTAGACGCCTGGTCCAAATCCAACTTTAGTATCCTAAGCTGGGGGTGGGATTTTTTTCCGTTACAGCTTTATTGAGATATAACTCACATACCATGCAATTCACCCATTTGAAGTATACTTATCAGCAGGTTTTGGTATGTTTGCAACTATCACTATAGTCAATTTTAGGACTTTTTTTGAGGGGGATGGGGGGACAGAGTCTTGCTCTGCCTCTCAGACTGGAGTACAGTGGTGTTATCTCATCTCATTGCAACCTCTGCCTCCAGGCTCAAGCGATTCTCCCACCTCAGCCCCCAGAGTAGCTAGGACCACAGACATGTGTTACCATGCTCAACTAATTTTTGTATTTTTTTTGCAGAGATGGGGTTTCACCGTGTTGCCCAGGCTGGTCTTGAACTACTAAGCTCAAGTGATCTACCTGCCTTGGCCTCCCAAAGTGCCAGGAGTATAGGTGTGAGCCACAGCATGTGGCTTTTTTTTTATATTATTTTATTTTTTAAAATGGGGTCTTACTATATTGTCCAAGTTGACATGCACTGGTGCGATCATAGCTCACTACAGCCTTGAACTCCTGGGTTCAAGGGATCCTCTCACCTCAGCCTCTCGAGCAGCTGGGACTACTGGCACACCATACTGGGCTAATTTTTATTTTATTTTATTTTTTATTTTAATTTTTTTTTATTTTGTTAAGACAGAGAATCGCTCTGTCACCCAGGCTGGAGTGCAATGGCATGATTCCGGCTCACTGCAACCTCCACCTCCCAGGTTCAAGCAATTCTTCTGCTTCAGCCCTCCCCTGCATAGCTGGGATTACAGGTGCCCACCACCACACCCACTTTTTGTATTTTTTGTAGAGACGGGGGTTTCACCATGTTGGCCAGGCTGGTCTCGAACTCCTGACCTCAGGTAAGCCACCCGCCTCAGCCTCCTAAAGTGCTGGGATTTCGGGTGTGAGCCACCATGCCTGGCCCCAATTTTTATTTTTTGTAGAGACAGGGTCTTCTTGTGTTGCCCAGGCTGCTATTGAACTCCTGGCCTCAGGGGATCCTCCCGCCTTGGCCTCCCAAAGCATTGGGATTACAGGCATGAGCCTGTACTACACCTGAGCCTGTATTACACCTGGCCCAGGATGTTTTTACCCCATCAGAAAGAAACTCCATACACTTTAGCTATCAGCATTCTGTCTCCACAGCCCTAATTGCAGAGCTGTTAGTTAGCTAATCTACCCTGTCTTGATAGAGTTTATGATCACTGAAATCATATAACATGTAGTCTCTTATGACTGGCTTTTTTCCCTTAGCATAATGCTTTCAAGGCCTACTATATTGTAGCATATGTCAGGACTGACTTTTTTTTTTTTTTTTTTTGAGACAGAGTTTCGCTCTTGTTGCCCAAGCTGGAGTGCAATGGCATAATCTCCACTCACTGCAACCTCCATCTCCTGGGTTCTAGGAATTCTCCTACCTCAGCCTCCCGAGTAGCTGGGATTACAGGCTTGCACCACCACGCCCAGCTAATTTTTTTGTATTTTCAGTAGAGATGGGGTTTCACCATGTTGGCCAGGCTGGTCTTGAACTCCTGACCTCAAGTGATTCACCTGCTTCAGTCCCCCAAAATGCTGGGATTACAGGCATGAGCCACCGCTCTCGGCTATGAATTCCTTTTTTTAATGGGCGAATAAACCATTGAAAAGATAGACGACTTTTATTTTTTTTGTAGAGATGAGGTCTCACTATGTTGCCCAAGCTGGTCTTGAACTTCTGGGTTCAAATATTCCTTCTACCTCAGCCTATACTGCTGTGAATATGTGTGTATGAGGTTTTATGTGGACACAAGTTTTCATTTCTCTTGGACTATCTAGGAGTGAAATTTCTGGGTTGCATAGTAACTCCGTTTGACCACCATGGTATCTTGGGCAGCTTTTTTTTTTTTTTTTTTTTTTTTTTTTGAGATGGCGTCTCAATGTGTTGCCCAGGCTGGAGTGCAGTGGCATGATCTCGGCTTACTGCAACCTCTGCCTCCCAGGTTCAAGCAATTCTGCCTCAGCCTCCTGAGTAACTGGGACTACAGGCGCTTGCCACCACAGCTGTCAAATTTTTGTATTTTTTGGTAGCAACAGAGTTTCACCATATTCGCCAGGCTGGTCTCAAACTCCTGACCTTGTGATCCACCTGCCCCGGCTTCCTAAAGTGCTGGGATTACAGGTGTGAGCCACCGCACCCGGCCTTTTGTTTGTTTGGTTTTGTTTTTGTTCAGATGGATTCTCGCTCTGTCACCAGGCTGGAGTGCAGTGGCACCATCTCGGCTCACTGCAACCTCCGCCTCCCGGGTTTAAGCAATTCTCCTGCCTCAGCCTCTGGAATAGCTGGGACTACAGGCGCGCGCCACCACGCCCAGCTAATTTTTGATTTTTTAGTAGAAATGGGGTTTCATCATGTTGGCCAGGATGGTCTCGAGCTCTTGACCTCGTGATCTGCCTGCCTTGGCCTCCCAAAGTGCTAGGATTACAGGCATAAGCCACCGAGCTCAGCCTTTATTTTTTGAGACCTTTTTTATTTTATTGTTACCCAGGCTGAAGTGCAGTGGCACAAACACAGTTCACTGCAGCCTTGACCTCCTGGGCTCAAGCAATTCTATCTCAGTCCCACAAGTAGGTGGGCCTACAGGTGCACACCATGACACCTGATTTTTTTTTTTTTTTTTTTTGTGAGCCACTGCGCTGGCCTTGGGCAGCTGTCTTAATCTCTCTCTGTTACCTCAGCTATCAAATGATGATAATAATAGCTTCTCCCTTATTGAGGAATTGTAATTAAATGAGATAACGTGTAAAATGCTCAGTACAGGCCGGGCATGGTGGCTCACGCTTGTAATCCCAGCACTTTGGGAGGCTCAGGCTGCCAGATCACTTGAGGCCAGGAGTTCAATACCAGCCTGGCCAATATGGTGAAACCCCGTGTCTACCAAAAAATACAGAAAATTAGCCAGATGCATGCCTGTAATCGCAGCTACTCGGAGGCTGAGGTGGGAGATCACTTGAACCCAGGAGACAGAGGTTGAAGTGAGCTGAGATGGTACCACTGCACTCCAGCCTGGCTACAGAGTGAGATCCTGTCTCAAAAACAAAAAAAAAGAAAAGAAAAAACCAAATGCTCAGTACCGAACATGGAGAATAGTAGACCTCAGTGGAAACTGTAATTATTTCCAGTCCGAGTCCTGCTTGTGAATGAGCTGCCATTTGCTAGTCACCTACCTGTTCCATGAAGTGGAAGAACTTTGGACTCATACCTTCTAGCTTGCTTGGGCTATGTTATGGCCTGAGACTCTGAATTGCAATTACCCCATTTCTGGTGTCCCAGGCTCAAGTAATGCTGAGCATGTTTGGAGACTAGGAAAAGGCAGTACATGCTAATGATGTTCCCATCCCCTGTGTCACTTGTCCCAGGTTTACCCAAGGTCCAGCCCCCTAGGCACCATGTCGGACAGTGATCTAGGCGAGGACGAAGGCCTCCTCTCTCTGACGGGCAAAAGGAAGCGCAGGGGGAACCTGCCCAAGGAGTCGGTGAAGATCCTCCGGGACTGGCTGTACTTGCACCGCTACAACGCCTACCCCTCAGAGCAGGAGAAGCTGAGCCTTTCTGGGCAGACCAACCTGTCAGTGCTGCAGGTAAGGAGGGGATCTGGATAAGGGGGTGGTAAGAGGATCTGTGTTCTAGTCCTATTCCAGCCACGCCACTGACTCACTGTGGTCTTGGGCCAGTCACTTTCGCTGTCTGGGCTTCAGTTTCTTCTTGGGTTAGGGGAGAACACCTAACTCTCCCTGTCTCAAGGGAAGACAATGAAATAGGGTCGCTGTGGTCAATTTCAGACTTTAGATAGTCCTTTTTTTTGAGACGGAGTCTTGTGCTGTCACCTGGGCTGGAGTGCAGTGGTGCGATCTCGGCTCACTGCAACCTCCACTTCCCGGGTTCAAGCGATTCTCCTCCCTCAGCCTCCCAAGTAGCTGGGATTACAGGCGCCCGCCACCATGCCCAGCTAATTTTTTGTATTTTTAGTAGAGACAGCGTTTTACCATGTTGGCCAGGCTGGTCTTGAACTCCTGACCTTGTGATTCGCCTGCCTCAGCCTCCCAAAGTGCTGGGATTACAGGCGTGAGCCACCACGCCCGGCCCAGACTTTGGATAGTTCTGAAGAGGCAAGGAATGTAATGTTGTCAAAGTCTGGGTGTCATCATTAACTTTGGAGGCCAAGGGAAGATGAGAAGGCATCGAGCATCTAGGATTCGGCCCCCTGCCCCAACGCAGTATTGGACGGCGACTTGGTTGAAAGGGGCAGCTGTGATTTGCAGTGTGGTTAAGAGATGGGACAGAATCACAATCCAGGAAAGGACAGAAGTCAGAGGTTCTGTGTTCATAATCCAGTTCTGCCTCACGTCTTGATTTCCTCATCTGTAAAGGAGCAGGGGGTGCGCAGAATCCTCCCCTGCCTGGTGGAACTGTTGTGACAAATAGATTCAGAACTGATGTGAAAGTGCTTTGCAAACCATGCACGTGAACACACTCAAAAGAGATAGCCTTATCCCCTTTTAATCAGAGTGCAAAGTATTGTCGCCTTTGAATCGCGCCTACTGCTGACCCGCAGGTGCCTTTGTTCTGCTTTCCTGGAGCAGAGGCGGGGGACCCCGGACCACTGTTGCTTTGCCTCCAGTTTGCTTCTCCCCTTCCTAGAGACACACAGTAGCCTGTTAGCCTAACACCAGAGGCCCAGCCCTGCCCTACTGGCCCCCACTGCTCCCTTCCTGAGCCAGTCAAACCTCTCCCCCAAACTCTCCTGTTTCTCTTTCCCCCTCTGTCCTTTCTTTTTTTTTTTTTTTTTTTTGAGGCAGAGTTTTGCTCTTGTTGCCCAGGCTGGAGGGCAATGGCATCATCTCAGCTCACCACAACCTCTGCCTCCCGGGTTCAAGCAATTCTCCTGCCTCAGCCTCCGAGTAGCTGGGATTACAGGCACCACGTCCGGCTAATTTTTTGTATTTTTAGTAGAGATGGGGTTTCTCCATGTTGGTCAGGCTGGTCTCAAACTCCTGACCTCAGGTCATCTGCCCACTTCGGCCTCCCAAAGTGCTGGGATTAAAGGCTTGAGTTACCACGCCTGGCCTCCCTCTCTGTCCTTTGATAGCTTGTTACTCCAACCTTTGGTGCTGTCTCTCCCTCCTTCCCTTATCCCCTCTGAACCTCCCACGTCTTCCCACTTCCTATCTTTCTTCCATGTAGAGACACGGTAAGTATTTCAGCCCTCAGAACTCCTGTCACCTGACTTTATACTCTGGGCAATGGTTAATCCAAGTATCTGTATGAGAAAAGCTCTAAAGTTACAGATCCTGACTCAGATTCCATCTTCTCCACAAGAGGAAGCCTGGACCTTGGCCAAGTCACTGCCTTCTCTCTGAGCCTCATTATTCCCTCATCTGAAAAAAGAGAGGTGATTGTAGCACCTTCATGAGTGTAGGGAGGAGGGGAAGAGGAGAATTCAAGGCTCACTCAGGCCCTCCCTGCACAGTGGCTCACGCCTGTAATCCCAGCACTTTGGGAGACCAAGGCAGGAGGATCACATGCGCCCAGGAGTTTGAGACCAGCCTGGGCAACATAGGGAGACCCCATCTGTACAAAACAAAAAAATTAGCTGGGCATGGTGGTACATACCTGTAGTCTCAGCTACTTGGGGAGCTAAAGTGGGAGGAAGGATTACTTGAGCCCTGGAGATGGAGGCTGCAGTGAGCTGTGATTGCACCACTGCATTCCAGACTGGGCGACGGAGTGAGATGATGTCTCAAAAAAAAAAAAAAAATGACCAGGTGTGGTGGCTCATGCCTGTAATCCCAGCACTTTGGGAGGTCAAGGCAGGTGGATCTCCTGAGGTCGGGTGTTCAAGACCAGCCTGGCCAACATGTAGAAAATCCATCTCTACTAAAAATACAAAAAAGTAGCTGGGCGTGGTGGTGCATGCCTGTAATCCCAGCTACTCAGGAGGCTTAGGCAGGAGAATCCCTTGAACCCGGGAGGCAGAGGTTGCGGTGAGCCGAGATGGCTGCATTGCACTGCAGCCTGGGCAACAAGAACGAGACTCCATCTCAAAAAAAAAAAAAAAGGCTACTGGTCAGTGTTTGGCATACAGTGGGTGTTTCTACTGTTTTCAGCTTCATGTCTCTGCCTAAGGCACAAAGTCTTGGGCTGACCCTGGGTGCCCAGCAGTGCATGGCATCTCACAGCGTATCTCCTCAGCATGGGGCTGTGCAGAGTTGGGATCCCAGAGAGGTTCCAGACACATTCTTACCCTCGAGGAGTGCGTAGACAGCCTCTTTGCGGGTCTCCCTGCCTTCAGCCTTGTTCATTTAATCCATTATTTTGAACAAAAAAGCCCAGATCTGATAGGGCCAGGCACTCCTAGACTCTACTGCCCTCAGGATAGAGTCCAGACTGATCCACAGCCTAGGTTTGGGGCTGCTGCTTATATTCCCAGTGCACCTCATCCTGTCCTGTCAAACCACTTGTCACATTCTATTGGAATTACTTTTTGTCAGGGACACTTTCTCAAACCTGAGAAATATACTCTTTTTTTTTTTTTTTTGAGACGGAGTCTTGCTCTGTCGCCCAGGCTGGAGTGCAGTGGCCGGATCTCAGCTCACTGCAAGCTCCACCTCCCAGGTTCACGCCATTCTCCTGCCTCAGCCTCCCAAGTAGCTGGGACTACAGGCGCCCGCCACCACGCCCGGCTAATTTTTTATATTTTTGGTAGAGACGGGGTTTCACCGTGTTAGCCAGGATGGTCTCGATCTCCTGACCTCATGGTCTGCCTGCCTCGGCCTCCCAAAGTGCTGGGATTACAGGCGTGAGCCACCACGCCCGACTTACTAACTCCTTTAATTTATTTATTTGTGTGTATGTGTGATGGAGTCTTGCTCTGTCACCCAGGCTGGAGTGCAGTGGTGCAATGTCAGCTCACTGCAACCTCTGCCTCCTGGGTTCAAGTGGTTCTCCTGCCTCAGCCTCCTGAGTAGCTGGGATTGCAGGCGCATGCCACTGCACCCCGCTAATTTTTGTATTTTAAGTAGAGACGGGGTTTCACTGTGCTGGCCAGGCTGGTCTTGTACTCCTGGCCTCAAGTAATCCATCCACCTCAACCTCCCAAAGCGCTGGGATTACAGGCGTGAGCCACCATGCCTGGCCCATCCTTTTTAAAGAAAACATTTTTCAGCCAGGAATGGTGGCTCATGCCTGTAATCCCAATACTTTGGGAGGCCGAGGCGGGCGAATCACCTGAGGTCAGGAGTTCAAGACTGGCCTGACCAACATGGTGAAACCCTGTCTCTACTAAAAATACAAAATTAGCTGGGCGTGGTGCCGCATGCCTGTATTCCCAGCTACTCAGGAGGCTGGGGCAGGAGAACCACTTGAACCCGGGAGGTGGAGGTTGCAGTGAGCCAAGATCGCACCATTGCACTCTAGCCTGGGCAACAAGAGCAAAACTGTCTCAAAAAATAAAAAAATAAAATATTTTTCGTGGGCCCATCTGCCCTCAAGATGTTAACTTGAATCATTTTTATCACATCACTTAGGTAAAACAAAACTGGGTATATTAAAAAACAAAAACCGCCTGTAATCCCAGCACTTTGGGAGGCCGAGACGGGCGGATCACGAGGTCAGGAGATCGAGACCATCCTGGCCTACACGGTGAAACCCCGTCTCTACTAAAAAATACAAAAAACTAGCCGGGCGAGGTAGCGGGCGCCTGTAGTCCCAGCTACTCGGGAGGCTGAGGCAGGAGAATGGCGTGAACCCGGGAGGCGGAGCTTGCAGTGAGCTGAGATCCGGCCACTGCACTCCAGCCTGGGCGGCAGAGGGAGACTCCGTCTCAAAAAAAAAAAAAAAAAAAAAAAAAAATCAAACTGTTTCCAAAGTAGGTAAGTGTAAAACCCGTGACATTCCACCTGACTGTTAACTGAAGATGGCGGGTGGTGCTTTGCTGACTGCACTGCGGGATATGGTGTGACAAAGGCACAGACTCAGTAGAGTAGGTCTGGATGGCCTTAGGCCCCGATGCTCCTATTGGTGATGAAAATGGAAACCCAAAGCCAAGCATCCTTCTAGAGAACTAGCGAACCCCTCAAGGTGACACATCCACAGATCTCACCTGGAGAAATGTGAGTCTAAGGAAAGGAGACTGGACATCCCCTGGAGGGAAGGGACCCATGGTGGCTACCTGCTCTAAGTCATGCCAAGAGTTAAGAGCAGTGGGGACCACCCAGCCCTCCTTGATGGAAACTGACCATGAATCCCATGTCAGCCCCAGCTGCACACCTCTCTGGTAACTCCTCCCAGTTAGCTCATTCCCCTCAGCTCATTTGGTCAATTACCAGCTCCTGTACATATACCCCTTAAATATTTCAGGGTTTTGGCTTCTTTCTTACCCTTGTCTAAACCATCATTATCTAATCACGATCATTTATCACTCTCCAACTTAAAACCCTTCAGGCCAGGCATGGTGGTTTGTGCCTGTAATTACAGCACTTTGGGAGGCTAAGGCAGGCGGTTCGCTTGAGGCCAGGCTGGGTGTTTGACACCAGCCTGGCTAACACGGTTAACCTCTTCAATGCTAAAAATACAAAAATAGCCGGGCATGGTGGCACATGCCTGTAACTCCTGCTACTCAGGAGGCTGAGGTACAGGAATCACTTGAACCAGGAGGAGGAGACTGCAGTGAGATCGCACCACTGCACTCCAGCCTAGGCAACAGCAAAACTCTGTCTCAAAAAAAAAAAACTTCAGTGGGCTGGCAGGGTAACTCATGCCTGTAATCCCAGCACTTTGGGAGGCTAGGATGGGAGACTCTTGAGCCCAGGAGTTCAAGGCTGCAGTGAGCTATGATCATGCCACTGCCCTCCAGCCTAGGTGACAGAGTGAGACCCTATCTCTAAAAAAAAAAAGGCTGGGCGCGGTGGCTTACATCTGTAATCCCAGCACTTTGGGAGGCCAAGGCGGGTGGATCACCTGAGGTCAGGAGTTGGGAGACCTACCTGGCCAACTTCGTGAAACCTTGTCCTACTAAAAATACAAAAATTAGGCCGAGCGCAGTGGCTTACGCCTGTAATCCCAGCATTTTGGGAGGCTGAGATGGGTGGATCACCTGAAGTCAGGAGTTTGAGACCAGCCTGGCCAACATGGCGAAACCCTGTCTCTACTAAAAATATAAAAATTAACCAGATGTGGTGCTGTGTGCCTGTAATCCCCGCTACTCGGGAGTCTGAGGCAGAAGAATCGCTTGAACCTGGGAGGCAGAAGTTGGAATGAGCCGAGACTGCGCCACCGCACTCCAGCCTGGGCAACAGACTGACTCTGTCTCAAAAAAAACAAAAATTAGCTGGGCATGGTAGCAGGTACCTGTAATCCCACCTATTTGGGAGGTTGAGGCAAGAGAACTGCTTAAACTGGGGAGGCAGAGGTTGTAGTGAGCTGAGATTGCACCATTGCACTCCACCCTGGGCAACAGAGCGAGAGTCCATCTAAAAAAAAAAAGACAAAAAAACCTTCAATGGCTTTTGCCAACCTAATGACATCACCTGCCCGTGTCTACATCTTAAACCTCAACCCTGATCCCCCACATTCCTGCTACATTGATCCACCTCCCCAGACCATTTTCCTCCTATCCCTGACCAGGAGGCTCCCATCCCCTAAAGGAGCTGTGTGCTCTCACAGCAGATAGAGGGGTCAGAGCACTGGGACACTAAACTGTAATTGCTTTTAGACTGCACCAAATTCTAGAGGTGTGGAGAGCACTGACCTAGTTTTGTTCATAGTTATAGCCCTAATGTAGCTTAGTGCTTGGTATCTAGTAGGTAGGTGCTCAGTAAATAATGTTGAAGTAGCAGAAAAGGACTATAAAGTGTTGGAAGGGTCAACAGGCAGGACCTCAGAAGTAAGGAAATGTAATGGTTCCTAATCATGAAAAATTGCCTAAAGCCTGGGAGCATCATTTTTTCCTGTATTTATTATTTTTTTAATTTTTTTTTTTTGGAGACAGAGTCACTCTGTCGCCCAGGCTGGAGTGCAGTGGCTCAATCTTAGCTCACTGCAACTTGTGCCGCTCGGGTTCAAGCAGTTCTCCTGCCCAGCCTCCCGAGTAGCTGGGATTACAGGTGCCTGCCACCAGGCCCAACTAATTTTTGCAGTTTCAGTAAAGACAGGGTTTCACCATCTTGGCCAGGCTGGTTTCGAACTCCTGACCTCAGGTGATTCACTCGCTTCAGCCTCCCAAAGTGCTGGGATTACGGGCATGAGCCACTGCGCCCGGCCTCCTGTATTTAATTTTTTAAAATTTCATTTTCCATTAAGGACATTTTAAGAATATAAAAGCTGAGCGCAGTCTATAATTCCAGCACTTTGGGAGGCTGAGGCGAGTGGATCACCTGAGGTCAGGAGTACAGGACCAGCCTGACCAACATGGAGAAACCCCATCTCTACTAAAAACTGCAAGATTAGCTGGGTATGGTGGCACATGCTTGTAGTCCCAGCTACTCTGGAGGCTGAGACTGGAGAATCACTTGAACCCAGGAGATGGAGGTTGCGGTGAGCCGAGATCGCGCCATGCACTCCAGCCTAGGCAACAAGAGTGAAACTCCATCTCAAAAAAAAAAAAAAAGAAAAAGAAAAACACTAGGCACAGTGTCTCACGCCTGTAATCCCAACACTTTGGGAGGCTGAAGCGGGTATATCACTTGAGGCCAGGAGTTGGAGACCAGTCTGGCCAACATGGTGAAACTCCGTCTCTACTAAAAATAGTCCCAACTACTCAGGAGGCTGAAGCAGGAGAATCACTTGAACCTGGGGGTGTTGGAGGTTGCGGGGAGCCGAGATCACACCACTGCACTCCAGCCTGGTCGACAGAGTGGGACTCTGTCTTTAAAAAAAAAAAAAAAAAAAACACAAAAGTAAGAGAATATAATAATCAACCACCAGCACCAGTCATTTGGCTTGAACAAGTATCAACATTTTCCTAGCTTGTTTTCTCTCTCCCTGGGGGCATCTCTTTTGATTGTCTCCTTTAACCCCCGCCCCAGGAGCGATTCATTAGCAAGTCAATGAGTCACTTAACTAACTGGTTTGCTGGTACTTGCCTGGGGCTAGGTAGTTGGGAGGGTTAGGGAAAAAGAAGTCTTTTGTAAAGGATTTTCACGGGTCCCTCTGACATCCTCTAAGCCCAATTTATTGGTTGGACTAGATCTATGACTACCTGGCAGGATTCTGGGCCCCATTCCTTTACTGTAACAACGGTTGGGGATATACCACGTGCCCAGCCCGGGACTCTGTGCTGGGGTACACAGTAGTAAGATGGGTACCTTCCCATTACTTCCTGGCTGTCGGGACTGCTTTCATATGCAGCTTCCTGAGGGAAGTCTTCCCAAAGCCAACACCAGGGCAAGGCAGCCGTCCCCCTGGCAAGGGCTATTGGGTGAGAAAGAGGCCTGGTGCAGAGGCTGTAGTGGTCAGCTGTGGGGGAGGGGTGTCCTGGCCTACCCCCAGGGCAGCCAGGGATGTAGGAGCTGCTCTTTTCTGACTCCAAAGCTAGCTGCCCTCTGATTCCTCCCCCAAGCAACTTCTGTTTTTCCTCATCTCAAGGCCTTTCATCTGTCTGTATTTTTTTTTCAGCTTCTGTGTAAGCTTTTTGGCTTAAATAAAGGGCTTGGCCTGCAAGGACAAGTAACCAGTAGGCTAAACCATTGGTTCCTAAGCCTGGGTGGCCAGACTTTCTGGGTAGCTGGTCTGAAAACACCCGACTCCACCCCTCACCCCCACTAGATCAATAAAGCCAGAGGGGAAATCACTATCTTAACAGTTTTTAAAAATCTCCCCCAGGCAGGGCGTGGTGGCTGTCTCTGTAATCCCAGCACTTTGGGAGGCCAAAGGGGGCGGATCACTTGAGGTCAGGAGTTTGAGACCAGCCTGGCCAACATAGTGAAACCCTGTCTCTATTAAAAATACGAAAATTAGTCGGGCATGTTGTCACATGCTTGTATTCCCAGCTACTTGGGAGACTGAGGCAGGAGAATTGCTTGAACTCGAGAGGCGGAGGTTGCAGTGAGCCAAGATCGTATCGTTGCACTCCAGCCTGGGCGAAGAAGCAAGACTCCATCTCAAAAAAAAAAATCTCCCCTAAGGTGATTCTAATACAGAGAACTGCCTTCAAGAGCACCTGGATATAGCGGTCCCAGCATGAATGGTGGTACCATGACGTTTGGGAAAGGCGCCTCAGTGCCTTCACTTCCTTGACATGAAAATGAGAGAGTTTGTGCCTGCATCCATTAGCTGCTGCTCCTAGCATCACAGCCCTTGTCAGCCTCCTGGTGCTCCTCCTACCCCCATTTGCCACAGTGATTCCTCCCTTGTCCCTCAGCAGCCTTTCAGGCCCCCAGCCTATGTTACGCCACATACATCACAGAGTTCATTTTGACCTTCCTACCATCTCTCCATGACCTTGAGTGGGGACAAGTCACAGGTTCTTTTCCTGACTTAGGCACAGGCTGCGCAGCTGGAAGGGGCTGCAGAAAGGGCACTGGCAGCCACTCAGTTCCCCCGCCTTGCCTTGCCCAGCCCCTCAGCTGTGCATTTTTCTGGGCTAAGAAGACAAAACAAACAGATGCTAGGCTGCCAAGTGCTCTGGACAGGACAGTCTTGTGGGGGAGTGTGTGGAGGGGGTGTTTTTCTGTTCTCTGAATCCTCAGCCAAAATGGGAGGTACCTTTAGGGGCTAGGTGTCCACACAGCTGCTGAGGAACGCCCAGGCTTCCTTCCCTGAGACTGCCTGCTCAACAACACTCCTTCTTAGTTTGCTTGACCCAGGTCACTGTGACCTGACCATTTTTCCCCTGCATCCAGGGCTGAGGTGGAGAGGGGCAGTGTACTCCTGCAGCACAGGTACGGGAGGAGGCAGCTGTGGGAGGGAGGGAAAGAAGGCCACAGGCACTGCTCTTGTGCAAGGAAGCCTCCCTCTCACTCTTCAGCTGGCAGTGGGTGGCTGCCCAGAACCAGGCTGTCTGGATCAAACCCAGCTTTTGCACTTGTGACCTTGAACAAGTTTCTGAACCTCTCTGATGTGTTTCTTCAATGGAGATAAGCATAACCTGTCTGATAGGCTGAGATTGAATGAATAATTAGATATGAAATGTGAATAGCACCTGAGACCAGACATGGTGGCTCACACCTGTAATCCCAACACTTTGGGAGGTTGAGGTGAGCAGAAACCTGAGTTCAGGAGTTCGAGACCAGCCTGACTAACATGGAGAAACCCCATCTCTACTAAAAAAAAAAAAAATGCCGGGCGCAGTGGCTCACGCCTGTAATCCCAGCACTTTGGGAGGCCAAGGTGGGTGGATCACAAGGTCAGGAGATGGAAACCATCCTGGCTAACATGGTGAAACCCCGTCTCTACTAAAAATACAAAGAAAAAAAATTAGCCAGGCATGGTGGCAGGCATCTGTAATCCCAGCTACTCGGGAGGCTGAGGCAGGAGAATCACTTGAACCCAGGAGGCAGAGGTTGCAGTGAGCCACTGCTCTCCAGTCTGGGCAACAGAATGAGACTCTGTCTCAAAAAAAAAAAAAAAAAAAAAAATAGCACCTGAGGTGTTTTGTGTTCAAATGTTTGCTATCAGGATTATGATGTTTATTACTCAGCTATCCCCTTTGTTCCTCTGGAAAGACACAGCAAAGCTGGCTGGGTGCTATGGCTCATACCTGTAATCCCAGCATTTTGGGAGGCTGAGGCAGGCAGATTGCTTGAATCCAGGAGTTCAAGACCAGCCTGGCCAATGTGGTGAAACCCCATCTCTACAAAAAAGAAAAAAAAAACACTACCTGAGCGTGGTGGCACACGTCTGTGGTCCCAGCTACTCGGAAGGCTGAGGTGGGAGAATTACCTAAACCCAGGAGGTCAAGGCTGCAGTAAGCTGTGATTGCACCACTGCACTCCAGCCTGGGTGACAGAGTGAGACCTTGTCTTTAAAAAAAAAAAAAAAAAGACAGCACAGCAAAGCAGTGGAAGCCCTAAAGCCAGGAGGCCTCATTTTAAATCCCAGCTCTGCACTGGGAGGATGTGTGACTGCACAAGGGCTTTCTTCTCTTTGAGCTCGGTTCTCTCTAGTACTTTTGGGACATTGCCCTCTACTCTTCAGGTTGTATGCAGATTAAACATAATGCAGGTGGGGCTGGCATGATACTGCTATCAAAGGTGTTTGAATAAGTTTGTCCCCTTCCTTCATCCCACCCAGCTGTTCAGCCCTTCCTTTTTTTTTTTTTTTTTTTTTTTTTTTTTGAGATAGAGTTGCTCTGTTGCGCAGGCTGGAGTGCAGTGTTGCGATTTCAACTCACCGCAACCTCTGCCTCCTGGGTTCAGGCAGTTCTCTCAGCCTCCTGAGTAGCTGGGACTACAGGCACACACACTGCTAAGCCCTTCCTCTCTTTAGGGTTTTCCCACAGCTCTAGCAGGATTTGGCTCAGCCAGCGTCACCGAAGCCTGTTGGTATGTGTGTGCATTGGAGCACCATAGTGGTGAAGAGGAGCAGTAAGAACCCCAGGGCCAGGGCCCCTCCTGGCTGGAATGGAATGGGAGAGAAGGGCCACAGAAGCCTCTGGCTCTGCCCTGCCTGTGAGCCTTCCAGCCTGACAGCCTGGTGCTGTCTTTGAGTCACCTGTGAAATAGATGCAGCTGCAGTTAGCTAGGGTAGGAGAAAAGACAGGACCAGAAGAAGGACCTAGAGTGTGAAATTTCAGTCAAGCCACCGTTTAGACCATTTAATGGTTTTCCATGGTGCTCTGGCCTGGTTGTCAGCCCTGCCCACCTCTGAGCTCCTGAGCTACCATTCACCGGTTCCTTAAGCCAACCCTTTCCTGCCTCGGTTGAGCTGTTTTGGAGGACCATAGAGGTGAAGGAGGGCAGATGAGAACCCCACGGACAGGGCCTTTCCTTGGAATGGTTTAGAACATTCTTAGCTTTCTATATGGCTGGCTCTTCCTTATCCTTACATCTCAGCCTTCCAAAACCCTTAGCCATGGAAGTTTCTCTTATCTTTATAACCCCCCCCACCTTTATTTCTGTTTCCTTTTTGGCACTTATTGGTGGTTATTCACCTAGTTGTTGTCAGTCTCCATGACTAGGTGCACTGTAAGCTCCACAGGTTGGCGTGCATGTCTGTTTAATTCACAAAGGCATCCCAGCACCAAGAACTGGGCCCAATATAGCAGGCACTCAAATGATAATTTGAATCAGCAAGAAGCCTTGAAGAGCAGCAGGAAGGTGAGAAGCTGTAACTTTTTTTTTTTTTTTTAAGATGGAGTCTCACTGTGTTACCCAGGCTGGAGCGCAATGGCATGTTCTCGGCTCACTGCAACCTCCGCCTCCTGGGTTCAAGCAATTCTGCCTCAGCCCCCACAAGTAGCTGGGACTGCAGGCACGCGCCACCACACCCGGCTTATTTTTGTATTTTTAGTAGAGACGGGGTTTCACTGTGTTGGCCAGGCTGGTCT
Organism: Macaca mulatta; assembly: GCF_049350105.2. Lineage (NCBI taxonomy): Eukaryota > Metazoa > Chordata > Mammalia > Primates > Cercopithecidae > Macaca > Macaca mulatta. The sequence continues at coordinate 89,447,277 of NC_133415.1, forward strand.
CCTGACCTCGTGATCCGCCCACCTCAGCCTCCCAAAGTGCTGAGGTTACAGGCGTGAGCCACCGCACTTGACCGACATTTTTGCCTTTGAGACGAGGTCTCACGCTGTCACCCAGACTGGAGTACAGTGGCACAGTCACAGCTCACTGCAGCCTCAACCTCCTGGGCTCAATTGATCCTGTCACCACAGGCTTGCAAGTAGCTGGGACTACAGACACACACCACCATACCCAGCTAATTTTTGTACTTTTTGTAGACACAGGGTTTTGCCATGTTGACCAGGCTGGTCTGGAACTCCTGAGCGAAAGCCATCTGCCCACTTTGGCCTCCCAAAGTACTGGGACTGCAGGCGTGAGCTACAGCATCCAGCCTGACTCTCCAGGCTGGAGTACACGGGCATGATCATGGCTCACTGCAGCCTCGGCCTCCCTGACCTCAGCCTCCTGGGACTATAGGGCACGTGCCATCACAATAGCTAATTTTTTGTGTTTTTGTAGAGATGTGGTTTCACCATGTTGCCCAGGCTGGTCTCGAACCCCTGGGCTCAAGTGATCTGCCTGCTTCAGCCTCCCAAAGGCTGGAATTACAGGTGTGAGCTACCGTGCCCAGCCAGGGGAGGGTCTTCATGTCCAGGCTCTGGAGTCTGGACTTATCGTGTAGGCAGTAGGAGACAAATGGCAGTTTTCTAGAACAGGAATGACAGCCATGGCATTTTAGAAAGAACATGAAACCAGTAAAGAGGCTAGACTGAAGAGCTGTAAAGTTGGGGGCTATTCAAGAGCGTCCAGAGATAGGGGGCAGGGTGCTATAGGTGTCCCCCAAACCACATGCATATCACTTAATGGTGAGAAATTTTATACTTCTAAACAATCAACTAGATGGGAATGGGGTCAGAGTTAGTGGTAGCTTTCTCAACAGCATGTGGAAAAAAGTCAAGGATGTTGGTTGAGCGCATGTTCTGCTGAGGCTACTACTCCTGGTATTGCTGAGAAATAAGAATGACTTTCTTCCAGGCCAGGCACAATGGCTCATGCCTGTAATCTCAGCACTTTGGGAGGCCGAGGCAGGTGGATCACTTGAGGTCAGGAGTTCGAGACCAGCCTGGCCAACATGCTAAAACCCCATCTCTACAAAAAAAATAATAATAATAAGGAAAAAATAAAGAATAACCTTCTTCCTGATAGCTCCCTTGTGCCTTTGTGGCTTTCTCCGGCCTGCAGTGAAACTCTGCACTACAAACTTGGGAATGAGTTGCCCTTAGCATCAATCCCTCTCTTCTTCTTCATCCACCCAGGCAGCAGGTCCTGCCATTCCAATATCCTAAACGCAGCAAACATTTGTCCTCTCGCCACCTCCCTCAATGTAACCTGAACTACTAGCAGTACCCCGTCTCCCTGCTTCCAGTCTGTTCTCCACATGTTGCTCCTTACGTCAAACCCTTATATAGCTCCTCAGTACCCTTAACAATAAAGAAGCAAATCCTCCTGCTAAGAGGTAGCCTTCAGTTACCACTCTAAGCTCCAGCCACATGAAGTTTTTGTTTGTTTGCTTTTTTGAGACTGGCTCTGTCACCCAGGCTAGAGGGCAGTGATGTAATCTTGGTTCACTGCAACCTCGTCCTCCTGGGTTCAAGCAAGTCTCCTGCCTCAGCCTCCTAAGTAGCTGGGATTACAGGTGCCTGCCACCATGCCCAGCTAATTTTTCTATTTTTAGTAGAGACAGGGTTTCACCATGTTGGCCAGGCTGGTGTGTGTTCTTATTTAACTCTCTTTTCCTACTATTAACTTCTGTGTTTTCTGCTGTGTTCCCAGGTCCTAGGACATGCTTCATAGTTGTTTGTTTTGGTTTGTTTTGAAACAGGGTCTTGTTCTGTTGCCCAGGCTGGAATACAGTGGTACGATCATAGCTCACTGCAGCTTCCACCTGTTGGGCTCCAGCGATCTTCCGACCTCAGCCTCCCAGGTAGCTGGAACCACAGGGGCGCACCACTGCACCTGGCTAACTTCTTTTGTAGAAACAGGGTCTCCCTGTGTTGCCCAGGCTGGTCTTGAACTCCTGAGTTTAAGCAATCCTCCCGCCTTGACCTCCCAAATTGTTGGGATTACAGGCGTGAGCCACTGCGCCCAGCCCATAGCTGTTTTTGATTGAGCGAACTGATCGGTCTTGTATATTCATTCCAGATATGTAACTGGTTCATCAATGCCCGGCGGCGGCTTCTCCCAGACATGCTTCGGAAGGATGGCAAAGACCCTAATCAGTTTACCATTTCCCGCCGCGGGGGTAAGGCCTCAGATGTGGCCCTCCCCCGTGGCAGCAGCCCCTCTGTGCTGGCGGTGTCTGTCCCAGCCCCCACCAATGTGCTCTCCCTGTCTGTGTGCTCCATGCCACTTCACTCAGGCCAGGGAGAAAAGCCAGCAGCCCCTTTCCCACGTGGGGAGCTGGAGTCTCCCAAGCCCCTGGTGACCCCTGGTAGCACACTTACCCTGCTGACCAGGGCTGAGGCTGGAAGCCCCACAGGTGGACTCTTCAACACGCCACCACCCACACCCCCAGAGCAGGACAAAGAGGACTTCAGCAGCTTCCAGCTGCTGGTGGAGGTGGCGCTACAGAGGGCTGCTGAGATGGAGCTTCAGAAGCAGCAGGACCCATCACTCTCATTACTACACACTCCCATCCCTTTAGTCTCTGAAAATCCCCAGTAGGCATCTGCCAACAAGGGTGCTCAAGGCTCAAGCCAGCTGTCCTGGGTTTCCGTTTTGGTTCCCTTTCATACAGAGGGTTTTCTATGGATCACTGCCAAACATTGGGATCATCTCCTCTGTCCAGAGGTCTTCAGCAGGAAGACGCCAGCTGGCACCACTGCACTGTGATGGGGGCTCTCTCCTCTGCTGACTCTGCCGTTTCTCCAGGCCTCCCCTCAGTGATGAGACCAAGAGATCGGAGACAAGCATGGTGCTGATGCTGCTGCTGCTTCTCCAGAAAATCCCTGGGACACCTTTGTTCCAGCCTGGTTTCCTGGGCTGGGCTCAGGAAAGCTGCCAAGTTCAGTCCTATGTTGGGTCCAAGCTGCCCCTGTGCTGTTTCTGTCAAGCCAGGTATGGACATTCCAAGTTCATATGCATGAACAAAAGAAAAGAGGAACCCAGTGGATGTAACAGAACCGACTCCAGTTGAATGTTTAGATTTTTGCTAAACTGTTTTCTTTTTCCCTTTTTTGCTGTGGTTTGCATTCACGGCAGTAGTTAGCCCAGGTGTGGGGAACGAGAGTGCACTGCATGATAGCGTTATAGTGAGCTGGGAAGGACCCACCACTGCCACTGGGGATTGTTTTGCAAGAAAGGAATATTTTTATTTTGGGGGCCAGCTAAGTCTCTGTAGTAGTGTGAAATTCCAAATGGTGGTTTTATCGTTGGTTTGGTTTACCCAAAAAAAGGCAGGGAAAAAAAAACCCATATGAGCGCATTGACTTTTCTGCCACAGGCACAGAAGGGTAGAAAGCCACAGCAGGGGGCAGTCCAGCAGACTCTGACTCAACTTTCTAGGTACCTAGCAGAGAAGGATGGTAAGATCAAAAGGTGTTTGGTTTTTCTTTTCTTTTTTATTGTAGTGTTTTGGGGGGTGGGGGGAGTAAACTAGACTGAAGTGATGGATTTTTTTTTTTCTTTAATGTTTTTCCCTTTGTTCTTGAACATTTTTGCCCTGCAGCCTGAGTTTTGAATTCTTTTAGGAACTTGGATTAGAGGGGCCCTATGTCAGAAGCTCCCAGCACCTCCTACTTGGGAGAGAAGTGAGCCATCTGCTGGTCAGGAAGTCCTCCAAAGAGGCAGCCTTTCCCACAATGGTGGCAGGAAACTATCTGGGGAAAGCAGGAATAGTGTCCACTGCTGCCAGGGAACTGCCTTCAGAGAAGGCTGGGGCTGGAAAAGGGTTAGAAGCCTGCTAGCTGGGATTGTCTTTGTTTCAGCTTCCTTTAAATTAGAGTTACAGGGGCCCCTGCCCAGTGAACAGATCACAATTGGTCTTATGCTCCTCCCTCTCCCCCATTTTTTCTTTTGCTGTTTTGTTTTTTGTTTTTTTGAGATAGAGTCTCACTCTGTCACCCAGGCTGGAGTGCAGTGGTGCGATCTTGGCTCATTGCAGCCACAGCCTCACGAGTAGCTGGGATTATAGGCGCCGCCACCATGCCCGGCTAATTTTTGTATTTTTAGTAGCGATGGGGTTTTACCATCTTGGCCAGGCTGGTCTTGAACTCCTGACCTCGTGAGCCACCGCGCCCAGCCTCTTTTGCTGTTTCATTGCTGACAGTGTTCAACAGCAATATGTCCCATCTTTATGTATCCTAAGAAACACTAATCCTAGGTTATTGCTAGCCAAAATATTTTTGTCCTGAATAACGTCACTGGGCCAAAAGATAGATCAGTACCGCAGCCTTTAGTTTCCTGAAATCACCAGGTCAGGCACAAGGAGAAGAGAGGTTCCTGGATACTGACTAACTTGGGTGGGCCTAGCCAGGAGAAAGACAGTAACATGTGTTCTGTACTTTCTTGGAAGATCCCTGAAGCCATCACAGAGGCTCCCCAACTTCTGAGTCGCCCATCTGTTGCTGGAGTGGGAATGGATTGCTGAAGGAGAGGGAGCTTTGCTCTCTCTAGGTGGGCAAGTTTCCTGGGCTCTCTGTGTTGCCTCCCTCTGGCTTCTTCCTCCCGTGCCCTCTCCCCGTGTGCCCCAGGGGGATCAGGGATCCTCACCCTCCTGAGGCCCAGTGCGGAAGAATGAACATGGCTGCGTCCAGGTTAACTGAAGCTGCCATTTGCCCAGCCTTTTCCATCCCAGCCCTGTCAGTGAGCCCTGGTCTGGTGCAACTGCTGCAGGATGCCTGTAGTAGGGAACTCTGGAAGTGTACTGGTCTGAGGTGGGATTTTCCCTCCCCACAGTGCACTGAGCAACAGAGGGTGGTGAGGGGTGAGGGAGCCATGCTGCTGAATTCTGGTTGGCATTCCCCCATTATGTAAAGTGGGGTGTTGGTGTGGGGCAGACTCTGCTTGGGTTTGGTTGTAAGATAAACCTGGAGGAGAAGCACAGTTGTCCCATTGAATTATTTGAGCAAAAACTACTGTAAATAACTTTTTTGTCTTTTGTCAAATAAAATTGTTGTTTTGTTTTTTTAAGCAGAAACAGGGTTCTTGATGATTGATCCACCAGGGCTCAGGGCCCAGGCTTGAAGACAAGGCAGTTACTGGCTTCCTACTTTGCTTTACATCTTTTACTCTCTCTAGTAGCCAGCTGTGAGTTCTGTGCACGCTGTACCCCCATTCCCTTTCACCAGCTCCATTCTGTATCCCATTCAACTCAGGGTAAAGGGGGCCTTTGCATCCCACATTGAGCCAGTCTTCCCTGGGATCAACAGTTAAGCTTTGGGGTTGCTAAGTGGTGAGGATATAACCTTGAGGAACTGGCAGTTTTGTCCTCCCCCTCTCTCGGTAAGAAATGAGCACAACTGCAGCGTGAACCCAACACAGAGAGAAGCAGCTATGAGGTGGAAACTCCAATCATGTCTGAAACCAGGACTACCTCTAGACTTCCCTATTATGTAAGCTAGTGAATTCCCCTTTTTGCTTAAATTAGCTGTTCATACATTTCTGCCATACTGAAATGACAAGACACTAACTGCAGCCCAAACTACAAAAACCAGGGTCTGCAACAGTGGGAGACTGAGTTTGGCTGAGTGGGCCTGGGCCTGGGTCTGGGTCTGTGCTGTGTTCGATCTCTCTTTTTTTTTTTTGATACAGAGTCTCTCTATCGCCAGGCTGGAGTGCAGTGGCGCAATCTCGGCTCACTGTGACCTCCACCTCCCAGGTTCAAGCGATTCTCCTACCTCAGCCTCCCAAGTAGCTGGGACTACAGGCGTGCGCCACCACGCCCGGCTAATTTTTTGTATTTTTTAGTAGAAACGGGGTTTCACCATGTTGGCCAGGATGATCTCCTGACCTCATGATCTGCCCACGTCGGCCTCCGAAAGTGCTGGGATTACAGGCGTGAGCCACTGTGCCCGGCCCCAGTTGCTTAATGTTTGTATACACACATGGAATTGAGATGCCCCAGGTAAAGAAACTGAGTGGGCTGTGGTTTGTGCCTACAGTCCCAGCTACTCCAAGGCTGAGGCTGGAGGATCACCTAAGCATGGGAGTTTGAGGGTGTAGTGAGCTGTGATTGGACCACTGCACTCCAGCCTGGGTGACTGAGACCCCTTTTTTTTTTTTTTAAGAGAGTAATTGAGTAGGGATTTAAGATACTTGCCTGATGGCCGGGCGCGGTGGCTCAAGCCTGTAATCCCAGCACTTTGGGAGGCCGAGACGGGCGGATCACAAGGTCAGGAGATCGAGACCATTCTGGCTAACACCGTGAAACCCCGTCTCTACTAAAAAAATACAAAAAACTAGCCGGGCGTGGTGGTGGGCGCCTGTAGTCCCAGCTACTTGGGAGGCTGAGGCAGGAGAATGGCGTGAACTCGGGGGGCGGAGCTTGCAGTGAGCTGAGATCGCGCCACTGCACTCCAGCCTGGGGCACAGAGCAAGACTCCGTCTCAAAAAAAAAAAAAAAGATGCTTGCCTGAACTCATATAGCCCATATAAATATGGAGCTATAATTCAAATTCAATTATGTTTTCCTTCAGGGTCACTCAGGTCTGCCCAGAACCTATCTGAATTAATATAGTGGGCAGTTATATATAGTGACCACTAATGTATTATCATCTAGCTGTCTAGAACACTGCTACGAGCTAAGCACAAGAAGTTTCTTTTCGTGAACGAAATCTTAATTTCTCCCCAGTACACCTGGATAGAGGATGTCTGGTCTTCTACAGGTCATTCTCTAGGAATTTCGAGAGAGAGCCTCCCCACTCAAGTTTCCCAGATTAAAGAGCCTCAACTCCCTTAGCCATTCACCCATGGTCCTGATTTTCCCCCACTTCTCTCTTAGTATCTCTCAAACTGCACACTTGGCTCTGGAGCTCAGCAGAATAGGCTCGTGCTGTTACGCCTTTTCAAAGTAAGTTTAATATATAATTCACATTGGCTGGGCGCAGTGGCTCATGCTTGTAATTCCAGCATTTTGGGAGGCTGAGGTGGGTACATCACTTTTGAGGTCAGGAGTTGGAGACCAGCCTGGCCAACATGGTGAAACCCTGTCTCTACTAAAAATACAAAAATTGGTGGGTGTGGTGGCACACCCCTGTAATCCCAAATACTCAGGAGGCTGAGGCAAAGAGAATCGCTTGAACCACGGAGGTGGAGGTTGCAGTGAGCCGAGATCGCGCCACTGCACTCTAGCCTGAGCGACAGAGCGAGACTCTGTCTCAAAAAAAATAAAAGGAACTGAAACCAAAAGTGTCTTCTGCATCAAGCTTCAAATGAGCCCTGGAGTGAGCAAGCACTCTAGATAATGAAAGTGAACTGCGGGATAATGTGGCAAGGGCCCCTTCTCTGAAGTTGGGAACATGATCTAAGGACATCCACCTTTCTTATTATAGTCTCATTCAGGAAACAGCTTTTAAATGCATCTGCCCCGGTCGTGAATAGCTGCTGGCTATGGACCTGGCTATGGATTGCCTGACCGCCTCTCTGTACCCTTGTTCTTTTCTTTTCTTTTCTTTCTTTTTTTTTTTTTTTGAGATAGTCTCTTTATTAAAATAAAATAAAATAAAAGTAGTGGTAGTGATTGGTGGGGAGGGTGTATGCCATCCTCTAGACTGGTGGTCAGAGAAGTCCTCTTCCTTTCCACTGTTTTTGAATGGTAGTTTCTCCATGGCCCCCAGGCTTAGAACCTTTTTTTTTTTTTTTTTTTTTTTTTTTGCATCGACTCAGCCCTATGAATAAGCATCTCTGGGGTAAGACTCAGGACTCTGGATTTTAAAAGTACAGTCTAGCTTGAAAGCTGCTACATGGACTGGGCATGGTGGCTCACGCCTGTAATCCCAACAATTTGGGAGGCCAAGGCGGGTAGATCACGAGGTCAGGAGTTCGAGACTGGCCTGGCCAAGATGGTAAAACTCCATCTCTACTAAAAATACAAAAATTAGCCTGGCACGGTGGCGGGCACCTGCAATCCCAGCTACTCGGGCGGCTGAGGCAGGAGAATTGCTTGAACCTGGGAGGCAGAGGTTGGAGTGAGCCAAGATCGCACTGCTGAACTCCAGCCTGGGCAACAGAGCAAAACTCCATCTCAAAAAAAAAAAAAAAAAAAAAGGAACGCTGCTACATGAAAACTCCCATAAGGCAGAGGCCAAGTCTGCCTTGTATGGGTGTATCCTTGCTATGTTATGCGCTAGAGCTGCAGAGGATAAGGTGTGGCACACAAGAAGGATGCAGAAATAACCATCACTGCTGTCAGAGTTACTGATTTCAAAGGCATTTCTGTATGACCCAAGCCTGGTGTCAAATTTTTGGTCTGTCACAGATTAGTTGTCGTGACCATAGATAAGACAGTTCACTACTCCAGACTTCAGTTTTCATCATCAATAAAGTGGGAACAGTAACATCTCTTGGGAGGATGAAATGGGATAATCTATATGTTACTATCTAACCTTGCTTAGCACACAGCTGAGGGAAAAACAACCTGTAAAATAACTTACCCCATACCACACAGCTTGTAAGTGGTGGAATTGGGCCTAATTACACAGAGAAGTGATTCTCAGGCCTAAATATCCATCAAGATCATCAGGAAAGCTTATAAAGATGCATATTCCCAGACCTCACGCCCAGAGAGTCTGGGCAGGAATCTGCATTCCTCACTGATGCCACAGGAGATTCTGATGATCTTGCTCCACAGACCTTGATCATTGTCAGGACACTGACCTATCCCCAGGAAACTGCTGGGCTGGGAAAGTAGAAACTCTTTGTCTTTCAAAGTTACAAGATGAGAGGAAGAAGGGTCTCTGAACCATCTGCCATCTTGGCACTCAGGCGGCTATGGTAACTTGAAGGTTAAGTGTAGCCCTACCATTTTAATTACCAAAGTAATCCACACTCAATGTAGAGAAATTGCAAGTAAAGGTATAAAAAGAGAAGAGTTTAGTATAATGGTTAAAAGCCCAGCCAGGTTTTGGATGAAAACAAATGTGGCCAGACGCAGTGGCTTATACCTGTAATCCCATCACTTTGGAAAGACAGGCAGGTGGATCACCCAAGGTCAGGAGCTCGAGACCAGCCTGGCAAACATGGCAAAACCCCGTCTCTACTAAAAATACAAAACTTAGCTGAGCATGGTGGCAGTTGCCTGTAGTCCCAGCTGCTCAGGAGGCTGAGGCGGGAGAATCGCTTGAACCCGGGAGGTGGAGGTTGCAGTGAGTCGAGACTGTCCCACTGCACTCCAGCCTGGGTGACAGAGTGATAACGAATGTAAAACATTTAGTAAAGTGACTGGTAGCTAGTAAGGGTTCATTAAGTACTAGTATGACATTTATTGTAGGCCAAAAAAAAAAAAAGGCCCGGATGCGATCTCAGACCTCCATTCCAACAACAGGTGCTCTTTCCATGGCTGGTAGTTGCCCCCAGGATTTCTGATACCTGTGATCCATCAGTGCCTGTGAGGGGCCAGTCTTACCTCTCAGAACATACCTTCCTCTCCAAACCCCACTCCAAGCAGCTGGCAGTGCCCTCGGGCATTCAGCTGGGAGGAAACAGCCCTAAGGCTGAGCTCATGTTCAACTAGTGCTAAAAAGCTACAAACTCACAAAGACAAAATTTGTCCTACTTCTAAATCTGTCTCTCCCACTTCCAAATCTGACCCTTCATCAAGTTATTTTCCATCTCAGACCACCCAAGATGTTTATTTTAACCAGATGGATTCGCTGAGATTCAGCCAGATTCCCCGCTTCCTAAGATAAGGAAAGCCTTGTGTAAAAGCAAAAAGGGAACAAGTCTGAGTCCCAAAAATACCTTCTAGAGAAGGGCTTCCACTCTGCCTGCCAGCTTAGCTTTGTCTGATCCTAGAAAGGTAAGAGGAGGAACAGGGAGCAGGTTTCAGATGCCTGTTGAACTTCTAACTTCCCATATGACCTTGGGCTACACTGCAGGATTTGAGGACCTTTCTGACTAGAACTTTCTGTGACCTCTCCCAATCCCATGCAAACATAGTGGCTCTTGGAGTTACAGTCAGAGCTTCACAATGTAATACAAACATGACCTAGAGCGGGACGCAGTGGCTCATGCCTGTAATACCAGCACTTTGGGAGGCTGAGGTGGGTGGATCACTTGAGGTCAGGAGTTTGAGACCAGCCTGGCCAACATGATGAAACCCTGTCTCTACTAAAAATACAAAAATTAGCTGGGCGTAGTGGTGGGCACCTGTAATCCTAGCTACTTGGGAGGCTGAGGAGAATCCCTTGAACCTGGGAGGTGGAGGTGGCAGTGAGCCGAGATGGCACCACTGCACTCCAACCTGGGTGACACAGCAAGACTCTGTCTCAAAAAAAAAAAAAAGAAAAGAAAAGCAAACATGACATAAAAAGAAAAAAATACTGCCTAATGAGATGCTCAATCATTACTAATCACTAGGGAAGTGCAAATCAAAACCACAATGAAAATACTACTTTGCACCTAGTAGGATGATTATTAACAACAGAAAAAGGCTAAGCGCAGTGGCTCACGCCTGTAACCCAGGGAGGATTTTGGGTGGCCGAGGCAGGCGGATCATTAGGTCAGGAGTTCCAGACCAATCTGACCAACATGGCGAAACCCTGTCCCTACTAAAAATACAAAAATTAACCTGGCATAGTGGCGGACACCTGTAATCCCAACTACTTGGGAGGCTGAGGCAGAAGAATCACTTGAACCCAGGAGGCGGAGGTTGCAGTGAGCCAAGATTGCGCCATTGCCCTCCAGCCTGGGCGACAGAGCAAGACTCCTCAACAACAACAACAACAACAAAAATCATGTATCTCCGAACCCTTGTGCACTGCTGGTGGAAACGCGAAATGTTGCAGCTGCTGTGGAAAACAACAGTTCCTCAAAAAATTAAAAATGGAATTACAATATGATCTAGCAATTCCACTTCTGAGAATGTGCCCAAAATAACAAAGCAGGGACACGAACAGATATTTGTGCGCTCCAATCCATAGCAGCATTATTCAGAATAGTCAAAGTGTAAGCAACCCAAGTGTCTATCAGTGGGTAAAAGCAAAATGTGGTATGCACATACAACAGCTTTAAAAGGAAGGAAATTTTAACACATGCTACAGTATGGGTAAACCTGGAGGACATAATGCTAACTGAAACAAACCAGTCACAAAAGGACGAATACTGTACTCATATGAGATACCCATTAGAATAGTCAAATTCCTACAGAGAAAGTAGAATGGAACTGGTTTCCAGGGACTGGGGAAATGGGAGAATGAGGAGTTATTTTTAATGGGTACAGAGTTTCAATTTTATAAGATCACGAAGTTCTGAAAAATGGATGGTGGTGATGGCTGCAGAACAAAGTGAATGCACTTAATGCCACTGAACTATACACTTAAGTGTTGAAATGATAAACTTCGTTAGATATATTTTACTAAAATTTAAAAAACAATTTTTTTTTTTTTTTGACACTGAGTCTCTCTGTCACCCAGGCTTCAGTGCAGTGGGCTTAAGCGAGCCTCCCACCTCAGCCTTCAAATAGTTGGGACTACAGGCGTGTACCACCATGCCTGGCTAATTGTTTTTTTCTTTTCTTTTTTTTTTTTTTTTTTTTTTGTAGAAATGGGGTCTCTCTGTGTAGCCCAGGCTAGTCTTGAGCTCCTGGGTTCAAGTGATCCTCCTGTCTTGGCCTCCCAAACTGCTGGGATTACAGGCATGAACCACCATGCCAGGCCCTTAAAAATATTTTTAATTTGGCTGGGTGTGGTGGCTCACACCTGTAATCCCAGCACTTTGGAAGGCTGAGGTAGGCAGATTGCCTGAGCTCAGTAGTTCAAGACCACCCTGGGCAACACGGTGAAACCCCATGTCTACTAAAATACAAAAAATTAGGCAGGTGTGGTGGCACACACCTGTAATCCCATCTACTCTTGGAGGCTGAGGCATGAGAATCACTTGAACCTGGGAGGCAAAGGCTACAGTGAACTGAGATGGTGCCACTGCACTCCAGCCTGGGCAACAGAGTGAAACTCTGTCTCCAAAATAAATACATAAATAAATAATATGTTTAATTTAAAAAAGAATGGGCTGGGCATGGTGGCTCATGCCTGTAATCCCAGGACTTTGGGGGGCTCAGGCGGGTGGATCACCTGAGGTCAGGGGTTCAAGACCAGCCTGGCCAAACATGGTGAAACCCCGTCTCTACTAAAAATACAAAAAAAAATTACCCAGACGTGGTGGTGGGCGCCTGTAATTCCAGCTACTCAGGAGGCTGAGTCAGGAGAATTGCTTGAACCTGGGAGGTGGAGGTTGCAGTGAGCCGAGATCATGCCACTGCACACCAGCTTGGGCAACAAGAATGAGACTCTTTCTCAAACAACAACAACAAAAAGAACTTTTGAATCCAGTTTTCTGCATCTTCAGTGCCCTCACCAACTCTCACCTAAATGACTTTAATAGACTTTTAACTAGTCCCCCATTCATTCTGATCCAGTCCTCCAAATAGCAGCAACCATGATCATTCTAAGATGCAAACCTGATGGCTTCCCCTACCCCTGGGATAAGAAGCAAGCTCTTCGGCATGATTTTCCCCTGTGCTTCCCCTCTGGTGGCTTCATTCCTTACCATTAGCCCACACGGTTTCATTTTCCTGAATGTTCTCTCCCACCTTCACCTCCCTCTTTTCCTTCTAATCTCTTCCTTCAGAGTTTAGCCTTCCCTAATCCCCCCAGATCAGGTTCCCCATTATATATCTTCACCAGGAGGAGACCTGGCAGAGTGAAAACTTACCTTTAGGCCAAGGGTTAGTCATTCTTCCTTCGTTCCGTGACAGATTCATTAGTTTGTCTTCTGAACTACATGCTAGCAGGGAGTCTGTAAAAGAGGTTTTGTAACAATGGTACACTTCCAAACAAGTCAGTTTGGAAGCTCTTGGCCCCCTGAAGTTTCCCTGAAAATCAGTAATATGAGGCAGATTGATTACCAGGAGAAAAGGCATACAATTTGATTTAACACGAATACACAGGAGTCTTCAGAATGAAGACCCAGCTCCCCAACTCCCCAGTAAGGTACAGAAGCCTCTTTTTTTTTTAGATGGAGTTTTGCTCTTGTTGCCCAAGTTGGAGTGCAATGGCATGATCTTGGCTCACTGCAACCTCCGTCTCCCAGGTTCAAGTGATTCTCCTGCCTCAGCCTCCTGAGTAGCTGGGATTACAGGTGCACGCCACCATGTTTGGCTAATTTTTTGTAAGTTTAGTAGAGATGGGGTTTCTCCATGTTGGTCAGGCTGGTCTCGAACTCCTAACCTCAGGTGATCCACCCGCCTCGGCCTCCCAAAGTGCTGACATTACAGGTGTGAGCCACTGCACCCAGCCAGGTACAGAAGTTTCTGTACTATCTTGAGGTTACAGAAAGAATGGGGACTTGGATCCTGGTAGAACAGGTTATGGGAAGGGGGAGCACAGGAATTTTATTGAGGGACAACAAATGATTATTAGGAAGAATGGATGAGAAACAGAAGTTAAGTTGTAAACAGTTATCTTTGGAATTTAAATCATTTTTGGAGACAGTCACTACCTTGAAAAGGATCTGTTCAGGTGTGGTTACACTGTCTTATCTTCTGCAATAGAAAGTGATATAACAGGGAAAGGAACAAGAACTCTTCTCCTTGGTGGGTCAGTCATATCTTTATGTAGATAGGGGAAAAGTCTCTTCCAGCCCCCTGATCTCTAAAGGTTTTCAATTTCAGATATTCATTATGCTAGGCACAGTGGGTCATGCCTGTAATCCCAACACACTGGGAGGCTGAGATGGGAGGATTGCTTGAGCCCAGGAGTTCAAGACCAGCCTAGGCAACATAGTGAGACCCCGTCTCTACAGAAAATTAAAAAAAAAAAAAAGAAAGAAAAAGAAAAAACATGGCAGGGCGTCGTGGCTAATGCCTGTAATCCCAGCCCTTTGGGAGGCCAAGGCAGGCAGATCACTTGAGGTCAGGAATTTGAGACCAGCCTGGACAAGATGGCAAAACCCCATCTCTACTGAAAAATACAAAAATTAGCCAGGTGTGGTGGCACGCACCTGTAATCCCAGCTTCTGGGGAGACTGAGTCAATAGAACTTGTTGAACCTGGGAGGCGGAGGTTGCAGTGAGCTGAGATCATGCCACTGCACTCCAGCTTGGGCAACAGAGTGAGACTCTGTCTCAAAAAATAATAATAATAATCAAAATAAATAAATAAATAAACTTAGCCAGGCGTGGTGGCATGTGCCTGTGCCTGTGGCTCCAGCTACTTGGGAAGTTGAGATGGCAAGATCATTTGAGCCCAGGAGATCAAAGGTGCAGTGAGCCCTGATCATGCCACTGCATTTGAGCATGGGCAACGGAGCGAGACCCTGTCTCAGAAACTAAACTAAAATAGTCATTATATGAGGGAGCCATATTTTGGGGCAAAATATTTTGATTTCCTTCAACTGGCTAAGCTTTACCATTTCATATGGGAGGGAAACTGGATCAGAAAAGAGGCAGGGCTGAAAAGAACAAGACCCATGGGGAAACTTAGGACAAAAGGTGTGCACCCATACAATGTATACGGCCCTTCCACCAGTTCCAGACAGTAATGTGATCGCAGTATGTTTCACCTTGGGGGTCCAGCTCCACTTAATCTACTGAAACAATGTCAGGGTAGGCTTGGGGTGGAAAACAGCAGCTATGGTATTCTGGAAAAGCTCTCTAGGAGGTTCTTTTGTTTGTTTGTTTTTTGTTGTTTTTGAGACCAAGTCTTGCTCTGTTGCCAAGGCTGGAGTACAATGGCGTGATCTTGGCTCACTGCAACCCCCGCCTCCAAGCTTCAAACAATTCTCATGCCTCGAGCCTCCTGAGAAGCTGGGATTACGGGTCCCCACCACCACGCCTGGCTAGTTTTTTTGTTGTTGTTGTTTTTGGTTTTTTTTTTTTGTATTTTTAGTACAGACGGGGTTTCAACCGTGTTGGCTAGGCTTGTCTCGAACTCCTGACCTGAAGTGATCCACCCACCTCGGCCTTCCAAGGTGCTGGGATTACAGGAGTGAGCCACTGCGCCTGGCCTCCCTACGAGGTTCTATTACTCACGAAAAGTGAAGAATTACAGGTGAATGTTGATAGGTATGCAAAAGATGCTCTGACCTCATTGATACTCTTTAAGCTTTAAAGTTTAACCGTTAAGAGCACAGATTTTGGAGTCAAGACACACCCAGGTCCAGATACATTACTTGCCTCTATAAATCCACTGTCCAGAGGCCGGGAGAGGAGGCTCATGCCTGTAATCCTAGCACTTTGGGAGTCCAAGATGGGCGGATTACCTGAGCTCAGGAGTTCGAGACCAGCCGGGGCAACATGGTGAAACCCCCCTCTCTACTAAAATACAAAAAAAAATCAGTGGAGCGTGGTGGCGGGTGCCTATAATCCCAGCTACGTGGGACGCTGAGGCACGAGAATCGCTTGAACCTGGGAGGTGGAGGTTGCAGTGAGCAGAGACCGTGCCGTCTCAAAAAAAAAATCCACTGTCCAGAAGGGATGTGCCTTGGTCTCTGGACTTACCAGCACAGTGTGCCTGGCACCACCTGGAGGGCTTGTTCAAACATCGGAAGGAGCCCCATCCCCAGGGGTTCTGAGTCAGTAGGTGTGGAATGGGAGCCGAGAACCTGCCACCCTATCCAGTTCCCAGGCGATGCGGCCGCTGCTGCTCTGGAAGCTCATTTTGTGAAGCACTGACGCAGCACATGGTGAGGACGCTGTATGTGAACACTCAGATATTCTGACACCTAACCCAATTCTTGTATTTGCCGCTCAGGAGTCCCTGGTTGAGTCCACCTTGCTATACGGCTTCAGAAACTCATTTCCTCTTTTGGGGTCTCAGGGCTCTCGTATGCCAAAAGAGTGTGCTGGGCAAGATGAGATGCTTAGTTATTACAGAAGAGTTAACATCTTGAACAAGGCCCTACAGAACTTGCAGGGTTAGGGGAGAAAATAAACCGGCTAAATCCTGCGGGGCAGCTTGGGGCTACCCTGGAGCAAGGTCTGGGCTCAGCCGGCGTGTAGGTCGCAAGGAAAGGTAGAGCCGCTCCTGCCCCACTCGCTGCTCGAGGGTCAGCTGTGGCCGACTGGGCGACGCTGACGTCCAGCCTCGGTGTTCCCTTACCTCCTCGGTCTCCACAGCGCCTCCTGGCGCCCATTTCAGCGTTCTACCAAGATTGTCCCTTCCCTCACACCTTACCGCGAGCCTGGCAGAGGCTGACGTCATTTCCGCCACGAGTAGCGCGCTTGCGCCAAGGCGATGGTTGCTCTTTCACTCGGACGGCTGCGCGACTGCCGATTGGCTGCGTCAGCACGTCGGCGGGAGGTCGCACGACACTGTGCCGCCCCTCCCTTCGCGGCGCCTGCTCAGTAGAGCCAGCGGAGCCGGGTAGGTTGGCCAGGTGAGAGGAACTGCAGCGCGCCGCAGGACCGGACCGCTGAGCCTGCAGCCGACCCGCGCCGTGACCCGCGACCCTAGACCCCGACTCCCTCTGGCTCAGCCCGCGCGCCCCAGGCCCGGCCCGGGCGGCGCGACGGGAGGATGAGCGGCGGGCGGCGGAAGGAGGAGCCGCCTCAGCCGCAGCTGGCCAACGGGGCCCTCAAAGTCTCCGTCTGGAGCAAGGTGCTGCGGAGCGACGCGGCCTGGGAGGACAAGGTACGGTGGAGCCCGAACAGGGCGCGGACGGGAGGAGCCGGCTGGGACTCGGGGAACGGGAAGACTGGCCTGGGCCTGCCCTCGCCCCCGTTCCGGCGCTATCGAGTAGGGCAGTGGGGCGGGTGGCCCAAGAGTATCAGAACAAACTTGGCGGGCACTGGGCGGACAGCTGGGCTTGGAGCTCCCCGAAGGGTGGCCTAAGGCCGAAGCCCCGTAGTTATGCGGAATTGACGAGGAGCGGGGAGAGGCTTTGTCATCCGCGGGCAGGGCTTGTGCCTGAACGGGGAAAGGGAGCTGAATTCGATTCGGCCTCCGCCTTTTATGTGCAGTAGGGTTTTGAGTAAGTTACTTGTCTCTTTCGAATTAACTAGTACAAACTAACACTAACAGACTTCTACTGAGAATGCTTTCTACGTGCCAGGTGCTCTCCTTGCGGAATCTAAGTCAGAATAGCTCTGAAGTGAGGGTACGGTGGTGCGTTAAAGCCTTTTGCACATAGTGAGGCTCGCTAATCTTGAGCTGTTGTTGCCTGTTGAATGAAAAGGACTGAATACTTTGATAAGCATGAGTCAAGAGGGGAGACTGAGACCACCCACTGGGTGAGTGTGAGGTGTCGGGGTAGAGAAATGCCACCAAATACGTGTGAGAATTGGTTGGGACTTCAGGACGTTCTTACTCGTCCCATTCGGAGGATGCTTCGTAACTCTGCTCCATGATCTGGAAGGGGTGATCACAAACCGCTCGATTCCAGGTAGTTTGGAAAGAGTATTGTATTTGCAGTCATTTCTTTGGTTTTCTGGGCTGCCGAAGTGGGATTTTCCTTCCTGAAGTTCCTGTAAGGGGGGATGGGAGGCACTTCCTGAAGGTGCCCTTGTTCTGCCCCCAGCCCTGCCCAACTCTTGCAAAACCTGCAGTCTCTAATCTGCTGTGTCATTTCTTTCTTTTCTTGTATAAGGACTGGTTTCTGGAATTTAGGGCAGATCAGAAACCTGAGTCGTCGTCTGTGTTCTTCCATGAAACTTAAATATGCTGGCACCTGCCTCCAGCATTTTTGCTTCTAGTCCATATGTGCGGCCAGTAGCACGATTACTATTACAATCATTTCATTACAGGTCATATTATATATGCAGCTCTAGAATTTTGATTTAGAGCATAGATTCTGGAAGTGATCGCTTAATGATGTCGAAATGTATCATTTCTATCACATTTTAAGTAAGGTGAAACAGGAAGCACATACCGTTGCCTTTGGGGGAAACAAATTTCCTGGATGTGTTTAGCAGAAAGGTTTAATATTTCCCCCTCTGGTTGTACTATGGCACCCATCCCCAGATAATTCTTGCATTTTCTGTCTTTTCTACAGGATGAATTTTTAGATGTGATCTACTGGTTCCGACAGATCATTGCTGTGGTCCTGGGTGTCATTTGGGGAGTTTTACCATTACGAGGTTTCTTGGGAATAGCAGGGTAAGTCTTGGGTATCTTACATTTTCATGGTATCATTTCTTTTTAAATAGAGGCTTTTTTTCCTGTTAGAGGAAAGGCCATTGCTGCTCTGGAGCTGTGTGTGTGTGATGAATACAGCAAAGCAGCGGCCCTACAATGGCACTCCTGGGTCTGGTGCACCACTCCTCAGGAGCATCTCAGGTCAGGCAGGTTACCTTCCTGCCTTCCTGAAGGCTGGGCCAGTCCATTCATTCATGGGTCTAAAGGGACCTCATGCAAGAGGCTATCACATTACTTGTTGGTGGCATGCCCTCTAGTTCTGCTGTGACCTTTGTTTCTGTGCAAGTTTGGGAAGTAGGAACTTCTGTATTTGACGACCATTTCCCTTGTGCCTGGCACTATGCTTAGTGCCAGGTGCTAAACCTTGGCTTTGGCAGAAGTTATTTCAGGTCCCTTCATTTTGTTTTTTTGAGATAGGGCCCCACTTTGTCGCCCAGGTGGGAGCACAGTGGCACCATCACGGCTGACTGCAGCCTTGACCTCCTGGATTCAAATGATTTTCCTGCCTCAGCCTCCTAAGTAACTGGAACTACAGGCGTGAGCCACAATACTTGGCTGATTTTTAAAAATTTTGTAGAGACAAGGTTTCTCTACATTGCCCAGGCTAGCCTTGAACTCTTGGGCTCAAGTGATCCTCCTTCCTCGGCCTCTCAAAGTGTTGGGATTACAGGCATGAGTCAAAATGTCTGGCATAGGTCCCTTTTTTTTTTTTTTTTTTGAGACGGAGTCTTGCTTTGGTGCCCAGGCAGGAGTGCACTGGCATGATCTCGGCTCAGTGCAACTTCCACCTCTCAGGTTCAAGCAATTCTCCTGCCTCAGACTCCCAAGTAGCTGGGACTACGGGTGCCCACCAACATGCCCGGCTTATTTTTTTGTATTTTTAGTAGAGACGGTTTCGCCATGTTGGCTGGGCTGGTCCTGAACTCCTGACCTCAGGTGATCCGCCTACTTTGGCCTCCCAAAGTGCTGGAATTACAGGCATGAGCCACCGTGCCTTGCTCATTGCTGTTCCTAGCCCCATAACTGATGGTGAGCTGAGGGCAGGAACAGTCATCTTCACATCTGCATCCTACAGCAGTAACAGACAGTGGATATCCAGAAATGGTCTCCCACTGGGAGTTGTACAGGGGGTATGCTGTTGCCTGCTCAACTAGGCTGTGAAGCAGCAGCTTCACGTGTGTTTCTCCCATAGCCTGCCTCTAGCTGGAGCTACCTGGAGGCCCATGTCAGGTTCTGTTTGGGACAGCTCAGCAGCCATTCTGTCTGTCTTCAAGGGGCTTTGGAGAACTATATAATACACATACACACACACACACAATATATACTTATATATGGAGTTTTGCTGTTGCCCAGGCTAGAGTGCAGTGGAATAATTTTGGCTCACTGCAACCTCTCCGCCTCTGGGTTCAAGCAGTTCTCCTGCCTCAGGCTCCTGAACAGCTGGGATTACAGGTGCCCACCACAATGCCCTGCTGGTTTTTGTATTTTTAGTAGAGACAGGGTTTCATCCTGTTGGCCAGGCTGTTCTCGAACTCCTGACCACAAGTGATCCACCTACCTCAGCCTCCCAAAGTGCTGGGATAACAGGCGTGAGCCACCACGCCCGGCCCCAAGTTCTGAGTCTTCTAATCTTACAGTTTATGTTTGGTACTTGTTCTCTCTTGCTCCAGATTCTGCCTGATCAATGCAGGAGTCCTGTACCTCTACTTCAGCAATTATCTACAGATTGATGAGGAAGAATATGGCGGCACGTGGGAGCTCACGAAAGAAGGGTTTATGACCTCTTTTGCCTTGTTCATGGTATGTGTAGCTGATAGTTTTATAACAGATACTGTTCATTTCATGAGGTGTCACTTACAGGAGGGGACCCCACTGATTGAGTTACACTATGTGAACAGGGTGCTGTTTTTCTAAAGGCTTCTGAGGCTCAGGGCCATGGCCTGTGTTGAGCCACATCCTAGAAGATGTGGTCTGAAATACTGTACAGTCCCCTGTAATGTGTAAATCCAGGGCCCATCGTCAGCTTCTACATCTGATTCTCAACCCTGGCTACATATTAGAAACTAGGAGGGCCGAGCATGGTGGCTCAGGCCTGTAATCTCAGCATTTTGGGAGGCCAAGGCAGGCAGATCACCTAAGGTCAGGAGTTCAAAATCAGCCTGGCCAACATGGTGAAATCCCATCTCTACTAAAAATACAAAAAATTAGTTGGGCGTGGTGGTGGGCACCTGTAATCCCAGCTACTTGGGAGGCCGAGGCATGAGAATCTCCTGAACCTGGGAGGCAGAGGTTGCAGTGAGCTGAAATCATGCCATCGCATTCCAGCCTGGGCAACAAGAGGGAAACTCCACCTCAAAAAAGAAACTAGGAAATATTTTTCATAATGGCTAAAAAGTACAAACAATCCAAATGACCATCACTTGATGAATGGATAGGATAATATATATCCATACAGTAGAATGTTATTTGGTCTTAAAAAGGAATGAAGTGGCCGGGCACGGTGGCTCACACCCGTAATCCCAGCACTTTGGGAGGCCGAAGCGGGCGGATCACAAGGTCAGGAGATCGAGACCATCGTGGCTAACAAGGTGAAACCCTGTCTCTACTAAAAAAATTAGCCGGGCTTGGTGGTGGGCGCCCGTAGTCCCAGCTACTGGGGAGGCTGAGATGAGAATGGTGTGAACCTGGGAGGCGGAGCTTGCAGTGAGCCAAGATTGCGCTACTGCACTCCAGCCTGGGAGACAGAGCAAGACTATCTCAAAAAAAAAAAAAAAAAAAAATGAAGTACCGATACATGCTGTATAACATGGATGAACCTTGAAACATTATGCTAAGTGGAAGAATCCAGATATAAAAGACCATATATTGTGTGATTCTATATGCAAAATCTCCAAGTGAGCAAATCCATTGAGGCAAAAAGTATATTAGTGCTTGCCAGTGGCTGGGAGGAGGGGAGGGAGAGTAGCTGATAAAGGAAACAGGCTCTTTTTGGAGTAATGTTTTGAAATCAGTGGTGATGTTTGCACACCTGTGCCCATATAGAAAACTTCTGAACTGTATACTATTATTTTTTTTGACACAGGGTCTCACCCTTTCACCCAGGCTGGAGTGCAGTGGCACAATCTTGGCTTACTGCAGACTCCGCCTACTGGGCTCAAGTGATCCTCCCACCTCAGTCTCCCCAGTAGTTGGGACTACAGGCGTGAGCCACCATGCCTGGATAGTTTTTGTATTTTTAGTAGAAATGGGGTTTCATCATGTTGGCCAGGCTGGTCTCAAACTCCTGACCTCAAGTGATCCACCCGCTTCCGCCTCCCAAAGTACTGGGATTACAGGTGTGAGCCACCGCGCCCAGCCCATTTTTTTTTTTGAGAGGGAGTCTCGCTCTGTCTCCCAGGCTGGAGTACGGTGGCCGGATCTCAGCTAGCTGCAAGCTCCGCCTCCCAGGTTTACGCCATTCTCCTGCCTCAGCCTCCCGAGTAGCTGGGACTACAGGCGCCCGCCACCTCGCCCGGCTAGTTTTTTGTATTTTTTTAATAGAGACGGGGTTTCACCGTTTTAGCCAGGATGGTCTTGATCTGACCTCGTGATCCACCCATCTCGGCCTCCCAAAGTGCTGGGATTACAGCACTATAGGAGGCTGAGGCAGGCAGACTGCTTGAGTCCAGGAGTTCAAGACCAGCCTGGGCAATATGGTGAAACGCATCTCTACAGGGGGAAAAAAAAATAGCCAGGAGTGGTGGTGTGTACCTGTTGAGTCCCAGCAGGATTAAAAAAAAAAAAACCTTATGTGTCCAGACTCTAATCCAAACCAATAAAATCTTCTGAGAGGTATTGCTGGGGCATCTATATGTTTTTTAAAGAACCAGGAGATTACAATGGGTAGACAAGGTTTGAGAATCCCTGCTTTGATATGCACCTGACAAATTATAATGGTATTTTCACACTGGTAGTTGCAGCACCTGCTAGCAGTGTAGTATGCTTTACTTGAATCATTTCCACCTCTGTACCTCAATTCCCTGGGCCTGGGGTTGCCATTTGGTAGGGCAGGAACTTATCAGGAGTTGCTTTGCAAGTGCAGGTGGGCAGTCCTGGGCTCTGTTAGTGACAGTGTGATTTCAGTGAAATTTTAACTTAGACTCCCCAAGCCGATTGTGCAATGGATAGCCCCGGGAGAGCCCCGTGTTCACATTCTCATCTGGCATTTTTGTTTTGTGGAATCAGGGCCTGTGTTAACCCAGGTGACCTATGAACAGTGCTTGTCTCCTCACTAGGTCATCTGGATCATCTTTTACACTGCCATTCATTATGACTGATGGTGTACAGCTCCCAACTGCTCCCTATCCAGTCCAAAGGACCCTCTTGATTACAGCACAGGAACTTGATCGTTGGGGAACCCCAGCCCCTTGGAACTTGGAAGACCCATGTTTCCTGGACCGCGAATCAGTGTGTTGGGCATCAGTGTTTTCTGCAAGGGTTGTGACCTGAAACTTTTTAAAAACCACCCACCTTTGGAGAAGCATTTCTGAATTTATCCGTCACCAACCATTTCTTCTTGGATACCGTCAAGTAACAGCTGTTTGCCAAGTGGAGCTGTCATTTAATTTGATGCACCTCTGGATTCAGATGAAACATTAAATTGTCTTCCTCGATTCTCCATCAGGTGTACAGTTTTTAAACTATCAGTGGCATTTAAAGTCTTCTGAAACAGCATGACTGTATGTGTGTGGTCCATAGCACAGTACAGGCAGCATCTAATAACAGTTTCCATTGTAGAATGTTTTCAGATACTTGAATAAATCAAATCTTTAATTGAGAACCTGTTGATGATACCTGATAAAGCCTTTCCCACCCCACCTGTAGCTTGGGAACCCAGTAGGAACACTCGAGGTGGTACCTCCCACCCCATCCCTCTTTCTTCCTCTCCGTGCTCCCTTAGCAGATCCAGCAGACCTCTTTCTCTTTATGAGGGCAGCAGGGAAATTAAGCGCTGGATTTGGTGTAGGCTGTGGCCTCAGTCTTGGCATTGTGGAGAGAGGGCTTAGCACCTTCTGATGCCCCTGCCCAGCACTGAGGTGCCTGGCCTCACTGCAGTGTGCTAGACTTAAGAGGTGTTATTTTGTATTTGGCCACAAGATGGCAAGGCCAGTGTGCTAGGGAATGGTAAGCCACAAAATGAAATAGAGATCTGAAAGCTAGGCTGGGTGCGGTCGCTTACACCTGTAATCCCAGCACTTTGAGAGGCCGAGGCGGGTGGATCACCTGAGGTCAGGAGTTCGAAACCAGCCTGGACAACATGGTGAAACCCCATCTCTATTAAAAATACAAAAAAATTAGCCAGGCATGGTGGTATGCACCTGTAATCCCAGCTATTCTGGAGGCTGAGGCAGGAGAATTGTTTGAATCCAGGAGACGGAGGTTGCAGTGAGCTGAGATCGCGCCATTGCACTCCAGCCTGGGCAACAGAGCAAGACTCCGTTTCAGAAAAAAAGAGCTGGGGCTGTTGTCCTCAATGGGGGACATTTGAGGACTTAGACTGTCAGAAGTCTTTCTCATTGCTCTGGAGATCATGTAGAGGCTGGAGCACCTATGATCTGCTGCTATGGTAAGACATCATCTCCTCAGTTTTCCTTTCCCTTCTAGGCCACAGTCCTATCTTCTGAGGTACGGTGGTGGTCTCAACGAGACTTGTCAATTTCCCGAAAATGATTTTCTCACAGAAGCTAGGGGTTGTTTCTACCTTGTGGGCGGGGCCTGGTTAACGGGGGATGTAGAACGGGGCTCAGCAGGCAGGGCATCCAGATGGTACTGGAAACAAACTCAAGAACTGACTAGGTCAGACCCGCAGGAGGCTTACTTTCTTTTTGGAACCCTGGCCCTGGTCCCAACTTCTCTGCATTTGGACTAGAGGTCGCAGGTGGGGTCATGGCACTGGGAGGAGGTAGGTGACGACTTAGGGCCAAGAGAGGAAAGAGCAAGGGTACAGGTGGGACCTTGGATGCACCTCTGTGTCCCAGCCCTCCCTCACTGAGTGCACAGCCTTGCCTCTGGGGTGCTCAGGTGGCTGGGCTGAATTGGGGTTCTAGGTGTGCAATCTTGGTTTCCCTTTTGGCCTCTCTTTTGGGCCTAGGCATCATCCAAAGAGACAGCCTCCTCATTCAGGCTGATGTAGGAGCTGAGGGACTCCCGGAGACCCTCACTGAGAAGAGACTCCTCCCCTGTGGGAACTTCAGAAAACAGGAGGGAGCTGTGGACAAAGGAAGAGAATTGGGTCAAGGAGCCTATTCCTCCTCCCTGCACTCACTACACACAAAAATGCACTGTTCTCAAAACCCCTCACTCCTGATGAGGACCTCATGGGGCTCCCCTGTTCCCTATCAGATCAGCTTCCCAGCCCCACCTGCCGAGCCTGGGCTGTGCTCCAGGAGTTGAGTCAGTGTGCCCTGGCTCCAGCTGCCAGGTGTCCCTGAGTGTGACAGGTACATTCGGGTTGTGGTTCCCAGGGGTGGGTCCTTCTAACTCTTGGTCTTGCTTTCATGTTTCCAGGAGTCCCCGACTTTACCTGTCCAGCTCTTTCCAGTTGAGTGGTGTCCTCTGTACAGTCACAGGTAGGGGTATATCCTTGCTAGGGAGCGGGCCAGCCCTCTGCAGGACACAGGGCTCCTTGAGGAGGCAGCAGATGTCATCCGCCAGCTCTGAGGAAGAGACCTCCATCCCTGACATGGCCGACTCCACCCTACTTCTCTCCAACAGCCCTCATCCTGACAGCCCCCCACACTTGGCAGGAGGGGGCATGGTTACAAAAGAGTGACAGGACATGAGCCCCAAGCTGTTGGTTTCATGGAGACAGATGCAGTCAAAGGTCTTTCTGGGCTAACTTTTGGGAGACAATCACTGTATGATTTAGGGTGAGTTCATGGACCTCTTGAGCTCAAGTTTCTGGTTAGGAAATTGCTTTGGGAAGAAGAAAGCTAAGGACTGCTCAGTCTACTACTACTGTCTACTCCTGCATGGAGTGACCTGCAGAAAACCCCTGAGTTTTCTGAGAGTGCTCTTCCCTCTCTGCGCCCTGACGCTGTGCCCAGTGACTGCATCTTCCAGTGTCTGTTGAAGGACCGGCATCAGGAAGTACTAAGGAGAGTCAGGATTGAATCCCACACAGCAGCAGCTCTGGGTCCGGTTCCTGTGGAGAGAACTCCGCCTGCTGCCAGGGGCTTTGAATCAGAACCAGGGTGGTAGGCAAGGTACTGACCGGAGCCTACACAGGAGGTATGTGGCTTTTCTGCTAGGGCACGAGGTGAAGACAAGGCTTCCAGCCTGCATTTCTTGGCATGGGGACTGGTGTGAAAATAGGGGAGGCCTCTCTTCTGTCTGTCTGAATACTCCATAGCAGGTAAAATATCCGAAGACACCACTGCCTGCTCCTCCCTGCAGACTATCCCAGCCTACTCCTGGGGGCAGGGAAAGGCCATACCAGAGTAATGGTCCACCAGGGCCTGGAGTGAGGGGAAGGTGAGGCGCGGTGAGATGTACAGCCAGCCATTGTCAAGGCGCTGGATCCTGTAGTGTCTGATTCGGTCCCAGGATGCAGGGCGGCTGAGACGGACTGACAGGGAGTAAGAGCCTGAGGAGAAAAGGGTCCAGGGGTGGCGCTGAGGCCCTGCTGGGACTCAGCCCCACCCAGGTTGGGAAACGAAGATAGGCAACATGGCCATGGGGCCCCGGCAGAAGGGAAGTGTCTTGGGCAGAAGCAAGACAAAGACTTGCTCTCTCGGTCATCAATAACATGTTCATAATAGATGGGGGTCTTGTGAGGGTGAAATCAAATCACACACAGAGCCCTCAGTACAGGGTCTGGCACCGTGTGAATGAACATTCAGCGTTGGCTGTTCTTACAAAGACTCAGGTGGCAGATGTGTTAGGATGCAAAAACACTGTCAAGAAGATGCTGGCAAGGAAGTGGAGAAGTAGGACCTCCCACCCTGCTGGTGGAAGAGAAATTAGTACAAGCCACCTTGGAAATAGTTTGGCATTAACTAGATGAGCTGAACATGCACGTACCTTACAACCCAGCAGTTCTACCCAGGCACATTACCTCAGAAGCACACAGGCAAGAATATGCACAGCAGCATTGTAAAGTGCTGGGATTACAGGCTTGAGCCACCGCGCCCGGCTGTTTGTAAAAGTCAAAAACGGGCCAGGTGTGGTGGCTCACGCCTGTAATCCCAGCACTTAGGGAGGCCGAGGCGGGTGGATCACAAGGTCAGGAGATTGAGACCATCCTGGCTAACACGGTGAAACCCCGTCTCTATGAAAAATACAAAAAATTAGCCGGGCGTGGTGGTGGGCGCCTGTAGTCCCAGCTACTTGGGAGGATGAAGCAGGAGAATGGCATGAACCCGGGAGGCAGAGCTTGCAGCAAGCTGAGATCGCACCACTGCACTCCAGCCTGGTCGACAGAGGGAGACTCTGTCTCAACAACAACAACAACAACAAAGTCAAAAACTGCAAACAACCCATTTATGCTCAACAGTAGAACTGTGGATTATAGAGTGTAGTACTAAACAACAGTTAAAATTAATAACTGCTACATATATAGGCATAAGGAAATCTTGGAAATAAGCAGAAAAACATTACAGAGCATACATTCAGCCCGATTCTATTTAAAGTTCAAAGACAGCCAACTGACATTATATGTTACACAGGCACACATGGCAAAGCTCTGAAGAAAAGCAACTGATTAACACAGTGAAGCATGAGAGGGGGCTACGAAGGGCTTGTTAGGTAATTTCAGCTGGCAAGTAGGCACATGGATGTCAGTTTTATTCCTGCTCCTCAACCTATATGTATATATTACATATACTGATGCATGTGACAGAGTTTTGCCAGTTTTGCATGTTTCATTTTTTCATTTTTTATTTTTTTGTGTGTGGAGACAAGAGTCTCCTTCTGTCGCCCAGGCTAGAGAGCAGTGGCGCAATCTTGGCTCACTGCAACCTCTGCCTCCCAGGTTGAAGCGATTCTCCTGCCTCCGCCTCCCGAGTAGCTGGGACTACAGGCGCCCGCCACCATGCCCGGCTAATTTTTTATATTTTTAGTAGTGACGGGGTTTCACCATATTTGCCAGGCTGGTCTGGAACTCCTGACCTTGTGATCCACCTGCCTCGAGATTACAGGTGTGAGCCACTGCGCCCAGCCAGATTTTAATTTATTTTTAGAGCCATGCTCCCGCTCTCTTGCCCGGATGGCGTGCAGTGGCATGATGACAGCTCCCAGGCTCAAACAATCCAACTGCCTCAGCCTCCTAAGTAGCTGGGATTACAGGCGTGAGCCACCGTGCCTGGCCATAGAAGCACATTTAAAATACTGAAACAGGCTGGGCACGGTGGCTCACCCCAGTAATCTCAGTTCAAGACCAGCCTGGCCCACGTGGTGAACCCCATCTCTACTAAAATACCAAAGATAGCTGGGTGTGGTGGTACACACCTGTAGTCCCAGCTACTCGGAAGGCTGAGGCAGGAGAATCACTTGAACCCAGGAGGTGGAGGTTGCAGTGAGCTGAGATTGTGCCACTGCACTCCAGCCTTGGCAACAGAGCAAGACACCATCTCAAATAAATAAATAAATAAACAAACAAACCAAGGCCAGTGACAGGCACGGTGGCTCACGCCTGTAATCCCAACACTTTGGGAGGTCGAGGTGGGCAGATCACCTGAGGTCAGGAGTTTGAGAACAGCCATGGTCAACATGGTGAAACCGTGTCTCTACTAAAAATACAAAAAGAAAAAATTAGCCAGGTGTGGTGGTGTGCACCTGTAGTCCCAGTTACTTGGGAGGCTGAGGCAGGAGAATTGCTTGAACCCGGGAGACAGAGGTTGTAGTGAGCTGAGATCGCACCACTGCACTTCAGCCTGGGCAACACAGCAAGACTCCCTCTCAATTAAAAAAAAAAAAAAGGCCGGGCGCGGTGGCTCATGCCTGTAATCCCAGCACTTTGGGAGGCTGAAGTGGGCGGATCACAAGGTCAGGAGATCGAGACCATCCTGGCTAACACGGTGAAACCCTGTCTCCACTAAAAATTCAAAAAATTAGCCGGGCGTGGTGGTGGGCGCCTGTAGTCCCAGCTGCTGGGAGGTTGAGGCAGGAGAATGGCGTGAACCCAGGAGGCGGAGCTTGCAGTGAGCCAGGATCATGCCACTGCACTCCAGCCTGGGTGAGAGAGCAAGACTCTGTCTCTAAATAAATAAATAAATAAAAATAATAAAATAAATAAAATAAAAACAAGGCCAGGCAGGCAGAGTGGCTCAAGCCTGTAGTCCCAGCTACTCAGAAGGCTGAGGCAGGGGGATCATTGAGCCCGGGTGGCAAAGGTCGCAGTGAGCCAAGATTGTGTCATCCAGTCTGGATGACAGAGTGAGACCCTGTCTCAAAAAAAAAAAAAAAAAAAGGCCCAGCACTTTGGGAGGTCGAGACAGGAGGATCACGAGGTCAGGAGATCGAGACCATCCTGGCTAACACAGTGAAACCCCGTCTCTACTAAAATATACAAAAAAAACTAGCCGGGCGAGGTGGCGGGCGCCTGTAGTCCCAGCTACTCGGGAGGCTGAGGCAGGAGAATGGCGCAAACCCAGGGGGCGGAGCTTGCAGTGAGCTGAGATCCGGCCACTGCACTCCAGCCCGGGCGACAGAGCGAGACTCTGTCTCAGAAAAAAAAAATAATAATAAAATTAAAATTAAAAATTAAAGGCTAAATGTAAAAAGATGGAAAAAAATATTCAGACAACCATAAGTAAGCTAGAATGGCTTATTAATGGGAGAATATTAGTGGGATATTAATATCAGACAGTAGAATTCAAAAACGAGAGTATTACCAGCAATAAAGGTACACATCAAGAAGACAAAAAGTCCTTAATTACACAGTTTCAAAATAAATGAAACCTAACAATTGCCTAGAGAAATAGACATCCATGAATGGAGATTTTAATCCTCTTCAGTAATAAGACAAAAACAATAGGGATATAGAAGACTTGAATAATGCAATCAACCAATTTGATTTGACATAAAACATGGCACCGAGAGACAGCAATACATATTTTCTTTCAAGCACACCTGGACTACTCTAGATGGATTAGTCTGGGTGGTAACAGAATTTTGGTTTTTGAGGCGGAGTCTCACTCTGGTGCCCAGGCTGGAGTGCAGTGGCGTGATCTCAGCTCACCACAACCTCCGCCTCCTGGGTTCAAGCAATTCTCCTGCCTCAGCCTCCCAAGTAACTGGGACTACAGGCGCATGCCACCATGCCCGACTTTTTTTTTCAGTAGAGACGAGGTTTCACTATGTTGGCCAGGTTGGCCTCGAACTCCTGACCTCGTGATCCGCCCACCTCAGCCTCTCAAAGTGCTGGAATTACAGCCGTGAGCCACCGCACCCGACCAACAATTTAAAAGGATTGAAATCATTAAAAGTATGTTGTCTGGCCACAATTGAATTAAATTAGAAATTAATAATGAAAATGTATCTAGGCTGGGCGTGGGGCTCAAGCCTGTAATTCCAGCACTTTGGGAGGCTGAGGCAGGTGGATCACCTGAGGTCAGGAGTTCAAGACCAGCCTGACCAACAAGGTAAAACCCCGTCTCTACTAAAAATATAAAATTAACTGGGTATGGTGGCACATGCCTGTAAATCCCAGCTACTTGGGAAACTGAGGCAGGAGAATTGTTTGAACCTGGGAGGCGGAGGTTGCAGTGAGCCAAGATCATGCCACTGCACTCCAGTCTGGGAGACAGAGCGAGATTCCACCTCAATAAAAAATAAATAAAAACAAGGCTGGGCGTGGTGGCTCATGCCTGTAATCCGAGTACTTTGGGAGGCTGAGGTGGGCAAATCACAAGGTCAGGAGTTCAAGACCAGCCTGGCTAACATGGTGAAACCCCGTCTCTACTAAAAATACAAAAATTAGCTGGGCGTGGTGGTGGGCACCTGTAATCCCAGCTACTCAGGAAGCTGAGGCAGAAGAATCATTTGAACCTGGGGGGCAGAAGTTGCAGAGAGCCAAGATCTCGCCACTGCACTCCAGCTTGGGCAACAGAGCGAGACTCCATCTCAAAAAAAATAAATAAAATAAAGAAGATACAGAAGAATATAATTTGAGAGACCTTTGAAAAGTATGGCAAGATTAAAACCATAGAAGTTATGGAAGACAGGCAGAGTGGAAAAAAGGATTTGCTTTTGTAACTTTTGATAATCAAGATACAGTTGATAGAACTGTTCAGAAATATCACTTTTTTTTTTTTTTTTTTTTTTTTTTTTTTGAGACAGAGTCTCGGACTGTTGCCCAAGCTGGAGTGCAGTGGCGAGATCTTGGCTCTCTGCAACTTCTGCCTCCCAGGTTCAAATGATTCTCCTGCCTCAGCCTCCTGAGTAGCTGGGATTACAGGCGCGTACCACCACGCCCAGCTAATTTTTGCATTTTTAGTAGAGACGGGGTTTCACTGTGTTGGTCAGGCTGGTCTCGAACTCCTGACCTCATGATCCGCCTGCCTAGGCCTCCCAAAATGCTGGGATTACAGTGCCATGTTTTATGTCAAATCAAATTGGTTGATTGCATTATTCAAGTCTTCTATATCCCTATTGTTTGAGCCACTGCACCCAGCCAGAAATACTACACTGTTAATTGGCATAATTGTGAAGTGAAAAAGGTCCTTACTAAACAAGAGATGTAGTCTGCTGTATGGCAAAGTGGTCATGGAGGTGGATCTGGCAATTTTATAGGTTACAGAAGAAACTTTGGAGGTGGTAGAGGTGATTTTAACTGTGGTGGAAACTTTGGTGGAAGAGAAGGCTGTGGTGGTGGAGGTGGCGGCAGAGAGGTAGTTATGGAGGAGGTGATGGGGTGGAGGTGGCAGCAGCAGAGGTAGTTATGGAGGAGGTGATGGGGTGGAGGTGGCGGCAGCAGAGGTAGTTTTGGAGGAGGTGATGGGGTGGAGGTGGCAGCAGCAGAGGTAGTTATGGAGGAGGTGATGGGGTGGAGGTGGCGGCAGGGGTAGTTATGGAGGAGGTGATGGGTTGGAGGTGGCGGCAGAGGTAGTTATGGAGGAGGTGATGGGGTGGAGGTGGTGGCAGAGGTAGTTATTGAGGAGGTGATGGGGTGGAGGTGGCGGCGGCAGAGGTAGTTATGGAGGAGGTGATGGGGTGGAGGTGGCAGCAGCAGAGGTAGTTATGGAGGAGATGATGGGGTGGAGGTGGTGGCGGCAGAGGTAGTTATGGAGGAGGTGATGGGGTGGAGGTGGCGGCAGCAGAGGTAGTTATGGAGGAGGTGATGGGGTGGAGGTGGCGGCAGAGGTAGTTATGGAGGAGGTGATGGGGTGGAGGTGGCGGCAGAGGTAGTTATGGAGGAGGTGATGGGGTGGAGGTGGCGGCAGAGGTAGTTATGGAGGAGGTGATGGGGTGGAGGTGGCGGCAGAGGTAGTTATGGAGGAGGTGAGGGGGTGGAGGTGGCGGCAGAGGTAGTTATGGAGGAGGTGATGGGGTGGAGGTGGCGGCAGCAGAGGTAGTTATGGAGGAGGTGATGGGGTGGAGGTGGCGGCAGCAGAGGTAGTTATGGAGGAGGTGATGGGGTGGAGGTGGCGGCAGCAGAGGTAGTTATGGAGGAGGTGATGGGGTGGAGGTGGCGGCAGCAGAGGTAGTTATGGAGGAGGTGATGGGCTGGAGGTGGCGGCAGCAGAGGTAGTTATGGAGGAGATGATGGGGTGGAGGTGGCAGCAGAGGTAGTTATGGAGGAGGTGATGGGGTGGAGGTGGCAGCAGTAGAGGTAGTTATGGAGGAGGTGATGGGGTGGAGGTGGCGGCAGCAGAGGTAGTTATGGAGCAGGTGATGGGTGGGAGGTGGTGGCAGGGGTAGTTATGGAGGAGGTGATGGGGTGGAGGTGGTGGCGGCAGAGGTAGTTATGGAGGAGGTGATGGGGTGGAGGTGGCAGCAGCAGAGGTAGTTATGGAGGAGATGATGGGGTGGAGGTGGCGGCAGCAGAGGTAGTTATGGAGGAGGTGATGGGCTGGAGGTGGCGGCAGCAGAGGTAGTTATGGAGGAGATGATGGGGTGGAGGTGGCAGCAGAGGTAGTTATGGAGGAGGTGATGGGGTGGAGGTGGCAGCAGTAGAGGTAGTTATGGAGGAGGTGATGGGGTGGAGGTGGCAGCAGCAGAGGTAGTTATGGAGCAGGTGATGGGTGGGAGGTGGTGGCAGCAGAGGTGGTTATGAAGGAGGTGATGGGGTGGAGGTGGCGGCAGCAGAGGTAGTTATGGAGGAGATGATGGGGTGGAGGTGGCAGCAGAGGTAGTTATGGAGGAGGTGATGGGGTGGAGGTGGCAGCAGTAGAGGTAGTTATGGAGGAGGTGATGGGGTGGAGGTGGCAGCAGTAGAGGTAGTTATGGAGGAGGTGATGGGGTGGAGGTGGTGGCAGCAGAGGTGGTTATGGAGGAGGTGATGGGGTGGAGGTGGCGGCAGCAGAGGTAGTTATGGAGGAGATGATGGGGTGGAGGTGGCAGCAGAGGTAGTTATGGAGGAGGTGATGGGGTGGAGGTGGCAGCAGTAGAGGTAGTTATGGAGGAGGTGATGGGGTGGAGGTGGCAGCAGCAGAGGTAGTTATGGAGGAGGTGATGGGGTGGAGGTGGCAGCAGCAGAGGTAGTTATGGAGCAGGTGATGGGTGGGAGGTGGTGGCAGCAGAGGTGGTTATGAAGGAGGTGATGGGGTGGAGGTGGCGGCAGCAGAGGTAGTTATGGAGGAGGTGATAGTGGTATCAATGATGGTGAGCCTGCTTATAGCAGCAGAGGGGACTATGGTGATGGTGGAGCAAGATATGAAAACCAAGGTGGTGGATATGGTGGCGGTGGCAGAGAATATGATGGTTACAATGAAGGAGGAAATTTTGGCGCTGGTAACTATGGTGGTGGTGGTAACTATGATTTCAGCAATTATAGTGGACAACAGCAATCAAATTATGGACCTATGAAAGGGGGTAGTTTTGGTGGAAGAAGCTCAGGCAGTGCCTATGGTGGTACTTACGGATTGGTGGTGGAAGTGGTAAATATAGTAGCAGAAGGTTCTAAAAACAGCAGAAAAAGGCTATAAATCTCGGCTCACTGCAACCTCCTGGGTTCAAGGGATTCTCCTGCCTCAGCCTCCCAAGTAGCTGGGACTACAGGGATGCGCCACCACGCCCAGCTAATTTTTAGTAGAGATGGGGTTTCAACATGTTGGCCAGGATGTTCTCGATCTCTTGACCTCATGATCCACCCACCTTGGCCTCCCAAAATGCTGGGATTACAGGCGTGAGCCACTGCAGCTGGCCATTTTTTTGTATTTTTAGTAGAGTTGGGGTTTCTTTTTTTTTTTTTTTTTTTTTTTTTTTGAGACGGAGTCTTGCTCTGTCGCCCAAGCTGGAGTGCAGTGACGCGATCCTGGCTCACTGCAAGCTCCGCCTCCTGGGTTCACGCCATTCTCCTGCCCCAGCCTCCCAAGTAGCTGGGACTACAGGCGCCCGCCACTGCGCCCGGCTCATTTTTTGTATTTTTAGTAGAGACGGGGTTTCACCGTGGTCTCGATCTCCTGACCTTGTGATCCGCCCGCCTCGGCCTCCCAAAGTGCTGGGATTACAGGCGTGAGCCACCGCGCCCGGCCGAGTTGGGGTTTCACCATGTTGGCCAGGCTGGTCTCCAACTCCTGACCTCAGGTAATCCACCCGTCTTGGCCTCCCAAAGTGCTGGGATTACAGGCCTGAGCCATCACGCCCAGCCAGGGCTACAGTTCTTAGCAGGAGAGAGAGAGCAAGGAGTTGTCAGGAAAGCTGCAGGTTACTTGGAGACAGTAGTTCCAAATGCGTTAGAGGAACTTTAAAAATCCGCCACAGAAGGAACGATGGTCCATCATCAGAAAAGTTACTGCAGCTTCAATAGGAAACCCTTCTTGTGCAGGACTGTCAGAGCCGCAGTTTGCAAAAAGTGCAGCGATTGATTAATATAATATAGTGTTGTAGCCTTTTCTTTACATCAGGTATATTGCCCTGTAAATTGTGGTAGTGGTACCAGGAATAAAAATTAAGGAATTTTTAACTTTTCAAATTAAGAAAAAGATAACATGATGACCAAATTGGCTTTTTCCCAGGAATGCAGAGTTGACTTAAAAACTGAACAGCCGGGCGCGGTGGCTCACGCCTGTAATCCCAGCACTTTGGGAGGCCGAGGCGGGCGGATCACAAGGTCAGGAGATCGAGACCACGGTGAAACCCCGTCTCTACTAAAAATACAAAAAAAATTAGCCGGGCGCGGTTGTGGGCGCCTGTAGTCCCAGCTACTCGGGAGGCTGAGGCAGGAGAATGGCGTGAACCCGGGAGGCAGAGCTTGCAGTGAGCTGAGATCGCGCCACTGCACTCCAGCCTGGGCTGGGCGACAGAGCGAGACTCCGTCTCAAAAAAAAAAAAACAAAAAAAAAACAAAAAAAACTGAACATCACAGCCGGGCGCGGTGGCGCACTCCTGTAATCCCAGCACTTTGGGAGGCTGAGGCAGGTGGATCACGAGGTCAGGAGTTTGAGACCAGCCTGGCCAAGATGGTGAAACCCCGTCTCTACTAAAAATACAAAAATTAGCCGGGCATGGTGGCGGACACCTGTAATCACAGCTACTTGGGAGGCTGAGGCAGGAGAATCGCTTGAACCCGGGAGGCAGAGGTTGCAGTGAGCCGTGATTGCGCCACTGCACTCCAGCCTGGGTGACAGAGCAGGACTCCATCTCAAAAAAAAGAAAAAGAAAAAAAAAAAAACCCACAAAAAACAAAAACTGAACATCACTTGCTTAACAATAAGGATAAATGTAAAATTAAAATTTATTTACAAAATAAGAACTGAACATTGGCCAGGGACAATGGCTAATGCCTGTAATCTAAGAACTTTGGGAGGCTGAGGTGGGAGAATCACTTAAGGCCAGCCAGGAATTTCAGACGAGTCTGGGTAACATGGTGAGAGTCTGTCTTTGCAAAAAATTTAAAAATTAGTCAGGCATGGTGGTGCGTGCCTGTGGTCCCAGCTACCCCAGAGGCTGAGGCAGGAGAATTGTTTAAGCCTGTGACATTGAGGCTGCAGTGAGCCATGACTGTGCCACTACACTCCAGCCTAGCCAACAGAGCAAGACCCTGGCTCAATCAATCAATAACTGAACATTGGCCGGTGCGGTGGCTCACACCTGTAATCCCAGCACTTTGGGAGGCCGAGGCAGGCGGATCACCTGAGGCCAGGAGTTCAAGACCAGCCTGGCCAACATGGTGAAACCCCATCTCTACAAAAACAGAAAAATTAGCCGGGCATAATGGTGGGCGCCTGTAATCTCAGGTACTCCAGAGGCTGAGGCAGGAGCATTGTTTGAACCCAGGAGGCAGAGGTTGCAGTGAGCCAAGATCGGGCCACGGCACTCCAGCCTGGGTGACAGAGTGACATTACATCTCAAAAAAAAAAAAAAAAAAAAAACTATAACATACTTCATGGGATTATTTTCCATCTAAGATTGGGAACGAAGCAACAATGTTCTTACCAGGTCTACTCAGTGTTGCACCAAAGGCCCTAACAAGTGCAGTAAGACAAGAAAAAGAAATGTAAAGTATATGGATTGGAAAATAAAATAATACAGCTACGTTTACTTACAGATAACACAATCATATACAGATAATCCTAAGGAATCTGCCATAAAGCTACTAGAACTAAAAGTAGATTTAGCAAGGTGACCCAGAGTCAATATGCTTTGAGAAGTGTAGTGACCCCAGTGGGGTCTCTGCCTCCTTTTCTTTGGTTTCTTTGCCTGACTGAGAGCTCTTTGACCTTTGCACCCTTAATTTTTTTTTTCTTTTTATTTTTTAGAGACAGTTTCACTATGTTGCTCAGGCAGGCTTCAAACTCTGGGCTCAAGTGATCCTGTTGCCTCGGCCTCCCAAGTAGCTGGGCCTCTAGGTGTGCACCACCACGCCCGGTTTGCATTCTGTACCTTTGAGAAGAGTCTCTTCTTGAGCTGTGCTGTAACCCTGAAAAAATTCTGTGGTTGGGAATGGGCTAAATATTTGAAAATAGGCCCAGAAGGCCAACCAACCCAGCTGAACTAGTGACCAAGACCTTATATCTTTTGCATGGTTCTTGAACCACCCCACCCTAGCCACTGTCACCAGTTATTAGAATCAGAAAGGGTAGCTACACTTGGGATCTGGTCTCAGGGATAAAGAGGTCAGGGGTCATCCATCCCTGATTGCTTCCTCTCTCTCAGCCTCACATCCAGCCCAACAGAAAGCCCTACTGGGTGTGGTCAGAACACAGCTAAGAACCGACCACTTCTCACCTGGACAGAGCCTGCTGCAGCTTCCTGCGTGGCTTCCTCTCTTCGCAGCAGGCAGGAGGAGTCAGGTCATCTCACTCCCCTGCTCAGAATCCTCCCTGTCACACTTAAAATCAATCCCGAGTCCTCTCCCTGGAAAGGCTCTGTGTGACCTGACTCCCAACTCCCCACTCCCCTCGTCCTGTCTCCTGTGGCCGCCTGCTGAGGACGCACGCGCCTCCCTGAGGCCTGTGCTCACACTCACACCCTGGCACTCCGTGTCCTCTGAACGCTGCTTTATTTCCTCTTGGCACTTATCACTCTCACATTCTTTTCTTATTTGTTTACTGTCCACCTTGCCAACTAGATTGTGGGCAGGAATCTTGCTTTTCATACTGCAGAATCTCTGGTTTTCTGAACAGTGCCTGGCACAGAGTCAGCACACAGTATCTGTTTGTTGAATGAATGACTGAGTCTCTGTGATAAACACTCGGATGGAGCCACGATGACAAGCAGTTTTAAAGGAGAGCTCATCACCGTTTGCACTCCTACTGTCTGTGGGCACAGATGGTGTTGGGAATGATTCTTGAAGGCCTATCATTGCACGATTTGCAGCAAACACATATTGAGCATTTACTAAGCCCTACTCTGCCCTGGGGACAGAAGGCCCACCCAGAGCCAGCCCTCAGCTGAAGACAGAGTGCTGTGGGGCACACAGGTCCAGGTGACTGATGGGGGAGCAGGTCACTAGGGGTAATGGGGAGGTGACTTTGGTTCTGTCTTTGGAACTGATGCTACAAATGGCCTGAATCTTCCTGTTTGAGGGGCAGTATCCCCCAGCTCTTCATCCTCTCTCCCCGTCTCAACATGCATAGGTGTGCTGACCTGCTCATTCATTTATTCAGTAAACATCTGCTGAGCACCCACTACATGCTGGACACTCTGCTCTGGGCCCAGACACACGTATGAAATCATCACACTCGGGGGAAATAAGCGCTGTCTTGTCAGCACATCCACAGCTAGGATTTTCCTTAACGGTCCTCATTTCACGTATGTAGTTCCTGTATTATTCTCATCAGAGCATGTCCCCAGATTTTTTTTTTTTTTTTTTTTTTTGAGACGGAGTTTTGCTCTTGTTCCTCAGGCTGGAGTGCAATTGCACGATCTCAGCTCACTGCACCCTCCACCTCCTGCGTTCAAGCAATTCTCCTGCCTCAGCCTCCTGAGTAGCTGGGATTATAGGCACCTGCTACCATGCCTGACTAATTTTTTTGTATTTTTAATAGAGACAGGGTTTCACCATGTTAGCCAGGCTGGTCTCGAACTCCTGACCTCAGGTGATCAACCCACCTTGGCATCTCAAAGTGCTGGGATTACAGGCATGAGCCACCGTGCCTGGCCATGATTTTGTTTCAGGAAATAAATTTAGCCAGCTGTGGTGGCTCACACCTGTAATCCCAGCACTTGGGAAGTCTGAGTGGGAGGATCGCTTGAGCCCAGGAGTTCAAGACCAGCCTGGCAACATAGTGAGATCCTGTCTCTAAAAAAAATTTTAAAGTTAGGCATGGTGGTGCACCCCCCTGTAGTTCCAGCTACTCAAGAAGCTGAGGTGGGAGGATCACTTGAGCCCAGAAGTTCAAGACTGCAGTGAACCATGATTGTGCCACTGCACTCCAACCTGGGCAATAAAGTGAAATCCTGTCTCAAAAAAAAAAAAAAAAAAAAAAAGCTGGGTGTGGTGGCTCATGCCAGTAATCCTAGCACTTTGGGAGGCCAAGGTGGGTGATCTCCTGAGGTCAGGAGTTTGAGACCAGCCTGGGCAACATAGCAGAACGCTGTTTCTATTCAAAATACAAAAATTACCTGGGCCAGGCATGGTGGCTCACGCCTGTAATCTTAGCACTTTGGGAGGCCAAGGTGGGTGAATCACTTGAGGTCAGAAGTTCAAGACCAGCCAAGGCAACATAGCAAAACCCCGTCTTTAAAAAAAAAATACAGGCCGGGCGCGGTGGCTCATACCTGTAATCCCAGCACTTTGGGAGGCCAAGGCGGGCAGATCACGAGGTCAGGAAATCGGGCTCATCCTGACTAACACGGTGAAACCCCATCTCTACTGAAAATACAAAAAATTATCCAGGCCTGGTGGTGGGTGCCTGTAGTCCCAGCTACTAGGGAGGCTGAGGCAGGAGAATGGCGTGAACCCGGGAGGCAGAGCTTGCAGTGAGCTGAGATTGCGCCACTGCACTCCAGCCTGGGTGACAGAGGTTCCGTCTCAAAAAAAAAGAAAAAAAAATACAGCTGGGCACAGTGGCTCATGCCTGTAATCCCAGCACTTTGCGATGCCAAGGCGGGCGGATCACAAGGTCAAGAGATCAAGACCATCCTGGCCAACATAGTGAAACCCTGTCTCTACTAAAAATACAATAATTAGCTGGGTGTGGTGGCACGCGCCTGTAATCCTAGCTACTCGGGAGGCTGAGGCAGGATAATTGCTTGAACCCGGGAGGTGTAGGTTGCAGTGAGCCGAGATCGTGCCACTGCACTCCAGCCAGATGACAGAACAAGACTCTGTCTCAAAAAAAAACCCACAAAAATTAGCCAGGCATGGTAGCATATACCTGTAGTCCCAGCTACTCAGGAGGCTGAGGTGGGAGAATCGCTTGAGCCTGGGAGATGGAGGTTGCAGTGAGCCAAGATAGTGCCACCGCACTCCAGCTTGGGTGACCCTGTCTTTAAAAAAAAAAAGAGAAAAAGAAAAGAAATAAACCTATTATAGCTACAGAAGAGGTCTTTTCAAGATGCTATGGGAGTTGAGAACAAAGATTGACATAGTCTGGGAAGGCGATAATCTGGGAAGGCGATGGTCTGGGAAGGCGATGGTCTGGGAAGGCGATGGTCTGGGAAGGTGATGGTCTGGGAAGGTCCCATTGGAACAAATGGCGAAGGATGAGTGTGAGTTTGCCTTGAGGAGAAGCAGAGGGCAGGCTTTCCAGATGGAGGGAGGGGTATGTGTAAGGATGCAGTGGTAGAAAGAACAAGGCATGTTTACAGAGTGGCTGGTGGGCAGAGGGTCCAGAGGGAACACTGGAAGCTGTGGCTGGATGCGGGGCCTAGAGGAGGACCCACCAGAAAGAAAGGCACAGTATAAGTTCCTGGTTTCAGAAAGCTCCGGCAGGCGTAGGCAACATCACCTCTGGGACCTCTGGGGTCAGGTGGTCCAGTGACAATGCTGGGAGGGGCTATGAGAGATCAGATCAGGAGCTGCGTGTGGGAAGTGGGCCTAGTAGGACCCTCCTGAACCTTCTCTGCTGAGGCCTCTGAGAAGCTTTGGGGATGCTGAATCTGGCTGCCTCCACTGTCTGCACCCTGAGGACAAAAGCCATGACTTAGCAGGCCTGACTCAGAGGAGATGCTCAGTAAGTGTTTCCCAACTGAAAGTGGGCAGAGGTGAGCCCCACGGGGGCAGGAACGACGTCTTGCTCATCAATCTCCCTTATAGTGCCTGATGCAGAACAGATATACAGCAGGACAGCCAGGTGGGGCTGCTGCTGGGGCCTGTCCCCAACCCTGTGCTGACCTCTGCACAATCCTGTGACCTCCACAGAGTCTTCCAGGCACCCTTCAGCGACCAAGACTTGGGGCCTGAGTAGAGCCTGGCCATGGCTGTCCCGAGGCCTGTCATATAGCCAGGTATGCCAGAGGGACTTGGGAAGATGGGGCCTTCCCGCTCCGGACTCTGAGTAGTGTCCTGGTAGCTCAGGGCCCCAGGCCTTCCTCCTTGGTCCACACACAGGCTTGAAGCCCCTGTGGAATCAGTGCCTTTGGGCCAATGAAAAGCTGATCCTGGCATCGCTCACTCACTCACTCGGTCAATGGCTAATTCCCATTATATAAGACAAGAGCATACTGTAAAATACATTATCTCTTATTACTTCATTCTGGGTTCCCTAGATTGGAACTCTGTTTTCAAACTCAAGAGAACAGTAGAACCATCCAGAGAGCTTGTCCAAGAAGCAGATTTCTGACCTCTGCCCCCAAAAGTCTGATTCAGTTAGGTCTGCGGTGGGGCCCATGAGTCGACAGTGTCAACAAGTTCCCCTGATGATTTCTGTACACTCAAGTCTGAGAACCACTGTTCTCTGAGGTCACTTGGGCCCTTAGAGTCACTGCGGTGTCAAACCACAGTACAGAAGTTTACACTGTGACCCAGGACACACCTTATAAAAAATCTGAAACAAAAGTTTTATGACGCAATATTTACCCCAACCATGGTAATGTTCTCTGCTCAATTTCACTACCAACACGCACTGGTCCAGACCCACTAAATTAGTGGGTTCTGACCCTGGCTACCCATCAGAATCACCTGGGCAGCTTTTACAGTGTGCAGGCCACATCCCGGACCAGTGAGTCAGAAACCCTGGAGGTGGGGGACAGGCATCAGTAGTTGATTTATTGAATTTATTTATTTATGTATTTATTTTTTAGAGACAGGGTCTTGGTCTGTCACCCAGGCTGGAGTCCAGTGGTGTGATCATAGCTCACTGCAGCATCGACCTCTTGGGCTTAAGTAATTCTCCTGCCTCAGCTTCCCAAGTAGCTGAGACAACAGGCACATGCCGCCACACCCGGCTAACTTAAAAAAAAAATTTTTTTTTTTTTTTTGAAGAGATGGGGGTCTCCCTTTGTTGCCCAGGCTGGTTTTGAACTCCTGGGCTCAAGTGATCCTCCTGCCTTGGCCTCACAACATGCTGGGATTACAGGTGTGAGACACTGCACATGGCCCCTAAACTGATTCTTGTCCCACAAATTGACCATGATCTGCAGGAAAACTTTACCTTTCCTGAAAAATTGGCAAATTCTTTTTTTCTTTCCCTGTTCACGTTTTTCGTCTTCCTCTTTGATAAGAAGAGCTGCATATTGATCCATCCCCTTTTGGAGTTGACTATGGGGACCTGGATAATCAGTCCCAGTAATTATGTGGATTTTTTTTTTTTTTTTTTTTTGGAGACACAGTCTCACTCTGTCACCCAGGCTGGAGTGTAGTGGTGCCATCTTGGCTCACTGCAACCTCCACCTCCCAGGTTCAAGCAATTCTCCAGCCTCAGCCTCCTGAGTAGCTGGGATTACAGGCACCCGCCATCACGCCCGGCTAATTTTTTTGTATTTTTAGTAGAGATGAGGTTTCGCCATGTTGGCCAGGCTGGTCTCAAACTCCTGACCTCAGGTGATCCACCCACCTTGGCCTCCGAAAGTGCTGGGATTGCAGGCCTGAGCCACCTAGCCCGGCCTTATGTGGATCTTATGGATCTTTAAAGATCTTCCTGGATCCGGCCGGGCACGGCGGGCGGCTCACGCCTGCAATCCCAGCACTTCGGTCCCGTTAGAGGCTTCACCGTGCCTTCTCGTTGGAAGTCTGTATTTCTGGCCGGGCGCGGCGGCTCATGCCTGCAATCCCAGCACTTTGGGAGGCCAAGGTGGGCGGATCATCCGAGGTCAGGAATTTGAGACCACCCTGGCCAACATGGCAAAACCCCGTTTCTAGTAAAAATACAAAAAAAAAAAATAGCCCGATATGGTGCCTCATGCCTATAATCCCAGCACTTTGGGAGGCTGAGGCGGGTCAATCACCTGAGGTCAGGAGTTTGAGACCAGCCTGACCAACATGATAAAACCCTGTCTCTACTAAAAACACAAAAATTAGTTGGGCATGGCGGCACATGCCTGTCATCCCAGCTACTCAGGAGGTTGAGGCAGGAGACTCACTTGAACCCAGGAGGTAGAGGTTGCAGTGAGCCGAGATCGCGCCACTGCACTCCAGCCTGGGCAACAGAGACTCTGTCTCAAAAAAATAATAATTACCCCGGTGTGGTAGCACACGCCTGTAATCCCAGCTACCAGGGAGGCTGAGGAATGAGAATCACTTGAACCCAGGAGGCGGAGGCTGCACTGAGCCAAAATGTGCCACTTCACTCCAGCCTGGGTGACACAGTGAGACTCTGTCTCAAAAAAAAAAAAAAAAAAAAAAAAAAAAAAAAAAAAATTCATGGATCCATACGGCTTTCTCCTCTATCATTCACACGGTTTTCTCTTTGCGTCTGTGCCTTCTTAGGTAAGGGGCAGAGTGGCCATAAGGGCTGGCCACTATATTCTTGGGGCTGAACCAGGCCAGAGAATGGGCCAGGGGTGGGGCAGCTGAGCACTGAGCACTTCCTGTGGCTTCTCAAGCTCCGGGGGACAGTCTGCAGTGGGGCCCTGCTCCACTCCGCACCGCTGCTGTGGTTTCCTGTTTGCAGCTGCTGTGCTGGGCTGGCCTCCCCAGCCCCTCCACCAGCATATGGATGTATGTGAGGTGGGGGTGCTGATGCTGCCTAGAAAATAGCAGGAGGGGCCTCAGAGAGGTCAACCCAGGAGCGCCCAAGGGCAAGGGAGGAGACATAAAGAAGCTGGAGAGGGTCCTGGGAGGGAGACTGAGGCAGAGAACAAAGGGTCCCGACAGCCTCTCACAGTTGGTTCATATCAAGGCGGGTGCCAGGAGGTCTGTCCGCTCCTGATACCTCCTTTCCTGGTCTGTCACTGTGCTTGCAGTGCCAACATTACTGCCCCATGTGGGCCTTTCTTGGGGGCCTGGAGTGAGAGGAGCTGTGGCTGAGTTTGAATCCTGGCTGTGCACTTACTAGCTGTGTTTCCCCAGGCAAACTATTTCTCTTCTCTAAGCCTCAGTTTTTCCATCTGTAAAATGAAGACAATGGGAGTACAATCCCCACACATTGTTTTAAGTCACTTAAAGGGTTTAACACAAATGTGGGTGCTGCTGCTCCTTCAACGTCCCTCTTTGCCTCTGCCTTAAGGGACTCGGGCAGCAGCTCAGAGGGAGGCAGGGTCATCAAAGAGACTGTCAATCAACTTTGTGTTTTCATTGCAAAAGGCCCTGCACCTGGGGTGGGAGACGTCCCACATGAATGTGTGATGTGGCACGTCCCTACCCCTCTTTGGGCCTGTTTTTCAGTCTGTACGGTGGGGAGAGGAGGATCCATGAGGTGACTTCCAATGGGTTTCTAGCTCTGACTGGCTACTGAACCAAGAGATCCTGTCACTGTTTTAACGTTTTGCCAAGAGATCAGAATCATGTGGTGTTTTGGGGAGGGAGGAATCCCTCCTAGTCAGCGCAAGGAAATTCTGTGACTATACTCTATTAAAAATCCTAGTTGCCAATGTATTGGCTGAGCCTAGATCCCTACTGTGGGCCATTCACATTCACTTTTATTTTTTTAAGATGGAGTCTGGCTCTGTTGCCCAGGCTGGAGTGCAGTGATGCAGTCATGGCTCACTGCATCCTGGAACTCCTGGGCTCAAGCAATCCTCCTGCCTCAGCCTCCCAAGTAGCTCAGACTACAGGCAGGCACCACCATGCCTCACTACATTTTAAATTTTTTTGTAGAGAAGTTGTCTCATTATGTTGGCTAGGCTGGTCTCAAATTCCTGAGCACAAGTGATTCTCCCACCTCAGCCTCCCAAAGTGCTGGGATTACAGGTGTGAGCCACAGTGCCCCGCCTGTATTCGTTTTTAGAAATGCAGATTTTTGCTCTATTGCTGATAGGCTCTCATGGCAGCAACATGGCAGACAACAGCCAGACTGCTCGACACCAAGGCTAGGAACTCCAGCCCTTCACATCTGGCCTTCTGCCTGCCCCACCCTCAAGTCATATCATACTTGGCTCTCAGCATTGGAGGGGCAAGCCCTGGCATCACTGTGAATCTCAAATAGAGATTCTGTGCCATGGAACACTGGTTTCCAGTGACCTAGGAGCTCTCTGAGAGCAGGGACCATGTCCACCTCCCTTAGCAGAGATGCCTAAGGCCTGACACATAC
Source organism: Macaca mulatta (assembly GCF_049350105.2). Classification (NCBI taxonomy): domain Eukaryota; kingdom Metazoa; phylum Chordata; class Mammalia; order Primates; family Cercopithecidae; genus Macaca; species Macaca mulatta. The sequence goes on from NC_133415.1 coordinate 89,491,816, forward strand.
AGTAGGTCCTGTCCTTCCCTGAAGGCTCCCCACATCATGGGTGCTGGAGAAGCATTTGCTGAATGAACGAACATAGAGTGAATATTACAGGTGCTGCATGATGAAACGCTCCTGCCTTCAGAAACACTTGGGAAATGCCCAGTTAGGCAAGCGCGATGCCTTAAGAAGTCTTGTGTTAACACAGATTATGAACCTCTCAGAGAAGGATGATTTTCGGTGTCCCCTAAACTGACCCCCCATCTCCTCTATTTCTAAGCAGGTGGCCCACAGAACACACTCAGAGAGTCCCTGTAATGAATCCTCTCGTCTCCCCCAAAGCCCACGCCCAGCACCGTGTCTCTGCTGAGGAGCAGTTCCACTGCCTTGGGAGAAAACCTGAGCTTCTCAGCCCAGCATCCAAGGCCTCTATGCTGGAGCCTTGCTCACTTCTAACCTCCTATTGTCCTGAGGTACAGCCCCCTGGCCCACCCCAGCACCAATGTGTCTTGTTGCCTGGGATCCTGTGGGAACATCCTTCAAGTTTCCACTCATGGCCCACTCCTCCATGAAGCCTCCCTTGATTGCTCGAAAGTTAGCTGCCTCTCCTCTGCTTTCATGGCCTGTCTCCATCTCCCCAAGCCTGGGCCCCCCATGGCTCATATGGGCAGGACATGGAGCTGGGGCTCAGGAAATCTTGGTTGACTGAGGAGTCAGGCAAAGCCTATTTTCTGGGCCGCACCTGCAGTCATATATCTGTGGGCTCTTTTCTTTTTTTTTTTTGAGACGGAGTCTTGCTCTGTTGCCCAGGCTGGAGTGCAATGGCTGGATCTCCACTCACTGCAAGCTCCGCCTCCCGGGTTTCCACCATTCTCCTGCCTCAGCCTCCCAAGTAGCTGGGACTACAGGCGCCCACCACCTCGCCCAGGTAGTTTTTTGTATTTTTTAGTAGAGACGGGGTTTCACCGTGTTAGCCAGGATGGTCTCAATCTCCTGACCTCGTGATACGCCCACCTCGGCCTCCCAAAGTGCTGGGATTACAGGCTTGAGCCACCGCGCCTGGCCAGGGCTCCTTTCTGAGACCTCCACGCAGGGAGGGCCTGGGCTGGCGCTGAGCTTACCCACCTCTCCTGGTCTGGCTCTCCCGGATGAGGAAGGCCCCTCCAGGGTTCCCAGGTAACAATAGCAGTTCCTCAGCTTTCTCCCTGCTTAGGCCCTCATACAGCCACCTGGAGGAGTGAGAGAGAGGGACAAGGGACAGGGTCAGCCTGGAGGAAGAGGGAAGCCAAGATTTTACCACCGCCTCTGAGTGACCCTCACAAGGCCCTCCCTCTCTGGGCCTCAAAGTTCTACCTGTTCCACAAAGAGCTGGGCTCAGGGTCTCGGAGGCCCACGCCATCTTTGTCCTCCTAGTCCTGGCTCCAGGGCCCTGGCAGGATAAACTCATGGGGACAGCCTCAGCTTTCTCTGCCTGGAGACCTCATTCCCAAGTAACCTGGGTTGGTCCCAGCCTCTCTGCTATCCCTGCTCAGTGCCCCCAGCACCCTGATTCTATCTACTCACCTTTCTAAGCCCCACCTTCCCAAGAGCTGCCCCTCTGATTTTTTTCTTTTTTAATTGAGACAGGCTCCTGCTGTGTGGCCTAGACTGGAGTGCAGTGGCACAATCACGGCTCACTGCAGCCTTGACCTTCCAGGCTCGGGCGATCATCCCACCTTAACCTCCCTAGTAGCTGGGACCACAGGTGCGCACCACTGTGCCAGGCGCTCACAGGGCATGCTCCCATCTCCTATTTGGACTTTTCAGTGTTTTCCACCATGAGATCCTGGCAACCTCCAAAGCCCAGAACTCCACACCTCCTCTATGGGCCTTCCCAAGCCCCTCCCCTGGCTCCCACGTCTCACAGGCCAACCTGTGCTAGGATGAGCTGTCTGCCCCTCTTGAGGGCAGGGCCTCGGTTCAATTCTCCTCCATCCTCAGCTTTGCTCAGCGCAGAGCTGCGCATAAAGGGGAGCTCTTGTGGGAAGAGAAAGCAGGAAGCTCCGCAAGGCGGGCCTGGGGTGGGAACTCACCCATGGGAGACTTTGGCCACGTGGACGCTGGGGATGTTGTATTCTCTGCCTGAGACTTCAGACAGCACCGTCCACCAGTCTCCATCCCTGGAGAGAGAAAAGAGTCGGGGTACCTTTTTCAGATGAGCCAAGGCCCCAGGAACTGCACATTCAGGGTTGGCAAGGAGCCTCTCAGGCTGGGTCCTGCAGCCACCTGTCCCACCTGTTTCCCAGGCTTCCCTGCATTAGCCTGTCCAGGTAGCTCCTGAGTCAGGGCTGGGGCCAGTGGTAGATGGCACGACTCCAGGCTCCCTGCTACAGGGCACTGGCCACCCACTGCCTCTCCCTGTGGGGGTGTCCAGCCGCCTGAAATTCCACCACAGGGTTCCTGTGAGCACTTCAGCAAAGGCTCGTGCTTTTCTACCTGGGGAAGGGCCCCTTCTCCCGGGACAGCATCTCTATTCCTTCCTTCCTTCATCTATTTTTATTTTTTTGAGACAGAGTTTTGCTCTTGTCGCCCAGGCTGGAGTGCAGTGGCGTGATCTCAGCTCACTGCAACCTCCGCCTCCCAGGTTCAAGTGATTCGATTCTCCTGCCTTGGCCTCCCGAGTAGCTGGGATTACAGGCACCTGCCACCAAACCTGGCTAATTTGTGTATTTTTAGTAGAGACAGGGTTTCACCATGTTGGCCAGGCTGGTCTCAAACTCCTGACCTCAGGTGATCTGCCTACCTCGGCCTCCCAAAGTGCTGGGATTACAGGTGTGAGCTAGCACACGTGGCCCATTCCTTTATTTTTAAAGACAGAGTCTTGCTGTCACCCAAGCTGAAGTGCACTGGCTTGATCATAGCCCACTGCGGTCCTGAACTCCCGAGTTCAAGCGATTCTCCCACCTAAGCCTTCCAGACAGCTGGGACTACAGGCACGCACCGCCATGCCTGGCTCTATTAGTGACACCTGGGACTACAGGCACGCACCACCATGCCTGGCTCTATTAGTGACACCTGGGACTACAGGCACGCACCACCATGCCTGGCTCTATTAGTGACACCTGGGACTACAGGCACGCACCACCATGCCTGGCTCCATTAGTGACACCTGGGACTACAGGCAGGCACCACCATGCCTGGCTCTATTAGTGACAGCTGGGACTACAGGCACGCACCACCATGCCTGGCTCTATTAGTGACAGCTGGGACTACAGGCAGGCACCACCATGCCTGGCTCTATTAGTGACAGCTGGGACTACAGGCAGGCACCACCATGCCTGGCTCTATTAGTGACACCTGGGACTACAGGCAGGCACCACCATGCCTGGCTCTATTAGTGACAGCTGGGACTACAGGCAGGCACCACCATGCCTGGCTCTATTAGTGACAGCTGGGACTACAGGCACGCACCACCATGCCTGGCTCTATTAGTGACACCTGGGACTACAGGCAGGCACCACCATGCCTGGCTCTATTAGTGACACCTGGGACTACAGGCAGGCACCACCATGCCTGGCTCTATTAGTGACAGCTGGGACTACAGGCAGGCACCACCATGCCTGGCTCTATTAGTGACAGCTGGGACTACAGGCAGGCACCACCATGCCTGGCTCTATTAGTAACAGCTGGGACTACAGGCAGGCACCACCATGCCTGGCTCTATTAGTGACACCTGGGACTACAGGCAGGCACCACCATGCCTGGCTCTATTAGTAACAGCTGGGACTACAGGCACGCACCACCATGCCTGGCTCTATTAGTGACACCTGGGACTACAGGCAGGCACCACCATGCCTGGCTCTATTAGTAACAGCTGGGACTACAGGCACGCACCACCATGCCTGGCTCTATTAGTAACAGCTGGGACTACAGGCACGCACCACCATGCCTGGCTCTATTAGTGCATATTCAGGTACCCAGTGCCCATGGACTTACTCAGAGACGATGGTCAATGGCTCCCCCAGTCTCAGCGACAGCTCGGCTGGGCCACCTGCTGGGAAACTGCCCAGGGCCACGGCTGTGGCCTTGCTTCTCTCTAGATGGAGGGACAGAAATGGTCACCCACTTAGCTAGCCCTGCTCCATGCGTGACGTCTAGTGGAGTCTGGCCTGGGTCTGGCTCCCAGCATCAGCCCTCCACAAGCACCCTGACGGAGTCCCATCCACTTCCTAAGAGGGCCACCCTGGAATCAAGCTTTGCCAGCAGAGCTTTGCAGGGCCCTGACAGTGCCCAGACAGAAAGAAAGAAAGAAAAAATTTGCAATTGGGTCGTGCTCCATCAGCACCGCACGTAGCCTGAGCAACAGGGCAAGATCTTATCTCTAAAAATTAGGCTCAATGCAGCCTTGACCTCCTGGGCGCAAATCCTCCAGCCTCAGCCTCCTGAGTGGCTGGGACTACAGGTGTGCACCACTACACCCAGCTAATTTAAAACCATTGTTTAGTAGAGATGAGGTCTCGCTATGTTGCCCAGGACATGATGGCCATGAGGCTCAGGATGTGGTGACCATAAGGCCCAATTTCAAGGCTGGGCCTCAGGCGGCAAGGGCACCCTCAGCACAGGACGCATGCCCTCACCCACCCCAGAGGGCAGCCTGCTCAGGCCAGCCAGACTCCCTGTGACTGCCGAGCCTTGTAGCCTGAAAATCCAGCTTTCAGCAGCTGCTGAAGGCCACCTCACTGCACCCTAGTGTCCCTCCCTTCTTCCCCCTGTCCTTTCTCTGTAAGGATTCCTGAGACACTTGTAGCACATAAACGCATTAAGTATGAGAAGCAGCCAGGGTCAGCAAGAAGGGTCCATCTGCATCTTAGACACCCTGTAGGAAGCAAGGTCTTAGAGGACTCTGGTCCTCTAAGATGGAGCTGGGACCCCAGGAAGTGGGGCAGGGGACGCAAACGAGCAGACAAGGATGTGGGGGTTGGGTGGGGGCGCCGTGGGGGCTGAAGGGCCTGTGCTCCAAGTGGGCATGGGAAGAGTGAGGCTGATTCTGGAAATGGACTAGTTCCTCCACATCCTCCCAGACACATGTGGAGACCCCTGCAGTGAACCTAGCCTGGAGAGCTCCCCAGGGGTCTCTCCTCTGAGGTCTTTGCAGCATAAGGCCTGGCCATTCCACAGTGCAGGGAAATGTCTGATGCTTGGACAAATGATGCACATCTTGTGACAGGTGCTCTCTGATGAGAATGGGAAAATGTGGCCTGGGAGGGCCCCTTTCCCTCCTGGAAGCCCTGGCCTTGCACCCCTGGGGGCAGCCACCCAGCTGCATACACTACACTGTCCCCCTGAATGGCCTCACTCTGCCTGGCTGACTTACCTTCATCCATTTCCCAACCGAAACGTCCCTTCTTCCAGGAAGCCTTCCCTGACCAGCCACTTCTGCACACACTCTTGGTCAGAATCCCTTAAAACATACTGCCACCAAAATCTAAGTTCTAGTTGGTGATTGGTTTAGCACCTGTCCCTGGGGCTCAACTGTCCCTGAAGGCATGGACTGTGCCTGTCTTGTCTACTTCTGTGTCCCCAGGTCCTGTCACAAGGCCTGGCATGTGGTAGATTTAAAGTGGTTGCAAGAGGCCGGGCGCAGGGGCTCACGCCTGCAATCTCAGCACTTTGGGAGGCCGAGGCACGTGGATCACCTGAGGTTGGGAGTTTGAGCCCAGCATGACCAACATGGTAAAACCTCATCTCTACTAAAAATACAAAATTAGCCCGGTGTGGTGGCGCATGCCTGTAATCCCAGCTACTTGAGAGGCTGAGGCAGGAGAATCACTTGAACCTGGGAGACAGAGGTTGCAGTGAGCCAAGATCACACCATTGCACTCCAGCCTGGGCAACAAGAGCTAAACTCCATCTCAAAATGAAAAAAAAAAAAAAAAGGTTGCAAGACTGACCGGCCGTGGTGACTCACGCCTGTAATTCCAGCACTTTGGGAGGCCGAGGCGGGCAGATAGCCCGAGGTCGGAAGTTCCAGACCAGCCTGGCCCACATGGAGAAACCCCGTCTCTAATAAAAATACAAAAATTAGCTGGGCGTGGTGGCGGGCACCTGTAATCCCAGCTACTCAGGAGGCTGAGACAGGAGAGGCGGAGGTTGCGGTGAGCCAACATTGCGCCACTGCACTCCAGCGTGGGCGACAGAGCAAGGTTCCGTCTCCAAAAAAAAAAAAGAAAAAAATGTGCTTCAATCTGTTTTACTGCAGTGACAGATTAATAGCTTGGTTGGCAGAATTTACTCACAATTCTAAATAATTTTTCTTTGAGGTAAGTAAATCTGCTCGGAATTGTCTTGGCTCATCAGTGTTTGCTTGTCAGCATTTTCTGTAACTGAAATAGGAGTGAGGTGACCCTTGTTCTATTAGTCAAGATCTACCTCTAAGGCATGTTTTTTTTTTTGAGACGGAGTCTCGCTTTGCAATCGTGGTTCACTGCAACCTCCGCCTTCCAGGTTCAAGCGATTCTCCTACCTCAGCCTCCTGAGTAGCTGGGATTACAGGCACCCACCACCACGCTTGGCTACTTTTTGTATTTTTAGTAGAGATGAGGGTTCACCATGTTAGTCAGGCTGGTCTCGAACTCCTGACCTCGTGATCTGCCCGCCTCAGCCTCCCAGAGTGCTGGGATTACAGAATTGAACCACTGTGCCCAGCCTACCTCTAAGGTTTTAATCGTTTTGAACCCAGTACTCTTGTTTGAAATGTCCAGCTATAAACTTTGCTACATATTTGTAGGCACAGTGATGTTATTTCTTCAATGTAGGCTCATAGTCTGTGAAGTTTGCTTTTTTTCTTTTGAGATAGTCCCACTCTGTCACCGAGGCTGGAGTGCAGTGGCATGATCTAGGCTCACTGCAATCTTGACTTCCCAGGTTCAAGCGATTCTCCTCCCTCAGCCTCCTGAGTAGCTGGGATTACAGGCACATACCACCATGCCTGGCTAGTTTTTTTTGTACTTTTAGTAGAGACAGGTTTCTCCATGTTGTCCAGGCTGGTCTCAAACTCTTGACCTCAGGTCTGCCTGCCTCGGCCTCTTTTTTTTTTTTTTTTGAGACAGAGTCTCACACTGTCACCCGGGCTGGACTGCAATGGCATGATCTTGGCTCACTGCAACCTCCACCTCCTGGGTTCAAGCAATTCTCCTGCCTCAGCCTCCCAAGTAGCTGGGATTACAGGTACCCACCACCACGCATAGCTAACTTTTTGTATTTTTAGTAGAGATGGAGTTTCACTATGTTGGCCAGGTTGGTCTCGAATTCCTGACCTCATGATCTGCCCTCCTTGGCCTCTTAAAGTGCTGGGATTACAGGCATGAGCCACCACACCTGGCCTGAAGTTTGCTTTTTTTAGTCAGCTCCATAAAACAGTGTGCTAAGATTTTCACATCTTTAATTATCACATGGTTGAGGAGAATTCTACATTACAAATGAAAAACTTGAGATGGGGAATTTAGGCGATGTATTGTTTTGTTTTGTTTTGTTTTTGAGACAGAGTCTTGCTCTGTCCCCCAGGCTGGAGTGCAGTGGTGCGATCTCAGCTCACTGCAACCTCCGCCTCCCAGGTTTAAGAAATTCTCCTGTCTCAGCCTCCAGAGTAGCTGGGACTACAGGTACATGCCACCATGCTTGGCTAACTTTTGTATTTTTAGTAGAGACAGGGTTTTACCATATTGGTTGAGCTGGTCTCAAATTCCCGAGCTCAGGTCATCCACCTGCCTCAGCCTCCCAAAGTGCTGGGATTTACAGGCATGAGCCACCACCCCTAGCCAATTTAGGTGATTTAACTAAAGTCCCAGTAGCAAAACTTGCACAAAAGCCATATAAGGCACATGTCCCTAGGCTCTGTCCAGGGGAGCGAGGAAATACTCCGTGAAGTAGTGTGATCTTGTTATCTGTGCTAGTTGATTTTATGTGTCATTGTGGCTAGGCCACACAACCCAGATATGTGGTCAAATACCAGTCTAGATGTTGCTGTGAATGAGATTGAATTTATTTATTTTTTTGAGACGAAGTTTCGCTCTTGTTGCCCAGGCTGGAGTGCAGGTGCAGTGGTGTGATCTTGGCTCACTGCAACCTCTGCCTCCCAGGTTCAAGTGATTCTCCTGCCTCAGCCTCCCAAGTAGCTGGGATTACAGGTGTGCGCCACCATGCTTGGCTAATTTTGTATTTTTGGTAGAGATGGGGTTTCACCATGTTGGTCAGGCTGGTCTCAAACTCCCAACCTCAGGTGATCCACGCACCTCGGCCTCTCAAAGTGCTGGGATTACAGGCGTGAGCCACTGCGCTCAGCCGAGATTGAATTTAAGTCAGTAGACTGAGTAATGCAGATGACCCTCCATAATGTGAGTGGGCCTCATGCAATCAGCTGAAGGTCATAAAAGAACAAGACTGACGTCCTTTGAGGAAGAGGGAATTCTGCCTCCAGACTGTGGTCGCACTCAGGACCACAGCATCAGCTCTTCCCTGGGTCTCCAGTCTGCCTTGCTGATTTCAGACTTATAGCCTCCACAATCGTGTGAGCCAGCTCCTCAAAACAAAATCTCTATATATACACACACACACACACACACACATCCCCCCACACATCACGTATTGGTTCTATTTCTCTGGAGAACCCTAATACATTATTGAAATCCCAATCAAGGTGTGACTTGAGAAAGGATTTGTGGCCTGTTTGGGGGAACAAGAAATAGACCTGGGGCCATAGTTCCAACATCAAAATACCAGAATTGCTAGGATATTTTTATTGTTCAACTGTCCTAGAAACTGCGAGTTTTAGTCAAGACTATATTAGAAAATCATGGTGATAGACTCAGGATATGCATTGTCTATGCTATTTTTCTACCATTAAGACAGTCCTGGCAAGGGCCAGGCGTGGTGGCTCATGCCTGAAATCTCAGCACTTTGGGAGGCCAAGGCAGGAGCATCACTTGACCCCAAGAGTTCAAGACCAGCCTGGGCAACATAGGGAGACTCCATCTCTACAAAAACATTTAAAATGGAGCCAGGCATGGTGGCATGTGCCCGTAGTCCCAGCTACTTGGGAGGCTGAGGTAGGAGGATCGCTTGAGCCTGAGAGGTTCGAGATGCAGAAAGCCATGATCACACCACTGCACTCCAGCCTGGGTGACAGAGCAAGATCATGCATTTAAAAAAAAAAAAAAAGGCACAAAAATAAAAAAGACAGCCCTAATGTCACTTCAGGTAATTTCACAGTACCTGTCAGGTCCACTAGAACAGTATAGCAGAACTTTCTACAATAATAGAAATGTTCTGTAATTCTGTGCTGTCTAACAAGGTGGTCGCTCGCTACATGTGCTATCAAGCACTTACTTAAAATAAATGTGGCTGGGGTGATTTAAGACTTTTTTTTTTTTTTTTTTTTTTTTTTTTTTTGTGAGACAGATTCTCACTCTGTTGCCTAGGCTGGAGTGGCATGATCTCGACTCACTGCAACCTCTGCCTCCCGGGTTCAAGTGATTCTCTTGCCTAAGCCTCCTAAGTAGCTGGGATTACAGGTGCCTGCCACCATGACCGGCTAATTTTTGTATTTTTAGTAGAGACAGGGTTTTACCATGTTGGCCACGCTGGTCTTGAACTCCTGACCTCAGGTGATCTGCCTGCCTTGGCCTCCCAAAGTGCGGGATTACAGGCATGAACCACTGTGACCGACCCCGGCCTAAAATTTTAAATTTAAGCAGTTGCGTGTGGCTGGTGGCTACTGCAATGGACAGTGCAGCTCTAGGGGGCTGCAGAGGTGGGGCTGGCTAGCTCGGTGTTTGGATAAACAACTTGTTGAGAAGGAGGGAAGCCTTGGGAAATGCCTGGGGGTCTATCATGCCTCCTGGTTTAATATTCTGGTCAGTGCCTATTGCTTTCTCCTATTTTCTCATTTACCCCATTGTTTACTATTACTGCTAAGTTGGGCTCTATAGGAGCAGTAGGACCCTGCTGTATGGCTCAGTAGGCAGGGCCTGGTATGCAGCAGGACCTCAGTGGTGCTTATGCTGTGTTGGAGCTGCTGGCTAGGAAGGCCCACAGAGGCAGTGAAGTCTAGTACTGTGTGGGAAGGGCCTGGCTGTCACAGGCCCCGAGGCTTGCCTGCTTCCGTGGTCACAGGTCCCTGGCCTTGGACAGAGGGACTCAAGCTTGGGCTTGGCAGGGATTTTCTTCTGCTGGGCAGACTTCCCATTGTTCCTCAGCAAAGCACTCAGAAGCACATCATCGACGGAAATCTGAAAGAGACACAGTGATGGGGACAGAGCCGAGGCTTCTGGCCCAATCTCAGATAACTCTCCCTCCCCAGATCGACCCTGGCTATCTCCTCACAGAGCATGTGAATGACCTCCCTCCTGTGGGGCCAGGCTCCAGCCCCTGAAGGCTTCCTGCACATTGGACGCTGTTTTCTCCACATCTCATCTTTTTTATGCCGCAACAGGCTCAACTTTTTCTTTCTGGGCCTCTGCTTAGGTCCCTCCCATGGGCAGTTATGCCCTCTCCTCTCCGTCAGTCCTGTTTGGATCCTATTCTTCCTTCCCCAGGAAGCCTTCCCAGCCCCTAGCCTTTGTTGATCACTCCTTTGACTTCCTACGGCTCACTTAGAACCCTTTCTCTGACCAGGGATCACACTCTGCTATGGGTGGGAGGGGACAATGACAGGACAGTGAGCTCCCTCCAGGCATACCAGGACCTGTGGCTTGGGTCAGAGGTCTGCAAGGAGGGCTGGGTGTGGTGGTTCATGCCTGTAATCCCAGCACTTTGGAAGGCTGAGGCAGGTGCATGACCTGAGGTCAGGAGTTCAAGACCAGCCTGACCAGTATGGTGAAACCTCATCTCTACTAAAAATACAAAGATTAGGTGGGTGTGGTGGCATGTGCCTATAGTCCCAGCTACTCAGGAGGGAGGCTGAGATAGAATTGCTTGAACCTGGGAGACAGAGGTTGCAATGAGCCCAGATCAAGTCACTGCACTCCAGCCTAGGTGACAGAGCGAGACTCCCTCTCAAAAAAAAAAAAAAAAAAAAAAGAGGTCTGCAAGGGGGATCTAAGCAGGCGTGAGAGATGGTGTCACAGCAAGCCACGGTGACACAGATACACTTATTGGTGTCACAGTAAGAGTACCTGTCTCAGCCTCCTGAGTTGCTGGGATTACAGGCGTGAGCCACCAGGCCCTGTACTTTAAGAGGCCGAGTACTTAATCCCAGCACTTTAAGAGGCTGAGGAGGGTAGATTGCTTGAGCTTATGAGTTCCAGACCAGCCTGGCCAGCATGGCGAAATCTAGTCTCTATAAAAGAAACCACAAAAGTTAGCCGGCTGTGGTGGTGCACACCTGTAATTCCAGCTATTCGGGAGGCTGAGGTGGGAGGGCAGGAGGATTGCTTGAGCTTGGGAGGTGGAGTTCACAGTGAGCCAAGATCATACTATTACACTCCAGCCTGGGCAACAGAGTGAGATGCTGTCTCAAAAAAAAAAAAAAAGTACCAGGGGTTGTATGATGCAGTGATGACTTGCAAGGCTTCGGGGGACTGACTGTTGAGCCACTTCCCCTCTCTGTGCCTCCTTTCCTCATCTGAAAAATGGGGATAACAACACTCAACATACAGGTCCGAGAGATAACGCACATGAAAACCCTGGCCAGCCCCCTGTTTCCTTTACCACGTCCTGAATGTCACTTCATCAGAGGCCTCTCCTGGGAGCCTCCCCAGGAGGTCTCGCTCCGTCACCCAGGCTAGAGTGTAGTGGTGCAGTCCTAGCTCATTGCACCCTTGAACTCCTGGGTTCAGGGGATCCTCCCACCTCAGCCTCCCAAGTAGCTGGGATCACAGGCATTAGCCACCACACCCAGCCTCTTTGCAAGTTTTTTTTTTTTTTTTTTTTTTGAGACAGAGTTTTACTCTTGTTGCCCAAGCTGGAGTGCAATAGCGCGATCTCGGCTCACCACAACCCCCGCCTCCTGGCTTCAAGTGATTCTCCTTCCTCAGCCTCCCGAGTAGCTGGGATTACAGGCATGCGCCACCACATCCGGCCAATTTTGTATTTTTATTTTTTTATTTTTTTTATTTTTTTTTTTGAGACGGAGTCTTGCTCTGTCACCCAGGCTGGAGTGCAGTGGCCGGATCTCAGCTCACTGCAAGCTCCGCCTCCCGGGTTTACGCCGTTCTCCTGCCTCAGCCTCCCGAGTAGCTGGGACTACAGGCGCCCGCCACCTCGCCCGGCTAGTTTTTTTGTATTTTTTAGTAGAGACGGGGTTTCACCGTGTTAGCCGGGATCGTCTCTCGATCTCCTGGCCTCGTGATCCGCCCGTCTCGGCCTCCCAAAGTGCTGGGATTACAGGCTTGAGCCACCGCGCCCGGCCTAATTTTGTATTTTTAGTAGAGACAGGGTTTCTCCATATTGGTCAGGGTGGTCTCGAATTCCCGACCTCAGGTGATCCGCCCACCTCGGCCTCCCAAAGTGCTGGGATTATAGGCATGAGCCACTGCGCCCGGCCCTTTTTCTTTTTTTTAAGTTATGGGCTCTCGCCTTTTTGCCCAGGCTGTTCTTTTTTTTTTTTTTTTTTTTTTTTTTTGAGACGGAGTCTTGCTCTGTAGCCCAGGCTGGAGTGCAGTGGCGCGATCTCAACTCACTGCAGGCTCCGCCTCCCGGGTTCACGCCATTCTCCTGCCTCAGCCTCCCGAGTAGCTGGGACTACAGGTGCCCGCCACCTCGCCCGGCTAATTTTTTGTATCTTTTTTAGTAGAGACGGGGTTTCACCGTGTTAGCCAGGATGGTCTCGATCTCCTGACCTCGTGATCCGCCCGTCTCGGCCTCCCAAAGTGCTGGGATTACAGGCTTGAGCCACCGCGCCCGGCCACCCAGGCTGTTCTTGAACTCCTGGGCTCCATCAATCCTCCCACCTCAGCTTCCCAAAGTCCTGGGATTACAGGTGTGAGCCATGGGACCCAGCCTCTTGGGAAGTTTTCGTCATTCATTTTAGAGTTCACTTCTTTAATCTGCCACTATCCTGTAACTGCATCAGGACAAGAACTTCTTTTGTTTGCCTATTACTCAGCATTTAGGGAAGCACTCAGCACACATGAACTAAATGAGACCGTTAGCTCTTCGGACAGGTGTCTTATCCTTAGAATAGTTTAAATCCCCAGATTTCCAGGGTAGTGCTGACTTTTCCAAACACTATATTAAAGTGTTTGGGGAGTGGGAGGCAGAGCTTTGTATTTCTTTTCAGATGGTTTCATTCTTTTCAGTAGGGACAAGGCACAATTACACATTTGGCCCAGTTCAGCTGGTATTCATGGAGTTCCTGCTCTGTGTCAGGCACCTGCCAAGGGCTGGCAGTCCCTGGAGGGGAACCCATGCTCCTTACTCTGGAGGAGCTCACTGAATGGGGTGGTGACAGAGTGGGCTCCTTCCTGGATGAGGACGGGTGTCCATCAACATCATGGAGTGATTTCTGTGGCCTCCTGGGCCAGTCCTGTCTGGGGAGTAAAGATCCTACCTTAGCGGATGGAACAGCCTCTCTGTTCTTCAGCCTCATGTCATTGACATGGGAATAACAATACCTGGGCCGGGTGCGGTGGCTCACTCCTGTAATCCCCAGCACTTTGGGAGGCTGAGGCGAGCAGATCACATGAGGTCAGGAGTTTGAGACCAGCCTGGCCAACATGGTGAAACCCTGTCTTTACTAAAAATACAAAAATGAGCCGGGTGTGGTGGTGGGTGCCTGTAATCCCAGCTACTTGAGAGGCTGAGGCAAAAGAATTGCTTGAACCTGGGAGGCAGGGGCTGCAGTGAGCCGAGACTGTGCCACTGCACAGCAGCCTGCGTGACAGAGCGAGACTCTGTACCCGCCCTGCTGCAAAACAAACAAACAAACACCCAATACCTGCTTGCTGCTGCCTCCCTATGGGGAGTTCAGCATTCATCTGGAAGGGAGCTCTTGAACACAGAATGGGCATGTGGCATGGAAATGAGTCCTGACAGCCACTTCCTGCTCAGAGTTTTAGGATCCTGCAGCCTGGGTACACTGAAATGGTGCTGCTGTTCTTTTTTTTTTTTTTTTTTTTTTTCTTTTTTTTTGAGACGGAGTCTCGCTGTGTCGCCCAGGCTGGAGTGCAGTGGCCGGATCTCAGCTCATTGCAAGCTCCGCCTCCCGGGTTTTTACGCCATTCTCCTGCCTCAGCCTCCCGAGTAGCTGGGACTACAGGCGCCCACCACCTCGCCCGGCTAGTTTTTTTTTGTATTTTTTAGTAGAGACGGGGTTCCACCGTGTTAGCCAGGATGGTCTCAAACTCCTGACGTCGTGATCCGCCCGTCTCGGCCTCCCAAAGTGCTGGGATTACAGGCTTGAGCCACCGCGCCCGGCCGGTGCTGCTGTTCTTGAGGAGGTTTTTTGGTTTTGTTTTACATTATTGGGGTCTTGCTGTGTTGCCCAGGCTGGTCTTGAACTCCTGGGCTCAAACGATCCTCCTGAGGAGGAATTTTACAAACCCAAGACCAGGAAACCCCAGGGAGAGAACCTCTGGCTTGGGTAGCGTGAGTGCCCCCTTGAACCTGGTTGGAGCTGTGTGGCCTCAGGCAAAGCATGCAAGCTTCCTGCATCTCATCTGTGAATGAGGTGCACCACAGGCGCCACAGGGCTGTGGGGAGAGTCGCAGGAGTCCGGCACAGAGTGGGTGCTCAGTAAGGCTTAGTTTCCTTTCCCCTCCTTCAGGAAGACCACAGTCACCACCTGCAATAGACCGAGAGACTCCTTCCTGCCGCAGGTGGAGCTGGGGGCTGGGCCCAAAGGCAGACGGAGACAGGGGAGCTGTACTCAGGCTGGAAGCCTCCCCAAAGTCTCTGCAGCTCCCCTCACCTGGTCAAGGACTTGGTCAGGTCAAGGCCAATAAGCCCCTGGGAGCAAAATAAAGACCATGCGATAGGCCAGCCTAGGAGGAGGCAGTATTAGCCACAACTTTTATAAGACAGCATCTAATCATTAACTACACAAATTTTTGAAAATCTTACTATGTGCCAGGCACTTTCCGGAGGACAGGAGGCATCGGGTGAAAGGAAAAAGTTAGTCAACGGCAGCGGAGATCAGCTCACTGCCCAGAATATTGGTTGTTTTTTTTTTTTTCAATGTCTCACTTGGGCCCCATTTCAGATACAGTGACCAACTCCCTGAGAGGACGACCTTGTGCTTCTGGTCACATAGCCCATTCGTGAAGGGCTGGGCCTGCTGTCATGTGTATTTTGCGCTTCTGAAGATCATTTTTCAGCGGTGGGTGTAAGAGTGATGGATTTGACCAGGCATGGTGGCTCATGCCTATAATCCCAGCAATTCAGGAGGCTGAGACAGGAGGATTGCTTGAGGCCAGGAGTTTGAGACCAGCCTGGGCAACACAGTGAGACCTCCCCCCGGCCCCGCCATCTCTACAAAAATATAACAAATTAGCTGGGTATGGTGGTACATGCCTGTAGTCTCAGCTACTTGGGAGGCTAAGGTGGGAGGATCCCCTGAACCCAGGAGTTCAAGGGTGCAATGAGCTAGGACTGCACCACTACACTTGAGCCCAGGGGTTCAAGTCTATAGTCATGATTACGCCGCCGCACTCCAGCCTGGGTGACAGAACGAGACCCCAACTCAACAAAAAATAATAATGAATTTGGATCGAGTTAAAGGGAGATCTCTCCCTTTCTTTCAACTGAGAAATATCACCCTTTTGAGAGTGAGATTTCACTGTAGGCTCTCCAGCTGAACTGTCTTGAGAGATGATAGCCCTCACATTCCTGCCTTTGGAGTCTCACTGCAGCGCAGAGAGGGGCCCAAAGTCACAGAGCAAATGCGCAACTGAGATGGGACTAGGACGGGCGTGAAGACAAGCTGCAGGGAAGAGCGTAGGCTCCAAGAGGCAGTCAAAGGTGGAGTAGGTGGGTCTTGGTTCTTCTGGGACCCCCAGAAACCACCCCTCTTTACAGCCACTCTCCCTTCTCCTTGAGCTGTTTTTTTCCCAATAGCAAATAAAGCCCAGACCCAGTCTGAGCCGGGGAGATCATTCTTCCTCACCTGGCTCTAGGCCATCCGAGAACAAAAGCAAGCATACTTACTGGTTTGTCATCAAAGGCTTGGGAAGACGGCTCTGCTGAGAGGCATGCTCTGGCTGGACAGGTTAGGGCTTTGGGGGCCTTCTGGAAGTCTGCCAGTGTCCTTGGTCCTAGGACACCCAGAACTCTCAGCCTGGGAGGATCTTCAGGGAGAGGCTAGGTGTCGGTTTGGGTAGCTCAGCATCCGTCTGCAGTCAGCAGTTTGTACAGCAGGGATAGATCAGCTGCCCCATGCTCCTGAGGGATTCTGGATTGGGGAACCCTCCCAAGCACAGCCGAGCCAGGGAAGGAAAGCCCAGGGCCCTCTGAGCTCTGTCACAGAGACACAGGCGTGGGGTCCTTGGAGCTCTAGCTCCGACTGCAGACTCTGTGGTTCTCACAACCACCCGTTTCCTCTGACGGCATCACAGACCATGGAGGAGCCACCTTCCCCGAGTTCCTGTTTCTAGGGGAGCAGCTGCTGCCTTGTCATGATCCTGGAGCAAAAGGTTTTTCTCTGGCTTTGTGGCATGGTCTTGTCCAAGGAACACAGGACTGAGGAAAATGAGCAGGAGTTCCCATGCTGGCCTAACCATAACACTCACTCAACCGGGCTTAATTGTAGTAATTTCTGGGATCTCCCAAACCTTCTAAATCCAAGTCACCAGACAGGGAGCCCAGGAATCTAAATTTTAAACCAAGCGATTCCCTTGACTGCCGAGTTTGGGAAGCAGTGCCTTCTCAACCTTTAGTGTGCATAGGAATCACCTGCAGATCTTGTTAAACTGCAGGCTCTGATTCAGAAGGTCTGGGGCGGAGTTCAATATTTTGCATTTCTAATAAGCTCCCAGGTGACCCCATGTTGCCAGTCTGGGGACCACACTTTGAATAGCAGTATCTGGACAGTGGTCTCCAAGTGTGGTCCCTAGACCAGCAGCCTCAGCGGGAATTTGTTAGACATGCAAATTCTCAGGCTGCATCCCAGATCCACGGAATCATACTCTGGGGGTAGGCCTGGCAAGCTGTTTTCATGCTTCCAGGTGATTCCAATGCATGCCCAGGCTTGATTTCTTCTTTAACAGGGTCTTGCTTTGTCACCCAGGATGGAATGCAGTGGCACAATCATAGCTCAGTGCAGCCTTGACCCAGGCTCAAGTAATCTTCCCTTCTCAGCCTTGAGTAGCTAGGACTACAGGTGTGCACCAGCACTCATGGCTAATTTTAAATTTTTTTTGTAGAGATGAGGTTTCACTGTGCTGCCCAGGCTGGTCTCAAACTCCCGGCCTCAATTGATCCTCCCGCCTCCGCCTCCCTAAGTGTTGGGATTACAAGCATGAGCCACGGTCCATGCCTAAGCTTGAGAGTCACTGGTCTAGGATAAAGAATCTGACTCCGGCTGAATTGTCTTTGATCAGTGTGTTACCTTCAGTCCCACCTTTCATTAAGATTTAACCACACCCTCTTGCTGCTTCCCCATTAGGGGGATTAGTACTCTTGGAGACAAAGGGCCCACTGCACTGAAATGACTCCTGACTCCAGCTCAGCCCATGCAGCCCTTTCTGGGGCCTTGCCAGCTAGAGCACTCCTGCTGAGGTTCTCCCTTGATCCTGGGGAAGGCTGGTTTGATTTTTATCTTTGTAGGCACTCGGCATAGCGAGCTGAAGGAGCCAGAGTGGAGCCACACTTCTGCACGAAAGTTCTCATCAGGATGTTAGAATGGGTGACAGCCACTCAGGGACGTAAGCCTTGGCTTGAGCCCACCTTCCCACTCCTGCTGCCATACAACTCTAATGCCCATCTTCTTATGACAGGCAAATTTCCAAAACAAGCGTCAAGGTGCAGTTCATGAATGGGGCAGGAAGTAGGGAAACTCTGGTCTCTTCTTAAAAGAATCCCACCGCATAACTCTCCTTTTCTACTTAGGGAGGCACCTAAGAATTACAAAATTTAAAATCCTAGGTCTTCCACTAAGAAATATGCACTGGTGTTCCTCCCTGGCTCCTGGCCAGAGCTCTTAAAACCCTTCTAATTTTCTCGGTGACAGAAGTGTTTTCTGTTCTAATGAGGCAACACTTGGTGGGCTCCTGGATGCGGACTGGTCACTAGAAAGACAAAGCCATCATTATGAGCTTGGAGCTTTCAGTCCCACCCTCATCCTCTGGAGTAGGGAGAGGAGCTGGAGATTGAGTTAATGATTGATAATGCTTATGTAATGAAGCTTCTATAAAAATCCCTCAAGTACGGGGTTCAGAGAGCTTCCAGGCTGGTGAACACATCCAGCACACCAGAAGGATGGCAGACTCCAACTCCCTGGACCCCTCCAGACCTTGCTCTACATACTTTTTTTTTTTTTTTTAAGATAAGAGTCTTGCTGTGTTGCCCAGACTGGAGTGCAATGGTGCAATTTAGGCTCACTATATCCTTTGCTTCCTGGGTTCAAGCGATCCTCTTGCCTCAGCCTCCCGAGTAACGGGGATTACAGGTGCCCACCATTGTGCCCAGTTAATTTTTGTATTTTTAGTAGAGAGGCAGTTTCATCATGTTAGCCAGGCTGGTCTCGAACTCCTGACCTCAGGGGATCCACCCACGTTGGCTTCCTAAACTGCTGGGATTACAGGCTTGAGCCACTGTGTCCAGCCTCCTACATATATATATATATATATATATATATATATATATATATATATTTTTTTTTTTTTTTTTTTTTTTTTTTTTTTTTTTTTGAGATGGAGTTTTGCTCTTGTTGCCCAGGCTGGAGTGCAATGGTGCAATCTTGGCAACTTCAGTCTCCCAGGTTTAAGCGATTCTCCTGCCTCAGCCTCCCAAGTAGCTAGGATTACAGGCATCTGCCTCCATGCCCGGCTAATTTTTGTATTTTTAGTAGACGGGGTTTCACCATGTTGACCAGCCTCGAACTCTTGATCTTGTGATCCACCTGCCTTGGCCTCCCAAAGTGCTGGATTACAGGTGTGAGCCACCACACCCGGCCCTATATACTTCTTTATCTGGCCATTTACCTGTTGTATCCTTTATCGTATGCTTTTTTTTTTTTTTTTTTTTTTTGAGATGGAGTCTTGCTTTGTCACCCAGGTTGGAGTGCAGTGGCACGATCTTGGCTCATTGCAAGCTCCGCCTCCCGGGTTTCCGCCATTCTCCTGCCTCAGCCTCCCGAGTAGCTGGGACTACAGGTGCCTGCCACCATGCCCAGCTAATTTTTTGTATTTTTAGTAGAAATGGGGTTTCACCATGTTAGCCAGGATGGTTTTGATCTCCTGACCTCATGATCACTATATTGCCCAGGCTGGTCTTGAACTCCTGGGTTCAAGTGATCCTCCTCCTCCCAAAGTGCTAGGATGACTGGTGTGAGCCACCGCATCCAGCCTCATATCCTTTTGAATAATAAACCAGTAAATTCAGTGTTTCCCTGAGTTCTGTGAGCCATCCTAGCAAACTATCAAACCTGAGGGAGGGGGTCCAATTTGTAGCCAGGGTGGACAGAAGTATGAATAACCTGGGGATCCACTGCTTGCAACTGGCATCTGAAGCAGGTCTTGTGGGCCTGAACCCTTAACCTGTAGGGTCTGTGCTAACTCCAGGAAGCTGGAGTCATAACTTAGGACACCTACTCCGTGTCTGGGGTGTTGGAGAATTGGTTGGTATGGGAAAAAGCTCATACATTTGGTCACAGAAGTGTTGGAATTGTTGAGTGTAGTGGAGGAAACTGTTTCCCATACAGCCACTTACTAGTTTTGTGACCATTTACAAACTAGTTATCTCTGGACCTGTTTCTGCATCCACAAAATGGGAATAGCATGTATCTCACTGGATCAATAGAAGGAAATTTATAGGAAGGCATTAAGGGCCTGGCCTATATATAGATGCTCAATAAAGGGCTGATTCCTACACCTGTAATCCTAGCATTTTGGGAGGCTAAGGCAAGATCACTTGAGGTCAGGAGTTCAAGTCCAGCCTGGGCAACAAAGTGATACCCTGTCTCTACAAAAAATAAAAAATTAGCTAGGCATGGTGGTGCATGCCTGTAGTCTCTGTTACTCAAGAGGCTGAAGTGGGAGCATGGCTTGAGCCCAGGAGTTTGAGGCTGCAGTGAGCTATGATTACACCACTGCCATCCAGCTTGGGTGACAAAGCAACACACTATTTAAAAAAAAAAAAAAAAGTCCCAGCGCAGTAGCTCATGCCTGTAATCTCAGCACTTTGGGAGGCTGAGGCGGGCAGATCACTAAAAGTCAGGAGTTCCAGACCAGCATGGTCAACATAGCGAAACCCCATCTCTACAAAAAATTAGCTGGGTGTGGTAGCACATGCCTGTAGTCCCAGGACTCGGGAGGCTGAGACAGGAGAATTGCTTGAACCTAGGGGGCGGAGGTTGCAGTGAGTGGATATCGTGCCACTGCAGTATAGCCTGGGCGACAGAGCGAGACTCCATGTCAAAACAAAATATAACAAAACAAAAAACAAAAAAAGGGCTACTGAGGCCATCAGATCAATTCCTTCCCACGTCAGCATTCTGTGGACCACTGGCCTGCATTGTAAGACTTCAGCTTGGTAATCTTTATCTGTTCACATACATTTGTTTCAACTCCTCTGCAAGAACGGGCAGGGTCCATGTCTTTTTTTTTTTTTTTTGAGACAGTCTCGCTCTGCTGCCCAGGCTGGAGTGCAGTGGTGCTATCTCTGCTGTCTGCAAGCTCTGCCTCCCGGGTTCACACCATTCTCCTGCCTCAGCCTCCCAAGTAGCTGGGACTACAGGCGCCCGCCACCACGGCCGACTAATTTTTTGTATTTTTAGTAGAGATGGGGTTTCACTGTATTAGCCAGGATGGTCTCGATCTCCTGACCTCGTGATTTGCCCACCTCAGCCTCCCAAAGTGCTGGGATTACTGGCGTGAGCCACTGCACCCTGCAGTCCATGTCATTTTTTACGAGTGCCTCTCGCAGATGTAGCAATCCACATGCACTTTTGCTGGCACTTGCCCCTGGGTCATTGAAAACTCATCTGAGATGGTGGTCTCCTGAAATGATTATTATTATTTTTTTGAGACGGAGTCTCACTCTTGTTGCCCAGGCTGGAGTGCGATGGTGCAATCTTGGCTCACTGCAACCTCCACCTCCCAGGTTCAAGTGATTCTCCTGTCTCAGCCTCCCGAGTAGATGGGATTACAGGCACATGCCACCATGCTCGGCTAATTTTTTTTTTTTTGTACTTTTAGTAGAGATGGGGTTTCATCATATTGGTCAGGCTGGTCTTGAACTCCTGAACTCCGGTGATCCACCCGCCTCGGCCTCCCAAAGTGCTGGGATTACAGGTGTGAGCCACCACACCTGGCTTTTTTTTTTTTTTTTTGAGACACAGTCTCGCTCTGTAGCCCAGGCTAGAGTGCAGTGGTGTGATCTTAGCTCACGGCAACCTCCAGCTCCTGGGTTCAAGTGATTCTCCTGCCTCAGCCTTCCAAGTAGCTGGGATTACAGGCACGCACCACCATGTCTGGCTAATTTTTGTATTTTTAGTAGAAACAGGGCTTCACCATGTTGGCCTGGCTGGTCTTTAACTCCTGTCCTCAGGTGATCCGCCCACCTCAGCCTCCCAGAGTGCTGGGATTACAGGTGTGAGCCGCTGCACCCGGTCTGAAATTATTCTTGATGGGTACAAATATAGCTATTTCTGGAGAAACACAGGCTGGTCTCTTAGAGGAACCCAGACAAGTGGTTGCAGATTATTAAATGAGAAGTGAGACTCAGCAATCCCACACAGGTGGTAGAGCTGTGACGTGGACCACCTTCTCAAGACCTCAGCTTCTCCATCACAAACAATACTGTCAGGCTTCTCACGATTTTTGGCTTCAGGGAAATATAGACACATCAGATAGAATTCTGCATAATTCCCTAGGATTTGATCCTGGCTGGACTTACTGGCTGTATGACCTTGGGCGAATGATTTATCATCAGGCTTCATTTCCTCCTATAAATGGACAGTGTCGCTTGGTGGATAAGCAATCACATGTGAAAATGCCAACACAGAACCAGCATACAGCAACTCGTCCCACCCTGAACCCCAGTGAATGGCTTGAAAGAAATACCACCAGCAATCAGGTAACAATGAGACATATACAGCTTTATTTAATAATCTGTAAAAAGTCATACTCTGGCAGAGTGATGCATTCCTTATCTCAGCAGAAAGCAAACAGTGTGTCTGAAAAGCCCCTTCCCAAGATTTGGAACTGTGTAACCCTGAGCTTACATCTCAACGTTCCCAAGAGCTGGGCTCTTGCTATGTGGCAGTTGGTCTCCACAGTTCTCTCACCCTCCAGCAATACTCTCTGTCTTGCTGTGACTTCCTCACTTAACAGTAGACAGGAGGCTGAAAACAACTTTACCTGGACAGGGCTGCCCCTACAGAGTGGCCCTTTC
The DNA here is from genome assembly GCF_049350105.2 of Macaca mulatta. Taxonomy (NCBI): domain Eukaryota; kingdom Metazoa; phylum Chordata; class Mammalia; order Primates; family Cercopithecidae; genus Macaca; species Macaca mulatta. The sequence goes on from NC_133415.1 coordinate 89,514,316, forward strand.
TCTCCTACAAAAGGGAGTTCATAGGATTAACAATCTTTCTGATGGCTGGGCAAAATGACTCATGCCTATAATCCCAGCACTTTGGGAGGCTGAGGCGGGCAGATCACCTGAGGTGAGGAGTTCCAGACCAGCCTGGCCAACATGGTGATATTCCATCTCTACTAAAAATACGTAACTTAGCTGGGCATGGTGGCAGGTGCCTGTAGTCCTAGCTACTCGGGAGGCTGAGGCAGGAGAATCGCTTGAACCCAGGGGGCAGAGGGTGAGCCAAATTTGCGCCATTGCACTCCAGCCTGGGTGACAGAACGAGACTCTGTCTCCAAAAAAAAAAAAAAAAAAAGATTCTGAGAAATGGGTTCTGTATCAATTTAATTTGGCTTCCATTACATCTACTGAAATCAAGGCCATACTTATTAAACATGATACTATGTTAATGGTTGTTCCTCTCTCCCCACCCATTTCTCCACCATCTACATGCTTTTTAGGCCATACCTCTCCCCTCTCTGGTAACTGAGGAATGGAGACACTCTCCGTCATAGACCTAAGAGGCACTTCTTGTGGATATGTGGATGTCCAGTATCAGATACTGCAGCGACAGCAGTTTTGCTCTTCAGAGCAGAGGCCTGGCATTTTGTTTCCACCTTCCTGTGCTAAGAGAGTCCAGTAATTAAGCCACATTCACTCCTTGGAAAAAACTCTATGTTGTATCGGAACCTCACCGATGGTTCATGGGCTTCCAGCAGAATATATTCCTCCCTTTTATTTATAGAAGAGTATACAGAAATTCATTTGGACAGAAGGAGTCTCTCTATGTAATAGGCACCCTTCTACTATTGCTCACAATCAATCAATGGTCCAGATACCAATTATGATTTTCCACATTCCTCAGAGCTGCTCTCTCCTGAAATCACTCTGCAAATTTTGTTGACCAATTTGCAAACAAAAGAGAACGCAGTGGCCTACCCAACCTAGAAATCTATTCTGCCTAATTCCCTTAAAAACACCATTGAGAATGCAAAATAAGTCCCTTTTTTGTTTTTTTGCAGAAGCACTACAAGAAAGCGTGTCTAAAACCACAGAACTATGCACACACAAACAGAGACACGTGCTCGCACACACACAGAGTTGGGATCAAAGAATCTTATCCGATACATAGTTGGGGGAGCACGGGAAAAAGCTGGCAAGAGAGGATATGGAGAGATCTGATCAGCTAAAGATGTTGGAATGTTACAGTATGGCATGGAAGTGGTTCTTGGGCTATACAAAAAAGGGGGTGGGCAGGCAGAGAGAATGATAAATCCAGGCTACTAGAGAGAGGTTCAGTGGCCATGCATGAGTTAAAGATAGTAGAGGCCAGTTTACATGGATGAAATGTTATATTATGGAGTGGTCATTTGAAGAAGGATGGACTTGCAATGGTCCAGGGGAGGAGCATCTGCTTAGCAGGACACCTCCATGGTCTGGTGTCTGTCCAGGACATCAGGGGACTCACAGGATTCTTGAGTTCCATCTGACTGATTGCTGGTGACAGACCGGCTGAAGGGACTTTCTCCAGAGCCGAGGCTACTCGAGGTTGAGTGGGTTCGTGATCGGGCGAGCCGAGTCATGCTGGCAGATGGTACTGTAACAGAGAACCAAGGGGACTAGAAGATGAAGCCCTAGTTAAGCCCAGCTAACCTAGGAGTCTCACCAAAGGCTTTATGTTTAGCTTTTCCGACTCATTTACAATGACACCCAGGACAAGATATAGCCATCCCCATTTGGTATTATTTGCTCTAGGTGAGTGGTGTTATGTGAGGCCACTTTAATCCTTTAGATCTGGTTGGAATCTCAGCTGATTGTAGTCACCACAGAACAAGGGGAAACCCTAAGTCCAGAGTATGGCCTCTTAGCTATGCCCACAGCATTCAGACAGTGACAGAATGGAGGCTTTGGGAACCCAAACAGGTAACCAAAACCTACAGTGCATGCAAGACTAAACCAAAAGAAAAGAAAGACAAACACACAAGTATGAAGGTGTTTCACAAACACAGTGCAAGCCCGATACAACGAGACTACCATCCGTGTCCACAGGCTACCTTGCTACCAGGGAGGAGATGTGTAGGACGGTGCAGGTGAAGGGCAGGGCAGGTTGGCTTGGAGCTGACCTCGACACAGGGATGAGGTACAGGTTGCCAGGGATGGAGGAGCTCTGGGGGTAGGTGTTAAATTCAGACTCCTGTTCTGCCACTGCTTGACTCTAAGGTCCTTCCAGCTTGGCTGGGACTGGGCCTTACCTGGCATATAGCCTCCCTGCCTATCCTCCTGGGCAGCAGCCACTGTATTTCAATGCTGTATTTCAATGCTGGGGTCAGAAGGTGCTATCATCTGCAGAGTTCTCTGGGCACAGGCTCTGACCCTCCTATTTAGAGCCAAGGCTGTCCTTGGATTCCTATGTCTGGAGGTTAATTCAAGGATTAGTAGGTGGCAGTGGAAGATGTGCCCTGCCTATCAAGTTTCAGCTGCTGCTATGACCCTGGATTTAGGATGACAAGAGGAGGCCTGCCCCTTACAACCAGATCCTTTCTTCCTCCTGGGAGACCAGGGCTGGACCTGTAGGCTAAACCTCTTGGGGCGTACTGAGCCACGTTCTATCGGGCTCTCACTGCACAGGAAGACCGCGGACATGCTGCAGGCAGCCAGTGCAGCCAGGAGAGACTGGAAGGCGGGGCGGGGCCAGCACAGAGGAAGGTACCTGACTCAGTGCTCAGGTGACTGAGCTGCACATACGGGACTGGAAGCAGGATGGACACAGGAAAAGGCAAGTTAGTGATCCGAGAGTGCCAAGTGGCAACCTCAGCTGCCTGGTAGACATGACAGAATACTCTAAGCCAGGGATAAAGTTTTATTTTAAGCTCCCAGAGAGGAGGTGAGGCTGAGAGATACTTCAATAACATCTCAAATGTTACTTTCCCCAACTAGACAAAGGCAATTGTTTTCCCCTCGCCTATAAACAGTCATCTTGCTTTGGATCAGAAGTGGGCTGGAAGATCAGCTATTTCATAGGAAAAGGATAAAAATGGGATAGGAGAGGGGCTCCTGCTCCTCCCAGTGAGCCACAAGGCTGTGGGTGTGGGCTCGGTTGGTAGCAGCTCACAGGCAAGGATGACACAGCCACTTAAGACAAGACATACATGGTCTGCCTGGCAGGTACAGGGCTGCACCCAGGGCCCAGCTGCCCAGAGCAGCTGACCAGGCAGCTCTCCAATGACCATTATCCACACTAATACCAAAGACAGGAGAAAAATCACCCTACTGGGTAAGGAGCTCTGTACCTGGGTGAAAGAGTTTTTCTTAAAACTCCAAGAAAGGAGCAAGTGTAGATAATTCTGTGACCATGAGAAAGCTCAGGGGTCTTACAACACAAAAGACCAAGACAATGGCATATGGTATGGACACACCCTTGGACTTGCTCTAAAACACTCTCCAAGTTCATCTCCTGGAGTGGAGGAGACTTTCCCAAGTATACTGCCCTTTTCTCCTATGTCTCCGTTTCATTTCTCTTGGTCAGGAGTTATTAACCAGCTGAGTTTAAATGCAAATCATAATTTCAGATTCACACCTAGGACAGCCTAAGCTGCAGGGGTTCAAAATTGGGCTTTGGAGTCAGACTGCCAGGGTTTGAATCATGGCTCTGCAGCTGAATTTTTACCCTTGGCAATGTGCTTAGTCTCTCTGAGCCTCAGTTTCTTCTTCTATAAAATGGCACTAATAACAGAATGACCTCTTAGATTAAGAATATATAGGCTGGGTGTGGTGGCTCACGCCTGTAATCCCAGCACTTTGGGAAGCCGAGGCAGGCAGATCACGAGGTCAAGAGATCAAGACCATCCTGGCCAACATGGTGAAACTCTGTCTCTCCTAAAATTACAAAAATTAGCTGGGCATGGTGGCATGTGCCTGTCGTCTCAGCTACTTGGGAGGCTGAGGCAGGAGAATCGCTTGAACCCAGGAGGCAGAGGCTGCAGTGAGCCGAGATCACACCACTGCACTCCAGCCTGGCGAGAGTGACACTCCGTCTCAAAAAAAAAAAAAACAAAACAGAAAACAAAAGAATATATAGTGCCTGAAAAAAGTAAGTGCTGAGTGTTAGCTTCTCATAAATATGGACAAATCAATGTTCCATAACCATTTCAGTTTCTACTTGCTTAAGGCTAGCTGCCACAGAGGTTATATCTCAGGAATTGTGGGCTCCCAGATGTGAAACTGGACCCCAACAATCCTAAATTGTTGCTAGATAGAAAGTTGTATACTACTCACTGTAGCCCATTCCCTGCAAAAAGTACTTGAAGGCCTCGGTGAGCTTCCCAGGCTGGGGGGATAAAACAAGAGGGCATTAATCTTCGCACAGACAGAGAGGCAGAATTAAATGGGTGTTTAAAAAAAAAAATTTCCTTACCTGAACTACCTGGGGCAGTCCCCCACAGTCTGCCATCTAGAAAAGGAAAAATAGGCAAGTCAGCTGGGACTTACCCTTAAGAGAATTGCTCTGAACACCCCAAGTCCTTTCAAACAGAACAAGATCGAATTCTAGGTTTTAATGTTTAACTGCAAGTTTACCTACATACAAACATTTATAACCTTGGATGAAAATCTGATATCATTATTACATACTTATTCCTCAATAAGACTGAAGCCCTGACTTTCAGGCCCATGGTGGGAATTTTCTGTTGAGGTGATAGTGAAGTTAACCACTATTCTCAACCATGAAAAGCACCTGAAGAATGTTCCCTTCAGAGCCCTCGAACAGTGTGACCCTAACTTCTCTGTGCATCGTGCTTTCCAAGTCCCATTTCAACTCTACATTATCTTTCCTCCATGAGTAAGGACACTCAGCCATCAAGAGCTGATACTGATTCAGCCAGCTCGCTCAGTCAGTTACTTTCCTCTAATAGCTGGGTTTGGTAATGCTGCTTTTCACTTCATAAACATTTACAGCTGGTTATTCTCATGCGTGCAAGGATTTCTAGGATATGGCTTCGTTAGTGTGTGCTGGAATTACTTGAAGGACTTGTTAAAACTCAGATTCTTGGATTCCTGTCCCAGAGATTCTGATTTGATAGGTTTGGGGTATGGTTCACGATCATGCATTTCTGGCCAGGCGCGGTGGCTCACATCTGTAATCCCAGCACTTTGGGAGGCCGAGGCGGGGGGATCACCTGAGGTCAGGAGTTCCAGACCAGACTGGCCAACATGGTAAAACTCCATCTCTACTAAAAACACAAAAATTGGCTGGGCGCGGTGGCTCACACCTGTAATCCCAGCACTTTGGGAGGCCGAGGCGGGTGGATCACGAGGTCAGGAGATCGAGACCATCCTGGCTAACACAGTGAAACCCCGTCTCTACTAAAAATACAAAAAATTAGCCGGGTGTGGTGGCAGGCACCTGTGGTCCCAGCTACTCGGGAGGCTGAGGCAGGAGAATGGCATGAACCCTGGAGGGGGAGCTTGCAGTGAGCCGAGAGGGCGCCATTGCACTCTAGCCTGGGTGACAGAGCGAGACTCTGTCTCAAACAAACAAACAAACAAACAAAAAATTAGCCAGGCATGGTGGCACACACCTGTAGTCTCAGCTACTCTAGAGGCTGACACAGAAGAATTGCTTGAACTCAGGAGGCGGAGGTTGCAGTGAGCCAAAATCATGCCACTGCACTCCAACCTGGGCAACAGAGAGTCCATCTCCAAAAAAAAAGGAACTTACAGTTCTAATAAGCTCCCAGGTGATTTGAATCTACTATCTACAGTAAAGCATTTTTAGGGCATGCTGGCCCTAGGCCTGCTCTTTCTTCTAGCTGTTACGCACTCTGGGCTCAGATGATATCCTATTCAGGCTGACTGGCTTTTTTCAAAAAGGAACATGAACCCCATGGTTTCAATTCACTGGCATCAAAACTTATTATGAGGAGGGACTACAACTAAGGAGAATGCCACAGAAGACATAGAAGTTTGAGATTAACAAGGGAGAGGCCGCTGAAAATTCTAAGCATAAGATTATAAACAAACATTTAATCTAACAAATATACAAAAAACCAAACCAGCACAGGCTGTATTTTCATGAAGTTTAGGAGCTGAAACCTGATTGGAATATAGAACAGTTCCCATATGCAGAGAGAATACTGGAAGAAACTATTTCCAAGATGGGTACCTATCAAATGGTTTGAGAATCAGTTCGATCTGCCATAGGAGTTATCCACTCTATTCTATGGTGTTATAGATGGGCATTTTTGCCCAAAAATAACTATGTCTATGGTTATTGTAGGGTTTAGTTTTCTGCGTTTGAATATTGATTCAAACCTGAAGTGAGAAACTAGTTTCAAACTACAAACTTAAAAAAAATTTTTTTTTTTTGAGATAAAGTCTCACTCTTGTTGCCCAGGCTGGAGTGCAATAGCACAATCTCAGCTCACTGCAACCTCTGCCTCCCAGGTTCAAGTGATTCTCCTGCCTCAGTCTCCAGAGTACCTGGGATTACAGGCGCCCGGCATCATGCCTGACTAATTTTTGTATTTTTAGTAGAGATGAGGTTTCATCATGTTGGGCAGGCTGGTCTTGAACACCTGGCCTCAGCCTCCCAAAGTGTTGGGATTACAGGCATGAGCCACCATGCCCAGCCCCTCCCCCAAATTTTTAGACCAGCCCATCAATTGCCTGGAGGGCAGAACATTTTGAATGTGGTCACCTCAGAGCATTAACCTCACATTAGATTTCTAGGAACTACAGGCTGTTTCTGGTAACAGCACTTCCCTTTCAAACACACTTCAAAGAGAAAAGGAAGATGGCAGAGGTCTTTCAGACTGAAAATGTAGCAGTAAGCAACATATGATCAGCACTGAAATCTACAGTAGTCCAAGTACAAACTAGAAGGTCAGCTACCTAAACACTTTAGTAGAGGCTCTAGGAAAAGCTAGGTTGAAACAATAACAGGTAGAAATTCTTGCCTCCTATATACTCAAAAGTGGGAGACACTTGATACTATCTCTAGATATTTAGCATAAGAGTTGGTCTGTATTTGTCCTAAGAGAAAGAAAATGCATACACTCTCATCATGAGAATTGTTACTGAAAGCTTCCTTACCAATACAGCAGCAGGGCTTTGCATATAAAGAATTTACATCCATTATGTTAATTCTCACAACATTAAATAATGTTGACAAAGTTTTTTTTTTTTTTTTTTTGAGACGGAGTCTCGCTGTGTTGCCCAGGCTGGAGTGCAGTGGCCAGATCTCAGCTCACTGCAAGCTCCGCCTCCCAGGTTTACGCCATTCTCCTGCCTCAGCTTCCGGAGTAGCTGGGACTACAGGTGCCTGCCACCTCGCCTGGCTAGTTTTTTTTGTATTTTTTAGTAGAGATGGGGTTTCACCATGTTAGCCAGGATGGTCTCGATCTCCTGACCTCGTGATCCGCCCCTCTTGGCCTCCCAAAGTGCTGGGATTACAGGCTTGAGCCACCGCACCCGGCCTTTTTTTTTTTTTTTTTTGAAACAGGGTTTCGGCCGGGCGTGGTGGCTCAAGCCTGTAATCCCAGCACTTTGGGAGGCCGAGGCAGGTGGATCACGAGGTCAGGAGATCGAGACTATCCTGGCTAACATGGTGAAACCCCGTCTCTACTAAAAATACAAAAAACTAGCCGGGCGTGGTGGCGGGCGCCTGTAGTCTCAGCTACTTGGGAGGCTGAGGCCGGAGAATGGCGTGAACCCGGGAGGCGGAGCTTGCAGTGAGCCGAGATCACGCCACTGCACTCCAGCCTGGGAGACACAGCGAGACTCCGTCTCAAAAAAAAAAAAAAAAAAAAAAAAGAAACAGGGTTTCACTCTGTCACCTAGGCTGGAGCGCAGCGTCAGGAGCACAAATCCTCAAATTCCTGGGCTCAAGGAATCCTCGTGCCTCAGCTTCCTGAGTAGCTGGGGCCACAGATGCACACCACCAAGCCCAGCTAATTTTCTTACTGTTTTTGTAGAGACAGAGTCTCACTATGTTGCCGAGACTGCTCTCAAACTCCTGGCCTCCCACCTCTGCCTTCCAAAGCGCTGAGATTATAGGTGTGAGCCACTGCGCCCAGCCAAAGTTTTTAGTTACATGGGAAAGGCTATGTCATAAAGTTGAGGAAAACATACAGGGTTGTAAATACTCTCTGACAGGGTATCACTCTGTCACCCAGGCTGGTCTCAAACTCCTGGACTCAAGCGATCCACCCACCTCAGCATCCCAAAGTGTTGGGATTATAGGCATGAGCCACCGTGCCCAGCCCCTCTTTAATTTTAATGACGTAAAAATGTATAGGAAAAAGACAGCAATATTTTACCAGAGGTTTGGGTGGTAGGATTACGAATAATTTAAATTTATTTTATTCCATATCCTTTCCTCTTTTTTGCAATGTTTTACAATGAGAACATATTCAGGAAAAAAGCTTTATTTTATTTTATTTGTTTATTTATTTTTGAGATGGAGTCTCGCTCTGTCGCCCAGGCTAGAGTGCAGTGGTGTGATCTCGGCTCACTGCAACCTCTGCCTCCCGGGTTCAAGCGATTCTCCTGCCTCAGCCTCCCAGGTAGCTGGGACTACAGGTGTGTGCCACCATGCCCGGTTAATTTTTGTATTTTTAGTAGAGACGGGGTTTCACCATATTGGCTAGGCTGGTCTCAAACTCCTGACCTCATGATCCACCTGCCTCAGCCTCCCAAAGTGCTGAGATTACAGGTATGAGCCACTGCACCTGGCCAAAAGCATAATTTCAAAAAGAGAATGAAGGCTGGGCGTGGTGGCTCACACCTGTAATCCCAGCACTTTGGGAGGCCAAGGTGGATGGATCACAAGGTCAGGAGACTGAGACCATCCTGGCTAACATGGTGAAACCTCGTCTCTACTGAAAATACGAAAAATTAGCTGGGGGTGGTGGTGGGCGCCTGTATTCCCAGCTACTCAGGAGGCTGATGCAGGAGAATCGCTTGAACCCGGGAGGTGGAGGTTGCAGTGAGCCGAGATCGAGCCACTGCACTTCAGCCTGGGTGACAGAGCAGGAGTCTGTCTCAAAAAAAAAAAAGAAGAGAATGAGATAACCAAAGAGAGGGAAGCTTTGCTTCTTTCTGGGCAATTATTCCAATGATTAATCTGAAGCATATATAAGGGTTGGAAGTGAGGAAAGAAGACACATTACCTTTAGCAAAGTTGTATTTACAGGGTTCAGGCGGGAATTGCATTCGACCTAAAATTTAAAAAAAAGGAGAAAATAATTTTATGAGTTGCTAGGAAAAAAAATGAAATAGCTCGGCATGAGAATGATCTTGCAAGATCAACAGCTCAGTTTGCAGAAGGCTGAACCAGCCAAAGAGATTACCAAAATACATAATGGGAGATATATTTATATGATATACTTTGATATTTCTGAGCAGATCTAAAAATTTAACTTATCTAATTTTCTGAATCAGTTATGTGTCTTTAAAAAACTATAAGCTGAATCTAAGTCTTCCTACTGACTAGCTATATAACATGAAAGTAGGTTACCTTACTTCTTTGAAAAATGGACTGGACCGTGGGTCCTCTCCTGCTGGAATCTCTTTAATGGCTTCTGAGCACAACTGGTTCTAATGGCTAAGCTCTGGGCACCTCCCTTGCCTTACTTTTCACCTCTTTCCTTAGTGGGTTTGCCATTCTTTATATCCTCACTCTTTTCCATCTCAAGGTCTTTGGCTATCCAGTCCAAAGTTGAACTCTTCTCATTTTTCTCTCATGGAGTCATTTAATTAAGAATCGTGGCCCTGTGCATTCACATGTCTGATATCCTGCACCCTTGTGTTCATGAAGGCAGAGATCTCAAAGAAAATGTTCTGGGGAGACAATATCTCGGTTCCGCATTGTTTTACAGCTATTTTGATCAACTGGATCTCTCCGTTTATATGTTTGCTAAGAAAATACATGTAAAACCTGTGCTTAGAATCTGGATCCAGCAGGGTGAAATATGTAATACAAAGCAAAATGAAACCACTGCAAATGCTTCGCAACTGAGCTGAGTGAACACAGAAAGAAGTGGGATTTCTACAGGTAGATAAAGGGAAAGGGTGAGTGCTTGAGGGCTTCCAGAATTAAGGCGAAAGCATAAGCAAAGCCCCAGGGGTGGGAACAGAATAGCTACCGAGGCAAGTGTGAGGTGAGATAGACTGAAGGTGAGGCTGGGGCACAGGCTGGAGCTGACTGTGGAAGGCAGGATGCCACAGAAGGTGTCTGAAGTGACAGGATTTGAGTTGTTTTAGGAGAGCAGTGGCCTACATGATAGACTGCAGTAGCAGCAAGCAGTGGTTAAAATTACCTAAGCAAGACCCAGTAATCCAGATGAACTTTTACTCTGGGGATTGCGGGTGGGGGGTATACAAAACTCTTCTAAAATCAGGGAAAATATAAAAGTCAGGATCACCAAATCGGAGTTTTGATTTGCTCTATACAAAGGACAATGCAGACAGTGACAAACGAATGTACCCGTTCACTACAGAATGTGCATTAACTCTAAAACGTAGAATTTAAAAACTGGATCCCTAACTGCTAGGTACAGTGCTTAGAATATAGTAGATAGACTATAAATATTTTCTGGAAGAATGAACTCTCAAATCTGGATTTAATATAATCAATCATGCTTTCCTTGGTTCACTACTTTGCAATTTCTACATTATATAAGAAGTCTTGATACCTAGTAGACCAACCACAATCACTGTGGGTTTTTGTTGTTGTTGTTGTTGTTTTGTTTTGTTTTCTTTGAGATAGAGTCTTGTTCTCTCACCCAGGCTGGGGTGCAGTGGCACGATCTCAGCTCCCTGAAACCTCCGCCTCCTGGGTTCAAGCAATTCTCCCACCAAGGAGCTGGGATTACAGGTGTGTGCCATCACGCTCAGCTCGTTTTTGTATTTTTAGTAGAGACAGGGTTTTGCCATGTTGGCCAGGCTGGTCTTGAACTCCTGACCTAAGGTGATCTGCCCATCTCGGCCTCCCAAAGTGCTGGGATTACAGGCATGAGCCACAACCACTGTTTTTTGACATCTACTCTCTCCCCGGCTGCCTGAATGCACTCAGTCTTACTCATTTTCATGTTCTTCATAGCAGAGTAAATAGGAAATGCTCAAAATATGATGTTGAATGAATAAGTAAGCAAGAATAGTTACTGACAATGACTAGAATTTGTAGAGTTTCTTTTTGCTCTTCAATGCATGGATATTCCTCTTAATCCCTACACACTTGTGGGATAAAATGCTCTGGCAGAGGAACTAGGTTTGACTGCGTATGAAAGAGCATCTACTTGTGGTATAGACAGGGCTGCAGAATTCTCATAAACACTGAAGGTGTGGAAATCAGAAAGAGGAAGAGCCCTTATCTATATGGCCAAATTAATACAGTCTTGAAAAATAACTGCAGAGGTTGCTTTAAGTCCACACAATTTTAAAAAGGCAAATAACTAGATATAAGATGAACAGAAATATTTAGCATTATAAGGAAATTCTGATTAAGGATATTTTCTAAAAATATTTTCCTGTATTAAGTATATATGTTCATTTTAAAATGTTTTTGATAGTTTAGAAGCATGTATCTCCACCTTTTTAGCCAGCAAACAGTGACCTTTATAAAGTTCCTTCTTGATAAATTGGGGTCACCTCTATAACCTTTTTACCTCTGGGGAATGTTTTTTGAGGAAGGGGAACTGAGCGTTATTGGCCTCTATGGGAAGTCATGCCATGTATTTCACACCAGACACGGAGTGTTTTACAGGACAGTTCAGGGAGATGCAAATGTATCCTTTCACATCTGCATGTTCTCACCCTACAAACATTTCCCCACTCTACAAACCTTCTCAACTATGTCTACACCTCTGATTATTTGTTAGACTTCCTTTCCAAAAAGCTTTACTCCATAATGTTTTGCTCTATTTAGGGCAAAGAAATCAAGTAATTTCACAGAGATATTTAGTTAAGTTATATATGCTGTAGGAAACACATAATAAGACATATGAAAAACTATCAACTTCATTTGTAATCAAATAAATGCAAATTAAAACAGTGAGATACTATTTTTAACCTATCGAATTAACTACTAATAAAAAAAAGATTCGATGCTAGACAGTGTGCAGTGAAACAGGCATGCTTATACAGTGCTGGTGGCAATATACTGGTATATTCTTTCTGGAAAGGAACCTGGCAAAATGTATGAAAGACTTTGTAAAGATTTATAATTTTGGACACATTAATCCCACTTCTGGAAATCCATCCCAAGGAAATAATAAAAGATTCAAAGATTTTCTAAGGATGTCCAACAGTATCATTATTTTTATTTTTATTTATTTTTTTGAGACAGAGTGTCTCTCTGTCTCACCCAGGCTGGAGTGCAGTGGTGCGATCTTGGCTCACTGCAGCCTCTGACTCCCAGGTTTGAGCGATTCTCCTGTCTCAGCCTCCCAAGTAGCTGGGAATACAGGGGCATGCCACCACACCCAGCTAATTTTTTGTATTTTTAGTAAAGACGGGGTTTCACCATGTTGCCCAGGCTGGTCTTGAACTCCTGACCTCAGGTGATCCACCCACCTCGGCCTCCCAAAGTGCTGGGACTATAGGCGTGAGCCACCGCACCTGGCCAACAGTAACATTAATAGTGCAAAATTGGAATTAATCAACATGAGAACAAAGTTAAATAATGGTAAATCTACAGACATACTGATTCTGTAATGGAAAAATGCTATCAATAGTATTAAGTCAGGCCCCCAAATCTTGTATATTTAATATAATCAGGTCTACGTAAGGCAAAAAATAATACTCTGTCTTTAGGTAATAGGATCATGATTTTCCCCTCATCCTTCTATTTTTAAATTTTTTTCATATTTTCTACAATGAGCATATATCATTTTTATCCATGTGCTATGTCCTTCAGAAGGAGGCAGAGGTGGCCTTCCAGCCTGCTGGATTTATGGTGGTAATCTATTCCAGATTAAAGGCTGAGGCTGTCAGAAATCTGACAATAAGTAAACGGTGTTTAGTTGTACTACTTGCCACAAAGTGAACTACACAACACAAAGCAATCAAGAAAAAAACTGACCCCGTCTAATGAAATCTAATGATGAATTAATTTTCCAAAATGTATGACAAAGAGCAAACCCTGATATGTGCAATCAGAAAGAACAAAAACTAGTATTTACTGACTGTTTCTAGTGTGTCAGCAGTGTGCTACATACTTTTTTTTTTTTTTTTTTTTGAGACGGAGTCTCGCTCTGTCTCCCAGGCTGGAGTGCAGTGGCCGGATCTCAGCTCACTGCAAGCTCCGCCTCCCGGGTTCACGCCATTCTCCTGCCTCAGCCTCCCGAGTATCCGGGACTATAGGCGCCCGCCACCGTGCCCGGCTAGTTTTTTGTATTTTTTAGTAGAGACGGGGTTTCACCATGTTAGCCAGGATGGTCTCGATCTCCTGACCTCGTGATCCGCCCGCCTCGGCCTCCCAAAGTGCAGGGATTACAGGCTTGAGCCACCGCGCCCGGCCCATACTTTTTTTTTTGAGACAGGGTCTCACTCTGTCACCCAGGCTGGAGTGCAGTGGCGCAATCATGGCTCACTGCAGCCTTGACCTCCTGAGCTCAAGCAAACCTCCTACCTCAGCCTCCAGAGTAGCTGGGACTACAGGCTGTCACCATGCCAGCTAATTTTTTTTTTATTTTATTTTTTGAGATGGAGTCTCGCTCTGTTGCCCAGGCTGGAGTGCAGTGGCACGATCTTGGCTCACTGCAAGCTCTGCCTCCTGGGTTCACACCATTCTCCTGCCTTAGCCTCCCGAGTAGCTGGGACTATAGGTGCCCGCCACCATGCCCGGCTAATTTTTTGTATTTTTAGTAGAGATGGGGTTTCACCGTGTTAACCAGGGTGGTCTCGATCTCCTGACCTCATGATCTGCCCACCTTGGCCTCCCAAAGTGCTGGGATTAGAGGCGTGAGCCACTGCGCCCGGCCACGCCAGCTAATTCTTTTAAAAAAATTGTAGAGTTAGGGTCCCACTGTGTTGCCCAGGCTAATCTCAAACTCTTGGGCTCAAGTGATCTTCCTGCCTCAGCCTCCCAAAGTGTTGGGAATACAGGCGTGAGCCACTGCACCCGGCCTATACATCTTATTACATTTTGATCTCATTCATCTTCACAGCATGAGGACATACTTACCACAGCCTCAACTGCAGGCGAATTGTCCCCTACCACCAGTAAAGTAGAACACCTAGGTAGGCAAAGTAAGAGGTGTCACTCAGCAAATAGACACATAAATTCCACTGAACACCAAATTAGTCTATGAAAGGCAAAGATATTTGGCAAGTCAGCTGAGGAAACTGAAGAACTTACTTTAATGTTTTTGATTTGTTATCATTTTGGCCCAGTATGGGTCTTTCAATCTCCAGGTCTCTGCGTCTAGAAAAACAAAGCAGAAGCAATGCCCTTTTTGGGTAAAGTCATAGCAACTCAGGTTTTCTGGTCATAAACACCAAAATTTATCAAGGAAGGTGAAACTATCTTTTCTTCACACCTGAGAAGGGAAGAGGCCTGTGACTTGGTTCTTGAGTCGCCACTTCAGTGGCATCTGGTACGGAGCAGGAAGGAGGCTCCTGGCTTAACCCTGAAGGACTCTTTGGGATGTTACAAGGAGACAGCCTCAACACTCAACAGTAACACCACTGAAACTCTCAAGTCCTAAGTGTTTAATTAATTAATTTTTTTGAGACAGAGTCTCAGTCTGTCACCCAGGCTGGAGTGCAGTGGTGCGATCTCGGCTCACTGCAATCTCCGCCTCCCAGGTTCAAGTGACTCTCCTGCCTCAGCCTCCCAAGTAGGTGAGACTACAGGCGCCCACCACTATGCCTGGCTAATTTTTGTATTTTTGTAGAGATGGGGTTTCACTATGTTGGCCAGGCTGGTCTTGAACTCCTGACCTTGAGATCCGCCTGCCTCGGCCTCCCAAAGTGCTGGGATTATAGGCGTGAGCCACCGCGCCCGGCCCTAAGTGTTTACTTTACAGGAATAAATTCCTTAAGAGAATGACTTACATTTTGAGGAGGAGGGAGGGTGTTTTCCTTGTAACTGAGTTTAGCACAGGGCTTAATCTTTCTGATTTCAACTAAAAATAGGGAGGCTCTGTTATATAGAGGAAAGAGCTAGAGAGACAAGGTTCAAAATCTGGCTTCACTCCTTACTGGCTGTATAACTTTGGTTAAGTTACAGCTGATCCATTTCCTCAATCTTTGTCCATGTTTCTAGAAAGCCAGAAAGGGCTCACATTTTCACCTCAGAGAAGCTCGTCCCAACATTAGATACAGTCCTCTCTCCTTCTCCCACCCTCCTCTTTTTAGAGCTGTTTACATTTAAGTGAAGAAATGGGAAAAAACTATACCCATTGTAGGAATTCAAGAAGAGCTGCAGGTTGTCTTGGTTGATGTCTTGGGCAATATGCATTCTGTAGGTTTGGATCAGGTCCAGGTTGGCCTGTAACTCTTCCTAGAACAATTTAAAGAAGACATGGGCAAGCTTTTGAGCTCCAGAATAAGTCCATCTTGTTTGGTTTGCATTTTCATTACCACGAGTCAAATCGTGCAGCTCATGATGGGAACTGGGGCAGAGCCTGGGGACTACTGATGTGCTCGTAGGCTGAATGGCTGATGATTTGCATCAGACTGGTTCAGTGCCATATTCTGTGTCAGATGAGGGCAGCAAAGGATTCAAGTACTAGTTGTGGAACTTAGGTCACCTCATCACTCTGAACCCTGATTTCTTTGTGTGTTTTTTTAATGTTCTGCCATTCTTCACAAAAACGGAGATACTATAAAATGAAGACAATAACCAGCTATCTGACAAGGCTGTTTTAAAGATTAAGTAAGAAAAGTTATAGAAACATATAAACCACAAAGTGTAAAACAAATGGAGCGTAACATTTCTTTTCTTTTTTTATGAGACAGAGTCTTGCTCAGTTACCCAGGCTGAGCAATGGTGCAGTCTCAGCTCACTGCAACCTCCACTTCCCGGGTTCAAGCGATTCTCCTGCCTCAGCCTCCTGAGTAGCTGGGATGAGGGTCATGCACCACCATGCTCAGCTAATTTTTTTGTATTTTTAGTAGAGACAGGGTCTCACCATGTTGGCCACACTGGTCTTGAACTCTTCACCTCAAGTGATGTGCTGCACCTGGCTGCATTTCTTCTAATAACCATAAATCTGTGCAATTAACTTATCTATATCTTCAATGATATAATCAGCATATTACCTATCTATATGTACCACCATTTAATATTATACACTGTATAATTATATATTCCATTGCGTTTATGACACTTTATTGATTTAGTAATTCATTATTTATTTTAATCTTTTAAATTTTATTTCAGAGATGGGGACTCACTATGCTGCTCAGGCTGGAGTGCAGTGGCGATTCACAGGCACTATCATAAGGTACTGCAGCTTGGAACTCCTGGGCTCAAGCGATCCTCCTGCTTCAGCCTCCTGGGGAGCTGAGACAACAGGCACACTCAACTGTGCCTGGCTCATTTATTTTAATCTTATTACCAATACTTTTGAAGGTATAAAATACGAGAGAAACAAAATGGTCTATACAGTGAAAAGTCTCCCTCTCCACCACCCACTGTTTAATGGTCACTCTGTTGCTGGCCTTCTCAGATGTCATCAGAGCTAGTTGCCAGATTCTTGAGTACATAAGCATACATGTAAATACGTGTGTGCATACACACATACATCATTAAGCAGTTTTAAGCAGAAAGGAAAATTCTTGCATTGGAGGAAAGAAATAATATCAGGGATAATTAAGAAATCTGTTAATCCAGGGCAATGTGTAAAGTTCACCGGTGACCAAGCCTTGTTAGAGAAATAGAGATATGGAAAAACTTTCTTCACATTTTCACTACCATGTGGATGAAATGAACCCAGAATACAGTGGGAAACTGACAAGAGTCTACCTGAAACTGAAGGGTACGTGAATCACTACTAGAAAACTTTATGAGAGCCCCAGTCTCATTCTAAAGATATTATAAGAAAAGTTAATACCAAATGATAGGCCAGGTGTGGTGGCTCATGCCTGTAATCCCAGCACTTTAGGAGGCTGAGGCAGGAGGATCTCTTGAGGCCAGGAGTTTGAGACCAGCGTGGGTTAACGTAGCGAGACCCCCATCTCTACAAAAAATTTTAAAACTAGCTTAGTGTGGTGGTACATGCCTGTAATACTAGCTACTCAGGAGGCTGAAGGAGAAGGATGGCTTGAGCCTAGGAGGTCGAGGCTGTAGCAAACTAAGATGGCACCACTGCACTCCAGCCCGGACAACAGAGCAAGACCCTGTCTCAACAAACAAACAAATAAACAGACTCCCATGTTTTTAAAAACACAAATTATAGTCCTCTAGACATTGTTCTACACTTGCTTTCCCTTGTAAAGTATGGTAAAGATCATTCCTTATCCGGATATATAGAGCTATCTCATTTATTTACACTACCTGTCTTCCCACATCCTTGCTAGTACAAATGTATTTTTAATTTATTTCTCTTATTGGTGAATTGAACATTATTCATGTTTAAAAACCATGTTTGTTTCCATTTCAAAGTAATACAAGCATTAACTTGCTTACATGTTTTAAAATTTATTTTTAGGCCGGGCGCAGTGGCTCAAGCCTGTAATCCCAGCACTTTGGGAGGCCAAGACGGGCGGATCACGAGGTCAGGAGATCGAGACCATTCTGGCTAACACGGTGAAACCCCGTCTCTACTAAAAAATACAAAAAACTAGCTGGGCGAGGTGGCGGGCGCCTGTAGTCCCAGCTACACGGGAGGCTGAGGCAGGAGAACCGCGTAAACCTGGGAGGCGGAGCTTGCAGTGAGCTGAGATCCGGCCACTGCATTCCAGCCCGGGCGACAGAGCATGACTCCGTCTCAAAAAAAATAAATAAAATAAAATAAAATAAAATTTATTTTTAATTTTTATTATCTTTTTGACTGGTCAAGAGTAGTAGTGAGAAAGGGGAAAGAGTAGAACAGGGAATTCAATCTGTAACTAACTGTGAACAATCAATTCAGATAATTCCCTACCTTCAGACCAGCCTGGATGCTTAAATTTTAATGAACTCTTCAGTCTTACGAAAATAAGACTTATGAAAATCCACTGTGACCTCATATGTTTTAAATTAAACATATATATGTTTAATTTATATATATGTTTTAAATTAAAAAAAATATATTATATATATATTTCTCTCTCTCTTTCTCTCTCTCTCTATATATAAAACTCTCTATATATAGTGAGGATGTTCTTGCTTTTTGGAAATTATTATTATTATTATTTTTTGAGACGGAGTCTCGCTCTGTCACCCAGGCTGGAGTGCAGTGGCCGGATCTCAGCTCACTGCAAGCTCCGCCTCCCGGGTTCACACCATTCTCCTGCCTCAGCCTCCCGAGTAGCTGGGACTACAGGCGCCGCCACCTCGCCCGGCTAGTTTTTTGTAGTTTTTAGTAGAGACGGGGTTTCACCGCGTTAGCCAGAATGGTCTCGATCTCCTGACCTCGTGATCCGCCCGTCTCGGCCTCCCAAAGTGCTGGGATTACAGGCTTGAGCCACCACGCCCGGCCTGGAAATTATTAAATACTGGCCTTAGCTTTCCCCTCAGAGGCCTATATGAAGTAGCATTTCTTTTTGCTATGTTGCCCAGGCCGGTCTCGAACTCTGGGCTCAAGTGATCCTCCCATCACAGCCTCCCAAGTAGCTGGGACCACAGGCATGTGTTACTAAGCCCGGCTGATTTTTGAAAAATTTTTTTTTTTTGAGACAGAGTTTTGCTCTTGTTGCCCATGCTGGACTGCAATGGCACGATCTTGGCTCAATGCAACCTTTGCCTCCTGGGTTCAAGCAATTCTCCTGCCTCAGCCTCCTGAGTAGCTGGGATTACAGGCATGTACCACCACACTGGGCTAATTTTTTGTTTGTTTGTTTTTCCCGAGATGGAGTCTTGCTCTGTCGCCCAGAGCTGGGGTGTAGTGGTGCAATCTCGGCTCACTGCAACCTCTGCCTCCTGGGTTCAAGCAATTCTCCTGCCTCAGCCTTCCGAGTAGCTGGTACTACAGGCGTGTGCCACCACACCTGGCTAATTTTTTTGTATTTTTAGTAGAGGTAGGGTTTCACCATGTTGGCCAGGCTGGTCTTGAACTCCTGACCTTGTGATCCACCTGCCTGGGCCTCCCAAAGTGCTGGGATTACAGGTGTGAACCACCGTGCCCAGCCTAATTTTGTATTTTTAGTAGAGGCAGGGTTTCTCCATGTTGGTCAGGCTGAACTCAAACTCCTGACCTCAGGTGATCCACCTGCCTTGGCCTCCCAAAATGCTGGGATTAGAGGTGTGAGCCATGGCACCCAGCCAATTTTTGAATTTTTATAAAGACAGGGTCCCACTATGGGGCACCTGCCTCAGCCTCCCAGGTAGCTGGCACTATAGGCATATGCCACCACGCCCTGCTAATTTTTGTATTTTTAGTAGAGACAGAGTTTCACCATGTTGGCCAGGCTGGTCTCAAACACCTGACCTCAAGTGATCTGCCCACCTCGGCCTCCCAAAGTGCTGGATTACAGATGTGGAGCCACTGCGCCCGACCCCTAATTTGTAGTATATTAATACAATGAACTGCTGCTACACAGTAATAAAAAAGAATGAACTACTGACACATGGAATGACATGGATGAATCTCAAGATAGTATGTTGAGCAAAAGAAGCTAGACTCAGAGAAGTAAACACTCTGTTATTCCATTTATATGAAGTTTAAGAACAGTCAAAATTAATCTATGGAGGTAACAGAAGAGTGAAAACGTTGTTTGGAGTGGGGAATTATTGAGCGGGAAAGGATAATGAGTAAACCTTTGTGGGGTGATGAAAATGTTTTATTTGTGTTCTGGGTGGTAGTTACAAGAAACTATACATCAGTAAATGGTCACTGAGATGCACTTAGGATGTGTGCATTACACTATGTATAAGAATTACCTCAATTAAAGAGAGGGCAAGATGGAGGCAAAGCCCAAAGGAGTCAGCTGGAAGAATTAAAGTGGTTGCCACTAAAAAGCAGAATATGGGGTAGGTGACAGATGCTTTGTAATAAGCCCTGTAGAACTTCTCTACTCTAAAATATATGTGAATTTCTAACTTTGATAAAAATATGATGAAATAAAAGACTATGGACTTCGGACTTAGCCTGACCTGGATTGAAATGTCAGCTCCACACTTACCATCTGGACAGTGGTGGCAAGTTATGTGGCCTCTCTGGTCTTTGGTTTCCCTATCTTAAAATCAGACTAATAGAACCATGTAAAAAGCAACTTGGTTTGCACATCTAAAGTACTTATAAATAATCAGTACTCAGAAAGGAAAAAAACTAGCAGTTTTCTTCCCATCTGCCATTTTCCTTCAGATAGTATTTTAAATTAAGCAGATTACAATTGAGCACCCATGCTCGTCTCCTCATTCCAGACACCTCACAGCTCTCTGACCTCACTGCTCATTTACTCCATCACTCCTTTGTCAGTCACCCAACTCACTTTTCCCTTTGAAGGGTCCCCCTCACCTACCAGTTAAGCTCCCTCCCCTACCCGGCAATTATGTACACGATAACTGCCACTTTCTGTGAAGACTTCGGTTTCCTCACCAGTTGAAAAACACGGGGCTTGAACAAGATAATCTCTAAGCTTCTTTCAGCACTATTATTTCACAGTTTTCCCCCCTGAAATTTCTATTTTTGTGAAGCCTTTCCCAGACCTCCTAATGGCTCTAAAGATGTCTGGGGAGGCACGTGATGTCAAACATTAACAGATGGCATGCTACTTACAGGAACAGGTAGCAGGAGATGCTATCTTCTCTCATAGCTCCACATGTCAACAGTCATGTGGCAATGAGTTAAAGATTCACCTTTGCAGGGCCACATGCCTTTCAGACTACATCGGAACTGTTATTTACTAGGGTCAGGTGAATTCTAAGGTAACCCTTCTTTCCTGAGGTAAAATAAGAATTTGCATGCAAACCAATAAACACAGCTCTTCTGGGTGGAACAGGTACTTACCGGCCCAAAGTGATGAGCCAAAATAATGTCCACAACATTGGTTGTCAGGCCAGAGAGCTGAAAAGATAAAAACTCTGTGTTAAGAACGTAAGCATATGCAAAAATTTATCAAGCTACCCAATTAAAATGAATGCACTTTATTATGTATGTTATCTCTTAAAAAACAAATGGGCCGGGCGCGGTGGCTCACGCCTGTAATCCCAGCACTTTGGGAGGCCGAGGCGGGCGGATCACAAGGTCAGGAGATCGAGACCACGGTGAAACCCCGTCTCTACTAAAAAAATACAAAAAATTAGCCGGGTGCGGTGGCGGGCGCCTATAGTCCCAGCTACTCGGGAGGCTGAGGCAGGAGAATGGCCTGAACCCAGGAGACGGAGCTTGCAGTGAGCCGAGATCGTGCCACTGCACTCCAGCCTGGGGGACAGAGCGAGACTCTGTCTCAAAAAAAAAAAAAAAAAAAACAAACAAAAAAAAAACAAATGAAAAACCCTTGGCTGGGCACGGTGGCTCACACCTGTAATCCCAGCACTTTGGGAGGCTAAGATGGGCAGACCATGGTCAGGAGATCGAGACCATCCTGGCTAACATGGTGAAACCCCATCTCTACTAAAAATACAAAAAAGTTAGCTGGGCATGGTGGCAGGTGCCTGTAGTTCCAGCTACTTTGGAGGCTGAAGCAGGAGAACGGCGTGAACCCGGGAGGCGGAGCTTGCAGTGAGCCGAGATTGTGCCACTGCACTCCAGCCTGGGCAACAGAGTGAGACTCCATCTCAAAAAAAAGAGAAAAACCCCACAATTCATTGTTATACATTTTCATGGTTTCAAAGAAACACAGAGATGAGAAACAAATCAGAAAAAACTGTCTCCTTTCCAGGGTGATAATAAAGCCTGCTGTGAAACAGGGGACTGGAAGAGACACTGAACATTCCTTCTTTGAAACCCTAAGACCTAGACCTCATGGCTGTTTGATATTTTATTCCTGTCTGTATTTCCGTATTCACACTGGACTTATGGTTGATAAGGACTAACAATCACTCCCATGACTTCCAAGAGACAAAAACAATTTTTTTCTCTTTCTTCCCGTTTTTGCTATCTTCATTTCAGGAAGTAGGAGGAAATGAGTTGTTTACAGAATGTTCTTGAGTTTTAAACATTTTTCTCCTAATTTTTCC
Source organism: Macaca mulatta (assembly GCF_049350105.2). Lineage (NCBI taxonomy): Eukaryota > Metazoa > Chordata > Mammalia > Primates > Cercopithecidae > Macaca > Macaca mulatta. The sequence continues at coordinate 89,536,607 of NC_133415.1, forward strand.
CATTTCAAAATGATGCATCTCACAGTCTAATAAATGCAGCAATCTGTGTAAATCCACATACTGTAGTCTATTTTCAGAAAAATTTCCAACTCAAATTATGTTGCTGATTCCTGTTAAGCCTTCTTCCTTGGTTTTATGCTGAACTCGTACTGCTGATCAGGGGTGAAGTACTGAATTGGGGGTAGGCATGGAGAAGAGGCGCTGAGGGAGACAGACATGGCTATGCCTGGAGTAGGATCATATAGTCCCAGAAAGAAGTCCCGAAATCTTTGTATAGGTTATCAGTGATGCACAGGTTATGAACTAGAAAATCAGGCCGGGTGTGGTGGCTCACACCTGTAATCCCAGCACTTTGGGAGGCCAAGGCCAGCAGATCACCTGAGGTTAGGAGTTTGAGACCAGGCTGACCAACATGGTGAAAGCCCGTCTCTACTAAAAATATACAAATTAGTCAGGCATGGTGGCACGCGCCTGTAGTCCCAGCTACTCGGAAGGCTAAGGCAGGAGAATCACTTGAACCCAGGAGGTGGAGGTTGCAGCAAGCTGAGATTGTGCCACTGCACTCCAGCCTGGGCAACAGAGCAAGACTCCGTCTCAAAAAAAAAAAAAAAAAATTGTACCCACATAGTAAGAATTAGGACAGTTTGGTTGATTGACTGACAGGGTCTTGCTCTGTCACCCAGGCTGGAGTGCAGTGGCGCCATCATAGCTCACTGCAGCCTTGACCTCCCAGGCTCAAGTGTCTTCTGGCCTCAGCCACCAAGTAGCTGGGACTACAGGTGTGCACCACCACACCAGGCTAATTTTTAAATTTTTTATAGAGACAAGGTCTCACTATGTTGCCCAGGGTAGTCTTGAACTCCTGAGCTCAAGCAATCCTCCTGCCTCACCCTCCCAAAGTGCTGGGATTAGCAGTGTGAAACACTGCACCCAGCCAGAACAAATTTTAAATAAGCCAGGCTGTGAGAAGGAATTTCCACAGCATCTGGCAATAGCACTGTTAATGTGTTTCAGCTAAGAAATACCTCATTTCTCAAAAATGTAAACATAGGAAGAAACAGATATTTAGACTGCAGTTTTCTGGTGACTAGAATATTTTAACAGTTTTAATAAAAATATGCTTATCACAGAAAATTACGAAAAAACAATACAAAAGACATCATTTGTTTGTTTTCTTTTCTTTTTTTTTTTGAGACCGGGTCTTGTTCTCTTGTTCTGTCACCCAGCCTGGAGTGAAATGGCGCAATCCAGGCTCACTGCAACCTTCACCTCCCAGGTTCAAGTGGCTCTCCAACCTCAGCTCCCGAGTAGCTGGGACCACAGGTGTGTGCCAGCACACCTGGCTACGTTTCTGTATTTTTAGTAGAGATGGGCTTCACCATGTTGGCCAGGTGGCCAGGCTGGTCTTGAACTCCTGACCTCAAGTGATCCGCCCACTTTAATGAATGCTTTAAAGCATTAAAACAATGCTTTAATGAATATTCTGGGTCTGCAACTCCCTTACTAGCAATGTAATTTTAAGTAAATAATTTCTCTGTAGGATAGTAATAGTACCAATGGATTGTCCTGAGGATGAAAAGGTTAAGTATATCTAAAATATTTGGTTGGGCGCGGGGGCTCACGCCTGTAATCCCAGCACTTTGGGAGGCTGAGATGGGCAGATCATGAAGTCAGGAGTTAGAGGCTAGCCTGACCAACATGGTGAAACTCCGTCTCTACTAAAAATACAAAACTTAGCTGGGCGTGGTGGCATGCATCTGTAATCCTGGCTACGCAAGAGGCTGAGGCAGGAGAATCACTTGAAACCGGGAGACGGAGGGTACAGTGAGCTGAGATCATGCCATTGCACACTCCAGCCTGGGCAACAAGAGCGAAACTCCGTCTCAAAATAACAAAAAACAAAAAACAAAAAAGACATTTAAGAACAGTACCTGGTACACAGTAAGCACTATATAGGTGTTACATTAAAAAAAAAAAAAATTATTATCCATCTCTTTAAATCCTTTTGTTTGTTTGTTTGTTTTTTTGAGATGGAGTCTCGCTGTGTCACCCAGGCTAGATGGAGTGCAGTGGTACAATCTTGGCTCACTGCAACCTTGCCTCCTGGGTTCAAGTGATTCTCCTGCCTCAGCCTCCTCAGTACCTGGGAATACAGGTGTGTGCTACCACGTGTGGCTAATTTTTGTATTTTTAGTAGAGATGGGGTTTCACCATGTTGGTCAGGCTGGTCTCGAACTCCTGACCTCAGGTGATCTGCCCACCTCGACCTCCCAAAGTGCTGGGATTACAGACGTGAGCCACCATGCTCTGCCCTCTTTAAATCTTTTTAAAGATCACTAACTACCTTTCAAATAAGTTCCTACATATCGACTTATTGAATCTCATGGTTTGAGTATCAATAAAGCTTTTTTTTTTTTTTTTTTTAGATAAGGTCTCTCTCTGTTGCCCAGGCAGGACTGCAGTAGCATGATCATGGCTCACTGCAGCCTTGAACACCTGGGTTCAAGAAATCCTTTCCCTTCAGCCTACCGAGTAGCTGGGACTACAAGCACGTACCACCTTTTACATTTTTGTAGAGACAGAGTCTTGTTCTGTTGACGAGGCTGGTCTTAAACTCCTGGACTCAAGCGATCCTCCTGCCTTGGCCTCCCAAAGTGCTATGACTACAGGCATGAGCCACCATGCCCAGCCAGATTCTTTTTTTTTTTTCGAGACAGGGTCTGTCTCTGTCACCCAGGCTGGAGTCCAGTGGCATGATCATGGCTCACTACAGCCTCGACCTGCTGGGTTCAAGCATTCTTCCCACCTCAGCTTACCGAGTAGCTGGAACCACAGACGTGTGCCACCACAACTGGCTTTTTTTTTTTTTTGAGACAGTCTTGTCTGCTGCCCAGGCTTGGAGTACAGTGGCACGATCTTGACTCACTGCAACCTCCGCCTCCCAGGTTCAAGCGATTCTCCTGCCTCAGCCTCCCGAGTAGCTGGGATTACAGGCATGCACCACCGGCTAATTTTGTATTTTTAGTAGAGATGGGGTTTCTCCATGTTGGTCAGGCTGGTCTCGAACTCCTGACCTCAAGTGATCCGCCCGCCTCAGCCTCCCAAAGTGCTGGGATTACAGGCGTGAGCCACCACGCCTGGCCCAAATTGTAATTTAGAACTACTGCTACACACAACTTGGATGAGTTTCACAAACACCGTGATGAATGAAAGAAACCAGACAGAGAATACATTTTCGGCCGGGCACAGTGACTCACGCCTGTAATCCCAGCACTTTGGGAGGCCAAGGTGGGCGAATCACGAGGTCAGGAGTTTGAGACCAGCCTGGCCAAAATGGTGAAACCCCATCTCTACTAAAAATACAAAAATTAGCTGGGCGTGGTGGCGCACACCTGTAGTCCCAGCTACTCGGGAGGATGAGGCAGAGAAATCGCTTGAACCAGTAGGCGGAGGTTGCAGTGAGCTGAGATCGCACCACTGCACTCCAGCCTAGGCGACAGAGTGAGACTCTGTCTCAAAAAAAAAAAAAGAAAAAAAAAAAGGAATACATTTTCTACAATTCCAATTTAACAGATAAAACTGTTTAAAAACAGATAAAACTTATCTCTGGTGGCAACAGTCAGAACAGGTAATTTCTGGGAAGGAGAAGAAGTATCAATTAGGAAAAGATACAAAGGAATCCCCTAGTGAGCTGGGAACATTCTGAAGTATCTTGATTGGATGGTGATTTTATATGTAAACAGTCTTCAAGCTGTATACTTAACATTTTTACCCTTAACTGTATATATACCTCAATGAAAAATTGGTAAGCTGTTTTGAGATGGGCGAAGATGAGCCGATGGACACCTTCATGTGGTACTTACTTTGGAAGCTGCCCAGTCAATCCAGCCTTTTGCGCAAGGGTCAACATTAATGAGCACAAGGCCTTCCACAAGCTCTGGATGGTTGAGCTGAAAGATGAGGCAAAGACGACAGTATGAAAGCTACACTCCCACAGTTCTTCTAAATAGTTGGAACATGATTGATCAATTCTTTCTTACATGCCTTAACGCCTCACATTTGAAAGTAAAACTACAAAGAAGGAGAACATGTGGAAAAATAGCTCTTGAAATCTGACTTAGCATCTGGAAACCAGTTTCTGGTTTTACTATCAAATTACTTATTTTACTATCAAATTATCTTGCCTTGCAAAGATCTATATGCAGTTGTTCAACTCATGGTGGATCTTTCTCATTGGGAAAGTGCCGTTGGCACAAGCGGCTGATCCACACTCATATATCTTTGTTCTCAACAGGGGCTTCTAAAGTATTTTTTTTTTTCCCCCAAAACCACCTGAACAGTTTATATCATCCTCAGAAGACTCTCCTATCACTGAGGAGGTATTGAAAAAAATAATGATAATAATTTCTGGCCGGGCACAGTGGCTCGTGCCTGTAATCCCAGCACTTTGGGAGGGTGAGAGGGGAGGATCATGATGTCAGGAGTTACAGACCAGCCTGACCAACATGGTGAAACCCCATCTCTACTAAAAATACAAAAATTAGCCAGGAGTATTGGCGGGCACCTGTAATCCCAGCTACTTAGGAGGCTGAGGCAGGAGAATCACTTAAACCCAGGAGGCAGAGGTTGCAGAGAGCCAAGATTGTGCCATTGCCCTCCAGGCTGGGTGACAGAGCAAGACTCCGGTCTCAAAAAAAAAAAAAAAATTTCTTTAAAACAAGTTCTAGCTCTCTAGCTTATTTAATTAATTAATTTATTTATTTTGAGACAAAGTTTCACTCTTGCTGCCCAGGCTGGTGCAGTGATGCAATCTCAGCTCACGACAACCTTGGCTTCCAGGATTCATGCAATTCTCCTGCCTCAGCCTCCCAAGTAGCTAAGATTACAGGATTACAGGCACTTGTCACCATGCCTGGCTAATTTTTATATTTTTAGTGGAGATGGGGTTTCACTATGTTGGCCAGGCTGGTCCGAACTGCCGACCTCAGGTGATCTGCCCACGTCAAACTCCCAAAGTGCTAGGATTACAAGCGTGGGCCACTGTGTCCAGCCCCTAGCCTACTTTTTTTCTCTTACTACAGTGATTACTTTCACTGTAGAAAATTTGATAAGCAGAGAAATTATAAAAAGCAGAAAATAAAATTTCACATTATCTTACCACACATCAATCCATTAATATTTTTTGGTACATTTTCTTCCAGTCCTTTCCTACAGTTATGACAAACTTTACATTTTGTCATATTCTATTCTATTCTAACTTTTTTGTTAACATTATAATGTATGCAAACCATGTATCATTATAAAGCTTTTTGTAAACTTAATTTTAATGGCTGTACAAAATTCCATTATAAGCAGCATCTAGGAATGGCTTTTTATTGATGACGTACTGTCCTCACTTGTGATTTTTCAAGTATTATAAGTACAAAGCAAGGCTTTATACAACCTGCATCTAAAGCTGACAGAAGTTACAGAAAAATTGACATAAGTCCCAGAATACTGCCTGGTCATTTAACACAGCATAATAGCTGTGACCCAGGCAGTGCCTCAAGCATGTTGAGGCTAATCCTCTATATACTTACTGCAAATCTGCTGAGGATGTAAGCTCCGGCTCCAACTCCAATTCCAATGACACTTTTCAGGCTGTGAATGGGACATAATGACAAATGACAGAGTCAACTTCATTTGGAGGCAGCACTGCATAACTGAAAGCATACAACCTGGGTTGAAATCCTGGCTCTGATATTTATTAGATGTGAGAATTTGGGCAAGTGCTTTTTTCCTTTTCCCTAACTTTCTGAGCCTCGGTTCCTTCCCTATCTATAAAACAAGGATCCCAGCTGGGCGCAGTGGTTCATGCCTGTAATCCTCATGCCTGCAATCCCAGCACTTTGGGAGGCTGAGGCAGGTGGATCACGAGGTCGGAAGATCAAGACCATCCTGGCCAACATGGTGAAACCCCGTCTCTACTAAAATACAAAAAATTAGCCAGGCATGGTGGCGTGTGCCTGTAGTCCCAGCTAAACAGGAGGCTGAGGCAGGAGAATCGTTTGAACCCGGGAGGCGGAGGCTGCAGTGAGCCAAGAGCACGCCACTGCACTCCAACCTGGTGACAGAGTGAGACTCCTTCTCAAAAACAACAACAAGAAGGATCCCACCACCTACTTTCAAGCTGGTTTTAATGGTTAAATAAAATATAACTAAGGCTGGGGGCAGTGGTTCACGCCTATGATCCCAGGACTGAGAGGCCAAGGCGGGTGGATCACTGAAGGTCAGGAGTTCAAGACCAGCCTGGCCAACATGATGAAACCCTGTCTCTACTAAAAATACAAAAAAAATTAGCCAGGTATGGTGGCCTGCACCTATAATCCCAGCTAAATGGGAGGCTGAGGCAGGAAAATCGTTTGAACCTGGGAGGCAGAGGTTGCAGTGAGCCAAGATCGCACCACTACACTCCAGACTGGGCAATGGAATCAGACTCCATCTCAAAAAAAAAAAAAAAAGTAGTGTATATATATATACATATATATACACACATATATATACACACACACAGACATACACACACACACACACACACACACACACACACACACACACACACACACACACACATATATAAAACTGAAACCTGGGAGTTATCCTTGGTAGCTTACTGTCAGTATCCAACCCATCAGCAAGTCAGTGGAGTCCACCTCCAGAATATATCCATCTACCTACTACTATCTACTTCAGTCATCCCCAACAGCAGCATCCAGTACCATGCTTTCATTATCTCTTGCCTGGACTATTGTTAAGTTTAACTGTTCTCCCTGCTTTCTCTGATTCCTCTCCAAAGCATTCTCTTCATAGTGAGATGAACCCCTTAAAAAAAATTTAAACAGCTTTATTTTTATTTTTTAGATACAGGGTGTCACTGTTACACGGGCTGGAGTGCAGGGGTGGGATCACAACTCACTGTAGCCTCAAACTCCTGTTGTTAAGTGATCTTCCCACCACTGGGCCCAGCTCAAGGTAGATTTCTAAATCTTCTAGGTCTCAGCGTATGTGCCACCTTCCTAGAGTAATTCCCTCACTAGCCTTACTAATGTAGATCCTGCCCTTATTCTCCATCACAACACCCCCACTGACTTATTTTATAAAACTTTATCATTTGTTTGCTTACTTGTTACCCCACTAAGCTCTAGAAGGACAGTGACTATTGTTTTCCTAACCATCGTATCTCTGAAACAGACACTAAAGAATTCGCCATAGAAAGTCAATAAAAACTGCACGAAAGACTACAGAATGAACCTACCTTAGGTGGGTAAGAACAGGAGGCAGCATTTCGGCCAGCTCATCCATTGTGGGGTACTGATACCTGAAATCCAGAAGGATATCTCCTGAATTAGAAAGTACTCACAATTCCCAGTTACTAGAACAGCTGGAAAGGTACAGAAGTCTTAGATAAAAGGCTGGGCACAATGGCTCACGCCTATAATCCCAGCACTTTGGGATACCGAGGTGGGCAGATCACCTGAGTTGGGAGTTCAAGACCAGCCTGACCAACATGGAGAAACCCCATCTCTACTAAAAATACAAAATTAGCCAGGCATGGTGGTGCGTGCCTGTAATCCCAGCTACTCGGGAGGCTGAGGCAGAAGAATCGCTTGAGCCTGGGAGGTGGAGGTTGCATTGAGCAGAAATCACGCTAATGCACTCCAGCCTGGGCAACAAGAGTGAAATTTCGCCCCCCTCCAAAAAAAAAAAAAAAAAAAGAAGTCTTAGATAAAAGCATTTCCTTTTACCAAAGGCTCAAAGGAGGTGATGTGGCACCTGAAAATGATTGTGGCATATTGTGTAACTCTCTACAACTGCCATGCTAAGGAGAAAGTAAAAGAATCCACTGTTTCTATATCCTAACGAGCAGCCCTTGAGACCAGAGGGTGCCACATGAAAAGAATTAGTAACACAGTTCTCTCTTAGGGTATTTCCAAACCTCTAACAATCACTTCAGTTGGAGTCCAGGCTCAGTAAACCTCTGGCAGTTAAGAGTCAACTCAGTAAGTGGGTCTTGGTCTACCGCTATATTTAGACAACTAAATGCAAAAATAAACAAAGGTTTTCTAGTTATGGGCACACAGTTACAAACCCTTAGCATGAATGCTTATTTGTTTCACTTAGGCATAGAATAACATAGTTATTTTTTAAAATTTATTATTAAATTTTTAAGAGACATGGTCTCACTCTGTCACCCAGGCTGGAGTGCAGTGGTGAAATCATAGCTCACTATAACCTTGAACTCCGGGGCTCAAGCTATCCTCCTGCCTCAGTCTCCTGTGTAGGTAGGACTACAGGCGCGTGCCACCACGCCTGGCTAATTTTTCAATTTTTTGTAGAGATGGAGTCGCACTATGTTGCCAGAGCTGGTCTTGAATTCCCGGCCTCAGGTGATCCTCCTACCTCGACCTAACAAAGTGCTAGAACTACAGGTGTGAGCCACTGTGTCTGGTATGGTTATTTTACTGTTTTTGAATTTGGTTCATAGTATGAACCATCTGATCCTAAGATATTCGAGCAAGCCCAGGAACAGACCCAGATCAGAATTCTTAGAAAAGTAGTAAGCATCTGACTGGGAGCGTTGGCTCACGCCTGTAATCCCAGCACTTTGGGAGGCCGAGGTGGGCAGATCATGAGGTCAGGAGATCAAGACCATCCTGGCTAACACAGTGAAACCCCATCTCTACTAAAAACACAAAAAATTAGCCGGGAGTGGTGGCAGGTGCCTGTAGTCCCAGCTACCTGGGAGGCTGATGCAGGAGAATGGTGTGAACCTGGGATGTGGAGCTTGCAGTGAGCGGAGATCTCGCCACTCCAGTCTGGGCAACAGAGTGGGACTCCATCTCACAAAAAAAAAAAAAAAAAAAAAAAAGAAAATACAAAAATTAGCCGGACATGCTGAAAATACAAAAATTAGCCAGGCGTGTTGGTGCACACTTGTAGTCCCAGCTAGTAGGGAGGCTGAGATGAGAGGATCACTTGAGCCCAGGAGGTTGAGGCTGCAGTGAGCCATGATCACGCCACTGTACTCCAGCCTGGGAAACAAAGCAATATCCTATCTCAAAAAGAAAAAAAAAAAAAAAAAGCGATTACAGAATTGAAGATGGAATTGATCCTAAGATGACCACTTATATATGAGGCAGTATCTGTTCTACATCCTGTTCTACATCTGACAGGGAAGTCAGCCTGCCTCTGCCTGAACACTTAAGGGATGGTGTGCTGTGGAACCATTTGTGCACAAAATAGAAAAAAGGAACTGGATCCAAATCTTGCTGGATATAAACTGACCACTGGCCAATTTGCATTATAGAGTCAGAACAGCACAGATTCTGGCACCAGACTGTCTGGGTTCAAATCTTAGTTCTGCCACTTATTTGCTATGTAATGTTAGCCATGTTACTTAATTTTTCTGGGGCCTCAGTTTCCTCACTTATAAAATGGGAATAATAGTAAACTTATCCCATAAGGTTATGAGGAGTAAATGAGTTAACAAATGTAAAGCATTTAAAGCAGTGTCTGGAACATGGTTTGAGTACTATTTAAGTATTAGCTATTATTTGTCTGCAATTGTCTATTTCCCAGCAGTCACTGGCCAAAGGCACCTCTGGAGATGAGTGAAAGGAGAAGGGAAGAATTAGCATTCCACAGTGTGTGTGCTCACTCCTCCTAAGGTCTTCTCGATAAGCACACCGTCCAGGGAACAAACAGGTAGGGAGCCTGTAACTCTGCCCTGCAAAGCAGACATAGGAGGAAGCTGAGAGTGCCAAAGCCAATCAATCGGCCCACACCTCTATCTGCCAGGACAGACTCTCAGAATAAATAGTTACACAGATAGTCAAATTTCCATGATCAGATTGAGAGTCAACTTTCCATTATCAGGATGGGGAGATGCTCCCAGGAAAGCTCAGGAGGACCTAAATTTGGGCCTAGGTAGTTGGGAGTTTTGAGGAAGGACACAAAAATGACAGTTTTGTTTTGTTTTGTTTCTGGGGACAGGGTCTTGTTCAGTCACCCAGGCACTGCAGCCTCAATCTTCTGGGCTCAAGTGATCCTCCCACCACAGCCTCCCAAGCAGATGGGAACACAGGTGAACGACACCATGCCTGGCTGGCTAATTTTTAAATTTTTTGTAGAGACAAGGTCTTCCTATGTTATCGAAGCTGGTCTTTTTTTTTTCTTGTTTTTTTTTTTTGAGACGGAGTCTCTTGCTCCATTGCCCAGGCTGGAGTGCTGTGGCTCGATCTTGGCTCACTGCAAGCTCCGCCTCCCAGGTTCAGGCCATTCTCCTGCCTCAGCCTCCTGAGTAGCTGGGACTACAGGCACCCGCCACCACACCCAGCTAATTTTTTGTATTTTTAGTAGAGATGGGGTTTCACCATGTTAGCCAGAATGGTCTTGATCTCCTGACCTCGTGATCCGCCCACCTTGGCCTCCCAAAGTGCTGGGATTACAGGCATGAGCCACCGCACCCGGCCCGCTATCCAGGCTGGTCTTGAACTCCAGGGCTCAAGCAATCCTCCTGCCTTGGCCTCCCAAAGTGCTGGGATTATAGGTGTGAGTCACCACATCTGGCTAAAAAATGACAGCTTTCAAATAGATAAGGAAGGGAAAGATAAAGACAGTGAGAAGTAGGTGTTCCAGATACTTATGCCTTGAGATTACAGGAAAGCAGGCACCTGCTACGGAGAGCCATTCCTGGATATGGGAAAACATACAGTTTCCCCCAAAAAACTGTAAATACCAGTCCTCTCAGCCCAAGGAGAGAAAATATGAGGATGGATGGTCAATAAGTATAACCTATAGACTGTAATAAAATCAAAGGGAAGCACAAACCACTTGTCCCATTGGAGCTCAGCCAGTTGCTCTGAGTGCTTATCTCCCAGATGATCTTTTTGTGGCCTTACCCTGTTGGGAAAGAGGGTGCACCTTCCTGCTGGCCTGGGGCATCCACATGACAGACAGCAAAGTGCTGGGTGATCTCGTGCATATCCTCAAAGTTAAAGAATGCATTGAAACAGGATTTATCTATAAGAATAAAAATACCCATAAGTCACAGGCTCTCCGTATCTCCTCAATTTTCCTCCACTCAGTCAATGCCTATCATCACCTCCTTTCACTGCTTTTTAACAACCAATCCACCAAAGTGAGGTGTCTGAACAATCTGTCTGATTCAAGCTGCCCTAAAGGCTGAATATAAGACATCTCATATTGAGATACATATTGAAAATAATTCTCAATTCTAAATAATGTCTGCAAAGTAGAAATTACTTTGTTAATGTTTGGTGGCTTCCGATTATTGCACAAAATAATCTTACACCCATAATGCTGTCATTTCTCATAGACATTATTCCTCTATCTCACAAAGAGACACTGATTATATCCCAAGAGCACAGGTGGAGTGAATGTCCTGAGCTGCTCACATTCACCTCATGGGAGTTTGCCTCTCGGCAAAATTGCCAGGGTGCAGGGAGGGGCTGCTGCTTCCACTTCTACCCTCTTTGTACACCTGCTTAAATCACTTCTCATGCCAAGGCGGCTACAAAAGCTTTAACACTCAACTGTAGCCTCAAATGCAGGGCATTTATGAAAGCCAGAGCAGCGTGAAAGAAAACACATGTATGCAGACTCTGTGTGTCCATGGCTGGGGCCAGAATCTTACACTACCATCTAGAAAAGTCCACTTAAAGTCACTGGTGACAGACTCTAGCAAGAACTCTTTTACTAATTCATTGAAGAGCTCACAACAAAGTTAAGTTCCAACTCTGAATTTTCTAACCTGAAACAAACAAACAAACAACAACAAAAAAAACAAAGTACAGGCTTGAAAACATGGATTTCAGTTCTACTTTCTTAAGCAATTCATTGTATAATCTTCAATCCTTTAGCAGACAAGAAGGTGAGATATGATTCTAGTATCCCCAAAATATATTCCCCTGCACACTTCCCAGGAACTTTATACCATTAACAAATGTGGGAACAAGGAGGGAAGGTTACCACAGAGAGGGGAAAACCTCTGCTCTATTAGAATATTATTGTTGTTTGGTTTTTAATATACAAAGATCAAGTATGATAAGAAGGGAAGGTGTAAAATCAAATACATACGGTTGAGGCCAATGTCATGATATGTTAGTATAACTGGTCTGTTTCCTTTGGGTAAGCCTCTTATAGTGACGTGGACCACACCATGAGTTGTTTCTATGTCATGTTCCTGTAACAAGATAACATAAGGTCTCAGAAAAAGCAGAATGAACTTCCCAGGTTGCCAAAGTTTTAAAATACCTGCTTTACCGCCATTTCCCACTAGCTGGGGCAGGACACATTAATAAACTACATGTTTATGCAGTGGCTCACGCCTGTAATCCCAGCAGTTTGGGAGGCTGAGGTGGGTGGATCACTTAAGGTCAGGACTTTGAGATCAGCCTGGACAACATGATGAAACCCTGTCTTTACTAAAAATACAAAAATCAGCCGGCTGTGGTGGCACACACATGTAATCCCAGCTACTTGGGAGGCTGAGGCTGGAGAATCACTTGAACCTGGGAGGCAGAGGGTGCAGTGAGATCGTGCTACTGCACTCTAGCCTGATGATAGAGCGAGACTTCATCTCAAAAAATAAAATAAAATAAAAGGAAATGGAAGATATGAAGAAGTTGCTGGGTAGCAAGTGAGAGGTTTCAGAGCTTCTGAACACATGTTCAGAAAATTTATAATTAATTTCAGTAGATAATTTCACTAGACACCTATGTGTGTGTCTGCCTAGGATCTCTTCTTTCCTGGGAGCTGCCCTTCTGTGTCATCCACACGTTATAGGGGTGGGTCTTGGCTACCACGTCTGTGGAACATAACCTTATGCCACAGCTTACTGGAGTCAGGGAGGCATCTGGCCCATGCTGAGTGAGTATCTTTCCCTAGGTATTTGTAATTGGAACTAAGAGATTCTAACTTCAGCTTGGCTCTTCTCTTGAAAAGAGGAATCAACTTGGGAGCTTTTAGTAGGCATTTCCACTACTCTACTTTCTGGTGCTAGTTGTGTGTACTTGTAAGTTCTAAGACATCCCTGATTGCCTCTGGTGTAAGCTATATTGGGTGAGTTTGTACCCTCTACTCCTAAAAGATCTTAACCAAGCCAATAAGTTAAAGATGTAGCCACAGCAAAGCTCAGGAACTGAATAAAGCAGACAAAGGATGCACCGAGCTGCTGGGAGTAGATGCCGCACTAAGAGTGGTTGGGTGGAAAAAAAAAAAGGGATTACAGAAAAGTTAACTGAGATTTATTCTAGTCATGCTCAAGTTTTACATTTCTCAAAAAAAAAAAAAAAAAAATTACCATGCTAGCCTAGTGAATTTCTGTTGATAAAGCCTGTAACTATCTCAGAAAGTCTTACATTAGGCAAGACAAGATGCACTCTGTCAATGAGAATCCCAAAAAAGGCAAAGCGCTTCCAGTTTAATTTCCTATCTAATAATGAACCTCATCAGAACTTTGGTTTCTCTGATGTGGGCCACAGAATATAATCTCAAGCTAATTGGACATCAATATATCTCAAATTACAGGCCGTAGGCTGGAGCTGATAGCCATCCCTATCAAATGAAACCATGCGTGACTCAATATTTCTGTTATTTTCTATTACTACTACCTCCTAGTCAAGTATATTCAAAGCCTTGAAAAATGAACGTAAGAAATGAAGACTAGAATAAGGTACTGTGTAGTGGCTATGAAATAAAGTACAGGCCAGGCATGGTGGCTCACACCTGTAATCCCAGCACTTTGGGAGGCCGAGGAGGGCAGATCACCTGAGGTCAGGAGTTCAAGACTAGCCTGGCCAAAATGGTGAAACCCTGTCTGTACAAATATACAAAAATTAGCCGGGCATGATGGCAGGTGCCTGTAATCCCAGCTACTCGGGAGGCTGAGGCACAAGAATTGCTTGAACCCGAGAGGTGAAGGTTGCAGTGAGCCAAGATTGTGACACTACTGCACTCCAGCCTGGGCGACAGACTGAGACTCCGTTTCAAAAAATAAATAAATAAATAAAGTATAAGGTTTGGATGGGGGAAGATAAAGAAATAACTTCCTATTTCTGTATTTCTCTTACAATAATGTCAGACTTATTAAAGGACTCACTTCCCGACCCTGGTTCATTCATTAAACATCTATTTATTGAATGCCACTCCATGCCAGACCCTAGACTGAGCTGTGGGGATAAAACAGTAAACTTGAGAAACGTGATCCCAGCCTTCACAAAGATTATGTTCTAGATAGGGAGGCACACAATAAACACAGAAACAAACCCACCCATAATAATAGCTTGTGATAGGTGCTATAAAAGAAACAAATAGAGTGCTATGATAAGAAAAGAAGACATTACCTTCACTAAACAGACAGGAAAATGGAAATTAAATTCAGTAAAATACTATTTCATACATACCACAATGGCAAAAACTTAAAGTTAGATAATGCCAAGTAGTGGCCAGGATGCAGAGAAATAAATAAGAACCAACATATACTGTTTTTTTGTTGTGTTTTCTTTTGTTTTTGAGACGGAGCCTTACTCTATTGCCCACCCAGGCTGGAGTGCAGTGGCATGATCTCAGCTCACTTCAACCTCCACTTCCCAGGTTAAAGCAATTCTCTTGCCCGTCTTCTGAGTAGCTGGGACTACAGGTACCACCACCATGCCCCACTAATTTTTGGATTTTTAGTAGAGATGGGGTTTCACCATGTTGTGCAGGCTGGTCTCGAACTCCTGACCTCAAGTGATCCACCTGCCTCGGCCTCCCAAAGTGTTGGAATTACAGGTGTGAGCCACCGTGCCCCACAAGAATCAACATATATTGTTGGTAAGGCATATAAACTGGAACAACTACTGGGAGAATAATTTGGTAATTTCTAGTAAAGTTAAGAGGTGCCTACCCTATAGCAATTTTACATATAGATATAATCTAAGGCTGGGGCCTTAGTTTCTGGTGCTAGCTGTATGTATTTGTAAGTTCTGAGACATCCCTGGATTGCCTCTGGTTTAAGCTGTATTGGTTTGTACCCTATACCCCTAAAGGATCTTAACCAAGGCAATGGTGGTGGCTCACGCCAGTAATCCCAGCACTTTGGGAGGCTGAGGTGAGAGGATCGCTTGAACTTAGTTCGAGACCAGCCCTGGCAACATAGCGAGACCACGTATCTACACACACACACAAAAACATTAGCCAGGTGTGGTGGCATGTGCCTATAATCCCAACTATTCGAGAGGCTGAGGCAGGAGAATGGCTTGAGCCCAGGAGGTGGAGGCTGCAATGAACTATGATCACAATACTGTACTCCAGCCTGGGTGACAGAGCAAGACCCTGTCTCAAACAACAACAACAACAACAACAACAACAACGACAACATATAATCTAAATGAACTATCAAAGATGGTCACATACACAAAAGGACACGTGCAGAGATGTACGGGTGACCCTCAAACACAAGGGTTAGTAATGCCAACCCTGCCAACCCACTGTGTAGTCAAAAATCCACATATAACTTTTGATGCCCCCAAAACTTAACTACTAATAACCTACTATTGACCAGAAGCCTTATTGATAACACAAACAGCTAACTAACACGTATTTTATATGTTATATTATATACTGCAGGGGTCCCCAACACCTGGGCCACAGACTGGTATCGGTCTGTGCCCTCTTAGGAACCGGGCCGCATAGAAGGTGAGTGGCAGGTAAGAGTGAAGCTTCATCTGTCTTAAGAGCTGCTGCCCATTGCACTGCCTGAGCTCCACCTCCTGTCAGATCAGCAGTGACCTTAGATTCTCATAGGAGCACGAACCCTATTGTGAACTAAGCATGCAAGGGATCTAGGTTGTGCACTCCTTATGAGAATCTAATGCCTGATGATCTATCACTGTCTCCCATCACCCCACATGGGACCATCTAGTTGCAGGAAAACAAGCTCAGGCCTCGCATTGATTCTACATTATGGTGAGTTGCATAATTATTTTATTATCTATTACAATGTAATAATAGAAAGTGTACAATAAATGCAATGTGTTTGAATCATCCCCAAACCATCTCCTACCCCCCAAGGATGTGGAAAAATTGTCTTCCACAAAACCGATCCCTGGTGCCAGAAAGGTTAAGGACCACTGATATACTGTATTCTTAATAAAGTAAGCTAAAGAAAAGAAAATGTTAAGAAAATCATAAGGCAGAGAAAATACATTTACTATTCATTAAGTGGAAGTGGATCATCACAAAGATCTTCATCCTTGTTATCTTGTTGAGTAGGCTGAGGATGAGGAGGAACAGGAGGGGTTGGTCTTGCCATCTCAAGGGTGGCAAAGAAGGAAGAGGTGGAGGTGGCGAAAGGGGAGGCAGGCACTCTTAACGTAACTTTACAGAAACACATGGTAATTTGTCTGACTTTTTATGTCTCATTTTTCTTTTCTTCTTTTTTTTTTTTTTTGAGACGGAGTCTCGCTCTGTCGCCCAGGCTGGAGTGCAGTGGCCGGATCTCAGCTCACTGCAAGCTCCGCCTCCCGGGTTAGGGCCATTCTCCTGTCTCAGCCTCCTGAGTAGCTGGGACTACAGGCGCCCGCCACCTCGCCCGGCTAGTTTTTTGTATTTTTTAGTAGAGACGGGGTTTCACCGTGTTAGCCAGGATGGTCTCGATCTCCTGACCTAGTGATCCGCCCGTCTCGGCCTCCCAAAGTGCTGGGATTACAGGCTTGAGCCACCGCGCCCGGCCAATGTCTCATTTTTCTAAAAATGTTTCTATACGGTACCAATCCTTCTTCCACTGTTTACTTTAGTTAAAGTGTGAGTATCACAGAATAGTTCCTGACATAAAAGAAGTGAAAAGCAGTCTTGAATAACTGGAACCCTTCTGCCAGGCTGTCTAATGTCAATTTGTTTTCTGGCACTGCTACTTCTACATAGTCCTCATTGCCTGGCACTGGTTCAGAAGCATTCATCTCCATCAAGTTGTCTTCTGCTAATTACTTTGGTGTGGTGTCTACTAGCTCTTAAATTTCTCCAAAATCCATACCTTGAAACTCTTCATCCTATGACCCACTTTTTTTTGGTCATATTCATAATCTTTTTAATGATACTTGATTGGCTCTGTTGTAAATCCTGTGAAGTCATATACAACATCTATACACAGTTTTCTTTGGCAGAAATTTATTGTTTTTGGCTTCATGGCTTTCAAGGCTTATTTTATATTTTATTTTATTTTATTTTTATTATTTTTTTGAGACAGGGTCTCATTCTGTCACCCAAGCTGGAGTACAGTAGCGTGATCTTGGCTCACTGCATTCCCCACCTCTTGGGCTCAAGCGATTCTCCCACCTCAGCCTCTTAAGTAGCTGGGACCATAGATTCATGCCACCATGCTCGGCTAATTTTTGTACTGTTTGTAGAGTTGAGGTTTCGCCATATTGCCCAGGCTGGCCTTTAACTTTTTTTTTTTTTGAGATGGAGTTTCACTCTTGTTGCCCAGGTTGGAATGCAATGGTGTGATCTCGGCTCACTGCAACCTCTGCATCCCCAGTTCAAGCGATTCTCCTGCCTCAACCTCCCAAGTAGCTGCGATTACAGGCGTGCATCCCCACGCCTGGCTAATTTTGTATTTTTAATAGAGATGGGGTTTCACCATGTTGGTCAGGCTGGTCTCAAACTCTGACCTCAGGTGATCCACCCACCTTGGCCTCCCAAAGTGCTGGGATTACAGGTTTGAGCCACTGTGCCTGGCTGGCCTTGAACTTCTAAGCTCAAGCAATCTGCCTGCCTTGGCCTCCCAAAGTGCTGGGACTGCAGGTGTGAGCCACCGCATATGGCCTCTGGCTTTTTCTTTTTCTTTTTTTGAGACGGAGTCTTGTTTTGTCGCCAGGCTGGAGTGCAGTGGCACAATCTTGGCTCACTGAAACCTCTGCCTCCCAGGTTCGAGTGATTCTTCTGCCTCAGCCTCCCAAGTAGCTGGGACTACGGGCGCGCACCTGCCTTAAAGTCTGGTACCCATTTCTCATACCCATACCACATCACTGAAGATGCCATTGTTGTTATAGAAAAGGCCAGAGGCGTTTTCTATAACCCGGGAGGTGGAGGTTGCTGTGGGCCAAGACCGCGCCATTGCACTCCAGTCTGGGCAGCAAAAGCGAAATTCTGTCTCAAAAAAAAAAAAGACTTAATACTGCATCTTTACATTTGTTTACATTTCTCCCAACCATGAATGGCGCCATGTATGATCTATAAGTGTGTGCATAAGTTTTAACTTTTTGTAACAGATTTGTGTATATTTTGTTAGTAAATGATAAAATAGACTAATGTCTACATATAGTTTATACAATCATGGCATACCTAACTTTTTCTTAATGTTTTCAATAGCTCTAGGTTACACAGTTTGCGAGTTTTTTTTCTTTTATCTTTTTTTTTTTTTTTTTGAGACAGAGTCTTGCTCTGTCACCCAGGCTGGAGTGCAGTGGCCCGATCTCGACTTACTGCAACTTCCACCTCCTGGGTTCAAGCGATTTTCCTGCCTTGACCTCCTGAGTAGCTGGGACTACAGGCAGGTTCCACCACACCTGGCTGATTTTTTGTATTTTTAGTAGAGATACAGTTTCAACATGTTGGCCAGGCTGGTATCAAACTCCTGACCTCAAGTGATCCAGCTGCCTCGGCCTCCCAAAGTGCTGGGATTACAGACACGAGCCATCCCGCCCCGCTGTGGGTTTTTTCAAATTGCTATAAATCTCCAAAAGCTTTCTGACTGTGTGTGATAGCTCATGCCTATAATCCTGGCACTTTGGGAGGCTGAGACAGGAGGACTGCTCGAGCCCAGGAGTTTGAGACCAGCCTTGGCAACATGGTGAGACCCTGTCTCTACAAAAAATTTTTTACAAATAGCCAGGCCTGGTGGTGCACGCCTGTCGTCCCAGTTACTCAGAGGCTGAGGTAGGAAAGTCACTTGAGCTACAGTAAGCCGTGTTCCTGCCACTGCACTCCAGCCTGGGTGACAGAGCAAGACTCTTTCTGAAAAAAAAAAAAAAATCCAATATATGTATTGAAAAAAAGCTATGTATAAGTGGACCTATACAGTTCAAACCTGTGTTGTTCAAGGGTGTAAACATCACAACCTTCTCTATAATGTCAAAAAAATTGGAAACAGCCCAAATATTCATCAATAGGGAAATAAATGAATTATGATTTATTCATATGACATACAGATAAAAATGAACTAGAATTATTAGCATTACTATACACAGAAAATCTTGAAAAAAATGTAAAAGAGCAAGATGCAAAAGGATATATATTAAAAAATACCACTTATGACAATTTTTTAAAAAGCAACACTATAGATTCTGTTTATATATATGTGTACGCACATATACATACACATATATATTTAGAGACAGAATCTCATTCTAGTGCCCAGGCTAGAGTGCAGTGATGTGATCATAGCTCACTGCAACAGAACTCCTGGGCTCAAGCAATTCTCTCACCTCAGCCTCCCAAGCTAGGACTACAGGTGCACACGCCTACACCTGGCTAACTTTTATTTTTTAGATTTCTTGGAGAGACAGGGTCTCCATATTTGCTCAGGCTAGTCTTGAATTCCTGGCCTCAAGTGATAGTCCCAAATCGGCCATCCAAAGCACTATTACAGGCATGAGCCAGCACAGCCAGCCTATAACTAAAGTATAAAAACTTGGAGGAGAAACAAGGTACACTAACTTTAGAACTTCGTTTCCTTCTGGGAGTGGATAAATTATCAACGAGAACTAAAGGAGGTTTCAGTATCTCTCATGTTTTGTTTCTTGAGAGAAATAAAGAATAAAGCGGGGGAGGGAGTAAGAAAAAGGGAGAGAAGGAGAAAGTGTCTGCCATATGAAGTGACACTACAGGCAAATCCAAGTTAAAGAGAGTGTCCAACAACTTGTCACCTTGACAATCTGGTTGCCGGAACCTGTCTTCTGTCAAACTCAAACCTTCAGTAGGGTCCTGCTTAAAGATTCCAGTTTGGCTACTACTGAGAATCGAGGGAAACACCAGTTTATACTCTGACTCTAAGCATAGCAGGACCTCGCCAAGGCCCGGTAACTGAAGATAACTAGTGGTGGTGGTGGTGGTGGTGGTGGTGGTGGTGGTGGTGGTGGTGGGGTGTGTGTGTGTGTGTGTATACACACAGGAGGTGGACAGGGATGAGACAGTGAGCTGCCAGGGAAGGTCAGGAGAAGGATGGTAAAAAGGGAGATATAACAGGTGGGGTAAAACACAATACTTTAAAAGTAGATGAGGGAGGCTGGGCACGGTGGCTCACACCTGTAAAATCCCAGCACTTTAGGAGGCTGAGGCAGGTGGGTCACGAGGTCAGGAATTCAAGACCAGCCTGACCAACATGGTGAAACCCGTCTCTACTAAAAATGCAAAAATTAGCCAGGCGTGGAGGCACGCACCTGTAATTCCAGTTACTCAGGAGGCTGAGGCAGTAGAATTGCTTGAACCCAGGAGGCAGAGGTTGCAGTGAGCCGAGATTGTACCACTGTACTCCAGCCTGGGCAACAGAGTGAGATTCCATCTCAAAAAAAAAAAAAAAAAGTAGATGAAGGAATAGGGCAAAGTTACTACTTTGTTGCCATTTCATAATTTGGATGATATTCAAAAGTAAAATTGGCTCCTTACAAAATTTCAACTTTTTAGGGATATCTCAGCCCCTATCATGCCATAATATGCCCTCAAGTCATGTAACAACCAAAGTATCAACGGCCAAGAGTCCTAGGCCCTGTTCATTGCCCTACTTGGAGCAGCCCCAAGTTGTCAATGTCTCAAAGTTCTTCATTTTCAAAGTATGTGAATGTAAATATGCTTAGCAGAATAAAAAACGAAAAGAAAGGAAGCACTCACCTCTATGGTGATGGGCATGCACATTTTTCGCGGCCTTGTGAATGAACAGCTTGAAAAAAACTCCATCTGAAGATGAATGTGCAGAGACCCTGGCTAAGGAGCTGATTCAATTGTCAGGCCACTGCAGGGAGTGACTTGCTGTTGCTACCTTTTTGTCTTAGTCAACTATCATCTGTTTTACTGGCTCTTCATCCAGTTATCTCATCTCCCACCCCAACATTCTAGAGTGTGACTACACAATGAGCCTGTGCTCAAAGAGCACAGCCTAAGGGAACATCTGGTCATAGATCTCTCCCCTCTCTCCCAGCAGTTTCTTTGCTTTTTCTTTTCTTTCTTTTTCTTCATTTATTTATTTTTTTTTGAGACAGGGTCTCGTCGTTGTCACTCAGGCTGGAGTCCAGTGGTGTGATCATAGCTCACTGTAACCTCGAATTCCTGGGCTCAAATGATCCTCCTACCTCAGCCTCCCAGGTAGCTTGGAGCACACATGCTTGCCACTATACCCAACTACTTTTTAAATTTTTTGCAGAGATGAAGTCTCCCTATATTGCCCAAGCTGATCTCAAACTCCTGGGCTCAAGTGATCTTCCTGCCACAGCCTCCCAAAGTGCTGGGAATACAGGCGTGAGCCACCATTCTCCGGCTCTCCCAGTACTTTTTGATTATTTATCATCTCCAAGGCTATGCACTTCTTGAACATAATCCCTTTATTCTCCATGTTTATAAAACAACCTGAAATCATAAAGGTCCTTGACATAATTCTCTATTCTGGACTGTCTCTCCCACCTAATGAAAGATGTAGTCTTAAACAGAAGGTCTTTTTAAGGTCAGGCAGGATGGCTCATGTCTGTAATCCTAGCACTCTGGGAAGCCAAAGTGAGAGTATCACTTGAGGCCAGGAGTTCAAGACCAGTCTGAGCAACATAGCAAGACCCCATCTCTATGAAAAATATATATATATTTTCTAATTAGCCAGGCACAATGGCATGTGCCTGTAGACCTAGCTACTCAGGAAGCTGAAGCAGTTGCTTCAGCCCAGGAGTTCAAGGTTACTGTGAGCTATAATCGCGTCACTGAACCCCAGCCTAGGTGACAAAGTAAGACTCTGTATCTTTTTTTTTTTTTGAGATGCAGTTTCACTCTTTTTGCCCAGGCTGGAGTGCAATGGTGCAATCTTGGCCTACCGCAACGTCCGCCTCCTGGGTTCAAGTGATTCTCCTGCCTCAGCCTCCTGAGTAGCTGGGATTACAAGCATGTGCTATCATGCCTGGCTAATTTTGTATTTTTTAGTAGAGGCAGGGTTTCTCCATGTTGGCCAGGCTGGTTTCAAACTCCCAACCTCAGGTGATCCGCCCGCCTCGGCCTCCCAAAGTGCTGGGATTACAGGCGTGAGCCACCGCGTCCAGCCTAGACCCTGTATCTTTAAAAAAAAAAAACAAAAAGCCTTTTAAGAATGTAAGAGTTTAAGATGTTACCATTATGTGATAACCAACTTTCACTTTTTTCTTGAGTCCTCCGACTTCAATAAATGTGTTGACACCAGAATGACACGATCTGACTTGTCCCATATTTCTACACTTAACTAAATCATGATCATTTCATACCTGTTACTATTTCTTCCTCTCCCTGGCCAGTCTAAACTAGTTTTGTTATATTTGCGTGACAACATGCTCTAGAAAATGTCAACTTTTTTTTTTTTTTGAGACAAGAGTCTCACTCTGTGGCTCAGGCTGGAGTGCAGTGGCGCGATCTCGGCTCACTGCAACCTCCACCTCCCCGGTTGACGCCATTCTCCTGCCTTAGTCTCCCGAGTAGGCGGGACTACAGGCACCCACCACCATGCCTGGCTAACTTTTTTGTACTTTTACTAGAGACGGGGTTTCACTGTGTTAGCCAGGATGGTCTCGATCTCCTGACCTCATGATCCACCCACCTCGGTCTCCCAAAGTCCTGGGATTCCAGGTGTGAGACACTGCGCCAGCCCCTATATTTTTTTTTTTTTTTTTTTTTTTTTTTTTTTTTTTGAGACGGAGTCTCGCTCTGTCGCCCAGGCTGGAGTGCAGTGGCCGGATCTCAGCTCACTGCAAGCTCCGCCTCCCGGGTTTACGCCATTCTCCTGCCTCAGCCTCCCGAGTAGCTGGGACTACAGGCGCCCGCCACCTCGCCCGGCTATTTTTTTGTATTTTTTAGTAGAGACGGGGTTTCACCATGTTAGCCAGGATGGTCTCGATCTCCTGACCTTGCGATCCGCCCGTCTCGGCCTCCCAAAGTGCTGGGATTACAGGCTTGAGCCACCGTGCCCGGCCAGCCCCTATATTTTTATTAGTATGAACTGTTATTGTTTCCAATAAGCAGGCTACTGTATGAGACTTGGGTATAGTTTTTGTTATAGAAGATTTTTTGTTTGTTTGTTTTTGAGACAGAGTTTCACTCTTGTCACCCAGGCTGCAGTGCAAAGGCTCAATCTCAGCTCACTGCAACCTCTGCCTCCCGGGTTCAAGCCATTCTCCTGTCTCAGCCTCCCAAGTAGCTGGGATTATAGGCGCCTGCCACCATGCCCAGCTAATTTTTTTTTTTTTTTTTTTTGAGACAGAGTTTCGCTCTTGTTGACCAGGCTGGAGTGCAATGGTGCGATCTCGGCTCACTGCAACCTCCGCCTCTCAGGTTCAAGCGATTCTCCTGCCTCAGCTTCCCGAGTAGCTGGGATTACAGGCATGCGCCACCACGCCCGGCTAATTTTGTATTTTCAGGAGAGACGGGGTTTCTCCATGTGGTCAGGCTAGTCTTGAACTCCTGACCTCAGGTGATCTGCCCACCTCAGCCTCCCAAAGTGCTAGGATGACAGGCGTGAGCCACCACACCTGTCCTAATTTTTGTATTTTCAGTAGAGACAGGGTTTCACCATGTTGGCCAGGCTGGTCTTGAACTCCTGATCTCAGGTGATCTACCCGCAGAAGTATGAGCAATCTTTATTTTTATGCTTTTCCAAGTTTTCTAAATTTGTTTCTGATTATACACAAAATAAGTGTTATTTATCTAAAGCAATATATCATATACACATATAAACTACAGCATCTATCCCAACACTCTCTCTAATATACATATATGCATACTACATGTGTATATATGTATATCATATATATGTATATTAGAGAGTGTTGCGACAGATGCTATAGTTATCTGTAATATATCTATATAGTTTACATATATGTGTGTGGGTATATATAATATACCCACATATATATATATACTGAACATAGTGAGACCCTCATCTCTAAATATATATATGTAATATTCCATCTCTAAATATATATATTACATATATAGAGAGAAAGACTGGGGTCTCACTATGTTGCCTAGGCTGGTCTCAAACAACTGGGCTCAAGCAATCCACTCGCCTCAGCCTCCCAAAGTGCTGGGACTACAGGCGTATGACATCATGCCCAGCTAATTTTTTATTTTTTAATTCTTTGTAGAGAAGGGGGTCTCCTTATGTTGCTCAGGCTGGTCTCAAACTCCTGGGCTCAAGCAATTCTCCTGCATCAGCCTCCCAAAGCTCTGGGATTACAGGCATGAGCCACAGCACCCAGACTTTCTATTTGTATCAGAACTGAACTAAAAGTTCTATTTCACAAGGCCAGAACATGTTACTATTTTAAAGCTTTACCCAAAGTATCAAGAATTTTTGCCAGACTATTTTTAAGCCTTAATATTACAAAGTGATTCATAATTATATTTCTAAAACTCAATTTCATATCTACAATTATATATATGTATGGAAAAAAATCTCAAATGACATATGCCAAAATATTAACAATATTAACACTGGTGAAATAACAGGTGATTTTTATTTATTTACTTTTTGGTGTTTTCTCATTTATTTTGCAACAAGTATGTAATCTATTATATTCTAATTTTCTTTTCTCTTTTATTCCTTTTCTTCGTTCGTTGAGACAGAGTCTCGCTCTGTTGCCCAGGCTGGAGTGCAGTGGCAGGATCTCGGCTCACTGCAGCGGCAGGATCTCGGCTCACTGCAGCATCTGCCTTCCGGGTTCAAGCAATTCTCCTTCCTCAGCCTCCTGAGTAGCTGGGATTACAGATGCACACCACCAGGCCTGGCTAATTTTTGTATTTTTAGTAGAGGCGGGGTTTCACTATGTTGGCCAGGCTGGTCTCAAACTCCTGACCTCATGAATTCCTGACCTCAGCCTCCCAAAGTGCTGGGATTACAGGTGTGAGCCACCGCACCTGGCTATATTCTAATTTTCTTACTTCAGGGGAGGTGCTGAATTTGAAGAAAATTAATACTTCTACACTTTGGGGCAGGAGTTCATGTGTATACACATACTATTTCTGGAGTTCTTCACCTTGAATTTTACTGTCACCCTCTCTCTAATGTTTTCCTTCTAGGTAAATTATGTCAAATATTAACAGTAATCAAGCTCTACTGGTTCAACCTAGGATCCAAACCATAACTGAAGTTAGATCAAATTAAAAACAATCAAACCCAAACTTCATTGTCACTATTTATTAAAAAATAATGTAACTTACTGTTTTAGAGGAAAGGAGCCATTGCCTACAGTGAATGACTGTAACAGCACTAGGCTGATTATGTTGTATATACAAAGTACCAAATAGTTATTACAAGAGGTGTTTGCAACTGAGATTCAGAAATCTATAACTATACTATGAGCCTGACCCTTCCAAGGCGAGTCTCATCTGTTCTGCCAAGGAACCTCAGCTTTAAGAACAACTAGTTTCTTACATTTCAGCTCCGGATACGTCCAGGTTGGGAAAGAATGGGCAACAGATTCAGGAAGAATGGGGTTTTTCAATCCCAACCACTCAATGGCAAGTTATAAAACTTAATTCTTAATTTTCTGACTATAAAACAGAAATAAGAAAAACCATCTTGGCCAGGTGTGGTGGCTCATGCCTGTAATCCCAGCACTTTGGGAGGCTGAGGTGGGTGAATCATTTGAGGTCAGGGGTTCGAGACCAGTCTGACCAACATGGTGAAACCCCATTCTACTAAAAGTTCAAAAGATTTAGCTGAGCGTGGTGGTGGGCGCCTGTAATCCCAGCTACTGGGAGGCTGAGGCAGGAGAATCGCTTGAATCCAGGAGGCGGAGGTTGCAGTGAGCCGATATCATGCCACTGCACTCCAGCCTGGGCGACTGAGCGAGACTCTGTCTCCAAAAAAAAAAAGAAAAGAAAAGAAAAAGAAAAGAAAAAAAGAAACCATCTTGTAATATTGCTCTAAGTATTGAAGATACTATATGTTTATTAGGTACCCTACAGTAGCATTCAAATTATTATAACTGTTTTGCTTATAAATAGTCCTTTGTTCTGATGCTAATGCTTAGAGATTCCACTGTACTTAACATAAAATGCATATTTGAAAATAACTATTTGCTGGTGGGTATACAGGTTGGCTGAATACTGGAAGCAAGGATGTTGCCAGCACCTTCCTTTCCTGCTAATACCCTCTGGGTCTACTTCATGTCACTTCTGTTGCTGCTATGGCATCTATCCCAAAAGTGGGAGGGTCAGGATGCCCAGTTTATAAGGTTTCCATTTCCCTGTACTTATTTCTTACTCCTATGTTTTCTTTTTTCTTATTTATTTCTTATTTATTTATTTATTCATTTATTGAGACAGAGAGTCCCACTCTGTTGCCCAGGCTGAAGTGCGGTGGTGTTATCTCAGCTCACTGCAACTTTTGCCTCCCAGGTTCAAGAAATTCTCCCACCTCAGCCTCCTGAGTAGCTGGGATTACAGGCACACATCACCATGTCCAGCTAATTTTTGTATTTTTAGTAGAGATGGGGTTTCACCATGCTGGCCAGGCTGGTCTCAGACTCTTGACCTCAAGTGATCTGCCTGCCTCAGCCTCCCAAAGTGCTGGGATTATAGGTGTGAGCCACTGTGCCCGGCCCTTAGTCCCATTTCTTTCAGGACCAGTCAACAGATAAAAGAGGTAGATGAACTGCTGGTTCATTTTACCGATTTCCAAACTGGCAACAGAGGTGATGCAAAAGCAGACCAGGAAGAACAGTTTCATTTAAGAAAACACTAATGAGTCAAGTTGAATTTTGCATTTCCAAACATAAACCCAAGAGAAATCTGCACATGGTATTCATAACAATTTAGGGAAAGATTTCTTTTAGGGAAAGATGTTACTGTCAAGAAATCTCTCCTCCATCTGCCCCTCTCCTGTCTTCTCTGCGGTAAGGTAGCAAACCTCCATCTGCCACCTATGACAAATGAGGTTTCCAATATCATGTGAGGAAAAGAACTCTTAATCACAAAGAGACAGCTCTATTCAGTAACCTACAATCATAAAACAGGTACCTGGCAGGCAATTTCTGAACATGACAGCAAATCAGTTGTTTTTTTTTGTTTATTTTGTTTTGCTTTGAGATGGAGTCTTACTCTGTCACCCAGGCTGGAGTGCAGTGGCACGATCTCAGCTCACTGCAACTTCCGTCTCCCGAGTTCAAGTGATTCTCCTGCCTCAGCCTCCTGAGTAGCTGGGATTATAAGCATGCACCACTACACTTGGCTAATTTTTGTATTTTTAGTAGAGATGAGGTTTCATCATGTTGGCCGGTCTGGTCTCAAACTCCTGACCTCAAGTGATCTGTCTGCCTCAGCCTCTCAAAGTGCTGGAATTACAGGTATGAGCCACTGTGCCAATGGCCAACAATTGCAAATCATTTTAAGTGAACTTGATCCAATGACCAAACGAACATTAAGGACTCATTATTAGCTATAAGGAGAGATCCACTTCTACAAGACCACCACTACAGGAAAGGAAACACTGCAGAGATCCTGTACAGAGCCTCCTGGTTGCTTGTACAGTCCTTACCTGACAGTCAAAGTCCTGGAAGTTTCGTGTACCATTCTGTCAACAGAAGACACAAAACACAGTCAGTTTCCCCACATGGTTTCCCCACATGTGCAGCAAATTCAGTTCACAGTGAAAGCAGTGCATGTGCAGCCTTTTGGTTGCCATAAAACTGAAATGGTTCTCATCAGAAGGTTTCAGAGGCAGGGAGGGTTATGAACATGTGTTAATAAAGGCTAAATCTTCAGAGGTGAGATTATGCTTTAGCGGGCTCATGAGAAGATAAAAGGGAAGGGGCCTAGTTTTCTAGCAAGCTTATAACTTCTTGCCTTCCTACCTAAGGAGAGCAGTGGGAATTTGTAGGAAGAGGGTAAAACGTGGATCATAGTCTGGAAGCATACCTTGAACACGCAAGGGAAGCACCTGGGAGGAAAGGAGTTAGAGGCCAAAGCTGAGAAGGGTGAAGGAGAACAGGTGCAGAACCAGGAATTAAAGAAAGGATCAGGAAGAGGACAAAGATATGGATGGATCAGAAATGGAAGCCTTGAAAACTAACAGAGAAGAAAGGCAGTGTTACTGAAGGAGAGAAAGAAAGACAAAACAAGGTTCTTAACACATTGGCCTGTCTGTTGCATCCTATGAAATCACTGATAGGGAAAAAGGACAAGTCATGGAATCATTTAAAAAGTAAAACATAGGCCGGGCGTGGTGGCTCAGGCCTGTAATCCCAGCACTTTGGGAGGCCGAGACGGGCGGATCACGAGGTCAGGAGATCAAGACCATCCTGGCTAACATGGTGAAACCCCGTCTCTACTAAAAAATATTAAAAAAAAAAAAAAAAAAGGAAAACATAGTCAAAAAATCTAAGGAGAATTCACCAAGCTTCTAAAAAGGGATTATAATAATGACGATTGAGAAAAAAAAAATCAATGGCAATAATTCAGAAGCATTTTTCCAGCATTCCAGATGCCAGTATTGCAAGTCATAAGAGTATAAAAAAGGGGCCGAGTGCGGTGGCTCACGCCTGTAATCCCAGTATTTTGGGAGGCTGAGGCGGGCAGATCACCTGAGGTCAGGAGTTTGTGGGCAGCCTGATCAACACGGTGAAACCCAGTCTCTACTAAAAATACAAAAATTAGCCAATGTTGTGGTGTGTGCCTGTAATCCCAGCTACTTGGGAGGCCAAGGCAGGAGAATCGCTTGAACCTGGGAGCGGAGGTTGCAGTGCGCCGGGATCCTGCCACTGCACTCCAGCCTGGGCAACGGAGTGAGACTTTCTCCCCCAACCAAAAAAAAAAAAAAAAAAAAGTATAAAAAAGGTGGCCAGGCGCGGTGGCTCAAGCCTGTAATCCCAGCACTTTGGGAGGCCGAGATGGGCGGATCACGAGGTCAGGAGATCGAGACCATCCTGGCTAACACGGTGAAACCCTGTCTCTACTAAAAAATACAAAAAAAAAAAAAAACTAGCCGGGCGAGGTGGTGGGCGCCTGTAGTCCCAGCTACTCGGGAGGCTGAGGCAGGAGAATGGTGTAAACCCAGGAGGCGGAGCTTGCAGTGAGCTGAGATCCGGCCACTGCACTCCAGCCCGGGCGACAGAGTGAGACTCCGTCTCAAAAAAAAAAAAGGTAACAAGTGGGCCAGGCGCGATGGCTCACACCTGTAATCCCAGACCTTTGGGAGGCCGAGGAAGGTGGATCACGAGGTCAGGAGTTCAAGACCAGCCTGACCAACATGGTGAAACCCCATCTCTACTAAAAACATAAAAATTAGCCGGGCGTGGTGGTGGGCGCCTATAGTCCCAGCTACTCAGGAGGCTGAGGCAGGAGAATTGCTTGAAACCGGGAGGCGGAGGTTGCAGTGAGCCAAGATCGCACCACTGCACTCCAGCCTAGGCAACAGAGACTCCGTTTCAAAAAAAAGGAAAAAAAAATGGTAACAAGTGATGTATTTGGGAATAAAAGAAAACTTCTACTTGAATTTTCACAAAGTGTAACCCCTTTCCTGAAAAAAGTCTCCCATTATGTAGAAACTGATTTATCACGACTATTTATTCTGTCTCTACAATGACTTTCAGAAAGTTCCTAACAGCTTCCCAAAAGCTACCCCTCCAGAGATACTATAGCTATCCGATCCCCAAAAATACTAAGTAATCTCATCTCCCTTCAAGATGATCCTCCTAGAAATAGTTCTTTGGGTCCAGGCACGGTGGCTTATGCCTGTAATTCCAGCACTTTGGGAGGCTGAAACAAGTGGATCACCCAAGTTCAGGAGTTCGAGACCAGCCTGGCCAACATGGTGAAACTTCATCTCTACTAAAAAAATTACAAAAATTAGCCGGGCGCGGAGGTGCCTATAATCTCAGCTACTTGAGAGGATGAGGCAAGAGAATCACTTGAATCCAGGAGGCAGAGGTTGCGGTGAGCCGATATTGACCCATTGCGTGTCAGCCTGGATGACAGAGCGAGACTCCATCTCAAAAAAAAAAAAAAAAAAAAAAGCAATAGTTCTTTGGGATCCCACCAACTATACTGCTGGCTGGACAAAAGAGAGGTTAAAAAGCACAGCCCAGGCTGGACGGTGGCTCATGCCTGTAATCCCAGCACTGCACTTTGGGAGGCCAAGGTGGGCAGATCACCTGAGGTCAGAAGTTTGAGACCAGCCTGACCAACATGGCGAAACCCCATCTCTACTAAAAATACAAAATTAGCCAGGTGTGGTGGCGCGTGCCTGTAATCCCAGCTACTCGGGAAGCTGAGGCAGGAGAATTGCTTGAACTGGGGAGGCAGAGGTTGTGGTGAGCTGAGATCACGCCATTGCACTCCAGCATGGGCAACAAGAGTAAAACTCTGTCTCAAAAAAAAAAATCACAGCCCAGTGTGGTATAAACACCCAAATAAACAAACTATCCACTCCATAAGAGGGACTATCTAGAGCTGCACTATCCAGTATGGTAACCATTAGCCATATGTACGCTTTAAATTTAAATTCAATAAAATAAAATCTCAGTTTCTCAGTTACATTAGCCATATCTCAAGTGTTCATACTCTTGGGCAGTACAGACACAGAACATTTCCATGACTACAGAAACTTCTACTGGATAACAGTGATCTAGAAGCCAAAAGCTTCTGAAGGAATAAGGTTATGAAAGAGTAGCCCTTAACTTTCTAAAAGCGGCAGTAAACTCACAACAGATTACCAGTTATAGAGAGACTACAGATGCCACTGAGAACGGGCAAGAGAATGGTAGAGACAGTAAAGTATTATTCCTAACACGAAACTGAATTCACAAAAAGTCTGATACAGTCACAGTATGGAAAGACAACTAAGATACTGTGCAGATGGGACTGGGCAGCACATTTCCAAGGAATGTTGCTATTGATTAAAAGGAGCATAGTGTTCCATGGCTCCCACTAGCCCTAAGAAATGTCTGAGGACTTCTTCAGAGAAATCATTGTGCTTAATTTACAGATAGACTATGAGAAGCAAAAGGAAGGGCCCTCTCATGGATTAGGATAGATGGGTTTTTGTAGGATATAAATGGTCAGCCAGTGAGTTTCTGGTTCCTGATTCAACTTGTACCTTCCTCCAAATATAGCACAGGGCCTGGTATAAAACAGGTGATTGATACAGATTCATAAAACAAATAAGCCAATATTAAAAAATTAAATATTGAGGAAATTCTGTTAAAATCTGGGGTTTAAAAAAAAACTTCTGCTGCATTCCAGCTTAAGATATGTATGGTTAGTAAGAACCACGTAAGGAAAAGAAAGTAGGATACAAAATAGTCTTTACAGTTTGACCTTGGCTACACTAAAAATATGTATTTAAAAAGACTAAAAGGCTGGGCACAGTGGCTCATGCCTATACTCCTATCACTTTGGGAGGCTGAGGTAGGCAGATCACTTCAGGTCAGGAGTTCAAGACCAGCATAGGCAATATGGCGAAATCCCATCTCTACAAAAAAATGCAAAAATAATTAGCCAGGCGTGGTAGTGCATGCTTATAGTCCCATCTACTTGAGGGGCTGAGGTGGGAGGATCACTTGAGCCTGGGAGGTCGAGGTTGCAGTGAGCTGAGATCGCACCACTGCACTCCAGCCTGGGTGCAAAGTGAGATCCTGTCTCATAAATAAATAAACAAATAAAAGACAAAAAATTAACAACAGCAGCTGCTTCTGCAGAGAGAGTTTACGGGTGATTATAATTTTCTTCATATTATATACAATGAGCATGTACTTCCCTTTCTGAAATTAGAAAACTAGAAAAAAAGGGTCTAGCAAACCCTAGAAAAAATACCAAATTTAGTATTTTGTAACATAAGATTTAAAGGGCTGGGTGCGGTGGCTCATGCCTGTAATTCCAACACTTTGGGAGGTTGAGGTGGGCAGATCACAAGGTCAGGAGTTCAAGACCAGATTGGCCAATATGGTGAAACTCCAACTCTACTAAAAATACAAAAATTAGGCCAGGTGCGTTGGCTCATGCCTGTAATCCCAGCACTTTGGGAAGCCAAGGCAGACAGATCACGAGGTCAGAAGTTCAAGTCCCGTCTGGCCAACATGGTGAAACCCTGTTTCTACTAAAAATACAAAAATTAGCTGGGCATGACGGCACGTGCCTGTAATTGTAGCTACTTGGCAGGCTGAGGCAGGAGAATTGTTTGAACCGGGACCCAGGAGGCGAAGGTTGCAGTGAGCTGAGATCGCGCCACTGCGCTCCAGCCTGGGCTACAGAGCAAGACTCCGTCTCAAAAAAAAAAAAAAAAAATTAGCCAGGCATGGTGGAGCATGCCTGTAGTCCCATCTACTCGAGAGGCTGAGGCAGGAGAATCACTTGAACCTGGGAGGCGGAGGTTGCAGTGAGCCGCCCAGACAGCACCACTGCACTCCAGCTTGGGCAACATAGCAGACTCCATCTCAAATAAATAAATAAATAAGGACTGGTGCAGTGGCTCATGCCTGTAATCCCAGCACTTTGGGAGGCTGAGGCGGGCGGATCACGAGGTCAGGAGATCAAGACTACATTGAAACCCCGTCTCTACTAAAAATACAAAAAAATTAGCTGAGTGTGGTGGCGGGCACCTGTAGTCCCAGCTACTTGGGAGGCTGAGGCAGGAGAATGGTGTGAACCCTGGAGGCGGAGCTTGCAGTAAGCAGAGATCATGCCACTGCACTCCAGCCTGGGCGACAGACCGAGACTCCATCTCAAAAAAATAATAATAAATAAATAGATTTAAAGATTGACCTCACCTTTTGAGGAATGATTTATAATGATGTCTAAACAGACCATATTAGGACTTCAGTCTAACAGAAGTCCCAGAGGTTCCTTTAGCGATTATTTAGAAAGATTAGAAAAAAATCACTCTAGATTGAATTAAAATCTCAGTCATAGAATATAGAGCCACAAATTCTGATTAGCTCTTTGGGACGCAGCTGTCATTGTATCCATGAATTCTCCTTTCTTACAATGATGTGACCACGACCATGAGGCATTCTGTAAAGCCCTCAGTTCCTGACATGAGCACAAAGGAGCATGCCAAAAGCAGACAGGCAATGCCTTCAATAACCTCAAGCTATGTCTTATTTGTTGAGTACCTAGCAAAAAACAACTCTGTGTTCTCAATCCCATCTTCATAGCTATACTCCCAGATAAAAGGTACAAATAACTGAGGGAAGACTATTTAGCACTTGTTTTCCTGGCTTTTTATTTATTTATTTATTTTGAGATGGAGTCTCGCTCTGTCGCTCAGGCTGGAGTGTAGTGGCGCCATCTCGGTTCACTGCAAGCTCCACCTCCTGGGTTCATGCCATTCTCCTGCCACAGCCTCCCGAGTAGCTGGGACTACAGGTGCCCGCCACCACACCCGGCTAAT
The DNA here is from genome assembly GCF_049350105.2 of Macaca mulatta. Lineage (NCBI taxonomy): Eukaryota > Metazoa > Chordata > Mammalia > Primates > Cercopithecidae > Macaca > Macaca mulatta. The sequence goes on from NC_133415.1 coordinate 89,570,259, forward strand.
TTTTTTTGTAGTTTTAGTAGAGACGGGGTTTCACCGTGTTAGCCAGGATGGTCTCGATCTCCTGACCTCGTGATCTGCCTGTCTCAGTCTCCCAAAGTGCTGGGATTACAGGCGTGAGCCATCGCACCCAGCCTTTTTTTTTTTTGTGACAGATCCCAGACCCTCCTGGAGAAAGGCTTCCAGTTTCATGAGTAATCACCCTGGAAAATGGGAATGACTAGGTCTATGTGACAGTAATTGGCTCCAGAGTTTCTGAATGGGGATCATTAGCCGGTCCTTGATTCAACTGCGGTTAACTGAGGCCATATTATTTATTCTCGGTACTCATTAAAAGTTCAATACTTGGCCGGGCGTGGTGGCTCAAGCCTGTAATCCCAGCACTTTGGGAGGCCGAGACGGGCGGATCACGAGGTCAGGAGATCGAGACCATCCTGGCTAACACGGTGAAACCCCGTCTCTACTAAAAAATACAAAAAAAACTAGCCGGGCGCGGTGGCGGGCGCCTGTAGTCCCAACTACTCGGGAGGCTGAGGCAGGAGAATGGCGTGAACCCGGGAGGCGGAGCTTGCAGTGAGCTGAGATCCGGCCACTGCACTCCAGCCTGGGCGGCAGAGCGAGACTCCGTCTCAAAAAAAAAAAAAAAAAAAAAAGTTCAATACTAGTCATTGGGGGCATTCTAAAAGGCTGAATACCTTCTGGGGCCCTTCCCTAAAGACTTCTTTTTTTTTTTTTTTTTTTCCTGAGATAGGGTCTTGCTCTGTCAGCCGGCCTGGAATGCAGTCACATGATCACAACTCACTGCAGCATTGATCTCCCAGGCTCAGGCGATCCTCCTGCTTCAGCCACTTGAGTAGCTGGGACTATGGGCATGTGCTGCCCTGCTTGGCTAATTGTTTTTCTTTTGAGACTGAGTCTTGATCTGCTGCCCAGGCCGGAGTGCAGTGTCGCAATCTCCACTCACTGCAACCTCCGCCTGCCGGGTTCCATCGATTCTCCTGCCTCAGCCTCCAGAGTAGCTGGGATTACAGATACGTGCCACCACAACTGGCTAATTTTTGTATTTTTAACAGGGACAGGGTTTCACCATGTTGCCCAGGTGGCCTCCAACTTCTGGGCTCAAGCAATCTGCCTACCTTGGCCTCCCAAAGTGTTGGGATTACAGGCATGAGCCACTGCACCTATCCTGTTTCTTTTTCTTTTTGAGACAGAGTTTTGCTTTGTCACCCAAGCTGAAGTTGCAGTGGCATGATCATAGCTCAGTGTGGCCTTGACCTCTGGGCTCAAGCAATCCTCCTGCCTCACTTTGTTTGCTTCTGATGTTCACAGTATATGGTTCCATTCTAATAAAACTTCTAGAAATTTCAGGCTATGGGTACTTTCTTTTTTCTGTCCATTCTGAAGATGCCATTAATCCCATATTCTGAGAAATTCTTACACGAAGCAGACTTAAGCAGCAGAAAGGGATTCAAGGAAAAAATTAAAACAACAGAATAATTTGAAGAGGAAAAAAGTCAAGGAAAGCCATTAATTATTACTGAAAGTTGCAGTCAAAGTAGAAGCCAGCTAACAGGAGTGTTTTCTGATGGAGCCTAGTGGCCATATGTAGAAGGTAAATAAAGTAACCCAAAAGGTAAATTACAGCAAGTAAAACTCACAGCAAGTAAGTTACAAGCTTAGAGAATTAGCAAAAATAAACTAGAACGGGTCAATGATTAAAGTGAATTATGAAAAAAAGAAAGGGGGGTGTGAAAGGGAGAAATGTTTCAAAAACAAGTCATTCCTAGGGAGAGACATGTTGTTTCCTAACATGAGATCTGGTCAACAGGCATAGTTTCAAAAGACAGAAGCAACAGACATAATGTAAAGAAAGACGAGATAGATAAGACCTTAGACCAACTATCAATAGGAAGAGATTTCGGGTGAATTTACCTGTTCTGTGAATGTAAAGGAAAGGTCTGTGTCTGATTCACCGCTCTATTCCTGGTCCTGACACTTAATGAGTGTAACAAATATCATTTTGTAGAGGTTTTGAACATCTCAAAATAGAGATACTTGATTTGAGGAAAAAACGAATACCAAAGAGGAAAGGTTATATGTAATTGACATGCTAGGGACTAAAGTGGAGAAAGTGAGTTGTTGCAATAGTAAAAGGTTTCAGAAATAAGCTGATTCAAAAAACAAAACAAAACAAAACAAAACTGTTAAAGAGAATAAAATATGACTTTGTATTAAAAAGCCATACACAAAAAAGATAATCCTTCCCAACAAAAAGTGGAAACAAAGACGGGGGATTGTACAAGCAAAGAGTTAGATAAGCTCAGAAAATACTCCGTTTTTCTTTAATAATAAAGATTAATATAATCAATTAGTATAATAAATCAGTGTATTAAAATCATCAGCAGGGCCATGCGCGGTGGCTCACGCCTATAATCCTAGCACTTTGTGGGGCTGAGGCAGGTGGATCACGAGATCAGGAGTTTGAGACCAGCCTGGTCAAGAGACCAGCCTGGCCAATATGGTGAAACGTCATCTCTACCTAAAAATACAAAAATGAGCAGGGTGTGGTGGCAGGCACCTATAATCCCAACTACTCGGGAGGCTGAGGCAGAAGAATTGCTTGAACCTGGGAGGCAGAGGTTGCAGTGAACCGAGATCGCATCATTGCACTCCAGCCTGGGTGACAGAGCGAGACTCCAACTCAAAAAAAAAAATCATCAGCAAATTATTTTCTTTCTTTCTTTTTTTTTTAGACGGAGTTTTGCTCTTCTTGCCTAGGCTGGAGTGCAATAGCACGATCTCGGCTCACAGCAACCTCTACCTCCCGGGTTCAAGCCACTCTCCTGCCTCAGCCTCTGGAGTAGCTGAGGTGGCATGTGCCACCAGGCCCGGCTAATTTTATATTTTTAGTAGAGACAGGGTTTCTCCATGTTGGTCAGGACGGTCTCGAACTCCTGACCTCAGGTGATCCACCCGCCTCGGCCTCCCAAAGTGCTGGGATTACAGGCATGAGCCACCGCGCCTAGCCCAGCAAATCATTTTCAAGTAGAAATCAGTTCAAACTGATAATCCAGGGACAAGAATGAAAATTCTATATATACGTGCATATATATATATATATATATATATATTTAAGTATCTATAGCAATCATTACCTTCAAAATATACTAAGAAACAGACTTCATAAAGAAATTTATAAAGAGGTTGGATACTTAGATAAAACTATCTACAATCAGATAATCCCCTGTAGATTGCTGAAAAAGTAGAATTTCCACTCTAAAAATCCCATGGGCATTCTGCTAAGGTGTGGCTAAGACGTGGATCACCTATTGCCTCCTGTAACTGGTTAAGGGTCATCTGGTCTGTAATGGTGGCATGGCAACTTGTTTGGGAACCCATTTCCTGCTGCAGTCCCATCTACAGCAACAGATGACAACAGATGTAACACTCATGTCTTAGTACATTAAGGGACACCCACTCTCTAGTCCACACTAGATGTAGCACTTCATGAATATTCTTTGATGAAAATGTCAATAAATCTATTTTTAATTACAGCTGCTTTTTCTTTTCTCTCTCTCCCCCTCGTTTTTTCTTTTTTTTTTTTTTAAACAACCTTGGAGCTGGGTGCAGTGGCTCATGCCTATAATAGCAGCACTTTGGGAGGCTGAGGCAGGAGGATTGCTTGAGCCCAGGAGTTTGAGACCAGCCTGGGCAACATAATGAGACCTCTTCTCTACAAATAATTTAAAAATTGGCCAGGCATGGTGGCGCACACCTGTGGTCCCACCTACTTAGGAGGCTAAGGTGGGAAAATTGCTTGAACCCAGGTGGTAGAGACTACAGCAAGCCATGGCCATGCCACTGTACTCCAACCTGGACGACAGAGACCCTGTCTCAAAAAAAAAAAAAAGAAAAAAAAAGGCAGTGGTTCATGCCTGTAATCCTAGCACTTTGGGAGGCCAAGATGGGTGGATGGCTTGAGCCCAGGAGTTTCAACATGGCAAAGCTTGGTCTCTAAAAAAATACAAAACTTAGCCAGGCATGGTGGCAAGAGCTACTCAGGAGGCAGAGGCAGGAGGATCGCTTGAGCCCGGGAGGCTGCAATAAGCCATGATTGTGCCACTGCACTCCAGCCTGGGCAACAGAGCAAGCCCTGAGCACAAATGCTTTGGCTATCTCTGTTGTCCTGGAGGTTACAAAATGTTGTTCCCAGGGTTCTCCCTCCTCTAGTTCTAACACCCTCCTCCCTCCTCTGTTTACATGTTGCAATTAGTAGAAAAGGAAAACTTAAATTGCAGTAAAATTTACCCCACTTTCAGGTGGGTGTGGTGGCTCATGCCTGTAATCCCAGCACTTTCGGAGGCCAAGGCGGGCAGATCACTTGAGGTCAGGAGTTCAAGACCAGCCTGGCCAACATGGCGAAACCCCGTCTCTACTAAAAATACAAAAACTAGCTGGACATGGTGGCAGGTGTCTATAATCCCAGCTACTTGGGAGGCTGAGGCAGGAGAATCACTTGAATCCAGGAGGCGGAGGTTGCAGTGAGCCAAGATCATGCCACTGCACTCCAGCCTGGGCAACAGAGCGAGACTCCATCTCAAAAAACAAAACAAAACAAAAAAAGATTTACCTCACTTTCTACTGTAACAACCAAAACAAAGTACATAACTTATTTCTGTTCTCTCTACTAAACATTTATTCCCCTTTCTGCTATTTCCTCAATTCTTCAGAAGCTAAGTGTGGCCTTCTACTTGTTTTCTCAAGCCTCACCTTTTGCTTTCACAGGGTTCGGTAGTATCTGAACCAATAGTAGGTAGAGGAAGGCAGGGAAAATGAAGCAAAACAGTATACTCTCCTGTTTATTACAAGGTGTTTTGGGTGAGGAGAGTGGAGCAACCAGGTACAAGAGGCAGCAGATGGTGGGAAGAACCCTAGACCCCCAGGTCCAGGTCAAAGTCAAAAGACGTAGCTTCTATCCTGGCTTCACCAACTTAACAGACACTAGCTCTGAACAAGTCACATAACCTCTCAGTGTCATCTGTAAAATGGAGTTAAAATATCTTCAACTACTTACAAGAGACTGGAAGATTAAAATAAGATATTATTTGTGAAAGTGCTCTGAAAATAGTTAAATGCTATTTTAAAAATCACTTCATATGCCCATGGAATTTCTGCCCCGCAAAACAAAGTACTGGTGGTTGCTTCTTTTCATCACTGGAGCCAAAACAAGTATGGCAAAATTATCCACTTCTTGACAATTCTGAGCCATAGACAAAATTACAGGCATACTAAAATAAAATGGGAAAAGTACCAACAAATGACGTGAGACAAGTTAACATAAGCCTTGCTCAAAGCTATATTGAGAATGCCTCCTTACAGTCATCTCAGGACAATTTTCACGGTAAAACGTTGGTTCTAGTCTTCCTTTAGCTTCCTGAAGCCTGGAGGATGCAGCAATGTCTTTAGCAAAAAGTATATTTATAAGGATAATGGACAGAAGGATAAGGTGAAATACTGCACATTTTTAGGCTTCTCCTTAAAAGAGACAGGGCAAGCCACAAAGGTGATGCCAAAACATCTATAGGATTAACACAGTGGAAACGGCTCAGGTTTTAAGAGTAGGAAAGACTTTGGTTTCCGTCTGGCTTTGCCACTTCTTTACTAGGCAAACCAGCATTTCATTCGGATTTTTAATCTGTGAAGTAGGAATACTACTATCTATCTCAAAGGGATATTCTGAGAAATAGAGAGAATGTATGTAAAGCACTTGGCACATAAAAGATAATAAATAAATCACAGCAGGACAGGCAAAAACAACAACAAAACCCTCAAGCCATCTACTTCTATGCAAATCTGGAGGTTTTTCCTCTACACCAGTGGTTCTCAACCAAGGCAATTTTGCCTCCCAGGGACATCTGGCAATGTCTGGAGACATTTTTAGTTGTCCACTGGGGAGTACTATTAGCATCTAGTGGGTAGAGGCCAAAGATGCTGCTAAACATTCTACAATGCACAGAGCAGTGTTCCACAACAAACAATGATCCAATCCAAAACATCAACAGTGAGAAATCCTGCCATACAGCAGGCATTCTTTGATACTCAATAGGAGTAAGCTACTTCACCTTTTCCAGCCTTTGTTCACTCACTAGCAATGTGGGAATAAATTTATCTGTGTTCTCTTCCTCATCAAGCTATTGGGAGGTTCAAATGAAGTAATGGATGAGAGGCATTATTATCATTATACCGTTTACCACATACACAAAACCACCCACCTGCTGGGCAGACAGAAGCATTCACGTACTGGGGAGGGGGAGAGGGAGGCTAATGGGACAGAAGTCTGTGTTTGGAAGTGCCATGATCTAAAGAGGGCCTCTTGCCTATCTACCTGCTTGGCAAGAGCCGAGAGAGTCCTCATGAATAGTGATGGCACAGGAGCACTTACATCTCAGGGAGAGGGAGGAGTAAGGTGGAATGTGGGAGGTGGGTAGGAACAGCATAGGCCTATCAAAGAGGAGCGGATAGATGTTAGGAAGTGAGACACTGCTTCGTGTCTTAGTCTACTCGGGCTGTCATAACAAAATCACATAGACTTGATGGCTTAAAAGAACAGAAATTTATTTTCTCACGGTTCTGAAGGCTGCAAAGTTCAAGATTAAGGTTCTAGAAGGGTTCAGTTTCTCATGACGAATCTCTTCCTGGTTTGTGACAGCTGCCTTCTTGCTGTGTCCCCATATGGCAGGGGAAGGGAGAGAGAAAGAGAGCCTCTTTCTCTATTTATTTATTTTTTAAGACAGGGTCTTACTCTGTTGCCCGGGCTGGAGTGCAGTGGTACAATCACAGCTCACTGCAGCCTCAACCTCCCAGGCTCAAGTGATCCTCGCAGCTCAGCCGCCCAAGTAGCTGGGACTACAGGCATCTGCTACCACACCTGGATAATTTTTTTAATTTTTTGGTAGACAGGATCTCCCTTTGTTGCCCAGGCTGGTCTTGAACTTCTGGCTTCAGGTGATCCTCCCGCATCAGCCTCCCAAAGTGCTGGAATTATAGGTGTGAGCCCGGTTATAGGTGTGTGCCTGGCTCAGATTTTATTTCCTTCCTCCTCTCCTAGGCACAACATTTTTGGAACAGCCCTCACATATACACATACACAAATAGTACTTAAAGGAGAGAGTTTTCTGGAAATATGAGGGGAAGCAGCAGGAGAAACCAAATGGAGGTTAAAAAAGCATGCAGTGGCCGGGCGCAGAGGCTGACACCTGTAATCCCAGCACTTTTGGAGGCTGACGCGGGCAGATCAAGAGGTCAAGAGATCGAGAGCATCTTGCCCAACACGGTGAAACCCCATCTCTAGTCAAAATACAAAAATTAGCTGGGTATGGTGGTGCGCACCTGTAGTCCCAGCTACTTGGGAGGCTGAGGCAGGAGAATTGCTTGAACCCAGGAGGCAGAGGTTGCAGTGAGCCAAGATCACGCCATTGCACTCCAGCCTGGTGACAGAGCAAGACTTCGTCTCAAAAAAAAAAAAAAAAAAAAAAAAAAGCCTGCAGCTTGCCAAGGGAGAGAGAAGTCTGGTGAAAGATAAAAGAAGGGGTGGGAGTGGGAATGGAGAGGTCACAGGGATGAAAATGGGGTGGCAGGATTCCAAAGCAAACTAGCAAACACATAAGACGTCAGCAGCTCCAGAGGCTGCAGGTGAAGGGCCTTGCCTTGGGCAGATAAAAATAATAAGCAACAGATTATCTCCTGGTGTCACCCGCACATCCCCTCCCCGTCCCCCCCGTCCATCCATCTTTATCCTCATACTCCATCAACACTCCCTCAGGAAAGGATGGCATGACCTCACTCACACAAAGCTACAAGAGTACTTCAATAGAGACAATGAAAATAAACCAAAACAATAGAGTGGAAAGGAAGGAATTTCAAGCAGCTGGGCACTGTGGCTCATGCCTGTAATCCCAGCACTTTAGGAGGACAAGGCGGGTGGATCACAAGGTCAGTTTTGTAAAAATACAAAAATTAGCCAGGTGCATGCCTGTAATCCCAGCCACCCAGGAGGCTGAGGCAGGAGAATCACTTGAAACCGGGAGGTAGAGCTTGTAGTGAGCGAAGATTGTACCATTGCACTCCAGCCTGGGTGACAGAGTAAGACTCCGTCTCAAAAAAAAAGACGGAATTTCAGGCACATTTACTGAACACTAAGGAACAAGAGAGAAAACAAAACTTTCTTTTTTCTGAGGCAGAGTCTTGCTCTGTCACCCAGGCTGGAGTGCAGGTGCATGATCTCAGCTCACTGCAACCTCTGCCTTCTGGGTTCAAGTGATTCTCCTGCCTCAGCCTCCCAAGTAGCTGGGACTATAAGCCTGCACTACCACGCCCAGCTAATTTTTGTATTTTTAGTAGAGATGGAATTTCACCATGTTGGCGAGGCTGGTCTCAAACTCCTGACCTCTAGTGATCTGTCAGCCTTGGCCTCCCAAAGTGCTGGGATTACAGGCGTCACCCACTGCACCCGGCCAAAACCTTTCTTTTGGTAAATCATATCACACCAGTGTCTAGTGGTCATCAACTGTGCTGCTCATCTGCTCCTTGTGTAGTTCTCTGACACTAACATAAAAATGTGGTATACGACTGACATCCAGTCCTCCCTGATAAAAACTGTGATACTGACAGAAAGATCACATCATAGACTTGGCAAACTTTAGGGAGAACACTGTAGCCCACATACATCACCAGTCATGGATGGTAAATTTTCCTTATTGAAACTGAAAGTCAAGACACTTGGATTCTGAGTCAAACTCCACCCTCATACTTTCTTTTTCTTTCTTTTTTTTTTTTTTTTGAGACGGAGTCTCACTGAGTCACCTAGACTGGGGTGCAGTGGTGCGATCTTGGCTTACTGCAACCTCCGCCTCCTGGGTTCTAGCAATTCTCCTGCCTCAGCCTCCCAAGTAGCTAGGATTACAGGTGCGTGCCACCACACCTAGCTAATTTTTCCATTTATAGTAGAGACAAGGTTTCACCTTGTTGTCCAGGCTGGTCTCAAACTCCTGACCTCAAGTGATCCACCTGCCTCGGCCTCCCAAAGTGCTGGGATTACAGGTGTGAGCCACTGCGCCCAGCCCCACCCTCATACTTTCTGCTTAACATTGCCACATTATTTTTTCCCTTAACATCTCTATCTGTAAAATACAAAAATCTCAAAGATAACTTGATTGAATGTGGCTCATGGAAACAAAAGTAGGAAGAAAGAAAAGAGGGGGAAACATCAAAAAGATGCTTAAGAAATAGATTTTTTTGGCCTGGCATGGTGGCTCACACCTGTAATCCCAGCACTTTGGGAGGCTGTGGCGGGTGGATCACGAGGTCAGGAGATCAAGACCATCCTGGCCAACATGATGAAACCCTGTCTCTCCTAAAAATACAAAAATTAGCTGGGCATGGTGACGTGTGCCTGTAATCCCAGCTACTCAGGAGGCTGAGGCAAGAGAATCGCTTGAACCAGGGAGTCGAAGGTTGCAGTGAGCCGAGATTGCACCACTGCACTGCAGCCTGGGGACAGAGTGAGACACCATCTCAAAAAAAAAAAAAAAGAAATAGATGTTTAAAGTATTCCTTTCATTGAAAATCAAGCCACATATGTTTTAAGTTACTATTTAGATGATACGGAAAATGAAATACTATCAGAAGAAGAGGCTTGTCCATATTTTAGTGAAAACAGAGAAGTCTTTACCTTATCATTTAGAAGTGGTTTGATCTCTGTGAGCTGAACATCCTGAAGTTCATCCATGAGGTCAGATGACGAGAGTAGAGGAGTCTCAAGAATAAATTGGTAACTCTGAAACAGAAAAAAAAGAAGTGAAGAAAAAGGCTTAAGCCAGAAGTTGGAAACATAATAGTCACAGTACACCCATTCATTCAAATATGAGACTTACTCTGTGCCATGCCCTGCTCAGGGCGCTAAAGACACATAGTCACTGCAGACAGACACTAACGTGGTCTGCAGGATTCTTGCCTCCTGGTATTCACACCTTTGCATAATCCCCCCAGTGAGTGTGGGTAGGGCCTGTGGCTTGCTTTTAACCATTAGAATATGGCAAAAGTGATGGAATGTATATGAGTGACTTTACATGATTACATTATATAGTATTTTCACATCTGTCTTGCTGAGGGACACTCTCTCCTGCTAGGTCTGAAGAGGCAAGCTGATGTGCTGTGAGAGGGCCACGTAACAAGGAACTGAGAGCAGCCTCCGGCAGAAAGACAGCAAGAAACTGAAACCTTCAGTTCAACAATCTGCAAGGAACTGAATGCTGCCAACAACAGGAGCCTGGAAGCAGATCCTTCCCCAGCTGAGTGTCAGATAAGAAGCTGCCCGACACCTTGATCGCCATGTTGCAGAGGACCTATGCAACCCACACCAGACTCCTGAACCACAGAAATTGTGAGACAATAAATATGTGTTGTTTTAGGCTACTACATTTGTGGTAATATTTTTATGCAGCAACAGATTAATACAATTAATACAATAGTCTTTGCTCTCATGGAGCACACATTTTAATTACTGAAGATGGATAAAGAAACAACATACTCAAAGCTATGCTTGGAACAGACTGAAAGACGGATTAAGCGGGGAAAAAAATTGAAGGTTATTACTGCAGGATGAGGCCTTGAATTAGGAATGGCAGTGGGAATGAAGGAGGAGGGAACCAAGGCTAAGCTTACTAATCCTCATTTGGGGAATCACAGCAGTGGATGAAAGGTATGGTAGTCAGCTCCAAGATGGCCTTCAACGAGCCCAGTGATCCCTGACTCCTGATATTCATTCACACATATGTATAATCCCCCACCCAAATAAATCAGGGATGGCTTGTGTAACTAATGGAATATGGAGGAAGCAACAATAGGTGACTTCTGAAGCTACATCATAAAACACATTACAGTTTCTGCTTCAAGACACTATAAACTGCTAGTTCTGGGGGAAGCTAGCCACCGTATCATCAGGACACTCAAACAGCCCTCTAGAGAGGCCCATGTGGAGAGGAACCAACTTGCCAGTGCCAACCTGCTAGCCATATGCATGATTTACCTTGCAAATGAATCCTCCAGCCCCAGTCAAGAGTTTGGATGGCTACAGTCCCAGGGACATCTCACTGCAACCACATGAGAGACTCTAAGCCAGAACCACCCTACCAAGCCTGCTCCCAAGTTTCTGACCCACAGAAACCATGAGAGATAATAATTTTGTTTTAGAGTGATCTATAGCAATAGAGAGCTAATACAGAGGGAGAGCAGAATGGGGAGTTCAGAGAGAAGAGGCAAGTTGGAGAGAGATAGGCAGGGTAATGAATTACAGATTCTTCTTCTATCCCACCATGCAAGAAGCCATGGAGATAGGCTGCAAATACTCAATATTGCAGAAAAGTGATTCCCACCTAGACTTCACAGCTTCAGGCATCATCCTTTTTGTCTTGGCCCTAAACCTATCAAGTCAGGAAAAATGTTAATTCAGAGTTGGGGATTTACACTTAATAACCATTTATTGAGTACCCATTGCACTGTGGAAGATACAAAAAGGGTCCCTGCCTCTAAAGAGGAGAGATGACATTGATCTATAAATTGACAAATAAAAAGAAGGGCCATAGGAATTCAAAGGAGAAGCAATTATGTCTGATTGGTGGGAATCAAGAAAGCCTTCCAAAGATATCAGTCTAATATATACGTGTGTGTGTGTGTATATGTGTGTGTGTGTGTGTGTGTGTGTGTGTATATATATATATATATATTTTTTTTTTTTTTTGAGACCTAGTCTTGCTCTGTCGCCCAGGCTGGAGTGCAGTGGCACAGGCACAATCGTGGTTCACTGGAACCTCCACCTCCTGGGCTCAAGCGATTCTCGTGCCTCAGCCTCCTGAGAAGCTGGGATTATGGGCATCTGCTACCATGCCCAGCTAATTTTTGTATTTTTAGTAGAGAGAGGGTTTCACCATATTAGCCAGGCTGGTCTTGAACTCCTGCCCTCAAGTGATCCACCCACCTCAGCCTCCCAAAGTGTTGGGATCACAGGCATGAGCCACTGCGCCCAGCCTAGTGTACTATATTAATCCACTGTTCTGTTTACCTTCTAGAGATAGAATGACATGATTTTGATTTAATTACCTATGGAGAGGGTATGTGTCCCAGGCTACCTTTTAGCTATTATTTGCCAACTCACTGAAATAAATCCTGCTCCCAGCTACGCCTATGTTAGAACAGACTAACAAAAAAAGCCCTCTTATCATTTATTCAAGAGACCCAGGGGATGTCTATTGAGAACACTCCTCAGGCTATGAACCCGACATGCTAACTGTGAATATTCTAAAAGTATGAACCACCTAGAGACCACAAGCTTGATGATGTTTGACCTCCCTATAGGACAGTGGTTCTTTTGTCAGATCCCAAGCACCCATATACTTGAATGAGCTACTTAATGCCCAGAAGTTGAATTTTTTTTGTTTATTTTTATACCAGTCACATTTCAAAAGGGGATGAGGTGGTTTGACTCTTACACAGTGAGTTTCAGCCAGCACCTACATTCTCTCTTTCACAGTCCCCACTTAACTCTCAAAATACTGGCCTAACTGGAATCTACTCCTTGCTTATTTATTAATAACACTATAAACTGTGGCTACTTTTTATTTGAACTTTACTATTTATCAGTTATTTAAAATGGCAACTTATAACCTTTTCCCGGCCGGGCATGGTGGCTCATGCCTATAATCCCAACACTTTGGAAGGCTGAGGCTCGATCACCTGAGGTCAGGAGTTCGAGACCAGCCTGGTCAATGTGGTGAAACACCATCTCTACTAAAAGTACAAAAATTAGCTGAATGTGGTGGCACAAACCTGTAATTCCAGCTACTCCAGCAGGCTGAGGCATGAGAATCACTTGAACCCAGGAGACAGAGGTTGCAGTGAGCCACGATCTGGCAACTGCACTCCAGCCTAGGCAACAGAACAAGACTCTGTCTCAAAAATTTAAAAACAAAACAAAACAAAACCAGCTTTTTCCCTTTTATAAAAGCAATATGTGCTCACTTTAGAAAATATGGAAATCAGCCGGGCACAGTAGCTCACACCTATAATCCAGCATTTTGGGAGGCCGAGGTAGGTGGATCATTTGAGGTCAGGTGTTCAAGACCAGCCTGGCCAACATGGAGAAACCCCATCTCTACTAAAAATAAAAAAATTAGACAGGTGTGGTGGTGCACGCCTGTAATCCCAGCTACACGGGAGGCTGAGGCAGGAGAATCGCTTGATCCTGGGAGGCGGAGGTTGCAGTGAGCCAAGATCACGCAACTGCACTCCAGCCTGGGCGACAGAGTGAGACCCTGTCTCAAAAAACAAAAAAGAAGAAAATACGGAAATCAGCTGGGAATGGTGGCTTACACCTGTAATCCCAGCATACTGGGAGGCTGAGGTGGGAGGATCACCTCAGGTCCGGAGTTCGAGACCAGACTGGACAATATGGTGAAACCCTGTCTCTACTAACAGTACAAAAATTAGCTGGGTGTGGTGGCAGGTGCTGTAATTCCAGCTACTCGGGAGGCTGAGGCAGGAGAATCACTTGAGTCCGGGAGGTAGAGGTTGCAGTGAGCCAAGATCAGGCCACTGCATTCCAGCCTGGGTGACAGAACGAGACTCTGTCTCAAAAAAAAAAAAGAAAATACAGAAATCACAGAATAATGAACAGATAATTTACTCATAGTCCTTCCATCTAAAGAAAGCCATTTTAGCCTATTTCCACTTGTTCTTTTTTCCCAGTTAAATGCTGATTTCCTGAAATTGTTTTTTCAACTCACCCACTTTATTCCCTACTTTAATTCACTCACTAGAAAGCAATGCACTTCAAGATGGGAATTATTCAAATATGACTCCACATGGGTGGGCCTGTCAAAGGGTCAGAGAAAGGCCTAAGGCGCCCTCAAGTCCAAAGTGACAGGCGTTCACCTAGTGTTCCTTTTTTTTTTTTTTCTGAGATGGGGTCTTACTCTTTCACCTAGGCTGGAATGCAGTGGCACAATCATGGCTCTCAACCTCCCAGGCTCAAGCAATTCTCCCACCCCAGCCTCTCACGTAGCTGGGACAACGGGCATGTGGCACCATGCCTTGCTAATTAAAAAAAAAATTTTTTTTAGAGACAGGGGTTTCACTATGTTGTCCAGACTGGTCTTGAACTCCTAGACTCAAGCAATCCCCCTGCCTTGGCTTCCCAAAGTGCTGGGATTACAGGTGTGAGCCACCACACCCAGCACTATGTAATTTTTTTAAAGATGAAGAAAAATGCAATTTTTACACCAACAAACGAACGAAGACACAAATTAAATGAGAAGGCTGTCCCTATCAGCTAGGACCAATGCAGGCTCGGGCAATAATGCTGTGCAGGACAGTAAGCTGCTCCAGGGTGACTCAGGATTTGGCATCACGGCAGTAGACATTCACCTTCCACGTATTAGGGGATCTAATGCATTCTTCTGGAGACTCCATTTTTGCTCCACTTTCAATGTCTCAAGCCCTTGCCAGTGAGCAGTTGTATAACATATACAAGAAAACTAAGATTCTGGTGGAAAACTCCATCTCCAGATCCCTCAGCTACACAGACAGGTTCCCTCCTGGGGATCTAAGGCCTGCAGTTCCAGCATCTGCACAAATGGTAGGGTTGCCAGATCCCATACTGGTACTAAAAGCTATTAATATTTTCAAAAGGCTAGTAGGGATTTTATAAATTGCAGTAAATAATTTTTGCCTCTTTCCTAGTCATATGAGTAGGAGGGAGGATTGACAAGGAAAAACTAGCCATCTTCAAATTAAGGAAATGAGTCTGATACCAAATGGCTAGAAAGGGAAAGGAGAAAAGGTGGCCACCTACTCTGTCAGGAATTATAATCTCGGCACTTTATGTTTAATCCTCATAACAATCCTCTCTGGTAGATATCTTTCTTTCTTTTTTTTTTTTGACACAAGAGTCTTGCTCTGTTGCCCAGGCTGGAGTGCAGTGGTGCAATCTCAGCTCACTGCAACTTCCGCCTCCCAGGTTCAAGTGATTCTCCTGCCTCAGCCTCCTGAGTAGCTGGGACTATTAGGCACATGCCTCCACGCCCAGCTAATTTTTGTATTTTTCAGTAAAGACAGGGCTTCCCTGTCAGCCAGGCTGGTCTCAAACTCCTGCCCTCAAGTAATCTGCCAGCTTCAGCCTCTCAAAGTGCTGGGATTACAAGTGTGAGCCACCCTGCCCGGCCTAGATATCTTTATTTATTTATTTTTTTCTTTGAGACAGAATTTTACTCATCACATAGGTTAGAGTGCAATGGCGCAATCTCAGCTCACTGCAACCTCCACCTCTTGGGTTCAAGCGATTCTCCTGTCTCAGCCTCCAAAGTAGCTGGGATTACAGGCGCCCGCCACCAGGACTGGCTAATTTTTATATTTTTAGTAGAGATGGGGTTTCATCATGTTGGCCATGCTGGTCTCGAACTCTTGACCTCAGGTGATCCGCCTGCTTTGGCCTCCCAAAGTGGTGGGATTACAGGTGTGAGCCACCGCACCCAGCCTTTATTTCTTTATAGATGAGAAATTTAGGCTCAGAGAAGTTAAGTAACTATTCTAAAATCCCCACATCTAATAAAGAGCCAGGAGTGGTAGCATGCAACTATAGTCCCAGCTACTTGAGAGGCTAATGCAGGAGGACTGCTTGAGCCCAAGAGTTTGAGTCCAGCCTGGGCAACACAGCAAGACCCTGCCTCTAAATAAGTGAATAATAGGGAAAGGATTTTAAAACCTTTGCTTTCCCATTACAGGTTGAGCATCCCAAATTCAAAAATCTGAAATCCAAAATGCTCCAATGTGCTCCTGGAAGAAGTGACAAAGGACAGATGGATGGATAGATGGATGGATGGGTCGATGGATACATGGACACACACATACACAAACAAGCTCCAATGGGTATCTCCCTTGAACATCAAGTCCATGTTCAAAAAGATTGGGGTTTTGGAGCATTTCAGATTTCACATTTTCAGATTTGGGATGCTTAAACAGCAAGTATAATGCAAATATTGCAAAATCAGAAAAAATCCAAAATCTGAAACACTTTTGGTTCAAGGCATTTTTTTGGTTTTTTTGGGGGGGGGTTTTTGAGACACAGTCTCTGTCACCCAGGCTGGAGTGCAGTGGCTCGATCTTGGCTCACTGCAACCTCCGCCTCCTGGGCTCAAGCAATTCTCCTGCCTCCATCTCCCGAGTAGCTGGGACTATAGGCATGTACCACCATGCCCGGCTAATTTTTGTATTTTTAGTAGAGACAAGGTTTCACCATGTTGACCAGGCTGGTCTCAAACTCCTGACCTCAGGTGATCCACCGACCTCAGCCTCCCAAAGTGCTGGGATTATAGGCGTGAGCTACCACACCTAGGCTGTTCAAGGCATTTTGGATAAGGGATACTCAACTCACGTACCATAATGTCTGTGCCAGGCCCCATCTACTGATTGTAGGACCCTGAGCAAGTTTTTTTTTCTCTTTACCCACCCTGTGGCACCTCCTTGAGGTAAGAGAAGCCTAAAGCAATCCTATACATACCAACAATGACTCAGATACCTTAGAAATGAAGCTCTGAGTCATCACACCAGGACAAGAGCCCTCACTATCTCAGTAGTTATAACACTAAGGGCATAGAGAATGTGGAGTAAGTAGAGAAAAGACAAATGAAGTTGTAGCTATTACTTGGCAACCAGTTTCAGAGGCAAGGGCTATTTCTTGCTTGTTAGAACAGTGAGCCTCAAAATCTATCACCTGAGAATCTTGTTTAGGATCTCAGATATAATCAGTTTTAAGTGATGAAAATCTAACATGTGCCCTCATCACTGAGGAGAGGTGGAGATAATCTGAGGTTAGGAGATGAACTGAAAGGCTTATTATTAGCAACAATCTTTTTTTTTTTTTGAGACAGAGTTTGGCTCTGTCACCCAGACTAGAGTGCATTGGCATGATCTTGGCTACCTGCAACCTCTGTCTTCCAGGCTCAAGCCATTCTCCCACTTCACCCTTCCAAGCAGCTGGGACCACAGGAACACGCGACCACGCCTGGCTAATTTTTGTACGTTTTGTAGTGTCAGGGTTTCACTTTGTTGCTCAGGCTGGTCTCTAACTCCTGAGCTGAGGCGATCCACCCACCTCAGCCTCCCAAAGTGCTAGGATTACAGGCGTGAGCCACCATGCCCAGCCAATTAGCAACAATCTTCAATAGAGATCAGTGAGGATGGGGTAAAGAAAGACTCCATTGATTTTGTCCTGCCTTATTCCAAAATTTCAGTAAACTAGATGGAACTTTTATTTTTTATTTTTAAATTTGGGGGCCGAGTATGGTGGCTCACATCTGTAATCCCAGCACTTTCAGAGGCCAAGGCGGGCGGATCATCTGAGGTCAGGAGTTTGAGACCAGCCTGGCCAACGTGGTGAAACTGGTGTCTACCAAAAGTACAAAAATTAGCCAGGCATGATGGTGCGTGCCTGTAATCCCAGCTACTCAGGAGGCAGAGGCAGGAGAATCGCTTGAACCTGGGAGGTGGAAGTTGCAGAGAAGTGAGATTGTGCCACTGCACTCCAGCTCGGGCGACAGAGCGAGACTCAGTCTCAAAAAAAAAAAAATTGTTTTTTGCTTTTCTTTTTCTTTTTTTTTTTTTTTTTTTTTTTTGAGACGGAGTCTCGCTGTGTCTCCCAGGCTGGAGTGCAGTGGCGTGATCTCGGCTCACTGCAAGCTCCGCCTCCCGGGTTCACGCCATTCTCCGGCCTCAGCCTCCCAAGTAGCTGAGACTACAGGCGCCCGCCACCACGCCCGGCTAGTTTTTTGTATTTTTAGTAGAGACGGGGTTTCACCATGTTAGCCAGGATAGTCTCGATCTCCTGACCTCGTGATCCACCTGCCTCGGCCTCCCAAAGTGCTGGGATTACAGGCTTGAGCCACCGCGCCCGGCCTGCTTTTCTTTTTTTTTGAGACGGAGTCTCACTCTGGTCCCCCAGGCTGGAGTGCAATGGCACGATCTTGGCTCACCACAACCTCTGCCTCCTGGGTTCAAGCGATTCTCCTGCCTTAGCCTCCTAAGTAGCTGGGATTACAGGCGCCTGCCACCACGCCTGGCTAATTTTTTTATTTGTAGTAGAGATGGGGTTTCACCATGTTGGCCAGGCTGGTCTCGAACTCCTAACCTCAGGTGATCCGCCCGCCTCAGCCTCCCAAAGTGCTGGGATTACAGGCTTGAGCCACCACGCCCGGCCAAAAAATTGTTTTTTTTTTTGGAGACAGGGTCTTGCTCTGTCACTCAGGCTGCAGTGCAGTGGCACCATGTTACCTCACTGTAACCTTGAACTTCTAGGGTCAAGCAATCCTCCCACCTCAGCCTCCCAAGGAGCTAGGACTACAGACATATACCACTATGCCTGGCTAATTTTTGTTTTTTGGTAGAAACAGGTCTTACTAGGTTGCCCAGGCTGAGATGCGATTGTTTAAAGACTCAACAGGTCTGATCAACTAAAATGTGAATATACTGGAGAAACAAAATAGTTTGCAGAAACCTTGCTGAAAGGTAACAAGGGGCTGTTAGACTCCTGAAATTACAAAATGTCAAAAAAAAAAAAAGAAGAGAGAGAGAGTGGGAGCTCTGGGATAAAAAGTTTGTAAAAATAGCACAAGGTTGGCCAGGGCACAGTGGCTCATGCCTATAATCCTAACACTGTGGGAGGCCAAGATGGGAGGATTATTTAAGGCCAGGAGTTCGAGACCAACCTGGCCAATATGGTAAAACTCTGTCACTATTAACCATATAAAAATTAGCCAGGCGTGGTAGTAATTCCAACTACGTGGGAGGCTGAGGCATGAGAATCGCTTAAAACTGGGAGGAGGAGGTTGCAGTGAGCCAAGATCGCACCACTGCACTCCAGTCTGGGCAACAGAGGGAGATGCTGTCTCGACAAAAAAAAAAAAAAGTAGAAAATAGAACAAGGTCAGAGAAGAGTTAGATTTTGCCAAAGTTTTCAGTTAGGGAGATAAAAGAATTATGGCACAATGAATGAAAATGAGTGAGCTGAGAAAAAGTAACAGAGAAACTGATTTGTTAAAAAGAAAATCAATTTCAGTCAGGAATCCAAGAGAGACCCAAGGACAACTGGGAGTGAGAATGAGTGAGGTAAGCCTCCACATGATCACCAAACCAGAGATAAGGAGGTCTGTAGGCCTGGGCTCTTCTGAAAGACAACTCAGTGATGGAAAAGAAAGAACCAGTAAGAGACAAAGAAAAAATATTCAGAGATGCTAAAAGGCAGAAATACAATGTCAAAGAATTCAAGGGAGAAGAGAGATTTACACAAAAGTAGAGGAAAACTGTCAAATGCTGAAGAAAAAAGGAGGAGGATGAAGACTATGAAAGGGCCATTAACTCTGGACAATAAAAGTCAGTGGTGTCAAAATCTAGGAAAAATGAAGTTCAGTTCTCCATGCTGAAAAGTCCATGACTATGTAGACCACTTTTTAGAAATATAGAAATTAGGCCAGGTGCAGTGGCTCACATCTGTAATCCCAGCACTCTGGGAGGCTGAGGCGGGTGGATGACGAGGTCAGGAGATTGAGACCATCCTGGCTAACATGGTAAAACCCCGTCTCTACTAAAAATACAAAAAAAATTAGCCGGGTGTGGTGGTGGGTGCCTGTAGTCCCAGCTACTCGGGAGGCTGAGGCAGGAGAATGGCGTGAACCCAGGAGGCGAAGCTTGCAGTGAGCCGAGATCACACCACTGCGCTCCAGCCTGGGCGACAGAGCGAGACTCCATCTCAAAGAAAAGAAAAGAAAATAGTTGGCACAGTGGATTAAGTCTGTAATCCCAGCACTTTGGGAGGACGAAGTGGGAGGATCACTTGAGTCCAGGAGTTCAAGACCAGCCTGAGCAACACAGTGAGACCACATCTCTACCAAAAATTAAACAATTAGCAGGGCGTGATGGTACATGCCTGTAGCATCAGCCACTCAGGAGGCTGAGGTGGGAGGATCGCCTGAACCCAGGAGGTTGAGGCTGCAGCGAGCCACAACTGCACTGCTACAGTCCAGCCTGGACAACAGAGTGAGACCCTGTCTCAAAATAAATAAATAAATAATAGAAATACAGAAACTAACATTTCTGAATTGAAATGCAAGCAAAAATCTCACCAGGAATCCAGGAGAGACACATACTGGGAGGGGCTTTAAAAGATCAACAAGATCAGTGACTTTCAAGTTTTACAGCAAAACTCTGAAATAGAAAACAGAAAACATGTAGAAGCTGTGCTTGAAGTGGTGGTGAGACCACTAGGGCTCTGCAGAACACAGTTTAAAGCCTGATAATACAGAGTGCAATCTTTGTTCACTCAGAAAAAAGACAAGACACGCAGAGACACATGGATTCTTCCAGTAATGGAAAGAGCCTGTAAGCACATCAGATGTGGATTCTAAACCTAGATGGGCACCTACATAGCTCAATGGCGCTAAGCAAAGCATTTTCCCTTTCTGGGCCTCAGTTACCCCATCTGTCAAGGGAAGAGATTGGGAAGGATGACCTTTTTGAGTCCCTGACAGGGTTGGCATTCTGTGATCCTGAAGCTCCCTGTAAAAGTAGTACTTCGGCCGGGCGCGGTGGCTCACGCCTGTAATCCCTGCACTTTGGGAGGCCGAGGCGGGCGGATCACGAGGTCAGGAGATCGAGACCATCCTGGCTAACACGGTGAAACCCCGTCTCTACTAAAATACAAAAAATTAGCCAGGCGCGGTGGCGGGCGCCTGTAGTCCCAGCTACTCGGGAGGCTGAGGCAGGAGAATGGCGCGAACCCGGGAGGCGGAGCTTGCAGTGAGCCAAGATGGTGCCACTGCACTCCAGCCTGGGCGATAAAGTGAAGACTCCGCCTCAAAAAAAAAAAAAAAAAAAAAAAAAAAAAAAAAAAGTAGTACTTCACATTCTTCCCCAGCATGAGCCTTACTACATCCTAAGCATTTCCCCAGGTATTAGCCTAGTGAGGGTCAACCCAAGAGTTTGAGACCAGCCCGGGAAACATGGCAAGACCCTGTCTCTATAAAAAATACAAAAATTAGCCGGGTGTGATGACGTGTGCCTGTAGTCCCAGCTAGTCAGGAGGCTGAGGTGGGAAGACTGCTTGAGCCCAAAAGGTGAAGGCTGCCGTGAGCTGAGATTGAACCGCTGCACTCCAGCCTGGGTGACAGAACATGACTCTGTCACACACACACAAAAAATACACACACACACACACACACACACACACATATATATATAAAATAGATTTCTTTGTTAGTTTAATAAACACAACAAGAACAATAAGAAAGTTACTGGCTTTTGAAACTGCAAGTTGTCTTGTTTTATAGCTTTTTCCCATGACCATGTTTGGCCTATGTCAGGCCTTGCCAGGATGTGCTGACACCAGGCCACTAGCTAGTATTCTAGGGGCAGAGTCGATCACTTTTGATTTTGGCAAGATTGCAGACAGATAACCAAAACGGAATGAAGGCAACAAACAAAGGAGGCACACTGGAGAGAATAACCTGGAAGGGGTCAGCTGGAGTTGATGCTGAAGCAGTTATGGTTAGAAAGCCACAGGAAGTGGCCAGGGGACTAGCTGGGAAGGTAGTCAGCAGAGCTCCTAAGCAAACAGATTCACATCCTCTCTCTTTATACCTTTGAACAGTGGATATATGAGTAATCATTACAGCACTTTCCAATTTACAGAGCACCTTCACATTTAACATCTCACTGGAATATCATGATGGTACCATGAGCTAAAACACTGAGGCACTGGCATCATGGCTATTACAGACATGAAGAAACTAAGGCTTAAAGAGGTGACATGGCCAGGCGCAGTGGCTCATGCCTGTAATCCCAGCACTTTGGGAGGCCAAGGCGGGCGGATCACCTTTGCAGTGGGTCGAGATCGTGCCATTGTACTCCAGCCGGGGTGACAGAGCGAGACTCTGTCTAAAAGAAAAAAATAGAAGAGGTGACATGGATTGACCAAAATACCACAACTAATAAATGGCACAGCTGGAATTGAAACCCAGGTATTCTTATCCCAAATGCTCACTTTATGCCCTAAATCACACTTTCTCCCAGGTCATCACAGATGAAAAGACAGAGAGTGAAAAGAAGAGAAATTCAGAATTGAGAAGACTGCCTCACCATACACACTCCACACTGAACATGTCTTTATCTCTGCTTAAGCAGTTAGGATTAGGCCACAGGCTCTAGGATTAAGCCCTGATATGTAGTGAATAACAAGAAAGCACAGATGGAGGACTGGAATTAGTCTTCACCCATTAATTCAATTAAGTAGGGGAGATAAGGTCTATAAACAAATTGTTACAGTTCAAGGCAGTATACATATAAGCTTACGAACTGGACAAACTCAAAGGCAATTTCTCAACCTTGGCACAACTGACATTTTAGGCCAGATAATTCTTTGTTGTGGGAGGTCTGTCCTGTGCATTGTAGAATGTGTAGCAGCATCCCTGGCCTACAATACTAGATGACAGTGGCACACTCTCCCAACAGCTGTGACAACCAAAAATGTCTCCAGATAATGCCAAATGTCCTCTTTGGGGCAAAATCACTCCCAATTGAGAACCACTGCTCTAAGGGTTACAGAGGTTTACGGCATAATTGAAGCAATGCAGCTTGTGGGTGCTGGGAAGAAGTTTCATGGAGGAGGTAATATCTGAACTGCACCTTGAGAAACAGAGAAAATTTCTGTAGATGAGAATAAGAATAAAAGAAGAAATTCCAGAAAGGGAGGACAACTTAAAGGCAAGGAGATGAGAAGGCACAAGGTCTGCTGGAAATAGGAAATAAGGATAAAAATGACAGCTGGAGGCTGGTCATGGATAGCTATCCATCAACTAATATTTACAAGATATACATACATAATGAAAGAGCCAACAATACACCATATCACACGTTTAACAGTATACAAGTCACCCCAGTGGCACATATTGAGCCTCTCCAATCTGAAAATCCAAAATCCGAAATGCTTCAAAATCTAAACCTTTTTGAGCACTGACATGATGCTCAAACTAAATGCTCATTGGAGCACTCGGATTTCAGATTTTCAGATTAGGGATGCTCGACTGGTAAGTATAATTCAAATATTCCAAAATTGGAAAAAATCCAAAACCTGAAACACTTCTGGTCCCAAGCATTTTGGATAAAGGATACTCAATCTATATTTACATGTGTCCCACTCTCTGAAGGATTGAATGTTGCTTGAGTTATCATGTTTACATTGCAGTTAGTGTTTGGAACATACACTCAGAGCTAATGAAGCTCAAAACCTATGCAGAGGCAGGAGAAATAACTAAGGACTAGGATGGTCAGGAGTTTCCCAAGGGAGGGGAGAATGATGGGCCCTGAAGGGATATGTTTTGAAAAGGGGAAGGGAAGAGAGACATTACAGGTGAGGACATCAGGTTTGGGAAAGAATTAAAGACAATACATTCAGGCAGGGCACCTGTAATTCCAGCACTTTGGGAGGCTAAGGCGGGAGGATCACTTGAGGTCAGAAGTTCAAGATCAGCCTGGCCAACATGGTGATACAACATGGTGACAAATTATCACCATGTTGATAATTTGTAATACAAATTACTACAAAATTTGTATTAATTTTGTAATAATACAAAAATTAGCTGAGCATGATGGTGCATGCCTTAATCCCAGCTCGGAATGTTGAGGCTTGAACCCAGAGGGTTGAGGTTGCAGTGAGCCAAGATCGCGCCACTGCACTCCAGCCTGGGCAGCAGAGTGAGGCTCTGTCTCAAAAAAAAAAAGGACAATACATTCAGGAGACACCAAGAACAATGTAGCTGGACAAGAAGACAAGCTGCAGAAGTAGGCTGGGTCAGAACGCAGAGCACCTGAGCTGGACTTTACCACACAGACAACCCCTGAAGGTTTCTGAGGAGCATAATGACACAGAAGCTTAACTTTTTTTTTGTTTAAAATTTGGTCATGTTGGCCGGGCGCGGTGGCTCAAGCCTGTAATCCCAGAACTTTGGGAGGCCGAGACGGGCGGATCACGAGGTCAGGAGATCGAGACCATCCTGGCTAACACAGTGAAACCCCGTCTCTACTAAAAATACAAAAACTTAGCCGGGCGAGGTGGCAGGCGCCTGTAGTCCCAGCTACTTGGGAGGCTGAGGCAGGAGAATGGCGTGAACCCGGGAGGCGGAGCTTGCAGTGAGCTGAGATCCGGCCACTGCACTCCAGCCTGGGCGACAGAGCGAGACTCCGTCTCAAAAAAAAAATAAATAAATAAATAAAATAAAATAAAATAAAATAAAATTTGGTCATGTTGTGCACATAGTTATCTTAGCTACACTTAAACCTGGGAAGCAGAGAAGATTATCAACGACTCAGCCTCAACCTTAAAGATCCAATTTAATTGGGCTAATGTAGGGCCTGAGTATTGTTTTTAAAGCTTCACAGGTAATTCTTACATGCAGCCAGGGCTAAGAACCACTGGTTTACAGTAATGCCCTCATTCTCCAGTGAGGAAAGAGGCCCAGAAAATTGAAGTGATTTCTGAATTCACGCAGCCAGCTAGGTGTGGAGCTGGAACTAGCATGTGGATTCCTAGCTCAGCTCTGAAAGAGATCCCAGAGTACTGGGCTAAATTCCATACTTCAGTCTAGAAGATACACAATTATCTGAAGACTTGGCTCTTAAGTTTCCTCAGGGTTAAAGCCTGAATTAATCTAATCATAAAACTATTGACTTAAACATCCCCTCAAGTGTCTACGGTAACGGTAACGGATGTTGGTTCTATTGCTATCTCCTGGGGGCCCTTAGGAAAGCAAAGGATCTCAGGGGACTCCCCCAGGAAGCCAGATAAACAAGCCAAACCACCCAGCTCCATGGAACACTTTTAAAAATACAGTTCACTGAGATTTTTCACTGCATAAAGGAAAGTCTGGGTACCTCTTCGCCAGAAGAAATACTCTCAGAGACGCTATCCCCCCTATCTCCATAAGCTAAGGGTTGGGAAGGATCAAAGGCAGCTACTTAAGTAGCCCATATGCTCACAGATCCTCACTGTAACAGGAAGTACCCCTGCTCATCCTCAGGCCTAGATAAGAGCCATTCACACCCCTCATATTTTCCTGAAAGGAAAAGGGCAGCAATCCCTGCAATAGGCCCACCTTCCTGTTGTGTCACTCCTGGGTTCTGGCAGAAGGTGGTAAAGGAGAGGTTTGTAGAGACTGCCAAGCTGGGAATCTGAGTCTGTCCTATATATTAATTCTATCCATCCCAGGGTCCTGGTATAAATAACTGCTAGAACAAAACAAGATCCATCTAGAAGCCTTCTGGTTAATCCCAGACACCCATCGGCCAGCAGAAGTTTTAACACAGGAGTCATACTAAGGTAACTCTAAAAGCAGAAGCACAACCCCCTGCCTTCCACTCCTGAAGAAGGCCACTCAGGACACGAGGAAAGCTACCACCAGCAAAGCCCTTGGGCGTGCTCTTAGATGGCACCGGGTTCCTGACAGCTGTAAGGCGGAATCCCTGAAAACAATTTGTACTTTAAGGCGGCCTGAGTGAGGTAAAGGACAAACAAGAGCCCTAAAATGCAGTATATAATACTCATACTAGCCAAATTTATTGAGCACTTACATTATGCCAGGTACCGTGATAAGCACTTTATCGACTCATGATTTCATTTTGCTTCCCAACATATTTAGCTAGGTACTGTAATCCACCCCATTTTACAGATGAAATTTGTTGTAATTTGCCAAAGGTCACACAGCTAGCAAGCAGCAGAGCAAGGATATGAACCTGAGCAATCTGCATCCTGACCTCTATAACCAATTTTCCCCACTTGATGCCATCTGATCATTAATCCTTCTAATGCACACTCTCAGGTTAGGTTACTGGAGCTTACCAGGATGTTACTATAAAATAATTCTGAAAATTGGCTGGGCGCAGTGGTTCACGCCTGCAATACCAGCACTTTGAGAGGCTGAGGTGGGCGGAGTTTGAGACCAGCCTGGCCAACATGGCGAAACCCCGTCTCTACTAAAAATACAAAAAATTAGCTGGGCGTGGTGGCGGTCACCTGTAGTCTCAGCTACTCAGGAGGCTGAGGCATGAGAATTGCTTGAACCTAGTGGGTGGAGGTTGCAGTGAGCTGAGACTGTGCCACTGCACTCCAGCCTGGTGACAGAGCAAGACTGTCTCAAAAAAAAAAAAAAAAAAAAAAAAATTTCTGAACGTTGAAAAGCCCCATACAAAATTTAGGTACTGTTATTATCATTACTACTTTAATATGAGACTTGTACCTATCTGGGGGTATTGGAAATGCAATACACCCTGTGGACTAATCATCCAAAGTTATATTTTAGTGAACACCCTGGTTAAAACCATCCAAACAAAATGACTTAAAAGCAACACTTTCTCCCAGCACTTTGGGAGGTCGAGGCAGGAGTTCGAGACCAGCCTGGCCAACATGGCGAAACCCCGTCTCTACTAAAAATACAAAAAGTAGCCAGGCGTGGTGCTGCATGCCTGTAATCCCAGCTACTTGGGAGCCTGAGGCAGGTGAATCACTTGAACCCGGGAGGCGGAGGTTGCAGTGAGCCAAGATCGTGCCATTGTACACCAGCCTGGACAACAAAAGCGAAACTCCGCCTCAAAAAAAACAAAAAAATTAAAACCAACAACAACAAAAAATATATATATATGTATATATATTTGTAGAAGCACTATCATGCAAAACAGTAGAAATCTCAACACATTCACACCTGGTTCTAGTTACCCAGTAGTATTACTTGTGTGCAATTAAACAGATGTGATCAAAAACTCTGTTTTAAGGTGTTTATTGTAGCGGAGTAATGTGTTTGCAGTAATAAGTCATACTTTTCCACTGAAAGGGAGGGCTTCGGAATCCCCGAGACTAGCTAAAGTTAAGTTGTTGGAAGAATTCCTTGATTGAAAATTTTACCTTTGTGTTTTGTTGCTCTGTTTCCTGAAAATAACTTGGGGATGCTCCTGGTTTGTCCGTCTACTGCTTTGATTCCTTGGATCCCACCCATTTTTTCGCTTTAAGAAAAAACAAATAATTGTTCCAGAAGTCTCCGTATTTTGCAGCTGCCCTTTTGTAAGAAGCACCTTCCCTGACCCCCCCCCCAAAAAAAAAAATATATATATATGGAAGCACTGTAAGGATAAAACTGTCATTTCAAATAAACAGGCCGTGCGCGGTGGCTCAAGCCTGTAATCCCAGCACTTTGGGAGGCCGAGACGGGCGGATCACGAGGTCAGGAGATCAAGACTATCCTGGCTAACACGGTGAAACCCCGTCTCTAAAAAAATACAAAAAACTAGCCGGGCGAGGTGGCTGGCGCCTGTAGTCCCAGCTACTCGGGAGGCTGAGGCAGGAGAATGGCGGGAACCCGGGAGGCGGAGCTTGCAGTGAGCTGAGATCCGGCCATTGCACTCCAGCCTGGGCGACAGAGCGAGACTCCGTCTCAAAAAAAAATAAATAAATAAACAACCATATCTGTTTCGAAAGCACGCATTTCTGTAAAGATTACCACATGATGATTACAAATTAAAGGAAAAGCAGACATGATTTCTAACCTTTTTTGAGCAGGAGTCTCACTATGCTGCCCAGGCTGGTCTCAAACTTCTGGGCTCAAGTGATCTTCTCACCTCAGCCTGTAAGTAGCTGGGACTACAGAGACTGGCCTGATTTCTGATCTTTTTTTTTTTTTTTGTAGACGGAGTCTCGCTCTGTGCCCCAGGCTGGAGTGCAGTGGTGCAATTTCGGCTCACTGAAAGCTCCGCCTCCCAGGTTCATGCCATTCTCCTGCCTCAGCCTCCTGAGTAGCTGGGACTACAGGCGCCCGCCACCGCGCCCGGCTAATTTTTGTATTTTTAGTAGAGACGGGGTTTCACCGTGTTAGCCAGGATGGTTTGATCTTAAATTATTACTAGAAATGAGAAGGCCAGGCATGGTGGTTCACACCTGTAATCCCAGCACTGTGGGAGGCCGAGGTGGGCAGATCACAAGGTCAAGAGATCAAGACCATCCTGGCCAACGCAGTGAAACCCCGTCTCTACTAAAAGTACAAAAATTAGCTGGGCGTGGTGGTGTGCGCCTATAGTCCCAGCTATTTGGGAGGCTGAGGCAGGAGAATAGCTTGAGCCTGGGAAGCAGAGGTTGCAGTGAGCCAAGATCATGCCAGTGCACCTCCAGCCTGGCAACAGAGCGATACTTCATCTCAAAAAAAAAAAAAAAAAAAAAAAGGAAATGGGAAGCAATTTCATGTTATCTTTATGAGCTACATATAATTTTTCTTACTCTGATTTATTGGGTTTATAATTTTCTTAGGCCATCACACTAGCGGTACCCCCAAAATGACAGCTATTGCCCTAAAACTAAAAACAGCAGCATCTTTTGAAAAAACACTGCAGGCCAGGCACGGTGGCTCACACCTGTAATCCCAGCACTTTGGGAGGCCAAAGCGGGTGGATCATGAGGTGAAGAGATTGAGACCACGGTGAAACCCCATCTCTACTAAAAATACAAAAACTTAGCCGGGCGTGGTGGCGGACACCTGTAGTCCCAGCTACTCAGGAGGCTAAGGCAGGAGAATGGCGTGAACTAGGAAGGCGGAGCTTGCAGTGAGCTGAGATTGCACCACTGCACTCCAGCCTTGGTGACAGAGCGAGAATCCGTCTAAAAAAAAACAAAAAAACAAAAAACACTGCAAGACTTACAATAGAAAAACGTAATAAGTAATAAAATTAAGTATAAAGAGTGGCTATATCCAGAATTTTACTTGATCAATTGAAAACCCCAGACTGTAGACCATGGGTACTTTTAGGTAATAAGGGGATTATTGTCAAATGCTATAGCTAAAGCCTGGTGGAAACCACCACTGTACTTAGAAAATTAATCTTCATTTACTATATTAAATCTCTAGGGAAGATAAAAAGTGGCACCTCCACACAAAAAGACTCCATATAACACATTGTTCCCAAATCCAGGGAGGACATCAGCTCCCTATCAAAAACATTAATTAATGTTTGCCATTGTAATTAGTGTTTATACAGAATTAAATTCAGAAGGCAAAGAAGCTGGATTCCTCCAAAGTGCACCCCATTGGGCCAACAACAATTTTTTTTTTTTTTTTTTTTAAGACGGAGTCTCACTCTGTCACCCAAGCTGGAGTGTAATGGTGTGATCTTGGCTCACCACAACCTCTGCCTCCCAGGTTCAAGCGATTCTCCTGCCTCAGCCTCCTGAGTAGCTGGGACTACAGACGCGTGACACCATACCCAGCTAATTTTTGTATTTTTAGTAGAGACATTTTGCCATGTTGGCCAGGCTGGTCTTGAACTCCTGACCTCGTGATCCGCTTGCCTCAGCCTCCCAAAATGCTGGAATTACAGGCATGAGCCACCACACCTGGGCAACAAATTTTTGTTTATGACTGACAAAATGTCAAATTC
The DNA here is from genome assembly GCF_049350105.2 of Macaca mulatta. NCBI lineage: Eukaryota > Metazoa > Chordata > Mammalia > Primates > Cercopithecidae > Macaca > Macaca mulatta. The sequence goes on from NC_133415.1 coordinate 89,599,821, forward strand.
TGTCAGTTACTATGAGACATATCACAGAACTTTGAGTAGACTACTAGCCCTTTCACTGAAGAGATAAAATCAAAAGACATAATACTACCCACTTTTGTATAACATTTAAAACATCCTTCATATATCAGTTAATTTCACATGAATGAGAGAACAATTAATTGTAGGTAAATATTATACATTAGTTTTATAGAATTAGCACTGTGATTTTTAAAAATTCATTTACCAAAGAAAGCTCTGAAACCTGGTAAACATCCATAATCAAGCTAGCTAAGTTTTTGTGTGCTATTTTCAAGCGCTATTAAAAAAGAAATGTGGGGGGGGGCATCTTTTAGAAGAAACAATTTGACATCCAGTTCTGCAGTAAACCCAAAATGTTATCAATCTTTGTACTTGAAAGTACTTTTTGATGCACCCCTTTCTTTCACCATTCCTATCCAGGCTTGCCTGTTTTCTTCCAGAATCTCCCATTTGGCCTTTTTTTCTTTCCTTCTGTCTTCAATTCTTACCTGGATTTGCTCATTCATTCATCATTTACTAAGTGCCTATTATCAGCCAAGCACAGAGCTAGACCCTGGTCCCTGCTCCTAGGAAGCTCACATGATACTAACTAAAGCTGTTATCTGCCCATCTCAATCACCATCACCAGCCTGCAAGCTTTAGCAAAGGCTTTGCATTTCCAGAAGCTAGCAGCATCTGGCACATAGCAGACACTCTAAAAATGTTTGTTGGATGACACCAGATTACTTTAGCAAGGTCTTTTTTTAATCCATAAATATTTTACTATATATCTTCAAAAAAGATTCTTATTTTTCTTTCATTTTTAAAACACAAAAGCTTTATGTGCACAATACAAAAATAATACAGAAAGGTAAAAAAGTAAATTCCCCAAGTCTCTAAATCCCACTCCCAGAAGTGAGGACCATTAGAGCTTGGTATGTATCTTTCCAGAACTCTCCCACGTCAGTATACCCTCACATCTGACACACATGCACTTTTTTGGAACAAGTTATTTGACAGTTTCTGATTCTAGCTTCTCAACCTTCTAACCAAGTGGTTCTCAAAGTGTGATCCTTAGACTAGCAGCATCAGCATCATCTGGGAACTTGTTAGAACTGCAAATTCTCGGGTTCCACTCCAGAGCTAATGAATCAGAAACTCTGAAGGTCAAGCCCAGGAATATGGGTTTTTTTGTGTTTTTGTTTTGTTTTTTTTTTTTTTTGAGATGGAGTCTTGCTCTGTCGCCCAGGCTGGAGTGCAGTGGCCGGATCTCAGCTCACTGCAAGCTCCGTCTCCCGGGTTCATGCCATTCTCCTGCCTCAGGCTCCCGAGTAGCCGGGACTACAGGCGCCCGCCACCGCGCCCGGCTAGTTTTTTTTTTTTGTATTTTTTAGTAGAGACGGGCTTTCACCGTGTTAGCCAGGATGGTCTCGATCTCCTGACCTCGTGATCCACTGTCTTGGCCTCCCAAAGTGCTGGGATTACAGGCTTGAGCCACCGTGCCCGGCCGAATATGGGTTTTAATAAGCTCTCCAGGTGATGCTGGTGCACATTAAAGGCTGAGAACCACTGCTCTAAGCCAGTCAAGCCAATTTTTTTACTGTCCGTTAAACATGGTAGGCACTGCTATCTGGTCTGTTTTATCAGCCCCTGATTCAAAATGTTTTGCTGTCCTTTTGATTAATGCTGACCCTATCCACCTGTCAAAGCCCAGAAAGTCAAAACCCAAAGTGGTCTCACCACCACATCTCATACTGATCCTTCTTGCCCCCCTTTCCCCAGCTCCCATGATACAACTAGTCCCTCTACCATACAATTTAACAATTACATATATGCTGACTTCAACATTAGAGAACAGTGCTTTACTCTTCCCCAACAGACCATAACTTCCTTGAAGACATGGATCATGTTTCTGTATGTCTTCTCCCACCCCTGTTCTAAGCACATAAATGGAATCTTTTTTTTTTTTTTTTTTGAGACGGAGTCTCGCTCTGTAGCCCAGGCTGGAGTGCAGTGGCCGGATCTCAGCTCACTGCAAGCTCCGCCTCCCGGGTTCACGCCATTCTCCGGCCTCAGCCTCCCGAGTAGCTGGGACTACAGGCGCTGCCACCTCGCCCGGCTATTTTTTGTATTTCTTAGTAGAGACGGGGTTTCACCGTGTTAGCCAGGATGGTCTCGATCTCCTGACCTCGTGATCCGGCCTCCCAAAGTGCTGGGATTACAGGCTTGAGCCACCGCGCCCGGCCATAAATGGAATCTTAATAGAGTTGCTGGTTAATGTCTTTTTTTTTTTTTTGAGACGGAGTCTCGCTCTGTTGCGCAGGCTGGAGTGCAGTGGCCGGATCTCAGCTCACTGCAAGCTCCGCCTCCCGGGTTTACGCCATTCTCCTGCCTCAGCCTCCCGAGTAGCTGGGACTACAGGGGTCCACCACCTCGCCCGGCTAGTTTTTTGTATTTTTAGTAGAGACGGGGTTTCACCGTATTAGCCAGGATGGTCTCGATCTCCTGACCTCGTGATCCGCCCGTCTCGGCCTCCCAAAGTGCTGGGATTACAGGCTTGAGCCACCGCGCCCGGCCTGGTTAATGTCTTTAAGGATGAATTCACTGAGAAAAATACTGATAAACCTTTAGTGGCTAAAAAGTCTGGAATTTCAAGTCGTAGCCCCAGTTCTGCGACCGTGGACAAGTTCAATTCTCAGGATGATGCCCCCCGCCACCTTTCTTTCTTAACAGCACTTGAAAATAGCACACAAAAACTTAGTTAGGTTGATTATGGATATTTACCAGGTTTCAGGGCTTTCTTTGGTAAATTAATTTTTTTTTTTTTTTTTTTTTTTGAGACGGAGTCTGGCTCTGTCGCCCGGGCTGGAGTGCAGTGGCCGGATCTCAGCTCACTGCAAGCTCCGCCCCCCGGGTTTACGCCATTCTCCTGCCTCAGCCTCCCGAGTAGCTGGGACTACAGGTGCCCGCCGCCTCGCCCGGCTAGTTTTTTGTATTTTTTAGTAGAGACGGGGTTTCACCGTGTTCGCCAGGATGGTCTCGATCTCCTGACCTAGTGATCCGCCCGTCTCGGCCTCCCAAAGTGCTGGGATTACAGGCTTGAGCCACCGCGCCCGGCCTGGTAAATTAATTTTTTTAAATCACAGTGCTAAGTGAGAAGGTCACTTAATGGGCCGGGCGCGGTGGCTCAAGCCTGTAATCCCTGCACTTTGAGAGGCCGAGACGGGCGGATCACGAGGTCAGGAGATCGAAACCATCCTGGCTAACATGGTGAAACCCCGTCTCTACTAAAAAATACAAAAAACTAGCCGGGCGCGGTGGCGGGCGCCTGTAGTCCCGGCTACTCGGGAGGCTGAGGCAGGAGAATCGCTTGAACCCGGGAGGCGGAGCTTGCAGTGAGCCGAGATCTGGCCACTGCACTACGGCCTGGGCGACAGAGCGAGACTCCGTCTCAAAAAAAAAAAAAAAAAAAAAAAAAAAGAAAAGGTCACTTAATGACTCAATGACTCAATGCTCCTTTTCAGCCTGAATAACATACAATTTTATGAAACACCCCATGTAGGAATATCTTATTCCATTATAGTCTAATATTGCTTTGTTTGTAACATTAATATGAGAATGTTTAGACTTGATTTTAGTACAGTTAGATACAATGTTTCCCAATTAGCTAGTAAGCTCTCTCAACAAGACCCTGTTTGATTCAACTGCGAATCTTCCACCATATCAGGCGCCACACATCCATGCCTTACCCATAGTTAATATATTTACAGAAAATTATTTGGAAAAACTTTTAGAAGCTTCATTTAAATAGAGAATCTATGCACATATCTGCTGCCTCCCAAAGGACTCTTTTGAATATTTGTTATTATAAATTCCATGTAATGATATGCAGTAAAAATTGTGATTACTTTGATACAACCAGGGGCAATCAGCCACAGAAGGTAAAAGAATGTAAAAATGGATCTCTCAAGCATTTAGGGACAGACTAAAGGAGTATAAGCCTCAAGCTATCCTACTGCAACATGCAAATGAAAACTGACCTGTACATCGAAACAGCATATACCAACTCCATTGTTGAGGATAAACAGGCATTTTTCCCTGCTCAAAAGTAACAATTTAGAATAAAACAAAAGCAGCCGGGCTCGGTGGCTCACGCCTCTAATCCCACCACTTTGGGAGGCGGAGGCAGGCGGATCACCTGAGGTCAGGAATTCAAGACCAGCTTGGTCAACATGGTGAAAATCCATCTCTATTAAAAATGCAAAAAATAGCTGGGCATGGTGGCGGGCACCTGTAATTCCAGCTACTTGGGAGGCTGAGGCAGGAAAATTGCTTGAACCTGGGACGGAGAGGTTGCAGTGAGCCAAGATTGCGCCATTGCACTCCAGCCTGGGCAACAAGAGCAAAACTCTGTCTCAAAATAATAATAATAATAATAATAATAACAACAACAACAACAACAACAACAACAACAAAACAAAAGCAGCTCGGCCGGGTCTGGTGGCTCACGCCTGTAATCCCAGCACTATGGGAGGCCGAGGTGGGTGGATCACGAGGTCAGGAGATCGACACCATCCTGGCTAACACAGTGAAACCCCGTCTCTACTAAAAAAACACAAAAAATTAGCCGGGCGTGGTGGCGGGCGCCCGTAGTCCTGGCTACGCGGGAGGCTGAGGCAGGAGAATGGCATGAACCCGGGAGGCGGAATTTGCAGTGAGCCGAGATCGCGCCACTACACTCCAGCCTGGGCGACAGAGCGAGACTCCGTCTCAACAAACAAACAAACAAGAAAAACCAAAAGCAGCTCAACTATGAGTGCACGTTCGAGTAACATAAACAGGCTTTTTTTTTTTTTTTTTTTTTTTTTTTTTTTTGAGACGGAGCCTCACTCTGCCGCCCAGGCTGGAGTGCAGTGGCGCGATCTCGGCTCACTGCAAGCTCCGCCTCCCGGGTTCACGCCATTCTCCTGCCTCAGCCTCAGGAGTAGCTGGGACTACAGGTGCCCACCACCATGCCCGGCTAATTTTCTGTATTTTTTAGTAGAGACGGGGTTTCACCATGTTAGTCAGGATGGTCTCAATCTCCTGACCTCGTAATCCGCCCGCCTCGGCTTCCCAAAGTGCTGGGATGAGAGGCGTGAACCACCGCGCCCTTTCCAGAAACAGGCTTTTTGATGCAAGGCTCTTATCTGCAAGTTTTCAAAAACGACAGGGTGGATGGAGGCCTTTGAGTGGTAAATGGTGATGACAAGTTGAATCTAAAGGAAGGGACAAGCAAAGAGAAACTGAAGGGCAGGAAGGAGGAACAGAAGGGCAGAACACCACCCTTTGAGTAATGAAAAGGGGCAGTGGAAATTCACTGAGTCCTTACCAAGGATCTACTGTGAGCCAGGCATCTGGAGCTGCAAAGATGGACCATGCCCTCAAGGGGCTAGAAGTCCGCAGGGTAAGACTGAGGCTAAGACCCTGTTTTGTGAACGTGTAATTCTAACTGGGAAAATCAAGCAGGGAAGGCTTCACAGAGAAGGTGGTGATTTAGTGGAGCCTTTGAAATGTGGAGGAGGATTTGCTAAGGGAGAAAAACGACAGTTTGAGCTAGTTATTTTGGGGGAGAAACATTCACATATTTTTATAGCTGTTCATTTGGAACTTTAAATCATGGGAGACTTCTTAAATTCAGCACCACTCTATCAATGTTCTCTTTCTCTTCTTACTTTATCTTAAATACTGAAATGTTCAAGCCTAACCTTAGGGCAGAACCAGAAAGCCCCTGAATGAGGTGAGTGCTAGCCAAATCTGCTCTGTCACCTCCAAATCCAGCCTGCCCAGCTAGCCCAGTCAGCCCAGTCCTGCTGTCTGGGCAGCCGAGAAAGGACGGCTAATAATATCCCCTGAGGGCCAGGGTAAGGGAGGGGGGCGGGGGGCGGGGGGCGGTGGGGGGGGGGCGGATCTGGATGCCAGTAGGGAAGGATCACTCTTGTTCTGTCAGTAAGCCACCAAAGGAGAGCTTCCCTGCCTCCTAAGCCATGGGGCTCCTACCTGTGATAGGGAGGCCAGCTCTGCAGGAAAAAAAAAAAAAAGGGTTTCATGACAAGGAAGGGGGCAGCATTTGGATTGGGACATGCAGAGGTGGTTATGAGAGGTTATCTTAATAAAATGCTTAGCAAGACCCCTGGCACACAGCAAGCGTTGGAAGAACGTTAGCTCTTATATTAATAACACTATTACTATTACAATAACACCTCAATTGTACTCCGACAACAAGAAAATCTTCTTTGTGCAGCCTACTTTTATGACGTTCGAGAGTAACTTCAGAGATGACAAGTGATTTCAAAATTTTTTCAAAGGTACGAGATCAAATTCCAACCGCACTGGCCTGAGAGCCCGAGACCCTGAGTTGAGAGCTGACCCTGCCACTTGTCAGCTGCGTGACCTTGGGCATGGCACTTCACCTTTCCGTGCCTCAGTTTCCTCGGGTGTTAAGTGGGGCTAAGAAGCCTCTCCCCGGTAGGGCAGTAGTAGGGTCCCGTTAGAGGATGCCCTCTGCTGCTTTGGGGCCGGACAGGTGCAACGGCTGCTCACAGTCCCTCTTCCAAGCATCTGGGCTCTTGGAGCGGGCGAGGTAGATGGATGAACAACCCCAAGGCCCACCGAGCTCTGCTGCCTGCAGAGCCGGAGCGAGAGAAGGGTTCGCGCCTGCGGGGGGCGTCCCTGTGACCTAGGGCGTTGAGCCTGGAGAGAGGCTCTCTTGCTGCCCGCACGCTGTCGCCGGCGGGCTGGGCTCGGGGAGCCGCCGAAGAAAGCCGGGCTGACCTGGGTCCGGCGGGCGGGGCGGGGCAGAGGGCCCCGGGGGTAAGGGGGAGGCAGGCAGCACGGGCCCCCAGGGCCTCGCTGTGCCACGGAGATGATACAGTGAAGGAGCAGGGCAAAGGAACGACGCCCCCGCATGCGGCGCCGCGCGCCCCCCGCGGGCCGGGCGGAGGCGCTCACTCACCTGAGGCGCGGGCACCCGCCGTGAGTGCAGCAGCAGCGGCAGCGGCGTCGGCGGCGGCGGCGGCGAGGGGGCGGGGGAGGTGCTGCGGCCGCGCAGGCGCGCCGAGGACGCCAGGGCCGCTCATGCGTGCTGTGCCCGTCCAACTCGGGAACTACCGAGAAGATGGTGGCTGAGCCGGGAGAGGCCGGCGGCGCCATCTTTGATGTAGTTTTTCTTGCTGCGGAGTTTCCACAGGGTAGAATCTCAGATTTTGGAGGCGCTGGGCGGGAGGGACGTTGACCACTGCGTCTGGAGCGCTTCCCTCCGTTCTCTGAGTCGCATCCTTATGAAATCCCTAAAAGCTCTTGCAGGGTATGGCATTCTCCTTTTAAGGTGCCCTAGAGTCATACCCAAGGTCACAGGGCGCCTAGCACAGTGCTGGGCACGTGGAAAGAGCTTAGTAAATTTTTGGTGAATGAACATAGTAATTTAAGAACTAGACTCCAAGACTCTGGGCTCCGAATTATCAGTCCTCCATTGTATCACCCCTATTACAACTGTCAGCCAAATCATATACTTTCTTGAATACAACATTAGAGATGGAATTTTTTTTCCCAGAATGATTGCAGATATTAAACTTAATGACCCAACAATTTAAACAACACCAAAATGTATAGGACACACTCTCTTCCTCTATTATCTATTATTTCTTTCGCATTAAGTACTAGTGACTAAAAGTTATTTTTGTTTTTTGTTTTTGTTTTTTTTTTGAGACGGAGTCTCGCTCTGTCACCAGGCTGGAGTGCACTAGCGCGATCTCGGCTCACTGCAACCTCTGCCTCCTGGGTTCAAGCGATTCTCCTGCCTCAGCCTCTCGAGTAGCTGGGACCACAGGCGTGTGCCACCAGGCCTTGCTAATTTTTCTATTATTAGTAGAGACAGATTTTCACCGTGTTGGCCAGGATGGTCTCCATCTCTTGACCTAGTGATCTGCCCGCCTCGGCTTCCCAAAGTGCTGGGATTACAGGTGTGAGCCACCGCGCCCAGCCCCTCCCCACTCTCCCCGCCCCTTTTTTTTTTAAACCAGAGCCAGTGGCAGCATCTCGGTTCACTGCAACTCTGCCTCCCGGATTCAACCGATTCTCCTGCCTCAGCCTCCCAAGTAGCTGGGACTACAGGCGCAGGCCACCATGTCCGGGTAATGTTTGTATTTTTTTTTTTTTTTTATAGTAGAGATGGGGTTTCACCATGTTGTCCAAGCTGGTCTCAAACTGCTGACCTCAAGTGATCTGCCCTCTTCAGCCTCCCAAAGTGCTGGGATTACAGGCTTGAGCCACCGTGCCCTAAGTATATTATTTTAATTAAGGCAAACTGAACAAATAAATATTACCGAACATCTCAGAGGGCAACAATAATATTGTTATTCATCAAGCACAATTCCTGAACCAAATTTAGTTGGAGGGAAAACTAACATTAATTGATCACAGCCATTTATTATATGGTTTATGTTTGTTAACATTTACTGAATTCAAATTAGTTCTAGTTTACCATCCACTATGTATCCATATGTCCTTGGTTAGACGATTAAGTCTCTCCATGCCTCTCCATGCCCCAGTTCCTCATCTATAGTCACACACCCAGAAATAGAAGTTACAAGGTTGTGGCAAAGACTGAATGATAATATGCATGTAAAATGCTTAGAGTTCAGTAAGTATTATTTTTCTTTATTCTCTCCTGTTTTGCTGTTGTTGAAGATACAAAACATACTTCTTGAGTTTGAACAAATCCTCATAAGCAAAAAATGCAATACAATGTAATAAATAAAATGAGGGAGGGTATAATCATCTTTAGAGAGATAATCTATCCCCATTTTACAGATGAGGAGATTGAGGATAAAATGAAAATTCACAGCCGGGCGCGGTGGCTCACGCTTGCAATTCCAGCAGGCCAAAGTGGGTGGATCACGAGGTCAGGAGCTAGAGACCATCCTGGCTAACAAGGTGAAACCCTATGTCTACTAAAAATACAAACATTAGCCAGGCATGGTGGCGAGCACCTTTAGTCCCAGCTACTCGGAAGGCTGAGGCAGGAGAATGGCGTGAACCCGGGAAGCGGAACTTGCAGTGAGCTGAGATTGTGCCACTGCACTCCAGCCTGGGCAACAGAGCAAGACTCCGTCTCAAAAAAAAAAAGAAAAAAGAAAATTCACTCCAACTCTCTCCATTATACTACTTTGTTTATGAAACAGTAGGCAATTAAGAGCATTTCTCTGATTCTTGAGATACAGATAAATAGAGATAGATATAGATGAGGGTCTCACCATGTTGCCCAGGCTGGTCTAGAACTCTTGGACTCAAGCAATCCTCAAGCAAGCCTAGGCCTCCCAAAGTTCTGGGATTACAGGCATGAGCCATTGTGTCCTGCCCTCCTCTGATTCTTAAATGTTGGATTTCCATGAGACCATCCAAACTTTCCCTTCTTGCTCTACTGTGGACTATATCATTCATTCTCAAGTCATCAATAACTAGACATCAACAACTCTCAAATGTTATTTCCAGTACAGATTTCTCCACCCAGTTCTCCACCTGTGTTATTTGACAGACCAGTTGATTTCTCCATTTGGTATCCCAAATAGAACTAGTTTTCCCATCTCTAACTGCTCCATCATCTATCCACTGTTCAAGCTTCACCTTCTGCAGCATACTGATACCACTAAACTTTTATATTATTTAATCCTTATAGCATCCTTGTGATACAGGTTCTATAATTCTCTCAACCTTCGAGATAAGAGATTAAATAAATTTCTCAGTTACAGTTAATAAATGGCAGAAGGGCCGGGCGCAGTAGCTCATGCCTGTGATCCCAGCACTTTGGGAGGCTGAGGTGGGTGGATCACGAGGTCAGGAGTTCCAGACCGGTCTGGCTAACATGGTGAAAACCCTGTCTCTACTAAAATGCAAAATTTAGCTGGACGTGGTGGTGTATGCCTGTAATCCCAGCTACTGGGGAGGCTGAGGCAGGAAAATGGCTTGAACCCAGGAGGTGGAGGTTGCAGTGAGCCAATTGTGCCACTGCACTCCAGCCTGGGTGACAGAACAAGACTCCATCTCATAAATAAATGGCAGAGTTAGGTGCTTTTTGTTTTTTGTTTTTTTTTTTTGAGACAGAGTCTTGCTCTGTTGCCCAGGTTGGAGTGCAATGGTGCGATCTCAGCTCACTGCAACCTCCGCCTCCCGGGTTCAAGCGATTCTCCCACCTCAGCCTCCCGAGTAGCTGGGATTACAGACGCCCACCACCACGTCCAGCTAATTTTTTTTTTTTTTTTTTTTGTATTTTTAGCAGAGACGGGGTTTCACCATGTTGGCCAGGCTGGTCTGGAACTCCTAACCTCGTGAGCCCGCCTCAGCTTCCCAAAGTGCTGGGATTACAGGCGTGAGCCACCGCGCCCGGCAGAGTTAGGGTTTTTTTTTGAAACAGAGTCTTGCTCTGTCACCCAGACTAGAGTGCAGTGGCACAATCTTGGCTCACTACAACCTTCGCCCCCTCCCGGGTTCAAGCGATTCTCCCACCTCAGCCTCCTAAGTAGCTGGGATTACAGGCACCTGCCATCATGCTAGGCTAATTTTTGTGTTTTTGAGGAGATGGGGTTTCACCATGTTGCCCAGGCTGGTCTTGAACTCCTGACCTCAGGTGATCCACCTGCCTCAGCCTCCCAAAGTGCTGGGATTACAGGTGTGAGCCACCATACCCGGCTAGAGTAAGGTTTTTAATACCTAGGTTCCATGTCTATGTTCCAGACACTGTGGGCAACAGAAGCAGTCTCACCCCACTCGTCCACTGCAAACACCCAGCACAAGCTGTCATTTCTGTCCTTGACGCCTGCAATAACCTAACTGGTCTCTCACACCCACACCTTGCTTGCTTCTGTCTTTTCCCCACACCGCAACTAGAGTAATCTTTTTTTTTTTTTTTTTTTTGAGATGGAGTTTAACTCTTGTGGCCCAGGCTGGAGTGCAGTGGCACGATCTCTGGTCTTCCTGTTTCAAGCGAGTCTCCTGCCTCAGCCTCTTGAGTAGCTGGGACTACAGGCACGTGACACCACGTCCAGCTAATTTTTTTTTTTTTTTTGAGACGGAGTCTCGCTGTGTCACCCAGGCTGGAGTGCAGTGGCGCGATCTCGGCTCACTGCAAGCTCCACCTCCCGGGTTTACGCCATTCTCCTGCCTCAGCCTCCGAGTATCTGGGACTACAGGCGCCCGCCACCACGCCTGGCTAGTTTTTTGTATTTTTAGTAGAGACGGGGTTTCACCATGTTGGCCAGGATGGTCTTGATCTCTTGACCTCGTGATCCACCCACCTCAGCCTACCAAAGTGCTGGGATTACAGGTGTGAGCCACTGCGCTCGGCCGAGTAATCTTTTAAAAATAAAGTACTGTCCTCTCGCCCTTTCTTGAAACCTTCTAATAACTTTCAATTATACTTGTTTCAGGCCAGTCTTCTGCTGGTGCCCAGCACTCCTGCTTTATTCTTTTTTTTTTTTTTTTTGAGATGGAGTCTTGCTCTGTAGCCCAGGCTGGAGTGCAGTGGTGGGATCTTGGCTCACTGCAAGCTCCGCCTCCCGGGTTCACGCCATTTTCCTGCCTCAGCCTCCCCAGTAGCTGGGACTACAGGCGCCCGCCACCACGCCCAGCTAATTTTTCTTTTTATTTTTTAGTAGAGACGGGGTTTCACCGTGTTAGCCAGGATGACCTCGATCTCCTGACCTTGTGATCTGCCTGCCTCAGCCTCCCAAAGTGCTGGGATTACAGGTGTGAGCCATCACGCCCGGCCTTTTTTTTTTTTTTTTTTTTTTTTTTTTTTAAGTATCCTAGCATGCTCCACTCTGCTCTTCAAGCCTTTGAAAATTGCATCTCCTTTTGCCTGAAATGTCCCATTTAACTCCTTCATCTTTCTCAAGTCAACTGAAATATCTCTTCTGCAGTGTTTTTTCTTGGTCCTTGTGTCGTCAGGAAACTGAGCATCTTGAGAAAGAACCTATGTGTTTTTGCTCTTTGCTTGCCCCTCCAATCCTAGAACTGTGTGTGGCATATGGCAGGTCCTCAGTAAATATATAAAGGAATAAAGAACAAATGTAGGTCAAAGCAAGGAGATGTCATCTCTTATTAACTGGCACTTGCACCAAGGTTTAAGACTTAAGATTAAGACTGGGTGTTTAACTGAAATGGGGTTTGTCCCTTTAGTGGGATCAGAGAATAAGAAACATTTTATTTTGGCTGAGCACAGTGGCTCACACTTGTAATCTCAGCATTTTGGGAGGCTGAGGTGGGTGGATATCTTGAGTCCAGTTTGAGACCAGCCTGGGCAACATGGAGAAACCCCATTCCAACGACAGTACAACAGTTAGTTCAGGGCCGGGCGTGGTGGCTCACGCCTGTAATCCCAGCACTTTGGGAGGCTGAGGCGGGCAGATCACGAAGTCAGGAGATCGAGAGCATCCTGGCTAAAACGATGAAACCCCGTCTCTACTAAAAATACAAAAAAAATTAGCCAGGCATGGTGGTGGGCGCCTGTAGTCCCAGCTACTCGGGAAGCTGAGGCAGGAGAATGGTGTGAACCCGGGAGGCGGAGCTTGCAGTGAGCCGAGATCGTGCCACTGCACTCCAGCCTGGGTGACAGAGCAAGACTCCGTCTAAAAAAAGGTTAGGTCAGGTGCAGTGGCTCATGCCTGTAATCCCAACACTTTGGGAGGCTAAGACGGGTGGCTCACCTAAGGTCAGAAGTTCAAGACCAGCCTGGACAACATGGTGAAACCCCATCTCTACTAAATATACAAAAATTAGCTGGGTGTGGTGGTGCGTGTGTGTAATCCCATGCACTCAGGAGGCTGAGGCAGGAGAATCACTTAAAGCCAGGAGGCAGATGTTGGAGTGAGCCGAGATGGCACTGCTGCACTCCAGCCTGGGCAACAGAGGGAGACTCCTCTCAAACAAAACAAAAATTAGTCAGATGTGGTGGTGCACACCTGTAGTCCCAGCTGTTTGAGCTGGTTGAGCTCAGGAGGTTGAGGGTCCAGTGAGCCATAAGCGTGCCATGGCACCTACTGCCTGGATTTATTTATTTAGTTAGTTAGTTAGCTTTTGAGCCAGGGTCTTGCTGTTGTCCAGGCTGGAGTGCAGTGGCACAATCATAGCTCGCTGCAGCCTTGAACTCCTGAGCTCAAGGGATCTTCCTGCCCCAGCCTCCTGAGTAGCTGGGACTACAGGCATGAGCACTATAGGCACGCACCATCAAGCCTGGCTAATTTTTAAAATTTTTGAAGGGTTGAGGGTCTCACCATCTTGCCTAGGCTGATCTCGAACTCCTAGTTTCAAGTGATCTCTACTTCAGCTTCTCAAAATGCTGGATTACAGGTGTGAGCCACCATGCCTGGCCAGAATAAGAAACGTAAGTAATAAATTGGATGGTGGGTTTTTGTGTGTGTGTGTGGCTTTTTAATTTAATTTAATTTATTTAATTAATTTATTGTTTTGAGACGGAGTCTCACTCTGTTGCCCAGGCTGGAGTGCCGTGGCGTGATCTTGGCTCACTGCAAGCTCCGCCTCCTGAGTTGACACCATTCTCCTGCCTTAGCCTCCCACATAGCTGGGACTACAGGCACCCGCCACCATGCCTGGATAATTTTTTGTGTTTTTAGTAGAGATGGGGTTTCACCATGTTAGCCAGGATGGTCTTGATCTCCTGACGTCATGATTCACCCGCCTCGGCCTCCCAAAGTGCTGGGATTACAGGTGTGGGCCACCGCGCCCGGCCCTTTTTTATTTTTATTTTTATTTATTTTTAATTTTTTTAATTTTGAGATAGGGTCTCACTTTGTTGCCCAGGCTGGAATGCAGTACTACGATCATGTCTTGCTGCAGCCTTGGCCTTCCAGGCTCAATTGATCCTCTCACTTCAGCCTCCCAAGTAGCTGGAAATACAGGTATGCACCACCACTCTCAGCCAATTTTTGTATTTTTTGTAGACCGGGTTTCGGCATGCTGCTCATGGCTGGCCTCAAACTCCTGGGCTCAAGCGACCACTCACCTCAGCCTCCCAAAGTGCCTGGCCTAGTTGGTGTTCTACTGGTAATTAATGCAGAGGTATAGCTCAACACTACTGTTCACTTCAGCATCTTGGCAAAGAATCCTGTTTTCTGTTAAACCCTCCTACTCTTTTGTTTTGTTTTGTTTTGTTTTTTAAGACAGAGTCTTGCCTTTTCGCCCAGGATAAAGCACTGCCCATGAGTGCAGTGGCACAAGCTCTGCCTCCTGGGTTCAAGTGATTCTCCTGCCTCAGCCTCCCAAGTAGCTGGGATTACAGGTATGTGCCACCATATCTGGCTATTTTTTTTGTATTTTTTGTAGATATGGGAATTCACCATGTTGGCCAGGGTGGTCTCGGACTCCTGACCTCAAGTGATCCACCTGCCTCGGCCTCCCAAAGTGCTGGGATTACAGGTGTGAGCCACCATGCCCAGCCCTCCGTTTTTTTTTGAGATAGAGTCTCACTCTGTCGCCCAGGCTGGAGTGCAATGGCACGATCTCAGCTCACTGCAACCTCCACCTCCCAAGTTCAAGCAATTCTTCTGCCTCAGCCTCCCAAGTAGCTGGGATTACAGGTGTGCACCAACACAGCCGGCTATTTTTTTTTTTTTTTTTTTTTTTTTGAGACGGAGTCTCGCTCTGTCGCCCAGGCTGGAGTGCAGTGGCACAATCTCGGCTCACTGCAAGCTCCGCCCTCCAGGCTCATGCCATTCTCCTGCCTCAGCCTCCCGAGTAGCTGAGACTACAGGCGCCTGCCACCACGCCCGGCTAATTTTTTTTTTTTGTATTTTTAGTAGAGACGGGGTTTCACCGTATTAGCCAGGATGGTCTCGATCTCCTGACCTCATGATCTGCCCATCTCGGCCTCCCAAAGTAATTCTTGTATTTTTAATAGAGATGGTGTTTCACTATGTTGGGCAGTCTGGTCTTGAACTCCTGACCTCGTGATCTGCCCACCTTGGCCTCCCAAAGTGCTGGGGTTACAGGTGTGAGCCACTGGGCCCTGCCCTCCCTTTTATTTGAGATGGAGTCTCGCTCTTTTGCCCCGGCTGGAGTGCAGTGGTGTGATCTTGGCTCACTGCAACCTCCGCCTCCCGGGTTCAATCAATTCTCCTGCCTCAGCCCCCTGAGTAGCTGGAACTACTTACTGGTGCATGCCACCATGCCCAGCTTTTTTTTTTTTTTTTTTTAGTAGAGACAGGGTTTCACTATGTTGCCCAGGCTGGTAGTGAACTCCTGAGCTCAGACAATCTGCCCGCCTAGGCCTCCCAAAGTGCTGGGATTATAGGCGTGAGCCACCGTGCCCAGTACTCCCTTTTTGTTTATACACTCAAAACACAGACAAAGACAAGGGAAAGCTTTTAATTATGTGCAAGTTTACAATACAGATTATAAACAAATAGAACAATGAATAGTAGTACTTAGTCTTTCTTGTCATGAATCTAGGATTTAGGAGGTCAACTCAATATTAAAAACGGAAGCACACTACAGACAACAGGATATAATGAGTGGTATTTCCTTCAAATTGAACATCTTGTGAAGTGACATATGTATCCCAATGACGCAAACAATGCTCAAAACTTTTCCATTTTTTTTTTAACAATTTTTAATTTTTTTTTAAGACACTGTCTCACTCTGTCGCTCAGGCTGGAGTGCACTGGCACAATTAGAGCTCACTGCAGCCTCAACCTCCTGGGCTCAAGTAATCCTCCCACCTCAGCTTTCTGAGTAGCTGGCACTACAGGCGCATGCCACCACACCCAGCTAACTTCTTGTATTTTTTGTAGACAGGGTTTCACCTTATTTCTCAGGCTGGTCTTGAACCTCTGGGCTCTAGCAATCCACCCGCCTCAGTCTCCCAAAGTGCTAGGATTACAGGCGTGAGCCACTATGCCCAGCCTCAAAACTCTTCTACCTAAAATCACCTTCAGAGCCATGCTAGAAAATTAGTATCATTCCTTTACAACCAGAATCCAAGATGGCCACTAAAATGTTTCCTTAGACTTGGTCCTAAATGATTTTTGGATTGTTTCAAAACCTGAAAAACATCTTCATAGGATAAAGATAAAAGAATGGGCCACTGGATCTGAAGAGCATTTCAAAAAAGAAGTTTGAACTTTCAAGAATTTTGTACATTCCTGGGAAAAACGTCTATACAATATTCATTTGACATACAAATTCCATCACTTTTTGAAAAAAGTCAAAGTGCTCTATAGTCAGTCCAGCCAGTTATCTTCAAAGGCAACAGAGCAGAAATCACGCAGTCTCCATGTGCTGGGGCACTCTTCCCATTCTTCTCCTCTTGGGCAACTTGTGGCAGGAAAGCTCATAAGGTCACTGACAAGATCCAGATCCACGTGTGGCAGGTGGGTTCTGCAGCTGAAGCTTCAACAGTTTTCGAGCTGGTGAGGGATCTAATTGTTGCAAGCTTCTCTTCCCTGCAGAGAAAAGAGGCCAAAAAAATAAATTTCAATTGAAATAACATAACATTTATTGAAAACTTAATGTATGGACATTGTGCCAGACATGGAAGGGCATTACAAAGACAAATAAGAGAGTCTCTGGCCTCAAGGAGATGACAATTTGGTAAGAACTGTCATCTTACCACAGCTGGGCAAGGTGGCTCACGCCTGTAATCCCAGCACTTTGGGAAACCAAGGCGGGAGGACTGTTTGAAGTTTGAGACTAGCCTGGGCAACAGAGTAAGACCTTGTCTCTACAAAAAAAAAAAAAAAAAAAAAAAAAAAAAAAAATTAGCCTAGCATGGTCCTAGCATGATCATCCAGCTACATGGGAGGCAAGAGGATCAGCTGGGAGCCCAGAAAGTTGAGGCTGCAATGAGTCATGACTGCACCCCTGTATTCCAGCCTAGGCGACAGAGCAAGACCCTATCTTAAAAAAAAAAAAAAAAAAAAAAAAAGGGTGGTTCATGTCTGTAATCCCAACACTTTGGAAAGCCAAAGTGGGTGGATCACTTGCAGTCAGAAGTTCAAGATCAGCCTGACCAACGTGGTGAAAACCTATCTCTACTAAAAATACAAAAATTAGCCAGGTATGGTGGCACATGCCTGTAATCCCAGCTACTCAGGAGAATGAGGTGGGAGAGTATCTTGAACTCAGGAGGCGGAGGTTGCAGGGAGCCAAGATCATGGCACTGCACTCTAGCCTGGGCAACAGAGCGAGACTCTGTCTGAAAAAAAAAAGCCAGCTACCACTACAATCACAATACAACATGATCAGTAAGAAGATGGAGGCCGGGCGCAGTGGCTCAAGCCTGTAATCCCAGCACTTTGGGAGGCCAAGGCAGGTGGATCACCTGAAGTCAGGAGTTCGAGACCAGCCTGACCAACATGGAGAAACCCCGTCTCTACTAAAAATACAAAATTAGCCGGGCGTGGTGGAGCATGCCTATAATCCCAGCTACTCGGGAGGCTGAGGTAGGAGAATCACTTGAACCCAGGAAGCAGAGGTTGCAGTGAGCCGAGATCTCGCCATTGCACTCTACCCTGGGCAACAAGAGCGAAACTCCTTCTCAAAACAAATAAACAAACAAACAAATAAAATGATGGTCAGGCGCAGTGGCTCACACTTATAATCCCAGCACTCTGGGGGGCCAAGGCAGGAGGATCACTTGAGCCCAGGGGTTGAAGACCATCCTGGACAACACAGCCTGGACCATCTCTACAAAAAAATTAAAAATTTAGCTGGGTGTGGTGGTGCACGCTTTTAGTCCCAGCTACTCTGGGAGCCTGAGGTGAAAGGACTGCTTGAGCCTATCAGGTTTAGGCTGCAGTGAGCTGTGCAGTCATTGCACCACTGCACTCCAACCTGGATGAGAGCAAGAGTGAGACTTTGCCTCAAAAAAAGAAGAAAAAAAAAAAAAAAAGAAAGAAAATGAAGGTACATATAGCAAATAATTAAGGGCTGAGAGGAGGTCAGGAAAAGCTAGGGAGGAGTAATGTCAGTGTCACTTAGTGAATTCTTGAGAAATGAGGAGGGAAAAAGCAATGGGTGGGTATTTCTTAAGTCTTGGATTTACCAGAACAACAACATATTTCATGGGGATTTAATTTTCAGTCTACTGTGCTTCTGTAGAATTTACATCTAGAAATTTCCTATCAAATAGTATATATCAATAACATACTATTTATTGTGGGGAGAAAAACAAATCACCTCATATAGGTCTTACCCTCTTGGACCATAGGCTTTGAAGGGCAGTTTGTATCCCAAAAGCTATCAGATGGAAAACAGCCCAAACTCTGGTCCCCTCAAGAGACAAGCTTACCAAGCTGTACTGACACCTTCTGGAAGCACTGGGTACTTTCCTCCATAAAGGCCTGCAGCTGTTTCACTGACCCTTGCAGCTCATCCATCTGCAGAAAAAAGACAGCCGTGAGCTGTAAAGGTCCATGGCTTCTTGGATGTTCCTCAAACCCGACAAGCAAGCTCTTGTTCAGGAGCTTTGGGCTTGCTGTTCTTTCAGCCTGGAATGCTTATGCCAGATACTCTGTTTGTTCCTCCAAAGTCACACCACATTCTTCTCCAGGTTGCTCTATGCTCCAGGAGGCTGACCCGTGTAACCTCTACCAACAGGATGCCTAAGTGGGAAGGAGCTGAACGAGTCATCTTGAGTTGGCTCTCTCAAATCAGCTAACTATGTGACTTTCTCCCATTAGGTGCCACAGTAACTGCTACTCCCTCCTCCCTTTCAGGCCTAGGGGGAGTAAGAGCTCTGCTGCCTATAAGCCCCAGGTTACTCTACTAACCCTTGTGGTTCTCCAATACCCATATCTATTTAGCTTTTTTGAAAATAAACTCTCATTGAATTGTCCTTTCAAATACCATCTGCTTGCTGTTAATACCTGGATTGACACAATACTATTCCCTCAAATGTCCTCATGGTTCATTTCCTTCAAGTCTGTTAAAATGGCACCTCAAAGGGGCCTTCAATAACCTTGCTATATAAAATAGCAACCCATCAACCTCCCTATACTGTCCTTCCCTCTTACCTGCTTCATCAGCATTTACCACTATATATTCATTTTTTAATTTTTTAATTTTTTTTTTTTTTTTTGAGACGGAGTCTCGCTCTCACCCAGGCTGGAGTGTAGTGGCGCGATCTCGGCTCACTGCAACCTCTGCCTCCTGGGTTCACACCATTCTCCTGCCTCAGCCTCCTGAGTAGCTGGGACCACAGGCGCCCACCACCACGCCCGGCTAATTTTTTGTATTTTTAGTAGAGATGGGGTTTCACCATGTTGGCCAGGCTGGTCTCGAACTCCTGACCTCGTGATCCGCCCACCTCGGCCTCCCAAAGTGCTGGGATTACAGGTGTGAGTCACCACACCCGGCCTGTTTATTATTTTTTAATTGTCTCTCCATGTTTTCCCAAGGTAGAGCTGAATATACTTATTCAACTTACACTTATACATATTCTCCAGGTCTTTTAATTTCCAAGGATTACAAGGTGGCAAGCTGGATAACTCAACCAAATAAACATGAGCCCACTTACCACCAACTCCATACAATCAAAGACTTTGCTCTGGTTCTGTAATATTTTCTGGTAGTCAGGCTTTGTATTAAGAACTTCATTCTGAGAAGACCCACGATATGTCATAGGTTCCACTTTGACCTCAGTAATTTTGGCCTCAGCTGATCCTCTAAAAACAAAACAAAAGTGCTTTCAAGGGATTTTGTAATTATTTTCTGGAAGAGATACCAAAGATTATCCTATAAAGCTGAATCAGTATTCCTCAACTCTACACTAGGTATAGGCTCTCTTAACAGGAAGTTTTTTTTTTGAGACTGAGTCTCACTCTGTTGCCTAGGCTGGAATGAAGTGGCGTGGTCTCAGCTCACTGAAACCTCTGCCTCCCGGGTTCAAGCGATTTTCCTGTCTCAGCCTCCCAAGTAGCTGGGATTTCAGGCGCCTGCCACCATGCCCAGCTAATTTTTTGTATTTTTAGTAGAGATGGGGTTTCACCATGTTGGCCAGGCTGGTCTCGAACTCCTGAACTTGTGATCCACCTGCCTCGGCCTCCCAAAGTGCTAGAATTACAGGCATGAGCCACCGCGCCTGGCCTTAACAAGAAGTTCTGAAACAACTGTCTAGTATTCATGTCTTTATACCTCTGGACTCCAGGAAATGCTAGAAGCTTCCAGTCAGTTGAATCCACTTAATAGTAAGGTCCATATACCAGAAAGACTATACTTGGGAGAGAGTGAAGCCAAAGCTTGCTATCCTAAAGTCAGGGTCTATGATTGTTTACCAAAACACGCTGGCCTACCTCAATTATCTAAAATAACTGAACAGGACTGAGAGTTCATGAAAACTGATGAACAACAACTTTAATAACAACAACTACTACAATTTACTGAGTGCTAAGTAGGTGCCAGACACTACTGGGTACTTTACATTTAACCTAATTTGACACTTACAATAACCCAATGAGGAAGGTACTAATATCATCCCCATTTTCAAATGAGGAACCTCAGGCTCATTCAAGACTAAGTGATTTGCCCAAGGTCACAAAACTAAGGAACAGTTAGAGTCTGAACAGACAGTCTGCTTCTAGAACCATTCCTTTTAACCTATAAGCTTTGCCACAAAAGTTTTTATATGAAACTGGCATCTTACACATTATCTTTCTTCATAAACAGAGTATGTAAGGGGTGAAAAGTAACTGATAACCATCATTACCTGGACTGGGAAAGTTTTTCAAACCATGGTCCTCAGAGACCCTCTCTACTGAGAGGTCACTTCTGCAATTAGGGTTTTGACTAACATTTTGTCGTTGGGATTCTAGCTGAGATTTTATTTTGGAAAAAAAAAAAAAAAAAAAAAAACCTTAAAACCATGGCTTAAATGTTCATCTAAGTAAAAATCTAGCATTTTCTGGCCAGGTGCTGTGGCTTACACCTGTAATCTCAACACTTTGGGAGGCCAAGATAGGCAGATCACTTGAGGCCAGGAGTTCATGACCAGCCTGGCCAACATGGCAAAACCATGGTGTGGTGGAACATGCCTGCAATCCCAGCTACTCAGGAGGCTGAGGCAGAAGAATTGCTTGAACCTGGGAGGTGGAGGCTGCAGTGAGCTAAGATCGTGCCACTGCACTCCAGCCTGGGCAACACAGCAAAAAAACGAAAAAACAACAAAAAACACCCAGCCCAGCTTGGCCAACATGGTGAAATCCTGTGTCTACTAAAAATACAAAAATTAGCCTGGCATCATGGCACACACCTGTAGTCCCAGCTACTCAGGAGGCTGAGGCAGGAGAATTGCTTGAACACGGGAGGTGGAGTGAGTTGAGATAGCACCATGCACTCCAGCCTGGGCAACAGAGCGAGAGTCTGTCTCCAAAACAAAACAAAACAAACAAACAAACACCTAGCACTTTCCTACTTTTCCTCTACCTTCAAGACCCAAAGATCCTCTCTTTCCTCACATCCTCCTCATCACCCACTTTCATGTCTTTCTGTTTCCAAGAAGGCCCTGGCCAAGGGCATCCCCCAAACATGCAGCTCATAGGCCATGTGCTCACTGAAGCCCCTTGATTACTGTTCTTGGCCCAGCCCCAGGCTGCCAGGTACAATGTAGAGATGTGCCTGTCTCCCCCAGGATACGAAATGGTAGCCAAGGACACAGAACAGAAGCAATTGTGTTTTGGACCGAAAATAGTGACACCAACTCTTCCTTCTTCTCACTCACTTCCCGTTTATGGTCAGAGAGTGCTAATACACACTACAGAATTTGATTAGCTTACTGGCCTGTGAGAAAGGATTCATCTTTCAATTTGTACTAACAGAACTGAAATAAACCCCAATCAAACTCCATAAGGTTTTTAAAGACAGTTTTTACAGTTCATAGAGCTAACCTGGACAATATCTCTTCAGCCGCCTGCTGGTAGTGCACCAAGAGCTGATCCCAAATCTGACGTTCTAAAGAAAACCTATAAGAATGAGGAAAAAAAATTCAGTTAATTTTTATAATCTTATTCTGAATCACTCACGGTAACAATAAGTATGTTAGGTGTACAATCTAGATGTAAAATGTGAGTTGAAGGTCATTACAGGATTAGAAAGCCTGACCAATTCAGAGGATATTTAATCATACCAAACCTCAGTTCTTCAAGTCAAATTAATATTTGTGTTCTCTAGATTCCATTCTGTGAAACTGATCATTAGTAGAGTCCATAAAAATCTCAATACGAGCCTTCTAACTTCTAGTATTGGTGCACTAATGCTGACTCTCCAAATACAATGCTTACTATTCATTTTTTCCAAGTTAGTTAATTTCCCCAGATAGGAGAATGAATTTAGATTTTCTAACAAAGGTTAACTTACTTTGTTATGTATTCCTTCATCTCAGCCACAGATGCTTCCAGGGAAAAATCTGATGCTTTTCTGGAAAACAGATAGGATTACGACATAAATCTTTCAAGAAATATTTGCTTTAATATAATCGCTTATAAATTATTTATTTGATACAGAGTTTCGCTCTTGTTGCCCAGGCTGGAGTGCAATGGCACAATCTCGGCTCACTGAAACTTCTGCCTCCCTGGTTCAACAGATTCTCCTACCTCAGCCTCCAGAGTAGCTGGGATCACAGGCATGCACCACCACACCCGGCTACTTTTGTATTTTTAGTAGAGATGGGGTTTCTCCATGTTGGTCCGGTTGGTCTCAAACTCCCGACCTCAGGTGATCCGCCTGCCTCAGCCTCTCAAAGTGCTGGGATTATAGGCGTGAGAAACAGCGCCCGGCTATTTATTTATTTTTGAGACGGAGTCTGGCTCTGTCACCCAGGTGGGAGTACAGTGGCTCAATCTCAGCTTGCTGCAACCTCCGCCTCCCGGGTTCAAGTGATTTTCCTGCCTCAGCCTCCAGAGTAGCTGGGATAACAGGCGACCACCACCACCCTCAGCTAATTTTTGTATTTTTGGTAGAGATGGGGTTTCACTATGTTGGCCAGGCTGGTCTCGAACTCCTGACCTCATGATCCACCCACCTCAGCCTCCCAAAGTGCTGGGATTACAGGTGTGAGCCACCGCACCCAGTCTTTTATTTATTTTTAGTAAAGATGCAGTCTCTCCATGTTGCCCAGGTCTCAAACTCCTGGGCTCAAGTGATTCTCCCACCTCAGTTACAGGTGGGAGCCACCATGCCCAGACTCCCTTACATAATTTTTGTCTTTCAAAAAATACTTAATGTTGGACTCTATTTCACTTTTCCACTAGGTAATAGCTTTCTTTTTTTTTTTCCTGAGATGAAGTCTCGCTCTGTCACCCAGGCTGGAGTGCAGTGACGCTATCTTGGCTCACTGCAAGGTTCGCCTCCCAGGTTCACGCCATTCTCCTGCCTCAGCCTCAGGCACCCACCAACATGCCCAGCTAATTTTTTGTATTTTTAGTAGAGACAGGGTTTCACCGTGTTAGCCAGGATGGTCTCGATCTCCTGACCTTGTGTTCCGCCTGCCTCGGCCTCCCAAACAGATGGGATTACAGGTGTGAGCAACCGTGCCCAGCTTGCACTAGGTAATAGCTTTCTAAGCTATAGGTAATAGCTAGGTAATAGCTTTCTAAGTGGTCTCTTTATATTCTGTTTCACTTATCAATTCCAATTCACATCATGGCCAGATTAACCTTTCTTAAAATATTTCTCTAATTTTTTTTCCTTGCTTAAAAACTCCGTGTCTCTTGGCCGGGCGTGGTGGCTCACGCCTGTAATCCCAGCACTTTGGGAGGCTCAAACGGGTGGATCACCTGGGGTCAGGAGTTCAAGATCAGCCTGGCTAACATGGTGAAACCTCGTTTCTATAAAAATACAAAAAATAAGTCGAGCATGGTGGGGCACACCTGTAATCCCAGCAACTCGGGAGGCTGAGGCAGGAGAATTGCTTGAGCCAGGGAGGCGGAGGTTACAGTGAGCCAAGATTACGCCATTGCACTCCAGCCTGGGCAATAGAGCAAGACTCTGTCTCAAAAAACAAAAATTAAAAAAAATAAATAAATAAGCCGGGTGCAGTGGCTCATGTCTGTAATCCCAGCACTTTGGGAGGCCAAGGCAGGTGGATTACTTGAGGTCAGGAGCTCGAGACCAGCCTGGCCAATATGGTGAAACCCTGTCTCTAAAAAAAAAAATACAAAAATTAGCCAGGTGTGGTGGTGGGCACCTGTAATACCAGCTGCGCGGGAGGCTGAGGCAGGAGAATTGCTTAAACCCGGGAGACAGAGGTTAGTCAGCCACGATTGCGCCATTGCACTCCAGCCTGGGCAACAGAGCAAGACTCTGTCTCAAAAAACAAAACAAAAATTAAAAAAAAAAAAAACATAAGCTGGGCATGGTGGCTCACGTCTGTAATCCCAGCACTTTGGGAGGCTGAGGTGGGTGGATCACTTGAGGTCAGGAGCTTGAGACCAGCCTGGTCAGCATGGTGAAACCCCATCTCTACTAAAAATACAAAAAAATTAGCCAGGCATGGTGGTGCATGCCTGTAGTCCCAGCTACCTGAGAGGCTGAGGCAGAAGAATGGTTTGAACCCGGGAGATGGAGGTTACAGTGAGCCAAGATAACACCATTGCACTCCAGCCTGGGGGACACAGCAAGGTTCCGAACCAAAAAATAAATAAATAAATAAAAAGAGAAGATGCTGAATAAATGTTTGTTGGTAAATGAACAACTATCTAATTATAACAAAAGTCCTAATTCTTTTTTTTTTTTTTTGAGACGGAGTCTCTCTGTCTCCCAGGCTGGAGTGCAGCGGCCCAATCTCGGCTCACTGCAAGCTCCGCCTCCTGGGTTCATGCCATACTCCTGCCTCAGCCTCCCGAGTAGCTTGGACTACAGGTGCCTGCCACCACGCCTGGCTAATTTTTTTTTTTTTTTTGTATTTTTAGTAGAGACGGGGTTTCACCATGTTAGCCAAGATGGTCTTGATCTTCTGACCTTGTGATCTGCCCACCTCGGCTTCCCAAAGTGTTGGGATTACAGGCGTTAGCCACAGCGCCCGGCCAAAAGTCTTAATTCAATCATAATTTAGGACAGAAGGGGAACTGCTCTTACCCATTTGAATGTTCGAAACATTTTTGTAGAGTTCCATCAGTTTCTAGTCCGTCTGCAAAATGTTTCAATTCTTCAGAAAGAGAAGATGCTAGACAGAACAAATTTACGTGTCATAAAATAAAGAAAATATACATTTTCACAGTGAGATGCTGACAAAGGTATATTAAGGTAGTCTCAGCTCTAGGGTCTGCTGTTACATGTTGGTCCTCAAGCCCACCCAAAAGTGTGGAGTTAAGTATGTAGAAAGACTGTATCTTTTTTTTCTGGTAGGTATAGATAAAATGAAAGACAACTCATTTTTATCTATTTATTTAGACAGACTCTCGCTTTATCACCTAGGCTGAAGTGCAGTGGTGTGATCTCAGCTCACTGCAACCTCCACCTTCTGGGCTCAAGCAATATAACCCCCGCCCCCAGCCTCCCTATTTGCTGGGAATACAGGCAGCACCACCATGCCCAGCTAATTTTTGTATTTTCTGTAGAAATGGGGTTTTACCATGTTGCCTAGGCTGGTCTCCAGCTCCTGGGCTCAAGTGATTCGCCTGCCTCAGCCTCCCAAAGTCCTGGGATTATAGGCGTAAGTAAGCCACTGTGCCGAGCCTTTATGACATTTATGATGTTTCTATAAATGACCTGTGAAAAAGCAGTTTAAAAGGTGTATCTGAGGCTGGGCACAGTGGCTCACACCTGTAATCCCAGCACTTTTGGAGGCCACGGCAGGCGGACCACTTGAGGTCAGGAGTTCGAGACCAGCCAGGCCAACATGATGAAACCCTGTCTCCACTAAAAATACAAAAATTAGCTGGGTGTGGTGGTGCACGCCTGTAATCCCAGCTACTCGGGAGGCTGAGGCAGGGGAATCGCTTGAACCTGGGAGGCAGAGGTTGCAGTGAGCTGAGATGGTGCCACTGCACATCAGCCTGGGCTAGAATGAGACTCTATGTCAAAAAAAACAAAAACAAAACAAAAAAACCTCAGGCAATAGGCAAGAGAGTAATACGAAACAAGGAGGCAAATAAAAAATTACGGGCATAGCCAGGCATAGTGTTTGTAGTCCCAGCTACTTAGGAGGCTAAGGCAGGAGGATTGCTTGAGCCCAGCACAGCCTGAGCAACACAGAGAACCCCCATCTCTTTATTAGAAAAAGAAAACCAGGCTGGGCACCGTGGCTCATGCTTATTATCCCAGCACTTTGGGAGGCCAAGGCGGGCAGATCACGAGGTCAAGAGATCAAGACCATCCTGGCCAACATGGTGAAACCCAGTCTCTACTAAAAACGTAAAACTTAGCTGAGAATGGTGGCGCCTGTAGTCCCAGCTACTCGGGAGACTGAGGCAGGAGAATCGCTTGAACCTGGGAGGTAAAGGTTACAGTGAGCCGAGATTGCACCACTGCACTCCAGTTTGGCAACAGAGCAAGACTCCGCCTGAAAAAAAAAAAAAAAAAAAAAAAAAAAGGAAAGGAAAGGAAAGGGAGGGGAGGGAAGGGAAACCAAAAAGGCCAGGCACAGTGCCTCACTGCTATAATCCCAGAACTTTGGGATGCTGAGGTGGGTGAATTGCCTGAGGTCAGGAGTTCGAGACCAGCCTGGCCAACATGGCAAAACCCTGTCTCTACTAGAAATACTGGGTGACAGAGTGCAACTCCATCTCAAAAAAAAAAAGAAAAAGAAAGCAATAAATATTTCTGCAAGGATACACAAGAAACTGGTGACCACAGTTACATTTGGGGAGAGGAACTGAGACTGGGGGTCAGAGTGGAAGGGAAGATTATTTTCCACTTTCATACCACCTGAGCTTCATAAGCATATATTCTTGCAAGTTAAAAAAAGTGGGGGGCTGGACACAGTGGCTCATGCCTGTAATCCCAGCACGTTGGGAGGCCAAGATGGGCAGATCACTTGAGGTAAGGAGTTCAAGACCAGCCTGGCCAACATGGTGAAACCTCTTCTCTACTAAAAATACAAAAATTAGCCAGGCATGGTGGCTTCCAGCTACTCGGGAGGCTCAGGCAGGAGAACTGCTTGAACCCAGGAGGCAGAGGCTATAGTGAGCCAAGATCACCCCACTGCACTCCAGTCTGGGCAACAGAATGAGACTCTGTCTTTAAAAAAAAAAAAAGGGGGGCCAGGCGTGGTGGCTCAAGCCTGTAATCCCAGCACTTTGGGAGGCCGAGGCAGGTGGATCACGAGGTCAGGAGATCGAGACCATCCTGGCTAACACACTGAAACCCTGTCTCTACCGAAAATACAAAAAATTAGCCGGCAGTGGTGGTGGGCGCCTGTAGTCCCAGCTACTCGGGAGGCTGAGGCAGGAGAATGGCGTGAATCTGGGAGGCGGAGCTTGCAGTGAGCAGAGATCGCGCCACTGTACTCCAGCCTGGGCGACAGAGCGAGACTCTATCTCAAAAAAAAAAAAAAAAAAAAAAAGGTGGGGGAGCTAGTTTTATAAGGCAGCAGCTTCTGTAAATGGGGATGCTGTGAGCAAAGCTTTGACTGCCCAGGGTCAAAGCTCACTTATCTGTTAGCAACTTACCTTTGGCTCTAAAACTTTCAAGACTGAAGCCCTTAATGTCCCTTAGGAAAGGTTCAAGTTTCTGAATAGAGAACTAAATAAAAGAAAAGCATTTTTAGTACAACCACCAAAAATTTCCAGGCCAGTCCTAAATTTATGTCACTTTATGATGTTTAATAAATATGAAACTAAATACTAAATATGATTTAATTTTTACACATAAGACTTTTCACAGAAACAAATAAATAGATAAGAAAAAAATGGCCGGGCGCGGTGGCTCAAGCCTGTAATCCCAGCACTTTGGGAGGCCGAGACGGGTGGATCACGAGGTCAGGAGATCGAGACCATCCTGGCTAATACAGTGAAACCCCGTCTCTACTAAAAATACAAAAACTTAGCCGGGCGAGGTGGCAGGCGCCTGTAGTCCCAGCTACTTGGGAGGCTGAGGCAGGAGAATGGCGTGAACCTGGGAGGCGGAGCTTGCAGTGAGCTGAGATCCGGCCACTGCACTCCAGCCTGGGTGACAGAGCGAGACTCCGTCTCAAAAAAAAAAAAAAAAACAAAAAAAAAAAAACCAAAAACCTCTTTGTTGACCAGGCACAGTGGCTCATGCCTGTAATCCCAGCACTCTGGGAGGCTGAGGCAGGCGGATCATAAGGTCAGGAGATGGAGACCATCCTGGCCAACATGGTGAAACCCCGTCTCTACTAAAAATACAAAAAAAATTAGCTGGGCATGGTGGCGCATGCCTGTAGTCCCAGCTACTCGGGAGGGTGAGGCAGGAGAACTTCTTGAACCTGGGAGGCGGAGGTTGCAGTGAGCCAAGATTGTGCCACTGCACTCCAGGCTGGTGATAGAGCGAGACTCCATCTCAAAAAAACAAAAAACAAACAAAAAAATCCTTTGTTGCTTGGACTATAGATTTTGACTTTCCGTTAGGAAAAAAAAAAAGGTTATTTAATTCATACAAATTACCTGCTTATCTAAACTGATGTAAGTACCTGGTAGCCACATAATACACAATACAACTTAAAAAAAGTCTGGGCGCGGTGGCTCACACCTGTAATCCTAGCACTTTGGGAGGCCGAGGTGGGTGGACTGCCTGAGCTCAGGTGTTCAAGACTAGCCTGGGCAACACGGTGAAACCTCATCTTTACTAAAATACAAAAAATTAAGGGCTGGATACGGTGGCTCATGCCTGAAATCCCAGCACTTTAGGAGGCCGAGGCAGGCGGATCAGGAGGTCAGGAGATCGAGACCATTCTGTCCAACACAGTGAAGTCCCATCTCTACTAAAAGTACAAAAATTAGCTGGGCATGGTGGCACGTGCCTGTAGTCCCAGCTACTCGGGAGGCTGAGGCAGGAGAATCACTTGAACCTGTGAGGTGGAGGTTGCAGTGAGTCAGGATCATACCACTGCACTCTAGCCTGGGTGACAGAATCAGAATCCATCTTAAAAAAAAAAGATCGTCACAATAGCAGTTAACAAACACAAAAACATTTCCCAGCTACAAGAACCTCACCTGGAAACTGGAAAGCAGGAGACAGCCAAGCCGTTTGCTTTCTGCTAAATCGACACTGATAGACCGGCTGAGCTCTAACATAAAACATAGCCACATTTAAGGAGATGGATAGTTAGCAACTAACAAAACTAAAAAGTGTCCTCCCTCTTGATAAATCCAACTTAAGGCAAGAATAGCCTTCTTTAGTTAAAGATAGAATTCTAATTTTTGCAGGATCACTGAGGAATGAAGTTTACCCATTTGTGCACCCAAACTTAAAAAAAAAAGTTACAGGAATCTTTGTATTGGCTGGGTACGGTGGCTCACGCCTATAGTCCCAACACTCTGGGGCCAAGGCATGGGATCACTTGAGACCACGAGCTGGAGACCAGCCTGGACAACATGGTGAAATCCTGTCTCTACTAACAACAGAAAAATCAGCCAGGAGTGGTGGCATGCGCCTGTAATCCTAGCTACTCCAGAGGCTGAGGCACGAGAATCAAAAGGGCCCAGGAGGCAGAGGCTGCAGTGAGCCGAGAGGTTGCAGTAGCTGGGACTACAAGCATGCGCCACCAAACCCAGGCAATTTTTTATATTTTTAGTAGAGACAGGGCTTCCCCATGTTGGCCAGGCTGGTCTTGAACTCCTGGCCTCAGGTGATCTGCCCACCTTGGCCTTCCAAAGTGCTGGGATTACAGGTGTGAGCCACCGTGCCTGGCCACATTTGAGCATTTTTATAAGACAGGCACTGCAATGTGCTTTAAACACTTTGTACTGTAAGAGTACTATTATAAAGTTCCATTTTACAAATGGGAAAACTGCAGCTCTGAGGGGAAATGACTTGTTTGAGGCCAGAAACTGGAAATTGGTGGAGCCAGAATTCAAACCCAAGTCTGTCACTAATATCTGTGTTTTTCCCACTATTACCACACTGCCTCTCTATAATGACCTAATAATAGCATTAATAGCTAACATTTTTTGAATACTTGCTATATAAAAAGGATTTTATGAAATGCTATATACATATTTCATTAAACCTTGAGGCAAGTATCCTATGAATTCCATTCAGATGACAGATAATGACACAGGCACAAAGTAAAAGGTAACTTGCCCAAGGTCATACAGTGAGTTATCAGACTGAACTGGGTGAGCATTTTACATAATTATGCAACTGAATCCCTAACCAATCGCAAGATGTAGATACCGTTTTTTAAAATTATGTCCATTTGAAAACAATTATTACATAGCAAAGGAATTTTGCTTTGTGAATTATGAGAGCTACATGTCTTTTTGCCCTCTAGGTTCAGCTGGTTGTGTTTTTAAAGTTCTTGTCTCTTAATTGTCACTGCTGTTAGTCAAGAAAAACAGGATACTTTCTGCCTATAACCAAGGAAACCTGGCAAGTTGCCAGAAATAACCAGGCAATAACCAGCCTTATTACATTGGTGTTTTTCTGTTTAAGTCTAAATGCTCTGGCATAGAGCTAAAGGTAGGGCTAATCTTGGGATGCACTGATGTTTTCTCAGCACATCTAAGGACTAAAGTACATGGGCCTTGTGGCAGCAATTTTCTGATGTGCTAAGTGGCTATCTTTACCCAGATTTCCTTCTGTGCATCAGACCACTTGGAAATGGGATGATACCTTAAAACTAATCACAATAGCTTAACATTTCAGGGCTTACTATCTGCCAAATACTGTGTTATATAAGATAGGTACTATTTCACCTCTAAGCTGCTGATGAGGACCTTAAGGCAAAGAAGGTTAAGTAATTTACTCAACACCACAGAGCTAGTATAGTCTTCCTGAAATATGCAAGCCTTTCCACGTTATATTCTGTACTTTGATGCTTACTAAGATATAGTTACTATTGTAAATTCACACAAAATGACACAAATCACATTCTGTATAGCATCCCTAAAAACTAAGTTTTTCACTCTAGATACACACACACACACACACACACACACACACATAGAGAGAGAGAGAGAGAGAAAGTGAGGTGGGGTGGGGGGTGCAGCAAGGGAGGAGGGAAGAGAGAGGGAGTAGGGAAAAAGAGACGAAGTTTTTTAGAGACAGGGGTCTTACTTTGTCACCCATCATAGATTGAGTGACACAATCATAGCTCACTGCTGTCTTGAATTCCTGGGCCCAAGTGATCCTCTTGCCTCAGCCTCTCTCCAGTAGCTGGGACTACAGGTACGTGCCACCATGCCCTGCTATTTTTTTAAACACTTTTTGTAGAGATGGGGTCTTGCCATTTTGCCTAGGTTGTCCTCAAACTCCTGGACTCAAGCAATCCTCCTGCCTCCCAAAGTGCTAGGATTACAGGCATGGCCCACTCTAGATATTTGTATGTGCATCTTCCCTGAGATATTTTCAGTTATAAAGGCTAAAATCAGGTATCAACCCAACTATCTTCCGCTCCACTTTAGGGTATGAGATAGAAAACCACAGAAAGAAATCTTTAATGTCTCTCATCCTAGCAGGTGAATATTGAATAATTAGAAATTTATATGTGGCAGCTAATAACATAAGTAGTAAACCAGGTGCAGTGGCTCACGCCGGTAGTCCCAGCTACTTGGGAGGCGGAACTGGGACGACTGCTTGAGCCCAGAAGTTCAAATCCAGCCTAGACAGCACAGCAACATCCTGTCTCTTAAAAAGAAATAGCAGTAATACTGAACATTTACTAGGTGTTCGACATCAGTACTTATAAAGTAGCAAGTCATGTCTATTCTCCTACACTTTCTGCCATACCTCACTGCCTCTTATCTGAGCTGGAACCTGTCTCTTATCTGAGCTGGAACCTCACTGTCTTGTGTACACAGCACCCCACCTGTGATGCCCTGGTGAATGGGATGCAGCGACTTCCGCCGGTTCGTTTCTTTCATACTTGATCGCCGCCAGGATTGCCTCCTGTCTTGATAACTGGCAGATCGTTCTTGAGGGGACAAATGAAGGGACTTCGACTGAAGTCTTTCCTGGTGGCTGAGATCACAATTTTCCCCTTTTTCAGGGCTAGAGCCAAGGTGAATTCTTTCCTCTGAAACGCCTTGATGCATCTCCAGGGAGGCAGATGTTTTAGTAAACACTTCCACAGGACTGAGACTTGATTCCAATTGATGATCATGAGTCTTAGACATCACTGGTCCTTTTTCTAGCATTTGTTATAAAAAAGTCAAAATACAAAATCAAACCCGCCACAACTATTTGTGCAAAAAAGTGGAAAAAGTCAATGTATGCCCCTAGATCGTGGAAACATAAATAAAGCATCTCTGCAAATGAGTATGTGATTCCAAATCCACCAGGAGCCAGGAAAGATTTGGGTATAGCTCAGAAGCCTGAACCCAAGGTAAGAGGTACTGAATTTCACTATAGTACTTACCATCTATGATCTCTGATCTAGTCACTGAAGTCATCCTAGGTGGGAAACTCTGAAAATAGGAAAATGAAGTGATCTGTTCTTCACATTTCAGCTGCAGTCTTAGGCCGTGTGCTTTCCTGCCTCTCCGAGCTACCCTTGTCCACCTTCCTGACAGAGAATATCAGCAGGGGCCATCACCTCCTCTTCTGAATTTCTATACACTTTATTGCTAGAAATATTCAAATCTCCCTGAACACACACGCTACCTTACTTCCCAGTTACTTTGTGTTTAACTAGTCCCTAATTCCATTGATGACATTATGGTCTACCTGGTCTTCCAAACTAGAAAAACCACATCATCCATTACTTCTCATTCTTAGTTCTCCAGATCCAAAGTCCTAACTGTTCTATAAACAGTCTCTAAATCTTTTATCCATTCTCACTGTTACTGGTTTATTTATTATTTTGAGACACGGTCTTGCTCTGTTGCCCAGGCTGGAGTGCAGTGGCGCAATCTTGGCTCACTGAAACCTCCTCTTCCCCAGTTCAGGTGATTCTCCTGCCTCAGCCTCCTGAGTAGCTGGGATTACAGGCGTGCACCACCATGCCTGGCTAATTTGTGCATTTTTAGTAGAGACAGGGTTTCCCCATGTTGGCCAGTCTGGTCTCAAACTCCTGGCCTCAAGTGACCAACCAGCCTAGGCCTCCCAAAGTCCTGGGATTACAGGCGTGAGCCACCACGCCCAGCCTCACTGTTACTAGTTTAGTTCAGGTCTCATAATTTCTGGTCCCTCCCACTATCTAACAGTCTCTCCACTAGTTTGTCTACCTCCAGCTGCCCCTCTCCAGTCTATTCTTTGTTTTTGTTTTTTTTTGAGGTGGAGTCTCATTCTGTCACTGAGGCTGGAGTGCAGTGGCGCAGTCTCGGCTCACTGCAACGTCCACCTCCCAGGTTCAAGCAATTATCCTGCCTCAGTTTCCTGAGTAGCTGGGATTACAGGTGCCCGCCACCACACTCAGCTAATTTTTGTATTTGTAGTAGAGATGGGGTTTCCCCATATTGGCCAGGCTGGTCTCGAACGCTTGACCTCAGGTGATCCGCCCGACTTGGCCTCCCAAAGTGCTGGGATTACAGGCCTGAGCCACCATGCCCGGCCCAGTCTATTCCTTAGACAGCTGCCGGGACTTTTCCAAAGGGTACTCAACACCTTAGGTAAACTAGCCCCAATTTACCCATTCCTGCTCTCTCCTCCCACTCCTATTCCCTGTATTACTTCTGAATCTTTGCACATATCTGTCCTTCTACCTGTTAAACTTATTCATCCTTCCCAACCTAGCTCAAATATGAAGCTTTCACATCACTTCTCTTTGGCAGAGTTGGTGGCTACGCCCCTTGGCCTTCGTAGCATTGGCTATAAAATTTGTTTACATATCTGTCTCCCCAGCCAGGCTGTATTTGTATTCCTAGTGCCTGTCATGAACAACTGACTGGAAGAATGCAGGGATGTGACCTAGGCATCTCTTCATCGTCCCCTCCCTCCCAGCAGAAATCCGTCTGTGGGTGATGCTAAGTAAAAAGATATGAATATATGCAGAGGGACAAAAAGGAAAAGATAACAAGGAGGGGTCGGTCAAGGATCTGAATCCTCCACAGTCCTTATGATCGTATCACACAGATCCAGACTTGGATAATAACGATTGTATCACACAGATCCAAGCTTAGAAAAGCAACAACTGTCAACTGTTAAATGCTTATTCTGTGCTAGAATCTGTGCTACATAAGCGCTTTACCTGCGTCGTTATTCCACTTAATCCTTTCCACAACTCCGTAAGCACCATTAACTCCACTTTGCAGACAGGGGAACTGAGGTTCAGAGGGGCAAAAAGCCTGGCCCAAGCTTGTGACACAGCCAGCCTGGGGGCAGAAGGAAAATTCGAACCCAGGCCTGTCACCCCAGGCCTCTGCCTAGTCCTCACCCCTGTTTCTGGAGCCTAGACCCCTGGCTCGGCAGATACATCTCTAATGGGGTTGGTAAGGGGGACTGCCCCTGGGTTTCACTTCACCTGGGAGGAGCTCGCAGTGCCCCCGGGGCCTCCCAGTGTCCAAGGTCCTGGCCTCAAGTGACCCGCCGCCGGGGGTGCGGCGGGTCGAGCTGGGCCGAGAAGTACGACGCCAAAGAGATTAGTGCGGCGGCGGGCGGGGCCCCATCAGAGAACAAGCCTGTGACTTCCTGACCTCAGGGCGACGCCCGTCCAGTCCGGAGCCTCCGTACCTGAAACACAAGGCCACGGGTCCCGCTCCACAGCCCCAGGTCACTCCTGGACGCCTTGCGCCCCTGCAGCAGACCCTCCCTGCTCGGGGTCAAGCGGTCTCCGCCTTCTACGTCACTGTCACCGCCTCCGAAACTCCCGCCAACCAAGGGCGCATGCGCGACCGTCAGCTTCTCGGGCACGCGCGCGCAGAACGCCTGCGTCTGAGGATGCGCATGCGTACACCGCCGTCCAACGCTCCTGCCACCTCCGCTCCTCTTGTCCAACTCCTTTAGGTCCTGTCCGGCTACGTCACCACCTCCCTCCAACACTCCGCCCGGGGAGTCCCTTTCCGGGACCCGCCACACTATCGTGTCCTTTTGCGCCCGACGGCCCCAGAGCCATCTAAGATGGGGGAAACAGAGGCCCGGAGAGATTCTTGCCGGAGGAATGCAGCGCCTCAAAAGGCATCTGATGGCCTGTCCCCGTTGCTAGGCTCTGGTTCCCACTCCCTTTATCTTCTTAACTCCCAAAATGTGGACCGTGACTCTCCCCAGGGGGGACTGGAGCTCTGAGCTCAGTTTGCCTCAGTCTATCCCACTGCTGCTCTAGGACTTTTTCTCTCTCATTTCCAGGCCACCCCCTCAAACGGCTTGCTTTACTTGCTTGGTGGAGGGGGGGCCTGCCCTCGGGTTTCATTTCACCCGGGAGGAGGTCGCAGCGCCCCCTGTGGTTGCAGTGTCCACGGTCGGGGCCCGTGGGTGCGGCGGGTCGGGCTGGGCCTAGGGGCACGACGGGGACAGGGCAGCAGGTGCCCTTTGAGGCGCTGTATTCCCAGGCGCTCTTCCCTCTGCCTGGGAAGGCTTTCCCTGCTTTTCGTGGCGACATCCTTCAATTTTTTTGTATTTTGAGACGGAGTCTTGCTCTGTCGCCCAGGCTGGAGTGCAGTGGTGCGATCTTGGCTCCCTGCAACCTCCACCTCCCGGGTTCGGGTTCAAGCGATTCTCCCGCCTCAGCCTCCCGAGTAGCTGGGATTACAGGCGTCCACCACCATGCCTGGCTAATTCTTTTTATTTTTAGTAGAAACGGGGTTTTGCCATGTTGGCCAGGCTGGTCGCAAACTCCTGACCTCACGTGATCCACCCACCTCGGCCTCCCAAAGTGCTGGAATTACAGGCATGAGCCACCGTGCCCGGCCACATCCTCCAATTTTAAGCCTTAGCTAAGGAATGATTGATTTCTCTCCAAGCCTTCTTTCTGGCCTTAGGCTGAAAACCAACTGTCCTTTCTGTGCTCCCAGGAGCCCAACCTGTGCCTGCTCCACTATCCCATGCTGGCCTAGGAGGCTCCAGAGAGCGGGCTGCTTCCTCAGCAGTCAGCATGATGCAACCAAAATGTCCCCTTGGATGTGCACAGTCCTTTCTTTCACAAGGAAACTTCCAAATATTGAATTGTAAGTAGCCCACGAAGTCCAAAAGAGGGGTTGGAGAGAGGCAACTGGAGCTGACTGTGGTCATCCTTCCATGGCAGTTGTGGCCCTTGGAAAAATTTTCTGGTGGGAGACAAAAATCTGCCTGCCTGAAATTTCCACCCTGTGGTTCCAGCCTGCTGACTGCAGCAGCCATTCTGAAAGCAGAGATTTGCCCTTGGCTCCCTGAATATCACTTTCTGGGGTTGAGAGGTACCCAGTTCCTTTTATGTTTGCCTGCCTCTTAAACTCCTCTCTGTCAATGTCCCAGGAAGAGAACTCAGTGTTCCTTCCCAGCTAGGGCTGGCCATCCTGGGGCACCGTGAGAAAATGATTTCATGGAATCCAGACCCAATACATCTTCTACATCATTTCCCTGCTTTGAGTTGTTGCATGGCTCCCTCCTGTCCACAGCAGGCACACATTTTTTTTTTTTGTTTTCTCCTATAGGGCACTGTGTCATTGGGCTGGGTGTGATGGCTCACGCCTCTAATCCCAGCAGTTTGAGAGGCCAAGGCCTGCAGATCACTTGAGATCAGGAGTTAGAGAGCAGCCTGGCCAACATAGCAAAACCCCATCTCTACTAAAAACACAAAAATTAGCTGGGCGTGGTGGTATGCACCGTAATCCCCATTACTTGAGAGGCCGAAGCAGGTGAATCACTTGAACCTGGGAGGCCGGGGTTGCAGTGAGCTGAGATCATGCCACTGTACTCCAGTCTGGGCAACAGAGCAAGACTTCAGCTCAAAAAAAATAAGGAAAAAGAAAAAAGGCACTGTGTGATCTGACCCAGCCTCTTCTTTCAGTTCCCCAGTTCTGCTCTGCTCTCTTTCTACGAGGCTTTCACACATGCTATTCCCTCTCCCTGGAACCACTTCCCCTCAGTCTCCTGCCTACAACACACCACCATGGCCTTCATCTGGTCAACATCTCAATTTTAGGTGTCATTCAGATGTCCTTTCCTCTGTGAAGCCTTTCTTGTTTCCTCTGGGCTGGCTGAGCACCCTGGGCTCCCCCTGCCATTGACATTTTATTTCATATCTTCCAGGCCCATCCATTGTATCCTCAATACCCAGCACATGCCTGGCTGTTGTTAGCCCCTCATAAAAGAGATACATGAAAGTATCATGTAGTCAGCTTCTAAGATGGCCCCCAATGATCCCTGCTTCCTGGTGTTCATGCCATTGTGTAGTCCCCTCCCATGCTGAAGAATGCTGGTCTATATAACCAATTAGATACTGCAGACATTATAGTCTGTGACTTTTTTTTTTTTTTTGAGACGGAGTTTTGCTCTTGTTGCCCAGGCTAGAGTACAATGGTGCGATCTTGGTTCATAGCAACCTCTGCCTCCCAGGTTCAAGAGATTATCCTGCCTCAGCCTCCCAAGTAGCTGGGATTATAGGCATGCACCACCACAGCCAGCTAATTTTGTATTTTTAGTAGAGACGGGGTTTCTCCATGTCGGTCAGGCTGGTCTCGAACTCCCGACCTCAGGTGATCCACCCGCCTCGGCCTCCCAAAGTGCTGGGATTACAGGCGTGAGCCACTGCGCCCGGCCTAGTCTGTGACTTTCAAGGGTTAGCTATAAAAGACATCATGACTTCCTCCCTGCTCTCTCACAGATGACATGCTGTGGGGGAAGCTAGCCGCCATGTTGTGAAGGCACGCAAGCAGTCCTACAGAGGTCCACATGGTGAGGAACTGAGGCCTCCTGCAGCCAGCCAGCACTGTCTTGCCAGCCATGAGAAGTAGCTACTATGCAAATGGATCTTCCAGTCCATCAGTCCATCAGGCATTCAAATGACTGTAGCCTGACTGACAACTGACTGCAACCTCCTGAGACCTTGAATCAGAACTACCCAGCTCCCAAATTCCTGACCCATAGCATCTGTGGGGTATAAGAAATGTTTCGGAATAATTAATTACATTTCAATAGACAATTGACACACATCTAAAAGTATCTTTTTTTTGCATAAAATTGTTAAAGTCCTTTGTGGTTCAATTCTATTTTTCTTCTTTTTGAAGACTGCATTTGTTTCTCAGTGTTCACATCACACTGTGTGGGAAACGAAGTATCAGCAGGCAGCAGCCAGAACACCTGGTGGCCCCTCCCACGTGCCTTCAAACCAGCCAGTGGCTGTGGCACTCCCTGGGCTCCCCACTTCCCAGGCAGCTGGGAGTGGGGAAAAGTTAGGTTTCAAATCTGCTGGGGCCCCCACCCACTTCATTAGAAAAATCAGAGAGGAGGCCAAGTCCACAGCAACTGTTCATATGACATACTTTATTTCCAATCTACAACCATTAAAAACGCTTTATAAGTTTACACTGTACAGTTATTCTCATGTCTGAAATAAGACACAGGGGCAGGGAGAGCTGGTGGATTGGACTGCAGTTGTCCTAGCACCCGATCCATCCTGGGAAGGAGCCTTTTGAAGACAGAAGTGGAAAGGAGAGAACAGTGGACAAGAGAGGTGGACAGTTGGCCCAAGGATGCCCTTGGTCCCTTCCCTCCCATGGGCCTTGCCCTGGGGGGTCCCCCAGGGCCCACGACTGCAGGACCCTCACCAGGAAACCAGGCTGAGTGGGAAGGGGGTTCACAGTATTGGCGGGGGCTGGGGAGGGGCCAGGATGAGGAGGAAGGGCAGCTTCTGGCTCTCTTCCCAGCTGCTGGGGGTTGGAGCTGTTTTTTGGCACTGTCTACAAGGTATCCCTGGGGTTGGGAGGAGGAGGAACTGGGGATTTCAGCTTCTTTCCTTGTGGAGTTAAGATTTCTTTCCATTTGAAGAGGGGCTATCTGGCCTATGGTGAGGTTCCCAAGGGATAAACAGTCAGGGTCTTCTGCCTCCTGCCTCCCCAGGACTCCCACACCCTCCCTGGCTGGCACCATCCACACAGCCTTTTGTAAAACCGAGACAAGTGCAGAAGCAGGGAAAGAAACGATGAATGCTTTCTCCAGGCCCTCCAACTTCTCTTCCTCTTCCGAGAGGAGCGACTATAGGGTTGGTTTTTGTTGGCGGTGATTCCCAATCTCAGGAGTCCAGATGAGGCTGGTGTTTTCCACCTGTTCTTGGCCTAGCCAGTCCCAGTCCCTCCCCAGGCTATACTAATGGCTAGCCCAGATCAGCAGTTGGCATATTCTTATGCATGTCAGAATCATCTGGAGGGCTTCTTAAAATCCCAGCTTGTAAGGCCCCACTCCATAAGCTCTAATTCAGTGAGTCTTGGGTGGGGCCAATAATTTGCACTTCTATCAAGTTCCCAGGTGATATCCCTGCTGCTGGAATGCAATACAAGAACCACTGGCTGAGAATGGTGCCCGCAGTCACCTCATTCTCAGCAACCTGGTGCCTCCTGGGCAGCACTAAGGAGCTGGGTCACAGCTGGCAAAGCCCAGCCTTGGGGCATGACATCACCTGGGAAGCTGCTGGAAATGGTCTTGGGGTGAGTCCCCCGTGCAGAGAAGTAAACTAAGGCACAGAGATCAGCGGCAGAGCTGAGAGAAGCCAGGATACCAGGGCCCAGTAGAGAATGGATGGGCTGCAAAACCCTACAGCAGGAGGGGTGCTCTAGGGCCCACAGGACCATCCTGGTGCTCATCACAGGATCACAAGACTGGGAGGGTGGGAGAAGTGGAGACACCTGCCCAGACCTGGGCCAGGTTTCCAGATTGCCAGCTGAGGCCCCTCTTCTTGGGAATGGTTTGAGTAGCTTCCAAATAAAGAGTGACAAGGCAGCCGGCCCTGACTGCTTCAGCCCTTCAAAGATGTTTAGAGAAAACTAAAGGTCCCTTCCTCAGGGCATGGTGTCCAGAAAGCTGGTGAAGGGCAAGAAGGGAGGGGAGCAGGGCCATTGGGATAGACAAGCAGCAGAGGAGGCTCCAAGGAGGGTGAGGAAGGAGCGGCAGGGCTGGCGGTGGAGAGAAGCCCTGAGCAGGAGACGTGGGCCCAGCATCATGTCCTCACTCCCCTTAGGACCTTGGGTCTGTGGATTTTGCAAACTGCAAATACTGTTGGGTTGGGAGGGGTAAGGGGTAGAGTCGGGGTGAACTGTAGATTCTGCCAGGACAAGCAGCTCTGAGAGTGGTGAGGTCCAGAGGAGAATGGAGAGGATGGTTGGATACTGAATGGACAAAGAGATGGATCGATGACCAGGGACAGGGAGAGAAGAACCTGTCAGGCAGCACCTGCTTTACAACCAAGGCCATCTGGGACTGGGCAGGGCAGAGGAGGAAAAAGGAGGGATCCAAGCCCCCCACCCACCACCACACACATGCCCACTGCAAAGTGCTGGGGCTGCTGCTGGCAGGCTGCTTACAGAGAAGACAGCATGGCTCAAGGGTGGGACGCAGGGGTTGCTGGGGAGGGGTGAGCCCAATGAGAAGGCCTGGCAGGGCTGGTGCCTCCTGATGCATTGGAGGAAGAGGCTTTTTTTTTTTTTTTTTTTTTTTTTTGGTGTGAGAAAACACAAAATAAATAAACACAGAACCAGGACACCACCACATTTGAGAGCAAATATCAGAGCTGGGAAACCACAGACGCGACAGGAAGGCTTCCCTGGTAGGAAGCAGGGGGATGGGAAGCGAGTTACTGAGGTTACAGGAAAATCCGCAGGAGGGAGCAGTGCTGGGAAGAACATCCTGGGAGGACTGAGGGCTGAATTCTACAGTGAGCCCCAGACCCAGAAGAAGAAAATCTGGCATGGGCCAGGGCCACTCCATCTGCTGGTAGGAACCAGCCAAGGAGAAAAGGAGGCAGGAGGACAAGAGACTTTGGAGGGAGATGATAAAGAAAGAATGGGTGAGTGGTAGGGAACAGACTGAGCCCAGAGAGAGGAAGGGGCTAAACCAAGATTACAGAAAGTCGAAGCAGTGTCTCATTCACTACTGGGGATGCAAGACCTGTTGGGAGTCAGGAAACCTGGGTTCTGGTCTTGGCTCTGCCTGTGGTTTGCTGTGTGACCTTGGGTGAGCCACTGCCTTCTCTGGACCTGATTCCTTATCTCAAAAAATGAGGGCGCTGGACACAAAAGGACAAATACTGTATGATTCTACTTAAAAGAGATACTTAGAATAGGCTAATCCACAGAGGAAAAAAAAAAAAGTAGAATAGAGGTTACCAGGGGCTGGGGACAGGGGGAATGGGGAGTTATTGTTTAGTGGGTACAGAGTTTCAGTTTGGGGTGATGAAAAAGTTCTGGAGGTGGCGGTTACACGTTGTGAATGTACTTCAAGCCACTTAGAAATCTTTAAAATGGAAAATTTAATGTTATGCATATTTTGCCATAATTTTTTTAAAAAGGAAGGGGTTTAGACCAAATTATGTTATGGCCTCCTTGCTATTCATGAAGACTAGTGAATGGGGTAAGGAGGGTATTGTCCCCCACCCCAGGGCCAGGGCACTGAAAGGCTGGGCTGGGGACACTGAGTGTGGTCAGACCACTCTCCATTTGTGTAGAACCTGACACTTTTCCAAGGGGACTCGCAGGCACAGTGTTGCAGTTGGTCCTCACCACAGTTACATGGGGTGGGACGTTATCCTCACTTTATAGACGGGGAAACTGAGGTATAGACTAGCCACATGATCTTGCCAAGGTCATTCACGTCGGTGGATTTTTTACTTTTTAAATAGTCACCTGGAAAACATCCTTGCATCTTAGGTTCACCCGTTGACTCACCAACTGGCTCAGTGGCCCTAGATGAAAGGATACATGCTATAAATTAGTAGAAGAGTTCATCTCCTGGGGCAAACATGCTTGCTTCCCATAATTGGATGATGAAAATTATAAATCCTGATGTGTTTCTCTTTTTACCATGGCTGCCAGGAAACTCAAGAGTAAAATTTAATTGCATGATTATAGGAATTACACCAGTTAGATTTAGATAATAATTTGTCTTTTTTTTTTACTTCCTATTTTTATTTTATTGAACCCCTCTGACTA
Source organism: Macaca mulatta (assembly GCF_049350105.2). NCBI lineage: Eukaryota > Metazoa > Chordata > Mammalia > Primates > Cercopithecidae > Macaca > Macaca mulatta. The sequence continues at coordinate 89,641,973 of NC_133415.1, forward strand.
ATATTGTAAATAGCCTCTGATCCTTTTTGAAAATCCTTTTTGAGTAAGAAAATCAGTTTGGTTGGGGACTCGATCCCTTAAGTCCCTGCTCAGGGCTTAGTGCTCTTTTTAAGATACGGCATCATGTTTCTTGGTTAAAAGAAAGATAAGGCTGGACGTGGTGGCTCATGCCTATAATCCCAGTACTTTGGGAGGCCAAGGTGGGTGGATCACATGAAGTCAGGAGTTCAAGACCAGCCTGGCCAACATGGTGAAACCCTGTCTCTACTAAAAGTACAAAAATTAGTCAGGCATGGTGGCACGCACCTGTAATACCAGTTACTTGGGAGGCTGAGGCAGGAGAATTGCTTGAACCAGGGAGGTGGAGGCTGCAGTGAGCCGAGATGGCACCACTGTACTCCAGCCTGAGCGACAGAGCAAGACTCTGTCTCAAAAAAAAAAAAAGAAAAAGGAAGATGACCTGGCACGGTGGCTGATGCCTGGAACCCCAGCACTTTGGGAGGCTAAGAAGGGCAGATCACTTGAGCCCAGGAGTTTGAAACCAGCCTGGGCAACATAGGGAGACCCCCCGTCTCTAAAATAATAATAATAGTAATAATAATAATAAATAATAAATAAATAAATAAAATAAAAACTAAATTTAAAAAAACTTAAAACAGAAAGATAGCCTAATGATCAGGGCCAAGAACACCAATGGTGTGGCCAATAGTGCCCAGGATCCCTCTGGGAGGGCAGTTTTTGTTTTGTTTTGTTTTGTTTTTTGAGACAAGACTCGTTCTGTTGCTCAGGCTAGAATACATTGGCACAATCTCGGCTCACTGCAACCTCTGCTCCCCCCGGGGTTCGAGTGATTCTCCTGCCTCAGTCTCCTGAATAGCTGGGATTACAGGCATGTGCTACCACACTTGGCTAATTTTTGTATTTTTAGTAGAGACGGGGTTTCACCAGGTTGGCCAGGCTGGTCTCGAACTCCTGAGCTCAAGTGATCACCCACCTCGGCCTCCGAAAGTGCTGGGATTACAGGTGTGACCGCTGCGCCCACCCCCCAACCCCAGGAGAGTTTGTTAAGCATGCAGATTCAAGGTGGGGTCCAGGAATCTGCATTCTGAACATGCCCTCAGAGAATTCTGCTGAATGGGGACCTCAGATCACCCTCTGGCATACACAGGCTCAGTGATCTGGAATGGACTTGTTTTATGCCTGGGTTGGCCAGCAGCATATTCTGGGTATTCTGGACCCACAAAAAGCCCCCAGTAGGGCAGTGGATTTGCACAGCAAACAGGACAGAGTTGGACTCAAGTTCTCATCTAAACTCAGTGTGACTTCTTGTGCTCTGGGATGAGAACTGTGCCTCAGTTTCCTCATCTGCAAAATGGGTGCACTAACCCATGTCCTACCAAGGCTGCCTCCACGAGTTGTCCCTGAGAGGTCTGAAGGAGATGTGGGGTGGGAAACGATTTCTTTTTTGAGACAGGGTCTCACTCTGTCATCCAGGCTGGAGTGCAGTGGCGCGATCTCTGCTCCCACAACCTCTGTCTCCTGGACTCAAGCGATTCTCCCACCTCAGCCTCCCGAGTAACTGGGATTACAGGTGTGCACCACCACACTCAGCTCATTTTTTGTACTTTTAGTAGAGACAGGGTTTCAACACGTTGGCCAGGCTGGCCTTGAACTCCTGACCTCAAGTGATCTGCCTACCTCAGTCTCCCAAAGAGCTGGGATTACAGGAGTGAGCCACCGTGCCCAGCCAGGGGACACGTTTTCTAAATAGTAAAGTGCTTTAGGTGGGATGTGTAGGGGATGATGATGACAATTATTATTACTATTATTAAGGAAGAAGTAGTGGGAGCTTGGGGGGTCTGGTGAGGCTAGAAGCAGGGGACATTCTAGATAGGAGGGGAGAGGAAGAAAGAGCCTGGACGCTGGGTGGGCCAGAGGAGAAGAGGCTGGGTGATGAAACCATAAAAGTGCATGTGGGTGGACGTGATGGAACCATGTCAGCACAGGGTGTAAGAGGGTCAGGTCTTTGAGCCCTTGGCCTTGTCACATCGGAAGCCAACTTGTAGAACAGTGCCCCTGGAGATGCCTACAGGTGGGCTCCATCTTGAGTTCATAGAAAGCAAGACCTCTTAAGGTCAGCCTTTGGTGGGAAATAAACTGGGGGAAAGGGCTGGCACAGGGTCAGGGAATTGGATTCTGATGTCTCGTGCATGCAGGTCTAAGAGCCACTGATGCACCGAAATGACTTGATTTGCATTCCAATGAAGTCATCATTCCGAAAGGGGCTGATTTGGCTCTGGAAAGAGGTCAGACATATGAAACATGAGGTTTCCCAGTTTAGGACCAATCATGCCAACTGGTCCCCCATTTCCCCCAACCAACTGGTGCCAACCCCATGGACCCAAGCCAAGTGGTCTATGGGGGATTGGGACCCGAGGGTTCCTTGGGACTTTGGTTGAAGAGAGAGTGGAGATGGGGAAAGGAGAAAGAAGGATAAAGGAGGAGGAGGAAGGGGCTAGCAGTAAAAGGCAGAGAGGCAGGAGGAAGGGGGGAGAAAGGGTTCGAGAAGGGCAGCATTCCTTCTTGGGACCCCGATTCTCCAGGGAATCCCCACTGTGGGTCAGGCAGTTTTCTGCTTTGGGAATGTTACCAAGACTTAAAAGGCATTTGAAGAAAGAAACAAACTTAGAAATTACATTCTAAAAGAGTAGAGAGTTTTTACAAACCAATCCCCCCACCCCAAAAAAGAAAACAAAACCAGTTACCAAGTAAAATGCTAAAAATCGAACCAAACCAATATTTACATGTAACGTTTTCAACCCCATCCAGCCCCACGTCCGGAGGCTTCTGCAGGAACAGTGATGAGTGGCCTTGCACAGTGGCATGCAGGAAGTAGAAACTGGGGCTTTACGGAAAACCAAGGTCTGGCTGAGACAACGAAGATGGCAAGGACAATCTTGGATAGTATGATGGTAAGGCTGAGTGGTCCGTAGGTCTTGGGGCTCATGTCCCACGGGGATTTCTCCCCGAGGCTGGGTACGCAGCCTCCCTGGCTCTCTGTCGCTCTGGGAGGTGGCAGAAGGCCTCTGGTGACATGTGGCCTGATGTGAATCCCCTCACCTGGAGATAACCTTGGCGGGCCCCCCTGACCTCATGGGTGAGAGCAGCAGCATCCCAGAGTGGAACTGGCCCACAGCTCCACTGGCTGCCTGCTCTGCCCACACAAGTCACTGGGGCATGGAGGAAGTGGCTGGCGGGACTGGCATGACCCTGGTGTTCAGCCTGCAGGGAAGGGAGATGCAGGACTTGGGGTAACTGGTCCAGGTGATCCCGAATGGATGGGTCTGGGAACTGGCAGGTGGAGGTGGGAGTGCATGGGTGCCTCCAGAGTCCTGGGGGCAAATCAGCAAAGCTACTGGCTTTTGGTCTTCCTGATGGGCAATTCTGCAGACAAGCTGATCCATCCTGGTGTTTCCACTCTGGGTCCCCAGTCAGTTACAGGAAGGCTGCATGTCTATGTGTGTCGGGGGAGCATGTGTGCAACCAAAAGGGGTTCACCGGCACCAAGGGGAGGCCATGGGAGGCACTCCCCCACATGCTGCAATGAGCCACGTTGAAATCCAACCAATAGCTCAGGCAGCTCATGGAGGACGTGAGAAAGGGCAGGCAGCAGAGCTGGGGCAGGGAGAAGAGCCGTGAAAGGCCATAAGGCTAAGGAGAGAGGCTGGTGAAAAGGCTGGCAGGCTGGTGAGAACCGAGGCAGGCTGGGAGACACTCAGGTTCATGTGCAAAGCTGCGATAAACAACATTATCAAAGTTCAGTCCTGTTTTCCTGCGAGTTCTCATTTGGGAAACTTGGAAGGATCTCCACGCTCTTGATAGAGCCTTAGTAATCCACATTCAACTCATGAAGAAAGGTGTCAGAGGGAGGGAGGGAAATGAGACAGACAAGGAGAATGTCTGGGGAGTGGTGATGGCTGTTCAGCCCTCCACCTTGTCAGTGAGTATTTACAGACTGACAGCTGGGGTTGGCCAAGTACCAGGCATTGAGTAATAAGTAGTGTTCTGAGGCCACATGGCCAGCAGTGTTGGGGTACAGGGCTCCAGCTCTGTTGAGGGGCCCTCCAAAACTGACCAGGAGACCAGGTCTCCAAACCTGGCTGCCAAGCTGCCTTGTCCACCTGGGGGACCCCGTGGCTGTCCATGCCATTAGAAGCCCCATGTTGTCCCAGTGGCAAGAATGCATGTTTCAACCTCCAATAAATTACCTTAAGGACTTTGGGGTAAATTAAATTATTAAAATAAAGTAAATCACCTTAAATATTTATAGTATGAAAAATTCAAATAAACAATCTAGGCAAGATATATGTTTCCAGGCCCCAGTCTATTGCTGTGTCCTGGGCTCTGGCCTCTCGGTGTTCTCCTGGGCCTGACCTGGCCAACCAAGAGTCTCTTACTGGGAATATCTTTGCCCCCCTACCAGCTGCAGGATGTAAACACAGTGGAGATGTAGTGCCTACCCCCTCTTAGGGTGCCAGGGAGAGGCCTCTGAGATCAAGATCAAGGCAGTGTATTCAGGCATTTATCTATGCACCAGGTCTTGAGACTGACTCTACCTATTTCTATCCTCAAAGGGTCTGCTGGGAACATTGGGGTCCCAAGTCACTTTGGCAAGGAAGGCAATTGCAATCACTCCCCAACCCTGAGCCCTGCAGATTTCCACTTTGCCTCCCAGCTCTTGCTGCAGCCAGGCTATGGGCAGGGAGATCCAGGGCTCCAGGACTCCAAGCAGATACTTGGCCCTGGCTACTGCCCTATCATGCCCCCTAGTGTCCCAGCAATCTAGAGCAGTGGGCCTGGGAGGAGGAGGTGGTGGAGAGAAGGAGGTGATGGTGATGATGCCCAGCAGTGCTCCACCAGGAACCCAACATGGAGCCCTAGAGCAAAGCCTGTTCTTCTCAGCAGTGTCTCCTCCTGAATGAAGGGGTGGATGGTCAGCAGGAAACATCTCTCTGACTCCTTTTCCCCAAAGGCATGGCCAGACATGTATCCTTCTTGGGCTCTTCCAAGAGGGAGGCATGGGCAGAACCAGGCAAGGCTCTCTCTTAGAACCCAGGGATCGGCTCTTGACGGATCTCTCAGTGGATGCTTGGGAAGCCCAGTTTTGGTCTCTCTCCCACTCACTGCCTTCCCCTGGGAAGTCGGAGCTAACCACCCAGGGGCCAGCAGGAGACCCGGCTTTACCTTGATGTGAAAGCTGCATTCTGGCAGTGGCATCGCTGCTGTCCCTCCAGGGCCAGGCAATGCTGAGGACACAGCCCCTCGCCTCACCTCGTCTCGTCTCTGCTGGTTCCCTTCTGCTATCCAGGGGCTTGGCTGGTTGAGGCGGGGAATTTGGCTGCTCGGTCACTCGCTGGGGGGGAGTGCCCTCTCCTCCCCACCCCAGCTGGACTCTGAAGGGTGCAGCCTGCACTTGGAAGGAGAGTGGCGGATGGCAGAGCGGGACGAACGGGCGAAGCAGGAGGTGAGAGACTGGGTGCTACAGTCACAAACAGCATCCTAGGAAGAGGGAGGCAGGAAGTCAAGAGGAGCCAGGAGATATGGGCCACCGTGCGCTGGGTGATGAGCCAGGCAAGGAACTGAGACTCAGCTATAAACCAGTTCCCAAGGGCTGAAGCTCCTCACTGGACCAATTTTTTCTTTCTATTGTTCTTCTCCCATTAGAGCAGTAATGGATATTCATTGTAATATATTCTAGGCTATACAGAGAGGACAGTGGACACTGTCCATGGTCCTGTACACCAAAGAGATTCTCAACATACATTTACCAAAATGACAACTTATTTTGCAACTGTAAAACATGAACACTTTTCTGTCACTAGGTATGTCTAGATTTCCTTCCTTTTTATCACTTTTTTTTCGTTTGAGACAGGGTCTCACTATGTTGCTCAGGCTGGTCTTGAACTCCTGGGCTCAAACGATCCTCCTGCCTCAGCCTCGCAAACTGCTGGAATTAGCACCTTTGGGTGCTCAAGGCTCCCAAAGGCATAAGCCACCATGCCTGTCCGATCTCCTTCTTTTTTAGTGTCTCTATACCATTTCACCAGATAGAAATAACTGATTTATGTACCCAATTCACTTTTTAAATTTTTTTATTTTTTGGACAGAATCTTGCTCTGTTGCCCAGGCTGGAATGCAGTGGCACAATCTTGACTCACTACAACCTCCACCTCCCGGGTTCAAGTGATTCTTGCACCTCAGCCTCCCAAGTAGCTGAGATTACAAGCGTGTGCCACCACGTCTAGCTAATTTTTGTATTTTTAGTAGAGATGGGACTTCAGCATGTTGGTCAGGCTGGTCTCAAACCCCTAACCTCTAGTGATCTGCCCACCTCAGCCTCCCAAAGTGGTGGGATTGCAGGCGTGAGCCACTGTGCCTGGCCCAAATTCACTTTTGATGTACATTTGGGTAGTTTCTAATTTTTTACTATTACCAATAAACAGAAATAATGATCAAAAGTGCTGCTGCTGGGCGTGGTGGCTCACGCCTGTAATCCCAGCACTTTGGGAGGCTGAGGCGGGTAGATCACGAGGTCAGGAGATCGAGACCATCCTGGCCAACACGGTGAAACCCCATCTCTACTAAAAATTAGCTGGGCGTGGTGGCGTGAACCTATAGTCCCAGCTACTCAGGAGGCTGAGGCAGGAGAATCGCTTGAACCCAGGAGGGGTGGAGACTGCAGTGAGCTGAGATTGCACCACTGTACTCCAGCCTGGGTGAAACAGAGAGACTCCATCTCAAAAAAAAAAAAACAAAAAAACAACAAAAAAAAGTGCTGCTGGGCAGCTGGGTATGGTGGCTCACACCTGTAATGCCAGCACTTTGGGAGGCTAAGGCAGGTGGATCACCTGAGGTCAGGAGTTTGAGACCAGGCTGGCAAACATGGTGAAACCCCATCTCAACTCAAAATACAAAAATTAGCTGGGCATGGTGGCACGCACCTGTAGTCCCAGCTACTCAAAGACTGAGGCAGGAGAATTGCTTGAACCCAGGAGGTGGAGGTTGCAGTGAGCTGAGATCCACATCACTGCACTCCAGCCTGGGGCAGAGAGTGAGACACCATCTCAAAAAAAAAAAAAAAAAAAAGTGCTGCTGGGCTAGGCCATGTGGGAGGCTGAGACAGGAGGATCCTTTGAGCCCAGGAATTCAAGGCAGCAGTGAGCTATGATTGTGCCACTGGACTCTGGCTTGGGCAACAGAGTGACACCCCATCTTTTCAAAAAATAAAAAGGCCTGGGCGTGGTGGCTCACGCCTGTAATCCCAGCATTTTGGGAGGCCGAGGCAGGCAGATCACGAGGTCAGGAGATTGAGACCAGCCTGGCTAACACAGTGAAACCCCGTCTCTACTAAAAATACAAAAAATTAGCCGGACGTGGTGGTGGGCGCCTGTAGTCCCAGCTACTCGGGAGGCTGAGGCAGGAGAATGGCGTGAACCCGGGAGGCAGAGCTTGCAGTGAGCCGAGATTGTGCCACTGCACTCCAGCCTGGGCAACAGAGTGAGACTCTGTCTCAAAAATAAATAAATAAGGCCGGGCGCGGTGGCTCAAGCCTGTAATCCCAGCACTTTGGGAGGCCGAGATGGGCGGATCACGAGGTCAGGAGATCGAGACCATCCTGGCTAACACGGTGAAACCCCGTCTCTACTAAGAAATACAAAAAATAGCCGGGCGAGGTGGCAGCGCCTGTAGTCCCAGCTACTCGGGAGGCTGAGGCCGGAGAATGGCGTGAACCCGGGAGGCGGAGCTTTCAGCGAGCTGAGATCCGGCCACTGCACTCCAGCCTGGGCTACAGAGCGAGACTCCGTCTCAAAAAAAAAAAAAAATAAAAAATAAAATAAATAAATAAAAAATAAATAAAATCAAAGTGCTGCGATAGAGCCAAGCTGCTTGGTTAAAATCCCAGCTTTGCCAATTACTAGCTGTGTGACCTTGGCAGAGTTACTTAACCTCTCTTGAGCTTTGATTTCCTCCCCTCTCTCTCTTTTTATTTTTCTATTTATTTATTTATTTATTTTTGAGATGGAGTTTCGTTCTTGTTGCCCAGGCTGGAGTGCAATGGCACAATCTCAGCTCATCGCAACCTCCGCCTCCCGGGTTTAAGTGATTCTCCTGCCTCAGCCTCCCAAGTAGCTGGGATTACAGGCATGCGCCACCATGCCCGGCTAATTTTGTATTTTTAGTAGAAATGGGGTTTCTCGGTGTTGGTCAGGCTGGTCTCAAACTCCCAACCTCAGGTGATCTGCCTGCCTCGGCCTCCTAAAGCCTTGGGATTACAGGCGTGAGCCCAGCCTCTTTTTATTTTTCTTTATCCATGTTTGTGAATATTTCCACAGGCTACATTCCTAAAAGAACTACTGGGTCAATGGGTAGCATGCACATTTTACATACTGGACAATATTTGGATCAACTTTAAAATCAACATTCAAAATCCAGCCAGCTTTGTGCTGTTGTTTCTTGATGTGGTACTGGTTATGTGGAAGTGATGGTTACTTTTATATATCAACATGACTGGGTGCCGAGATATTACGTAAAACATTGTTCTGGGTGTTTCTGTGAGTGTTTTGAGATGAGATTAACATCGAAATTCTCAGCCAGGCGCAGTGGCTCACCTCTGTAATCCCACCACTTTGGGAGGCTGAGGTGGGCAGATCACTTGAGATCAGGAGTTTAAGACCAGCCTGGCCAACATGGTAAAACCCCTATCTCTACTAAAAATAAAAAATTAGCCAGGCATGGTGGTGTGTGCCTGTAATCCCAGCTACCTGGGAGCCTGAGGTATGAGAATCGCTTGAGCCTGGGAGGCAGAGGTTGCAGTGAGCCAAGATCACGCCACTGCATTCCAACCTGGATGACAGAGTGAGGTTCCGTCTCAAAAAAAAGTAAATTCTCCTTAACATGAACCCCATCCAGTCAGTTAAAAGCTTGAACGGAACAAGAGGGCTTACTCTCCCTCAAGTAAGAGAATTCTTCCTGCCTGACAGCCTTCAGACTGAGACACTTGCTTTTTTCCTGCCTTCAGACTTTATTACTTATTTATTTAAGACAGAGTCTCACTCTCTTGCTCAGGCTGGAGTGCAGTGGTGCGATATTGGCTCACTGCCTCCTGGATTCAAGCAATTCTCATGCCTCAATCTCCCAAGTGGCTGGGACTATAAGCACGCACCACCATGCCCAGCTAATTTTTGTATTTTTTTAGTAGAGACAGGGTTTTGCTATGTTGGCAAGGCTGGTCTCAAACTCCTGGTCTCAAGCAATCCACCTCTTTCGGCCTTCCAAAGTGCTGGGATTATAGGTGTGAGCCACTGTGAGGCCCTGCCTTCAGACTTGAAGTAAAACATCTGCTCTTTCTAGGTCACTGGGCTGTTGGCCTTTGGAGTGAAACTAAACGACCAGCTTTCTTGGTTCCAGGTCTTTGGACTAAACCATTGGCTCTCTTGGGTCTCCACTTGCTGATTCACCCTGAAATCTTGGGACTTGCCAGACTCCAGAATCACATGAGCCATTTCATTATAATCAATCAATCAATCTCTTTCTCTCTCTCCTTGCCCTCTATTCTCTCTCTATCCTCTTGGTTCTGTTTCTCTAGAGAACCCAGACTATTGTAATGGCCGTGTTCAGTTTATGAGAATTCAGTGAGCTATACTCTTACAGTATACTAAGTATAAATATTAAACTTAATAGTTTTGGGGGTTTTCTTTTGGAGATGGAGTTTTGCCCTGTTGCCCAGGTTGGGGTACAGTGGTGCGATCTTGGCTCACTGCAACTTCTGCCTCCTAGGTTCAAGAGATTCTCGTGCCTCAGCCTCCCAAGTAGCTGGGATTACAGGCGCCTGCCACCATGCTTGGCTATTTTTTTTATTTTTAGTAGAGATGGGGTTTCACCAAGGTGGCCAGGCTGGTCTCAAACTCCTGACCTCAGGTGATCCACCCGCCTCAGCCTCCCAAAGTGATGGGATCACAGGCGTGAGCTACTGCGCCAGGCCAAACTTAACAGTTTTTCAAAAGTTACAAAAATAGGCCAGGCACAGTGGCTCATGCTTGTAATCCCATCACTTTGGGAGGCTGAGGCGGGTGGATCACCTGTGGTCAGGAGTTCGAGACCAGCCTGGCCAACATGGTGAAACCCCGTCTCTACAAAAACCACAAAACTTAGCCGGGCGCGGTGGCTCAGGCTTTCAGTTCCAGCTACTTGGGAGGCTGAAGCAGGATAATCGCTTGAACCCAGGAGGTGGAGGTTGCTCGTACCACGGCACTCTAGCCTGGGTGACAGAATGTGTGAGACTGTCTCCAAAAAAAAAAAAAAAAAAATTACAAAAAAAGAAATAAATATATTTTTTCTTTTTGGAGACAAGGTCTCTCGCTCTGTTGCCCCGGCTGGAGTGCAGCGGCACAATCATGGCTTACTGCAGCCTCAACCTCAGGGCTTTAGGGATCTTCCCTCCTCAGTCTCCCAAGCAGCTGGGACCACAGGCACGCAGCACCACCATGCCTGGCTTTTTTTTTTTTTTTCTCAGATGGAGTTTCGCTCTGCTGCCCAGGCTGGAGTGTAATGGCATGGCCTTGGCTCACCGCAACCTCTACCTCCCAGGTTCAAGCAATTATCCTGCCTCAGCCTCCCAAGTAGCTGGGATTACAGGCGCTCATCACTACACTCGGATAATTTTTGTATTTTAAGTAGACACGGGGTTTCACCATGTTGGCCAGGCTGGTCTCAAACTCCTGACCTCAAGTGATCCACCCACCTCGGCCTCCCAAAGTTCTGGGATTACAGGTGTGAGCCACCATGCCTGGCCTTTTTTTTAAAAAAAAAAAAAAAAAAAAAAAAAAAAGATGGGAGTCTTGCTCTGTCACCCAGGCTGGAGTGCAGTGGCGCATTCTCAGCTCATTGCAATCTCCGCCTCCCAGCTTCAAGCAATTCTCCTGCCTCAGCCTCCCGAGTAGCTGGGACTATAGGTGTATGCTGCCACGCCCAGCTAATTTTTAATATTTTTTAGTAGAGATGGGGTTTCACTTTGCTGCCCAGGCTGGTCTCGAACTCCTGAGCTCAAGCAATCCACCTGCCTTGGCCTCCCGAAGTGGTAGGATTACAGGCGTAAGCCACCGTGCCTGGCCGCTTTTTTTTTTTTTTTTTTTAATGTAGAGATGAGATCTCACCATGTTGCTCAGACTGGTCTTGAACTCCTAGCTCAAGTGATCTGCCCACCTCGGTCTCCCAAAGTGCTGGGATTAGAGACATGAGCCATTGTGCCTGGCCAAAAAAGGAATAAATATTTAAGAGATGTTTTAAAATGTCAGCCAGCTGACTGAGAGTATAGAAAAGTAACGCACTCGCCACACACTGCTGGAGGCTGTAGAAATGGCACACTTTTGAAAAACAATTTGGCAGTATTTAACAAATAACTTTAAAACATTTATATTCCTTTTTTGTGGAGACGGAGTCTCACCTGTCACCCAGGCTGGAGCACAGTGGTGCCATCTCGGCTCACTGTAGCCTCCGCCTCCTGAGTTCAAGCGATTCTCCTGCCTCAGCCTCCTGAGTAGCTGGGACTACAGGCGACCACCATCACACCCGTCTAATTTTTGTAGAGAGAGGGTTTCACCATATTGGCCAGGCTGATCTCGAACTCCTGACCTTGGAGCCGCCCAACTCAGCTTCCCAAAGTGCTGGGATTACAGGCATGAGCCACTGCGCCCGGCCACATTTATATTCTTTCATCCTTTTTTTTTTTTTTTTTTTTTTTTTTGAGACGGAGTCTCGCTCTGTCGCCCAGGCTGGAGTGCAGTGGCCGGATCTCAGCTCATTGCAAGTTCCTCCTCCCGGGTTTACGCCATTCTCCTGCCTCAGCCTCCCGAGTAGCTGGGACTACAGGCGCCTGCCACCACGCCCGGCTAGTTTTTTGTATTTTTAGTAGAGACGGGGTTTCACCATGTCAGCCAGGATGGTCTCGATCTCCTGACCTCATGATCCGCCCGTCTCGGCCTCCCAAAGTGCTGGGATTACAGGCTTGAGCCACCCCGCCCGGCCTATTCTTTCATCCTTTAATCTCATTTCTGCAACTTACACCTAAGGAAATAGTCTGAAATGTAAAAAAATGATTTTGTACCAAGATGTTCACCACAGTATTATTATTATTATTATTATTTTTGACATGGAGTCTCGCTCTATTGCCCAGGCTGGCGTGCAGTGGCACGATCTCAGCTCACTGCACCCTCTGCCTCCCGGGTTCACGCCATTCTCCTGCCTCAGCCTCCCGAGTAGCTGGGACTACAGGCACCCGCCACCACATCCAGCTAATTTTTTTTTTTTTGTATTTTTAGTAGAGACGGGGTTTCACCATGTTAGGCAGGATGGTCTCAATCTCCTGACCTCATGATCCGCCTGCCTCAGCCTCCCAAAGTGCTGGGATTACAGGGGTGAGCCACTGCCCTCGGCCTATACCGCAGCATTATTTACAATAGGGAAAAACTAGAAACCACCTAAATGTACAATAATAGAAAAGTAGAATGTTTAAGTCCATCACAGCCCATTCCACACATAGCCCTTCTTATGTCTCTGTGCCCCCACTGAGTCCACAGCAGACCACATGGTACCACTCCCAGCCACAGCTGACTGGACCAAGGGGTACACTTGCCTCTAGATGCACCAATCAGTTTCCTTCTTTCAGAAATGTAGAATTGGGAGAGGGATTTGTGTCAGTGTCTCCTAGGGGCTTGAACTGGAAAATGTTATAAAGCCAGAGCTGGGACAGCCCACCCTGTCCTTGTGCAAATGTAACAGAGAGAGAAAGAGAGAAAAAGGAGGAATATGATATCAGAGAGGGTGAAGCTTAAGAGAGAGGAGAGGAAGACAGGGAGAAGCTGCTGAGGTCATTAGGATCCTACTCTTGGGTTTTGTAAAATATGCTAACCTTCAAATACATTTCCTTCCCTTTCTACAAAGTTAACTTATGCACATTCTAACATTCAAATAATGCTCACTAACATTTAAATAAGGTTTACTAACTAACTTATAAGAAATTGATAGCAGGAATGGGGTGTGCAGCAAAAGATTCTCAGAGGAAAAATGAGCACTTAGGTGTGAAGTCTTGATGGGGGTGGGGGTATGTCCGCTAATGTTTAACAATTAGTTTTCCAGGAGTGACAGGAGGAGCCCAGATTTGTAGTGTTTACTAATTTTTATGCTGTAAATCCTCCCACTGCGGCCAATCTCAAGGTACCAAGGTCATGTTAAACACAGAGATGCGGTTGGGCGCGGTGGCTCACGCCTGTAATCCCTGCACTTTGGGAGGCCAAGGTGGGCGGATCACCTGAGGTCGGGAGTTCAAGACCAGCCTGACCAACATGGAAAAACCCTGTCTCTACTAAAAATACAAAATTAGCCGGGCGTGGTGGCACATGCCTGTAATCACAGCTACCTGGGCGACTGAAGCAGGAGAATCACTTGAACCCAGGAGGCAGAGGTTGCGGTGAGCCGAGATCACACCATTGCACTCCAGCCTGGGAAACAAGAGCAAAACTCCATCTCAAAAAACAAAAAACAGGCCGGGCGCGGTGGCTCAAGCCTGTAATCCCAGCACTCTGGGAGGCCGAGGCGGGCGGATCACGAGGTCAGGAGATCGAGACCATCCTGGCTAACACGGTGAAACCCCGTCTCTACTAAAAAAAATACAAAAAACTAGCCGGGTGAGGTGGCGGGCGCCTGTAGTCCCAGCTATTTGGGAGGCTGAGGCAGGAGAATGGCGTAAACCCGGGAGGCGGAGCTTGCAGTGAGCTGAGATCCGGCCACTGCACTCCAGCCCGGGCGACAGAGCGAGACTCCGTCTCAAAAAAAAAAAAAAAAAAAAAAAAACAACAACAACAAAAAACAAAAAACAGAAAAACAAAAAACAAAGAACCACAGTGATGCTGACAATTGGCTCCCACAAGCCAAACAAGCTGGCTCCAACACACCACCGGGTTGCAGGAGAGCAGTAACGCCCCCTCCCTGGAGAGGATGCTGGCAGTCTCCGATGGGTGGTGCAAAAGCTACTAGTTAAGCCATGCTCACTAGTCTCTTGGAATTCAGACCATGTGACCATCAAGTGTGTGTTGTTCCAGGTCTGGGACCTTCCAACTCTATCCCCAGACCAGCATAAGAACTTCCTGGGACACATGGCCATATCCCTGAATTTTTATTTTATTTATATATATATAAAGATATATAAATAGATATAAACATATAGATATATTTATATTATTTATATCTATTTATATATAAATAAGTATAATATAAATATATGTTTATATTGTATTTATATATTATATATATTATATAATATATATTTATATATTTTATATATGTATTTATATATTATATATTTATAAAAATATATTTATATTATATATATTTATATATTTTTATCTCTATATATGTATATATAAACATATAAACATCTATATACATATATAGAGATAAAAATATATAAAAATATATATATCTATTTTTTGAGACGGAGTCTTACTCTGTCACCCAGGCTGGAGTGCAGTGGCACAATCTCAGCTCACTGCCGCCTCCGCCTGCTGTGTTTAAGTAATTCTCCTGCCTCAGCCTCCCGAGTAGCTGGGATGACAGGTGCACGCCACCACGCCCGGCCAATTTTTGTATTTTTTTTTTTTTTTTTTTTTTTTTTGAGACGGAGTCTCGCTCTGCCGCCCAGGCTGGAGTGCAGTGGCCAGATCTCGGCTCACTGCAAGCTCCACATCCCGGGTTCACGCCATTCTCCTGCCTCAGCCTCCCGAGTATCTGGGACTACAGGCGCCCGCCACCTCGCCCGGCTAGTTTTTTGTATTTTTTTTAGTAGAGACGGGGTTTCACCGTGTCAGCCAGGATGGTCTCGATCTCCTGACCTCATGATCCGCCCGTCTCGGCCTCCCAAAGTGCTGGGATTACAGGCTTGAGCCACCGCGCCCGGCCCAATTTTTGTATTTTTAGTAGAGATGGGGTTTTCACCATGTTGGCCAGGCTGGTCTCAAATTCCTGATCTCAGGTGATCCGCCCGCCTCAGCCCATACTTCTGAACTTAAAAACCCAAAGAGCTTGGACCTTATATACTAACTCCACCTACCAAGAGAAAGGACAGATCCCACCCACCTACCTCACTGGGAAGGACCACGGCTCCATCTCCGTCCCGGAGGACACCATCCTTCCCCACCTGGGGGAGCATGGTGAGTCTGGCCTCCTCGCTGCTGACCGACTTGGCTGCCTTCTTGTTCAGGATCCTGGCCACACCCTCCGGCTGATGGTAGCTGGCTGGGGAGAGGGGTTCTGGCTTCTTGGTGCCCTCCTCTCCTGCTGCCGAGGTGGGGCTTGGTGCCCGGCCACACACATTACGGAAGAACTCCTGCACAATGCCATACTTGGGAGGCTCGGGCTTGGCCCGCGTCTCAGACATGCCCAGTTTCCAGACAGACTCCGTGCTCCCTGAGTGCTCCACCACACTGAAGAGGCTGGAGAGTCCATCATTGATGTTTCTCAATACAGGGCTGTCCCGCGTGGTGGTGGAGCGGGCCCAGGCCGAGCCGTTCTGCTTGCCCTGGTGCAGGTTCCACAGGCTGCGGTCCTTGCTGCTATCCAGCTTGGACACAGACCGCCTCTGGAGCTTTGGCGAGCCATACTTGGGGGAGCAGCAGGGCCGCTCGATGCGTGAATGGACCTTGTCCAGGGAGGAGGAGATCTGCTTGCTGCGCACAGACACGAGTGAAGAGCTTCGAGGTGACCAGGCCTTGCCGTGGAGGCTGCTGCGGGGTGGGTCGGTCTGCAGGCCCACGCTGACCGTGCGGATGGTCTGTGTGCCCACACTGGCCAGGCCCACCGTCTGGCTGGACGTGCTCTTCACTTTCCTCTCCAGCGAGCCGGAGCGCATGGCCTGGCGCACGCAGTTGGTGATCTCCTTCATGTCATCACTCATGTTGCCTGACATCTCGAAGTCATGCAGGGCCGCTGGGAAGCTAGGCCCGGCTGCTGAGGGGCTGCTGGCTGAGCCTCCGTCTAGGCGCTGCCGTGAGAAGTTGCAGAGCCACCGACCATAGGAGCTCTCAGCCAGCCCATCAGCCTCAGCCGACTCTTTGGGCTTGGCTGTGGTGAAGAGGAAGCCGGGCTCGATAATGATCTTGCCCTCTTTGTCATGAACCACAGGGACTCCCAGGCGCCGGGCCACCGGGGGGCTATAGTAGACTCGGATGCCCGTCTTGTCGGGAGCTGTGTAGCTGCGCTGCATCTGCCTCCCTGGGGGGTCCTGGCAGGCCAGGGCACCCAGGTGGTTGCAGTCCCTCGATGAGAGCCCAGGCTTCTCCTTGGTGTCTTTTTCTGGATCCCCAGGCTCAGAACTCACAAAGCCAAAGGCAGGGTTGTTAGGCAGCTTCTTGCCTCGGGCGTCTCCGCCAGCAAGGTAAGGGGAACAGTCGAGCAAACTTTCAAACTCAGACATGGAGGAAACAGATTTGGTTCTGCAAAGGGCAGGAGAAAACGTGGTTATTAGTGGAAGTAACACTGAGGACACACTCTGGTCTACCACCCTGGTCCGTGTGCTGCGCGAGGGCAGAGACCAGGACTGTCTTGTTCACCTCTTGTAGAAGATGTTGTTGGTGCCCAGCCCCACATTCTGTCTGCATTTTCTTTCTTTCTTTTTTTTTTTTTCCCAAACAGGTCTTGAAATGTCACCCAGGCTGGAATGCAGTGGTGATATCACAGCTCACTGCAGCCTTAAACTCCTGGGCTCGAGTGATCCTCCCATTTCAGCCTCCAGAGCAGCTGGGACTACAGGGGTACACCACCATATCTGGCTAATTTTGTGTGTTTTTTTTTTTTTTTTTGAGACAGAGTCTCGTTCTGTCACCCAGGCTGGAGTGCAGTGGCATGATCTCCGCTCACTACAACTTCCACCCTCTGGGTTCAAGCAATTCTCCTGTCTCCGACTCTGGAGCAGATGAAATTACAGGCGTGCACTACCACGTCTGGCTAATTTTTATATTTTTAGTAGAGGCGGGGTTTCTCCATGTTGGCCAGGCTGGTCTGGAACTCCTGACGTCAGGTGATCCACCTGCCTCAGCCTCCCAAAGTACTGGGATTACAGACATGAGCCACCGCGCCCAGCCTAATGCCTGGCTAATTTTTTAAAAAATTTTTGTAGAGGCCGGGCGCGGTGGCTCAAGCCTGTAATCCCAGCACTTTGGGAGGCCGAGACGGGTGGATCACAAGGTCAGGAGATCGAGACCATCCTGGCTAACACGGCGAAACCCCGTCTCTACTAAAAACACAAAAAATTAGCCGGGCGAGGTGGCGGCGCCTGTGGTCCCAGCTACTCGGGAGGCTGAGGCAGGAGAATGGCGTGAACCCGGGAGGCGGAGCTTGCAGTGAGCTGAGATCTGGCCACTGCACTCCAGCCTGGGCGACAGAGCGAGACTCCGTCTCAAAAAAAAAAAAAAAAAAAAAAAAAAAAAATTTTGTAGAGATGGGGGTCTCCCTATGTTGCCCAGGCTGGTCTCAAACTCCTGGCCTCAAGCAGTCTTCCTGCCTCTGCCTCTCAAAATGCTGGGATTACAGGCATGAGCCACTGCACCTGGCCTCTCTCTGTACTTTCACCTATACACCTAAAACTGCATACTCTGAACTGCATACTCCACCATTCTCTACCTGATGGCTTTTTTTCTGCCTGTGGGATCATACTTGGCTGTCCTCCACACAGAAGAAGCTAGACCCAGCACTTTGGGATGCTGAGGCAGGCAGATCACCTGAGGTCAGGAATTTGAGACCAGCCTGACCAAGATGGTGAAACCCTGTCTCTTACTAAAAATACAAAAATTAGCCGAGCGTGGTGGTGTGCACCTGTAACCCCAGCTACTCAGGAGGCTGAGGCAGGAGAATCGCTTGAACCTGGGAGGCAGAGGTTGCAGCGAACTAAGATCGTGCCATTGTACTCCACCCTGGAAGACAGAGCAAAACTTCATTTCAAAAAAAAAACAACAACCCAAACCGAAGCTAGAAATAGCACAGAGTTAAGGAGTGAATGCCCCTAAACACAGCCCTCGACAAACAATAGGTGGGATATGGTGAACAAGTGCCCCAGCCTCCTTGTTTCTCAGGCGGGATGACTCTAAGCTGCACGTTCTACTCTGGCTCCCTGAGTTCCTCCGACAGCCTGAACTCCAGTTGCCCGTGGGATAACCTGGATGAAGCTCCTTTTATTGGCTGCCTTCCCTTCCCTGTCTCACTTCCAAGTGTTTCCTGAAATTCTGTCCCAAATAAACCATTTGCACTTAAATCCTTGTCTCAGAGTTTGCTTATGGGGGAATCCAAACTAAGACGCCATGAAGCTCCTGGCACACATATTGCCTGAATCACTGAACATGCCAGGCATATGGAAATGCATGTGTCAGACCACTCTGATGAACTCCAAGAGGCAGCTCATATCATCCCCACTAGACAGAGATGGGAAGTACTGCTCAAGGTCAAGGTCATAGAGCTAGAACTGGCAGGGTTGGCATTCAAACCTGGCCCTCTGGCTCCAGCCTGTCCTGCCTGCCTTGCTTCTGGGCTGGTCTGATGGCAGCTGGGGGTTCTGTTTCCCTGACTCCTTTCATGGGTTTCCTAACAGTGGAGACGTGGTCCTTACAGTCTTGGGGTAGGGGTTTCCTTGGCCACAGCACAGGGCTGGGCCCAAAGGATGCTGCTCAATAATCCCAGGAATGGAGGTCCATCTCGACTCTCCTCACTCCAGAGACAGGAGAAAAGAATCCCAAGAGGAGCTAAATGGTTTGCTTCCACCTGTGTTCCATTCCCAGACTCAAACAACATGCAGCAGCCTGGAATTCCCACTGCCCCAAGCTTTCCAGCTCCTGCGTGGTTCAGGTTCCAGAGAAACCATATCCCGGTGCTCTCCCAACTCGGATGCGGGGAGGGTGGCAGCAGGAAGAGGGCAAAGGGGCGGGGCAGGGCTGCAGCAAAGGCAGGCAGAGTGGGTGCAGGGCCCAGCAGGGAGCGAAGAGGGGTGAGGCTGTGGGGCGGGACAGAGAGGCAGAGCGGGGGACCAGGATGCAAGCACCTCTTTAACCCGTTTCCTCCAAGCTCAACTTCGGAAACAGCTTCCTTGTCGTGGATCTTCTCGCTGCGTGTCTGTCAAGGAGGAGAGATAGGAAGGGTCAGTTCCGGCCACGAGAGCACTAAGGGCGTGGAACGCGAGACCAGCCCGGACCTCAATGCCTGAATCTCCTCATCTGGAGAGCAGGAATGATGTCATCATTCTAGCATGGTCAGTTTCTGGCTCCATTGCATCTAATTCCTCCACCAAATGTGATCCAGGCTGGGCCAATCAGAGCTCCAAGAGTGACCCACCCAAGGAAAGGGACCACTTAGAATTTAATCCAAATGTGGTGACTGCAACAAAGCATCCAGTGGCCCCTGCTCAGCTGGCGGTGGGCTTGTCTTCTCCCTCCTCAACCCTACTCCCTCACTTAGCCCAGTCCCTGGGTGTTCTTTGTCTTTTTTTTTTTTTTTTTTTTTGAGGCAGGAACCATGAGATACAGACTCTAGGGCTGAGGGGCCCAAGGTGCAAGGGTGTGACCTGTGAGACAGGGTTAGCAACTTCTGTCATGTCCCCCACGAGCAGGGACCTTTATGGTGTAGCCAGGGGCCAAGATAACATGGCAGCAGCCGCCCCACTCACCTCCTTCCAGCTGTTGTCCTGCTTCTCCAGCTCCGAGTGCTTCAGGACCCAGGGGTCGGCAGCCTTCTGCAGCTGGGCAAGGGCAGAGAGGGTGGGTCGGTAATGGGCAAAGCTAGTAAGCAGAACCCCGCTCTAAGCAAAGCCACTCCCCAGACTCTACTCTGCAGCCCACATAACCTACATCATGGACCAGGGGCCACCTTCTCAGTGGGTAGCAGCTCAGAGCACGCCCCTCTGCCTGGTGGATTTGGAAAATGATAATAAAAGCAATTACTTGCAGAGATCCTTCTAGATGTCATTATACCTAATATAGGAACAGCCATTACTATGTGAATTCATTGCACAATTCACAGAACAGCTAGACCAGCTAAGCAGCAGCCACATCCAATCTGAGTGGCAAATGTAAGATCCAGGCACCCCCACTGCTCCATCCACAGTGGCCATCATTCACAGATCCCAGCACTCTTTCCCGCTGGGCCTTGAGGGGCCTCTGCTTCCCTCCCTTCTTGGAGGTCCATCACCTCCAGGTGGCTTGTGATGGAACCCATCTCCTATGCACACATTAGTTAACTTTTTTTTTTTTTTTTTTCCCGAGACAGAGTCTTACTCTGTTGCCCAGACTGGAGTGCCGTGGTACGATCTCAGCTCACTGCAACCTCTGCCTCCCAGGTTCAAGCGATTCTCCTGCCTCAGCCTCCAGAGTAGCTGGCATTACAGGGATGCACCACCTTGCCTGGCTAATTTTTGTATTTTTAGTAGAGACGGGGTGTCACCATGTTGGCCAGGTTGGTCTTGAACTCCTGACTCAGGTGATCCACCCGCCTCAACCTCCCAAAGTGCTGGGATTACAGGCATGAACCACTGCGTCCAGCTGCATTAGTTAATTTAATTCTCACAGAAACTGTGTATGGTAGGTGTTCCTGTGGTTATTTCCATTTGGCAGATGAGAGGATCAAGACTGAGAGAAGAGGTCGGGCAGCTGACTGAGTGAATGATCGTAACAACAGTGTAGCACTTCCCATTGCTGGTGACTCCATCTGTACCATCTGGCACTACAGCCTTCTCTGGAGGACTGCCTTGGGTAACCAGGACCCAATCACTGCCAATGACGGACAAAGACAGGGGTCCAGAAGACTGGCCCTAAAGGTGGACCCCTTGCCTTAAGGTGGACTAAACTGTGGGGTGATTTACTGTTTATACTCCTGGGCACATCATGGGGTCAGGCCAAGGGCAGATTTCATCTGAAAGCGTATCTTACATGGTTTCTTCCCCTTCCCCATCCTGGCTCCATCCGTTAACAAATCACTTGCACACAGGGTAACCAACTCATCTTGGTTTGCCCAGGACTTTCTCAGTGTTTGTACTGAAAGTCCCATGTCCCAGAACCCTCAGTTCTAAAAAAAACTAGGAGGCTACGGCTAGGACTATTCTAGTTTTAAAAGTCACAGTCTCGGGAATGCCCTCAGTCCCAGGCAAGCCGGCATGGGTTGGTCACCTTACTTGTACTTGAATCCATGTCTAGAGCTTTGCTTCTTAGAAACCCAACATGAGACAAACAGGGCAACAATGAAAATAACACTAGGCCAGGTGTGGCAGCTCACAACTGTAATCCAGCACTTCCAGAGGCTGAGGTGGGAGGATCACTTGAGCCTAGCAGTTTAAGATCAGCCTGGGCAACACAGGGAAACCCCATGTCTAAAAAAAAAACCACAAAAGTTGCTGGGCATGGTGGCTCACGCCTGTAATCCCAGCACTTTGAGAGGTCGAGGCAGGTGGATCACCTGAAGTTGGGAGTTCAAGACCAGCCTGACCAACATGGAGAAACCCTGTCTCTACTAAAAATACAAAAAATTAGCCGGGTGTGGTGGCGCATGCCTGTAATCCCAGCTACCCGGGAAGCTGAGGCAGGAGAATCGCTTGAACCCATGAGGCGGAGGTTGCGGTAAGCCAAGATTGTGCCATTGCACTTCAGCCTGGGAAATAAGAGCGAAACTCCATCTCAAAAATAAATAAGTAAATAAATACACAAAAGTTATCCAGGCGTGTTAGAGTGTGCTCCCAGCTACATGAGAGGCTGAGGTGGGAGGATCACTTGTGCCTGGGAGGCAGAGCTTGCAGTGAGCTGAGATGGTGCCACTGCACTCCAGCCTGAGGGACGGAGCAAGACCTTGTCTCAAAATAAGAAAAGAAAGAAACTAAGAAAGGAAGAAGAAGGGAGGGAGGGAGGGAAAAGAAGGGAGGGGGGAAATAATACTAACATCAGTGAACAGCAATGACAGATGAAGACCACAGAATCAAACCAAGCCCCAGACAAGGGTGGGCTTAGGAAGCACTTTGATTCTTGTGGTTATCTCACTTTATTTCCATAGCTGCCCTGAAAAATGAGAACGTCAAGTATGGTCATCTTTTTTTTTTTTTTTTTTGAGACGGAGTCTCGCTGTGTCTCCCAGGCTGGAGTGCAGTGGCGTGATCTCGGCTCACTGCAAGCTCCGCCTCCCGGGTTCACGCCATTCTCCCGCCTCAGCCTCCCAAGTAGCTGGGATTACAGGCGCCCGCCACCACGCCCTGCTAGTTTTTTTTTGTATTTTTAGTAGAGACGGGGTTTCACCATGTTAGCCAGGATAGTCTCGATCTCCTGACCTCGTGATCCACCCACCTCGGCCTCCCAAAGTGCTGGGATTACAGGCTTGAGCCACCGCGCCCGGCCAAGTATGGTCATCTTTATTTTACAGATGAGGCCCAGAGATCAGAGGTGACTTGACTGGGGTTGTACCTGGTGGAGCCAGGTAAGGACTGGGGACTCCTGGTCAGAAGCTCTTTCCCACCAGCCACTCTGCTACTTTCACCAGTCTGGCTTAATCGTCAGTCCAGTGTAAAGAATGCTGCTTTGGGGGATTTGGTTTAAAGTGCAGGAGGAAGAGGAATGTCAGAGAGACACAAGAGGCTAGAGGGCTGGCAAGTCCCTGATGTGAAAACAACAGCAGGACATGGAATCTGTGCCCTGATGAGCTGACAAGACATGCCTGTGGGCTGATATGTCCCCCAGGGATGACACGAAGCTTGTTTCATAATTTCAAAATCATTTTAGAAATTTAGAATATTTAGACATTTAGAAATATTTTGTTGTTAATAAAATAAGAAGGAATTATTCTTTTACAAACAGGAATTTGGCTTGATGGTGCAAACAGATGCATGCATCTGACCTGCTTTCCACATGGTACCTGGATTGTTCTGGAACTTGTTAGTCATCCTGCCATCCTGCACTCCCCAAGCACAGGCTCCTAGCAGGTGTGAACCTCACAGGAGCTCTGTCCCTGCAGGAGAGTGCGCATGGCCCAGGACCAGGAACTTTCCAGATTTGGGAGTTCTGCCAGATTCTGGTCCTCTCCCTTACTCACTTTATGACCTTGGGCCAATCACTTTGCCTCTGTCTCCTCATCTGAAAAAGGGGTTTCATGAACGTGACCTTGCAGGGCTGTTGAAGTACTGAAGAGAACATTAGGAAGAGGAAATACCTAAGATCAATAAACTCATGAAAAATGCTCACCTTCAGTAAGTCAGAGAAATGCAAAGTAAAGCAATGAGATAGCATTTCACACCCTAATTTGGGCAGACGTTTCAAAGACTGGTAATCACAGCAACTGGCAAAGATGAAGCAAAAAGGGCCTTCTCGTCCTTCTAACTGTGCAGCTGGTGGGAGGGTACAAGGGCAAAGCTTTTCTAGAAGGCAGCCTGGCAGTTACTATCAACTATAAATGCTTATGCCCTTGGATTTAGCAATTTAACCTCTAGGAATCTATCCTACTGAAATATTTATGCGTGTGCAGAAATATATGTGTGGAGATGTTCACTGAGGCACAACTTGAACTTTTTTTTCTTTTTTTAGATACCTTCGTATCTAAAAAAAAGTCTCACTCTGTTGCCCAGGCTGGAGTGCAGTGGCACAATCACGGCTCACTGCAGTCTTGATCTCCCGAGTTCAAGCAATCCTCCCACCTCGGCCTCCCATGTAGCTGGGACTACAGGCGCACACTGCCACATCCAGCTTCAGGTCACAACTTTCAATAGTGAAAAACTGGAAACAATCTAGATTTAATCACTGTAGATAACAAATCATAGTATCTCCACACTGGGAACACCAGGCACCAGGCACACTGAATGAGGAAGGCCTCCGTACTCTTTTGTAAACAGCTCTCCAGGAAAGAGGCAAAGTATAAATAAATGGACATTACAACTTGATTAATGATTTTAAAACAAACGAACAAAACCCTGTAAATATAAATTTAAATAGCAAGAAAGGCCCAGCTACCTGGGACGCTGAGGTAGGAGGATGGCTTGAGACCAGGAGCTCAAGCCCAGCCTGGGCCATACAGTAAGACCCCATTTCTTACTGTGAGCCACTGCACCTGGCCTAAAAAAATTTTTTTAATTAACAAAAAATGACAAGAAATGGAGGGAGTAGGTTGAAATATGCCTTTGTAATATTTGGACCTTATATAAAGATGAAGTCCTGGTTTATGTGATTAAAATTAAAAGTAAGGCCAGGCGCGGTGGCTCACGCCTGTAATCCCAGCACTTTGGAAGGCCGAGGTGGGCGGATCATCTGAGGTCAGGAGTTCAAGACCAGCCTGGCCAACATGGTGAAACCCCATCTCTACTAAAAATAAAAATTAGCCGGGTGGGGTGGCAAGCGCCTGTAGTCCCAGCTACTCGGGAGGCTGAGGCAGGAGAACTGCTTGAATCCGGGAGGCAGAGGTTGCAGTGAGCCGAGATCGCACCTCTGCATTCCAGTCTGGGTGACAGAGTGAGACTGTCTCAAAGAAAAAATAAATTAATTTAAAAAAATAAAATAAAAGTAAGGCTGGGCATGGTGGCTCACGCCTGTAATCGTAGCACTTTGGGGGGCTGAGGCGGGAGGATCACTTGAGGCCAGGAGTTCGAGACCAGCCTGGCCAACATGGTGAAACCCTATCTCTACTAAAAACGTAAAAATTAGCCAGCCGTGGTAGCACACGCCTGTAATGCCAGCTACTGAGGAGGCTGAGGCGCATGAATCACTTGAACCTGGGAGGCGGAGGCTGCAGTGAGCCAAGCGTGCACACTGCACTCTAATAAATAAGTAAATAAAAATATAAGTGAAAGGAAGGGAAAAGTCAAAATCAAGAGTGGAGCAGAGCAGCATATGGTAGGTGGCGGCTGGCTGCATGAAGTGAACTATAATGGGGAGTGAGGGTCAATGATTGCTTTTCCTTTCCTCCTTCTTTTGATTGAAGGCCTCCCAATTTTCCCATGGGAACCACTCTTAGTTCCTCCCTCTTGGTTCCTGAGTTTGGGTAGGCTCCAGGGATGGGCACATGACCCATATCTGGCCAATCCACTATACTTGCTAAGCTGTAAGATATGAGCATGAAACTAATGGTGGCCATATTTGGGAACAGCTTGTTTAAGAGTAAAGCTAACACAGAGGAAAGCAGGCCTGACAGGCAGAGGCAGAAAGGAAGATCTAGTTCCCACTGCATTCTCTAAGTGCCTGGATCCAGCTATACCCGAAGGAGATGCTGTGCCAGACCTCACTGGATGAGCACCTAGATCCAGCTATACCTGAAGGAGTTCCTGCTTCTGAATCATTTCTGTAGCAACTCTCCCTTGCGGGTGGAAGTAGCTTGACAGGGGTGGGCCTCACCTGGCTTAGGCGGTTCTGCAGCTCCTTCACCTGCTGCTCCACCTGCTGCTTCTCACCCTGCAGCCGCTCCACCAGCTGCAGCTTCTCCTGGCTCCAGTTGCGCTCGCTGATCTGCAGCTGCCGCGTCAACTCCATGACAGCGCTGTAGGACTCAGCCAGGAGGTGCTGCTGCTCCTCACGCTCCCTCTGTAGGGCTGCCTTCCAGTCGGGCCCTGCCCGCTCCCCAGCCCCCTTCCCCGCCTTCAGCTCCATCTGCGGAAAGAAGCAGACTGAGCAGCTGGCAGCAGGAGGCCACTCCTCTCGGCCCTCCTCTCTCCTTCCCTCCCAGGTGCCAGCAGGGGAAAAGGGGAGAGGTCCCTCAGAAGACCCCTCACCAGGGACTAACCCAGCTTAGTCCTCCCCACTCAGAACTAACCCCTAACCCCTCCACACAATAAGGGTTTGAAGAGTTCTTTCTATAAGCCAAGCTCTGCTGTGGGCTTTTCAGGTATGATGTCATTATCCTCATGAAAACTCTGCAAGATTACTAGTGGTCACTCCAGCAAGATGGTTTTCTTGGCCTCAGACCTCAGGGTGGCAGGAAGGGGAATGTGCAACCTTTAGACTCAGTGCCCCGCATTAACCCCCATGGGCTGGTCAGGTTCTTGGTGGGAGGAGCACCTGAAATGCCCAGGTCTTTAGGGGCAGCAGGTATAGTGGACAGTGCAGATGGAGGGAGCTGTGAGAGCTGCAGAGAGGGTTAGGAGGGGAGAGTAGTGGCCCCAGGAAGCAGCCAGGAGACTGTGAGCAGTGGGAAGAAGGTGGAATTGGGGCTGGGCATGGTGGGTCACGCCTGTACTCCCAGAATTTTGGGAGGCCGAGGCGGGCAGATCACTTGAGATCAGAAGTTCAAGACTAGCCTGGCCAACATGGTGAAACCCTATCTCTACTAAAAATACAAAAATTAGCTGGGTGTGGTGGTATGCCATCTATAATCCCAGTTACTTTGGAGGCTGAGGCAGGAGAATCGCTTGAACCCGGGTGGCAGAGGTTGCAGTGAGCCGAGATTGCACCACTGCACTCCAGCCTGGGTGACACAGTGAGATTCTGTCTCAAAAAAATAAATAAATAAATAAAAAAGGAGGTGGAATTGGGGTCACAGGGAGCCAGGGGTTAGAGGTTTGGGGGAGCAAGGGCCAGTCTGCCACTTATTAGCCGGGTGACCTTGGGAGATAAATTTAACTCATCTGTGCCAGTTTTGTCACCCGTCCAGCAGAGACCATCGGAGTGCCTGCCTCCCAGAGGCTGCTGCTGCCTGGGAAGACAGTTTGCGGCAGGGGCAGGCTGGATGGAAGAGGCTGGAGCCCGAGCTGTGGGGTCAGAGCATTCTCTCCGAGTGGGAGGAAGCCTACCCTCTCACTCTTCAGGCCAAAGGAGGCAGCAAGTCAGCCTCAGGCGCACAGCAGACCCCAAACCCAAACCCCCAGGGCTCCTGGTTAAAGCTCCTTTGGGCACGCTGGGGAGTTGCGGGGGGCCCCCAGTTTGAGTGGAGGGAGCAAAACAGAGCCAGGCAGTGGGGGCTGAAGGAGTGTTTATGAGGAAAGGAAGGAGCAAATGAGGACAGCAGGCAGTGGGGGTGCGCGCCAGCCTCACCTGTGAGCCCAGGGTGCAATCCCTCACCTTCCTTCCCTTCCCCCGTGACTCCCATTCCCCACCATTTCTGATACCCTTGCTGTGTGACTTTAGGCAAGTCTCTTGCCCTCTCTGGGCCACAGGTGAAGCAAAGGGGTTCTTATTCCTCTAGGAGCATGGCCTTGGCATCCTACTCCGATCTGACAGCTAAAGGCTTGGGTGAGAGGGGAGAGGCCTCTGACAGGTGGGGGGCTCACCTGGGTGGTATGGCCCTTGAGCTCTGCCCGCTCTGTCTCCCAGGTAGCCTTGGCCTTAGCAAATTGTTGCTGAAGCTCCGTCAGACCACGGCGTTCATCCCGGAGAAGCCAGCACAGCTCCTTCAGCGTCACCTTCATGTCGGCCAGTGTCTTGATGTACTCATTGGGCTGCAGACAGAAGGCAAAACCTGAGTCAAGAGCCTCGGCGGGTAGGGGGGGGAATCTGGGCTCAGAGAACTCACCTAGGAGTCCAGCTTGGGACTCCACGAGGCCTCAGGCAAGTCCCACGGCCTCTCTAGGTCATCTCACCCATAACATGGGAATGACAAGCCCAGCCCTGGCTACCTCCTAGGCTGACATGAGTCCCAAATCTGACACCAAGAAAAAAAACCCTGCAGTTACAATAATAATTATTCAGCCTAACTCTGAGCTGAATCATCTGGCTTCTTCAAGGCTCTGTAGCGTCTGGGCCGTGGGTCTTTCTCCCCACTCAGGATCCTCTCTGACACACGCAGGCCAGTGTGGGGTCAAATTCATGCAGACTCCCTCAGTTTGCCTGACTTGGTCCCAAATCTTCTTTCCTGGGCCCATGCTCTCATTTCCCATCCCTACCCCAGCTTACCGTGTGTGACCCTGGGATCCGGACCACACTGTTCTCTCTGACTTATGGCTTGATTTGAAGGTTCCTGACCCTAGACCACAAGGCCCCTCTTCAGATGCCTCTAGCCTGATGTCCTTACCCTCACCATGTACCTCCCAAGCCATACTCAATACCAAAACACCTTGCCACACCTTAGCACACACAGTTCTCTTGGTCCAGAATAGTCCCCATTCTCTATTAGGTAAACTCCTATACATCCTTCAAAACCCATCATCCATGACCCCTTCACTGTGATGCTGTCCCCTATACTGCAAAGAGAATTACTTGCTGTCTTGCTTATGACCCCACAGTCCATCATCTGGATTCTGTTACTGCCCTGGGATGACCAGGCAATAACCTTCTGCAACTCCAGTGTCCAGGAATGGGGTCAGAGAAAGCAGTAGGAATTGATCACTGAGCAGACAAAGGAATGAATGGACACAACAGGACCGCGAAGGGGCTGGAAACACACCGTGTTCTGGGTCCAGCTGTCTCCCGTGCAGGCCTTGTTATCAGAATGCTGAGCGTTTATCTCCTCTTCCTCCATCAGCAGGTACAGCTCCTTCATGCTGTTCACCTGTTTTTTAAAAACCATGCTTAACTGCAGGTGGGAAGTTTTCCCAAATTTTAATTCCAACCTTGGGCACCGTATAGGTTGAGGAGCACGGCTGGACAGTCAGGCCCTCCTAGCCTCCCACGACATCTATTCTGCCCCAAAGACCAGGAAGCATCCCTGAGAGTCACTCTGAAATAACCATGTTGACAGGCTGGGTCAAGGCAGGCACTGCGGTTGAAATGAAAAGGCCATGTGCACTCCCACAATGCTACATAAGGGTGACCAAAGGTTTGGGTGGACAGAAGTGATCTTGCTGGGGGCTTGGATTTATTGCTGATGGATTCTGGGCAAGAGTCCAGGGCCAGCCAAGGAGATCAGGGACCTAGTTTATGATGGAAATAAGGCAAAAGGGAATGAGTCATCTTCTGTGCTCAAGCAATCCTCCTGCCTCAGCCTCCCAAAATGCGGGGATTATAGGTGCGAGCCACCGTGCCTAGCATGATTATGTTTATATCTTATTAATTATGCCTATTTTGGTAAATGTACATATTTCTTAATTAGAGGCATATATGTTATGTAATTTTCTGTGTCTCTTTATTTTTTTTGAGACGGAGTGTCACTGTGTCACCCAGGCTGGAGTGCAATGGCATGATCTTGGCTCACTGCAACCTCTGCCTTGCAGGTTCAAGAGATTCTCCTGCTTCAGGCTCCCAAGCAGCTGGAACTACCGGTGTGCGCCACCGTTCCCAGCTAATTTTTGTATTTTTAGTAGAGATGGGGTTTCACCATGTTGGCCAGGCTGGTCTCTAACTCCTGACCTCAAGTGATCTGCCCACCTTAGCCTCTCGAAGTGCTGAGATTACAGGCGTGAGCCACTGCACCTGGCCAATTTTCTGTTTATACTCTATTTTTTCCTTTCCTAAAGTAAGTTTCTCTCTCTTTTACTCTAGGATATGGAAATGGCTAGAAAGGTTTTCACCAAATGTGGAGGGTTCAAGTCAGACAAACTGACTTAAAATGCAGACTGTGTGGCCTGCAGGTCATTCCCTTAAACTGGGCTTCGTCCAGAGGACCGTGAGACTTCCAAACAGGTGAGAGGGCTCCTCTGTTTCCAAACGTCACAGAAGAGACAGCTTCAGACAAGAGGCTCGAGGCTGATGCTCCCAGGGCGGCCCTGTGTCAGGCACTGCAGGGTCAGGGCAGCAGGGTGTGGGCCCATGGAATGGCGGCAGGGACTCTCCCATGAGGCCCTGGGGAGGAGCTAGTGGCCTTCGAGAATGATGAGCTCCACTGAGATAGGGTGATGCAGGGTCTTGCTATACACTCAGGTCTAACTGTCATGCCTGGCTCCTAGGGCATCTGGGCTCCTCTGGAGTACCCCTGATGGCGTACATGGCAACTTGAGGCATGCCAATGCTCCCTATTTGATCTGGAAAGGGGCCTACAGACAGTAGCCTGGACGAGGAGGGCCAAGCCTGGGCTAGATTCGAGGTACCTGAACCCAAAAGGACAAGGCCAAAGTGAGCAGTGTCAACTAAGATGAGTGTGACCAAGGTCTGACATCTTTGTAAGTCCCCTTCTCCTCCCTGCTGCTGTGCTGATGACAGGAGACAGGGGCTTTGAGCAGCAGAGGGTCCTGCACAGACTGGGGCACGAATGGGCCAGGTGGGTCCTTTCTAAGCTTCACACATTCCCAAAGCTCTGCCCCCACACATTTCCTGCCACACCCTAATACCACCTGTACTATCACCAGTGTTTTTAATCCAGCCTACTCCCTCTTGTTAAATAAACATATCTTTCGGCTGGGCATGGTGGCTCATGCCTGTAATCCCAGCACTTTGGGAGACCAAGGGGGATGGATTACTTGAGGTCAGGAGTTCAAGAGACCAGCCTGGCCAACATGGAGAAAACCTGTCTTTACTAAAAATACAAAAATTAGCTGGGTATGGTGCCACGTGCCTGTAATCCCAGCTACTCGGTAGGCTGAGGCAGAATTCCTTGAACCCGGGAGGTGGAGATTGCAGTGAGCCAAGATCGTGGCACTGCACTCCACTCCAGCCTGGGTAACAGAGTGAGACTCTGTCTCAAAAAAAAAAAAAAAAAAAAAAAATTCTGGGAAGGGGCCCAGGGGAGCCTCCCAGGGCACTGAATAAAAATGTATACCTGTACCTGATGCTACTACAAAACTAGATTCCTACATTCACCTCGATACTGCTGCCTCTGAGGACTCTGTGTTAAAGACCTGCCAGCCCCAAGGATCCTTTCTGCTATTGAGGCCGGGACGAAGCGTGTCATCTTCCTCATGGTACCCCCAGCAAGCACCCGCCACATGCCCAGTAAAGAGCAACGATGGCCAGGTGCGGTGGCTAACACCTGTAATCCCAGCACTTTGGGAGGCTGAGGCGGGCGGATCACATGGTCAGGAGTTCGAGAGCAGCCTGGTCAACATGGTGAAACCCCATCTCTACAAAAACTAGCAGGGCATGGTGGCAGGCGCCTGTAGTCCCAGCTACTCGGGAGGGTGAGGCAGGAGAATTGCTTGAACCTGGGAGACAGACGGAGATTGCAGTGAGCCGAGACTGTGCCACTTCACTCAGGCCTGGGCGACAGAGAGAGACTCCATCTCAAAAAAAAAAAAAAAAAAAAGGAGCAACGAATGCAGAGAAGGAAGCTTGCATGCTGATGGCAGGTATGCGAGTCTAGGAGCTGTGTCAAATCCAGCTGGGCGTCCCTTTCCTGTCCCTCTCTCCCCAGCCCATACTCCCAGTCCCAGTCCCAGGCCCAATCTTACCTCGAGGAAGTCATCCCCCTCGCTGGGCAAAACTTTGCCCTGCCGCCAGCGCTTGAGGAACCACCTGAGCTTCATGAAGAGCAGCAAGAAGTTGTGCTTGAACTGCTGGGACTCCTGCACCAGCATGTTCTTCTCCTGGCTCCAGAATTTCTGCTCCAGCCTCCGCTGGAGGCTCAGACTCTGCAGCTCAAACTCCCGCCTCAGGAGCGCCCTCTGCTGGTCCTCCTTCAGCTGCCGGGGGACAAGAGCTTGAGCAATCCCAGGGCCCTTCCCTCTCCCCCACCCCTTTCCGGGCCCCTGGAGTGGGGCAGGGAGGAAAGTCTGGGTGGTGCCTGTGAGTGATCCCTGCCCGGGATCCCACCACGCGTGGCGCAGTCTATTCAGACGAGCACTGCCCTCTGCTACTGCAGCCACAGTGACACATCACTGAAGGAGCTGGGATTTGACCCTGGCTCTGACTAAAAAAACATGACATCATATACTGAGCACCTCCTGGGAACCAAATGTCTCACGTGGACTCTCATGTTCAGTGAGGAACCTGCGAGGGTGAGCGATGATAGCAGGGAGGGGTGACGCGTGGAGAGCAAAGGGCGTGTCAGGGTTGAGGATGGCTGATGACTGGGCAACACCCTAGGAAAAAATGCAGAGTCACGGCTAACAGAGGGACCTGGATTAGAGGCCCAGCTCCGCTGCGCTCTGGATGTGCAACCCTGGGCAGAGCACTCTGGCTCTCTGGGCGTCAGTTTCCCCATCTGCAAAATGGTGATAAGGGAGGGCACAAGGATGAAAAGACATAATGGGTGGAAAGTGCATTGGACAGGCCCAGCATACAGAAAGGGCTTAACAAATGTTATTCCAGAACTATTATCTTGATTAGAAGCCAGGTCTGATGAGGGCACCATTTCATAAATGGGAAACTGAGGTCCTGAGAGAAAACAGGACTGGCCCCAGGTCCCACAGGCAGCCAATGATAGTCCTATTACACAGCTAATGCACAATGGCACGTGCAATAACATCCCAGCAGGGCAAAGGGGCTGAAGACTCAGGTTTCCCTTAATTCTTTCATTCCTTTTTTTTTTTTTTGAGATCACTCTGTCGCCCAGGCTAGACTGCAGTGGGACGATCTTGGCTCACTGTAACCTCTGCCTCCTGGGTTCAAGCGATTCTCTTGCCTCAGCCTCCCGAGTAGCTGGGATTACAGGCGCGCACAAGCATGCCTGGCTAATTTTTGTATTTTTAGTAGAGGTGGGGTTTCACCATGTTGACCAGGTTGGTCTCAAACTCCTGGCCTCAAGTGATCTGCCTGCCTCGACCTCCCAAAGTGCTGGGATTACAAGGGTAAGCCACCACGCCTAGCCTCCCCTAACATTCTTGACTTCAGAGGGCCCATAGATCCTCAAGGCCTCTGCTTCCAGCTCAAAGAGGCTGTAGGAATAGCTGCCTGGAAAGCGCTGGGCACCACGCACCTGGACCATTTTCTGGTTGAAATTGTCGGCCTCCTCCTTTCGCAGCTGCCGCTCCTGGGAGAGCTGCTCTTGCAAGCCCCGGAGGCTGTCGTGGGCCTCAGCCAGCACCAGCTGCAGCTCCTTGATCTGTGGTGTGGACAGGGGACACAGATAATGAGGAGGGAGAGAGGGGAAGAAGTGGATAGAAATTGTGATCTCAGGATGACAGTGGTAGGGGAATGATGGGAAGTTGGACCCAAGCTGTCCAAATACAAATCAGGCAGAATGACTGTCCCCACCTTAGAGGGTCGTCATGATGATTAAATGAAACAGTATATATCAAATCTGGCTTTTGTTACCATTGGAACTTGATCTTTTCTCTTTGAAATTTATCTTAATAAGGTACTGGGGAAACTAAGTTTGATTCACAAAGATGTTCATTGTTTCATTGTTTATAATTGCAATATTTTAGAAACAACTTAGATACGAAATGATGGGACTTAAAAGACGTTTAATGGATCTATACATATGTAACAATCCATTCAGGGGTACCCTTAAGGACAGTGTCCTTATTTTATGTATGTTATTATGTTATACTTCAACAGAAAGTAGAAAAACAAAACCAAAAAAGCTATAGACCTCCATAGAAAAACATATAAAGGACATGGACACACACTAAATGTAACCATGGGAACTGTGTGAAGACCTTCTGACCTCCGACCTTCACCCTCCCCTCCCTCCCTCCCTCCCTCCTTTCCTTCCTTCCTTCCCTTCCCTTCCCTCCATCCCTCCTCTCTCTTTCTCTCTCTCAATGGAGTTTTGCCAGACTTGAGCACGATCTTGGCTCACTGCAACCTCTGCCTCCCAGGTTCAAGCAATTCTCCTGCCTCAGCCTCTCAAGTAACTGGGATTACAGGCGCCCGCCATCATACCTGGCTAATTTTTATATATTTTTGGTAGAGACAGGATTTTGCCATGTTGCCCAGGCTCATCTTGAACTCCTAGGCTTAAGCAATCTGCCCACCTGGGTCTTCCAAAGTGCTGAAATTACAGGTGTGAGTTACAGTGCCTGGCCCCAGAACTCCTACATAAAACATTCCTAGGTATGGCAAATGTCCCTCTGTGAAAGTAAACATTCATTATATGGTCAATAATATGATGATTTGGCAGTGGAAGGCACAGTGACTTGAGGTATATCTTCTATATCTGTTTTGCATTAAAAATTTTTGCAGGGCTACATACTGTCTGCTCCCTGGTATCCTCCTTGAACTCAGTGTTCAACAGCACTGGGCAATTGTCACTGCTCAATAAAGAGTGACTGAATGAAACAAATAATTGAATGTGTGCAGGAAATTATTTTTTCTACAGGTAAGCCTATAGAATAGGCCTACTTCCTGGCAGGGCATGGTGGTTCACGCCTGCAATACCAGCACTCTGGGAGGCCGAGACGGGAGGATCACTTGAGCCCCAGAGTTTGAGACCAGCCTCCTGGGCAACATGACAAAACCCTGTCTCTACTAAAAATATGAAAATTAGCTGGGCATGGTGGCACACGCCTATAGTACCACCTAATCAGGAGGGCTGAGGCATGAGATTCATTTGAACTCAGGAAATGGAGGTTACAGTGAGCCAAGATCGTACCACTGCACTCCAGACTGGACGACAGAGCAAGACTCAGTCTAAAAAAAAAAAAAAAAAAAAAAGAATAGGCCTATTTCCTTTTCTCAGAAAATGAGAACTGAGTTATCTCAGTTTTTTCTCTTTTTGCCATGGCTTCCAGGAGGCTCACTTAGAGAGTCTGATCCATCAGCTTCAAGTGAGCTTCTCCTTCCTACATAGTCATGGGCTGGCCTTCCTGGGACCACAGAGTTATCTTCCAAGAGATGCTCAGAAAGGTACTCAGGCTGGAAAATACACAGGACTCTGCAAGGTTCAGGGTTTCAGAGATACTCCACCCAGTCCACAGGAGCCTTTTCCTGCTTCAGGCTCATTATGAAAAGCAAGGAGAAGCTCAGTAGGCTTAGAAGGGGCTCAGAACTACCCAGAATTCCCTGAGGATCAAAGAATCCTAGCAATTCGATAGCCACCATTCACTCTAACCCTCCCATGTTACCAACAGGGAAGCTGTGGCCAGAAGGTAGAAACCTGTCCACGGTCACACAGGAACACTGGCAGAACTGAGACTTGAAGTCAGGTCAAGTCTGAATCCCACAGATGTGTCATTATCATCATAATCATCATCCTCCTCCTCATCCTCACCCAATGTGGGCCAGGCCTTAAGCTATGGCTTTTCATGTATTTAATCCTTTCAACAACCCTGTGAGGCACCTTCATTTTACAGGTGAGAAAACTGAGAATCAGAGAGGTAAGATGACTTATCCAAGATCTCACAGCCAGGTAAAGAGTGGATCCACAATTGAAACTCAAACTGCCTGACTATAGAGACTGCTGCCTTCCTGCTACATAAATAAGTAGTTCCATTAAATTACATAAATTGTACTTTGGGAGGCTGAGGCAGGCGGATCACAAGGTCAGTAGATTGAGACCACGGTGAAACCCCGTCTCTACTAAAATTACAAAAAATTAGCCGGGCACGTTGGCGGGTGCCTGTAGTCCCAGCTACTCAGGAGGCTGAGGCAGGAGAATGGCATGATCCCGGGAGGCGGAGCTTGCAGTGAGCCAAGATCGCGCCACCGCACTCCAGTCAGGGGGACAGAGCGAGTCTCCATCTCAAAAACAAACAAACAAAAAAATTACATAAATTGTTAAATTCCCAGTGGAATTTAATACAGAAAAAAAAATAATTTATGAAGATGAGTTTATAAGTTTCCTTGGAACAGGCCATGAGAATGTCCCAAACTTCCTTATTTCCCCAAACCCATATCCTCACCAGCTAAGTGATATATGCACCACTCTGCTTTTGACAGGCCTCAGTCACTTTCCTCCTACCCAATCCCCTGCTTGCTCAGGCCTAGACCCACCTCAGAGGCATAGGAATCATTGTCTTCAGCTCGGTAAGGCCTGAAGCTCCGGCTGAGGTCGGGCTTAGAGTCCAAGTCACCAGTGCGGAAGGCCTCTCGGATCCTGGGTTCCCATTCCGGCAGGTCCCTGAAGTCAGGTGGCTGCACCCAGAGGCACAGGCAGAACAAACCAAATATCACCATGGGGAGGGGCCCGAGGGGTGCCAGAAACACCCACCCCAGGCCTCTGCGCTCCCTAAGAGGCTTGAACCACCCATCGGAGGGCTAGGACCCTGGTAGATTCACCTCTGCAACCCAGACCCAGCCCTGGCTGGAGCACTGCTGCCATTCAGTGAATGCTTGCAGAAAGGATGAATGACTAGGTCAGTGGGAAGTGATTTTGTGAATGTGTGTCTTGTGCACAAACCTTCTGAGTCAGCCCCAACTATCCTATCACATGTGTGACCTCTGTTCATCCCTCTTTCAAGAAGAACCAAGAGGGAGATAACAGAGCAATCTATGGGCACATGCCTATAATTCCATCTACAATTTGAGGCTGCAGCAAGCTGTGATCATACCAATGCCCTCCAGCCTGGGCAACAGAGCAGGACTGTTTCTTAAAAAAAAAAAAAAAAAAAAAAAAAAGGCAGTGTGCTTGCTTAAACAAGTAAGATGAAACTGGATCAACAGGTCTTGAGTTAAAGAAATTATGGCACATATCACTGTATAGTTGTTAAAAAAAAAAGTGCTAAATCTCGGAAGGGCGCGATGGCTCACACCTGTAATCCCAGCACTTTGGGAGGCCGAGGCGGGTGGATCACCTGAGGTCAGGAGTTCAAGACCAGCCTGGCCAACATCACGAAATCCCGTCTCTACTAAAAACACAAAAATTAGCCAGGTGTGGTGGGACATGCCTGTAATCCCAGCTACTTGGGAGGCTGAGGCAGGAGAATCACTTGAACCTGAGAGGTGGAGGTAGCAGTGAGCTGAGATCGTGCCACTGCACTCCAGCCTGGGTGACAGAGTGAGACTCCGTCTCAAAAAAAAAAAAAAAAAAAAAAGAAGAAAAGAAAGAAAAAAAGAAAAAAAGAAAGCACTAAGTCACTCTCTTTCCCTGGAAATGAAAAATTCCCTGCCATTGCTCTGAGGATGAAGATCAAATCTCCCCCATGCTCAGTGCAGTCCAGCTTCACGTTGTCTCTTCACTCAGCGCCCTGGACACACCACGCTCCTTCCGCCTCTGATCTGAGCTGTGCCTTTGTACAGGCTATTTCCTCTGCTGAAAACCCTGTTCCCCCAGCCATTCATCCCTCTGACCTCTGGTCAGATCAGAGGCCCTCCCTCAGCACAGGGTCCAGGTCAAGTTCCTTGTTCATAAAACCATGTACCTTTCCTTCAGATTCCTCTCTCAGTGTCTAATTGCACATTCACTGACGTGATATTTTGGATGACTCTGCCCACTAGATGATAAGGGCAATGAGAGGGGGAATCATATCTGTTTTTGCTAATCATGACACCTTCAGCAGTGAGCACAAAGAGTGTGTGAACAACAGACAAGCATCATAAATGAACAAACTGATACACTGCATAAAAAATATAAGGTGTATAGTAACAACAGATATAAAACAATCTGGGTGGAAAAACAAATATATGATACATATGTAGACAATGATTTAGAAGGGCAAGTTGCCAAGGATGAAATATTTTAGATCCACTCCACTAGACACACAAAAATACTGACCATTTAAAATGTGACTATCAGGCCACGCACAGTGGCTCACACCTATAGTCCTAGCACATTGGGAGGCTGAGGCTGGTGGATCACTTGAGCTCAGGAGTTCAAGACCAGCCTGGGCAACATGGCGAGATCCCATCTCTACAAAAAAATTTAAAAATTATGGCCAGGCACAGTGGCTCACGCCTGTAATCCCAGAACTTTGGGAGGCAAAGGTGGGCCGATCACTTAAGGTCAGGAGTTCGAGACCAGCCTGGCCAACATGGTGAAACCCCATCTCTATCAAAAATACAAAAATTAGCCAGGTGTGATAGAGGGCGCCTGTAATCGCGGCTACTTGGGAGGCTAAGGGAGTAGAATCGCTTGAACCTGGGAGTTGAAGGTTACAGTGAGCTGAAATTGCACCACTGCATTCCAGCCTGGCTGACAGAGCAAGACTCCATCTCAAAACATAAAAAATAAAAATTAGCTAGGTGTGGTGGTGCTCACTTGTAGTCCCAGGTACTCAGGAGGGTGAGGGGTGAGAATGGCTAGAGCAGGATATCAAGGCTGCAGGGAGCTGAGACTGCACCACTGCACTTCAGCCTGGCTGGCAGGGAGAGACCCTCTCTCAAGAAAAACAAAACAAAACAAAAGAAAAAAATAAATAATAGGATTTGTGCATGAGACACCTTACCTGAAAGTCTGAGCCAAGGTCTTTTGCCAGAAGAATCTCCTTGGAGAGCCCCTGGGAGCCCAAGGTGGGCAGTGATGAGAAGGACTCCTGCTGCTCCTTGACAGAGTCCCCGAGGACTGCGTCTGCCTTCCGCGTGAAGGCGTTCAGCTCCTGTTGCAGCATGCTCAGGCGCACCAGGATGGCATGGATGAGCTTGGTGTCCCTGGGGCCCTCGCTGTTGTCCGGGGCCTCATGCAGCCGGAAGTCAGCACACTCATTGTCCAGACACAGTCGGAGGCTAGCCGAGAAGCCATTGGCATCAGCCACCAGGACATCGATGGCCTTACTGACCAGGGCGGCCTGCTCCCTCAGCCCAGGCAGCGCCTCAGCCTCCCTGGCTCTGCAGAGGCGGGCCGCATGGGACTCGTGTGTCTCGCCCAGGGGAGCAGGCACACACTGGGCAGAGTCCCCGGCCTCGGCGTCCGTCTCCAGCATGGGCCGCGTACTCTGGCAGGAGGCGAGGTCGCAGCGCTGGAGGTTGGAGAGGAGCACGCGGTTCTCGTACTGCAGCTTCTTGACCTTGCCGCTGAGCTCGCCGATCTGCAGCTTGGCGGCCGCCAGCTCCTCCTGCGAAGGTTCGCTGAGCACGGAGCAACTGTCTTCCGACAGCGCCACGTCCAGCTCGTGCTCCGAGCGGAACTTGGCCAGCTCGTTCAGCAGCAGCTTGTTCTGGTCCTCAAGCTCGGCAGAAGAGCGCCGCAGCAGCTCAGCCTCCTCTTCCACGAACTGCAGGTGTCGCCGCAGCTCTGCCAAGCTCTCCCCGCATTCGCTGCCACCCAGCGCGGAGAAGGCCAGGCGTGCCTCAGGACCCCCACAGCCACCTCCGTGATCCTTCATGTCGTCCATCTCAGCCCGCAGGCCTCGGTTCTCCACCTCCAGCTCGACAATGCGGCGGCTCAGCAGATTGGCTTCCTCCTCCACCAGCTTCAGGTGCACCTTCAGCTCGGTCTCCCGCGAGTGGGGGGCATCCGCCAGCTCCTCGGCTGACAGCGCACTGTCCAGGTCCCCATAGAGCGAGCGGTACTTCAGCAGCTCCTCCTTCATGCTGTCGTTCTCCTTGGCAAGCTTAGTGAGCTTCTTGCACATGAGGGCCGACTCCTCCTTTGCAAAGTGCAGCTGGCACTTCAGGTCCGCACTGTCCTCCTGGGGCCACGGAGACAGACACAACCCAGGAAGGTTAGTGCTGGGAGGCTCAGTACCAGCCACGGCATTTTGGGGAGCACTAACTATATGCTGGGAACACAGGGTTGAATCAGACACAGCCACACCCTCAAGGAAGTAAGGGTCCCGGGGAGATACAGAGGGGTAGACGTTGAAATGACAGCAAGGATGGGGCACCACACATAGCCTGGGAGTCCAGGAGCAGGTGACATATTGATGAGCAACTGCTGCTACTACAGCTTCATCAGTAAAATGCGGCAGTAACGTTACCTCCCTCCTAGAGCCACAGAGGGGATTAAATGAGCTAAGGATGAAAAGGGCCTGGCATTCTGACAATCCCAGACTACTAGGAGCTAACGGTATGTGGCCTTTGCTGCATATAGTAGTACTTTATCCAATTATTCCAATGAACCCCAAGACAGGGATAGATAGGGAATGGAGTCCAGAAACTCAAAATGACTCACCCCAATCACATGGCAGTCAAGTGGCAGAGCCAAGATTCAAGCCTCGGTCTCCAACTCTAGACCTTTGGATTTGACTGTAGTGCTGCTTGCTAAGTTCCTGGCTGGGGTGGGGAGTGAGTATCTAAGCATCTAAGAACCATAGGCTCAGGATGTGGTTTTGGGAAATAAAGTGGGCAGTGAAACTAAGAAAATGAGCAAGGGGGCCGGGCGCAGTGGCTCACAACTGTAATCCCAGCACTTTGGGAGGCCGAGGCACGTACATTGCTTGAGGCCAGGAGTTCAAGATCAGCCTGGCCAGCATGGTGAAACCCTATCTCTACTAAAAATACAAAAATTAGCCAGATGTGGTGGTGCACACCTGTAGTCCCAGCTACTTGTAGTCCCAGCTAACTTTTCAGGCTGAGGCATGAAAATTGCTTGAACCTGGGAGGTAGAGGTTGCAGTGAGCCGAGATTGTGCCACTGCACTGCAGCCTGGGCAAGAGAGTGAGACTCTGTCTCAAAAAAAAAAAAAAGAGAAAGAAAAAAAGAAAAGAAAATGAGCAAGGGGAGGACAGGGCAGAATCTGGGATCCCCAGGCCACTTAAGAGTCAGGCTCAGGTCTTCAGAATAAAACCTTCCTACGGGGGCTGCTGGGAATTACCTGCACTGAAGGCTTCTTATCGGCCTTCCCCAGGGAGCGGGTTCCTCTTTTCTTCAAGGAATGCTGAAGGGAGAATTAAAAAAAAAAAAAAGTCAGGACTGAAAGCTCATAGGGTGATGCACATGCAGACAGCTGTCACAGTGCCCAGGGTCCAGG
The DNA here is from genome assembly GCF_049350105.2 of Macaca mulatta. Taxonomy (NCBI): domain Eukaryota; kingdom Metazoa; phylum Chordata; class Mammalia; order Primates; family Cercopithecidae; genus Macaca; species Macaca mulatta. The sequence continues at coordinate 89,682,548 of NC_133415.1, forward strand.
GAGGGCCCCAGTCCCCAGGCCACCCCACCCTGACGGCACTGACTGTTGAGTAAGAGGAGCCCTCCAGATTACCCAGTGAGCAGCAATGGGAGACAGGCCAGAAGCACTGGAGATGATTCTGAAAACACCTGCTCAGGGCTCCTCCCCTATAGCCCACTCCCATGTGTGACCCAGCTGGTCTCGGCTAAGACTTGGAAAGCTGTGTTTCTGTTCTTGCTTGTCTTTCATGAAAGGATTTCCTGAGCACCTATCATGCGCCAGGTAGGTAGGTGTACAGAACACAGCAGTGAACCATGGAGGATGTTGCGGTGCTTTGCCCAGATTCCCCTTCGGAACTGAGACACTCATTCTCAGAGCTGAGACTTCAAAGCTGAGTACCCCTCCCAGCGGCAGCCACTGGCTGAGGGGAACCACCTTGTCCAAGGGCAGGTGCCATCCGTGGATGGAGCCCACATCCAGGGACGGGTCCATAACCTCTTGCCTCAGCTCTACAGGGAGGGCCATCCTAGCTCCGGAGCTCCCCATGGGATCTACCGGGATCACTGGCGTAATTCACCTTCCAGCTCTGCCTCACTCCCTGGGGTGTTGTTCCCCAAGAGACTCTTCCATAAAGCTCAGTAGGCAAATCTCCACCTCAGAGAAAATCCTGTCCTCATGAAACTGACATCTAGTGGGAACTTTAATTTAGAATGAATACTAATGGATAAAATGAAAATGAGGGCTGGATGCGGTAGCTCATGCCTGTAATCCAACACTTTGGGAGGCCAAGACAGGAGGATTCCTGAGGCCAAGAGTTCGAGACCAGCCTGGGCAACACAGCAAGATGCTGTCTCAAAAAACAAATCCAGAAGCTAGCCAGGCATAGTGACTCATGCCTGTAATCCCAGTACTTTGGGAGGCTGAGGTGAGAGGACTGCTTGCGTTGAGGAGTTTGAGACCAGCCTGGGCAACACAGCAGGACTCTGCCTCAAAAAAATAAGATGTTTAAAATCCAGAAGCAATAGAGGAAAATATAGATACATTTGATTACACAAGCAAATTCTGCATGGAAATAAAAATACCCTAAGAAAAGTAAAAATATAAATGACAAACTCTGAAAAAATATCTGTAATGTATAACACCAACAAAGGGTTGATATCCTAAATATGGAAAGAGTTTCACAAACAGAGCATTAAAAAGGTCACCAGACCTGTAGGAAAATAGGCTAGAGATATGAAAAAACAGTTCTCAGGAAAAGAAAGGCAAATGGATCATGGCACATGAAGATATCAAGGCACAAGAAGATATTCAACCCCGCTCCTGTTAGATAAATGCAAATTAAAATTACACTGAGATACCGTTTCTCACCTATCAGATTGGCAAAAATCCAAATATCTGAAGACATAGTCTATTGGTGAAGCTATGGAGAAACAAAAAGGTTCATAAATTGCTGGCAAGAATGCCAAATGGCACAAGCCCTACAGAGGGAATTGGAGGAAATGTTACAATAACAATTACTGAAGTTTCTCAATGTTTAAAGAAGTCATTCAATTAGATGCACGATTCCATTGAGCGCTTCCTCCCAAGAGAGGAGGGGTGATTCATGGTGGCGGTGGATGTATAAAACCATGCTTACAGGTTGTTTTGACTTTTCAAGGTGGGCTGGTATATTTCTGAAAATGGTCCCAGGTGATTTGGATACGTGCTTGCTCCCATCCCCGCCTCTCACACCCCATCCCTGAAAGTGACAGCCACTGATCTAATCCGAGTCCTATTTTTCTGAAACCAAGAGAGAGGGGCAGGGACTTGTCCAAGGTCTCACAGCACACCCACAGCTCACCTGGGACCAGTTCTTGACATAGCTCTTAATCAAATTCCAAAGAGTTGGTAGGAAAAAATGTGCCTTCGCTGATGAGGGCCAGAGTGTAGCTAGCACAGTGGTTCTCAACCTGGTACACATGAGAATTACTTAAAAAAAAAAAAAAATACTGGTGGTCTGGGGTAGGTCTGAGACATCAGTATTTTTTAAATGCTTTCAGGTGATTCTGAAATGCAGGTCGGATCCACTGTGCCAGGCAAGGAGAGCTCCAGATGGACCCTTAAGTACAGAGTATCTGAGAGCCCAATCAAATCCTAAAGAGACCTTTTGAAATGCAAATGAGGCAGGAAGGCAGAGGCTGATATTTCAGACGCTGGGTGCCAAGAGCCAGGAGACAGTATTTGAGAAGTGCTGACCTGGGAGCTTTCAAAAGCTGGAAGGGAAGGGGATGAAACAGGGCTATGGGTCAGAAAAGGAGTCCTTCCACAAGAGCCAGGAGGCAGCAGACAAATGCAGCCAGTGGGGCCCTGGACAGGGCACACAGAAGCAGACCCTGTGGCGAGTGCAAGGTGGGGGCTCTGGGCTCAGACCGTCAGGCTATGGAAGGATCTGCGCCCGCCTATTACAAGCTGAGTGGGAAGGGCTGTGGCCTCAGCTGGGAGTTGAACCCTGGGGCCCTTGCGATGCTGAGTTTATGATCCCTGGGTGAACCCCTTCCTCTCCCTGAAATTCCATTTTCTCATTTATAACATTGGACCATGGATTAGGTGACCAGAGCCACGCCAAGGACTGCAGGCTCCCTGGAGGAAGGAAGTGAAGCGACAGAGAGGAGAACCAGGGGTCTCCACAGGTACCAAGGGGTCAGGCATCACATGTGAATGAATGAGATCACCTAAAAGCCATTCATAGGACTGAGCGATCATGAGATTCACTGACATGGGAAAGTCTCCCAGACACTCTGTTAAGGGAAAGAAGTAACCAGCAAAACAAAACCTATAACCCAAATATGTCCACTAACTTTAGAATGGATAAAAAAACATGTGGTCTATCCACACAACAGAATATTTACTCAGCCACAGAAAGAAGAAAGAGGCTGGGTGCGGTGGCTCATGCCTGTAATCCCAGCACTTTGGGAGGCTGAGGCGGGCGGATCACCTGAGATCAGGAGTTTGAGACCAGCCTGGCCAACATAGTGAAAATGCGTCTCTACTAAAAATACAAAAAATTAGCTGGGAGTGGTGGCAGACTAGCAACATGGAGAAACCCCATCTCTACGAAAAATACAAAATCAGCCAGGCGTGGTGGCGCATGCCTGTAATCGCAGCTACTTGGGAGGCGGAGGTTGCAGTGAGCCGAGAGCGTGCCATTGCACTCCAGCCTGGGCAACAAGAATGAAACTCCGTTTCAAAAAAAAAAAAAAAAAAAAAAAAAAAGAAAGAAAGAAAGAAATGGCTGGGTGTGGTGGCTCACACCTGTAATTCCAGCACTTGCGGAGGCCAATGCGGGTGGATCACCTGAGGCCAGGACTTTGAGACCAGCCTGGCCAACATAGTGAAAATGCATCTCTACTAAAAATACAAAAAATTAGCTGGGAGTGGTGGCAGGCGCCTGTAATCCCAGCTACTAGGGAAACTGAGGCAGGAGACTTGGTTGAACCCGTGAGGCAGTGGTTGCAGTGAGCTGAGAGCACACCACTGCACTCCAGTCTGGGCAACAGAGCAAGACTCTGTCTCAAAAAAAAAAAAAAAAAAAGAGTTTCAAAATCTATAGAACTCTGCATTGAATGAGACTAGAGAAAGGCCTGGAAAGATACAAAGCAAACTGCTGATGCTGGGTCCGGCTGAGGAGTCAAACTGAAGACTTTCTTCTTTAATGTACGGGTTTTATTATTTCTATTATTTTTGAATAGATAACAAAGTCACATGGTTCAACATTCAAAAAGTACATAAAAGAATACAGTGAACCCAGTCACCCAGTTATCCTGCCCAAGGCAACCAACATAACCAGAGTGCTGCAGCTTGTCCTTAGAGGTATGCTAGGTATGCATCTGTGTGCTTTTCTAATGATATTTTTGCTTCACTGAGTTTGTATTACTTTTTTAGATTAAAAAAATGCATATTCTGGCCAGACGCGGTGGCTCACGCCTATAATCCCAGCACTTTGGGAGGCCGAGGCGGGTGGATCACCTGAAGTCGGGAGTTCAAGACCAGCCTAACCAACATGGAGAAACCCTGTCTCTACTAAAAATACAAAAAAAAATTAGCCAGGCATGGTGGTGCATGCCTGTAATCCCAGCTACTTGGGAGGCTGAGGCAGGAGAATCGCTTGAACCCAGGAGGCAGAGGTGGCAGTGAGCTGAGATTGCACCATTGCACTCTAGCCTGGGCAACAAGAGCGAAACTCCGTCTCAAAAACAAAAATAAAAACAAAAACAAAACAAACAAAATGCATATTCTTAGCTGGGTGTTGTGGCACGTGCCTGTAGTCCTAGCTACTCGGGAGGCTGAGGTGGAAGGATCACTTGAGTCTGGGAGGCAGAGGTTACACTGAGCCAAGATCACATCCCTGCACTCCAGCCTGGGCAATAGAGCCAGACCTTGTCTCCAAAAAAGAAAAAAAGCATATTCACATTTACATTTAAATACACATATATGTCTACATAGAAAAACTTATTGGAAGTATATGCACCTCCCCATCCATACAGAAATTCCCTATGGCTTATTTGAATCTTCTAATCTTTTTCTGCTTGCTAAGTATATACTAACTACCTATTGTGGGGAAGGGAAAAGTCATTATAAAAGGTTTTTAAAATATACTTTCCCCAAGAAGTCACCGCACACCTTTCCAGCAGGCAGAGAAAAGGTGTGAATGAGCTGAATGGCTTGAATCTCACTAGAAAGCAGGGCAGTGGGCAGAGGAGACGAGTTCCACCCTTTTCTGGTGGGACCTGACACTTCCCCCACCTTACCTAAGCCATGTGGGTTCCCACACAGCCCTGCCATTCTGGAGGGAATACAAGGCGGGCTCAGAGTGCACAAAGACCTTCCTCCCCTCTGCAGGGCAGTAGCTGGCCAGGCGGCTGGGGGGCTGCCACCCCTCAAGAAAGCCAGGGCCTGTCAGAGCCCCTTTGTGGAGCCCCCAGGGATGAAGTCAGTCTCTGCCCAAGAGGCAGATGTTCTGGCTCTGGGCCTTGAGAGGGTGGGACAGGGCAGGGTGGTGCGTGGACACCAGCAGGAATGCAGTCGCAAAGCCTGGGGACATGCCCAGCCCTGAGGACAAACTGTGGCCTGGCATGCAACAGGGGCTTCCCCACTCGCCAGCAACTCACAAGGCTGTCTTTGAGCAGCCAGGGTGGTGCCTCCAAGCATCCCTGGTCTACAGGCTTCTAGGAGAAGCCTGAGCTATGTTCTCCCTTGTCTTTCCTTCAGCCCAGGAGAGAGCTCCTGAGCACAGCTCTGGAGGGGCCTCTACACTCAAACACCTTCCTGCGCCACTTCAGCCAAGAAACAAAGGCCAACCTTCCAAGGAACAAAATGAACCTTCTGCCAAAACAGCGAGGCAGATTTTCACCAAATCTGGAGGAGGAGATGTTTGGAAAGGTCTCAATGAAAGCACAAACTGTGCTTCAGGTACAAAATTTACTCTTCTTTTTTTTTTTTTTTTTTTTTGAGACAGGGTCTCACTCTGTCGCCTAGGCTGGAGTACCACGGCATGATCTCGGCTCACTGCAACCTCTGCCTCACAGGTTCAAGCAATTGTCATGCCTCAGCCTCCTGACCAGCTGAGACTACAGGCGTGCACCACCACATCTGGCTACTTTTTTGTATTTTTTGTAGGAATTGGATGTCACCATGTTGCCCAGGCTGGTCTGCCCTGAACCCAAGTGATCCACCCGCCTCGACCTCCCAAAGCGTTGGGATTACAGATGTAAGCCACTGTGCCTGGCCTACTCTAGATTCTAGAAGGAAACCAGGGTTGGGGGTGCACCTCAAAGATTTAGGCTCATTCTTCCTCCAGAATGGCTGATATGGCCACACAGAGAGGCCATGTGACTCTTGGTTAGGGAGAGATCATTTGGGGAAGAAAACAAAGAGTGGTTTAAACATTGGCCCCAAATCAAATGTCACAAGGACAGATGGAGCCAACTGCACGTGAAGATTGGCAACGTAGCTGCTCCTTTCCCGGGCAACTGGCAGCTCTAGACAGAGAGCTCCTTGCCAGAGGCAGCAGAAATGTATTTATTCAACTAAGGCAAATGCTTCTCCAGACCCGCAGCCCTCACGGTGGTTGTGGCAGTAACGAAAATAATAAGTCCTTAGTCTGTGTTAAGCACTTTACTTGCTTGTCTTGTTTAATTTTCACAAACACCTCTGAGAAGTAGGGATAATATTCCAATTTTATAAATAAACAAACTGGGCTGGGTACGATGGCTCATGCCTGTAATCCCAGAACTTTGGAAGCTGAGGTGGGCAGATCACTTGAGTCCAGGAGTTTGAGACCAGCCTGGGCAACATAGCGAGAGACGCTATCTCTTTAAAAATTACAAAATTAGCCAGGTGTGGTGGCGTGCGCCTATAGTCCCAGCAACTTGGGATGGTGAGGCAGGAGGATCTCTTGAGCCCAGAAGTTTGAGGCTGCAACAAGCCATGATCATGCCACTACACTCTAGCCTGAGTGACACAGCAAGACTCTTGTCTCCCCCAATAATAATAATAAAATAAATAAACAAACTAAGCACTAGAGCAGTTATATCATTTCCCCAAAGGTTACAGTCACTTGCGAGTAAGTGCCAAAGCCGGAAAAAACGTAGAACCAGGCTTTGAACTATCAGCCCCTTCCTAGCCCACCAGGTAGGAAATCTGGATGAGAAGGCTGTGCCAGCGAGGGAAGCAGTCACTGGAGTGGGCAGCCTCTTCCAGGATTCTGAAGACACCTGAGGGTCCTAGGAAAGCAAGCGTGGGGCAAGGAGTGTAGGGGCAACACCAGAAAAGTCAGTGTGAGTTTGGGAGATGTGGAGTCCTGGGTTTGAATCCCATCTTTGTCTTTCCCCAGTTGAGTCTACATCCTGCGGTTCTACTCCCTGGATCTACACAAGAGAACACACACAGAATCTCAGAAACGTGCACATGAGTGTTCCCAGCAGCATTATTCATAGTAGCCAAAGCAACCCAGATAAATGGACAAATCTAATGTGGTTATATACCCACACAATGGATGATTACTCAGCCATAAAGAGGAATGAGGTCCTGCTACATTCTTCAACATGGATGGATAAACCTTGAAAACCTGATGCTAAGTAAAAGAAGCCAGTCACCAAAGACTCCATTTGGATGAAGCACGCAGAACAGGCAAATCCAGAGACACAAAGCGGACGAGTGGTTGCTGGGGACAAGAGGGAAAGGGGGCGTGGGGAGTGACTGTTCACAGGCATGAGGTTACTTTTTGGGGTCATGGAAATGTTCTGGAAGTAGATAATGGTGACACTACACAACATCATGAATATAATAAAAATCACTGAATTATACACTGTTTTGTTGTTTTTATTTTTATTATTATTTTTTCAGACAGGGTCTTGCGCTGTCACCCAGACTGGAGTACACTGGCGTGATCTCGGCTCACTGAAACCTCCGTTTCCCAAGCTCAAGTAATTCTCCCACCTCAGCCTCTTGAGTAGCTGGAACCATAGGCTTGTGCCATCATGCCAGCTAATTTTTAAACTGTTTGTAGAGATGGGGGTCTTACTATATTGCCCAGGCTGGTCTCAAACTCCTGGGCTCAAGCAATCATCCTGCCTCGGCCTCCCAAAGTGCTATGCCTGGTCTGAATTGCACGCTTTTTTTTTTTTTTTGAGACAGAGTCTCGCTCTGTTGCCCAGGCTGGAGTGCAATGATGGGATGTCGGCTCACTGCAACTTCCAGCTCCCAGGTTCAAGCAATTCTTCTCCTATCTCAACCTCCCAGGTAGCTGGGATTACAGGCGCCCACCACCACACCCATCTAATTTTTGTATTTTTAGTACAGATGGGGTTTCATCATGTTGGTCAGGCTGGTCTCGAACTCCTGACCTCAGGTGATCTGCCCACCTCGGCCCCCCAAAGTGCTGGGATTACAGTCGTGAGCCACCGCGCCCAGCCTGAACTGAGTACTTTTAAATGGTGAATTGTATGATATGGGAATTAAATCATGATTTTAAAATTGCCAACAAACAGTGGCACCTATAAAATAAGACAACCACACCGTGTCTGTGGGAAGGCGGTTGGAGGGTTAAATGTGCTGGTGTGGTCAAGGCTTGTGTGGTGCCTGGCACAGAGTGAGGGCTCAGACACAGCAGCTATATCATAATAAATCACGTCAACACTCGTATTGGCTTTCTGCCTAAAACACAAGGAGGGGTGTGACACTGGAAGAGGGGTAGCTGGGCAACAGTGCCACCGCAGCCCTCGGCTGGGGCCTGCCACCTCCCTTCTCTCTAGCAGAGAGCTGTCTCCATGGCAACCACATCAGCTCAGGCCAGGGGCTCCTGTTCCCAGCCGGGTGACAGCACCGCCTCGGCAGCCTGTCAGGATGGCAACGGCAGATCGTGATGATGGGACTGAGGCTCTGGCAGAAGAATTGCTCAGGGACCCTCGTCTCCATAGAAACCATGTCAGGAAAGAGAGGGAGGAGGGAGAGGATAAACAGCAAATAATAAACACAGGCTCCCGCCTTCTGCGCACAAGCCTGAGACACCACAGGGCACGTGAGGAGAGCTAGACCAGCCTCACTGACAGCAGCCGCAGAGGGATGTGAACCAGTGTTTCTTGAGCACCTACTCTGTACCAGGCACCACAAAGAGCTCTTTACAAGTCTGACCTCTTTTAAAATTTCACAAATAAATTCCAAATACTTTCTTTTCTTTTTTTGAGATGAAGTCTCGCTCCGTCGCCCAGGCTGGAGTGCAGGGGCGCAATCTAGGCTCACTGCAAGCTCCGCCTCCCGGGTTCACACCATTCTCCTGCCTCAGCCTCCTGAGTAGCTGGAACTACAGGCGCCCGCCACCATGTCTGACTAATTTTTTTGTATTTTTAGTAGAGACGGGGTTTCACCGTGTTAGCCAGGATAGTCTTGATCTCCTGATCTCATGATCCGCCGGCCTCGGCCTCCCAAAGTGCTGGTCTTTTCTGTTCTGTTCTGTTTTCCTCCCTCTCCCTCTCCCTCTCGATGCAGGGTCTCACTCTATAGCCCAGGCCAGAGTCCAGGGGTGCCACCATAGCTCACTGAAGCCTCAACCTCTTGGGCTCAAGCAATCCTCCCACCTCAACCTCCCTAGTAGCTGGGACTACAGGCATGCACCACCATGCCTGGCTAAATTTTGTATTTTTTATAGAGATGGGGTTTTGCCATGTTGCTCAGGTTGGTCTTGAACTCCTGGTCCCAACCAATCTGCCCACCTCTGCCTCCCAGAAGGCTGGGATTACAGCATGAGCCATGATACCCAGCTTCATTCCTTTGTAAGGTTGAAGAGTTTTCCATTACACATGTACACTACACTATGTTCATCCATTCATCCGCTGATGAACATTTGGGTTGCTCCTATCTTCTGGCTATTGTGAGTTATGCTCCTCTGAACATGGATGTGTAAATATCTCTTTGAGTCTCTGCTTTCATTTCTTTTGGGGATATACCTAGAAGTGAGAATGCTGGATCATATGATTGTTCTGTTTAATTTTTGAGGAACTGCCATACTATCTTATTCTTCTTAATTTCTTCATAGTATTCCATGGTTACATAATCTTATTCATGATCCTAAACAACCTCATAGGCTGCGTACAGTTATCACCCTGTTTTATTTATTTATTTATTTATTTATTTGAGACGGAGTTTCGCTTTTGTCGCCCAGGCTGGAGTGAGTGCAATGGCGTGATCTTGGCTCACTGCAACCACCACCTCCCGGGTTCAAGAGATTCTCCTACCTCAGCCTCCCAAGTACCTGGGATTACAGGTGCCCGCCACCACGCCCAGCTAAATTTTTTTTTTTGGTATTTTTAGTAGACACAGGATTTCGCCATGTTGGCTAGGCTGGTCTCGAACTCCTGACCTCAGGTGATCCACCCGCCTCGGCCTCCTAAAGTGCTGGGATTACAGGCGTGAGCCACTGTGCCTGGACCCCTTTTATCTTTTTTTTTTGAGACAGGGTCTCACTCTATCTCCCAGGCTGGAGTGCAGTGGTACAATCTCACCTCACTACAGCCTCCACCTCCTAAGTAGCTGGGACTACAGGCAGGCACCACCAAGCCTGGCTAATTTTTGCATTCTTTATAGAGACAGGGTTTTGCTATGTGGCCCAGGCTGGTCTTGAACTCTTAGGCTCAAGAGATCTGCCTACCTCGGCCTTCCAAAGTGCTGGGATTATAGGTGTGAGCCACCATGCAGGCTTTGCTTGTTTGTTTGCTTATCCTGATGTCACAGATAAAGAAACTGAGACTTAGAGAAGGGAAGTGGCTTCAGGGTTCCAGCCACATCTCTGCTAAGTACAGGCTGGGTGAACTCAGGCAAGTTGTTCCTCCCGGAGCCTCAGTTTCATCACTTGTACTGTGACCTTAAGATGCTTTCAGAAATTGTCTCCCCTTTTCACTATCAAGGGTAGCAGCAGCAAGACGGTGTGAAGAGGGTGCTCTGTGTTACGGGCCAGGCCGTGGGAGCGGGCAGCTGAATGAAGGGAGGGGGCTAGCCACCCTTAGCAGCAAACGCCTCCTCTCCCTGCACACTGAGAGGGCATTGGCACATCACACCAACACGCCCAGTGGGAAGGATGGCTGGAGGAATGTTCTGGCCTCGGGCTGTGGTGTCTCAGTCCAGGGACACTGGCAGGCTCGCCCTCGGGGGAGGAAGGCAGGCAGCGCCTGCAGCGAGGAGTGTGCCCTGGAAGAATGCATGATCCTCATACCTCATCAGCAGGCAGAGAGCTAAGGCCTGGCTCTGCCTCTAGGGCCAGAAGCCACCCCAGACCATTTGGAACACAGACCCCTGGAATGGGGGGATTCCAGCCTTTAAGGGACACCTAGGTTGACGGTTTCTAGTTGGCATTCTGCAGAACCCCCTCAGCCCTGCATGACCTTGAGGTCATCCCTCCCTCTCTCAAGGGCTGTTTGCTCATCCATAAAATGGGCACGATTGCAACCTTGTTAGCATGAAAATGTTTGAGATAAACTGTCAAGCAGGGCGCATACTATATGTTGTGTATACCCAACACACAACAGGAGGAGGAGGTCTGCCGGGGGAGGAACTGGCATGAACAAAGACAGACAGGATTGTGTCTCAGGGTCACATTGAGGAAGCACCAGTACCCCAGCGACACCGGCCTGAGACCCAGCCCCCGCACTGACTTCACGCCAAATGGCAGACCTGGCAGCCTCTTGCAGCCACTCCACATGTGCGTTATTCCTGTTGGTCCTCACAATGACTCAGGGCACCACTGCCCCATTTTACAGGTAAGGAAACTGAGGCACAGAGGGCTGAGCCCCATGCCTGACATTGTTGCATGTTTTCTCAGTGAATCCTCCCACAGCGGCTGTGGTTCTTTGATGAATGACTCCCTCTCGTTACCCTGTGAGCTCCCTGAGGACAGGAACTGGGTGTATTTTGTTCACCGTAGTAACCTTAGTGTCCAGCACACAGTTTACACAGTAGGTGCTCAGGAAATGCATGTTGGAGGAATGAATGAATAAACGACCTTGCCAGGGAGGCATAAGCTGCCCATTTCCCAAGTGGGGGCTCGCAGAGACACTGGCTTGTGGGGGCTTGCATGTGCCCGCCTGCCCTAGGCTGGCCCTGCTGGATGCACAAAGTCCTCACCTCTCTCGGTCGCTCCAGCTCTGTCTGTAGCACCTGCTTAGCCAGCTCAGTCTCGATGAGCCGCTGACGAAGTTCTTCGTTCTCCTCCTCCAGCCGCGCCCGTTTCTTCTCCACCACCTCGAGTTCCTTATGCAGCCGCATGGAGATGTCCTTAGAGACCTGTGCAGGGGTGGGAGAGAGAAGGGTGTGAGGAGGCTGAGGAGAGCCCCCACTGCAAGTCCCATTGACCACCCGACGTTCACAGCAGGGCAACCCCAGAGACAGGCAGGTTCCTATTGCATCACTGCCACACTGCAGATGAGCAAACTGAGGCACAAAGAGACCAAGAAACTCATGAAGGAAGCAGCAGAACCAAAACCCAAACCTAGGTACCACAAGCTCCTGGTGTCTGTATCACAGCACAGCCCCAGAAAGCTGGGAAGACCCTATTCTCAGAAATGCCTTTTCATTTACCTGGGGCTTTTTTTTTTTTTTTTTTTTTGAGACGGAGTCTTGCTCTGTCACCCAGGCTGGAGTGCAGTGGCCGGATCTCAGCTCACTGCAAGCTCTGCCTCCCGGGTTTATGCCATTCTCCTGCCTCAGCCTCCCGAGTAGCTGGGACTACAGGCGCCCGCCACCTCGCCCAGCTAGTTTTTTTTTTTTTTTTTGAGACGGAGTCTTGCTCTGTCACCCAGGCTGGAGTGCAGTGGCCGGATCTTGGCTCACTGCAAGCTCCGCCTCCCGGGTTCACGCCATTCTCCTGCCTCAGCCTCCCGAGTAGCTGGGACCACAGGCGCCCGCCACCTCGCCCAGCTAGTTTTTTTTTTTTGTATTTTTTAGTAGAGACGGGGTTTCACCGTGTTAGCCAGGATGGTCTCAATCTCCTGACCTTGTGATCCGCCCGTCTCGTCCTCCCAAAGTGCTGGGATTACAGGCTTGAGCCACCGCGCCCGGCCACTAGTTTTTTTTTTTTTGTATTTTTTTAGTAGAGACGGGGTTTCACCATGTTAGCCAGGATGGTCTCGATCTCCTGACCTCGTGATCCGCCCGTCTCGGCCTCCCAAAGTGCTGGGATTACAGGCTTGAGCCACCGCGCCCGGCCTTATTTTTTTTTTTGAGACAGGGTCTCACTATATCTTCCAGATTGGAGTGTAGTGGTGCAATGATGTCTCACTGCAGGCTTGAACTCCAGGGCTCAAGCAATCCTCTCACCTCAGCCTCCAGAATAGCTAGGACTACAGGTATGCATAACCACACCTGGTTAATTTTGCATTTTTTTGTAGAAACAGGGTCTCAGCCGGGCATGGTGGCTCACACCTGTAATCCCAGCACTTTGGGAGGTCGAGGCAGGTGGATCACCTGAGGTCAGGAGTTCAAGGTCAGACTGGCCAACATGGTGAAACCCCATCTCTACGAAAAATACAAAAAATTAGCCGGGCATGGTGGCAGGTGCCTGTAATCCCAGCACTTTGGGAGGCTGAAGCAGGAGAATTGCTTGAACCAGGGAGGCAGAGGCTACAGTGAGCTGAAATCATGCCACTGCACTCCAGCCTGGGCAACAAGAGTAAAACTCTGTCTCTAAATAAATAAATAAAAAGAAACGGGGTCTCACTATGTGGTCCAGGAGAATCTTGAACTTCTGGCCTCAAGGGATTCTCCTGCCTCAGCCTCCTGAGTAGCTGAGATTATAGGCATGAGCCACTGTGCCCGGCTACCTGGGCTCTTCACACTTCCAAAGCCTCTCCCAGCCACCTCTTACCCAGTCCTCACAAAAGCCTGTAGGAGGGCCAGAAGCTTTTCTTTTTTTTTTTTTTTTTTGAGACGGAGTCTTGCTCTGCCGCCCAGGCTGGAGTGCAGTGGCCAGATCTCAGCTCACTGCAAGCTCCGCCTCCCGGGTTCACGCCATTCTCCTGCCTCAGCCTCCCGAGTAGCTGGGACTACAGGCGCCCACCACCTCGCCCGGCTAGTTTTTTGTATTTTTAAAGTAGAAACGGGGTTTCACGGTGTCAGCCAGGATGGTCTCGATCTCCTGACCTCGTGATCCGCCCGTCTCGGCCTCCCAAAGTGCTGGGATTACAGGCTTGAGCCACCGCGCCCGGCCCCACAAGCTTTTCTTAAAGGGAGAAGACTGAGGAGCTGGGTACAGTAGCTCACACCTGTAATCCCAACACTTTGAGGGGCTGGACACGGTAGCTCACACCTGTAATCCCACACTTTGAGAGGCTTGAGGCAGGAGGATCGCTTGAGCCCAGGAATTCAAGATCTGCCTGGGGAACATAGCAAGACTCCATCTCTATAAAGAAACCAAAAAAGTTAGCTTGGCATGGTGGCACACACCTATAGGCCAGGCTACTCAGGAAGCCAAGATGGAAGAATCACTTGGGCCCTGGAGTTCAAGGCTGCAGTGAGCTATGATTGTGCCACTGCATTCTAGCCTGGGCAACAGAGCGAGACCCTATCTCCTAAACACAAAACAAAACAAAACAGAGAGGGGATTAAGCTGCAGTGGAAACCCAGAGCAAGATGGGCCCCAGACCACTGAATCCCATCTCTGCCAGTGACCAGCCTGTAGTCCTGGGCAAGTCAATTTCCCTCTCTGCACCTCAGTCTCCTCAACTATAAAGTGAACACAGTAATAACAGGATCAAACTTACAAGCCTGACAGGATAATTGAACCAGCTATTGCACAAAAGCCTTGGCCTGGGCCCTGCACAGTGAGTTCTTGGTGACTGGTGCCTGCTGCTCCAAGGAGCTGAAGCCCAGAGAAGGGCATGATGGCTGGAGGTCACAGTGTGACCCTGAGACCTGTATCTAGTTGTCTGGGATGTAGAACAGGCCCGATATGACAAAGGGCGGGCAGATGTCCAAGTCATCCCTACAGAAAGACGATAGAGGAGCTGCAATCTCTGATCCTGGTCCAGGACTCTGTAGCAATAGCACCCCATTCCTGGCACACACCCTCTGTTCTGTTCCCTGCTGGCTGGTTGAGGGAAGCCAGGAAAGGAGGCCTGCAGGGATGAGGATGGAAGGCTCTTCTGAGCTGGGAAATTGCAACCAGACTCCATCACTGTGTAGGCTGGGAACTACTGTTTGGTGAAGACTTACTGCATGCCAAACTCACCCATCTTCACCCCAGTCCTATCCCCATTTTACAAGGAAACTGGAGCTCAGAGCAGAAGTGACTCGCTCAGTGTCATGCAAAGCCAGTGTGGGCTGAGCTGGGCTGGAAGCCCCAGGGGTTTGGCTGAGGGGCTGGTATAGCCCAGGGTCTCCCAGAAGTGCCCAGGTTTCGCTAGCAGGAACTCCATGTGGGGCAGAGAGCCCAGTGCCCCGTGCCTGCTGGTCTCGGAAATGACTGTGGTGCCTCCTCCCTGCCGGAAGGGAAGAGGGCCCTCCCTGGCTCTGTCCTCTGCCTGGGCCCAAGCCCAGCTCGGCACAGACCCCTTGGCAGTGTATGAGGCAGGCCAGGAAAAACAACGACCGAAAGGAAACCAGGCACGGCCTCTCCCTCCCTCCACTGCCACTGCCTCTTTCTGCCCCTGAGGATCTCGTAGGACAGCCAGGAGCAGGACCATGAGGCTCCTCCCACAGCCTCTCTGGGCACCAGACCTTCCTCATCCATAAGTGGGGAGAACAACCCCTCAGTATCAGAACAAGGGCTTTGCAGATGGGAAAACTAGATTCAAGCCCAGTTCTAGCATTTACTGGCTATGTGACCCAGTACAAGTTATTTAAACATGGTCCCTGGTTTGGGGCTGGTTAGGTCACCCAGTAAGCCCCTGTCCTGATCAACTCTCCATTCACTCACTCACTCCTCACTCACTCATCCTGCTTAAGCACTTGAGGCAGGAGTGGTGGGGTACAGAGATCAAGGCCGCAGACGTACTTGGCCTCATTCACATCTATGTGTCCCAGCAGCGGCACAGCGTCAGGCACACACTAAGTGCCTAATAAATGCTTGTTGGATGAACAAATAAATCCAAGGGTCCAACAAGTGAAAAGGGAGGGGAGATGAACGAGTGAATGACTGAATATACATGGGGAGTGGCACCTGCCCTCGCAGGGCTGAAGAGGCTGCCCTCAAATGCCAACTCCACCCACTGTCCGGGAAGGGCTACACTCCTGGCTGGAGGGCTCCGCTCTCAAATGAGCTCCTATCTGGGCCAGCTCCTCTCCACCTGCGGGGATGCTGCATCTCCACCATGTCCTCCACCTGGGGAGGCTACCAGTTCCCATCAAGAAGTCACAATCCATGTGGATTTCTGGATCCTCTGGGGTTCATGAACAACTCTATGAATTTTATCCCCTCCCATCCCCTCCATGATTCCCCAGTTCTCTTTTGCCCCATTCTCCGTGGAATCCCTTCCCTATTTACTCTCTTCCCCTGATGGCTGCTATATCAAAAGAAAGCACAGGCCGGGCACGGTGGCTCATGCCTATAATCCCAACACTCTGGGAGGCTGAGACGGGTGGATCACTTGAGGTCACGAGTTCAGGACCAGCCTGGCCAACATGGTAAAATCCCGTCTTTACTGTCTCTACTTAAATACAAAAATTAGCCAGGCGTGGTGGCACATGCCTGTAATCCCAGCTACTCGGAAAGCTGAGGCAGGAAAATTGCTCGAACCCAGGAGACGGAGGTTGCAGTGAGCTGAGATGCCGCCACTGCACTCCAGCCTGGGCAACAGAGCAAGACTTTGTCTCAGAGGAAAAAAAAAAAAAACACAACTCCAGGCAGCCAGACTAGGAGGCAGGAGCACTGTGGCCTGCCCTCGTCCCTGCTCCTCAGTGAGCCTCAGTGGTCCTGGGCCTCCTCAGCCCTCACAATTGATTTACAGAATCAGCTAGCACATTCCCTGGGAGGGCGGGTCAACACATGCTTTTCATCCCATTGGGAAGCACTTTGATTATTATCCCCATTCTGAGGCTCAGAAAGGAAAGGTCACTTCCCAAGGTCACACAGCTAGGAAGGCTGTAGAACCAAGGTTTGAAATTGAGTGGATCAACTCTAAAGTCTCACTCTCAGCCTGATCCTGCCGTACAGGCCCAATGCGTGAAAACACATTACATTAACATCAACAATAAAAGTATTAATAATAAACCCCAACAGTGGGCTTACTGTGTCAGGCACTTGAAGCGCCCCACGTGTCTGTCTCATTTGATCCTCCCAGCTACCCTCAAGGTAGGGGGGTTGAGATGCTAAGGGAGGCGCGGCAGCTGCGGCTTCCGGAAACCAGGGCAAATCCCCAAAGCACAAACAAATGCACTCAGCCATGAAGTCACTGTTTACAGCACTAGGGCCTGGCTCCTGCCAAGTACAACTAGCAGCCTCCAGTCCCTGCTCCCCAGGCATCAGGCCCCTCGGCTCATAGGCCTCTGTCATCCTGATCCTCAGGGAGAGGGATGGAAGCTCTCACAAAAGAGCAGCCCCTGGCCAGGCATGGTGGCTGATGCCTGTAATTCCAATACTTTGGGAGGTTAAGTTAGGAGGACTGTTTGAGGCCAGGAGTTCAAGACCAGACTGAGCAAAACAGGGAGACTCCCATCTCTATAAAAATTTTTTAAATTAGCAGGGCATGATGGCGTGTGCCTGTAGTATCAGCCACTTGGGAGGCTGAGGCAGGAGGATCCCTTGAGAGTCCAGGAGGTCAAGGCTGCAGTGAGCTGTGATCTGCCACTGCACTGCAGCCTGGGTGACAAAGCGAGACTATGTTTCAAGAGGCGGGCGGATCACAAGGTCAGGAGATCGAGACCACGGTGAAACCCCGTCTCTACTAAAAATACAAAAAATTAGCCGGGCGCGGTTGTGGGCGCCTGTAGTCCCAGCTACTCGGGAGGCTGAGGCAGGAGAATGGCGTGAACCCGGGAGGCGGAGCTTGCAGTGAGCTGAGATCCGGCCACTGCACTCCAGCCTGGGCGACAGAGCGAGACTCCGTCTCAAAAAAAAAAAAAAAAAAAAAAAAAAAAAAAGAAAGAAAGAAACAAAGAAACAAGGCCGGGGGCGTGGTGGCTCATGCCTGTAATTCTGGCCCTTTGGGAGGCCGAGGCCAGCGGATCACTTGAGGTCAGGAGTTCGAGACCAGACTGGCCAACACGGTGAAACCCCGTCTCTACTAAAAAAATACAAAAATTAGCTGGGTATGGTGGCGTGCCTATAATCCCAGCTACTTGGAAGGCTGAGGCAGGAGAATTGCCTGAACCCAGGAGCTGGAAGTTGCAGTGAGTCGAGATCACGCTACTGCACTCCAGCCTGGGTAACAGAGCAAGGCTTCGTCTCAAAAAAAAGAAAAAAAGCAAGAGCATGCCCTGGCCAGGCAGCATTCTGGACTCCGTGTGGCTGAATCCTCCTACAAACCCCAGGAGGGTTGGAATGTCACCCCCACTCTACAGATGAGGAAACTGAGGCTCAAAGAAGGGAGGTAACCTGCACAGGTCACCTAGGAATTAAACCCAAAGCCAGAACATTTTCTCCAACAACATCTGTATCTGAGGAAGGGGGTGTGCTCCTGGTGCGTCCTTGGCTTCCTACAGGAGTCGTCTCCTGGTGTGTCCTTGGCTTCCTACAGGAGTCACTTTAGATAAGAATTTAGATCCCAGATTCCCTGGACCTGAACTCCTCGTACCTAGTCTCAGCTCCTGAGAGGTCCTGGGAATCTGCATTGTGAACAAGCTCTCCTGGTGATTTTTATCCATCCAGGGAGGCTGAGATCCTGGCCTACCCTTGCCCCCAGACTACTAGTCTACTACTACTACCAACCAGTCCCACTAGTCTACTACTACTGCTAGTCCTACTGATGTAAGTATACACAGTAAGTATTAAGTTCTTCTGAGCAATAAGAAAACCACAACCAGACCAGGCGCGGTGGCTCACACCTGTAATCCCAGCACTATGGGAGGCCGACGTGGGTAGATCACCTGAAGGCAGGAGTTAGAGACCAGCCTGGCCAACATAGGGAAACCTCATCTCTACTAAAAATACAAAAATTAGCTGGACATGGTGGCACATGCCTGTAAACCCAGCTACTTGGGAGGCTAAGGTAGGAGAATTGCTGGAACCCAGGAGGCAGAGGTTGCAGTTAGCCGAGATCACACCACTGCACTCCAGCTTGGGTGACAGAGTGAGACCCTGTCTCAAAAAAAAAAAAAAAGAAAAGAAAAAAGAAAAAGAAAACCATAACCAATACATGTTTATTTCCAGACCTAGTGTTCATTACTCTGTTCACTTGACTTATTTCATCCTCACAAAAACCTCTAGAGGGAGGGACTCATTTTATCTCCATTTTCCACAGGAGGAAACAGGCTCAGAGATGTGAAGGAACCTACCCAAGGCCACACAGCAAACAAGTGGCACAGCGGCTCTCCACCCTGTGACCTCACCCTCCTCATGCTGGGCAAAGGCCCCACCGAGGTTCTGTAGGTCCTGTCAATGGTGAGGACCAGCACAGAGGGAGAGCCTGGGGGTTGAGGGGGGGCACTGAGGCCTGTGGTTTTATTCATGACCCCCCACCCCCATCCCACCAATACCCCTCTGCTCCATAAAACCACTGGAGCTCAAAAGCCCTGAAGATTCAGCTGGTCAAAAGCCACATTTAACAGAAGGGGAAAATGAGGCACCAAGCTGTAGGGGCCAGTCAGGACACGGGCCAAGGAGCGGGCAGAGCAAGTCGGAGGAGTCCCCCAAGCAAGGGGGAAGGCAACATTCCGATAACTTCCCAAAACCCCCAGAACGACCCCAGCACATGGGGCTCAGGGTGGTGACCAGAGGAGTCCATCCAGCTCAGGCCCCAGGCCGGCAGATGAGCTCAGCGCTCCAGCTGCAGGGTGGGGAGGGGAGGGAGGGAAGGGGCAAGAGGGACGCTGATTGGCTAATTCAAATCCCAACAGAAAGGGCCCCTCCTCTCCACCCGGACTCCGAGAGCCACCCACCCGCTCCCTACACCAGCTCCCCACACCCTCCTCCCCACCGCTGCTCTGGCCCCACCCACGGAGGCACCACAGCCCCGCAGCTCATTCCAGGTCCCAGCCTCTCCTCCGCCCCTTCCTCATCTTTCTGAAGTCTGACATTTTTTTGTGTCCCTCCCATGAATCCTCCACTATACAGGCCCAAACGCAGATTCCTCTGAGCTTCTCCAGCTATTCCCTCCCCCTCCCCACCTCCTCCCTCCTGCTTTCCCTCACCACCCCCCACCCCTCCCAACCCAGTGATTGGAATCTGAATATGCCCGGGAGCTGCCCTGTCAAGTAGAAGTACGCTTTGAACTTGGAAACTAACTCATTCTTTTTTTTTCTTTTAGAGAGAGACAAGGTTTCTCTCTGTCTCCCAGTCTGGAGTACAGTGGTGCAATCATAGCTCACTGCAACCTTTAACTCCAGGACTCAAGCAATCCTCTGGCCTTGGCCTCGCAAATAGCTGGGACTATAGGCACTTACCACCACACCCTGCTAATTTTTTTTTTTTTTTTTTTTTTTTTTTGAGACAGAGTTTTACTCTGTCACCCAGGCTGGATTGCAATAGTGTGATCTCAGCTCACTGCAACTTCGGCCTCCCAGGTTCAAGCGATTCATCTGCCTCAGTCTCCTGAGTAGTGGGGAGTACAGACCTGTACCACCACACCCGGCTCATTTTGTATTTTTAGTAGAGCTGGGGTTTCACCATGTTGGCCAGGCTGGTCTTAAACTCCTGGCTTCAGGTGATCTATCCGCCTTGGCCTGCCAAAGTGCTGGGATTACAGGTGTGAGCCACCACCCCCAGCCTCTGCTAATTTTTTTTATTTTTTGTAGAGACAGGGTCTTGCTATGTTGCCCAGCCTGATTTCCAACTATTGGCCTCTAGCGATCCTCCCACTTCAGCCTCCCAAAGCGCTGGGATTCTGGGATTACAGGCATGAGCCTCCACCTCTGGCGGAGACATATCCATTGGTTGTCTCATGTGTAGAATAGCACTACAATCCCACTGTGCACCAACAAGACCACAGGAGGCGCCAGTGGCTTCCTGGAGCAGGCACTCCTGTTTACTTCCCCTGGCCCTGCTGGCCTCTGAAATCCTGGCTCTCCCTGGTCCCTTAATGAGGGTTTTTCTTTTATATTCCACTGGAAAGGCTCTAGGGCTTGAGTTTGCCAGTGTCTTCCAACAGAAGGGACTTCTCCCCAGGTAAGTGTGTGACCGACTCCCATCCTGCCGCTCCCCTGGGTCCTCACAGGGGCCATCTTCTGCCACCTTCCTCTCTACCCCTTCCTGGCTCAGGCCCACCTCTCCCTTGGACCTTTGCTCAGAAGTCACCCCTGCAGGAAGCCTCCCTAGGACCCCATCCCAGTTCCTCCTGTCACTGGATCACACTGGGCTGAGTTCCGAGGGCAGTGGGCCGGGCCTGGGGGCCCCGGAGTTCTCACCACCAGACCAGAGCTTCCGAAGACAGGCAGGGGGACATCCCACCTGCCAACGTCCCACCCACCCTTCCCCTGCTTCCTGAAGCAGACAGCAGTGAGGCCAAGCTGGAAGCTTGGGAGGCTGATGAGCCTGGGCTCTGCCACCAACATGCTGAGCGCTCCTTGACCTTGGGCAGGTATTGCCTTTCTCTGAACCTCAGATTCCTCATAAGAAAATGGAAATAATAATAATAGCTAACATTTTTGAGACCTTATGCTGGCATTTTACCCACATTATTTCTTTTTTTTTTTTTTTTTTTTTTTGGGAGACAGAGTCTCACTCTGTCACCTAGGCTGGAGTGCAGTGGTGCGATATCAGCTCACTGAAACCTCCGCCTCACAGGTTCAAGTGATTCTCCTGTCTCAGCCCGAGTAGCTGGGATTACAGGCGGGAACCACCACACTCAGCTAATCTGTGTATTTTTAGTAGAGATGGGGTTTCACCATGTTGGCCAGCCTGGTCTCGAACTCCTGATCTCAGGTGATCTGCCCACCTCAGCCTCCCAAACTGCTGGGATTACAGGCATGAGACACTGTGCCCAGCCCACATTATTTCATTTAATCTTCATAGAACCCTGTGACATAGAGATTGCTGCAAACCCATTTTATGGATGAAGACACTGAAACAGGTGACTTTGCTCAAAATAATAAAGTTCAGATATATTGGAGCCAAGATTTAAACCAGGCTTGACCAACTCTAGGCCTTCACTACTTTCTTTTTGTTTTGTTTTGTTTTGTTTTTTTTGAGACCGAGTCTCACTCTGTCGCCCAGGCTGGAGTGCAGTGACACGATCTTGGCTCAGTGACACGATCTTGGCTCACTGCAAGCTCTGCCTCCCAGGTTCACGCCATTCTCCTGCCTCAGCCTCCTGAGTAGCTGGGACTACATGTGCCTGCCACCATGCCCGGCTAATTTTTTGTATTTTTAGTAGAGACGGGGTTTTGCTGTGTTAGCCAGGATGGTCTTGAGGCCTTCACTACTTTTCATTAACATAATTAAGGAACCTCTGCCTGGCACCATGGCTCATCCTTGTAATCCCAGCACTTTGGGAGGCCAAGGCAGGAGGATCACTTGAGCCCAGGAGTTTGAGACCAGCCTGGGCAACATAATAAGACCCCATCTCTACAACATATAGAAAAATTAGCCAGGTGCGGTGGTGTGTGCCTGTAGTCCCAGCTACTCAGGAGGCTGAGGTGGGGGGATCCCTCGAGCCCAGGAGGTGGAGGCTACAGTGAGCTATGATCACATCACTGCCTGATGCCTAGGCAACAGAGCAAGACCTTGTCTCTAAAAAAACAAACAAGGAAAAGAAACCTCCATGGAACTGTGCAGGGACAAATTGGAGCCTAACACCAGGTGTGTGGTTGATAATAAATAGTAGCTTCTCAGCCCGGCGCGGTGGCTCATGCCTGTAATCCCAGCACTTCGGGAGGCCAAGGCGGGTGGATCACCTGAGGTCAGGAGTTGGAGACCAGGCTGGCCAACATGGTGAAACCCTGTCTCTACCTAAAAATACAAAAATTAGCTGGGTGTGGTGGCCGGCGCCTGTAATCCTAGCTACTCGGGAGGCTGAGGCAAGAGAATCGCTTGAACCTGGGAGGCGGAAGTTGCAGTGAGCCAAGATCGCACCATTGCATTCCAGCCAGGGCAACAAGAGAGAAACTCTGTCTCAAAGAAAAAAAAAAAAACAAAACAGTAGCTGCTGGTAGTAGGAAGGATTCATATTATAATATCATTTTGGGGCACCCTTGATAGAAGCCCTGTGGATTCACCAGGAATTCCTACTTAGATGAGGAAACTGAGGCCCAGAGAGGTAGTAGAACTTGGCCACGGACACACGGAAGTGACATGCAAGGCCAACCTGGGCCTCACTTAGACTTGTGGTCTCATCCAGCAACAAGGGCACCTGGGCCCAGGCTGACCTTGACATCCTGCTCCAGACCACGGATAAGCTCGCCGTCCACCTGGCCAGTCTGGGCGGCACGGAGACTGCGGCGCTCAGCTTTGCGCAGCCGGTATTGCAGGATGCGGCAGGTCTTGCTGGCCTGGTCCAGCTGCTGTCGCAGCTCCTGCAGCTGATACACGTCCTCCTCCATATAGACGTCTCGCATCTCCAGCATCTCGGCCCGCAGCTCCTCAATCTCATCCTGTGGAGGGAAGGAAGGGTCAGGTTACTGGGCCCACAGTAGCAGCTAGGAGGCCTGAGTGCTGACCACACCCAGTGCTGAATGAAGCACAGTGGGGGACCTGGATGTGGCAGGCTGAATGACAGACCTCCAAAGATGTCCATGTCCACATTCCCAGAATCTGTGAATGTTACCTTACGTGGCAAAAGGGACTTTGCAAATATGAGTAAATTAAGGATCCCAAGACAGGGAAACAGAAGCAGAGGCTGGAGTGAGATGCTTTGGTGCTGGAGGAAGGGGCTGTGATGATGGAGGGAGGGGGTGCCTCTAGAAGGCAAGGAAAATGATTTTGCCCTGGGGTCTTCCCAAAAAATGCAGTCCTGCCCAAACCTTGACACCTCCAGGATCAGAGGATAATAATCCGGTGTTCTTTTTTTTTGAGACAGTCTCACTCTGTTGCCCAGGCTGGAGTGTAATAGCGCGATCTCAGCTCACTGCAACCTCCTCCTCCCTACTTCAAGCGATTCTCCCTGCCTCAGACTCCCAAGTAGTTAGGATTACAAGTGCCCACCACCACACCCAGCTGATTTTTTATATTTTTAGTGGAGATGGGGTTTCGCCATGTTGGCCAGGCTGGTCTTGAACTCCTGACCTCAAGCAATCTGCCTGCCTTGGCCTCCCGAAGTGCTGGGATTCATTACAGGTGTGAGCCACCGCACCCAGCCTGGTGGTCTTTTAAGCCACTAAATTTGTAGTGATTTGTTACAGAAGCAACAGGAACACACTGGGGAAGCAGGAGATGCCATTTAAGAAACACGGATGAAGCCGGGCATGGTGGCTCATGCCTGTAATCCCAGCACTTTGGGAGGCCGAGGCAGGCAGATCACAGATCGTGAGGTCAGGAGATCGAGACCATCCTGACTAACACGATGAAACCCCGTCTCTACTAAAAATACAAAAAAATTGCCGGGCCTGGTGGTGGGCACCTGTAGTCCCAGCTACTCAGGAGGCTAAAGCAGGAGAATGGCATGAATGCAGGAGGCGGAGCTTGCAGTGAGCCGAGATCGCGCCACTGCACCCCAGCCTGGGCGACAGAGCAAGACTCCATCTCAAAAAAAAAAAGAAATATGGATGAGCATCAACTATGTAAGTACTAGGCCCTGTGCTAAGTGCAGGGGTAGGGAGGGACAGTGGGTCCAACCCCCTCTATATATTCTGTATGGAGCCCCAAGTTTCACCAGGAAGATACACAGTAAACCAGCAAATAATAATAATAACAAAAAACACCTGGCTGGGCTCAGTGGCTCACACCTGTAATCTCAGCACTTTGGGAGGCCAAGGCAGGTGGATCATTTGAGGTCAGGAGTTTGAGACCAGCCTGGCCAACATGGTGAAACCCTGTCTCTACTAAAAACACCAAAAAAAAAAAAAAAAAAAAAAAAAAAGAGCCAAGCATGGTGGTGCGTGCCTGTAATCCTAGTTACTCGGGAGGTTGAGGCATGAGAATCACTTGAACCCAGGAGGCAGAGGTTGCAGTGAGCTGAGATTATACCATTGCACTCCAGCCTGGGAGACAGAGTGAGACCCTATCTCCAAGAAAGAAATAAAAATAAAAAAACCTCAGATGCTGTTAAGTGCTATAAAGACAAAACCAAAACGAAACCAAACAACGTGAGTTATATGACAGAGTGATGTGGAGGGTGCTATGTTAGGGGACATGATCAGGGAGGCCATCTCTACAAAAGAGACATTTGAGCTGAGACAAGAAGGAAGAGCCAGAAAAGCTAGGGGGAGAGGTTATTCCAGGCAGAGGGAACAGTGCGTGCCAAGGCTCAGAGGCAGGAAAGATACAGCAAGGTACAGCAAGGCGTGTGTGTGTCAAGGTACAGCAAGGAGGGCAGGGCAGCTACTGGGTTAATTTCAGGCTGAGGAAACTGACAGGAGTCAACCACCTGGGGCTTTGAAGGGCAAAATAGAATCTGGGTTTGGGGTTTGCTTGTTTTGAGAGGGGGTCTCACTCTGTCACCCAGGCTGGAGTGCAGTGACAAAATCTCAGCTCACTGCAACCTCTGCCTCCCAGGCTCAAGCCACCCTCCCACCTTAGTCGCTCAAGCCACCCTCCCACCTTAGTCGCTCAAGCCACCCTCCCACCTTAGTCTCCCAAGTAGTTGGGACCAAAGGCACACAACCCCACATCCCGCGCGTGTGTGTGTGTGTGTGTGTGTGTGTGTGTAGAGACAGGGTTTTGCCATGTTGCCCAGGCTGGTCATGAATTCCTGAGCTCAAGCAATCTGCCCAGCTGGGATTACAGGCATGAGCCACCATGCCTGGCCTGGGTTTGCATTTTAAGCAGAGAGGGTAACAGTATGACCTCACTTCCTCAAGGCAGCTTCTGCTACCGCTGTCATCAGCTTCCAGCTGTTCCTCACTTCTCCTTTATAATCATTATTAGCAAATCTGCAATTCTATGTTTAATAGTTTGTCTTCCAGCCAAACCATGAGTGCCTGGAGGCCATCCCATTTGGTCTAGCAGGCAGTAGGCTCCCAACAAATATTAACTGAATGGGTGCATGCATGTTTAGTTAGGTCAAAAACAACAAAAAGACATACCAATGTGCAACAATCATTAGATACTAAGTGTAAAGGGGGAGGGAAGTAGAATTACGCAGAAGAAATGCATAATTATTATGTCTCATACAAATGTGCAAACCCAGTCACAAATGGGAATAATACTTACCCTTAGTGTGACCGAATGATTTAAATAAGATTGTATACTAAGAAGGGAAACTGGCCAGGTGCAGTGACTCATGCCTCTAATCCCGGCACTTTGGGAGGCCAAGGCAGTCAGATCGCCTGAGGCCAGGAATTCAAGACCAGCCTGGCCAACATGGTGAAACCCTGTCTCTACTAAAAATACAAAAATTAGCCGGGCGTGGTGGTGGGCGCCTGTAGTCCCAGCTACTCGGGAGGCTGAGGCAGGAGAATCGTTGGAACCTGGGAGGCAGAGGTGGCAGTGAGTCAAGATCATACCACTGCACTCCAGCCTGGGCAGCAGAGCCAGACTCTGTCTCAAAAAATAAAAAAAGAGAAACAGAGTCACCAGGGATGAATGAACTGCTAAAGGCATCCCTGAGGAGCCAGGGGGAAGCACCGAGGATGGCGGTGATGGAAGCAGGGGTTGGGGGGTCCAAGGGGCAAAAAGGCCTCTGCGGGTCCTGGAGAGGGCAGATCTGGAGAGCCGGATTCCTCAGCCCTCCCTACCTGCCTTTCCCCAAAGGAAACGGAAAGGAAGGGACTGGGAAGTGGGGTCTCGTATTCCTCCCTCCTCATGCTGCCACTGGGAGGAGGGAGCATCCACTCTGCTCCCATCGGAGGGACACCTCTGGCTTCTGTCCGAGCACCCCTCACTATACCCCCGCTGGGGCTGGGAGGAAGGGGGGAACTGACCTTGCGCCTGGGAAAGGAACAAACATGGGGGTCTCTCTCTTCACTCCTGCCTGCCCAGAGGGCAAGGACAGCTCTGCTCTTCCAATGGTCAGCCTGGTAAGATGGCTCCCTGTGAGGAAGGGGGTATGGCTGGGGTTGCCTCCGCCCCCTGAGGCTGGATGGATTTAATTCAGGGTCGGGGTTAGGGAGCCCTACCCTCCAGGCTAGTTCTCAGAAGCTTGGGAGGTTTTCCTGCCCATCGGTTTGACTCCTGGGGCTGCAGAGGAACAGTCACTCGGCCAGGCCCCCCCCACCCCCATCCTCACAGACACATAGACTCACCACCCCACCAGCACACCATGTGGACAGAACAAGTGGAAAGGAGGAAGTGGAACAGTAAATGATCACACCAGTTAAAAAATGAGGAAGTGAAGGATCCACGCGCTGTTTCAGGCAGCTGATGAAGGAAGCATGAAGGAAAGAGAACTCAGGAAGTGCAAGCCAGTCGGCTAAATCCAGACTAGGCCAGCCTCCAGATGGATCTGTGTTCAAATCCTAGCCATGCCGATCATCAGCACCCCACTTATTCTCTCTAGAAAGTTAAAATGCCAGGATATGGTGATGGAAAGAATAGGAGGGTCTAAGTGGACCTCAAGCTCAGGCTGAACCAAGGGGAAATGCACACAACCCTATGATGCTGGGCTACATTAACAGATGCACGACATTCAGATCATGGGAGGTGACATCTCTCACATAAGATGACACCCACAGCGCTAGAGTCATTTTTGGAATCACTTTTTTACCTTTTAAATAACTGATTTTCTTATTTATAAAACAGGGCAGGCTGGAGGCGATGGCTCACGCCTGTAATCCCAACACTTTGGGATGCCAAGACCGGCAGATCATGAGGTCAGAAGTTTGAGACCAGCCTGGCCAACATGGTGAAACCCCATCTCTACTAAAAATACAAAAATTATCCGGTTGTGGTGGTGCACGCCTGTAATCCTAGCTACTCAGGAGGCTGAGGCAGGAGAACTGCTTGAACCCGGGAGGCGGAGGTTGCAGTGAGCCGAGATCATGCAACTGCACTCCAGCCTGAGCAACAGAGCGAGACTCTGTCTTGGAAAAAAAGCAAAGTAAAATAAAATAAAATAAAGCATTGGCAGGGCACAATGGCTCACCCCTGTAACCCCAGCACTCTGAGAAGCTGAGGCAGGAGGATCACTTGAGCCCAGGAGTTCAAGATCAGCCTGGGTAACATAGTGAGACCTCATATCTACAAAAAATAACAACAACAACAACAATAGTAATATATTACATCCAAACAGGCCGTGACTTTAAAAATGGCTATCATTGGCCAGGTGCAGTGGCTCATGCCTGTAATCCCAGCACTTTGGGAGGCTGAGGCGAATGGATTACCTGGCCTGGAAGTACACCTGTGGCCCCAGCTACTTGGGAGGCTGGGGTGGGAGGATTGTTTGAGCCCAGGAGGTTGGGGTTACGCTGAACTATGATTGTACCACTGCACTCCAGCCTGGGCAACAGAGCAAGAACCTGTCTCTAAAAAAACAAAAAAAGTAAAACATGATTATAGAGACAGTTGTGAAAATAGAGAAAACAGGCCAAGTGCAGTGGCTCACACCTGTAATCCCAGCACTTTGGGGAGGTCAAGGCGGGTGGACCATTTGAGGTCAGGAGTTTGAGACCAGCCTGGGCAACTTGGTGAAACCCTGTCTCTACTAAAAATACAAAATTAGCCAGGCGTGGTGGCAGGTGCCTGTAATCCCAGCTACTGAGGCAGGAGAATTGCTTGAACCCAGGACACGGAGGTTGCAGTGAGCTGAGATCATACCACTGTACTCCACTCTAGGCGACAGAGCGAGATTCTGTCTCAGAAAAAGAAAAAGAAAAGAGAAAGAAAATATAATCCGTGCATAATTCCAATACCTGAATCACAGTGGCTCTCAAAGTACAGTTCCTGGACCAGTAGCATCAGCATCACTGGTGAATTTGTGAGAAATTCTCATGTCCCAACCCAGACTTGCTGAATCAGAAACTCCTAGGGTGAGCCCCCCAAGGGATTCTGATGAAGGGCATTTCCTTCTAGCCTTTTTCCCCCCCTGCTAAAAGGGCAAGAGTCAGATCTCTGAGGACAAGTCCCCAAGCCAGGGCCTGACACAGAGCAGGATCTCAGTAAGCATCCTTTGAATAAGTGAATGAATGAATGATAGTTCTCACATGAGCAGCTGTCTCCCCAGGGCCTGCCCTTCACCACAGTCAATTTGTGACAGCGCAAGATGTTGCATTCACACCAGTTCCATCTCTCCAGGGGGGCCTAGGCCTCTCGGGGGGGCTAGTCCCAGCTGCAGGCAGAATGCCCGTCAGCCCCTGCTGGCACGGCCCCACGTGAGAGGGTGAGCTGACAAAGACAGGCTTGTGGCCCCAGGCTGGGTCTGCAGGGACGTGGGCGGGAGAGGCTGGCGAATGCAGGACTTAGGCAGGGGCGCTGAGCTTTCGGGGCCCCAGGTGGGGCTAGGAGAGAGGCTGCTGGAGCTTGGGGAGGGGACCCAGAGGGCGGGCCCTTGTTCTGCTCCAGAGGTTCACAGTCCTCAGGGAGCATAAGAATGCTCTGGGGCTCTGCGGTCACGCAGTCTGGGCCCCATCCCAGGAGAGCTCTCCAGTGACAGATCCAACTGAAGGAGCTGGGGGTGAGAGGCCCTGGGAGGTGGGGGTGAGGAGCACAGGCTTCCCAGCTCCTTCACAGACAGCTCAGTGGTTCTGAAGAGCCTCTCCCAGCTCCCAGACCCCCTAACTGTGTGGAAATGGGGAGGGAGAGGCCCAGCTCCACTGGACTCAGTAGGCCTTGTGGCTATAGAACAAGGTTGTAGACATGGTGAAACCTTGTCTCTACTAAAAATACAAAACTTAGCCAGGTGGGGTGGCTCACGCCTGTAATCCCAGCTGTTTGGGAGGCTGAGGCAAGAAAATTGCTTGAACCTGGGAGGCAGAGGTTGCAGTGAGCCGAGATCACGCCATTGCACTCCGGCCTGGGCAACAGAGCGAGACTGTCTCAAAAAAAAAAAAATCCCCTCAACACCACCCGGGAAACCCCAAGCCTCATCCTCTGCCAGACAACAAAAGGACACAGTGCCTGGCAGTGCCCACCTCAGAGCCCTGGGACCCCTGACCCTCAGCCCCACCACGCCTGGCCACCTCCTTCAAGTTGACCTCTTCACCTTAAAGGCTACTCTTGAAGCTAACCCAGACTTTTTAGCTGGAATAGAAACGGGGAATAGGAGCATGGAGGAGGATGGGAGACCAGGGCACCCACACTGCTGCCAGGATAGGCAGTGCTTCCCTTTCTAGAGAATGCTTTTTTGCTCTGATTACACAGTTAATAGCTGTTTTTGGAGAAATCTGAAGAAGGTAGACGGCTTTCTATCTCTTCTACCAGTTCTCACCAGCTTCTGCTTCAGGTCCAAGTCCCCTTACTGGGCCCTGAGCCAGCCCCTGGTCTCCTCCCTACTCCTGCCTTACCCCGGCCCTCCAGCATCCAAATAGGCTGTGACTTTAAAAATGGCTACCACTGGCCGGGCACGGCAGCTCATGCCTGTAATCCCAGCAATTCGGGAGGCCGAGGTGGATGGATTACCTGAGTTCAGGAGTTCGAGACTAGCCTGACCAACATGGTGAAACCCCATCTCTACAAAAAAACACAAAAAAATTAGCCAGGTGTGGTGGCGGGTGCCTGTAATCCCAGCTACTCGGGAGACTGAGGCAGGAGAATCGCTTGAACCCCAGAGGCAGAGGTTGCAGTGAGCTGAGATCACACCACTACACTTGAGCCTGGGCGACAGAGACAGACTGTTTCAACAAACGAAACATGGCTACCACCTATTAGGAGGCTCACTAATTACCAGGCCCCAGCACAGGCAGTACATGCATTATCGGTTGACAGTTTAATCCTCTTACCAACCCTGTGAGGTAGGTGCTGAAAATGTTCCTATTTTGCAGATGAGAAGACGAGGCTCAGAAGCTTCGCAGAGCTGCTTGAGCAAGGGACCTGCGGTGCTGGATTCCATACCAGCCACGTGGCCCTGGGTCAGTGCGTCATAACTGTGCTCTTCCAGACCGTTCAGCTATTCCCTCTGATAGAACGGCCTTTGCCAGGCTGACTCCCGACTATCTCATCCTTCCAGAACATTTCCTCCCCGCAATCTGATTCAAACCCTACGCTCTGAAATCTATGGTCCGTTGTGCTGGTAGTTTTAGGTTGTATTTGTCTGTTTTCATGTCAGTCTTCCCCAAGAGCTAGGGAGAAGGGCTGGGGCTGGTTTGTGTCTAGTCCCCAGCATCACCCAGGGCAGGCCATGGTACAGAACAGGTACCGTCACTGTCTATGGGTAGATGTAGGAATTAAAGAATGAGTATGGGGCCAGGCGTGGTGGCTCACGCGTGTAATTGCAACACTTTGGGGGGCCAAAGAGGGAGGATCCCTTGAGCTCAGGAGTTCAAGACCAGCCTGGACAACATCGCGAGACAAAAAAATTTAAAAATTAGCCAGGCATGGTGGTGCGCACCTGTAGCCTCAGATACTCAGGAGCCTGCAACAGGAGGATCACTTGAGTTTGGGAGGTTGAGGCTGCAATAAGTAAGGATTGCGCCACTACACTCCAGCCTAAGTGACACAGAGAGAGTCTGACCCCCCCCAAAAAAAAAATTGAATATAGCTTCTGTCCTGCCCAGTCCACAACTCCAGGTCAGCTGCAAAGAGTTAGGAAGACAGAAGTTCAAGACCAGCCTTGGCAACGCAGTGAGTCTCCGTCTCTACAAAAAAATAAAAAATTTAAAAAATGTAGCTGGGCATGTGCCTGTAATCCCTAGGACTCAGGAGGCTGAGGCAGGAGGATCACTTGAGCCCAGGAGTTCCAGGCTGCTGTGAGCCATGACTGCACCACTGCACTCCAGGCTGGGTAACAGAGTGAGACCCCTGTCTCTAAAAATAAAAGAGGGAGAGCCTGGGCAGATCAGAACTAGTCTCAGATCTCTATGCCACCCAAGGAGGGTAGGCAGGGTCTGTCTGCACAGGGAACCTCCTGCTCACCCACCCACTCCCTGCCCACAAAGTGCATCTCTGTCCACCCCCTGCCAAACCATGAACTCAGTCTGCAGGAAGCAGCCTCTCAGAGGCAAACCTGCTCCCCTCGATGGACTGATTCCCAAGAATCCTGGGAGAATTGTCCAGGAAGAGCCTCTTGGTCCCGGCTGGGCCAGATGGCCAAACATGAGCTCACACTACTGCTAATAATAGCAAGATCTTGCACAGCAGCAGAGGGCTTCACCATTTACAAAGACATTCCAGCTGAATCATCCCACAGATCCTCATTGAAACCCCCCCAGTGAGGAGAGACAGGAACCATCATCCATGTTCTACAGATGAAGAACTTCAGAGAAGCACTGGGAAGGTGGGTCATGCCCAAGCACATGCAAACGGGCAGGGGGAGGGGGTGAGACCTCCAATCAGGACTCAAACTCCAACCACTGACTTCAAGATCTTTCTTTGGAACCAGAACTCAGGGAGTCCATGAACTTGGAATATCACATCTTTCTTTTGAGTGACCTCTAAGTAAAAGGTAGCATTTCCTTCTATTCTGGGCCTATAAACAAACCATCATTATATAAGTAATACCTGTGACTTTGCCACTAAAAAAAAAAATCACAGATATTTTCATATCATATAACAGTTGCTGCAAAAATGTCAAAATATTATTTACATTCATCAGTAGTTTGAAATTATGCTAGTTAGATCTGTCATCAGAATTTATGAGTTAATAAGCACATATATTACTATGTTGTAATTTAAAAATACTTTAATAACTGTATTTCAATAGAGTTGGTTTCCTTTTTTTTTTTTTTTTTTGAGTTTTGCTCTCGTTGCCCAGGCTGGGGTCCAGTGGCGTGATCTCAGCTCACCACAATCTTTGCCTCTGGAGTTCAAGCGATTCTCCTACCTCAGCCTCCTAAGTAGCTGGGATTACAAACATGCGCCACCAAGCTCAGCTAATTTTTGTATTTTTAGTAGAGACGGGGTTTTGCCATGTTATCCAGTCTGGTCTTGAACTCCTGACCTCAGGTGATCCACCCGCCTCGGCCTCCCAAAGTGCTGGGATTACAGGCGTGAGCCATCGCACCCAGCCAAAATAAGATATAACTTTAAATGTTTAAAATGAAATATAGACAGGAGAAGCAGAGCTCCGCTTTCAAATCACACTTTTTACTTATTTATTTTATTTTTTGAGACGGGGTCTCACTGTGTCACCCAGGCTGGAGCACAGTGACTTGATCACAGCTCACTGCAGCCTTGACCTCTTGGGCTAAAGTCATCCTCTTACTTCAGCCTCCTGAGCAGCTGGGACTACAGGCACACACCACCATGCCTAGCTGAATTTTGTATTTTCTGTAAAGAGGGGGTCTTGCTTTATTGCCCAGGCTGATAAATCACATATAAGTGTTCTAAGAAAGATTATTTTCTATGAGAAACCCACACAGATATAAAATGATTTCACCTTTGTACACTGAGGACAGCAGGGGGAAGTTTAGATTTGGGGCCACTGGAACCTTCGCACGTGGCTCCAGATGCACGGCTATGATGGAATTGGCCTGCAGCAGCTGGGGAGCTGTGGGGCTGGAGATGAAAGTGACCGAACACCTGGACCCTCTGCAGAAACACAGCAAGTGGCAGCGTGTGGTCTGAATCCAGCAGCAGCTCCCAGCTGGGAGGACGGGGAGAACCAAGGGGACATGAGGTTCCTGAAGGCAGGAGCAGGTTGCCTCTTGCCAGCCACCAAGGAAGAGACTTCCAGAGCGGAAGTCCCTCAGCTACCTCCCACCCAAGAGTCAGCCCCTGGTGTCCCTGGGGAACTCTGATATGACCCCTACAGACCACATTCTAGAAACCCTAGATATGCCAAGGCTGGCTCAGGGGCGGAAGCTGCAATCTGAGCCCACCTAGCTGCCATGGGACTCTGTACTGCCTGGGCCTCCTACTCCACACCTGTTTCCCACCTCAAAAGCCACCTCCAGCAGAGCGCGGTGGCTCACACCTGTAATCCCAGCACTTTGGGAGGCCAAGACGGGCAGATTACTTGAGGTCAGGACTTTGAGACCAGCCTGGCCAACACGGTGAAATCCTGTCTCTACAAAAATACAAAAAATTAGCCGGGGGTGGTGGTGCACACCTGTAATCCCAGCTGCTCCGGAGGCTGAGGCAGGAGAATCGCTTGAACCCAGGAGGTGGAGGTTGCAGTGAGCCGAGATGGCACCACTATACTCCAGCCAGGACAACAGAATGAGACTGTATCTGACAAAAAAAAAAAGAAAAAAGCCACCTCCACCAAGAAGCCTCCCTGACTGCCCCAGGGCAGAGCCCTTTTGTTTGAACAATTACTGAGTACCTATGGTGGGCCAGACCCATCACCAAATTATTGGATTTAATCCTTATGATGGGCACTCTGCTCCCAACTAATTTGTACAGTGAGTGATTTTTTCTAAAACCATGTTTAAAATGTGGTTAAAACTGTTTAAAATTCTCCAATGATCACCAAAACCTGGGAACCACCCAAATGTCCCTCAGCTGGTGAATGATAAACTGTGGTACGTCCACGCAATAGAATACTACTCAGCGATGAAAAGGAAAGAACTGCTGACACCTGCAACATGGAGGAAGCTCACATGCAGGAAGCTTAGGGAAGGAAGCCAGACTGAGTATGCTACACACTGTATGAGTCTATTTTTGACACTCTGGAAAAGGCAAGGCTATAGAGACAGAAAACAGTCCCAGTGGTAGTCAGGGTCTGAAACCGAAAGAGGAACTGACCTCACAGGGTGAAATTTGGGGTGTGAAGGAACTGTTCTGTATCTTGGTTGTGGTGGTGGCTGCAGAACTGGATGCATTTGCCAAAATTCATTTTATTGTATATATTTGTACAACTGTATATATTGTATATATATGCCCAGTACACCTGACCTAAAACCCCAAAAAGCAAAAAGCAAAGCAAAACAAAACCTCCAGTGACTTTTTATCACACACAAAAGAAAACCCAAATCCCATCATAGGGCATACAGGCGCTGTCTGGCCTGAGTCCTGTTCACTTCTCCATCTTCATCTCCCTCGACTCCTCCTCTCACTGGCAACACAGCAGCCACTTGGGTCTTAGGCAACCAGCAACTGCCTCACCTGTCCCACCCCAAAGCCTTTGGCCTTGCAGTTTCCTCTGCCTGGATTTCCCTGCCCCCATCTCTGCACTGCTGGCTTGCCTTCTGCCTCAAGTCTCCACTGAACTGCCACCTCCTCTGAGAAGCCTTCCATGCTCCTCTAGTCCCATTATGTCCATCTTAACCCCTTGTTTCTTTCTTGGCATGTATCACAGGTTTATTTGTGATATTCATCGTTTTGTCTGTTTGCCTGCAGAATGTCAGTCTCTACCACTAGGATGTGATGTCAGGAGGACAGAGCCCAGCACAGTGCCTGGGACACACCGAACAGCTCAATAAAGAGGTGTTGAATGAATACACAGGCCCTCAGAGGGGAGAAGAATCCCCCTGTTCTACTTCCCTACAGAAAACCACTTCTAGTCCGCGTTCCTGTGTCTGAATCTAATTCTTTGATTCTGTGAAGCTAATGCCCACGGGTGCTTCGGACCCCAGTGGCAGGGCTCAAATCCCAGCCCAGCAACACCCAAGCCACAGCCCTGCCAGATTCCAAACCTTACCCAAATGTACCACCTCCTCCCCAGGTTCCAGGGGCCCAACAAGCCCTCTGACGGGCAGACCAACCCAAAAGAATGACAGAGCTGAGCTGAGAGGCCCAGAACCCTCACTCTGCGCGGCAGCAACCACACTATAGAGGAACAGAAGCCTCCGCCTGGCCCGCCTGCTCCCACATTGCCCTGGCCACCACGGTCCCTCCCTCAGGCCGAGGCCTGGGCTGCCTCCCATCTGCCACCCTGGCTCTGGGCCACTCGTCTCCTGCCCGGGCCCAGGCCACTCACCCCAGCCCCGGAAGGGCTGCTTTGCGGAGTGGGCCGGCAGTGGCCACAGGGGCGGCATGCCAGCCCCACCCAAGAGGCCAGGGCAGCCATCTGCCATCCCTTCTGCCAGTCCCCCAGGAGTCTGTCAAGGCTCCAGATGAGATCATCGCACTTGGACCCCAAAAAAGGGTATGCAAAAAACTCCACAGAGCTCCACTTCTCAGCTCAAATGCAAACACTCTGGGCACAGCAGCAGGGGAGGAAACCCAAAGACTCCATCCCTTCATACCCAGGGACACAGGCCTCGAGAAGGACAGGGGACAATCCCACAGTCCCTGGAGGGGATAGCACTGAGCGGGCGGGCGGGCTCTGGGCACCTGTCTCCCATCCCAGAGCTCAATCTAGCTTAGCATCCTTGGAAAGAAGCTGGGGTCCAGTTTTTGGGGAGTTGCATCAAAGGTCCTGATGAGGCTGGGCGCGGTGGCTCACACCTGTAATCCCAGCACTTTGGGAGACTGAGGCGGGTGGATCACCTGAGGTCAGGAGTTCAAGACCAGCCTGGCCAACATGGTGAAACCCCATCTCTACTAAAAATGCAAAAATTAGCCGGGCGTGGCAGCACATACCTGTAATCCCAGCTACTTGGGAGGCTGGGGCAGGAGAATCGCTTGAACCCAGGAGACAGAGGTTGCAGTGAGCCAAGATCACACCACTGCACTCCAGCCTGGGCGACAGATAAGACTTCATCTCCAGTAAAAAAAAAAAAAAGGTCCCAGGGAAAGAAGGCCAGTACACCCAGCCCAGCATTGCTGTGCCACACAACTTCCCCACTCCAGCCGACACGGAGACTGCTTGGCCCTGGAGACCCACCGCATCCTACTCCTCTGGTTAGGAATAATGAGGGAAGACTGGGGCCTGGACCCGCCTCTCCACTGCCAAGAAATAAGAGGAGATGCTCCCTGGGCACTCCCCCTCCCCGCCAGGCAGCGCACATTCTCTCACTGCAGTCCAAGCAATCCCCGATGGGAGAGGAACCTCAGAGAGGTCAAGTACGTTGCCCAAGGCCACACACAGTTAAGTGGCACAGCCAGGATTCAGGTCCAGTTGGAGCTCCTATAAGCTGGACCAGACAGTCTTATAATGAACAATGGTGACGATAACAATAGCTAACATTGACAAGTGTTTAATGTGTTCCAGACACCGGACTGAGACAGAAAGATCATTATCTCTTGCTCAGTGATGAACCTTAGAGGCAGGCGCTATGACTATCTTATCCCCATTTCACAGGTGAGCAAACGGAGGCCCAGGAAGATGAGGTCTATGCAGCCAATCAGGAGTGAGCCTCCCAGATCCGTCTGGTACAGCTCTGCATAGGAGACTACAGATGCTCTATCAGGGAGGGGTGTGTGTGTGTGTATGTGGTGGTTGTTGTTGGTAAGGAGATGCCCAGAGACCACTGCCCACCAAGGCCACATCTGGCTTGTCATTGTTGTCACTGTCCCATTCAAGGCCTTACCTGGCAGAGCAGGGACATATCCACAGGCCCTACGGCCTCTGGGACATTCATGTCAGGAAGCGCCTGACAGTTTCCTCCCATCCTTTCCATGTGAACAGGAAGGAAGGCAGCATCTGGACCTGGATGTGTTTAAAACATCCCCCAAACACCTTCTGGGTTGCAGCGAAATCTCTAACTCAGAGCAGGGGTCTGAGGTCTTTAGGGATAGAAGGCAAAGCTCCAAAGATAGTGGCCTAAGACCACACAGCCTGAAGCTCCAGGACACCCCAGCACTTTACACCCCTGCCATTCCCCCTGCCTGGCATCCTGGAGAGAAGCACAAGACCCCAGTCTTGCCTCTTGCCACTTACAGGCTGCATGACCTCTAACTAGCCCCCTAACCTCTCTGGGCCTCAGTTTCTCCCTTTGTAAAAGGAAGGAGCTAAACACCCTGGAAGGTCCCTGCCCTCATGCAGGGCAAGGTGGGGCGGTGGTGGCATGAAACCTGTCATTACCCCATTAATAATCTAATCACCATCACGGTAAATGCTCCAAAGGAAGCTCCAGGGAACTCCAAGGTGTCCGACACAGGAGCCTGGCCTGGGGAGTTGCTGCTGGGGCTGAGTGCCCTAAGGTGGAGGAAGAAACTAAGGGAAAGAGCCAGGAACTGCAAGCACAAAGGCCAGGTGGCAAGAGCACGGGACAGAGGCTGGGGTGTGTCCCGCATGCACCCGTAGAGCTTGGGCTGGGCAGGGGTGGGCGAGGCTGCGGGAGGCAGGACCACACAGGCTGCTCCACCACGAGGCAGGGTCAAGGAGAGGCTGGAAGAGGAGAGGCTGGTGCAACCGACTCAAGCCCAGAAGATCCAAAGCAGGCCTGGGCCCCAACCAGAGTAAAGATGTTCAGCTAACCCAGCCTAGCTAGGGAACCCCAGACTTTTATCCATAGAGGCTGAGCTTTTCCTTGTGGCTCAGGCGATGAGAGATGATTCACCTCCATTTGAGAATGAGGGGCCCCCAAAGGTGTCCTTCCATTAGCAAATGTGTATCACCAGTTACTAAGCTGGTGGCACTAGCCTGGGTCATTCAGGGAAGAGTGACACAATGCCGTAGGGGAGGGGAGGGGGGACACAGACAGGGAGATATGTTTGGGGGTACCCAAAATGCAGTGCAGCTCTGTGCATACCACTCAGACTGATGCCCCAAGCCAACACCCACGGGGGGACACCCAGAGCCAAGCACAGCCCCTGCTGTCAAGGACCCAGCTTAACCTGGGGTCACCGGGGTCACACCAGGGCCAGATAGAACAGGCAAGCGCTTGGCTGTTGGGTCCTTCCGAGGAGCCAGACCTCGCTAATGGGACCCGTACATGCACTCTTTCTCTTATGGAACCCTCACGGCAACATGCGCAGCAAGGACATCCACATCCCCATTCTACAGATGAGGAGACTGAGGCTCAGAAAGGGAAAGCTCAGAAAGGAAAAGGCAGAGCTGGGATTCGAGCCCAGTCAGCTTGGCTCCAGATCACAGTGCTCTCTCCCAACCACCTTGGACCTCAGAGAAGGAAGGGCTGGCCTGCTGCTCCCACCCGCTCCGACCCCCTGCTGCGCCCCACTGCCGCAAAGCAGGCAGATGCAGTGCTGACTGAGGCCTCCAGTGATGCCAGGGTCAGCCTGGCATGGAGCACCCCAGCTCCAAGTTCCTTCCGGCACCAAGGGGAGTGAACGTGACCACGGATGAGGTCATGCATGTGGGGACTAGGGGAATGACCTCAGTGAAAAACTTGGCTGCTGGGCAGGCCCTTGCCTTGAACTTAGCTGCGCCCCTCCCCTGGGGGACTCTCTCTCTGTCCGGAGGCTATGCAGGACATGGGGCCTCCTCTCCTCCTCTGTGCCAGGATGGTGCTAGGTGCACAGAACACCTGAGCTCTCAACCTCCCAAGCGCCCCACTAGAAACGATCACATCCCATTTTACAGGAGGAACACGGAGGCTTGAGGAGGGACCATGCAGGGACAGCATGCACAGGGAGAAGGTGACACAGTGAAGTTTGGCTCCAGACTTGACTCCAGAGGTGGAGTTTGCCCGAGACCACACAGCGTTGCTCTCCTCTCCGGCAGGGCAGGCCTCAGGCCCAGGGCTGCAGACACATAAAAGGAGGTGGCTGCAGGTTTGCTGCCACGAGACCCCTCCCAGCAAGGTGCTCACACGGCTTCGGCCTGGCATTCAGTGCCCATCCCAAGCCGGCCCAACTCCCCTTCCCAGACTCTCCTCAACCCTGCCAGCTCCCACCACTCCCTCCAGCTTTTCTGTTTCAAGCCTGTGGTCCACCTCCAGGCCCTGCCAACTGCCTTTCACTTAATTGCACACATATTTATTGAGCTCCTACAACGTGGCAGGCACTGTTCTAAGAGCTGGGCACAGAGACAGCCACTTGAGGCTAACTCCCCAGCTCCAAGGACACCTCCTTCTCCAGGAAGCCTGCCAAGCCCCTTCTCTGAGCTCCCATACCTCCTCTAGCCACCTCTACCCTGGCCTCCATCATTCCCCAGCCAGAACTGGGCACCCTTTACAGATGGGAGTGGCATGGCCCTCCGCAACCCCCAGCAAGGGAACAGGGGGAGATAGGGCCAGCAGGAAATTCCAAGGAGATTAGAAGGGAGTTGCCCCCGGGCAGTGTTTCTTCTGTGGGCAGCCTGACAATCAGTCCACTTCACTCGGCCCCACTGGCCCTGGGCATCAGGGACCTGGGGGACTTCAGTGCAGCTTCTTCTGACTTCAAGACCTACTAGCCCCCAACCACCCACCACCCAGGATCCCAGGACCCCCAGCTCCAGAAGGTTACAAAGTCAAGCCCCTGGCCACACTCCTCAGTGTTCCCAGCAGCCTTGTGGAAGGAAGCCTAGTGAGCTACTAAAAACAGTTTAGTTTGTACACATTAGCTCCAGGGAGACACAGACCAGGATTTCCTGTTTCTGTGTGTGGATGTCACAGCCCGTGTGTGTGTGTGTGTGTGTGTGTGTGTGTGTGTGTGTGTGTAGGTTCCCTGGTTTGAGAGCCTCTGGCTCCTGTTGGCAAATGCTACATGCCTAATGTTTGCATGCCAGACTGTGCCGTGTCCCTGCTGATGTGCATGTGACTGTGTGTGCTATCTGTGTGTAAATGTCTGCGTGGGAGTCCCCTTGGTGGGTGTCTGTAAGCCTCGGGTAAGTGTGCAAGTCTCTGCTGCTCTCTTTGTGGAAGAGGCAGGGGAGGTACCTGGGTGGTGAGCTTGTGCCTGGGCCAGCCTGGCAAGCGTAGATGTGTCGACTTCCGTGGATGCTAGTGTGTGTGTATAATGTCTGCGTGGGTTTGTATCCCCGCCTTCATGTGTACTTCTGATGAGTCTGAGTGTGTCTGCAGGATGTCAGTCTCTGGGGCATATCCGGGTGTGTCTGGGGGTGTAAGACGTGTATATGAGGATGTGTTTCTGACCTGGGGGTTGCAACAGGGTCTCAGCCTCCATTGTGTCTGTGTGGTGATGCGTGGGTGTGATGGAACGGGAGTTGTGTAGCTGCTTGGGTGTGTGCACTTCTCTGAGTGAGCATCCTCTCTAATATGTCTGGAAGCGTGCTTCCGAAAGCATCCAACACCAGCGAGTCACTGGATGGGTCTGTGAGACATGTGCCAGTGGTTGTGTGTCTCTGAGCTTGAGCTGTGAATACATATATGTGCATTTGTATATACAAGAGAGAGTGTGCCCAGGGACACAGGCTCGGCCCCTGGGAGGCTGAGGCTGGGCCTCAGGATAGGGAGCAGCCAAGAGTTTTGCTGACTGTGGTAACCTTGTCTCCTCCACCCAGTGACAGACTGGAGTCCTCCCCTGTAGCTCCTGGGAGCCGAGAAGAGAAGAGCTACATGCAGAAGCCTACTACGTGGTCACTGAGTCCAGACACCCAGCACAGGGCCTGGTACCCCGGACCCACTGGGGAAATATGTGTTGAATGAATGAATGAATGCCTGGAGAAACAGACAAGGGAACGGCAATGACTGGGAAGGACACTAACATTCACTGTGCACTCTATCTGCATCCTCACACTGAAAAGGGTCCTCACGGCCCCGGGTGGGCATGCTTGTCCCCCATGTTACAGAAGAAGGAACAATCTCACACGTGTGCACACACAAATGTCCTCCACTAACCCCCACCTCCCCCAGGCTCCGGGCCCCCAGCATGCCTTAGCCTAGAGCCTGGCCCATGACAGGATTCCTCTCACCAACCTGGGTCCCAGCCTAGACACGCTAGTTAGCAACCAAAAGCTCACTGCTCTGGTCACACTGCAGAAAGAACAGGCCCAGAGTTAGACCAACCTGGTTGGAATCCTGGTTATGTAACTTAAGAGCCTCCATTTACTGATCTGTAAAATGGCAAGCGGGGATGGATTAGGTGCTTCCTCCAGGCCCTTCTGAGCTGACACCTAGACTGGCTGCACTTCAAACACTCACATCTAGAATCACCCAGGAGGGAGCCCTCACACACGGCAGGGAAGGTGATCACACCTTCCCATCCTCCCTGGGACAGCTACTGATGTATCAACATTCTAAAACTAAGGAAATCCACCCTCCTGCATTCTCCCAGTTCCTCCAAGAATGCAGACACAGACCTCCTGTCTGCCCATTGGCTATGAATAACAACAATTCCTCAGGTGACTTGGGATTTCACTGCTAGCAAAATGTTTTCTTGTCTATTCATACTTCCCTGATTCCTGATGACAATCATATGAGATTGTCCGGGCAGGTTCCATCACCTTTACTTATTTTTTTTTTAAGACAGAGTTTCACTCTGTTTCCCAGGCTACAGTGCAGTGGCGCGATCTCAGCTCACTGCAACCTCCGCCTCCCACGGTCAAGTGATTCTCCTGCCTCAGCCTCCTGAGTAGCTGGGATTACAGGCGCGTGCCACCACGCCTGGGTAATTGTTGTATTTTTAGTAGAGATGGGGTTTCACCATGTTGGCCAGCCTGGTTTTGAGCTCCTGACCTCAGATGATCCGCTCGCCTCGGCCTCCCAAAACGCTGGCATTACAGGCATGAGTCACCGCGCCAGGCCCCATCACCTTTATTATATAGATGAGAAAAAAAGCAGCTCAGAGAAGCCAGGTAACTTGCCCATGGCCACACAGTAAATGGGAGAGTCAGGTTTCAAAGTCAGGTCTTCAGGCTCCAACTCTCAGACTCCTCCATCCACACCCAGTGGGTTCCTACATGTCCTGGTCACATGGTACATGCTTAACGGTTAGTGGTGATGAAAGGCTGGAAGACCTCAGATCACCGGGTCTTTGAAGGTCACAGGTGACGTGTCTGCTCTGCAGCTAAAGCTGCATCTTAGCATCCTGGAACCTCAGTAGTTAATAACCTTCAGACTTCCTTGGCTAGAAGGGACCCAAGGTCAGGCAGCTCAGTTGCAGCCACCACATCAATCTCCCTCTGAACCCTCCTCAAGCAATCATTCCACAAACCCTCTGTCTTTATCCAAGCATGAAAGGTCATCTGGCCTCTTTCTGAATAATTAAAGTGACAGTAAGCTCACTACCTTCTCTGTAGAAGCTCCTTCTATCTTCTCACTGGGAGACAGCTGCCCAATTTATGCTTTCCTCACTTGGGCCCCAGAGCAGGCCACACCAGACTGGAGATCACCCAAGAGTCCTTCCCAGTAGACAGTTCCCAGTGACCCCTACAAGGGGGAGGTAAGCCTGAGCAGGGCCATCCACCAGACGTGGTGGGACCTCCTTCAACTCTGCTCCTGCAGGGGACATTCTGGGGATTTGGAGTCCTTTCCCTTGTACTCAGTTTCCGCATCTTAGAGGCAAAGTAGTCCAGAAAGGCAGAAAACACATCGAGTCTAACAAGCCTGTAATCCCAGCACTTTGAGAGGCCGAGACGGGCGGATCACGAGGTCAGGAGATCGAGACCATCCTGGCTAACACGGTGAAACCCCGTCTCTACTGAAAAATACAAAAAACTAGCCGGGCAAGGTGGCGGGCGCCTGTAGTCCCAGCTACTCGGGAGGCTGAGGCCGGAGAATGGTGTAAACCCGGGAGGCGGAGCTTGCGGTGAGCGGCGATCCCGCCACTGCACTCCAGCCTGGGCGACAGAGACTCCGTCTCAAAAAAAAAAAAAAAACAAGTCTAACACATGCTGCCGGGCGCGGTGGCTCACGCCTGTAATCCCAGCACTTTGGGAGGCCGAGGCAGGTAGATCACCTGAGGTCCAGAGTTCAAGACCAGCCTGACCAACATGGAGAAACCCCATCTCTACTAAAAATACAAAATTAGCCAGGCGTGGTGGCACGTGCCTGTAATCCCAGCTACTCCGGAGGCTGAGGCAGGAGAAAGGCTTAAACCCAGGAGGCGGAGGTTGCTGTGAGCCGAGAGCGCACCATTGCACTCTAGCCTGGGCAACAAGAGTGAAATTCCGTCTCAAAAAAAAAAAGAGTCTAACACACGCTTACTCCAAGCCCTGGCAGCCTAGATTCCCGGCTCTGGGACCCGGAGCAAGTCTCTTCCCCACTCTGGCCACAGTTTTCCCATCTGTGGAATAAACAAAACAACACCTCCAGTAATAACCCCTCTGTGGTCCACGTTCAATCTCTGGATTTTGACCCTGCCTCTGTGAGGCTGGCGGCTGGGATACACAGATATCCAGACAAGTTAAGGGGCTAACCCAAATGTATACACAGTGAGAAGTGGCATGGGCTGGCCTTGCTCTCCTCTCTCACCCACACTCCTTCCCCTCTCTGGCCTCAGCGCTGTTCTTGAACTCAACAAGCTCTTTCCAGTTTCCCTCAGCCTGAAATCTTCTTACCTCAGCCCCAACCTTTGTGTGCTCCTGGCAAACTGTCCCCTTCACCCTCATTATGATCTGTGTTGTGATTTCTTGTATGACTATTGTTTAATTCCGGTCTCCCCCAAAGCTCTACGAAAACAGACACCTCACCCTCTCTCGTCCACAGCTGTATCCCAGATCTGTGCTGGCACACAGCAGGTTCTAAATAAACAGCGGGCGAATGAACCAAGGAGGGGCCGGGAGGAAGAGCCCAGCCTGCCTTAGGCGATGAAGAGGATCTACTCTGCCCTCACAGAACCCACAAGAGAACAGGCTGGGTGCACATGGAAACGTGTCCCATGCCACTGACAAGAGCAGTGATCGGAGGCTTACTACATACCAGGTGCTCTAATGGCGTTTGCAGGCATCAGCTCATTTAACCC
The DNA here is from genome assembly GCF_049350105.2 of Macaca mulatta. Classification (NCBI taxonomy): domain Eukaryota; kingdom Metazoa; phylum Chordata; class Mammalia; order Primates; family Cercopithecidae; genus Macaca; species Macaca mulatta. The sequence goes on from NC_133415.1 coordinate 89,726,901, forward strand.
TTGAGGTTGGAAAGCGTGTTACTGTCCCATTTTTACAAATGAGAAATCTAAGGTCCAGGGCTGTTAAGTAACTTGCCAAAGATCAGGCAGTCAGGAAGCGACAGACCCCAGACCCAACAGCAGCATGAAGCCTGAGCCACTGAATGAACAGTGGAAATTACGGCTCCATGCTGGCCCAGATGTGGGATGTCCCCAGCTGGGCCCTGGCCCCTGTGAGATCCCGGGCTCAACCCCCAGCCTCCTGGGAATGTTTTCCCCTTTAAACAGTCATGGGTGCCTCAAATGGACTTTGGGTCGGAGCCTGATGACTTCCTGGGACGGAGAGGAGCCCATGGGGATGGGTGCCTAGGAGCCCTGAAGCAAAGCTCTGCAACCCATCCCCCCCTCACCAGAGTGAGTAGCAGGAACTGGGAGGCAGGGGTGAGGAGCTCAGAGTTTCGGTTAACGCCAATTCAGGCAGCACTCACTGGAAGCAGCTCAGAGCACCAAGAGGGCAGGAGCAAAAGACCCTTGTCCTGGCTGGTCGCCTCCCTCTTCCTCCTCACCTTCCACTTGCCCTCTCCTTACCACCAGCTTCTGAAGACTCTAAGAGCCGACTGAACTCCCAGTTGCCAACACCGAACCAGGCCCTTGGGAAGACATCCTCCCATTTAACAGATGAGGAGACTGAGGCCTGGCTTGGGGAACGGTGTCTCTTGATTCAGACAGACCTTGTCCTTCCACACTACAAGCATTTACAGAACTCAAGCTGGAGAGCAGATCCCGGGGAAAATGGGGAGACAGAGACACAGTTGAGCAAGACACCAACACTCTAATGAGGGAGAAGCCCATTTGGCCAGAATAGCCACAAGGAAAAGTTAAAAGCTAAGTGCTGCAGGGCAGACATAAATCAGCAGCATGCTGTGAGCGCCACGGCCAGGGGCACTCTGGGTGTTGTGCCAGGCCATTCACTGTCAAGAGTCGGCAACATTTCAGCCTCCTCCAAAACCGTGCCCAGCCAGTGGCAGGAGAGCTCAGGAAGCTTCTAGCCTCCCAGGGAGAGGTCAACACGTGCAAGCTGGGCTGTCCCTAAAGTTGCCACAGCACCAGGAAGCGCGCAGATGGAGCCTGGCCGGCACCCAGTAGGTGCTCACATCCACTGAAAAAGCAAACGCAAAGCCTGCTGTCCGGGGGAAGCCCTGGGGTCCCCACATGGCCACAGGGAAGGCCCCTTCCAGGTGGGCAGCTACCCTCCTCTCACTGGGAACATGGAAAGGCACTGGCCACGAGGGGCCAGTGGAGCTGCTGTGTGCACAAGGTCTGCCCCAGGGAGGGCAAAACACAGCCCTGGGATTTAGGAAGCTGCCTCTGAACCGGTTCTCCCACGACATCATCCTCCAGGCTGTGGGACCGTTAGGCTGGGCGGAAGTGGACTCCAGCCAAGGGGATGTTCCCAGATGTCATGCTTTCAAACTGGACCCACCCAGAAAGGCAGGCAGAGACAGGCCTGCGCCCGGGAAAGCCCTGGGTAACGACTCAGGGTGGCATTCAGGCCTCTCCTGGGCAGGGGATGGCCACAGGCTTCCCTGGCGGCGGTGCCCACCAATCTTGTCCCAGGAAGGAGAGCCTGGGCGTGGAGGTTCTGGGCAGCTGAAGGCAGAGATCCATCCCTTCCCTGCCTACCCACCCCCAGCCCAGCAACGCCCCCCAGAACGCTCCAAAGCTGTTTTCTCAAGTCCCCGCTCCCAGGTTAGGGCCCTGTGGCCAGTTCCAAGGTCTTTTTCAGGAGCATGCTTCCCAAATAAAGTTGAGGCGGTGGGGAATGAGGGAGCCCCAGATCCACCTCAGAGTGGTCCCCAGAGGGCTTGGGCCTCTTTCTCCGGATTCTTCAGTGGGAAGGAGGGCCGGCTGGTGCCTCAGGCCCGCGGGACTGTGACAGCCGGTGCCCCCCGCGGTCCCCCTTTCCCCCGGGCGCCCCCACCTTGAGATAGTCGTTCTCCGAGCGCAGCTCCTCCAGCTCCCGCACCAAACCGCCGGGCCCGCAGTCCAGCATCTCCTCGGTGAGGTCGGAGAAGGCGAGCGAGGCGCTGAGCGGCAGGCGGCTGCTGCCCACCGACGACGCAGCCACCGACGGGTCGTCCGGGGAGGCGGGCGGCCGCGGGGGCTGCTGCGCCGAAGGCGCCGGCTGGGCCGGCTGCCCTGTGCGGACCCCTGCAGGGCCTCCGGCCGCGGACTCGGCGTCGCTGCTCAGCGCCAGCTCCAGGCCCAGCAGGCGCGCTTCCTCCGACGCGCAGTCCGACACCTCCGAGCTGCTATCCGTGAGGCTGGGAGGTGGCGGTGGCGGTCGCGGCCCCGCACCCGGCCGCGGACGGCCCTTGGCACGGACCCCGGTGCGGACCCCAGCCACCCGCGCCCCCGCGCCCCGTGCCCCGGGCGCCACCGCGCGCCCCTTCTTGTCCGGCCGTGCGGAGGACGCGGCGCTGCAGGCGACGGCTGTGCCCGGGCCTGGGCCGCGGCGGCCCTTAGCCAGCGACCAGCCGGCCACGTCTTTGGGCCGGGCCGGCGACGGCGCGCGGTGGCTCTTTTTCCTCTCCGGGGCGGGCGCGGGTGCGGGCGCGGGCTGGGGACCGCAGCCCGGGACCGGGGGCTCGGTCGCCGGCGCCTCCATCGCGGCCTCCCTCGGCCTCAGCGAGCTGCGCGCATGGCCCAGGCCCGCCCGGCCTCGACGTCCCTGGGGAGGGACCCGGCGCGGCTCCGGCCGCTCGGGCTGCGGCTGCTCTCGGCCCACCTCGGCCCCGACACCGCGTCTCCGCCCCAAGCCCCGCCGCGCGGTCTCTCCGCTGCTCTGGGCTCGGAGAGTGCGGCCCGACCGCCTCCAGGCGCCCCGGCTCCGGCTGCGGCTCCGCCCGGCGCCCGCCCCCTCGGCCTCGCCGCGCCCCCGGAGCGCGCCCGGGCCCCCGCCGCCCGCACGCCGATCGCTCCCTCGGGCTCCGACTCCGGCTGCGGCCCGGGCCCCGGCTCCGCCCGGCGCGGCCCGCCCCCCGCGCAGCCCCGCCAGCTCCCCGCCCCGCCGCCTCGGCTCGGGGGCGCGCGGTTCCACGAACAAAAGGCGGACGCGGCGAGAGCGGCAGGGAGGGACGCAAGCAGGGAGCGAGGGAGGGACGCAAGCAGGGAGCGAGGGAGGGATCTGCGAGGCAACAGCGACCCCCTCGAGGGTCAGGCGGGCGCGGGCAGCCGCTGCCCGGGCTCCCTCCTCCTCCGCTCCGCCGCCTCCTTCCCTGCCCGCCCGGGGAACGCACCCGGCGGAGGCGCCCCTGCGCCCGGCGTCCGGGCAGGGCCCGCGAGAGCGGCGGGAGCCGGGACTCCCGGGCCGAGGCCGCGCGGACCTCAGTTCGCAGGAGCCCGTATCCATGCACACCCAGCGCGCCTCGCCCCTCGCCCGGTGCAGAGCGTGCGCGAACTCCGCCCCCTCAGCCGGCACCGCCGGAGCAGCGATCCCATCGCACAGATGCGTAAACTGAAGCCCGGGGTGCACGCGCCAAGCTCACGGTCTAGACGGTGCCGATGGAACCCAAAGCTCACACCTCCCGGGCGCGCTCGGGCTCCCCCTGCCTCAGCTTGCCTCCCCTGGGGTAGGGACCGTGGAGCCCTGCGTGCATGTCTGGCTCGCGCACCTTGACCGGCGAAGATTACTCCCCATGCGCCCCCCGACCCGGGTTTCAGGCTATGTAAGGCTAAAATGGAAGCGACCTGTGGCCGGGCGCGGTGGCTCATGCCTGTAATCCCAGCACTTTGGGAGGCCGAGGCGGGCGGATCACGAGGTCAGGAGTTCGAGACCAGCCTGACCAACATGGTGAAACTCCCGTCTCTACTAAAAATACAAAATTAGCCGGGCGTGGTGGGGATGCCTGTAATCCCAGGTACTCGGGAAGCTGAGTCAGGAGAATCGCTTGAACCTGCGAGGCAGAGGTTGCAGTGAGCCGAGATCGCGCCATTGCACTCCAGGCTGTATGACAGAGCTAGACTCCATCTCAAATAAATAAATAAATAAATAAATAAATAAATGCAAAAATAAAATGGAGGCGACCCATTATGAGATGTCAGCCTAGCGGATGCTTTGGAAGGCGGTTTTGGCCCCGGTGGGGGCTGGCATGGGCTGGGACGGTTGCCCTGACCCCACATGTCCCCACCAGGAGCATCGCAGGAGGACTTGAGCTCTGGTGGGTGTGTTTTCTTTCCTCCCGGGCGTCTGGGCGTCTCCTTGGCTCCTGGCCGTGTTGATTTTCCCGTGTCTCTCACACCTTCCCCAGCCCCCACGCCACCTGGCTGCTGTGCCCCATCCCTGAGCCACCGCAGGGCAGAGCTGGATTGAGTCCTTTGCCCCACAGATGGACCCTCGGCCTCAAGACGCCCCACACCCCTTGCCACCAGGAGGGCAGGACTGTTTTTGCCCCTCTGCAGCCTCTTCCTCCTCCTGTTCTCTTCTCCCCCTCCCATTTATCCCCTGCTCTATTTTCCTCCTTCTTCTCCCACCTTTCCCCTTCCTTCCCCCCTCCTTTTCCAAGTCTTCCTTTTCCTCCTCTTTCCCCTCTTCTTCCTCCTGCCCATTTTCTCCTTCTTCCTCCCCCAATCCCCTTCCTTCACCTCTGCACCTGCCTGTGACACAGCAGGCACCAGGTCCACTTCTTTGTCTCTGTCCCACCTCCCCCACACGCAGTGAATACACTCCTGGGGCATCCCCTCTCTCCAGAGGCGTGACTCCATCTGGATCCAGGCGTGTGACTGCTCCTCCACCCCAACGCTAAGTGCCCTCCACGCGGCCAAGTGAGGAGCGGGCACTCAGCAGGCTCTTGGCAAATACTTCCGCAGGGGCATCCCCACCCTTCCTGGCAAGACACCAACTTGCCTCACCCCCCACTGACTGTCCACAAACCCTGTTTGCACAGGCGCCAGGTACACTGAGGGACGCAGTGGTGGGCATGTCAGTGCCTGACCTCGTGGAGCACACAGTGTGTGGGGGGGACCACAAAAGACTCAGCACAAACAGGGTGGCATGGCACGGCATGGGGGGCAGGAGTGTTGGAGAAGGATGTGGGAGCCGCAGGCTAGTGACCCAGGGCAGGCCTTCCCACATTCCGGGCCTCAGAGTCCCCAGCTGCTCTGGTCTAATGCAACAGATGACGGGATCCGTCAAGCTCAGATGCCCCTGGCTCTAGTAGGCTGCATCTAGTCTGGCACAGAAAGGTGCTGTGAAGCTCTTGGAAAGCGTGTCCTCTCTCTATGCTTCAGTTTCTCCCACTATGCAGAACATGGACTTGGAGGTGTTGGGTGGTGTGAATGCAGGGACGTAGCAGACCAGGCTGGCTCAGCCACTCCTGACACATCCTTGGTCACATCAGTGGTCCTGAGATTAAAGTGGCCTGCATCTCTCTACTAGGGCGGGGATCTGAGTCCTGGCTCTACCATGTATCCTCTCTGGGCCCAACACTCATGGCTGGCCAGGAAGGGGCCTGTGACTCCCACCTGCTGTGATGTTCTTTGGATTTGGGGAGTCAAGAATCTATATTGCAGACCCAGGGAAGCCTTGAGAACAACAGGGCCCTGGTGGGGAGGGTTTAGGTGGGGCTGATGTAGGGACTCTGGACTCAGGGTCAGTTCAGACCAGGGATACCACAAAGGAGATGAGACTTATTGAGAGTCCAGAACTGGCTACATTGTAGACAGGGTGACCGTCCTTGCTGCCAGCACATCCTGCAGCTGTGTGACATATGGCCTCTCTCTGCGTGCCGGGCTCTATGCTCCACATTTCAGTAAAGGATCTCCAAAAGGTGAAGATACTTCTTGTAGCTGATTAATATTTTCCAAAGGGTGTATCTCATCCCGGTTGCTTTTCTTACAATGTGTCACTGATGCTCCTCCGATTGAGCAGCACGGTCTGTGTGCCCCCACCTTGAATCTCAGCAGATCTTGTGACTGCCTCAACCAACAGAGTATGGCAGAAGTGTTCATCTGTGACTTCCAACGTTAGGTCATAAAAAGCAACATGATTCCACCCAGCTTGTTTCTCTCTCTCTTTCTCTCTCTCCCTCTCTCTGGCCACTCACCCACCATGATGGGAGGAAGCCCAGGCCTCATGTGGAGACCGCACGAAGGTGATCTAGCCAACAACTCCAGCTCTGGTCCCCACTAACCACCAGACATGTGAGAGAGTGAGCCTGTAGATGATTCAGCCCCCAGGCTTGGAGCCACCCCAGTGGACAAGTAGAGCAGAAATGAACTGTTTCACCAACCCCGCCCAAACTGCAAAATAAATATTGTTGTTTCAGCCACTAAGTTTTGGGGTCATTTGTTACGTAGCACTGGGTAGCAGGAATGCATGACCAATACTTATACAGCTCGGAAGTAGAAGGGCCGGGATTGACTTGAACCCAGGACTGCCTGATTCCAGAGCCTGTTGTGGTACCCAATTGGGCTGCGAAGTGCCCAGTGCAGGCACATAGTGTGTGCTGCAGAAAGCTCTACTCAAAAAAGACTGAAGCATTACATTGTAAGAATTATACAACATAAGAAGTGAAGATGCTGATTACCCAAGTGGAAAAAAGGTTTCATTTCTCCCATTCAAGCTGCTAAATTGACCAACGTGATGAAAACTGAATGGAGACTCACTCCTGGAAAGCTTCCAAGAGGAGGTGTGTTTTTTTCTTTTAGACAAAAGTTGTTTTGTTTTCTTTGTTTTCTTTTTTTTTTTTTTTCACTATACAAATGAAAGAAACAAGCAACTCTGGCTATGGGAGAATTAGAGGAACTGGTCAGGAAACCTCTTTAAACAGGGGAGTCAGGAAGGCCTCTTGGAGGAGGCAGCCTTTTTTTTTTTGAGATGGAGTCTAGCTCTGTTGCCAGGCTGGAGTGCAGTGGCGCAATCTCAGCTCACTGCAACCTCTGCCTCCTGGGTTCAAGCGATTCTCCTGCCTCAGCCTCCCTAGTAGCTGGGATTACAGGCATGAGCCGCCACGCCCAGCTAATTTTTGTATTTTTAGTAGAGATGGGGTTTCACCATGTTGGTCAGGATGGTCTGGATATCCTGACCTCGTGATCAGCCCACCTTGGCCTCCCAAAGTGCTGGGATTACAGGTGTGAGCCACTGCACCCAGCTGAGGAGGCAGCCTTTAAACTGAATTATTCTTTTTTTTTTTTATTGAGACAGAGTCTCGCTCTGTCGCCCACGCTAGAGTACAGTGGTGCAATCTTGGCTCACTGTAAACTCTGCCTCCCAGGTTCACGCCATTCTCCTGCCTCAGCCTCCCAAGTAGCTGGGATTACAGGTGCCCACCACCACGCCCGGCCAATTTAGAGACGGGATTTCACCGTGTTAGCCAGGATGGTCTTGATCTCCTGACGTTGTGATCCGCCTGCCTCTGCCTCCCAAAGTGCTGGGATTACAGCCCCGAGCCACCGTGCCTGGCCTAAACTGAGTTATTCAAGGAGTCACTGAATAGTTAGGGCCTTGCTTTTTTTTTTTTTTTTTTTTTTTTTTTTTTGAGACGGAGTGTTGCTCAGGCTGGAGTGCCGTGGTGTGATCTTGGCTCACTGCAACCTCCACCTCCCGGGTTCAAGCTATTCTCCTGTCTCAGCCTCCCGAATAGCTGGGATTACAGGCACCCACCACCACACCTGGATAATTTTTTTGTATTTTTAGTAGAGACAGAATTTGACTATGATGGCCAGGCTGGTCTCGAACTCCTAACCTCAAGATCCGCCCGCCTTGGCATCCCAAAGTGCTGGGATTACAGGTGTGAGCCACAGTGCCCAGCTGCTGCTTTGTTTGTTTGTTTGAGACAGAGTCTCACTCTGTCGCCCAGGCTGGAGTGCAGTTGCACGATCTCAGCTCACTGCAACCTCCGCCTCCCGAGCTCAAGTGATTCTCCTGCCTCAGCCTCCCGAGTAGCTGGGATTACAGGCGCCCACCACCATGCCTAGCGAATTTTTTTTTTTTTTTAGATGCAGTCTCGCTTTGCCACCCAGGCTGGAGTGCAGTGGCACCATCTCAGTTCACTGCAACCTCCGCCTCCCAGGTTCAAGTAATTCTCCTGCCTCAGCCTCCCAAGTAACTGGGACTACAGGTGCCTGCCATCATGCCTGGCTAACTTTTGTATTTTTAGTAGAGACAGGGTTTTACCATGTTGGGCAGGCTGGTCTCAAACTCCTGACCTCAAGTGATCCACCCACCTCGACCTCCCAAAGTGCTGGGATTACAGTTACGGGCCACAGTGCCTGGCCCACTTCTGTTTTCTCAATGAAGAATGCAGTTGCTAGCCATTCAAGAGTAAGGGAAAGAAGAGATCTCAGAGAGTGAAAATCAAAACTTCCGGCACATGTCAGAGAGTGTCTGGTCATCTTATACTGACCTGAGGTTCAAAGGGGAGCCAGTCAGCCCAGTGAAGACTGGGTGTATTCCCTTTTAATCATTTTCTCTTTGCTAATTTCAAGTTTGATTTGCATAGCTGAAATCTTACTGCCTATGCAATTTGTGTACTGCTTTTTCACTTAATAGGGTAGCAGAAGCATATCCCCACACATTTATAACACATTTATAAGCTCTTTGCAAACATCACTTTCATACTTAGAAATAATCCACTGGGCTGGGCGCGGTGGCTCACACCTGTAATCCCAGCACTTTGGGAGGCTGAGGCGGGCGGATCACAAGGTCAGGAGATCAAGACCATCCTGGCTAATACGGTGAAACCCCATCTCTACTAAAAATACAAAAAAATTAGCCGGGCGTGGTGGTGTGTATACCTGTAATCCCAGCTACTCAGGAGGCTGAGGCAGGAGAATGGCTTGAACCTGGGAGGTGGAGGTTGTGGTGAGCCAAGATCATGCCATTGCACTCCAGCCTGGGCAACAAGAGGAAAACTCTGTCAAAACACACACACACACACACACACACACACACACACACAGAAATAATCCATTGAATTGATGATGTTCCATGAATCACCTCACCTTTCCCCCTTTTATTGGACACTTAAATTGTTTCCTGGATGACTATTGCAGTTCTGAAACAGGCAGCATGAGGTCTGGCCAAGAAGGCAAATTGCTGGTCACAGTGGCAGCGCATATAGTCCCAGCTACTGGAGAGGCTGAGGCAAGACAATGGCTTGAGCCCTGGAGTTCTGGGCTAGAGTGCACTATGTTGATTTAGTGTCTGCACTAAGTTCAGCATTAGCATGGTGACCTCCCCGGAACAGGGACCACTAGGTTGCCCAAGGAGGAGTGAACTGACCCAGGTGAGAAATAGTAGATCAAAACTCCCATGCTGGACCAGGTGCGGTGGCTCATGCCTGTAATCCCAGTACTTTGGGAGGCCAAGGCAGGTGCATTGCTTGAGGTCAGGAGTTTGAGACCAGCCTGGCCAACATGGTGAAACCCTGTCTCTACTAAAAAAATGCAAATTAGCTGGGCATGGTGGCACACACCTGTAGTCCCAGCTATTTGGGAGGCTGAGGCAGGAGAATTGCTTGAACCCAGGAGGGAGTGGTTGCTATGAGCCAAGATCATGCCATTCCACTGGATGACAGAAGGAGACTCTGTCAAAAAAAAAAAAAAAAAAAAAAAGAAAGAAAGAAAGAAAGAAAATTTAAAATAGGCTGAGTGCAGTGGCTCACACCCGTAATGTCAACAGTGGAGGCTGAGGTGGGAGGCTCACTCGAGACCAGGAGTTCAAGACCAGCCTTGGCAACATAGTGAGACCCTGTCTCCACAAAAATAAATAAATAAACAAAAGAAATTAGCAGGGCATGATGGCGCATGCCTGTAGTCCTAGCTACTCAGGAGGCTGAGGGAGGAGGATTGTGTGAGCCCAGGAGACTGGCTGCACTGAGCTGTGATCATGTTATTGCACTCCAGGCTGAGTAACAGAGCAAGAACCCGTCTCAAAAATAAAGTAAAATAAATAAATAAATAAATAAATAAATAAATAAATAGAGATATAAACATATAAAAAGAAGGTAAACTTCAAGGCCTCAGCATCCAGACATCTGTCAGGCCCTCTGGTATCTGGAATTCCATCATAGAAGTTTTTGTTGTTGTTGTTGTTGTTTTGAGACAGAGTCTTGCTCTGTCGCCCAGGCTGGAGTGCAGTGGTGTGATCTCAGCTCACTGCAACTTTTGCCTCCTGGGTTCAAGTGAGTATCCTGCCTCAGCCTCCCAAGTACATGGGACTACAGGCGTGTGCCCCCACAACCAGCTATGTTTTTTTTTGTATTTTTAGTAGAGATGGGATTTTGCCACGTTGGCCAGGATGGTCTTGAACTCCTGACCTCAAGCAATCCACCTGCCTCGGCCTCCCAAAATATTAGGATTACAGGTGTGAGCCAATGCGCCCAGCCTTTTTTTTTTTTTTTTTTTTTTTTTTGAGTCAAAGAGTCTCACTCTGTCGCTCAGGACGGAGTGCAGTGGCGTAATGTTGGCTCACTGCAACCCCCGCCTCCTGGGTTCAGGCGATTCTCCTGCCTCAACCTTCCAAGGAGCTGGGACTACAGGCATGCGCCACCACACTCAGCTAAATTTTTTTTGTATTTTTTGTAGAAATGGGGTTTTGCCATGTTGGCCAGGCTGGTCTTGAAGTCCCGACCTCAGGTGATCTGCCCATGTTGGCCTCCCAATGTGCTGGGATTACAGGCATGAGCCACCGTGCCCAGTCTCCATCATGGAAGCTTTCTAGCATCTGGTTATGTGGCAGTTGATGTTGTTGCCAGATCACACGCTGAGTTTTCCTGACCATGAGGACAAATAATGGGACAGCAAGGCAAACCCCACTGGCTTCTCAAAGGGCTCAGCGGTTCAGGTGTTGAGCTTGGAGGAGGGGTGGCTAGAAGTGCTAGGCATGCGATCCCCAAGCCGTTTATAGCTTAAACACACATTGCAACAGCCATGTTTGAGGTGGCAACAGGGCCCTTCGCTTACTTGTTTTCCCCATAATACATGTCCTTTTGGCATCCCACACTTCCCGGAGGGAACATTGCCCCAGGACACCCGGCCATGAGCAGGGCATCTGGGGACCCGGGTCCTCTCCACCAAGTCCAGCAGAACAGGGTCTCTTCCAGCTGTGGGAAGATGGCACAAGCCATCTGTGAAATGGTGGGCTCACCCACCTAATAGGCCTGTGACCGGGGCACATTCCTCAGGGATTCCCACCCCAGGGGCAGGCTACTGAAGCCCCTTTGAGCGTTGAAGTTCTGTGAGACAACAGCAGAGCAGTCATGGAGATCTTACTGTGAGCTGGGGACGGAGAAGTAGTCCCCTCTTCAATGGAGCGTCTACTGCATGCTCAACATGGCTTCCTGTGTGTAACCTTACCTAATGTCACCACGGTCCAGTGAGAAACGTCCTCATCTCATCTGAGAGGGAACCAGCAGGGGCCAAGCCTACCAGGCCTGGAGCACAGGGTGACTGACGGAGAACCCCACAACCTCACCCTTTCCTGTAGTGTTTGTAGACCACAGATTTTATTTTCTTTTATTTTTGAGACAGGGTCTCACCCTGTTGCTCAGGCTGGAGTGCAGTGATGTGATTTCAGCTCATTGCAGCCTCGACTTTCCCAGGCTCAGGTGATCCTCCCATCTCAGCCTCCCAAGTAGCTGGGACTACAGGCATGTGCCACCACACCCGGCTAATTTTTAAAAAATTTTTTTGTAGAGATGGAGTTGCGTTGTGCCATGTTGTCCAGGCTGTTCTCAAATTCCTGGGCTCAAGCGATCCTCCCACCTGAGACTCCCCAAATCCTAGGATTACAGGTATGAGCCACCATGTCCAGTCATATCGCAGATTTTAACCTCAAGGGAATGGTCTTCAGTGGTGGGCATCAAGCTCCAGGACCTGGCGTCTGGCAGCTGTGGTGAGAGGCTTCAGGAGAGCCAAGATGCCTGGTATCCCCACCCCTTTGGGCTGTTGGGGGCAGGGCTGGGGGCCAGGGGGATGGCAAGGTCTTGTTTGTGTGTGCTTGTGGGATTTGAGTTTCTGATGTGTCGTAATCACTGCCAGGCCTTCCCAGTTGGAACCAGAGTGGGCACAGGGCCAAGGCTTGCTGCCCTCTGGGCAGATATAAGAGCTAGGGAGGAGAGCCCGGAGCCAGAGCCGGGGCAGAGGGCCAGCCACCTACCCGGGGACCAGGGATCGGAGCTAAACCGGCCGCATACAGACCACCAGGTGGGCAGGGTCAGTGCCATGTGTGGCCCCCTCTCTGGGGATCAGGGAGATACGCTAAAGGCTGGGTGAGTACATCCTTCCACGGCTCCCCTATTTCCCTTCTCCCTCTGAGTTCCTCACCCTGCAACTGACCAAGTGACTGCCTGTCCCAGAGGCACCCAGGTGGAGGCTGAGGGGCCACTTGTCAGGGATTCGAACCCTAGACTCTCAAAGAGTCAGTGTAGGGAGATTGTAATAAGTATTGCCACTCACCCAGCACCCACAAACAACATAAGGTACTGTTATCTCACCAAACCGAGGTCAGTAGGTTGGATGCCTGGCTTAGCACCCTAACTCTCTAGGATTTAACTTCATTTACTCTTACAACCAGCCCTGATGTAGGCGTATATATTAATATTACAGGTGAGGTGACTGAAGCACAGAGATGTAAAGTAATTTTCCCAAGGCCACACAGCAAAGTAAGTGACAAAACCAGGATTTGAACTCCCTGACTCCAGAGCTTGTCCTCTTAACTGCCGTACTACAATGTCAAGTGACTGATGAGTTCCTTCCCTTTTCTGAATGGCAGTTTCCTTATCTCTAGTCCGAGGGTTTTAAGGTTTGATGACCAGAAAGATACTACCTTGAGCTTCCCTAAAAGTACTCGGACATGGGTCAACTTTAAGCACCTGGGTAACTTTGTTGGAAACACTTATCAAGAACTATGTGTATGGCCTTTGATCCAGCATTCAACTTTTGAAATTTATCATAAAGGGTGCAATCAGTTTTATGAACAACGTTCATTGCAGTTTTGCTAATAATTAGAGAAAATTAGAAGTAAACAAAATGTCCAACAGCAGGGGGAACAAATGATGAATGTCCCGTGATTAAATACTGCGCAGCCACTCCAGGAATCATGCACTCCAAGAGCGTAGGGTACCTTGGAGAATTCTTGATTGTTGTTAGTAGAAAAAGTACTTTATAAAACTGTGTGGTTGGACGGGCGCAGTGGCTCAGGCCTGTAATCCCAGCACTTTGGGAGGCTGAGGAGGGCAGATCATCTGAGGTCAGGAGTTCGAGACCAGCCTGACCAACATGGAGAAACCTCGTCTCTACTAAAAATACAAAAATTAGCTGGGTGTGTTGGTGCATGCCTCTAATCCCAGCTATTTGGGAGGCTGAGAGAGGAGAATCTCTTGAACCCGGGAGGCAGAGGTTGCAGCGAGCTGAGATCATGTCACTGCACTCCAGCCTGAGTGACAGAGCAAGATTCTGTCTCAAAAACAAACAAAAAAAACAAAAAAAACTGTGTGGTCAATATGGTATGAACACATGGTGTGATCCCTTTGCAAATGTGTATACATGTGTCTATGTGAAATAAATATAAAAGACTGGAACATACAACCTTGGGGGTTAAGAGTTTATTTGTGACAGATAGAATTGTGAACATTTTTATATTCTTATTCTTTTCTGGTTTCTCAAATTTTCTACAATATCTAAATATCACTTTTTAATTAGAAAAAAAAAAAAAGCTTTGGCCGGGCAAGGTGGCTCATGCCTGTAATCCCAGCACTTTGGGAGGGTGAGGCGGGTGGATCACCTGATGTCAGGAGTTCGAGACCAGCCTGACCAACATGGAGAAACCCCATCTCTATTAAAAATACAAAATTAGCTGGGTGGAGGCTGAGGCAAAAGAATTGCTTGAACCTGGGAGGCGGAGGTTGCGGTGAGCCCAGATGGCGCCACTGCACTCCAGCCTGGGCAACAAGAGTGAAACTCCATCTCAAAAATAAATAAATAAATAAATAAATAATTTTAAAAATCTTTTAAAATAATCTATTCTTTTCTTTTCTTTTTTTTACTGAACATTAACAAAAGTTTATTTATGTTTCAATTTAGAATTGCATCTGTTCCCCCCACCCCCATCTGAAACTAAATATGGAAAAAGAAACAAAGACTTAGTAAAGAAACTTTCTGTTAAGTGACAAGCAAAGCAATGATGAAAGCCTAAAATACATTTATGTTTAGGATGCAAAGTAAAAATAGCTTTTTTTTTTTTTTTTGAGACAGGGCCTCACTCTGTCACCCAGGCTGGAGTGCAGTGGCGCAGTCTCGGCTCCCTGCAGCCTCCTCCCCTCAGGCTCAGGTGATCCTCCCACCTCAGTCTTCCGAGGAGCTGGGATTAAGGCACACGACACCACGGCCAGTTAATCTTTGTTTTGTTTTTTTTTGTAGAGACAGGGTTTCACCATGTTGCCCAGGCTGGTCTCAAACTCCTGGACTCAAGTTATCCACCTCCCTCAGCCTACCAGCATGAGCCACCGCACACAGCCAGATTATTCTTTTGGTCTAGGCATGCCCCCTTCTAGCTTCCGTTCTAATGCACTCATCGGCGTGGAGAGGGAAGTGAATGGCAGCCTGTCAGTCCCGCAAAGGCTTCTGAGATTATCTGGTTCAACATGTTAAGTGTGGTAAAACTGAGGCTCAGGAGTTCAAATGGGCTTATGCAAGGTCATACGGGGAACTAGAGGCCCCAGACCTCCAGCCTGGGCCTTAGTCATCTGGCCAATGGCCCACAGTCCCCAGGCCAGGCTGCCAGAAGGGCAAGGAGGTGGAAAGGAATTGCAACTAGAATTTATGGTGTATGGTTAATACATGTTAGATGCTAACTGCAATGAGGCCTTGAATGCCGAGTTGCTCACAGACCCACCCAGCAGCAGCTCGGCCTGGGAGTGACAGGTGAGAGGGAGCAAAGGGCAGCTGGGTGGGCATGGAGCCGGCTGGGTGTGTCCCAGGCCTCTCCCTCTCATCTCTAGGCCTCACCTATCAGCGCTTCCTTCCTGGGCAGGGCTGAGGATTCACTCACTGCCCACGGCCGGCCGGGCAGGGACAGGAGAATGAGAGGCCTCCGCTGGCGTTACACTCGCCTGGTAAGGGTTCCAGCTCTGGCTGTGGTGCAGGTTAGGAGGTGGAAGGAGGCGAGGTCTCTGGCAGGCTGGGGCCTGGGCTAGGGTTGGATGCGGGTGGTGACTTGTTCCCCTCTCCAGTCCCTCCCTGGCAGGCCTGTGGTTTGGAGCAAGGACTGACTCAGGAACATGGGGTCTTAACCCCCCTGCTCCAAGGTCCTCAAGGAGAACAGACCGATGTCCCTGTCCCTTCCTCCCTGGAGTGGGTGCTGGATGCAGCTCTGTTCAGAGCCACACACAGCTAGCCCCTGCCTCAGGCCTGAGCCTGGAGAACAGAGCGGGGCAGGAGAGGGGGTCCTGTCCATCTCTCAGCCCCTGAGAGGTCTCTTCTTCCTGGGAAAAGCCTGCAAGGTCATTGTGTGGAGGCGCGCGCACACATACATATACACACTCACACACACACGCATGCAAACACACACACTCAAACACACTCAAATGCACGCAGACACACATGCACTCAAATACACACACACATGCACACTCAAATGCACTCACACACTCACACATACAGACATACACACATTCAAACACACACACTAAACACGCACATACACACACTCTGGTACAGAGTGGAAGCTCAATTGAATGAATGAGTGATTAATGATGCCCCTGATGGATGTACATATTTACACCATCCCAACTCACACAAACACATTGATATATAAGTACACACATTTACACTCAGTACCTCCTCACATTGATGTGCCTACACAACTCTATTCCAAGCCAACATACAATTCACATAGACAAACACATTTTACATGAACTTACATATATGATCTCACATATGACTGCGTGCATCATTTCATGGGCTTCATGGGGAAACCTTTGGGCTTCCTTTTCTTCCTTTGGAAAATGCTGATAAATAAGCCGGGGGTGGTGGCTCACGCCTATAATCCCAGCACTTTGGGAGGCCGAGCCAGGCGGATCACCTGAGGTCAGGAGTTCGAGACCAGCCTGACCAACATGAGGAAACAGGCATGCTGGTGGGCATCTGTAGTCCTGGCTACTTGGGAGGCTGAGACAAGAAAATTGCTTGAACCTGGGAGCCGGAGGTCACAGTGAGCCAAGATTGCACCACTGAACTCCAGCCTGGGTGACAGAGCAAGATCCTGTCTCAAAAAAAAAAAAAAAAAAAAGATGAAGAAGAAGAAATACACAGAGATCACAGACAGCGCACACTGAACACACTGAACACAGGCCTGGGCGAGGATGGGCTTTTTGTTGTTTTCATTATTTAATGTACAAACACACACAATTGAAGTTCCCAGGGCTGGGCCACCATCTGCCTTCTCCTCTGCTCCCAAGCTTAGAACTTGATCCCTGCCACCCACCCAGGATCCAGGGCAAACAGGCCGACAAACTGCAGGGCCCATGGCCCCATCTGAGCCTTGTGGGGTGCTGGCGGGGGTCGGGGGACTGTGCTCCAGCCCTGAGCCGGCAGGGACCAGGGAGGAAGCAGGCTGGCAGCAGGGGCAGCATTCTGTCTGTCGTGGAAACCCCCAAATACTCTGGGCTGGGCTGGGGGTTACAGGCACATGGGCAGGGAGTGATGAGGGGGCCCGAGGAGGCTCCTGGGCTCAGGAGATGGTAGAAGCTGGGACCTCCTGTCCCTGGACCCACCAGGCCTCTTTGTGTTTTCGCAGCCCACCCAGGTGGAGGACACCCTGTCTGGGGAGGAGGGTAACGAGGAGGAAGAGGAGGAGGAGGCAGCTCCAGACCCAGCTGCTGCTCCTGAGGATCCCATGGTGCCCCAGCTGACAGAAGCCAGCCAAGTTTTGAGTGCCTCAGATATTAGGCAGGTCCGGACACTGCCCATGGCACAAGAATTTCAGCCCTAAACCTGAGTCTCACCCTCCTGCCTTATACCAGCCACACCCAGGGGCACCTAGAGTCATCCTTGCTCTGTTCTCATCATGCATTACTTCTGGCAAATTGCTTCTTCTCTCGGGGCTTTGCTTTCTTTCTTGTAAAATCATCGGTGTTGCTAGCACCTCCCTCTACACTGGGCCAGGAGGTTAAGGAGGTAAAGAAAGAGGCTAGGACGGGCGCGGTGGCTCATGCCTGTAATCCCAGCACTTTGGAAGGCCAAGGCAGGGGGATTGCTTGAGGCCAGGAGTTGGAGACCAGCCTGGCCAACATGGCAAAATCCTTTCTCTACTAAAAATACAAAAATTAGCCTGGCGTGGTGGTGCGCACCTGTAGTTTCAGCTACTCGGGAGGCTGAGGCACGAGATTTGCTTGCACCCAGGAGGCGAAGGTTGCAGTGAGCTGAGATTGTGTCGCTCTACTCCAGCCTGGGTGACAGAGTGAGACTCTGTCTCAAAGGAAAAAAAGGAAAGAGACTAATTCCTACATAGAACCAGCCCTTGGGAACTGAGGCCAAAGTCGGAGAGGGGGGAGCGGATGAGACCATGGATCAGGAGGAGGGGTTCAGCATCTTTCCTATTCTCTGGCCTCTGGGGGCCGGGGTGACCGAGCAGAAACAGTCTTGAGAGTCCTGACCCGGGTTCAAATCCTGGCTCTGCCATTCACTACCCATGTGAGCTTTGGGCTAGTTGTTCCACCTCCCTGAGCCTCAGTTTCCTCAACTGTAACATGGGAATAACAACCCTTATCTCCGAGGGCTATTGCTAATGGCATGAAAGTCCCTAGAATCAGCAAACTGCTCTATCGTCTATAAAGCACTGGGCTGGATGCATGGTGGCTGTCCAAGCCCATCCCCAGGATATGGCAGGAGGGAGCAAGAACTCCTCCATTCACCTCCAGCCCTGTCCCCAGCTCAGCTTTCACTTCCCACCAAGAGTCACCGGCCATCCCTGGAGTCTGGTCTTCTGCACGTCGAGGGACGGTTTCAGCCTGCAGAGCCTGTACCGGCGGATGGAGGGCTGCAGCGGGCCAGTGCTGCTGGTGCTCAGGGACCAGGACGGGCAGGTGAGCTGGGCAGGGGTGCCACCCGAGGCTCTGGGGGCACCCCACCAGGTACCCATGGGCTCTGACCCAGGGCAGCTCAGGGACAAGCAGACAGAGTGAAAGACTAAGTCACCTGTAATGGACACTGATGATGGCAATGGGACCTGCCCACTCAGAGCCATTCCCCCATTTATGCATTCAACACATCTACATGGGGCGCCTTCTGTGTGCCAGGTGAGAGGTGGGATAGAGCAGAATCAACCCAGAAGCAGCCCCAGCTCTCTTGGAGCTAATGGTCTAATAGGGGAAGGGTCAGACAATTAAGCAAATAATCGTTTGACTGTAAAACTGCATCTTCATCCTCAGAAGTAGAAGAAAGTGTGGGGGTTGCTGGGCACGGTGGCTCACACCTGTAATCCCAGCACTTTGGGAGGCTGAAGCAGGAGAATTGCTTCAGTCCAGGAGTTCAAGACCAGCCTGGACAACATAGCCAGACCCTGTCTCTAAAAAAAAACCAAAACTGGCCGGGCGCGGTGGCTCAAGCCTGTAATCCCAGCACTTTGGGAGGCCGAGATGGGCGGATCACGAGGTCAGGAGATCGAGACCATCCTGGCTAACACGGTGAAACCCCGTCTCTACTAAAAAATACAAAAATCTAGCCGGGCGAGGTGGCGGGCGCCTGTAGTCCCAGCTGCTCGGGAGGCTGAGGCAGGAGAATGGCGTAAACCCGGGAGGCGGAGCTTGCAGTGAGCTGAGATCCGGCCACTGCAGTCCAGCCTGGGCAACAGAGCAAGACTCCATCTCAAAAAAAAAAAAAAAAAACAAAACACCAAAAACAAAAACAAACAACAACAACAAAATTCGCCAGGTGTGGTGGTGTTTGCCTATAGTCCCAGCAACTGCAGCTGGGGGCATTGTAGGGGGGTTGAGGCTGCAGTGAGCCATGATCACACCACTGCACTCCAGCCTGGGTGACAGAGTGAGACCCTGTCTGAAGAAAAAAAAAAAAAAAAAAATATATATATATATATATATATATACACACACACATACACACACACTGGCATTAAACTGATGTCAGAAGGAAATATACCAAAATATTAAGAGTGATTATCTTGGGGAAGAATGAGGGGGATTAGGAGATGGCTTTACTTTTTTTATTTTGCTTCTCTATAACTGCTACTTTTTTCCACGATTACTTGCATAGAATGAATATATATATACATATATATACACACACACATATATATATATATAATTTTTTTTTAAGATGGAGTCTCGCTCTGTCACCCAGACTGGAATGTAGTGGCATGATCTCGACTCACTGCAACCTCCACCTCCTGGGTTCAAGCGATTCTCCTAACTCAGCCTCCCAAGTAGCTGGGATTACAAGTGCCCACCACCACACCTGGCTAATTTTTGTATGTTTAGTAGAGACAGGATTTCGCTATGTTGGCCAGGCTGGTCTCGAACTCCTGACCTCAGGTGATCAGCCCACCCTTGTCTCCCCAAAGTGTTGGGATTACAGGCGTGAGCCATTGCACTCAGCCTAGAGTAAGTATATTTAAGAAAAAGGAGGGCCCTGACTGCCCAGAGGAGGAAGCCAGCAGGACCTCTTCCTTGGGGAGCATTAAGGGAAAGGATGCATGAGGATTCCTGCTCTTGGGTGGGGAGCCCCCATCCCCCAGCTCTGCCCCAGCTTCCCAGGTGCCCTCTAGGATGAGCCTGTATTACTAAACCCAAAGAATGAGGGTCGTCAGAGGACCCCCAGCTCCCCTCCAGCTGCAGACTGCAACTTCCGCTTTCCAGATATTTGGAGCCTTCTCCTCCTCGGCTATCCAACTCAGCAAAGGCTTCTATGGTACCGGCGAGACATTCCTCTTCTCCTTCTCACCACAGCTGAAGGTGATGTTCACAACCTTCCGTGGGGGGAGTGGGGCGTGTGGTGAGACAAAGCTCCTCGGGTCCCAGTGGCCCCCAGCACCATCCTCCACGATGGGCTGCCTGGTGTGCCACTATCTTTCCACAGGGGTAATGAGCAGGGCAGTGGTGGGCAGAGCATCCCCCTTGACCTGTCTGTCCTGCATTTAAAACATACTTGGTGGGTTTGGCTGGGCGCGGTGGCTCACGCCTGTAATCCCAGCACTTTGGGAGGCCGAGGCGGGTGGATCACTTGGTCAGGAGATCGAGACCATCCTGGCTAACATGGTGAAATCCTGTCTCTACTAAAAATACAAAAAGTTAGCCGGGCGTGGTGGCTGGCGCCTGTAGTCCCAGCTATTCGGGAGGCTGAGGCAGGAGAATGGCATGAACCCGGGAGGCGGAGCTTGCAGTGAGCCGAGATAGAGCCACTGCACTCCAGCCTGGGCGACAGAGCAAGACTCCATCTCAAAAACAAACAAAACAAAACAAAACAAAACATACTTGGTGGGTCTCTGGCAACCGCTGACTGGCTGAGAGGAGGGAGGACCATGCTTTCCAGGCACAGGCTGGGAAGACAAGATAGACCTGAGGGTGTGGTGGCAGGATGATGAAGAAGGACACAGCCAGTGGCTTCTCAGGAAGCATGGGGGCCAGGCACCGTGGCTCATGCCTGTAATCCTACTTTGGGAGGCCAACGAAGGTGGACTGCTTGAGTCCAGGATTTCAAGACCTGCCTGGGCAACATAGTGAGACCCCACCTCTACAAAAAATACAAAAATTAGCCAGACACGGTAGAGCACACCTGTAGTCCCAGCTACTTGAGAGGCTGATGCAGGAGGATCGCTTAAGCCTGGAAGGTTGAGGCTGTAGTGAGCCGTGATCGCACCACTGCATTCCAGCCTGGGCAACAGAGCAAGACCCTGTCTCTAAAAAAAAAAAAAAAAAGAAATACAGGGTGAGGTCATTGCTGGAGGAAGGTGAAGGATCGGGTATCGCAGTCATCACAGGTGTGGGAAGGGAGGGAAGCCTGCTGGAGAACACCGGAGCAGCAGAAGTGCCGCTGGGCCATGCGAGTGGCGGCTTGGGTTGTGAGGTTAGGGCGCCGCCACTTCTGCGCCTGCTTCTTCAGCAGCATCGGCTGCTCGGCGCAGGCCTGCAGAGAGGGGACACCAGAGAGTGGACTGCAGAGAGCGGGCAGCCAGGGTTAGGGGTTTTGCCCAACTGGTTTAACAGCGGCAGAGAGGGAAAGGAAGTTGAAGGGAGTGACAATACAACATGGACCACAGAACCTAGACTGGAGAAGGAAGGGAGGGAAGCAGGGGGCACTGCGGGACACCAAGGCAAAGGTGGGCTTGGCCTGAGAGGTCTCCCTGACGTCAAAGGCTTGGAGTAGGGACAGCAGTTGGACAATGTGTTGGAAGACAGGATACAGCGGACAGAGAGAGGGACATTTGAAATAGGCTGTGGAAGAGCCACCTGCCATCCTTGCTGAGGACAAATTCTCAGATGTGACCATGGAAGACAGCAGCAGAAACGCATTCTAGGGCAGGGCCTGGACAGGTCCGCGTGGATAGTGAAGTTTACCAGAGAGCTGTGAAGGGTTGGGGGTGGTGAGTCAGAGCTCAAGTTTCTAATTAATGACGAATGGGAGAGTGAAAGGCACAAGATGACTGGTATAGTTGGGTGGCTCGACCTGCCCAGGAGCTGGGTGAGAATAATAGTCCCAAACGCCTTCCATCCAAAGATTTCCTGCCTCTGGGTTATTTATCCACTAAAGCTACTGAGCAGTACCTGCTTGGCACAGAGCAGACTATTTTTACTACTAGTAAAAATGGCCAGGCCAAGCGCTGTGACTCATGCCTATAATCCCAGCACTCTTAGGGAGGCAGAGGCAGGAGGATCGCTTGAGCCCAGGAGTTCAAGACCAGCCTGGGCAACAGAGCAAGATGCTATTTTCCACAAAAAGGGAAAAACAAAAACAAAACAAAAAATGACCAGGTGCGGTGGCTGGCTCACACCTGTAATCCCAGCATTTTGCGGGACTGAGGTGGGAGGATTGCTTGAGCTCAGGAGTTCAAGACCAGCCTGGGCAACAGAGTGAGATGCTGTCTCTTAAAAAAAATTTTTTTTTAATTGTTCAATGGATGAAGTCGTTCCAGGTATTTTGCTATTAGAGATCTCTCCAATGCACAGACTAAGATTCCTTCAGACACATCCAATCACACGGTCATCTGGTCTCATGACAGGGAGTTCACAAGGAGCTATGGACTGCTTTGCTAAAGGCAAAATATACCATATCTATTGCATTGCTGCCATCAGCTGGAGGGGCTCCATCAAGCTTCCCAGGATCCAGGAAAGGGTGAGGGAGGCATGGTGAGCCAGTGCTGGTACTACTCATCACCACTTGCCTTCCTGAACTTAAGTCTTAGTTCTAAAGGTCTAGAATTTTCCTTCCATTGCACTGACAGCTCCTAGTAGAATCTTTTGCTGGTTCCTCCTCATCTCCCCAGTCTTTCAACATCAGAGCTCAGGTGTTGGTTCTCGTATCTTCTCTAGCGGCCCTCATTTATTCTGTGGTCTCATCCATTCCCACAGTTCTTCATGCTGCCTGTATGCTAATGGCCTCTTCCCTGACTCCAAACTCACATATATCCAACAACTGCCCATCATCTCTCTCTGCATCTCAAACATGGCATTTCTTTTCTCTTTTTTTTCTGAGACAGAGTCTCACTCTGTCACCCAGGCTGGAGTACAGTGGCGCCATCTCAGCTCACCGCAGCCTCCACCTCCTGGGCTCAACTGATCCTCCTGCCTCAGCCTCCCAAGTAGCTGGGACTACAGGCACATGCCACCATGCCTGGCTAATTTTTGTATTTTTTGTAGAGATGGGGTTTCACCATGTTGCCCAGGCTGGTTTTGAATTCCTGAGCTCAAGTGATCTGCCTGCTTCCACCTCCCAAAGTGCTGGTATTACAGGTATAAGCGCTGCATCTGGCCCCAAACATGGCATTTCCAGATTATCATGTCCCAAACAGACCTCCTGGCTTTCCCTCACAAAGCCTCCTCCTCCTCCTGCTGTCTTCCCCCATCAAATGAATGGCATCTCCCTCTCCTGCTGCTGAGATAGAAAGTCTTGAAGTCCTCCTTAACTGTCTTTCACAACTTTACATCTGAACTGTCAGCGAATCCTGACAGCTCTGCCTTCTCTCTATATTCGGGATCCACTACTGCCATGTCCTTTGCTGGCATCTTGGTTCAAGCCACCATCATTACTTGTGTGTCCCTGCTATTGCCTCCTAAAAGGTCTCTCACTGCCTCCACTTCAGTCAGCACAGTAGCTGGAGCGATCCTTTCAAAAGGGAAGCCAGGGCAGGGCGCAGTGGCTCATGCCTGTAATCCCAACACTTTGGGAGGCCGAGGTGGGTGGATCACTTGAGGTCAGGAGTTTGAGACCCATCTGGCCAACATGGTGAAACCCCAGCTCTACTAAAAACACAAAAATTAGCCAGGCATGGTAGTATGTGCCTGTAATCCCAGCTACTCGGTAGGCTGAGGCATGAGAATCTCTTGAACCTGGAGGAGGCGGAGGTTGCAGTGAGTTGAGATTGTGCCACTGCACTCCAGCCAGGGTGACAGAATGAGACTCTGTCTTAACACAAATTTAAAAAAAGGTGGGGGGAAGCTATAACTCATAGCATGTCACTCCTTGGCTTCCTCTTTCACTTGGGGAAGAGCCAAAGTGTGTCCAATGATCTACATCCCTACGCCTTCTGGCCTCTCTCTGAATGGCATTTCTTGCTACTCTTCCTTTCCCTCACTCTGTTCCAACCACACTGGCCTCTGAGCTGGTCCGCAAACATGGAACTTCACGTCTTTAATATAAATAAAGAGAAATAAAACAGGGTCTGGGAGGAAGGGCTACTTCAGATAGAGTGGTCCAGGAAATTTCTCTGAGATGACATTTGGGCTGAAGGATGAGAGGTGGGCCCTCTGAGGATCTGGGGGAAGAGCATTCTGGGCAGAGGGATTCTAGGGCAGGAATGGGAATGGGCTTTGGGTGTTCCAGGGATGGAAAG
The DNA here is from genome assembly GCF_049350105.2 of Macaca mulatta. Lineage (NCBI taxonomy): Eukaryota > Metazoa > Chordata > Mammalia > Primates > Cercopithecidae > Macaca > Macaca mulatta. The sequence goes on from NC_133415.1 coordinate 89,750,944, forward strand.
ACTGGTGTAGCTAAAGTGTAGTCAATAAGGGGGAAAAGGGGCCAGAGAGAAAATCAGGGGTTAGAGCTGGCTGCACTTTTAAGTTTTGACAGTTTTTTTTTTGTTTGTTTTTTAGAGTTGGGGTCTTGCTCTGTTACCCACGCCAGAGTGCAGTGGTGCAATCATAGCTCACCGCAGCCTCCACTCCTGGGCTGAAGTGATCCTTCCACCTTAGCCTCCCTAATAGCTGGGACTATAGGTGCACACCACCATGACCAGCTAGGTTTAAAAAAATTTTTTTAGGGCCGGGCACAGTGACTCACGCCTGTAATCCCAGCTCTTTGGGAGGCTGAGGCAGGCAGATCATGAGGTCAGTAGATTGAGACCAGCCTGGGCAACATGGTGAAACCCGTCTCTACTAAAAGCTGGGCGTGGTGGCGCATGCCTGTAGTCCCAGCTACTCGGGTGGCTGAGGCAGGGGAATCGTTTGAACTCTGGAGGCGGAGGTTGCAGTGAGCCGAGATTGCGCCACTACACTCCAGCCTGGTGACAGAGCGAGACTCCGTGTCAAAAGAGAGAAAGAGAAAAAAAATTTTTTAGAGATAAGGGAGGGTCTTACTTTGTTGCCCTGGTTGGTCTAGAACTCCTGACCTCGAGGAAACTCCTGGCCTCAAGCGATCCTTCTGCCTCAGCCTACTGAGTAGCTGGGATTACAGGTGCACACCATCACACCTGGCTAGTTAAAAAATTGCTGGGATTACAGGCATGAGCCACTGCACCAGGCCCAGGCTGCACTTCTGGCCATTGTTAAGTTGAATTTTATCCCCACTGCAATGGGAAGCCATTGGAGGACTTAGGCAAAGGGAACATCTGATTTGGACGTCGAACAGATCACGCAGATTGCAGTGTGGGTATGGCTGTAGGTACAGGCAGTGGAGGCAGAGGGACCAGCTGGGAGGCTGTGATCCAAGCAGAGGACGGGATAGAAATGGCGGCAGGCAGGCTATGTCTAGAGCTGCGAGGCTTGTGGATGAGCTGGATGTGAGGCAGCGCTGAAGCGCAGGCGGGCTGGTGTTGAACGGGTGAGGCAGTATCAGTCCCCACTCCTGGCCTGGACTGCTCCCCTCCTCCCTCCAGCTTTGGAAGCAGGAAGCCTCAGAGGTTGTTGTCCTATTCTAGAACAAAGTGGCTTCTAGGCTGTAGGAATTCAAACTAAAGGGCATGTGGCGGTGACTCCAAGGAGACTGAGAAGAGAAACTCCAAGATCCCTGAACCCGGAGTCCCACCTGCGTCTCGGCTGCGGCCTGGATGCTGTTCCCGCCACAACATTGCCACCCAGTGGTTCGGGGTCAAACTGCAAGGGCGGGACTCGCTCCCGTAGTTACCTGAGCCTTTCCCTATCACCCAGGTCTTTAAGTGGACTGGAAGCAACTCTTTCTTTGTGAAGGGAGACTTGGATTCACTGATGATGGGCAGTGGCAGGTGAGTGTCTCAGTCCTCCTGAGTCTTGGGGTGGTCTGTGTTCTGGTCCCTTTCCCTCTGCTGAACTGCTGGGCGAGGCTGCCCTTGATGCAATGGGGAGGCTGGTGGGAACTCTCAGGCTGTTCCCTTCATTGCTCAGCCTCCCAGCCAACCCCCTCACCCTCACGCTAAGCCAGTATTAAGCAGAAAGGATGGATGAGTGCCCCCACCGAAGTGTTACAGCTGGTGACAGTTTAGTCTGAATGTATGCAACTTTTGGAATTCCACATGGTTGGATGAGGCTAGCGTCAAGAGATGAGTGTGCCTCGTTTTTCCATCAGCCCAGGAATTGCAGGGGACATAACTCATTGCAGGAGCCTCCCTTGGCGAGGGCAGCGGGTAGAGAGAGGTAGGAAAAAAAAGTTGTTGATCTCATCCTGGTGTGACCTTCACATTCAGGGGGCATGCATCTTATCCTGAGGGCAGGGATGAGAGCATTGCTTGATTAGTACCAGGCAAATTCTTTGCTCTCCCAACTTCCTGAAAAGCCTCCACTGAGGGGCAGCTTGGCAGAGAACACATCAGCCATTGCTGATCTGCAGGAATTCACTTCCTAGCTCCGGCTGAGGTTTTCTACCAAATAAGGGGATTCGAATGGATGCTCTGAAGTATTTGGGCTCTCAGAGTTTGCACCCTGAGATGTACTAGCTTTGGTTAAAGAATTGCCATTTTTAATTTTTATTTTTTAATTTTTTTTGAGACAGAGTCTCGCTCTGTCGCCCAGGCTGGAGTGCAGTGGCGTGATCTCAGCTCACTGTAACTTCCCCCTCCCAGGTTCAAGTGATTCTCCTGCCTCAGCCTCTGGAGTAGCTGGGGACTACAGGTGCCCACCACCACACTCGACTAATTTTTGTATTAAGAACTGCCATCTTGGGCCAGGATCATGCCTGTAATCCCAGCACTTTGGGAGGCCAAGGTGGGCAGATCATGAGGTCGGGAGATCGAGGCCATTCTGGCTAACACGGTGAAACCCCGTCTCTACTAAAAATACAAAAAAATTAGCCGGGCGTGGTGGCTGGCGCCTGTAGTCCCAGCTACTTGGGAGGCTGAGGCAGGAGAATGGTGTGAACCCGGGAGGCGGAGCTTGCAGTGAGCTGAGATTGCACCGCTGCACTTCAGCCTGGGCAACAGAGCGAGACTCCTACCGAAAAAAAAAAAAATTGCCATCTTGGCCGGGTGCGGTGGCTCATGCCTGTAATTCCAGCACTTTGGCATGAGACGGGCAGATCACTTGAGGTCAGGAGTTCGAGAGCAGTCTGGCCAATGTGGTGAAACCCCGTCTCTACTAAAAAATACAAAAATTAGCTGAGCATGGTGGCAGGCATCTGTAGTCCCAGCTACTTGGGAGGCTGAGGTGGGAGAATTGCTTCAACCTGGAAGGCGGAGGTTGCAGTGAGCTGAGATCACACATTGCACTCCTGGGCGACAGAGCGAGACTCCGTCTCAAAAAAAAAAAAAAAGAAAAAGAATTGCCACCTTAAAAATGCTCCAAATGTTCTAAAACTGGGCTGTGGTGACAGTTGCGCCATTGTATATACTTATTAAAATACTGAACTGTTCAAAAAATACTCTTAGTCAGGCGTGGTGGCTCACGCCTGTAATCCCAGCACTTTGGGAGGCCAAGGCAGGCAGATCGCTTGAGGTCAGGAGTTCAAGACCAGCCTGGCCAACATAGCAAAACCCCATCTCTACTAAACGTACAAAAATTAACCAGGTATAGTGGTGGGTGGCCTGTAATCCCAGTTACTCGGGAGGCCGAGGTAGGAGAACTGCTTGAACCCGGGAGGTAGAGGTTGTGGTGAGCCAAGGTTGTGCCACTGCACTCCAGCCTGGGTAACAAAGCAAGACTCTGTCTCAATAAATAAATAAACAAACAAATAAACAAATACTCTCAACCCCATGGGGAACAATGTGCTGAGTCCCCAGTAATTCAGTATAAATTGCTTTAAGGGGAGGTAAGACAGGTGAAACTGGGCTGCCGTCCTGGCATGGCCAATCAGTGGCAGAGCCTGAGGGTTTCAGCACACAGGGGTAAGCTGCACCAAGACTGTCCTCTTCTCTAGTGGCCGGTTTGGGCTGTGGTTGGATGGAGACTTGTTTCACGGGGGAAGCTCCCCTTGCGCAACCTTTAACAACGAGGTGCTGGCCCGGCGGGAGCAGTTCTGCGTCCAGGAGCTGGAGGCCTGGCTTCTCAGCTGATGGCCCTGCGGCAACAGGTACTCAGCCCTGCTCACGATGCCACCCAGGCCTTCCTGACACACGGCAGCCTGCGCTGTTCGAAACACAGATGCTGAAGGGCCCTAGAGTTGGCTGAGGCTGCTGGCCCGCCTCCTTGTGGCCTGGGGACCCAAGATACAGGTGGGGGCAGGCACTGCTGTTTTGCAGAGGTGACTCTGAAGGATTAAAAGATGCTTACACCTTCCCCAAGCAGCACCGAGACCCTAAGCTAACAGGGCCTTAGAAAACTAAGAAAAATCCGCATCCCTTCCCATGCTAGTGCCTGCCTCCTGGCAAAGGGAAGATTTTTCACTATGCTGTTCCCCGCCAGCTACTGAACGAGGAAAACCAACCTCATGAACATTATCATTTTAGAGGTTCTACAACGAATTCATGTTTATAGTAGAAAAACCAGAAGACATTAAAAAAAATGAAAATTGCCTAAAATTCAACCCCCCCAACTCTAACATTTTCATGTATATCCTTCCAGACAATGTTCCATGAATATGTGTGTGTGTGTATTCTTACAGAAACGGGATTCTACTCTGTATGTGTGGGAATGATTTTAACTTACAGAATATTGTCAAACCTTAGAAACCCGGGCTTGAGCACTGGAACTAATGAAGACTCTAGCAGCATCATTCCTCCTCTGGCCTGCTGCAGAACGTTGAGGCCCTTTTGTCTGCCACCAGTGCCAGGTTCTTGTGAATCTGCTATTTAATTTCATGAGGAAGGTATGAAAGGAGCAAATGAGTAATATGCATATTCAGACAAGGAGGTCGAAAGCTTTGTGGAACACAACTTTCAAGATGGAGATACATTCACGAAGCTTTATTGCAGCTGTTTCCCTTACCCAGTTGAAGTGGCCAGTCATTTTAATTTGCAGTTCTATTTACATTCCCAGGGTAACCACGTTCAGTAACTCTCTAGAGGCTAAGCTGTTAAAATTTCCATTTTTATACAAATAGCAAAGATGTTTCTTTCCTTTTTTTTTTTTTTTTTTTTTTTGTTTGAGACAGAGTTTCGTTCTTGACTCCCAGGTTGGAGTGCAGTAGCTATCTTGGCTCACTGCACACTCCACCTCCCCGGTTCAAGTGATTCTCCTGCCTCGGCCTCCCGAGTAGCTGGGATTACAAGCACACACCACCACAATTTTGCCTGGCTAATTTCTGTATTTTTAGCAGAGACTAGGTTTCGCCATGTTGGCCAGGCTGGTCTCGAACTCTTTACCTCAAGTGATCCGCCCACCTCGGCCTCCCAACGTGCTGGGATTACAGGTGTGAGCCACTTCGCCTGGCCAAGATGTTTCTTAAGGAAAATGTAACCTTGTAAATAGCGCAGAGTTATCATAATGAAAACAGCTGCAAAGAACATAAAGTAAGCTGCCTTACATGTAACAAAAGATGCAAACAAAATCCATTCAAGTTGTTTCACAGACAGCACAGTGACACAGTATTAGGACTACAGAATCTCAGAGTAAATCACAATGATTTAAAGGTAAGATACACAGAAATAAAATGATTTTAACACAATATGACATTCCTGAGGCACCTTGGCTAAAATGGGAATGACTTAGTGCCATGGCTGACCTCACTTGTGCGTTGCTGAGCCCATATGTGAACAGATCGCCCCAATACCATGGTAGGCATGAGAGGAGAAGGGTTTTAACTATTCTCTTATGAATTGTAACCAACCCCTATTATCTACTGATGGATGGAGTGGAGGGGGGCGGTGGGGGGGTGAGGTGATCATACAGGATGGCAGACATTCCAAGTACTCTTCACCCCAGTGTGGACGGAACAGAATCTGGCTACACGGTGGCCAGTGACAGACTACTGGGAAATCTGCTGGCCTGTGGTCTGAGTTCCCCTACACGCTCAGGCTGCCCCTCACTCCCAGTGTGCCAGGGAGGCTTAGTCCGGGGAGCACCAGAGCGGAAGACATTCGGGGCTCATGGCTCCTATCCCCACTAGCCTGCATCTTCAGCACCCTCTGGCCACCACCAGCTTTGGCTCTAACTGCAGACTTTTTTTTTTTGAGACGGAGTCTCGCTCTGTCACCCAGGCTGGAGTGCAGTGGCTCTATCTCGGCTCACTGCAAGCTCCGCCTCCCGGGTTCATGCCATTCTCCTGCCTCAGGAGACTACCACGCCTGGCTAATTTTTTGTATTTTTAGTAGAGATGGGGTTTCACCATGTGAGCCAGAATGGTCTTGATCTCCTGACCTTGTGATCCGCCCGCCCCAGCCTCCCAAAGTGCTGGGATTATAGACATGAGCCACTGCGCCTGGCCCTGCAGACTTTGTTCTTGGTGAATTGCTATAGAACTGGGAATAAGGTGTGCCCTGGGCACAGGGACACTGCCCCACCAAGGTGGTGCCCCCTCCACTGCTGGGAAAACGAAGTTACCTAGGGGAGCCTGGAACCCACTGGGCAGTCACTAATTTCCCCACAGGCAGTGCAGTGTTTGCACTTTTTTTTTTTTTTCTTTTTTTTTGGAGATGGAGTCTCACTCTGTCACCCAGGCTGGAGTGCAATGGCGTGATCTTGGCTCACTGCAACCTCCGCCTCCCGGTTTCAAGCGATTCTCCTGCCTCAGCCTCCCAAGTAGCTGGGACTACAGGCGCACGCCGCCACGCCCGGCTAGTGTTTGCTCTTAAATACACAAAATGCACCGAACCAGCAAAAACAAAGTCCCAGGTCTGAGGAGCTCTGAGGATGGTGCCTGTGACAGCCTCTAGCCAGCTCTCCAGGATACTGAGAGAGCAGGTCAGGGGAGGCTTTCTCCAGGCGGGGCAGTGGGAAGGCCCTCTGGACCGGGGGAGTGAGTATTCAGGAGACAAAGGCACTGCCCAGGTCTGGAACCGCCACGGAGCCAGGGCACAGCCTAGTTTGGGGCATTCCTCTGTCACTGGGGGTAGGGATCTCCCAACAAGAGGTGGCTTTAGGCTCCACTCATGAGGAGGCCTGAGCTCTCAGATCTTCCCCAAAACCTAATCAGGCCTCTCACCAGTGTGTTGGAGGCCACTCCTGGCCATCATCTCCAACTGTTTACCTCAACTTGGCACCTTGTAGGGGGCTAAAAGGGTGAGGGGAGGTGTTTTTCGCCTATGCTTGAAGAGGACTGTCCTCAAACTTGAAGTGATAGGGAACTCTTCACCGGGGTAGGATCTGATGTTTTGTTTTTAGCCATGTTTGTCTATGACAATGTCAACTTCTAATTCCAATTTGTACCCTTGTCTCATTTCTACATTAAAAACAAAAAACAATCATCCGTCATAAAAGTTCAGAGTAAGCTGGGTGTGGTGGCACATGCCTATAGTCCCAGCTACTTGGGAAGCTAAGGCAGGAGGGTCACTTGAGCCCAGGAAAGTGCGAGTCCAGCCTGGGCAACAGAGCAAAACCTTGTCTTTTAAAAAAGAAAAAAAAGAGAGTTCAGAGTAGATAAAAGAGTTGTTATTCTAAGAAAATAGACTACCGAAGGAGAAAGACTTTAATAATACTAAAAATAGGCAAGGTAATACTTTTCATAGTATAGTAAGATTTGCCTAATACCATCTTATTTCTTTGATTAAAAATTACTTAGCTTCAGCATGCGTGTACATTCAAACTGCAAAATTAAAGCATGAGTTATCATAATTGTGCAGAATTCTAGGAGTGAAGCCCCTAAATGAATTGTGCAGGGGAGGGAGTTTGTAAACAGCCGACTACAGACGTTCACTTTGGGTCATCTTTAAAAAGCTGGAGTCTGCTTTTGGATGCTTCTCGGAGGCGAGTTGGACTTTGGACTGAAGTCCTGTAGTTCCATTCCTTTTTCTGAGGTGTTATGAGTGGGGCTATAACATCGCCATCCTATTAGAAGGAGAGAGAAAAACAGAGAACAGAGAAAAGCCAGTTTCCATCATCTTATTTGTGAGTGAAAGTCTCAGGTGCGCACATCCTCATCTTGCATATAGATTGCTTCTAGATGTCCTCACTCCAGGGAAACTCCAAATTACCTATGCCCTGTGGTTGGGACCAATTAGAAACACTACAGTCTTATGCAGGAAGAGCCTTCATGAAAACAGACACTGGCCTCTGCAGAGATGACGGGAAGCAGCATACCACTGCCCACCTCTATGGCCTCCTTCACACACCTTCATGGAGCACAAACCCTGTCCTATTTGCCCAGGAGAAAGACAGGATGCACTGAACCCTTAGGTTCTCTCTCGCCTGGTCCCCTCTGTAATAAATGGCCCAGGTCTACAAGATGACAAAGAAGGGGAGAAAAGACAGTATGTACCTGCAGAATTAAAATTTTTCTCTGTATCAAAGCTCTAACATTGGCCCCATCAGCATAGGCTCCAGCCAAAGGACCTCCTCCACCCAAAATAAGGGAGAGATCCAAAGGGAGGTGATACAATGACCTGAAACCACAGAGGTAAGAAGAAGCAAGGCCTCCTAATACTCGACTCTATGCTAACTGTTCTGAACTTGTGTGTAGATCCTCTTTGGTTACGAGAGGATGCAGGATCTTGGAGAGCTTCTGTTGTAACAGGAATACAATGCTGGTAGGAGGATTCGTGCTCCTCATCTGCCTGTTTGCTCTCAGATCCATTCTTCACTCCTCCTCTCCCTACTCTGTTTCACTGGAGCCACTCCGGTAAATTACATCTCTCAGCTCCCATGCCTGCTGGTTTCCAGTTAGGTTTGGTCTCTCTGGTGGGAGACGAGGTGAGAAGAGGGCAGAGAAATCAGGTTATTTCTCTCCCTACCTCCTCTGGCATGAGCGGCAGTGGCAGTGACTCTTTTGTGGTTCTAGCTTCTGCAGGTGGCCCCAGCTCCGGGACTCCCACCTGCTCCCTTGGTCTCTCCTATCCTAGAGGTGGTAGCAGCTTCCTGCTTTTGAATCACCATCCTCTGTACTCATTTAGCTCTGCCAGAACTTTTGTATCTCATCCCCCATGTTAAATTTCTTCTGTTGAACCACACTGGATCTGACTTGATAGAACCATTAAAAACAGTATTTTAAAAATTTATCATTATTATGTTTTTGAGATGGAATCTTGCTCTGTCACCCATGCTGGAGTGCAGTGGCACGATTTCAGCTCACTGCAACCTCCACCTCCAGGGTTCAAGCGATTCTCCCGCCTCAGCCTCCCAAGTAGCTGGGATTACAGGTGTGCACCACCATGGCTAATTTTTGTATTTTTAGTAAAGATGGGGTTTCACTATGTTGGCCAGGATGGTCTCGAACTCCTGATCTCAGTAAAGGCAATCATTTAGGCCAGGCGTGGTGGCTCACGCCTGTAATCCTAGCACTTTGGGAGGCCAAGGCAGGTGGATCACTTGAGGTTGGGAGTTCAAGACCAGCCTGGGCAACACGGTGAGACCCTGTCTCTACTAAAAATACAAAAATGAGCTGGGCATGGTGGTGCATGCCTGTAGTCCCAGCTACTCAGGAGGCTGAGGCAGGAGAATCACTTCAACCCAGCAGGCGGAGCTTGCAGTGAGTTGAGACCATACCACTGCACTCCAGCCTGGGCAACAAAGTGAGACTCCGTCTCAAAAAAAAAGTCATTCTATTGCTGTGATACTTGTTCTTAAAGGTCTATTTCAAAATCGACAGTTTTTATTTGTCTTTAAACTCATCTCTATTTCTTTTTTTTTACTGAGATGGAGTCTTGCTCTGTCGCCCAGACTGGAGTGCTGTGGCGCAATCTCGGCTCACTGCAAGCTCTGGTTCCCGGGTTCACGCCATTCTCCTGCCTCAGCCTCCCAAGAAGCTGGGACTACAGGCGCCCGCCACCACGCCTGGCTAATTTGTATTTTTTAGTAGAGACAGGGTTTCACCATGTTAGCCAGGATGGCCTCGATCTCCTGACCTCATGATCTACCCACCGCGGCCTCCCAAAGTGCTGGGATTACAGGCGTGAGCCCCCGCACCCAGCCTCATCTCTATTTCTACCCACTTTCCTTCCTTCCTTCTTCCTTTCCTTCTTCCTTTCCCTTCCCTTCCCTTCCCTTCCCTCCCCTCCCCTTCCCTTCCTTTTCTTCCTTTTCTTCCTTTTCTTTTCTTTCTTTTCTTTCTTTCTTTGAGACAGCATCTTGCTCTGTCAACCAGGCTGGAGTGTAGTGGTGTGATCATAGCTCACTGCAGCCTCAGACTCCTAGGCTCAAACAATCCTCCCACCTCAGCCTCCCAAAGTGCTAGGATTATAGATGTGAGCCACCATGCATATAGCCAACTTTTTTATTTCCACTCATTCTAATTTCAATTCTAGTGAATTTTATAAATGTAAACAAATATGTCACTTTCCTGCTTAAAACCCTTCAGTGCTGATGCTCCCTACTGCTCTTGGCTGACAGGACTGTGCATAAAGCCCCAGACACCTCCACATTCTATGCTCCTTCCTGAAATACACCATATTCTTTCTCATCTTCTGAATTAATCCTGTGGTGTCTATGCCTCAACCCCTCCCCTACCGCCACCTCCTGCTGCCAGCCCTTAACCCAGACGACTCCTCACTCAACCTTCAGGTCTCAGTTTATAAGCCCTTCTTTAAATCAGCTTTTCCTGACCAACTAAGACCAGCTAAATCCTCTTTGTTTTTCCTCCTCTAAGACTGTGTACTCACCCTACACCCAAAGTACTTACCATGCTCCTATAATTATTAATTTTTGGAGTAAAATTAATAATTATTATTATCCCCAACTAGATTGTTATCCCCAACCTGAATGGGATCCATGGGTTATTAGGAACTCTCTATCTTACGTACTATTCCAGGTACCTAACAAGGGCATGGCAAAATACTCACTCAGTGAGTAAATGTACCAAATTTATAGTAGTTACCATGACACAGCCAAACTTTAATAGCCTCTCTTGACTCTCTGTTTCCAGCCTCTCCAAGTTCCAGTCTACCTGCAGCTAGAGTTCTCAGTGATTTAGTTTCAGTGATTTAATTTCACAGTACCTAGGAGAGACATACAGCTGACCCTCTGCATCCATGGGCAGATTCAACCAACTGTAGATAGAAAATGTGAGGGGGGGAGAAATGGATGCCTGTGTCTATACTAAGCATGTACAGAGTTTCTTCTTGTCATGATTCCCTAAACAATACAGTATTAACAACTATTTACATAGGATTTACATTGTAGTAGGTTTTATAAGTAATCTAGAGATATTTAAAGTATAAAAGAGGATATGCATAGGTCATATGCAATCACTACACCATTTTATATAAGGGACTTGAGCTTCCGTGGATTTTTCTATCTGTGGGGTCTGTGGGGGTCCTGGAGCCAGTTCCCCACAGATGCCAAGGGACAATTCTACTCTTATTCCCTCGGGTTTCACTCTAGTTGGAGCAGACACACATTCAGGCAGATCCTACAGAGCATGGCAACTCTTGAATGTGCTCGGTGATCCCCTCCCCACTGTATGGAGAAAAGAATCTCCCAGCCAATTATCCAAGGTTCTCCATAATCCAGTCCACTCTTCCCATTTAACCTCTCCACACTTAACAGTAAGAATTTTCTGGCTGGGCATGGCGGCTTCCACCTGTAATCCCAGCACTTTGGGGGGCCGAGGTGGGCGGATCACAAGGTCAGGAGATCGAGACCATCCTGGCTAACATAATGAAACCCTGTCTCTACTAAAATTCAAAAATTTAGCCAGGCATTGTGGCACGTGCCTACTTGGGAGGCTGAGGCAGGGGAATCGCTTGAACCCGGGAGGCAGAGGTTGCAGTAAGTGCAGTTGTCACTGCAGCCTGGGTGACAAAGCAAGACTCCATCCCAAAAAAATGAATGAATGAATGAATTAAAAAAAAATAATTTTCTACCCTGGACAGACAGGTCTCCTCATGGTCCCCTAAATACTCTCAGCTCATTCCAGCTTCATGCCTTTGTTTATGCTCCTCCCATTGCCAAATATACCCTTCATTCTCCCTGCTGCTCATCCAAAAAACCCTGCCTTCTAGATCTAGCAGATCCCGCCCCTTCACCAGGCTTCTCCCAGAGATCTCCCAACTCTCTGAATCCTCAGAGATCTTGCCTGGGTCATGCCGTGTGGCACTTGATAAAGCACCGACATCCTGAGCTATGCTTTCATGTCTCACCCTATACTTTGTTCCCTTTAGCACCTGACACACAGGGAGGTGTGAGGGAGAGTTCCAGACTAGGCAGTAAAGCGCTGTTTCCCTGCTTGCCAATTATATTCATTCATTCAGTCAATAAATGCCAACTGGCCACATTGTCTGCGCAGACACCTACTATGTGTAGGTCAGTAAGAGACAATTTTAACAACATTCTCTACAGGGTTGGCAACTGTGGCTTGGCTCCTCTTCCCTCTACTCTCATTCTTGATCATTTAAATAGTTAACTAATACACAGAAGTAACCAGGTTTAGAAACATGAAGTCTATTATCAATTGTATGTTAAACAAGTTAACTACTCAGCTTTGGTAACCTCTGAAAGATGGAGACACTGAACAACTTTCCAGGGCCACTGGTGAACAACATTAGAAAGCATTATTTACATGTTCACATTTTTATCTTTTATTATTAGGACAATAATGCTAAACAGTATCCATTCCCAGCTCCTGTAGGAAGAAATCACTGGCTGACACAGATTCAGACATTTTAAAAGGAAAGAAAGTGAAAGACCTTATTTTCAAAACCATAACCAAGTGACTACAACTTAAATGGGAACTTTTCAGCAGATAGAATTATTTTTGGTTTTTACTTAAAAATAAAAAATTGTGCAAAGTTTGTGAGTAACAGGCCACCTACCTGAGGCTTGGTGAAATTTCTGTCTGCGCACCACTGAACAAAATGTTGTTTTGCGGCATACAAACTCTTTCTGTCCATCTTCTTACAATATACTCGAATCAGCTGCTCTGCAAATTTCTCTGGCAGAAGTCGTGAAACCTTTTTAAAATGAAGACATTTCACTATCACCTTGAATTCACACATTGGAGATACTAGCTGGTCCCTAGGCTCCTAACTATTTCTTTTTTTTCGAGACAAGGTCTCCCTGTCATCCAGGCTGGAGTGCAGTGGCACAATCACAGCTCACCGAGGCCTTGACCTCCCAGGCTGAAGCAATCCTCCCACCTCAGCCTCCTAAGTAGCTGGAACTACAGGCATTAGCTACCATGCCTAAGTTTTTTATTTTTTATAGAGATGGGGTCTCGCTTTGTTGGCCAGGCTGATCTTAAGCTCTCAGTCTCAAGTGATCCTCCCGCTTCAGCCTCCCAAAGCACTGGGATTACAGGTATGAGCTACTGTGCCAGGCCCACTTTAATTGTAAAGATACGCCTTAAAACCTAATTTGCATATAAAATGCTAATTTACCATAAAGATTTGCTACATGCCATTACAGTATATTTGTTTTGCCTAAGTAGTTACCTGGTTTTTCGTAATCCTGATTGGTGTGTTGGGGTCAGTCTTACAATAGAAGCTAACATGATCAATTGGATTATTTTCTTGCATTCCATAATCCATGTTGATAACCTAAATAAAAGCAATACATAAGTAATCATATAGCAACCAGGAGAACTGAATTCAGGGCTGTAGGAGCATAACAAGAAATGGAACAGAGGCTGGGCATGGTGGCTCAGGCCTGTAATCCCAGCATTTTGGGAGGCCAAGGCAGGTAAATCATGAGGTCAGGAGTTCAAGACCAGCCTGGCCAACATACTGAAACCCCCGTCTCTACTAAAAATACAAAAATTAACTGGGCATGGTGGCATGCGCCTGTAACCCCAGTTACTCGGGAGACTGAGGCAGGAGAATTGCTTGAACCTGGGAGGTGGAGGTTGCAGTGAGCTGAGATCGCACCACTGCACTCCAGCCTGGCAACAGAGTGAGACTATGTCCCCCCACCCCCCCCCCCAAAAAAAAAGAAAAGAAAAAGAAATAGAACAGAGCCTTCTGGGGATTCGGAAGTAAGAATGTTGATAAGGTGACTCATGATGGAATAAAAATAACTGGTTCATGACCACTCTTAGGGATTTGGTATTGAAATCTGGGGAAGAATGGGAAATGTACTTGTGTGTTCAATCTAAGTATGGTGTAAACTCAATCCCTGCTATGTGACAGATACAGGTAGACACTAGAGGTACAACAAGGACACTTTAAAATAAAATCCCAGACCGAACGCAGTAGGTCACTTGAGACCAGGAGTTCGAGACTACCCTGGTCAACATGGTGAAACACTGTCTCTACCAAAAATACAAAACAAAACAAAACAAAACAAAATTAGCCAGATATGGTGTTATGTACCTGTGGTCCAAGCTACTTGGGAGGCTGAGGCACAAGAATTGCTTGAACCTGGCAGGCGGAGGTTACAGTGAGTTGAGATTGCGCCACTGCACTCCAGCCTAGGCAACAGAGCGAGATTCTGCCTCCAAAAATAAATCAGTAAAGAAAATTCTAGCCCCCACAAACCAGGCAGCCCTAGATTAAAGTTCAACAAATAATTATAAAAGTATGCAACCACAGTTGAAAAGCAAAGAGTGCTTTGAAATGTTCTAACAGGGTACCTGATGTAGCCTAGGGTGCCCGGACAATGACTGAAAACATTTTCCTGGGAAAGTGACTTTACTAAGTGAGCAAGAAACAAACAGGCTTAGGTGGGAAGAAAAAGAATTGCAGGCAGAAGAAAAAGAATTGCAGGCAGAAGAAACAGCTCAGAGGCAGAGAGTACTGAAACTATCTCCTGGATTTAGCAACTCTGAAGTCACTGGAGATCCTGGAGAGAGTATAGTGATGGCAACAGAGAAAAAGATTCCAGAGAAAATGAGAAACAGAAATGTAAGAGGCGTGATGGCTCATGCCTGTAATCCCAGCACTTTGGGAGGTCGACGCGAGCGGATCACAAGGTCAGGAGATCAAGACCAGCCTGGCCAATATCGTGAAACCCCATCTCAACTAAAAATACAAAAATTAGCTGGATGTGGTGGCAGGCACCTGTAGTCCTGGCTACTCAGGAGGCTGAGGCAGGAGAATTGCTTGAACCCAGGAGGTGGAGGTTGTAGTGAGCCAAGATCGGGCCACTGCACTCCAGCCTGGGCGACACAGTGAGACTCTGCCTCAAAAAAAAAAAAAAAAAAAAAAAGTAAGAGAAGGCAACTCTTAGAAGTTTGGCTGTTCAGAGGAGGCAAGACGTTAAAGAAAACAAAATTACAGCTAGATAGGAGGAGTAAGTTCTAGGGTTCTATAGTTCTGTAGGATGACTACGACTATAGTTAACAGTAATTTCCTTTGTTTTGACATAGAGCCTTGCTCTGTTGCTCTGACTGGACTGCAGTGGCACAATCTCGGCACACTGCAACCTCCGCCTCCTGGGTTCAAGTGATTCTCCTGCCTCAGCCTCCTAAGTAGCTGGGATTACAGGCATGCACCACCACACCCAGCTAAGTTTTGTATTTTTAGTAGAGATGGGGTTTCACCATGTTGACCAGGCTGGTCTCAAACTCCTGGCCTCAAGTGATTCACCCGCCTCGGCCTCCCAAAGTGCTGTGATTACAGGCATGAGCCACCATGGCCGGCCTAGTTAACAGTAATCTATTACACAGTTTTTTTGTTATCTTTGATATGGAGTCTCTCTGTTGCCAGGTTGGAATGCAGTGGCTCGATCTCGGCTCACTGCAACCTCCGCCTCCCAGGTTCAAGCAATTTTCCTGCCTCAGCCTCCCAAGTAGCTGGGACAACAGGCGCATGCCATCACACCTGGCTAATTTTTTTTATTTTATTTTAGTAGAGACAGGGTTCCACCATGTTGGCCAGGATGGTCTCGATCTCCTGACCTCGTGATCCACCTGCCTCGGCCTCCCAAAGTGCTGGGATTACAGGCATGAGCCACTGTGCCCGGCTTATTACATAGTTTTAAATAGCTTGAAGGAAAATATTAAATGTCCCCAACACAGAGAAATGATAAATGTTTTAGATGATGCATATGCTAACTGCCCTGATCTGATCATCAGACATTTATATACACTATGTACCCCATAAAAATGGGACAGTTATCATTTGTCAGTTTAAAAAATACATAAAATAAAAACATAAAGGAAAAAAAAGACAGCAAGAAAGAAGTACCTGGAGAGGAATTTGGTACCTTAGAAAGGTAAGGGAAGATGAGTCTGACCCTGAAAAAGAGGAGAGGGGTGAAGAGCAGTGTGGTGTTCATGATTTTCTTGAGACAGGCTCTTGGTATGTCGCCTAGGCTAGAGTGCAGTGGTGCGATATCAGCTCACTGCAACCTCCACCTCCTGGGCTCAAGCGATCTTCCCACCTTGGCCTCCTGAGTAGCTGGGACTATAGGCATGCACCACCACACCTGGATAATTTTTGTGTTTTTGGTACAGATGGGGTTTTGCTGCAGCAAGCCATGATCATGCCACTGCACTTCAGCCTGGGACACAGACAGAGACCCTGTCTCAAAATAAACAAAAGTTTAAACTAACATTGGTTGGGTGCAGTGGCTCATGCCTATAATCTCAGCACTTTAGGAGGCTAAGGCAGCAAGATTGCTTGAGGCCAGGAGTTTGAGACCAGCCTGGGCAACAGAGTGAGACCCTATCTATACAAAAAATTTAAAAATTAGCTGGGCATGGTGGCATGTATCTGTTGTCCTAGCTACTCAGGAGGCTGAGGTGGGAGGATCGCTCGAGCCCAGGAGTTTGAGGTTATAATGAGCTGTGACTACATCACTGCACTCCAGCCTGGGCAACAGAGCAAGACCCTGTCTCTAAAAAATAAACAAATAACACTAAATACAATAAAAAATGAAGTTATTCAGTTACAGCAACCACATTTCAGGTACTCAACACCCGCATGCAGCTAGTGGCTATGAAAAGGGACAGCACTGACCAAGAATATCTCTGTCACTGCAGAAAGTTCTATGGGACAACACTTCTCTAGAACACAAGTAGAATTACCCTAAGCCCTTGACAAGAACAAAGCTGTTTCCCCAGTATACAAATGGGAATACTGAATACAGTTGCAGATGGAGGCAGGCTTGTTTCTTTGGTGAGAAAGGTATAAGGAGTTGCTACCTAATGGCCTATAGTTTATCTTGGAAATAAGAGTCAAAGGTTGGGTTATTCATGAGGGTGAATATAGCTGGAGGTGGGAAGCATGGCTGGAGTTCTGAGAGGAGGGAGGACAGTTTGAAATGATGATGATTATTATTAGTAGTATTACTTTTTGAGATGGGGGTCTTGCTCTATTGCCCAGGCTGGAGTGCAGTGGCAGGATCTTGGCAGGATCACTGCAACCTCCGCCTCCCAGGTTCAAGTGATTCTCCTGCCTCAGCCTCCTTGAGTAGCTGAGATTATAGGCACCCACCACCATCCCTGGCTAATTTTTTTTTTTTTTTTTGAGACGGAGTCTTGCTGTGTCTCCCAGGCTGGAGTGCAGTGGCGTGATCTCAGCTCACTGCAAGCTCCGCCTCCCGGGTTCACGCCATTCTCCCGCCTCAGCCTCCCAAGTAGCTGGGACTACAGGCGCCCGCCACCACGCCCGGCTAGTTTTTTGTATTTTTAGTAGAGACGGGGTTTCACCATGTTAGCCAGGATAGTCTCGATCTCCTGACCTCGTGATCCACTCGCCTCGGCCTCCCAAAGTGCTGGGATTACAGGCTTGAGCCACCGCGCCCGGCCTTAATTTTTGTATTTTTAGTAGAGATGGGGTTTTGCCATGTTGGCCAGGCTGGTCTCGAACTCCTGACCTCAGGTGATCTGCCCGCCTCAGCCTCCCAAAGTGCTGGGATTGCAGGTGTGAGCCACCGTGCCTGGCCTGAAATGATTATTAGAGACTGGGAGAATCACACTAAGCCTGCCAGAAGGCCCAGCTTAGTTTCGTGACCGGGAATTTATAGATATGCCTGTACGGTGATGGTATCCAGGAGCATTTATGTGTCCAGGAATAGGTGTGGAGATGTTTAGATTTGATTCATCTAGGTTGTATGACCTTCTGCTAGGTAGATGCAAAGAAGGAAAAGAGAGTTGAGGGTAACTGCAGAAAAATGAGTGAATTACTGTATCACAATATCCAAGATACTTTTTTTTTTTTTTTTTTTTTTTTGAGATGGAGTCTCACTCTGTCGCCCAGGCTGGAGTGCAGTGGTGTGATCTCAGCTCACTGCAACCTCTGCCTCCTGGGTTCAAGCGATTCTCCTGCCTCAGCTTCTCAAGTAACTGGGATTACAGGCATGGGCCACCACGCCTGGCTAATTTTTTGTATTTTTAGTAGAGATGGGGTTTCGCCATGTTGGCCAGGCTGGTCTCGAACTCCTGACTTCAAGTGATTCACCCTCCTTGGCCTCCCAAGGTGCTGGGATTATAGGCGTGAGCCATTGCACCCGGCCTACATGTGGAGAGAAATGAAGATAGAAGGCCACTGACAAGCTCGAAGAAAGTGAGGACACAATAAACTGGAGGGCCCGATGAGCTACGAAAACGTGGATGAGGAGGAAAGGGGTTTGTGGACAGAGAAAATTATGTTTAAACTAGTGATTTTACAGGGAGGGCAGTTTTGAATGATGATAAGGTCCAGGGTGTAATCTGCTGAGACTATTGGCCTGAGGTGCAGTGCTGTCTAGCTCTGTCACCCAGGCTGGAGTGCAGTGGCGTGGTATCGGCTCACTGCAACCTCCGCCTCCCAGGTTCAAGTGATTCTCCTGCCTCAGCCTCCTGAGTAGCTGGGACTACAGACACATACCACCACACCCAGCTAATTTTTGTATTTTTAGTAGCAATGGGGGTTTCACCATGTTGGCCAGGATGGTCTCAATCTCCTGACTTTGTGATCAACCTGCCTCAGCTTCCCGAAGTGCTAGGATTACAGTCATGAGCCACTGTGCCCAGCTCTTTTTTTTTTTTCTTTTTCTTTTTCTTTTGGAGACAGAGTCTTACTCTGCTGCTCAGGCTGGAGTGCAGTGGCGTGATCTCGGCTTGCTGCAATCTCTGCCTCCCGGGTTCAAGCAATCCTCCTGCCTCAGCCTCCCGAGTAGCTGGGACAATAGGCGCGAGCCACCAAACCCGGCTAATTTTTTTGTATTTTCACTAGAAACGGGGTTTTGCCTTGTTGGCCAGGCTGGTTTCGAACTCCTGACTCAGGTGATCCACCCACCTTGGCCTCCCAAAGTGCTGGGATTATAGGCGTGAGCCACAGTGCCTGGCCCTACAACTTTTTCCTCTGTGTTTGTATGCAGGCAACAACAACAAAAAGTTAAAATGTGTTACTTGTGTAATTAAAAAATTTTAATATAGACAATGTAATCACATGACCACAATTATACTAAAAATAATGGCAAAATATCATAAATAAAATGTTTTTGTGGTTAATAATATTGGTTCTCTTTATAAGGGCACATATGACTTCCTTTTATCTTTCTGCATTTTTCTAAGTAATTATAATGAACACGTACTACTTTTATAATGGTGAGTGCTTTATCTTTAAAAAATTATTCACTCAGTTTATTACTGGACTAATTACTTACATCCACTATAAAATCTTCAGCCTCCAGTTTTACTTCCAGCAATTCTCTGGGTTTAGCAGCGGCAACCTCTTTTGGAAGAGATTCATAGTCCTCCTAGAAAACACAAGACTCCCCATGTTGGAATCCATTTTTCCTCATTAAGCCTTTATGCCACAAACAGGTTCTCTTTAAGAAAATGGCACCTAACTAAGAAAAATGATTAGAGATATCCTTAACAAATATAGCTCCTACCGGCCGGGCGCGGTGGCTCAAGCCTGTAATCCCAGCACTTTGGGAGGCCGAGACGGGCGGATCACGAGGTCAGGAGATCGAAACCATCCTGGCTAACACGGTGAAACCCCGTCTCTATTAAGAAATACAAAAAACTAGCCGGGCGAGGTGGCGGGCGCCTGTAGTCCCAGCTACTCGGGAGGCTGAGGCCGGAGAATGGCGTAAACCCGCGAGGCGGAGCTTGCAGTGAGCTGAGATCCGGCCACTGCACTCCAGCCTGGGTGACAGAGCGAGACTCCGTCTCAAAAAAAACAAAACAAAACAAACAAACAAACAAAAAAAAACAACAAATATAGCTCCTACCAATATCACCCGTTAAACAAATAGAGCAATTTTTATAAAAAATTGTAAAAAGTGGCCAGGCATAGTGGCTCACGCCTATAATCCAAGCACTTTGGGAGGCCGAGGTGGGCGGATCATGAGGTCAGGAGTTCAAGAGCAGCCTGACCAACATGGTGGAACCCCGTCTCTACTAAAAATACAAAAATTAGCTGGGCGTGGTGGCAGGTGCCTATAATCCCAGCTACTCGGGAGGCTGAGGCAGGAGAATTGCTTGAACCCAGGAGGTGGAGGGTACAGTGAGCTGAGATCACGCCACTGCACTCTAGCCTGGGTGACAAAGTGAGACTGTCAAAAAAAAAAAATTCACATTTTGAAAAAAAAAAAAAAGTGGCATTAACCTATTAGTACAACAAGAGGAAGTACAACCCAAGAAATTATTGAGGTAGGATGTGGTTATAAGTATGACTTGTGTTATAGCTTTCTGGCAAAGAGAAAACTCTTCAACAAGTAGGAGGTGAAAATAGATATTTGAGTTAAAGAAGACAGGTGTGTGCCATCTGGGAGACTGATATCCTGTGAAGGAACCAAGTCATTACAACAGGTCACCACAGCCTCAATGAAGCCCATGCAGGCACTTTCTTTGGAGGTCCCTTTCCCTTATATTCATTTTCCTATGCTTGAATCTAGCCAAAATTAGAGACCCACTCTCACTTCCTGGATGAGAGCAAAGATTTGGAGTTAAGTTAGACCTGGCTTTTGAATCCTGGCTAAATATGCTTTCATGAGCAAGTTATTTAATCTCAGTGAAGCCTCAGTTTCTCTATCTGTAAAACAGGCCTAAGACCCCTGCACTGCTGTAAAGATTAAATGAGAGTAAATGTAAAGCACTTAGTACAGAGTCATAGTATCATGATAGGTTAGTGGTTTCCTCTTGGAGGACAGAGGTAACCTTTCACTAATGGAAAGATGCCTGATAACTCACCTTTTTAATCTTTACTTGTTCCGTTGGCTGGGTCTCACCCACATACTTGAATAGATTACGGTATTCAATTTGTTTTAAAATCTCTCGTGCGTCTTTCAATTTGGGATCAGTAGAGTATAAAATCTCCAGAAAAATGTTATCTGCCAATTTGATGACATTTCAGTTACATTAAAATAAAAACACAGAGTTAAAGAATTACACAGTGCTATTCTACTGAAATGATCTTAACAGGCAGGTAAATTATTATTTTGGCAATATGAGAAAAATTTTTAAAATATTTAAGTGAAAAAACCTTTTAAAACTGTTCCAGTTGACCAGTCACAGTGGCTCATGCCTGCAATCCCAGCACTTTGAGAGGCCGAGGTAGGCGGATCACTTGAGGTCAGGAGTTCGAGACCAGCCTGTCCAACATGGTGAAACCCCGTCTCTACTAACAATACAAAAAAAATTAGCTGGGTGTGGTGGCGGGCACCTGTAATCCCAGCTACTCAGGAGGCTGAGGCAGGAGAATTGCTTGAGCCTGGTAAGTGGAGGTTGCAGTGAGCCAAGATTGCGCCATTGTACTCAAGCGTGGGCAACAAGAGTGAGACTCTGTCTCAAAAATAAAAGTTCCTGTCAATGACTTGGATTTAATTCCAGGTAATCCGGAGAGTGGGGAAGGATAGAGAGAAATAAGACTGCATTGGAGTTGATGACTGCTGAGCTGGGTGATGGGTACATAAAGGTGTATGGATTTATTGTTGACATGTTTTATTTTGTCTTTAAAAGAGAATGGTGGCTAGGCACTGTGGCTCACATCTGTGATCTCAGCAATTTGGGAGGCCAAGGCAGGTGGATCACCTGAGGTCAGGAGCTCGAGACCAGCCTGACCAACATGGCAAAACCCTGCCTCTACCAAAAATGCAAAAATTAGCTGGGCATGGCGGCGCATGCCTGTGGTCCCAACTACTCAGGAGGCAGAGGCAGGAGAATTGCTTGAACCCTGGGGGTGGAGGTTGCAGTGAGCCGAGATGGCACCACTGCACTCCCACCTGGGTGACAGAGTGACACTATCTCAAAAAAAAAAAAAAAAAAAAAAAAAAAGAGAACGGTCCTGAAATATTTACAAGCAAAATTATGTCTAGGATCTGCTTCAAAATAGTCCAGTGTTTGACATGAGTGGGTAGATGAGGAGATGAGGCAAAACTGCCATGTGTTGATAACTGTTGAAGCTAAGTGACAGGTACATGGCTTTGTAAATTTCTGTAATAATAAAACAGCGATTTTTTAAGTGTCCCATTTGATGATGAGAGTAGAAGAAATGTTTTTCCTTTCTTTCATTTTCTCCCAATTTTTATTTTGAAAAATTTCAAAATAAAATATCCTTCACTTAAATTCAACAATTGTTAATGTTTTTCTGCATGCACTTTCTCCATATATATATCCCTGTGCAATTTTTTTTTTTTTTTTTTTTTTTTGAGACAGAGTCTTGCTTTGTCACCTAGGCTGGCATGCAGTGGTGTGATCTTGGCTCACTGCAACCTCTGCCTCCCAGGTTCAAGTGATTCTCTTGCCCCAGCCTCCTGAGTAGCTGGGACTACAGGTGTGTGCCACCATGCCCAGCTAATTTCTGTATTTTCAGTAGAGATTGGGTTTTGCCACGTTGGTCATACTGGTCTCAAACTCCTGGCCTCAAGTGATCCACCCGCCTCAGCCTCCCAAAGTGCTGGGATTCCAGGTGTGAGCCACTTCACCTGACCTTTTTCTTTGTTTTTTTTCTTCTTTTTAAGGTCAGGTTCTGTGGCCTAGGCTGAAGTGCAGTGGTGTGATCATAGTTCACTGCAGCATCAAAGTCCTGTGCTCAAGGCATCCTCCTGCCTTAGCCCTTGAGTAGCTGGGACTACAGATGTGTACCACCATGCCTGGCTAGATTTTTTTTTTTTTTTTTGAGACAGGGTCTTGCTGTGTCATCAGGCTGGAGTGAAGTGGCATATGATTATGGCTCACTGCATTCTTGACCTCCTGGGCTCAGGCAATCCTCCTGCCTCAGCCTCCTGAGTAACTGGGACTACAGGCACATGCCACCATGCCCAGCTAAATCAAAAGCTAGTTTAAATGTAAACATAATTTGAAAAAATTAATCTTCCTGCCTCAGTCTCCTGAACAGCTGGGACTAAAGACACATGCCACTACACCTGGATAAAGATGATTTTTTTTTTTTTTGAGACAGAATCTCACCCTGTTGCCCAGGCTGGAGTGCAATGGTGCGATCTCGGCTCACTGCAACCTCCGCCCCCTGGGTTCAAATGATTCTCCTGTCTCAGCCTCCGGAGTAGCTGGGATTACAGGCACCAGGCTGGTCTCAAACTCCTGACCTCATATTCGCCCGCTTCGGCCTCCCAAAATGCCGGGATTACAGTCGTGAGCCACCGTGCCCGGCTGACTTTTTAAGATGTGGCATCACTTGCATTATTATGAATGAAAATTAAAAGTATCCTCAACTTGTTCAATTTTTTTTTCTTTTTACTTTTATGTTATTTAATTATTTATTTATTTCATGTTTGAGATGGAATCTCGCTCTGTCATCCAGGCTGGAATGCAGTGGTGCGACCCTGGCTTACTCCAACCTCTGCCTCCTGGGTTCAAGTGATTCTCGTGCCTCAGTCTCTGAGTAGCTGCGACTATAGGCACCCGCCACCACGCCAAGCTAATACTTTGTATTTTTAGTAGAGACAGGGTTTCACCATGTTGGAAAGGCTGGTCTTGAACTCCTGACCTCAAGTGATCCGCCTGCCTCAGCCTCCCAAAGTGTTGGGATTATAGGCATGAGTCACCCTGCCTAGCCTTACATATATATTTTTAAAGAACAATGTATATAGTTCTTGTAAGTTAATTTTTTATTTTTTTCTCTATTATTATTATTATTTGATACAGGGTCTTGCTCTGTTACCCAGGCTGGACTGCAGTGATGCAGTCTTGGCTCACTGCAACCCCCACCTCCTGGGTTCCAATGATTCTCCAACCTCAGCGTCCTGAGTAGCTGGGACTACAGGCATGTACCATCATGGCTAATTTTTAAATTTTTTATAGAAACAGGGTTTCAGCATGTTGCCCAGGCTGATCTCAAACTCCTGGGCTCAAGCGATCCATCTGCCTTGGTCTCCTAGAGTGCTGGGATTATAGGCATGAGCCACCTTGTCTGGCCTATTATGTATTTTTGATTGAATTTACTGAAAGGTAATGTGAAGTCTGTCAAGTTGAATAATAAAAATTTGGGCTTGTATTTTACGTGCCTTTTCCCCCCATTTCGTTTTTCTAGTAATTCATTTTTATCATACTTTACAGAAATAACAATCTGCATGGGGTTGGTAATTTAAAAAACTGGTTCTTCAAAGACAGTTTAGGTTTCATTTTGTCAGTGTGCAGCAAATAGAATCCAGCTGCCATAGAAGTAGCACTCTAGGCAGGAAGCTATGGTAGAGTGATTTGGCTGTGTCTTAGGTCACTTAGCTTCTGTTGTTTTTCTCCATTTTCAGAGCCTCCAACCTTTCCACGGATTCTGTAAGCTATGTGATTGCTTTCCAATTTTGTTTTTATTTTTTGTTTATTTATTTATTTATTTTTGAGACAGAGTCTTGCTCTGTTGCCCAGGCTGGAGTGCAGTGGTACGATCTCGGCTCACTACAACCTCTGCCTCCTGGGTTCAAGCGATTCTCCTGCCTCAGCCTCCTGAGTAGCTGAGATTACAGGTATGCGCCACCATGCCTGGCTAATCTTTGTATTTGTAGTAGAGACAGGGTTTTACAATTTTGGACAGGATGGTCTCGAACTCCTGACCTCAGGTAATCTGCCCTCCTTGGCCTCCCAAAGTGTTGGGATTACAGGCATGAGCCACCATGCCTGGCCCAATTTTATTTTTAGTCAAACAGTTTCATAATTTGTAACTAAGAACTCTGACTGGTGTATACTTTTCATTTTACTTCTTTTGCTTTATCTCAGTCAATACTTTCCCACATTAAAGAACTAGCTGTGGCTGGGTGCAGTGGCTCACACCTGTAATCCCACCACTTTGGGAGGCCGAGGCAGGTGGATCATCTGAGGTCAGGAGTTCCAGACCAGCCTGGCTGACATGGTGAAACCCCATCTCTACTAAACATACAAAAAAAAAATTAGCTGGGTGTGGTGTAATCCCAGCTACTCGGGAGGCTGAGGAAGGAGAATCGCTTGTACCCGGGAGGTGGAGGCTGCAGTGAGCCGACATCATGCCATTGCATTCCCGACTGGGCTACAAGAGCAAAACTCTGTCCCACACTAAAAAAAAAAAAAGAACCTTTCCACACTAAGCTGCAGATTTTGTTTTTGCAGAAGCGTGGATATGTTCCTGGCATCTTGTGTTTTTGTAATGAAAATAATGTTAAATGGTCAAGTCGGTTTTTTGGTGTTCAATAGTAGTCCAGGTATGAGTTAAACAATGACAAGTCTGGGCAACATAGTGGGACCCTGTCTCTACAAAAATTGAAAAAATTACCCAGGTGTGGTAGCACATGCCTATAGTCCCAGCTACTTGGCTGAGGCTGAGGCTGAGGCAAGAGGATCACTTGAGCCCGGGAGGTTGAGGCTGCAATAAGCTATGATGGCACCACTGCACTCCAGCCTGGATGACAGAATAAAATCCTGTCTCAAAAAAAAAAAAAAAAAAAAATTAAATTAAAAAGTTAAATAATGGGCCAGGCTTGGTGGCTCACACCTGTAATCCCAGCACTCTGAGAGATTGAGGCAGATGAATCACATGAGGTCACGAGTTCGAGACCAGCCTGGCCAATATGGTGAAACCCCGTCTCTACTGAAAATACAAAAATTAGCTGGGCATGGTGGGGCATGCCTGTAATCCCAGCTACCCAGGAAACTGAGGCAGAAGAATTGCTGAAACCCAAGAGGTGGAGGTTGCAGTGAGCCAAGATTGCACCAGTGCACTCCAGCCTAGGTGACAGAGCGAGACTCCATCTGCAGGAAAAAAAAAAAAAAAAAAAAAAAGTTAAATAATGTATATTGAGTACTTATGTGTCAAGTCTATACTAGGTGCTATGCCTCATTTAAACATCACAACAAAACTATATACTAGGTATCATTACCCTCATTTTACAGATGAAAGATTCAGATAGGTCAAATCCCTTTATCAAGGTCACTTTATCGGTACAAGACAGAAATAAAACTCAAATTCAAAAGGAGATAATTACTTGGGAAGCTAAAATCCTTCCACCGGCTGTGTACAGTGGGTCACACCTGTAATCCTGGCACTTTGGGAGGTCAAGGCAGGAAGATCGCTTGAGCCCAGGAGTTTGAGAGATGCCTGGGCAATATAGTGAGACCCTTTCTTTCTTTTTTTCCAATTAAATAGTTATTTTGAAAAATGAAAAATAAAAGAAAGAAAAATAACTCACTGGCAATTCAAGGACATCTTATAGTTTATCTGAGATGGACCATCTATGTTACCTGTTACTTCTTACCTGTCAGCTTAGTATAGGCTTCCATGTCATCAATTGCTGTAGAAATGCGATACTTTTTTCCTCCAGCACCTGTAATCTCTATATAGTCGTCTGCTTTGAGGAAAGCATCTGTAATCCTAAAAATCATTTTGCAAAAATTTATGCTTATGAGAAATTTTGAATATTTGCCTTATGTCTTACTTAAGGAAATCTTTCTACTTTAGGGAAATAAAATAACGAGGCACGATGTTCTAAAGACAACTGTGTCTCCACCATACCAAATTTGTGCTTGGTGACCTGTGAGCTACCGTGCTTACTGTGTTCCAGGCACTGTGGCAGGGCTTTACATTCACCATCTTATTTAATCTTCCCAACAATAAGGTAGGTGTATTCAGCCCTCATTTTATAGATGCAGAAATGAAGTAAATTTTGATTTAACCAAGTTAGGAAGAAACAGGGCCAGGCTTTGAACCTAGATCTCTCTGAATTACAAAACAACAACAACAACAACAAAAACTCTTACCAAAGTATTAACATACAAATAGGAGAATGTACTCCAAGTAATCTGCTCATGACAAAGGATAGGTAAAAATAGGAATGAAGCTAAACTTCCTCAACACAACTGTGAAAACGAACATGAAAGGTTAATTAATTTAAGGCTATTTTAGAGACATGGAAGAAGTAACTTGACTCACACCCAGTGTTTGATAACTCCTCATGGAATCTTTGAGTCACGGGGAGACCTGGCTGTACAGTTTTCTGCTATGGTTCTGACTGGGTTAGGAAGAGGTAAAATTGCTGTTGGTTTTAC
Organism: Macaca mulatta; assembly: GCF_049350105.2. Taxonomy (NCBI): domain Eukaryota; kingdom Metazoa; phylum Chordata; class Mammalia; order Primates; family Cercopithecidae; genus Macaca; species Macaca mulatta. Next base: position 89,777,952 of record NC_133415.1, read on the forward strand.
CACTTGGTACTAATTTTGATAAATATTTGACAGGATACAAATAGACATTAATCTTAATCCTTAAAGTTAATTTTTGTAATTAATCTCAGAATTCAAATATTCACGTCCTACCTCCCATTCTGCTGATGACTAATATCTGGTACGTAAGTGACTAGCTGTGCCGAGGTCCTGGGTGATCTCAGCACTGCCGCTTCACGTCTGGCCTAAGTCCCTTTATCCACTTCTCTCCTTTTCCTCCAACTAAATTAACTCTATGCTAGATTTTTTTCTTTAAGGAAACCACTTTAAATTTAATCACTTAATATTTACTTGAACTTATCTAGAAATGTCTAGTTGAGCCTAGTATGATACTCTAGCCAAGTATCAAGGAAAATTTTATAGGGAAATGACAATCAAGTTTCTTACATTGTATCAATAATGTTGCCAACTTTGTGTTGATAAGCTCTACGGTGTAAAGAGTTGCGAGTGTGGAACATGTCATACAGGTTTCCAACTTCCTGCAGGAAAACATGAAGTAAATATTAATAGGATCAGATTATGTTAGCCTTATTAGAGACAAGTATACAGGACAAGGAAAAGGGATTGTGGCAGACAAGAGGGCTTTGAACAAGGACTTCTTCATTAACACCTTTGACTCCACTACAAAATGAGGAGGCAGATTAGTAAAGCCATTTATTGGCTTGAAACTTTCATTCTTTTTTATTTTTATTTTTTATTTTTTTAAAGACAAAGTCTTGCTATGTTACTCAGGCTGGTCTTAAGTGATCTTCCCACCTCAACCTTGCTGGGATAACATGCATCAGCCACTGTGCCCAGCTAACTTTCATTCTTTGTTTTTTTGTTTTTTTTTTTTAGACGGAGTCTTGCTCTGTTGGCCAGGCTGTAGTACAAGTCTTTCATTGCAAGAACTTTCATTCTTTTTCTTTTCTTTTCTTTTCTTTTTTTTTTGAGATGGAGTCTCGCTCTGTCACCCAGGCTGGAGTGCAGTGGCTTGATCTCGGCTCACTGCAAACTCTGCTTCCTGGGTTCACGCCGTTCTCCCGCCTCAGCCTCCTGGGTAGCTGGGACTACAGGCACCTGCCACCACGCCCGGTTAATTTTTTTGTATGTTTTTTAGTAGAGACGAGGTTTCACTGTGTTAGCCAGGATGGTCTCGATCTCCTGACCTCGTGATCCACCCGTCTCGGCCTCCCAAAGTGCTGGGATTACAGGCTTGAGCCACCGCGCCCAGCCAGAACTTTCATTCTTAATAAACTAGGCCAGGCACGATGGCTCACACCTGTAACCCTAGCACTTTGGGAGGCCGAGGTGGGCAGATCACCTGAGGTCAGGAGTTCAAGATCAGCTTGGCCAACATGGTGAAACCCTGTCTCTACAAAAATACAAAAATTAGCCAGGCATGATGACAGGTGCCTGTAATCCCAGCTAATAGGGAGGCTGAGGTGGGAGAATCGCTTGAACCCAGGAGGCAGAGGTTGCAGTGAGCTGAGACCACGCCATTGTACTCCAGCCTGGGCCACAGAGCAAGACTCCATCTCAAAAAAAAATAAAACGTGGCTGGGCGCGGTGACTCACGCCTGTAATCCCAGCACTTTGGGAGGCTGAGGCAGGTGGATCCCAAGGTCAGGAGATTGAAACCATCCTGGCTTACACAGTGAAACCCCGCCTCTACTAAAAATACAAAAAAATTAGCTGGGCGTGGTGGCAGGCGCCTGTAGTCCCAGCTACTCAGGAGGCTGAGGCAGGAGAATGGCGTGAACCTGGGAGGCGGAGCTTGCAGTGAGCCGAGATCGAGCCACTGCACTCCAGCCTGGGTGACAGAGCGAGATTCTGTCTCAAAAAACAAAAAACAAAAAAAAACAAACCCCTAAAATCTACTACATGCTCAAACTCTGTGACAGGTTCTGTTTCAGGCATATATATATATATATATATATATATATATATATATATATATATTCAGGCATATATATATGCATATATATGTATATAAATATATATTTTAATCCTCCCAATAACTGTAGGAAATAGGTATCACTATTCTTATGTTCTTCATTCTTGACTTTTTCTCTTTTTTCTTTTTTTTAGACAGCCTCGCTCTGTCACCCAGGTTGGAATGCAATGGCACACAATCTTGGCTCACTGCAACCTCCACTTCCCAGGTGGAAGTGATTCTCGTACCTCAGCCTCCTGAGTAGCTGGGATTACAGGTGTATGCTACCACACCTGGCTAATTTTTGTATTTTCAGTAGAGACGGGGTTTCACCATGTTGGCCAGGCTGGTCTCAAACTTGTAAGCTTAAGCGATCTGCCCACCTCGGCCTCACGAAGTAGTGGGATTATGGGATTACAGGTATGAGTCACCACACCTAGCCGTACTTGACTTTCTATAGTATAGTACTATACTACTTTTTGATTACATGACTGCCATCTAACAGGGACCTAGTGATTTCACTTGTTTAACTACAGTTGACCTTTAACAACACATGTTTGAACTGTAAGAGTTCATTTATACAGATTTTCTTGCCCCGCTGCCACCCCTGAGACAGTAAGACCAACCCCTCCTCTTCCTGAGTCTATTTAATGTGAAGACGATGAGGATGAAGACCTTTATGATCATCCACTTCCACTTAATGAATAGTAAATATACTTTCTCTGCCTTATGTTTTTTTTTTGTTTTTTTTTTTTGAGAGGAGTCTTGCTCTGTCACACAGGCTGGAGTGCAGTGGCGCAATCTCGGCTCACCACAACCTCTGCCTCCCAGGTTCAAGTGATTTTTCTGCCTCAGCCTCCCAAGTAGCTGGGATTACAGGTGCTCACCACTGCACCCAGCTAACTTTTGTATTTTGAGTAGAGACAGGGTTTCACCATGTTGCTCAGGTTGGGCAGGCTGGTCTTGAACTCTTAATCTCAGGTGATTCACCCACCTTGGCCTCCTAAAGTGCTGGGATTACAGGCGTGAGCCACTGCGCCTGGCCTTGCCTTATGATTTTCTTAATAACATTTTCTTTTCTTTAGCTTACTTTATTGTAAGAATACAGTAGACGGGGCATGGTGGCTCCAACATGTAATACCAGCACTTTGGGAGGCTAAGGACGGCAAATTGCTTCAGGTCAGGAGTTCGAGACCAGTCTGGGGAACATAGCAAAACCCTCTCTCTACAAAAAAAAATAGAAAAATTAGCCCGGTATAGTGGCATGTGCCTGTGGTTGCAGCTACTTGGGAAGGTGAAGTGGGAGATTTGCTTGAGCTGGAAAGGTGGAGGTTGCCGTGATTGGAGATTGCACCACTATACTCCAATCTGGGTGACAGAGTAAGATCCTGTATCAAAATAATAATAATAATAATAATAATAATAATATAGTATATGATGCATGTAACATTCAAAATAGGCTGGGTACAGTGGCTCATACCTATAATCATAGCACTTTAGGAGGCTGAGGTGGGTGGGTTGCTTGATCCCAGGAGTTTGAGACCAGCCTGGGCAACACAGTGAAATCCCACCTCTATAAAATAAATTCCAAAATTAGCCAAGCATAGGCCTGTAGTCCCAGCTACTCAAGAGGCAGAGGAGGAAGGATCAGTTGAGCCCAGGAAGTCAAGGCTACGTGCACTATGATAGTGTCACTGTACTCCAGCCTGAGTGATAGAGCAAGACCCTGTCTGAAAACAAAACAAAAACCAAAAAAACATACAAAATATGTGTAACTGACCATTAAAGTTATCAATAAGGCTTCTGGTCAACAGGAGGCTATTAGTAGTTTAAGTTTTTGGGAAGTCAGAAGTTGTATGCAGGCCGCAGGCCAGGCACAGTGGCTCACACCTATAATCCCAGCACTTTGGGAGGCCAAAGTGGGTGGATCACTTGAGGTCAGGAGTTCGAGACCAGCCTGGCCAACACGGTGAAACCCTGTTGTCTAATAAAAAGACAAAAATTAGCTGGGCGTGGTGGCATGTACCTGTAAACCTAGCTAGTCATGAGGCTGAGGCAGAAGAATCACTTGAACCCAGGAGGCAGAGCTTGCAGTGAGCCAAGATCGTGCCACTGCACCCCAGCCTAGGCAACAGAAGGAGACTCTGACACCAAAAAAAAAAAGAAAAGTTATATATAGATTTTCAACTAGGAGAGGGGGTAGCACCCCTAAACACGATTTTGTTCAGGTGTTAACTGTATAAAATTTTTCAACACTAATATAGTGATTAAAAATGAGACTCTGGGCCGGGCACAGTGGCTCATGCCTATAATCACAGCACTTTGGGAGGCTGAGGCAGCCGGATCACGAGGTCAGGAGATCGAGATCATCCTGGCTAACATGGTGAAACCCCATCTCTACTAAAAATACAAAAAAAAAAACTAGCCGGGCGAGGTGGCGGGCGCCTGTAGTCCCAGCTACCAGGGAGGCTGAGGCAGGAGAATGGCGTGAACCCGGGAGGCGGAACTTGCAGTGAGCTGAGAAGGCGCCACTGCACTTTGGGTGGTGGAGTGAGACTCCATCTCAAAAAAAAAAAAAGAGAGAGACTCTGGAAACAAATTTTTTGGGTTGAGATTCCAACTCTACTACTTGTTAATTATATGCCTTCTCTGTGCCTTAATTTGCTCGCCTGTTGAATGGAATAATAGTATCTATCTCACAGGGTTATACGGAATAAGTTGATCCGTCCAAAGCACTTAAAATAATGCCTCATACAAGCCAGGCATGATAATGTGCACTCCCAGCTACTTGGGAGGCTGAGGAGGGAGGATCACTTGAGCTCAGGAGTTCAAGACTAGCCTGGGGAACACAGTGAGATCCTATTTCAAAAAAAATGCAACCAACCAAACAGAAAAACCCCAAAACCAGTGTCTGACTCAAAACTTAATAAATGTCCATTTTAATTTTATTATTATTTAATAATGCAGTAGGAGGGAAGAGACTAAAGATATTTACAAATCCTAGGAATTAAGTAAAGAGATTGTCGATTTACCAATTATTCCAAATTGTCAAATGGTTATTTCCAAATTTCAGACCAGGAACAACACTCTTCTTATTATCTCCTCTGGCAGAGCTTACCTTATCTCTAGCACAAATACGCAACTCATTGTCTACTTCACAGACACGGGCAAACTTAATGAAGCGCTTGTAATCAAAATTATTTTGGATTCCAAGATGATGGCAGTCCCTAGAAGGATTCCAAAGCAGAGATATGAAATTTTTCAACAAGGAAGCTGTACCTTAAATAGTAATACTAAATTTATATAAATATTTTAGCCAACTTTTCAGAAGTGTTCAGTGCATACCTGGCAAAATAATCCCATTTGTCCACATCAATGCCATTTCTTTTATTAGACACTATCTCATAAAGGAAGCTTTTCCTTTCAGGACGCCCTTTATATGGCCACTGGAAGGCAAGAAAACCCACTGGAAGTTTTAGGACAGGCACCAAATCTATTTATAATCAAAGCAAAGCAATTTTATTAATCTGTAAATTATAAACAGATACCTGACTGGGAATATAAGATAAACTAGAAGGTTCTATTCCTTCTTCCACTTCATTTCAAAACTAGTAGAAAGGGAAAAGAAATGCTAAGGTATATGATACCTTATTGATACCACATTTTCTTTTCTTGTGCCACTGAAAAGATCTTAACTGTATTACATTTCCCAAAACCAACAACAACTGTGTTTTCTTGGTTTATAAACCAAGTTTTTGAAAAATATAAAATCTAGGCCAGGCGCAGTGGCTCATGCCTGTAATCCCATCACTTTGGGAGGCCGAGGAGGGCAGATAACGAGGTCAGGAGTTCAAGACCAGCCTGGCCAAGATGGTGAAACCTCGTCTCTACTAAAAATACAAAAATTAGCCAGGCTAGGTAGCAAATGCCTGTAATCCCAGCTACTCGGGAGGCTGAGATAGGAGAATCACCTGAACTCAGGAGGTGGAAGTTGCAGTGAGCTGAGGTTACACTACTGCCCTCTAGCCTGGGTAACACAGCAAGACTCCGTCTCAAAAATAAAAAAATAAATAAATAATATAAAATCTAATAATAAACTAATGGTGCTTGAATTCATGCATTAAAATAGTACTATCTTTCAAAGTAGCTACACACCTAGTCTAAATAATATGCATTGTTGAATGTATTCTTTGAGCTCAATTGTTTTGGAAATAGGATATTTGCTACAAAACCCATCTCTTTATCTTATACTGTAAGTACACTTGTATATATTTGAGGAAACAACCCTAAAAGTCTCAGGGGGAAATTATTTTCCAACTTTATTTTTAATTTAAAAAATACAAAATATCAAAAAGGAAACAAAACAGATTTTCCATTGAACCAGTTCAACTTTTTTGTAGATCTTCATATATTTAAATATTTCAAATGTGATTTTTTTTTTTAATTTGGAGACAGGGTATAGCTCTGTTGCCCAGGCTGGAGTGCAGTTGCACAATCACAGATCACTGCAGGCTGCCTCAGCCTCCCAAGCATCTGAGACAACAGGCATGAGACAGGGTTTCAGTATGTTACCCAGGCTGATCTCAAACTCCAGGACTCAAGTGATCCTCTCATCATGGCCTCCCAAAGTGCTGGGATTACAGGCATGAGCCACTGAGCCTGGCCAAATATGTTCATTTTAATGGCTAGATGAAACATACACATTTACATTCCAAACAAAATTACTTTAGGCTTCTACATAAAATACTGCAGGCCAGGTATGGTGGCTCACGCCTGTAATCCCAGCACTTTGGGAGGCCAAAGTGGGAGAATCACTTGAGCCCAGGAATTCGAAACCAGCTTAGGCAACACAGTGAGACCACATCTCTAAAAAAAATTTTTTTAAATGAATAAAATACTGCATATATATTCACTAAAAAATAATTTATGGCCGGGCACAGTGGCTCACGCCTGTAATCCCAGCACTTTGGGAAGCCGAGGTGGGTGGATCACCTGAGGTCAGGAGTTTGAGACCAGCCTGGGCAACATGGTGAAACCTCATCTCTACTAAAAATCCAAAGATTAGCCAGGCGTGGTGGCACACACTTGTAATCCCAGCTACATGGGAGGCTGAGGCAGGAGAATTGCTTGGGCCTGGGAGATGGAGGTTGCACTGAACTGAGATCGTGCCACTGCACTCCAGCCTCGCCGACAGAGTAAGACTCTGTCTAAAAAAAAAGAAAGAAAGAGGCCGGGCGCGGTGGCTCAAGCCTGTAATCCCAGCACTTTGGAAGGCCGAGACGGGCGAATCACTAGGTCAGGAGATCGAGACCATCCTGGCTAACACGGTGAAACCCTGTCTCTACTAAAAAATACAAAAAAATAGCCGGGCGAGGTGGCGGGTGCCTGTAGTCCCAGCTACTCGGGAGGCTGAGGCAGGAGAATGGCGTAAACCTGGGAGGCGGAGCTTGCAGTGAGCTGAGATCCGGCCACTGCACTCCAGCCTGGGCGACAGAGCCAGACTCTGTCTCAAAAAAAAAAAAAAAAAAGAAAGAAAGAAAGAAAGAAAGAAAGAAAAGAAAAGAATTTATGCCAAGCACAGTGGCTCACACCTGTAATCCCAGCACTTTCAGAGGCAGAGCTGGGCAGATCACTTGAGCTCAGGATTTCAAGACTAGCCTGGGCAATGTGACAAAACCCTATCTCTACAAAAAATACAAAAATTAACTGGGCATGGTAGTGCACATTTGTGGTCCCAGCTACTCAGGAGGCTGAGGTGGGAGGATCGCTTGAGCCTGGGAGGTGGAAGTTGCAGTGAGCTGAGATTGCACCACTGCACTCCAGTCTGTGTGACAGAGTAAGACCCTGTCTCAAAAAAAAAAAAAAAAAAAAAAAAAAAAGAATTTCTGTATATATAGTTTTGGGAAGTAAGTTCTAAATAATTCAGTTGAGAGGTAGAAAAAAATATAAGCCTTTTATTTTTTGCATTAAACAGTAGAAACATAGAACTCATATTTTACCATTTAGCCTCTAAAATAGCCAAATGTATAACTCAGAAGGGATCATGAAAAGGCTAGATGAAAAGCACCAGTCAGTTAAAATTAAGTTGTACATAAACTTACCAAAACACCTTTGACAGGTGATTCAAGTGGTCCTACAATTTGTTCCTTGATAAAGCAAATATCTTCTTCAGGGATGAGACCATAGTGTTCCATGACAGGCTTGATTCCATTAGAATTAATAAGGTGCTCAAACATCATAACTGAGCCTTGTTCATGCTAGGAAAAGTAAGCACAATATGATGTGTTAAAGATTCTAGCCCACTGGAAGTCCTGATTAACAAAATTATCCTCAATTCCAAGTAATTCTGAGATAAGGGTCTATTGCATATTAATTCTCTAGTTTCTAACCACAATCTTAGGAACATTTTTAAAAACCTGTCAGATTTTTCATGATTTTACTAGTCTACAAAACTTTTACAAAACTTATTTCATAAACATATTTAATGCATTTTATGATATAATCACTTACAGTACCTAAGTGAATATTACAAGATCATGTAGATAGAATTACATTTAATAAATATCATCATAAAATTGAATTTTATTTTTTCATCAGCCTTTGAAAATGTGCAGTTATAAGCTCTGTTAGGCACTACCATCTAGTGGTGAAAAGGGGTAACTGCAAACTTGCCAGTAAAAGCTCTCCCTTGAAATCTCAAATTGGCCTGTTTGCTCATCTCTGCTCACTGATTCACAATCAATGTAATGGATCAAATGAACTCCTGAAGACATCTGCCCTTTCCTAGGTCCTACCATAAACTAACTCAAGATGAAAAACAAAACCTGAATTGTCCTGTAACTTTTTTTTTTTAAAGAGACAGGGGGCCGGGCGCGGTGGCTCAAGCCTGTAATCCCAGCACTTTGGGAGGCCGAGACGGGCGGATCACGAGGTCAGGAGATCGAGACCATCCTGGCTAACACGGTGAAACCCCGTCTTTACTAAAAAATACAAAAAACTAGCCGGGCGAGGTGGCGGGCGCCTGTAGTCCCAGCTACTCGGGAGGCTGAGGCAAGAGAATGGCGTAAACCCGGGAGGCAGAGCTTGCAGTGAGCCGAGATCCGGCCACTGCACTCCAGCCTGGGCGACAGAGCGAGACTCCGTCTCAAAAAATAAATAAATAAATAAATAAATAAATAAATAAATAAATAAATAAATATAAAAATAAAGAGACAGGGAATCGCTCTGTTGCCCTGGCTAGAGTCCAGTGGTATGATCATGGGGGTCACTGTAGCCTTGAACTCCTGGGCTCAAGTGATCCTCCCGTTTCAGCCTCCTGAGTAGGTGAAACCACAGGTGTGCACCACCCTACCCAGCTAATTTTTAAATTTTTTTGTAGAGGCAGGGTCTTGATTTGTTGACCAGGTTGGTCTTGAACTCCTAGGCCCAAGTAATCCTCCTGTCTCAGCCTCCCAAAGTGGTGGGATTACAAGCACCTTGCCTTGTAACTATTCTTCCCCCCTGCCCAGAAACAATTCTTGCTCCAGAAATTATTCTTTTTTTTTTTTTGAGATGGAGTCTCACTCTGTCACCCAGGCTGGAGTGCAGTGCCGCCATCTTGGCTCACTGCAAGCTCCACCTCCCAGGTTCACGCCATTGTCCTGCCTCAGCCTCCTGAGTAGCTGGGACTACAGGCACGTGCCACCACGCCCGGATAATTTTTTTGTATTTTTAGTAGAGACAGGGTTTCACCATGTTAGCCAGTATGGCCTTGATCTCCTGACTTCGTGATCCGCCCGCCTCGGCCCCCCAAAGTGCTGGGATTACAGACGTGAGCCACCGTGCCCAGCTGCAACTATTCTTAAAAACAGAATCAGGGCTGGATGCTGTGGCTCACACCTGTAATCCCAGCATTTTGGGAGGCTGAGGTGGGCGGATCACTTGAGGTCAGGAGTCCAAGTTTGGCCAACATGGCAAAACCCTGTGTCTACTAAAAAATACAAAATTAGCCAGGCATGTAGTGCGCACCTATAATCCCAGCTACTTGGGGGACTGAGGCAGATGAATCACTTGAACCCCGAGGGTGGAGGTTGCAGCGAGCCGATATCGCCCTGCACTCCAGCCTGGGTGGGCGACACAGTGAGACTCTGTCTCAAAAACAAACAACAACAACAACAAAAACCCCACAAAAACAGAATCAGGCTGGGTGCAGTGGCTCACATTTATAATCCCAGCATTTTTTTGAGAGGCAAAGGTGGGAGGATTGCTTGAGCCCAGGAGGTCGAGACCAGCCTGGGCAACAAAGCAAGACCCTGTTTCTACAAAAAGATAAAAAAATTGGCTGGGTATAGTGGCATGCACCTGTGGTCCCAGCTACTTGGGAGACTAATGCGGGAGGATTGCTTGAGCCCAGGTGGTTGAGGCTGCAGTTAGCTGTGTTCATGCCTGCACTCCAACCTAGGCAACAGAGAAAGACCTTGTCTCCAAAAAACAACAACAACAAACAAATTGGCCGGGAGCAGTAGCTCACGCATGTAATCCCAGCACTTTGGGAGGCAGAGGTGGGCGGATCACGAGGTCAGGAGATCGAGATCATCCTGCCCAACATGGTGACACCCTATCTCTACTAAAAATACAAAAATTAGCTGGGCGTGGTGGCACGCGCCTATAGTCCCAGCTACTCAGGAGGCTGAGGCAGGAGAAATGCTTGAACCCGGGAGGTGGAGGTTATGGTGAGCTGAGATTGTGCCACTGCACTACAGGCTGGGCGACAGAGCGAGACTCTGTCTCAAAAAAGCAAAACAAAGCAAAACAAAATAAAGACCAAATTGAATCAAGATATATGTAATTACAAAGAGGAAAAATAGTAACTTTATAGTGGAGAAATTTGACAGACAATGCCTTAATCAAGTAATCAGAATTAATATCACTGGTATTGGCTCAACTAGGTTTTATGTGCCTCCTGAGATACACTATCAAGGATGTATCACCTTTTTTTTGGAGACAGAGTCTAGCTCTGTCGCCCAGGCTGGAGTGCAGTGGCGTGATCTCAGCTTACTGCAATCTCCGCCTCCTGGGCTCAAGCAATTCTCCTTCCTCAGCCTCCCAAGTAGGCATGTGCCACCACACCCAGCTAATTTTTTTTGTTTTTTTTTTTTTCGCTCTCGTTTCCCAGGCTGGAGTGAAATGGCGTGATCTTGGCTCACGGCAACCTCCACCTCCTGGGTTCAGGTGATTCTCCTGCCTCAGCCTCCTGAGTAGCTGGGATTACAGGTGACCATCACCACGCCCAGATAATTTTTATATTTTTAGTAGAGACAGGGTTTCGCCATGTTGGGCAGGCTGGTCTTGAACTCCTGACCTCAGGTGACCAACCCACCTCGGCCACCCAAAGTGCTGGAATTACAGACGTGAGCCACCGCATCCGACCTGGACACATCACTTTTGTGGCATTCTACCAAAAATGCATGGCTTGAATCTATGAGGAAACATCACACTGAAACTCAAATTGATGAATATTCCACAAAATAGCTCACTTGCTCTTTAAAAAAAATGACAAAGTCACTAACGATAAAGACTGAAGAATTGTTCTAGATCAAAAGAAATTAGAAAAATGGCAACCAAATGCAATACGTATTTCTGGACCAGGGGAAAAAAGTTTTTTTCCTCTTTTTCTATATGAACAATTGGTAAAATTTGAAAGTCTGAATTAGATAAGAGTACTGTATCAACATTAATTTACTGATTTTGACAATTATACTATGGTTATATAAGAAAATGTTGTTTTTAGGAAATACCCACTGAAGTATTTAGAAATAAAATATTTCAACAATTTACATTCTTTGAGAGACAGGGCTCTTGCTCTATCACCCAGGCTGGAGCTCAGTGGCGTAGTCATAGCTCAGTGTATCCTTGAACTCCTGGATTCAAGCAATCCTCCCATCTCAGCCTTCTCAGTAGCTAGGACTACAGGTGTGCACCACCATGACCAGCTGATGTTTTCATAATTTTGTAGAAACAGAGTTTCACTATGTTCCCCAGGCTGGTCTTGAACTCCTGGCTTCAAAGCTATCCTCCTGCCTCAGCCTCCCAAACTGTTGGGATTACAGGTGTGAGCCACTGTGTTCAGTCTAAAAATGAACTTTCTTTCTTTGAGACAGGTTCTCACTCTATTATCTACTTTGGAGTGCAGTAGCACGATCACAGCTCATTGCAGCCTCGACCTCCCAGGCTCAAGCAATCCTGCCACCCCACCATGCCAGGCTAATTTTTAAATTTTTTTGTAGAGACGGGGTTTCACCATGTTGTCCAGGCTGGTCTTGAACTCCTGGGCTCAAGCGATCTGCCCACCTTAGCCTCCCAAAATGTTAGTATTACAACCATGAGCCACTGTGCCTGGTCAAAACTTACTTTCTAATGATTCAGAAAAAAAATTTATATATGAAGAGAGAGTATTTTAAAAAATAAAAATGAGGTGGATCACTTGAACCTGGGAGGCGGAGGTTGCAGTGAGCTTAGATGACATCACTGAGCTCCTGCCCGCGTGACAAGGCAAGACCCTGTCTCAAAAACAATAAAATAAAAATAAATAAATAAATAAATAAAATAAGTAAGGGATTTTCAAAAGAGTAGTTTTAAATATATCAATGCCAACTGTGAATATAATGGCAAACAGAAAAAAATAAGTTTCATAAAGCTAGCACAGACCATAATAACACTAATAACTAAAATTATAAGGAACTTAGGAGTAAGTATAACAAAGATGTATGACTTTCGTGGCCAGCCTAGGCAACATAGTAAGACTCCATCTCTACAAATAAAAACCCAGGTGTGATGGTGCAGGCCTGTGGTCTCAGCTACTTGGGAGGCTGAGGTGCAAGGATTGCATGAGTCTGGAGGTCAAGACCAGCCTGGGCAACATAGTAAGACTGTTCTCCACAGAAAAGAAAAAATAAAAACATAAATCTTATTATAAAGTATGTCAACCTAAAAGGAAGGAGCTGAGGAATATTTAATATAGAGAGTTTACTTGGGCCAAGGTTGAGGACACATTTACAAATTGCCTTGGGGAATGCTTGGGGAGAACAAAAGAGAGGCTCAAGTTATTAAAGAAAAAAGGACTGGCCAGGTGTGGTGGCTTAGGCCTGTAATCTCAGCACTTTAGGAGGCCAAGGTGGGCAGATAGCTTGAGCTCGGCAGTTGAGACCAGCCTGGGCAACACAGTGAGACCCGCCTCTACAAAAAATACAAAAAATTAGCTGGGCATGGTAGTGTGTGCTTGTAGTCCCAGCTACTTGGGAGGATGAAGTGGGAGAATTGCTTGAGCCTTGGAAGTCAAGGTTGCAGTAAGCTGTGTTTGCACCACTGCACTCCACTCTGGGTGACAAAGCAAGATCCTGTGGAGGGGAGGTGAGAGGAGAGAAGGGGAGGGGAAGGGGAAGGGAAGGAGAAGGGTAGGGGAAAGGGAGGGTGAGGAGAGGGGGAGGGGAGGGGGAAGGGGAGGGGAAGGGGGAAAGAAAAGGAAGGGAAAGAAGGGAAGGAAGGGAAGGAAAGGAAGGTAGGAAGGGAAAAAGAGAGAAAGAGTGAGAAAGAGAGAAAGTGAGGAAGAGAAAAAGAGAGAGAAAGACAGAAAGGAAGGAGAGAAAGAAAAGAAAAAGAAAAGGGCACAAATCAGGAGGAGGAGATCACAAAGAGGAGGTGATCACGAAAGCTGTTAGGAGGCCGGGCGCGGTGGCTCAAGCCTGTAATCCCAGCACTTTGGGAGGCCGAGACGGGCGGATCACGAGGTCAGGAGATCGAGACCATTCTGGCTAACACGGTGAAACCCCATCTCTACTAAAAAATACAAAAAACTAGCCGGGCGAGGTGGCGGGCGCCTGTAGTCCCAGCTACTCGGGAGGCTGAGGCAGGAGAATGGCGTAAACCCGGGAGGCGGAGCTTGTAGTGAGCTGAGATCCGGCCACTGCACTCCAGCCTGGGCGACAGAGCGAGACTCCGTCTCAAAAAAAAAAAAAAAAAAAAAAGAAAGCTGTTAGGAGTGTTCACTGGCTTACAGAAGTAACGTTAGTTAGTGATTGGCTACATCTTATGAAGTACAGGGTGTATGGCATTATATGGTTACCTGGCATCCCACACAGCAGCTGACTTCAAGAGGTAATAGTTATTTAGCTCCAGGGGGTGTGACATGATTGCTGTTCTATTTCGAGGCCTCTCTGGGCCTGATCATGTAAAGGGGCTCATATTTTTCAGATACAAATTTCTTTTCTTTTTTTTTTCCTCCCCAAGTAACAAGTGTGGAAACAGAACAGAATGCAGAATGATTCATTATATATGGGAAGTTAATAAATGTTGGGGTTGGTATTACGGTCAGTGGGGATAGGATGAACTATTTAAAAATTAGATTTCTTGGCCAGGCACGGTGGCTCACGTCTGTAATCCCAGCACTTTAGGAGACCTAGGCGGGTGGATCATGAAATCAGGAGTTCGAGACCAGCCTAACCAACATGGTGAAACCCCATCTCTACTAAAAATACAAAAGTTAGCCGGGTGTGGTAGCACACGCCTGTGTTACCAGGTACTCAGGAGGCTGAGGCAGGAGAATTGCTTGAACCCGTGAGGCGGAGGTTGTAGTGAGCAAAGATTGCACCACTGCACTCCAGCCTGGGTGATAGAGTGAGACTCCATCTCAAAAAAAAGAAAAAAAGAGTTCTCCCATTTACTTACACAAAAATAAATTGTACATGAGCTAAGGATTTAAACATGAAAGGCAAAATACTTAAAGGAAAATACTTGGTAATGATTGAGTAGATCCTATTAGATCAACTGCAGGAGAAAACAACTATAAGCTCTGGACAGCTCCCTGAAGGTCCTGGAGAGAGACCAAAACCAAGCGGATGTTAGACCTCAATACTTAGAAGGGAGAAGTACTAGGTGACATTCCGGTTTTATGGTCTTGAGCCTCAGGGCAGGCCCCAAGACAGAAAAAGTGGTAAGAAACTACCCATTTTACTGGCTTGAAGAACCAGAGTACTTCATCAAAATTGAAAATGTCTGTTTTTCAAAAGGCACCATGAAAAAATGAATTGGCCAAGCCAGACACTGGGGAAAAATATTCACAATACATATACCTAACCATACATATATAAAGAATTCCACAACTCAATAATCAAAGAGCAAGCAATCAAACTTTTTAAATGAGTAAAATGCTAAGAGTTCTTTGCAGAAGAAGATATGTCAATAACAAAATACAAAGTACAGGAAATAGTATTCAACATACATTAGAAAATCGAACCATGAAATACCATTTGACACTCATTAGAAGGGCTAATCTGAAAGGCCAAATGTTGGTGAGGCTATAAAACAACTGGAACTCCAATATGTTGTGGATGGGAGTGTAAAATGGTACAGCCACATTGGAAAACCCTGGTAGTTTCTTACAGAATTAAATACACATCTACCATATGACCCAGCAATTCTAACTCCTCGGTATTTACCTAAGCGAAGTGAAAATGTGTTTCTTTATTTTATCTATTTTTATGTTTATAAAATAAAATAATACATTTCTGCTGAACATATTTCTTGTTTTAAAAACGTAATTAACTTTCCACACTACAACACAGAAAATGTATTTCTACCAAAATGTTATACGATAATGTGCACAACAACCTTATTTATAACAGTCAAAACCTGAAAACAATCCAAATGCCAACAAAACAAGAAAGGGTAAACAAATTGTGACTTATTCGCACAATGTCACATCACATAGGTGATAAAAAAAAGGATCAACTACTGAGGCACACAACATGAACAAATCTCAAAACCATTATGTGGAGTAAATAAAGCAAGGCATAAAATAGAACCTCCTATATGATTCGGCTTAATCAAGTCTAAGAACAACAAAATTCATTTATGTTTGTGAAAATCAGAAGGTGATGGTGGGGTGAGGGGGAGTGGGAATTGACTGGGAAAAAGAACATGGGAATTTTTCAGGAAGATGAAAATGTTCTATATCCTGACTGGGTAATAGTCATATGGATGCATACACCTGTCAAAACTCACTGAACTTAAGATCTGGACAACTTATTGTGTGTGAACTATACCTCAAAAAAAGAGAGAGAAAGAGATAAAAAAGTGGTTGACATGTAAGAAGTTTTCAATATATATTAATATCATTTTCTATTCCCGTTCCAGAAATACAGTGTAGTAAAAACCAACCTAATTTTACTTCTCAAAAATTGATCCCAAAATATGAGACAGCCACCTGCAAATGCCTAATTTTAAAATGATTCACTTGATATATATGACTTGGCTGGTAACAGTTAGTTCATGGTCATACCAAATGTGTCAGAATTGGAGTTGGCCTTTTAACATACAGTAGTACAATTGAGCAGGAGGAGCATTAAACTGGCAACCGGTTTTGTATTGCTGATTCCAATAGTTAACAGCTTTGTGATTTTTGACGCATCAATACACATCCAAGAGTTTCCAGTTCCTTTATTTGTAAAAAGGGAGATAATGATAACTTCCTTACAGACTACTGTGAGGACCAAACAAAAACATATATACATATGTGAATGAAAGCACCCTGGACACTGTAATGGGGAAGTATTTTATAACACAGTAGTGGAACCAAACAGATAAATTAACTGAATAACCTGCTTAAATAATCTTTCTTTTTATTGACTATTGAATGTGTGAATACATACCGTCCATTTCACCTCCGGGCGAGCAAGTGGAATAAATCGTCCATCAAACATGTGAGAAAATGGCCCATGACCTTAAAAACAAAATCAGCCTTAGAACAAGAGAAACATCTGTAAAATAACATAAACTTTTTTCTTTCTTTTTTTTTTTTTTTTTTGAGACGGAGTTTCGCTCTTGTTGCCCAGGCTGGAGTGTAGTGGTGCGATCTTGGCTCAACACAACCTCCACTCCCCAGGTTCAAGCAATTCTCGTGCCTCAGGCTCCCGAGTAGCTGAGATTACAGGCGCGTGCCACCACACCCAGCTAATTTTGCAGTTTTAGTAGAGATGGGGTTTCTCCATGTTGGTCAGGCTGGTCTCGAACTCCTGACCTCAGGTGATCCGCCCATCTCAGCCTTCCAAAGTGCTGGGATTATAGGCGTGAGCCACCACACTTGGCCAAACTGAATTCTTTAATCTTTTTAGTTTAACTTGAATAGCAACAGAAATTAATAATCTAAAAATACAATCACAAAAAGGGACAAACCCTTCCTATTTCTAAAACAGGAGAACAGGAAGCAGAAACATGGAAAAGTAAGCTCTCCATCAAGCGGTCTCCAGTCACCAGGGCTTACATAAATCTGATAAAAGGGCAGTTTGTGTTGTTTTATGAAGAGACAGAGTCCTGCTATGTTGTTCAGGCTGGAGTGCAGTGGCTATTCACAAGCATGATCATTATGCACTGTAGCCTTGGACTCCTGACCTCAAGTCATACTCCTACCTCAGCCACCTGAATAGCTGGGACTACAGGCATGCACCACCACGCAGGGCTTGATAAATGGACAATTCCATGTAACTGAAAAGAATGTTAATGCCAAAAACTTTTTGAAATCTTCAGATTGAAAATATCTGGATTAAAATAGCAGTTTCAGGAAAATCACTGGGGCCAGGTGTGGTGGCTCATGCCTGTAATCTCAGCACTTTGGGAGGCTGAGGCAGGTGGATCACTTCAAGTCAGGAGTTCGAGACCAGCCTGGCCAACATGGTAAAAACCCTGTCTCTACTAAAAATACAAAAAATTGGCTGGGCTTGGTGGCGGGCGCCTGTAGTCCCGGCTACTGAGGAAGCTGAGGCAGGAGAATGGCGTGAACCCAAGAGGCGGAGCTTGCAGTGAGCCGAGATCACACCACTGAACCCCAGCCTGGGCGACAGAGCAAGACTCCACATCAAAATTTTTAAAAAAGGGGCTTGGCACAGTGGCTCATGCCTGTAATCCCAGCACTTTGGGAGGCCAAGGCAGGTGGATCATGAGGTCAGGAGTTCGAGACAAGCCTGGCCAAGATGGTGAAACCCCGTCTCTACTAAAAATACAAAAATTAGCCGAGTGTGGTGGCAGGCACCTGTAATCCTACCTACTCAGGAGGCTGAGGTAGGAGAATCGCTTAAACCCGGGAGGCGGAGGTTGCAGTGAGCTGCGATTGTGCCACTGTACTCCAACCTGGGCAACAGAGTGAGATTCTGTCTTGGGGAAAAAAAAAAAAAAGAAAGAAAATCCACTGGGGTGCAGAAGAAAAAATTAGAATTTATCTTATTACTCCCAAGCTTAAAAAAATCTATCTTTGGCCGGGTGTGGTGGCTCATGCCTGTAATCCCAGCACTTTGGGAGGCTGAGGCACATGGATCACCTGAGGTCTAGAGTTTGAGACCAGCCTGACCAATATGGTGAAACCCTGTCTCTACTAAAATTATAATAATTAGCTGGGCATGGTGGCGTGTGCCTGTAGTCCCAACTACTCAGGAGGCTGAGGCAGGAGAATTGCTTGAACCCAGGAGGTGAGGTTGTGGTAAGCTAAGATCGCACAATTGCACTCCAGCCTGGGCAACAGAGTGAGACTGCATCTGAAAAAAAAAAAGAAAAGAAAAGAAGTGAGCCACTTAACTGGAGAGGGAAGTCTACCTAGACTAGCCCTGGCCCTTCTCTGCAAGTCATAGGCTACACATAAAGGCTGGCTAATGCAGTGCTCAGGCTCCTGGGGACTGGTAAAGGTTTCCCAATGATTCTCTCTCAAAATACCAAGAATCCATCAAATTTATCATTTAGGGGCTGGTATTGGTTCTTTGGAAGTTTCCAGGGGGACATAAAAAGAGAGCCTACTTGCTTTAAGTATCTAGCTATCTAAACAGGGGCACCTCCCTTCCCCTGCCCTGAGGGTACACACAAACTCTCAGGGTCCCTGAATAAGTAGGAATAAACTATAAGGATAGAGGTAAAAACCCCCATGATTTAAAAGGGACAGTCCCGGCCCAACGTGGTGACTCATGCCTGTATTCCCAACACTTTGGGAGGCCGAAGGAGGTGAATTACTTGAGATCAGGAGTTCGAGACCAGTTTCAACAACATGATGAAACTACATCTCTACTAAAAATACAAAAAAATGAGCCAGGCGCTACTTGGGAAGCTGAGGCAGGAGAGTCACTTGAATCCAGGACGTGAGATTGCAGTGAGCCGAGATTGTGCCAACTGCACTCCAGTCTGTGTGACAGAGCAAGACTCAAATAAATAAATAAATAAATAAATAAATAAATGGGACAGTCCCCTTTCTCTCTGTCACAGGAAAAGGATGATACTCTTTTGCTTGGATTAAAGTGGCCCAAGACTTCACGTGGATCAGAAAACACAAGGAGTTCTCTAAATATGTTAATCCACTTGGGCAGATTAGAGATTATAAATATGAAAAAAAATGGATTTGACCAAATAACTGTAGGAAAAATGGTGATTTTATTTAAAAAGGAGGATAAAAGAAAAGTAAAATTCACACACCATCCTAAAAACAGTAGTAAGAAAAACTCATTATCAAAACGCCCTTTCATATAACCTGTAATAAAGATGATGGCCGGGCACGGTGGCTCCTGCCTGTAATCTCAGCGCTTTGGGATTTGGGAGGCTGAGGCTGGTGGATCACCTGAGTTCAGGAGTTCGAGACCAGCCTGGCCAACATGGTGAAACTCTGTCTCTGCTAAAAATACAAAAATTAGCTGGATATGATGGTGCATGCCCGTAATCCCAGCTACTCGGGAGGCTGAAGCACGAGAATTGCTTGAAACCAGGAAGCAGAGGTTACAGTGAGCCGATAATGAGCCGCTACACTCCAGCCTGGGCAACAGAGCAAGACTCCGTCTCAAAACAAAACAAAACAAACAAACAAAAAAACACTTTTAGCAAAGATGTCTAACATGAGAAATTCACTGAAAGATGCCAAGAATATAAAATAGCAATGTTTTCTACTTATGAATCATTCTAGGAAGAAGCAACAGTACATTTATACTAATGTCAACTGAAGAATTAAAATACAACTTCCATATTCTCTTGGTTGATCTGATTTTTTAATGTCAAAGAGAGGTAACATATGTTATGATTTTACATAACAACTTTGTCTCTTCATACGGCTTACCGAGATCATGACAAAGTCCAGCAATCTGAACACAGAGAATATCTCGTTCACTTATCTGCAGCTCTGGTTGTTTTTCACCCAGGGCGCGAACTAGACACCCTGCTAGATACCCCACCCTGCAGAGCAAAAACACAAAAAGTCACTCTTCCGTTTGCAAGAGGAGTGATGGTTCTGGTCCTCAAGAACTTCCTCAAATATTCTAACGTATCTTCAGGGCAACTTTACTCAACAGTCTATTTCAGAACGAGGCAGGTACACACACAAACGGAATCCCAAAAGCAGGACCTCTGGCTCAGTATCACCAATCATTAGAGGAATGCAAATCAAAACCACAGTGAGATACCACTTCACACCCCTTAGGATAGCTACTGTTAAAAAAAGAAAACCAGAAAATAACAAGTGTTGGACATGATGTGGAGAAATTGGAACCCTGTGCACTGTTAGTGGGGATGTATTATGGTGTAGTTGCCATGGAAATCAGTATGGGTGCTCCACAAAAATTAAAAATGGAATTACCACAGTGATTTAGCAATTTCACTTCTGGGTATACACCCACAATAACAAAGCAGGGTCTTGGAAAGATTGGCTGGGCTCAGTGGCTCACGCCTGTAATACCAGCACTTTGGGAGGCTGAGGCGGGCAGATCACTTGAGGTCAGGGGTTTGAGACCAGCCTGGCCAACATGTTGAAGCCCTATCACTACTAAAAAATACAAAAATTAGCTGAGCGTCGTGGCAGGTACCTGTAATTTCAGCTACTTGGGAGGGTGAGGCAGGAGAATTGTTTGAACCCAGGAGGCACAGGTTGCAGTGAGCCAAGATCGCACCATTGCACTCCAGCCTGGGCAACAGAACAAGACTCCGTACCGCACCCCCCCAAAAAAAGAAAGAAAATATATTTGTACCGACATGTTCATAGCAGCACTACTCAAAATAGCCAAGAAGTAAAAGCAACAGGTATCCATCAACAAATGAATAAACAAAATGTGGTGTATACATATGATAAATATTATTCAACCTTAAAAAGGAAATAAAAAATAAATTAATTAAAAAACTAATAAAAAAGAAGGAAATACTGACACATGCTACAACATGGATGAACTTTGAGGAAATTATGCTAAGTGAAATATGCCAGTGACAAAAAGACAAATATTGTATGATTTCATTAAGATGAGGTACCTAGAGTAGTCAAATACATAAACAGAAAGAAGAGGGTCAGGCGTGGTGGCTCATGTCTGTAATCCCAACACTTTGGGAGGCTGAGGTGGGCGGATCACCTGAGGTCGGGAGTTCGAGACCGGCCTGGCCAACATGATGAAACTCTACCTCCACTAAAAATACAAAATTAGCCGGGAGTGGTGGCGTGTGCCACCATGCCTAGCCTAAGATAACTATTTCATGAGACAGAGGAAATACCTAAAAACTGCAAGTTCCCCACCCCATTCCCTTCTTACCCTAGACTATGCTCAAATCGATTGTGTGAAGCTCCTGGAAAAACATAGTAACCACCTCCCAGCTGTTTGATGTATCGAAGACGTTGAAATTGAGGTGTGTCAATGATTCGGACGAGGAGAGGGTGGAGCTCAATGTGGCCATGGATAGGATCATTAATAACCTGGAAAATTATGTTTAATTAATATGAGTAATAACATGTAAGTCCACCTGAAATTTGTGTGCAGCCATTCCTAATTATAGTGCAAAGTCAAAGCTATTTGATTTTTCAAGTAAAAATACTAAGGAAAATGACAAGATGTTAACATCATTACCTTATTTAGGTATCACTATCAGACACATCAAGTATATTGGATCTGAGTATATTTTACTTCTTCTTAATGGATGCGAATAACAGAAAAATAAGGATTTTGATTTTTTTATTATGTATATGACTTAATCTTTAATAATTTTGTCTTGTATTCAAGTTAAATATACATATTCATTTCGATTTAAACACATTCATTCACATCATGTAAGCCATATCACTATAGGTATTATGTCTAAATTTTTTTTTTTTTTGACACGGAGTCTCACTGTGTCACCCAGGCTGGAGTGCAGTGGCACAATCTCGGCTCACTGCAACCTCTGCCTCCCAAGTTCAAGTTATTCTCCTGCCTCAGCCTCCCGAGTAGCTGGGACTACTGGGGTGTGCCACCACACTCAGCTAATTTTTGTATTTTGAGTAGAGACGGGGTTTCTCTGTGTTGGCCAGGCTGACCTCAAACTCCTGACCTAAAGTGATCCGCCCACCTTGGCCTCCCAAGGTGTTGGGATTACAGGCATGAGCCACAGCACCCAGCCTAAATTTTTTTTTTTTTTTTGAGACGGAGTCTCGCTCTGTCGCCGAGACTGGAGTGCAGTGGCCGGATCTCGGCTCACTGCAAGCTCCGCCTCCCGGGTTTACGCCATTCTCCTGCCTCAGCCTCCCGAGTAGCTGGGACTACAGACGCTCGCCACCTCGCCCGGCTATTTTTTTGTATTTTTTTTACTAGAGACGGGGTTTCACCGTGTTAGCCAGGATGGTCTTGATCTCCTGACCTCGTGATCCGCCCGTCTCGGCCTCCCAAAGTGCTGGGATTACAGGCTTGAGCCACCGCGCCCGGCCCAATTTTTTTTTTCTAAATGTGTCTGTACAGTACTCATCATTAAAACAGAAAGGAAAGAAGGGAGGGAGGGAAAGAAAGAAAGATGGAAATTCTTCTACCATATAGATAAGAAATCATGCAGGTCGGAGTGCAGGGGCTCACATCTGTAATTCCAGCACTTTGGGAGGCCAAGAGTTTGAGACTAGTCTGGGCAACATAGTGAGACCTCATCTCTTAAAAAAAAAAAAAAATGCCGGGCGCGGTGGCTCAAGCCTGTAATCCCAGCACTTTGGGAGGCCGAGGCGGGCGGATCACGAGGTCAGGAGATCGAGACCATCCTGGTTAACACGGTGAAACCCCGTCTCTACTAAAAATACAAAGAAATTAGCCAGGCGTGTGGCGGGAGCCTGTGGTTCCAGCTACTCGGGAGGCTGAGGCAGGAGAATGGAGTGAACCTGGGAGGCAGAGCTTGCAGTGAGCCGAGATTGTGCCACTGCACTCCAGAATGGACGACAGAGCGAGACTCCATCTCAAAAAAAAAAAAAAAAAAAAAAAATGCAGTGGCACACATCTGTAGTCCCAGGTACTCTAGAGGCTGAGGTAGGAAGATCCCTTGAGTCCCAGGGCATCAAGGCTGCAGTAACCTACTATTGTGCCACAACACTTCAGCCTGGGCGACAGAGAGAAACTGTGTCTCAAAAAAAGAAGATAAAAAGAAAGAAAATAATTTTGTACAGCTGAACGATGTATTTGTGTGTGTGTGTTGTTTTTGTTAGAGACAGGGTCTCGTTTTCTCACCAGGCTGCAGTGCGTTGGCTATTCACAGTCACAACCATAGCTTACTGTAGCCTCAAACTCTGAGGCCCAAGGGATCCTCCCGCCTCAGCCTCCCAAATAGCTGGGACTGCAGGCATGTACCACCATGCCTAGCTAATTTATTTTTATTCTTTGTGGAGACAAGGTCTTGCTATATTGCCCAGGCTGGTCTCCAACTCCTGG
Organism: Macaca mulatta; assembly: GCF_049350105.2. Classification (NCBI taxonomy): domain Eukaryota; kingdom Metazoa; phylum Chordata; class Mammalia; order Primates; family Cercopithecidae; genus Macaca; species Macaca mulatta. The sequence continues at coordinate 89,801,574 of NC_133415.1, forward strand.
CCTCAAGCAATCATTGCACCTTTGGCCTCCTAAAGGGTTTACAAAAAAAAAAATCATTTTTACCATAGTTTTACTGCCTTTTCTAAGTTTAGATATACAAATATGGCCAGGTGCGGTGGCTCATGTCTGTAATCCCAGCACTTTGGGAGGCTGAGGTGAACGGATCACGATGTTAGGAGATAGAGACCACAGCACCCAGCTATTTCTTTATTTTTGAGACAGAGTCTCACTCTGTCACCTAGGCTGGAGTTCAGTGGTGCAGTCTTGGCTCACTGCAACCTCCGCCTCCTGGGTTCAAGCGATTCTCCTGCCTCAGCCTCCTAAGTAGCTGGGACTACCGGCGTGCACCACCATGCCCAGCTAATTTTTTTTTGTATTTTTAGTTGAGACGGGGTTTCACCATATTGGCCAAACTGGTCTCGAACTCCTGACCTCATGATCCGCCCGCCTCAGCCTCCCAAAGTGCTGGAATTATAGGCACGAGTCACAGCGCGTGGCTAAAATCTACTTTTAAACCATTTAAGGACCTAAAAGCCTTCACTGTAAATTTTTCAGGTTGTAATAACTGTCTTTTTTTTGTTTTTGTTTTTTTTGAGACAGAGTCTAGCTCTATCACATAGGCTGGAGTACAGTGGTACAATCATGGCTCACTGCAACCTCTGCCTCCCAAGTTCAAGCGATCCTCCCACCTCAGCTTCCCAAGTAGCTGGAACTATACCATGCCTGTCTAATTTTTCTTTTTTTGGTAGAGATAGGGTTTCTGGCAGGGCATGGTGGCTCACGCCTGTAATGCCAGCACTTTGGGAGGCTGAGGCAGGTGGATTACCTGAGGTCAGGAGTTCGCGACCAGCCTGACCAACATGACAAAATCCCATCTCTACTAAAAATACAAAAATTAGCCAGGAGTGATGGTGGGCGCCTGTTATCCCAGCTACTCAGGAGGCTGAGGCAGGAAAATCACTTGAACCTGGGAGGCGAAGGTTGCAGTGAGCTGAGATTGTGCCACTGCACTCCAGCTTGGGCAACAGAGCAAGACTCTGTCTCAAAAAAAAAAAAAAGATTCATTGATACATTTGAAAAATTAGTCCTCATTATGTCAAACACTGCACTCCCTCTTCACCATTACACAATCTCAGCTTCAGAGGCCAACTGAACTAAATTTAGCATAAAGAACACTGTGACAAGAACAAACCATGGTGACCTTGGGTTTGGCAATGGTTTCTTAAATATGACACTAAAAGTACAAGACACAAATGAACAAAAAAATATAAATTGGATTACATAAAAACTTAAAACTTTTATGATCCAAAGACCACCACCAAAAAAGTAAAAAGACAACCCACAGACTAGGAAAAATTATTTGTGTATCATATCTCCCATAAGGATTTACATCCAGAACATGTAAAGAACTCTTACAACTCAAATAAAATTGTGTGTGATTGAACAACACTGTGAACTTTCTAAAAAGCACTGTCTTGCACACTAAAAATGAGTGAATCATACAACTTGTGAATTATATCTCAATAAAGCTATTTATGTTTTAAGTATCAAGTTAGGTAGGTATCAGATTAGGGAAGAAATCCTTGAGGGCTACAACTGAGTAGCAAACTAGGTGAATTCTTTGCTGAACTGCACTGCTGATGAAGTTAAATTCATTTAAGGTATTGATTTCATTACTAGGCAGTGATTCGGTAGTTTGAAAATCTGTTTCCAACAACTATCATTTATAATTTATAAATGAGGTTAAATAATGTTGGTGGGTTTTTTTTTTTTGAGACAGGGTCTCACTCTGTTGCCCAGGCTGGAGTACAGTGGTGTGATCATGGCTCACTGAAGCCTCGACCTCCGTGGGTTCAGGTGATTTTCCTAAATCAGCCTCCCAAGTAGCTGGGAATACAAGTGTGCACCACCACACCCAGCTAATTTTTCTATTGTTTGTAGATGGAGTTTCACCATGTTGCCCAGGCTGGTCTTGAACTTAGGGGCTCAAGTGATCCACCCACCTTAGCCTCCCAAAGTGCTGGGATTACTGTGTGAGCCACCATGCCTGGTCAACAAAAAGAAAAAAACTATTTTTCTTTTTAAAGAAAAATAGAAAAAAGAATAAAAGTGGGCAATTGAAACCACTGACTGCCTTAAATATTACTTCAAAAATATATTATTGGCCGGGCACAGTGGCTCATGCCTGTAATCCCAACACTTTGGAAGGCCGAGGCAGGCAGATCATGAGGTCAGGAGTTTGAGGTCAGCCTGGCCAACATGTAACTTGCAAAAGCAAAATTAAAGTATGTATTTGAGTTATTTCAGGTCCTGCTCTATAAGATCGTGCCACTGCACTCCAGCCTGGGCAACAGAGCAGACTCCATATCAAAAAAAAAAAAAAATACAAAAATTAGCCAGGTGTGGTGGCGTGCACCCATAGTTCAAGCTACTGGGGTGGCTGAGATGGAAGGATCACTTGAGCCAGGGAGACGGAGGTTGGAGTGAGCTGAGATTGCACCACTGTACTCCAGCCTGGATGACAGAGCAAGACCCAATTACATTAAAAAATAAAAATAAAAATAAAAAAGAATGTACAAAGGAGGTCTTCAATAATTTCTAATATTTTGCTCTAAAAATAACAGACTTGAAGCAAATTAGGCAAAATATTAAGATTGGACAAGTTGGGTAGTGGTCTACTTATGCTTTTCTGTATGCATAACATATTTTAGTTCTTCTTCTGATTTAAATACTCTGTGCTCATTTTAGAAAGTGCAGAAAGTTTAGAAAAGATCCACTACTCGCCAGGCGCGGTGGCTCACGCCTGTAATCCCAGAACTTTGGGAGGCCAAGGCGGGTGGATCAGGAGGTCAGGAGATCGAGACCATCCTGGCTAACACAGTGAAACCCCGTCTCTACTAAAAATACAAAAAATTAGCCGGGCATGGTGGCGGGAGCTTGTAGTCCCAGCTACTCGGGAGGCTGAGGCAGGAGAATGGCGTGAACCCAGGAGGCGGAGCTTGCAGTGAGCCGAGATTGCGCCACTGCACTCCAGAATGGGCAACAGAGTGAGACTCCGTCTCAAACAAAAAAAAAAGAAAAGATCTACTACTCGCAGTTCCATCACTGAGAAGCAGATTTCCTCCTATTCTCTTCAAAATGAATTTTACATAATTGAGTTATATCACTTTACATTCAAAAAACATAACAAACTCAGATCCTCTTACCTTCATTGTATCAACGTGGATTTGACCCGATCGCTGGATATAACTAAGCAGCTTCTTCCTCTCCCCCAAGGAACTAAAATTACAACAGGATAAGCAAGTCTATCATTATTTGCTTAATAATAATCCCTGCAGTATATAGTAGACATAATCAACTTCAGATAACCTACAGTAACACTGAAGTTAGATTGGAAGGAATAATCAATAATTCAAACATACTCCTCCTAGAAACTGTCTCCTTCCTTTGCTGCTAAGATAGGGAACTCTCCTGCTGAATCAATGTAGGCCTCCCCCAGGCTTCTGTCCTTGACCCTCTTCTCTCTTGATAAACTTACGACTTGAAAAAGTCCACATCTTGGCCGGGCGCGGTGGCTCAAGCCTGTAATCCCAGCACTTTGGGAGGCCGAGACGGGCGGATCACTAGGTCAGGAGATCAAGACCATCCTGGCTAACACGGTGAAACCCTGTCTCTACTAAAAAAACAAACAAAACAAAACAAAACAAAACAAAACTAGCCGGGCAAAGTGGCGGGCGCCTGTAGTCCCAGCTACTCAGGAGGCTGAGGCAGGAGAATGGCGTAAAGCCGGGTGGCGGAGCTTGCAGTGAGCTGAGATCCGGCCACTGTACTCGAGCCTGGGCAGCAGAGCAAGACTCCGTCTCAAAAAAAAAAAAAAAAGAAAAGAAAAAGAAAAAGAAAAAGTCCACATCTGCTTCATGTCTACTCAATGCTCATGCTGTACTTCATTTTAACCAGACTGAAGTCAACATCTACCCTCATAATCCTGGATTGATTTATGAGTACCAGGTAAGACTCAAGCATGAATGAAATACATATGAAGGCCTTAACTTTATTTATATTCATTTTCCATTGTCAGTAATCCCTCATTAATGCTCCAGTTTCAAGAAAATACATAATGGGAATTAAATTTGAACAGCTCAAAGTCCTGTGATTCATCATCCTGCTTCATTTACAATTACTAGTTGGACCCAGCATATCCTCCTCCCTCCTGGCTGGGTGTCAACAGAGAGTGCAGGCGAAGGGTTTTACTGATCTACTAGCTAAGCAGATTGAAAAAAAGTATCTTTCTATAAGTCATACACAGACTGGGAGTCAGAGGCTCTACACTGGCCTCTATTGGTGTACCCTGAGACCCACGGTAATAAGAACACTTAAGAATGATTTCTTGGGATACACAGAAGCATTATTACAACTGATAAATTAAAAAGCAGCATATTTTGTGTTTTCCCATTCCCCTATCCTCCTCATCAGTTTGACATAACAAGCACAGTGCAAAGCTAGGCTTTCAGAAGTACTTATAGGTGGACTCAGGTTAAGGGGAGTCACATAGTTGAGCATAACCAGAGTCACAGCATGAAGTATCAAACCTAAACTAACCCCATGGCCACCTACTGTTTTCCTAAACTGACACTCAGTATTCATCACTTAAAACCCAAAAATCAGCCAGGCACAGCACAATGGCTTACGCCTGTAATCCCAGCACTTTGGGACGCCAAGGTGGGCGGATCACCTGAGGTCGGGAGTTCGAGACAAGCCTGACCAACATGGAGAAATCCCATCTCTACTGAAAATACAAAATTAGCCAGGCATGGTGGTGGTGCGTGCCTATAATCCCAGCTACTCGGGAGGCTGAGGCAGGAGAATTGCTTGAACCCAGGAGGCAGAGGTTGCGGTAAGCCGAGATTGCGCCATTGCACCCCAGCCTGGGCAACAAGAGCAAAACTCTGTCTCAAAAACAAAACAAAACAAAACCAAAATCACTAATTAGAGTATATAGAAATAACCACCCAAAACCAGGGGGTTGTTTTGTTTTGTTTAGCAAAGGACATGGCGTTAAATAAACATTTAAAGAAGTCATGGGCCAGGATATTTAGACTACAAAATAATTTTATTCCTGTGTTCCAACATTTCTGAAATTTAATGCTTCTTACAACTGACATGTATATTTAATGTGACAATGTTTCTTACCTCTCTTTTTTTTTTGAAATGGAGTCTTACTCTGTCGCCCAGGCTGGAGTGCAGTGACACAATTTTGGCTCACTGCAAGCTCCACCTCCCGGGTTCACGCCATTCTCCCACCTCAGCCTCCGAGTAGGTGGGACTAGAGCTGCCCATCACCACGCCCAGCTAATTTTTTTTTGTTTTTGTATTTTTAGTAGAGACAGGGTTTCACTGTGTTAGCCAGGATGGTCTCGATCTCCTGACCTTGTGATCTGCCCGCCTTGGCCTCCCAAAGTGCTGGGATTACAGGCCTGAGCCACCACGCCTGGCCTGTTTCTTACTTCTTAAAAAAACCTTTATAAATCAATGGTTGTTCATAAAATTGACAGGCTACTAGGAGTGCTTGTCTAAGCTGGATTCTCCCTAGAAAGCAGGGTCCAGGATAAGAGCTTGCAAGTAATTAATCTTGGGGTGTGAACTCTGGGCACAGGGATTGGGGGGTCTAGGGAGGGTAAAGTAGGAAATTAGATAAAAATGGTACAAAGGTCCATTAACCAGTCAATTGCATTGGTATTAACCGTGAGCAACTGGATGGAGTGGTGGGTAGGGCTAATCCCACTGGCAACCTGTAAGGCAGCACTGTCCAGTAGAACTTTCTGTGATGATGGAAATGTTCTATATCTGCTCTGTCCAACACAGTAGCCGCTAGCCATAGTGACTACTGAGTACTTGAAATATGACTAGTGTAACTGAGGAATTTTTTATTTAATTTACTTCTAATTAATTTAAACATGAAGCTAGTTGTTACGATACAGAACAATACAGCTCTAAGGAGTCCTACAGAATTTGAGTTATGAGGTGGGGCACAGAGACGTGCAATATAGTGTTCCTTCTAGAATTTTGTCTGTTTTGTTCACTCATGTGCCCCAAGTTCATGGAAGAATGCCTAGTACATAGCTTTCCAAAAATATTCACTGAATGAATCAATAGCACTTGGGTCCACAAAGACACACATGGCTCCCTTGAAAAGAAAGACTGTATTGGAACAAATTCCATTCAGGCCCAATAGTAAGCAACTATTATATACAAGAAATAAGTAATAAGGGGGGCTTTGAGAGGACTGAGAGAGCTGAAATGTGGTTACGAAAGAGGCATGCCAGGCACGGTGACTCACGCCCTTAATCCCAGCACTTTGGGAGGCTGAGGTGGGCGGATCACAAGGTCAGGAGTTCAAGACCACCCTGGCCAACATAGTGAAACCCTGTCTCTACTAAAAATACGAAAATTAGCCGGGCATGGTGGTGCACACCTGTAGTCCCAGCTACTTGCGAGGCTGAGGTGGTAGAATCACTTGAACCTGGGAGGTGGAGGGTGCAGTGAGCCAAGATCATGCCACTGCACTCCAGCCTGAGTGACAGAGCAAGACTCCATCTCAAAATAAAACAAAACAAAACAAAAAAAACAAACTTTGGGAGGCCGAGGCGGGCAGATGACAAGGTCGGGAGATTGAGACCATCCTGGCTAACACGGTGAAACCCCATCTCTACTAAACATACAAAAAATTAGCTGAGCGTGGTGGCACACGCCGGTAGTCCCAGTTACTTAGGAGGCTGAGTCAGGAGAATCGCTTGAACCCAGGAGGCGGAGGTTGCAATGAGCCGAGATTGCACTACTGAACTCGAACTCCGGCCTGGGCAACAGAAAGAGACGTCGTCTCAAAAAAAAAAAAAAAAAAAAAAAAAAAAAAAGCGAGCCAAGTTGAGGTCCCTGGAGATTCTGATCCAAAGGATATTTACTGGAAGTCAGTTAAGTGTTCTGCAGTGATCTTGTTTCACGATCTACTTCTGTTATCAATTACTAAGCAACAGTGCAGGAAGTAATTCAGTATAATCCTTTGTTTTTATTCTTTGGTTACTGTTACCACAAACAACATGTAACTAAGTAAAATTTCAGAAGAGAAGGCCAATTCTCTAATAGAAACAAAATTTTCATTTTAAGAAGTATTTAAGGCTGGCGCAGTGGCTCACATCTGTAATCCCAGAACTTTTGGGAGGCAGAGGTGGATGGATCACCCGAGGTCAGGAGTTCGAGACCAGCCTGACCAACATAGAGAAACACCGTCTCTACCAAAAATACAAAATTAACTGGGCGTGGTGGCACATGCCTGTAATCCCAGCTACTTGGGAGGCTGAGGCAAGAGAATCACTTGAACCTGGGAGGTGGAGGTTACGGTGAGCCGATATTGTACCATTGCACTCCAGCCTGGGCAACAAGAGCGAAACTCCGTCTCAAAAAAAAAAAAAAAAAAAGAAGTATTTAAACACCAGATCCTCAACTGAGATCTTTAAAGGAGCCCCACTCTAATCTAGACACTAGAACCTACAGCCATACACAGAGATGGATCCATGGAACTAGGTATGTATGTATGTATCTATCTATCTATCTATCTCTCTACCTACCTACCTACCTATCTACCTACCTATCTGAGATAGGGTCTTATTCTGCTGCTCAGGCTGGAGTCCAGGAGCTTATCATAGATCACTACAACCTTGAACTCCTGGGCTCAAGGGATCTTCCTGCTTCAGCCTCCTGAGTAGGTGGGACTACAGGTGCATGCACAGTCCCCGGCTAATTTTTTAATTTTCTGTAGAGATGGGGTCTTGCTTTTATCACTATCTATAAAATTTACTAAGGGTTAATCATATGCTTCATCACTTTATGTACATCATCTCGTTATTGCTATCCATTTTACAGGTACAGAAATTGAAGGGTTAAATGACTTCTCCCAAATTATACAACTAAAAAGTGCCTGTTTTGCATAGAGTCTTTTAATCTAATACGAGGGCATATTTCAATCTTTAGGAAAACCTAGAAATATGCTCAAGATAGGGATGTAGCCTTGATTTTCTTACTAACATTTTTTCCCTGTTGGTTCTTATGTATTTCCCAGTGTGTATAATTCAATTATTCTGAACTTGAGAGTAAAAAGTTGGTCATTACAAACTTGATGAAGGTTTGTCTGCAAAATTGTTTGAAATAGGAATAAGGCCGGACAAGGTGGCTTACACCTGTAATCCCAGCAATTTGGGAGGCCAAGGCGGGCAGATCACCTGAGGTCAGGAGTTCGAGACCAGCCTGGCCAACATAGTGAAACCCCGTCTCTACTAAAAATACAAAACTTAGCCAGGCATGGTGGTGTGTGCCTGTAATCCCAGCTACTCAGGAAGCTGAGGCAAGAGAATGGTTTGAACCCGGGGGGTTCAGTGAGCTGAGATCACACCATTGCACTCCAGTCTGGGTGACAGAGTGAGACTCTGTCTCAAAAAATAAATAAATAAATAAATAAAATTAAAAATAAACTAAAATAGGAATAAACAGTAATAGCAAACATAGGATTTGCACAGCGAAAACAAACAGCAGGTGGCCAGGTGCGGTGGCTCACACCTGTAATCCCAGCACTTTGGGAGGCAGAGGAGGGTGGATCACTTGAGGCCAGGAGTTCAAGACAAGTCCGGCCAACATGGCGAAACCCCATCTCTACTAAAAGTACAAAAATTAGTGGGGCAGCCTAGCATGGTAATCCCAGCACTTTGGGAGGCCAAGGCAGGCGGATCACGAGGTCAGGAGATAGAGACCATTCTGGCTAACATGGTGAAACCCTGTCTCTACTAAAAACACAAAAAATTAGCCAGGCGTGGTGGTGGGCGCCTGTAGTCCCAGCTACTCAGGAGGCTGAGGCAGGAGAATGGCGTGAACCCGGGGGGCAGAGCTTGCAGTGAGCCAAGATCACGCCACTGCACTTCAGCCTGGGCGACAGAGCAAGACTCCATCTCAAAAAACAAAAACAAAAACAAAAACAAACAACAACAAAAAAAATTAGTGGGGCATGGTGGTGGCCACCTGTAATCCTAGCTACTCAGGAGGCTGAGGCAGGAGAATAACTTGAAGCCAAGAGGCGGAGGTTGTAGTGAGCCGAGATACTCCAGCCTGGGTGAACAAGAGACTGTCTCAAAAAAACAAACGAACAAACAAAACCAGCAGGCAAGGGATTCTGCTGTTTTAAAGCACTTCATAGATTTAAAATGAGGACAGTTTATATCAGAGATTTTGGGCTTTGTCCCTGAAAGATGGATAAAGTGTGTTTGGTTATAATGTGAATTTATTTCTTCATTCTTACCTTACTCCAAGATTTTCAAAATGAGACTCATCAAGACAGGGCAGTAATGCGCCTGTGATTTTGTTTTCTATGGAAGAAAAAAGACAAATTCAATGTATACAACATACGCTTTTCATTTTCTTTCAATTTGGATCCACCAACATTTACCCAGATCCACATAATAGAGTACCCACTACAGGCAATGGACTGTGCCAAGTACCACTTTTTTGATCTGCTACTTGTAAAGACTTAATTTTAATTAAATAACTAAACCAAGAAGCATTTTTTGATAAATCACGTGAAAATTTCAAAATTATTTGTGTACATTAGTTCCAAGAAAAACCAGTTGCAAAAAGGAAAGTGAAACCTGACTACCTGTTGGGGTTTTGCCAGGTCAGCAGCTTCCTTTTAAACAGGAAAGGTTTGAGTTGGGGAGGGAAGGAAATGTAAGTCTATTGTTCTTAGAATTAACAAGTTAAAACCACGGATTCAAGAGTGCTTAAAGTGTTGATTTTTCTCAAACCTCCTGGGAAAGCACTCAATACTCCGTGATTTGAGAGAGTCCTATCTCTCTCTCTCTCTCTCTCTCTCTATGTGTGTATGTGTGCGTATAGTTGGGTTTTTTCCTTTCTCTTTCTATACAATTAATTCTGATCTTTCCTGACCTCAAATTCCAGAACTCTGGGCTATTTTCTTTTATTTTATTTTCTTTGAGACAGGGTTTTGCTTTGTTGCCCAGGTTGGAGTGCAGTGGTGCGATCACAGCTCACTGCAGCCTTGACCTCCTGGGCTCAAGCGATCCTCCTGCCTCAGCCTCCTGAGTAGCTGGGACCACAGGTGTGTACCACTGCACCTAGCTAATTTTTTATTTATTATATTTTTTGTAAAGTTGAGGTCTCCTGATGTTGCCCAGGCTGGTCTTGAACTCCTGGGCTCAAGTGATCTTCCCACATTGGCCTCCCAAAGTGCTGAGATTATAAGTGTGAGCTACTGGGCCAGGCCTCCAGTGGTTTTTGATGAGAACGCTTGTTAAGGTATAGATCATATGAGTTCTGGAGTCCAAAGACCTAACCTTAAAAAATCTAGCTCTTTTTTGTAGTGGTGTGATCTCTGAAAAGTTACTTTACATCTTTGGACCTCGCATACGTCATTGGTAAAATGCGTTGAGTATAGCAACTTATTTCAGACTTCTTGTGAGGCTGTATTCCATAATGAGAAAAGGGACACTGTACCTTGTGCTTGGCTTGTCAAAAAAAAAAAAAAAAAAAAAATTGGACTTAGATAAAGAGAGACTTTTTTTTTTTTTTTTGAGATGGAGTCTCACTCTGTTGTCCAGGCTGGAGTGCAGTGGTGCGATCTTGGCTCACTGCAACCTCCCCCTCCTGGGTTCAAGTGATTCTCCTGCCTCAGCTTCCCAAGTAGCTGGGACTACAGGCACATACCACCATGCCCGGCTAAATTATGTATTTTTAGTATAGACGGGGTTTCACCATGTTGGCCAGGCTGGGCTTGAATTCCTGATCTCAGGTGATCTGCCTGCCTCGGCCTCCCAAAGTGCTAGGATTACAGGTGTGAGCCACCACTCCCAGCCAAGGGAAACTATTAGAAAGAAAGACGGGGCCGGGCGCGGTGGCTCACGCCTGTAATCCTAGCACTTTGGGAGGCCGAGGCGGGCGGATCACAAGGTCAGGAGATTGAGACCACGGTGAAACCCCATCTCTACTAAAAATACAAAAACTTAGCTGGGCGCGGTGGCGGGCGCCTGTAGTCCCAGCTACTCAGGAGGCTGAGGCAAGAGAATGGCATGATCCTGGGAGGCGGAGCTTGCAGTGAGCCAAGATCGCCCCACTGCAGTCCCGCCAGGGGGACAGAGCAAGACTCCGTCTCAAAAAAAAAAAAAAAAAGACGAAATATTTCTGGTCACGCGCAGTGGCTCACACCTGTAATCCCAGCACTTTGGGAGACCAAGGCAGGTGGATCATCCAGTCAAGAGATTAAGACCATCCTGGCCAACATGGTGAAACCCCATTTCCACTAAAAATACAAAAATGAGCCGGGCATGGTGGTGGGCACATGTAGTCCCAATTATTCAGGAGATTGAGGGAGAAGAATTGCTTGAACCCAGGAGGCAGAGATTGCAGTGAGCCGAGATCACACCACTGCATTCCAGCCCGGCTATAGAGCGAGACTGTCTCAAAAAAAAAAAAAAAAAAGGCCGAGTGAGGTGGCTCAAGCCTGTAATCCCAGCACTTTGGGAGGCAGAGGTGGATGGATCACTTGAGGTCAGGAGTTCAAGACCAGCCTGGCCAACATGGTGAAACCCTATCTCTACTAAAATTACAAAATTAGTTGAGTGTGGTGGCGTGCACCTGTAAACCCAGCTATTCGGGAGGCTGAGGCAGGAGAACTGCCTTGAACCTAGGAAGCAGAGGTTGCAGTGAGCCAAGATTGTGCCAATGCACTCTAGCCTGGGTGACAGGGCAAGGCTCCGTCTCAGGAAAAAAAAAAAAAAAAAGAAGCCGGGCGCGGTGGCTCAAGCCTGTAATCCCAGCACTTTGGGAGGCCGAGACGGGCGGATCACGAGGTCAGGAGATCGAGACCATCCTGGCGAACACGGTGAAACCCCGTCTCTACTAAAAAATACAAAAAAACTAGCTGGGCGAGGTGGCGGGTGCCTGTAGTCCCAGCTACTCGGGAGGCTGAGGCAGGAGAATGGCGTAAACCCGGGAGGCGGAGCTTGCAGTGAGCCGAGATCTGGCCACTGCACTCCAGCCTGGGCGACAGAGCCAGACTCCATCTCAAAAAAAAAAAAAAAAAAAAAGAAACTTAAAAAAAGAATCAAACAGAGGCCCAAGCATCAAAGGGAGGCTGGGCGCAGTGGCACACACTTGTAATCCCATCACTTTGGGAGGCCGAGGCAGGCGGATGATCACTCGAGGCCAAGAGTTTGAGACCAGCCAGGCCAACATGGCAAAACCCTGTCTCTAATTAAAAAAAAAAAAAAAGCCGGGCGCGGTGGCTCAAGCCTGTAATCCCAGCACTTTGGGAGGCCGAGACGGGCGGATCACGAGGTCAGGAGATCGAGACCATCCTGGCTAACACGGTGAAACCCCGTCTCTACTAAAAAATACAAAAAAACTAGCCGGGCGAAGTGGCGGGCGCCTGTGGTCCCAGCTACTCGGGAGGCTGAGGCAGGAGAATGGCGTAAACCCGGGAGGTGGAGCTTGCAGTGAGCTGAGATCCGGCCACTGCACTCCAGCCTGGGCGACAGAGCCAGACTCAGTCTCAAAAAAAAAAAAAAAAAAAAAAAAACAGGCCGGGTGCAGTGGCTCACGCCTGTAATCCCGGCACTTTGGGAGGCTAAGGCAGGCGGATCAGGAGGTCAGGAGATGGAGACCATCCTGGGCAACATGGTGAAACCCCATCTCTACTAAAAATACAAAAAAAATTAGCTGGGCATGGTGGTGCATGCCTGTAATCCCAGCTACTTGGGAGGCTGAGGCAGGAGAATCGCTTGAACCAGGCAGTTAGAGGTTGCACTGGGCCCAGATGACGCCACTGCACTCCAGCCTGGCAACAGAGCAAGACTCCGTCTCAAAAAAAAAAAAAAGAATCTAAGAGAAAAATGGTCTTCTTTTATAATGGTAAAGGATGGGCAAGCAGAAGTAAGCAGAATCTTTGGAAGGGAACCTGGATGAGCAAGGGAAAATGAGCAGTGTAGCCCAACAGGACAGCATCCTACTGTGGTCAGTCAGTTCTCAAACGAAACTGACCAGAGGGACGCATATTGCACTGCTTTAGGGCCTGCCTGCTCAGATCTGGGGGTAAGCAAGAGTTGAGGGGCTCATAAGGGAAGACAGAAGTCCGAATAAAGTTTGGTCAAGACAAAGCAGAAGGTAAGACATGAGCAACTGGGAACAGTTGGTCAGTTTTTACCAAATGAAAGCACATAGTGTCTTTGATAGCACTGGGTTGTGGGTTCAAGAGAACACACACCATTCTGGAGGGTAACAAGTTAATCTACAGACCACTGAAACAGAAAGCCAACCACATTCTGAGACAGAAAATTTGGAACTACTTCACTCCACTTGTTGCTAGTCAAAGAAAATAAAGCAATAATCCATCCCAGCAGTGAAGGGAAACGAAAGGGCAAAAGGGGGAAAAAAAAGAAAAAAGGAGAAATGCAATTTCCCATACCCATTCAAGCTATCTTTGGGTCCTGAACCACTAATGTTCCTCCTACCCCAGTTTCCAACCTAGCCAAACAGGGCTCCACCTAACAAATGCAAAAATTTACTAAATTTGCAAATCCCAACCACCAAAGAACCACCTTCCTATTGAACACCTAGAGGATATAAGGCAGGAGTCAAATCTCACATCCACCTTAAAAAGTTGAGCAGACTTCACAAGGATGGATGCTTGGACACGAATCAGTAAAATGTGCTTAAAACTCAACCTAAACACTTCTCCAGGTGATGTGGCCAATTGTGGCATGCTGGGAATTAAGGGGTTAACTGAACAACTCCAGGGTTCAGATTTTGGAGGGGAACCTGCTTTTAAAGAGCAAAACACGATCCTTACTATGTTCTGCAAGTGCAGTCAACACACGCCCATCGGGCGCTACTGGGATGCCAAGGAAGGTGACGGGAATTCAGAGATTAACCAAGCCAGTTCCTTCCTCTTCAGGAAAAGCCTCAATTCAGGGAGGAAACAGAAACCTAAAAGCCCCAGAACATCCTCTGATGTGGCAAGTGTTCAAGGAGCTGCGGTTAGCGCGGAGGGGTCCCGCGAGCCTGGATGACAGCAAGCCGCCCACCAAGGTCTGGGGAAAAATCTCCTTCTAACTAAAAAAAAAGGGACCCGAGTCTCGCCTGTCCGGCGCCGGGGTGGCAAGTTAGTGAAGAAACCCACCAGAGTGAGATCCCAATCTATTACTGCCCCTCCTAGGTCCTCAATCCTGGCAGCCTGCTCCCATCCTACGGATCGCCTACCCCAGGCGACCCCATGTCTTCTTCCTCAGCCTCGGGGAGTCAGTCCCGGGCGCCCCATGCCGCAGGCCCTCCTGGGAACCCCCGCCGCAGGGCTCCCTTCCCCGCCTCGGGTCTTCCCTCCCTCCGCGCCCCCAGCGCAGGTCCGCCCTCCCGGGCGCCTCCCGCCGCAGGGCTCGCTCCCCGGCCTGGGTCCTCTCGTGGGGCCCCCTCCCTTAGGGCGCCTGGCCCGCGCCCCAGGTCGCCGCCCCTCGCCCCTCAGCCCCTCCGGAGCCGCTACCTCGGATGTTCTTCAGCAGCGCCGGCTCTCCAAAGCCACCGCGCCTGAGGAAGAAGCACACCTGCTCCGGACCCCATGTCTTGTAGTCGGGATGGAGTTCCAGGCCCGGGGAGCAGTCTGCCTCTGCGGAAGGGGTGTTTGAGGGGGTTCTTGGGCTGTCATCGAAACGGGGACGCTTGGAGGGCTGGTCGGAGTCGGCTTGCTGCATGGCTACACCCGGCGTCCAGCACAGCAAAGTCAAGAACCTCGGCGCCTGGCCCGCGCGCAGGCGCACTGACAGCAGGGCCCTGGCGGGGAGTCCAAGCAGTATTGGCAGCCTATTAGCCTCCTGCGCAGGCTCACTGACAGTTGAGCCCTTCGGGCAGGGCAGCCTAGCGGCTCTAGCCTTGGGCTCCTTGCGCAGGCGTAATGGCAGTCCAGTCGTCCTCAATCAATCCTGCCGGGGCGCTGGACGTGAACGCGAAAGGGCGTGGCTAGAAGCAGAACTGAGGGTAGTGCTGGTGGAAGGGGGGATGAAAGAGCGCCCGGCCCCGCACCCACAATTAGGGGCTCGTCTGGTGAATTGGGGGTATTCTTCGAATGAGGTACACTACCCGCCGCACCTTAGCCGGGTTTCAGATGCCCCAAACTTAAAAGAAACCTAAAAGGCCGTTAGGCTGCCAGCACCTTCCCAGTGAAGAGGAAAACAGCCAAGGTGCTGAACTGGAAGAACCCGGAATGATTTCAAATGTGACTTGAGGGTGTCTTCATTTCACAGTATTGCTGGGCAACGAGAGGGCCCTGGGATACCTGTTGTCTGGTGTCCACACAGGAGGGGACTTAGGATTTCTTTCCAACTGGAGACAGAGCCCTCCATCCCAACTGCATTCCCAGGGGAAGGGAAGTGGCCAGTCTGATTACTTAAAATTTAACTTCTGAGGACTTTTACTGCCTGGTTGTAACAGCATGTGAAAATGGCAGGCATTTTCCTATCATTTAACCCCTCTGCGGCAGGGCTCAAACTTCCCTATAAATACTGGTCCATGCAATTGCCTGGTAAAAGGACATATCACTATTACTGCTAATAAAGTCAACGCACCTTCCTAGCAACCAAGTCATATACCTGTTTAGGGGGTCAAGGATGAATGAGGCGGATTAGGTTATCATCAAGCAGTATGAACTAGTGGTCTACTGGTGAGCCAAAATATTATTTGCAAACAGAGCTTTACTGTGTGCCAGGCACGGTTCTTAAGGGCTTTACAAATATAAAATAATTTTATATTTATACATAATACTTAACGAATTAAATACATTCATTAAATTATTTAAATATTAAATAATTTTTATAACTTCTAAGGGTTTTACAAATATTGTAAAGTTCTAAGGGCTTTACACATATTACTTCATTTAATTATCACAATTACCTTAGGATGTAGGAAAAAGTAATTTGCCACAGGTCATTTTTTTTTTTTTTTTTTTTTTTGAGACGGAGTCTTGCTCTGTTTCCCAAGCTGGAGTGCAGTGGCGGGATCTCAGCTAACTGCAACCTCCGCCTCCCAGGTTCAAGTGATTCTCGTGCCTCAGACTCCCAAGTAGATGGGACTACAGGCGCCCGCCACCACACCTAGCTAATTTTTGTATTTTTAGTAGAGACAGGATTTCACCATGTTGGCCAGGCTTGTCTTGAACTCCTGACCTCAGGTGATTCCCACACCTCAGCCTCCCAAAGTGCTGGGATTACACAGCCATGCCCGGCTGCCCAAGGTCTTACAGCTAGGAAATGATGAATCCTATATTCAAACCCAGGAGATGTAACCGGGCTCCAAAATCCATGGTCTTGATAACTTGCCAACCACTGCTTGTTAAAGGGGGTTTGGGGCTGGGTGCAGTGGCTCATGCCTGTAATCCCAGCACTTTGGGAGGCCGAGGTGGGCGGATCACCTGAGGTCAGGAGTTTGAGACCAACCTGGCCAGCATGGCAAAACCCCGTGTCTACTAAAATTACAAAAATTAGCCAGGTGTGGCTGGGCACATAGCTCACGCCTATAATCCCAGCACTCTGGGAGGCCGAGGTGGGTGGATCAGAAGGTCAGGAGTTCCAGACCAGTCTGGCCAACATGATGAAACCCTGTCTCTACTAAAAATACAAAAAAATTAGCCAGGCTTCATAGCAGGCCCCTGTCATCCCAGCTACTCGAGAGGCTGAGGCAGAGAATTGCTTGAACCCAGGAGGTGCAGGTTGCAGTGAGCTTAGATTGTGCCACTGCACTCTAGCCTGGGCAACAGAGCAAGACTCCGTCTCAAAAAAAAAAAATTAGCCGGGTGTGGTGGCAGCCGCCTGTAATCCCAGCTACTTAGGAGGCTGAGGCAGGAGAATCGCTTGAACCTGGGAGGCGGAGGTTGCAGTAAGCCATAGCCTGGGAGACAAAAGCAAAACTCCATCTCAAAAAAAAAAAAAAAAAAAAAAGAGGTGTTTTCCATCTGCACAGAAGGCCAGGCCCCCAAAAAACATGCCTTCAAACACTAGAGAACTTTGTGAAAAGAACTGACAGTTGCCAAGACTTGTGAAACTAAAACAAGGGTGTAAGAAAACAAATACCATATGTATGAAAGACTTAATCTCAAGTCAGAAATGGCTGATTTAAAAACTTGTGTTTATAAGACTTGTGGGGAAACCTGCCCTGACAGCAAGGTTTCCTGGACAATAGAAGGTGTTATAGCAGGGTTTTTAGTTTAATCAACTGTGTTTGTTCAAAGCAGTTGCTTTTAAGAACTTTCATTTTTTAAAAATTTCATATTATGGTTTTTTAAAATTTAAATTTAAATTTTTTTTGAGACAGAGTCTTGCTCTGTGGCCCAGGGTGAAGTGCAGTGGGGCAGTCTGAGCTCACTGCAGACCTCTGCCACCCGGGTTCAAGCGATTCTCCTGCCTCAAGCCTCCTGAGTAGCTGGGATTGTATGCATCTGCCACGACGCCCAGCTAATTTTTTTGTATTTTTAGTAGAGACAGGGTTTCACCATGTTGGCCAGACTGGCTTCGAACTCCTGACCTCAAGTGATCAGCCTGCCTTGGCCTCCCAAAGTGCTAGGATTACAGGCATAAGCCACTGCGCCCTTCCAGAACTTTTATTTTCTGTTTTTGTTTGTGAAAGCATAATTTATTGCCATACTTACTATACTTTCCCTAATTCACTACTTTCAAGGGGCCTTTGATCTTGCACTAGGTGGTTAGTTACTTGTTCAGGGTCAACATGGCTGGTAAGGGACAGAGAGAAGATTTAAAAGCAGTGCTCCCTCACTCCAAAGTATAGGCTCTTTCCAGTTTGCCACTTCATCAACTCCTGTTACAGTCCTAGCAATCCTTTTCCATCATCATTCCACAGCCTGGGAACCAACACCCACTAGACACAGGCCCTGGACCCTGGCCATAGTGAGAGAAATGACTGCTCAAGCTGTCCTCTTCTAAAATCAATCTCAGTATGGTTAGGACTAGAAAAAACAATAAGATCAATTAATTTAAGGCCCACTACCCAATGACCTTGAGTAACCCCAGCAAACCTTTCCTGACCTTCTCTATCTACCTTACACCCAGCCAGCCAAGCTCGGCAATTTTATTTCGGGCTGCATTCACCTGTGGTTTTTACAGCTCTTCACAGCTTCCTTTTCAACCAGTGTTGCTGGTTCTCAATGCCCGCTGCCACCACTCTCTGCATCTCTGTTTTACTGTCTTTTCCACTTACTGAACTTAGCCTCCTCAAGACTTTTTTTCCCATCTGCCCAAATTGCAAAGTTGGGCCAAAAAAAATTTTTTTAAGTATTGATTTTCTTACCTGTTAAAAATAATGCTCAAGTGGGCCAGGCGCAGTGGCTCACGCCTGTAATCTCAACACTTTGGGAGGCCAAGGCGGGCAGATGACCTGAGGTCAGGAGTTCAAAACCAGCCTGGCCAAAATGGTGAAATCCCGTCTCTACTAAAAATACAAAAATTAGCCAGGTGCATGTCTGTAATCCCAGCTACTCAGGAGACTGAGGCAGGAGAATCACTTGAACCTGGAAGGTGGAGAGGTTGCAGTGAGCCGAGATCGCACCACCGTACTCTAGCCTGGGCACCAAAGCAAGACTCCATCTCAGAAAATAAAATAAAATAATAAAATAAAATAATTAGTGCTCAAGAAAGAAAACTTGAACTGGGTGTGGTGGCTCTTGCCTGTAATCCTAGCACCTTGGGAGGACGTGGTGGGTGTGTCCCTTGAGCTCAGGAGTTTGAGACCAGCCTGGACAATGTGACAAAACTCTGTCTCTATTAAAAATATAATACAAAAAAAAATTACCTGTGTGTGGTGGCTCGTGCCTGTAATCCCAGACACTAGGGAAGCTGAGGTGGGAAGAGCGTGTGAGCTTGGGTAGTTGAGGCCGCAATGAGCCGAGATCAAGCCACTGCACTCTAGCCTGGGCAAAGGAAGTAAGACCCTACCTCAAAGGAAAAAAAAAGAAAAAGAAAGAAAGAACACTAGGCCAGGTGTGGTGGCACATGCCTATAATCCCAGCACTTTGGAAGGCTGAAGTAAGAGGGTTGCATGAGACCAGGAGTTGGAGAGCAGCCTGGACAACATAGCAAAACCCTGCCTCTATAAAAAATAAAAATAAAAAAATAAAAAAGTCCGGGCACGGTAGCTCATGCCTGTAATACCAGCACTTTGGGAGGCCAAGGTGGGCAGATCACTTGAGCTCAGGAGTTTGAGACCAACCTGAACCCGTAGTCAGAACCCGTCTCTACAAAAAAATACAAAAATTAGCCTGGCATGGTGACGTATGCCTGTAGTCCCAACTACTCAGGAGGCTGAGGTGGGAGGATCACCTGAGTTTGGAGAGGTTGAGGCTACAGTGAGCCACGATTATGGCGCTACACTCCAGCCTGAGCGACAGGGTGAGATCCTGTCTCAAAATAATAATAATAATAATAATAAAATTAGAAAGAGAGAGAAAGAAAAGAAACTTAGAGCCAGGCATGGTGACTGGCTCCTGTAATCCCAGCTACTCAGGAGGCTGAAGCAGCAGAATCACTTGAGTGCAGAAGGTCAAGGCTGCCGTGAGCTATGGTTGTGCCACAGCACTCCAGCCTGGGTGAAAGAGTAAGACCTTATCTCAAAAAAATAAAAAATAAATTAAAAAGGAAAGAAACCATAGAAAACAAATACACAAAATATATACACACATACAGAGCCAAAGGTCGCCTTTGAGTATGTTCACTATCAGTCCTTTTGTGTTCATAGATGTAGAAACGTACATTCTAGTTGAGATAGGTAGGAGACTGGCAATGAGTAATAATAATATAAATAACAATAATGAACTTAGATTATATGGTAGAAGTTAGTGCTATGGAAAATAAAAACAGAGCAAGGTAAGAGATTAGGAGTAGAGGAGTGGGTGGGCACGGTGGCTCATGCCTGTAATCCCAGCGCTTAGTGAGGTCAAGGTGGGAGGATCATTTGAGTCCAGGAGTTTGAGACTAGCCTGGGCAACTTGGCGAAACCTCGTCTCCACAAAAAATACAAAAATTAGCTTAGCCGGGCGTAGTGGTGCCTGCTTCTAGTCCCAGCTACTCCAGAGGCTGAGGTAGGAGAATCATCTGAGCCCAGGAGGCAGAGGTTGCAGTGAGCCCAGATTGCACCACTGCACTCCAGCCTGGGCGACAGAGTGAGAGCCTGTCTCAAAAAAAAGAAAGAAAGAAAAAAGAAAGAAAGGGGCCGGGTGCAGTGGCTCACGTCTGTAATCCTAGCACTTGAGTAGGCGGAAGCAGGGCGGATCACGAGGTCAGGAGATAGAGACCATCCTGGCTAACATGGTGAAACCCGGTCTCTACTAAAAAAATAAAGAATTAGCTGGGCGTGGTGGCATGCACCTGTAGTCCCAGCTACTTGGGAGGCTTGAGGCAGGACAATCACTTGAACCCGGGAGGCAGAGGTTGCAGTGAGCCAAGATCATGCCACTGCACTCTAGCCTGGGCGACAGAGCGAGACTCCGTCGAAAGAAAAGAAAAGAGAGAAAAAAAAAGAAAAGAGGAATAGAGAGGAGGATAGGGTCACCGTCACCATTTCAGATAGAGTATTCAGGATAGGTCTTCGAGAAGGTGACATCTGAGCAGAGAGTTGAAGGAAACGAAAGAATCAGCTTTGCAGATGTCTGGAAGAAAAGCATTGCAGAAAAGGGAAAGAGGAAGTCCAAAGGTCCTGAAGCAGAAGCATGCCCGGATTTGAGCAATACCAAGCAGGCCACTGTGGATGGGGTAGAGTGAGTAAAATGTGAAGTAGTAAGAGATGAGCTCAAACGATGGGGCCAAATAGCTCTCAAATCCCATCCTTAGGGCTCCACATCTAGAGGGGAGAGAAAGCCTCCGCTTCTCCAGTTCCAACGGAAAAATTGCAAGGGAATAACGTCAACAAGTTCAGTTCAGCATCCACTGCTGGACCAGTCACTGTGGACAAGGTCATAAAATGATTGACCAAATCAGGTCACATGTTTACCTTTCGGGTCACAGGGAAAAGACTACTCCTAGGAGGAAAGGAATTGGTTTCGGACAAAGTTCCCAGGTGTTTTTATACCCATTTAACAGACAAAGAAATGAAGCTCAGAGAGGTAAAATGACTCGTCCAGGGTTACACACATGTATTAATATTAAGTTCTCGGGCTTGCACCAATATCTGCCTTGAAAACTATTGCTCACCCTGGACGTGGTGGCTTGTGCCAGTAATCCCAGCACTTTGGGAGGCTGAGGTGGGCAGATCATCTGAGGTCAGGAGTTCGAGACCAGCCTGGCCAACATGGCAAAACCCCGTCTCTACTAAAAATACAAAAATTAGCCAGGCATGGTGGCACAGGCTTGTAATCCCAGCTACTCAGAAGGTTGAGGCAGGAGAATTGCTTGAACCTGGGAGGCAAAGTTGCAGTGAGCTGAGATTGTGCCACTGCACTCTGTCCTTGGTGACAGAGTGAGACTCTTTCTCAGTAAAACAAAACAAAAGAAAGGAAACAAAAAAAACACTATTTCTCTTTTCTGCAACTCAAGCTGAGTACAAGGTCTGTTGCTTTTAAATTATTTCAGGGAGAGAAGCCATCTCATCCTATAGAGCGTAGTGTGACTCCCTGCGAATGGCTCAGTGCTTGGGGTGGGAGTGACTGTGTCATTTGGAGTTTGGGATGCTCAAACATACAAGGGAGTGGCCAGACTTCCCTTAGGAGCCTAGGGTATCCTTGGGTAAATAAGTCATGGATCTTTCAATTAATTAATTAATTTATTTATTTGAGACAGGATCTCAGTCTTGCCCCGACTGGAGTGCAGTGGTATATCGCAGCTCACTGCAACCTCAACCTCCCAAGGCTCAAGTGATCCACCTACCTCGGTCTCCCGAGTAGCTGAGACCAAAGGCACACACCACCTCGCCCAGCTAACTTTTACAAATATTTTGTAGAGACGGTGTCTCACTTTGTTGCCCAGGCTGGTCTTAAACTCCCAAACTAAAGCAATCCTCCTGCTTCAGCCTCTCAAAGTGCTGGAATTATAAGCATAAGCCACCATGCCTGGCCTAGATCCTTTTAAAAGACATTGCTAAGAGTCATTTACAACTCATATTTCAAACATAGCACTGTTTCCTAAACTCAAATGGTAATTGCATCAGCGAGTCTTTTTTGTTTTGTTTTGTTTTGTTTTGAGACAGAGTCTTGCTCTGTTGCCCAGGCTGGAGTGTAGTGATGTGATCTCAGCTCACTGCAACCTCCCCTTCCCGAGTTCAAGCAATTCTCCTGCTTCAGCCTCCCAGGTAGCTGGGATTACAGATGCATGCCACCATGCTAATTTTTGTACTTTTAGTAGAGACAGAGTTTCACCATGTTGGTCAGGTTGGTCTCGAACTCCTGACCTCAGGTGATCTGCCTACCTCGGTCTCCTAAAGTGCTGGGATTACAGGCGTGACCCATCACGCCTGGCCTGAGCCACCGTGCCCAGCCAGCGAGTCTTAATCCCACATAAATTTGCTTGAGATCCCCTGTGTTACAACAAAAGGGGAATTTGCCATCCTAAAACCATTAGAAGAGGTTTATGAAGAAGCAATCGCTATGGAAAGACTTTAGGCCTTTGATGAGAATATTCAGCCATTTGCTCAACCAACCAAAAAGTCCATCCTATCTTTGTACTTCTGTGGCAGGGAAATGCGGTCTGGAGTCAGGGAACATAAGGCCGATTCACACTTCAGCTATGACAGGAAATATCCTCTCCATACAGCGTATGCTGAGTCGTACGTCAAGTACATGACTTTGTAACTTTCATCCTCTTGGTTTACATAGGGCGTACACCAAGTGACCAGTGGAAATCCCTAGAGGGTATTTGAACCCCCCACAAATTCTTTTTTTTTTTTTTTGAGACAAAATCTCGCTCTTGTTCCCTAGCCTGGAGTGTGCAATGGCGCGATCTCGGCTCACTGCAACCTCTGGTTCCCGGGTTCAAGGGATTCTCCTGCCTCAGCCTACCAAATAGCTGGGATTACAGGCGCGCGCAACCACACCCGGCTAATTTTTTGTATTTTTAGTAGAGACAGGGTTTCACCATGTTGGCCAGGCTGGTCTCAAACTCCTGACCTCAGGTGATCCGCCCACCTCAGCCTCCCAAAATGCTGGGATTACAGGCGTGAGCCACTGCGCCCGGCCAAAACCCCCACACATTCTGTAATGGGGCCCTTTCATCCCCTAAGCCTGGGCCACTCCCATACTGTGTTGTGTACTTTCATTTTCAGTAAATCTCTTCATTCCTGCCTCGCTTTGTTTGTGTGTTTTGTCCAATTCTCTGTTCAAGACGCCAAGAGCCTGGACACTCTCTACCAGTAACACTTCCCACTACATGAGCCAGTAAAATTTCCTTCATTCTGAAGCCAGTATTATTTGAACTTTCTCTTGCTTGTGTGTATGTTGAATTTTTATATATTTTTTTCTCCTTCGTAACTGACAGCATCCCTGAAACACTTTGCAACTCCAACATCTGACACTCAGCTCCAGGTACCCAGTGTTATCTAGCTGGTTTTCACCTTGTAGTGACACTTGTGTGCAGTCCAGTCTACCCCAATTCCTCATCATCTCATGTCCTACTGTCTCTAGGGAATAGCACTGTCCATCAGTCAATCACAAAGATCCTTTCTTCTGAGAAATTCCTGGTTTCTCCCTGAGTGAACCCACAGCATTATGGACTGAATTGTGACCTCCCTGTCCCCTGCATTCATATGCTGAAGCCCCAAACCTCAGTGTCACTATATTTGGAGACAGGGCCTGTAAGGAGGTAATTAAGGTTAAATGAGACCAATAGGGTAGGATTCTGGTAGGAGCAGTGTCCTTATAAGATGAACAGACACCAGAGATCTTTCTTTTCCTGCTCACATACCAAAGGGAGGCCATGGGAGGATACGGCAAGAAGGCAGCCTTCTGCAAATCAGGAAGAGTGACCTCACCAGGAACCAGCCCTGCTGGCCCCTGGTCTTGTAATTCCAGCCTCCAGAACTGTGAGAAAATACATTCCTCTTGTTTGAGCTGCTATCAACCACAGATTCTTCGACTCTCGTGTGATAGAAATTGATGGGAGGCAGAGCAAGTTTCCCAGACAAGGTGTTTATTAGGCGCTTATTTTCTTTTTCTTTCTTTCTTTTTTTTTTTTTCCCGAGAAGGAGTTTCATTCTTGTTGCCAGGCTGGAGTGCAATGGTGTGATCTCAGCTCACTGTAACTTCTGCCTCCTGGGTTCAAGTGATTCTCCTTCCTCAGTCTCCCAAGTAGCTGGGATTATAGGCATGTGCCAGGCTGCTCTCAAACTCCCAACCTCAGGTGGTCCACCCACCTCGGCCTCCCAAAATGCTGGGATTAGAGGCGTGAACCACTGTGTGCAGCCTAGGGGCTTATTTTCGAACACAGAGAAGACAGCACAAGAGAGAGAATTATCTGACTGGTTCCCCAAAGAGAGTCAGAAGAGTACTTTTTTGTTGTTGTTTTTTGAGATGGAGTCTTGCTCTGTTGCCCAAGCTGGAGTGCAGTGGTGACATCTCAGCTCACTGCAGCCTCTGTCTCCCAGGTTCAAGCGATTCTCCTGCCTCAGCCTCCCGAGTAGCTGGGGCTACAAGTGCCCACCACATCCCACTAATTTTTGTTATTTTTAGTAGAGAGGAGGTTTCACCATATTGGTTAGGCTGGTCACAAAATCCTGACCTCAAGTGATCTGTCTGCCTCGGCCACCCAAAGTGCTGGGATTACATGTATCAGCCACCATGCCCAGCTAGGAGAGTAATTGTAAAGTGGCAAAAAGCAGGAAGGGAGTGACATTTACACATGTAGAGGCAGAGAACTACTGGCACCTAAGCAGTATTGGGAACAGGTCCCCCAAAATCTGGCCATAAACTGGCCGCCAAACTGGCCATAAACAAAATCTCTGCAGCACTGTGACATGTTCATGATGGCCATGACACCCACACTGGAAGGTTGTGGGTTTACTGGAATGAGGGCAAGGAACACCTGGCCCACCCAGGGTGGAAAACCGCTTAAAAGTGTTCTTAAACCACAAAAAATAGCGTGAGTGGTCTGTGCCTTAAGGACATGCTCCTGCTGCAGATAACTAGCCAAACCCATCCCTTTATTTCCCATAAGGAATACTTTTAGTTAGTCTATAATCTATAGAAACAAGGCTTATCACTGGCTTGCTGTCAGAAAATACATAGGTAAATCTCTGTTCGAGGCTCTCAGCTCTGAAGGTTGTGAGACCCCTGATTTCCCACTCCACACCTCTGTATTTCTGTGTGTGTCTTTAGTTCCTCTAGCGCTGCTGGGTTAGGGTCTCCACCACCAAGCTGGTCTCGGCAAAGCGGTTCGGTTACATGCTTCTTCCTGCATTGCATGTCTCATTAGCATGTTAAATCTTCACCCCTGGGTGTGATTTTTCCTATTATCATCTTGCTAGGATTAAGGATCGGTCATTCTCCAGGACTTGTGTGCATGCGGGTGGTGGGGTTAGTTTTCTTGAGCAGGATTTATGGTGGAATGCTTCTTATCTTGGTTTCTTCAGATAGCTTGCAGCAGCTGCAAGATTTTGACCACAGGTAAGGTGCCAGGGTGGTGGTGGTACAAGGTCTGGTAGTTAGGAGGTATATCTAGAGGAATGCAGAAATGCATTAGTTGGGGCGGCACTATAGGAGACACACCGAGGGCAGTCCCTACCCCATCTCAGAACCACCCAATCTGTGATATTTTGTTATGGTGGTCCTAACAGACGAATAATATGTATACTAACATGTGTGTACTATGCAATGTCCACTCCTGAGTTGATGCTCTAAAGTTGGACGTTTTGACTCAGTGGTTCCCAAACTTTGGGCCCCAGGCTTCTGAGGCATTATGGAGCTCATTATTATCAGGAACCCCTGTATCTTTAAGGATCTGATGCAGGTTAGGTGCAGTGGCTGAAACCTGCAACCCCAGCACTTTGGGAGCCCAAGCCAGGTGGATTGCTAGGAGCCCGAGGCAGGTGGATTGCCAGGAGTTTGAGACCAGCCTCGCCAACATGGTGAAACCGTGTTTCCACTAAAAATATAAAGATTAGTTGGACATTGTGGTGCACGCTTGTAATCCCAGCTATTCCGGAGGTTGAGGCACAAGACTCCCTTAAACCCAGGAGGCAGAGATTGCAGTGAGCCAAGATCTCATCACTGCACTCCAGACTGGTGACAGAACGAGATGCTGTCGTTAAAAAGAAAAAAAAAAAAAGGTATGAAAAAGATATGATCCAAAATAAAGTCCCACACATACTTATCTATTTCTTTATACTAAGTGTGCTACGATTATTAACAAAATATACATTGATTAAAGTGTTAAGGAAGGCTTTGATCACTTTTTAACATTCCTTTCTCAAAGATAAATATGTTGCTTGCATGGTGATCCTTACCTTGGCCCCTGTCCCAAGACCTGAAGTCATTCCTTGCTTGGGACCTGGTATTCACTGTGATTCAGAAGCAAAGGAACAGTAGCTTCAGAATTTCTCTAATTCTAGCTCTGATCCTTATTTAGAGAGAGAACTAAAGAATGTCTTCAATTCCTTAAAACTAGTAACCTAGGTGGGACTGGGAGAGTGACGTTTGAAGCTGCATTTGTGTAACATGCATATTGTGTTTACCTATATTGTGACTTCGAGTAGACCAATAAACATAGTAATGTTAAGATGATCTTATTCACAGTTGTTACAAGACTGAGAACACCTTAGTTGTTATTCACATTAAAGAGGAGTAGGCCGGGCGCAGTGGCTCACACCTGTAATCCTAGCACTTTGGGAGGCTGAGGTGGGAGGATCACGAGGTCAGGAGTTCGAGACCAGCCTGGCCAACATGGTGAAACCCCATCTCTACTAAAAATACAGAAATTAGCCAGACATGGTGGTATGCGCCTGTAGTCCCAGCTACTCAGGAGGCTGAGGCAGGAGAATCGCTTGAACCTGGGAGGCAGAGGTTGCAGTGAGCCAAGATCGCGCCATTCCACTCCAGCCTGGCCGACGGAGCAAGACCCTGTCTGGAAAAATAAAAAGAGGAGTATTATTTTCAGTTTGGGTGGCTGCAGGGAAGTGAGGTTTCCCCTCGCAAGCATGCTCCGAGTGTCAGGGAGGAAACTGGCACTAGATTCTGAGGGAGAGAGCAGCTCTTCCTTAGGGGAAATACCCTTTTCCTTGGGCAAGAGGTTAAGGTGGCACTGAGCCTTCGGCGTGTGGGTAGAAGCTGGTGCTAAGCTTCGGAGGTGGAAAGCTTAGAGAGGTCACAGTAAAGGTGAGGAGTTGGGGATTCCCAGAAGACGATCAGGGAGAGAAGGTGTGGAAGACAAGGAACAGCGAGGAGAGAGCCAGAAGATTGTGTAAAGGGAGAAGATTCATTGGAACACATTCTCCATCCCTAGAAAGGTTTGTTGTGATAAAAATCTTTCAACAAGCTGAGTTTCTTCTGTGTGCGATAGGGGTGAGAAGGAAGATTTACTCCAAAATAGAGATAACAAATGAGGATGTTTTCCAGGGCAAAGGAAGACAAGCCTGAGAAACAAAGAAGACAGCCTAGGAGTTCCCAAAATGTGGGGGATACTTATAGAAATCTGAGTCAGCCCAAGACTGTTATCAAAAGACACAGTGTAGGCCGTGTGCAATGGTTCACACCTGTAATCCCAGCACATTGGGACTCCGAGGTAGGAGAATTCCTTGGCTCCAGGAGTTTCAAGACCAGCCCAGGCTACATAAGGAGACCCTGTCTCTACAAAAAATAAAATTAGACAGGCGTGGTGGTGCATGCCTGTGGTCCCAGCTACTCAGGAGGCTGAGGTGGGAGGATCACTTGAGCCCAGGAGGTTGAGGCTGCAGTGAGCTATGATTACACTACTGCACACCAACCTGGGTGCCACAGTGAAATGCTGTCTCAAAAAAAAAAAAAAAAAAAGTGAGCCTGTGGAACCACAGTGCTTGGTTTTGAATCCTAATGTGAACTTGGGCAAGTTACTTAAAAACTCTTGAGCTTTATTTATTTATTTATTTATTTATTTATTTATTTATTTGAGACGGAGTCTCACTGTGTCGCCCAGGCTGGAATGCAGTGGCATGATCTGGGATCACTGCAGCCTCCGCTTCCCGAGTTCACGCCATTCTCCTGCAAGTTACTTAAAAACTCTTGAGCTTTATTTATTTATTTATTTATTTATTTATTTATTTATTTATTTGAGACGGAGTCTCACTGTGTCGCCCAGGCTGGAATGCAGTGGCATGATCTGGGATCACTGCAGCCTCCGCTTCCCGAGTTCACGCCATTCTCCTGCCTTGGCCTCCCAAGTAGCTGGGACTACAGGTGCCTGCCATCATGCCTGGTTAATTTTTTTTGTATTTTTAGTAGAGACGGGGTTTCACCATGTTACCCAGGATGGTCTCGATCTCCTGACCTCGTGATCCCTCCCAAAGTGCTGGGATTACAGGCGTGAGCCACCACGCCTGGCTAACTCTTGAGCTTTAATTTCTTCGTTTGTAAAATAGAAGTAATGGCTTTATTATAGAGTGTTACGAGAATTGAGCCTGGCCCATAGAACATGCTGAATACATGTGAGATACAGTTATTATAAAAAGTATGCTTGCGGCCAGGCGTGGTGGCTCATGCGTGTAATCCCAGCACTTTGAAAGGCCGAGGTGGGTGGATCACTTGAAGTCAGGAGTTCCAGACCAGCCTGGCCAACATGGTGAAACTCCTTCTTACTAAAAATACAAAAATTAGCCGGGCATGCTGTCGCACACCTATAATCCCAGCTACTCAGGAGGCTGACTCAGAAGAATTGCTTGAACCTGGGAGGCAGAGGTTGCAGTGAGCCAAGATAGTGCCACTGCACTCCAGCCTGGGCGACGAAAGAGTGAGACTCTATCTGAAAAAGTAAAAAGTATGCTGGGGCCTCCTTCTTTTTTTTTTTTTTTTTTTTTTTTTTTGTGAGACGGAGTCTCGCTCTGTCACCCAGGCTGGAGTGCAGTAGCCTAATTTCAGCTCACTGCAAGCTCCGCCTCCCGGGTTCACGCCATTCTCCTGCCTCAGCCTCCCGAGTAGCTGGGACTACAGGCGCCCGCCACCTCACCCAGCTAGTTTTTTGTATCTTTTTTTAGTAGAGACGGGGTTTCACCGTGTTAGCCAGGATGGTCTCGATCTCCTGACCTCGTGATCCGCCTGTCTCGGCCTCCCAAAGTGCTGGGATTACAGGGCCTCTCCTTCTTAAATTCATTAATTTCACAAATATCAAGTCCATGTTTAATTATTTAATCTACGCATCAGTCTATACCCTGGGAAAACCACATTAAAAAAATACTGCCTACGGAGCTCATATTCTAGTGGGGGAGTCAGCTAGTACATGAGTAGAAAAGAAGTGCTAGGAAGAAAATACAACAGGATAAGAGTGTAGGGAAAGCTGAATTGGTCTAGGAAATGTGACCTGACATTTGAGCACAAATATCGTTTTTTTTTTGAGATGGAGTCTCACTCTGTCACCAGGCTGGAGTGCAGTGGCACGATCTTGGCTTACTTCAGCCTCCACCTCCCAGGTTCAAGCGATTCTCCTGCCTCAGCCTCCCGAGTAGCTGGGACTGTAGGTGTGTGCCACTACACCGGGCTAATTTTTTTTTTTTTTTTGTAATTTAGTAGAGATGGGGTTTCACCATGTTGGCCAGGATGGTCTTGATCTCCTGACCTCGTGATGTGCCCGCCTCGGCTTCCCAAAATACTGGGATTACAGGCATGAGCCACTATGCCTAGCCCAAAATACCTTTATGTGATGAAATACCTTTAGTATTTTAGCAATCCTGTATCATGTTATAGATTAGCCAATACCTGATTTATAACTTTGCAAACTTTAGACTCACTAAACGAAGTTTATTCCAAATGCCAATATCAGAAATAAATCCAACCAAAATCCTCCTTACCCTTTTTATCTTTCCTTGTTTGGTAATAAATAATGGGAGAGGCTGGGCGCGGTGGCTCACACCTGTAATCCCAGCACTTTGGGAGGCCAAGGCAGGTGGATTATTTCAGGTCAGGAGTTGGAGACCAGCCTGGCCAACCCGGTGAAACCCTGTCTCTACTAAAAATACAAAAATTAGCCAGGCACAGTGGTGGGTGCCTATAATCCCAGCTACTCAGGAGGCTGAGGCAGGAGAATCGCTTGAACCTGGGAGGCAGAGGTTGCAGTGAGCCAAGATTGTGCCATGGCACTCCGACCTGGGTAACAAGAGCAAAACTCCATCTCAAAAAAAATAATAAATTAATACATTAATAAATAATGAGAGATTCATATATTGGAACACAGCATTAAAATTGTCACAGAACGTCAGGTGCAGTGGCTCACGCCTGTAATCCCAGCACTTTGGGAGGCCGAGGCGGGTGAATCACAAGGTCAGGAGATCAAGATAATCCTGGCTTACATGGTGAAACCCCGTCTCTACTAAAAATACAAAAAAAAAAAAAATTAATCGGGCGTGGTGGCGGGCACCTGTAGTCCCAGCTACTAGGGAGGCTGAGGCAGGAGAATGGCGTGAACCCAGGAGGCAGAGCTTGCAGTGAGCCGAGATTGTGCCACTGTACTCCAGCCTCGGTGACAGAACAAGACTCCATCTGGAAAAAAAAAAAAAAAGGATTGTCACAGAAGTATAATTTAGACAATACAAGGATGATCTTGATATATTCAGTGATATGTGTGAACCATTTTTACATTAAAAATGCATAATATATGCATGTTCTTTAAAGTCTGGGAAGATTCACTTCTAAAGATGGCCTTGATGTAGAACAACTAGAACTTTTACACACTGCTGGTTGGAATGCAAAATGGGTAGCCACTTTGGTAAAGAATATGGCAATATCTTAGGAAGTTTAACATATACTTGCCATTGGACCCATGAATCCAACGCATACAAAATTAAAGGGAAAGAAAAATGTATGGTCAGGCCGGGGGCGGTGGCTCATGCTTGTTGTGATCCCAGCACATTGGGAGGCTGGGGCGGATGGGTCACTTGAGGCCAGGAGTTCAAGAACAACCCAGGCAACATGGCGTGACTCTGGCTCTTCAAAACATACAAAAAGTGGCGCATGCCTGTAGTCCCCGCTACTTAGGAGACTGAAGTACGAGGATTGCTTAAGCCCAGGAAGGTGAGGCTGCCGTGAGCCATGATCACATCACTGCACTCCAGTCTGGGCAACAGAGGGAAAAAAATGTTCAAAGACTGCACACAAATGTTTATATTGATAGTTATTCATATTAATCAAAACCTGGAAACAACCCAAACATTCATCAACTGGTTACGAAGGAAGATTGCTCAGCAATAGAAAATAAGTATTTATACATGCAGCAAAGATGAATATCAAAAACACATACCAAGTGAAAGAACTGAAACACAAAAGACTACATACTTTGCATATGTAAATATTTACATGCAATTTTTATTATTTATTTATTTATTTATTTTTTTTTTGAGACGGAGTCTCGCTCTGTTGCCCAGGCTGGAGTGCAGTGGCGCGATCTCGGCTCACTGCAAGTTCTGCTTCCCGGGTTCATGCCATTCTCCTGCCTCAGCCTCCTGAGTAGCTGGGACTACAGGCACGCCTGGCTAATTTTTGTATTTTTAATACAGACGAGGTTTCACCATATTGCCCAGGCTGGTCTCGATCTCCTCACCTTGTGATCCGCCTGCCTTGGCCTCCCAAAGTGCTGGGATTATAAGCTTGAGTCACTGTGCCCGGCCTACAAAGCTTTTTTTTTGAGATCGAGTCCTGCTCTGTGGCCCAGGCTAGAGTGCAGTTGCACGATCTCAATGCAACCTCCGCCCTCCAGGTTCCAGTTTCTCCTGCCTCGGCCTCCCACATAGCTGGGACTACAGGCGAGCACCACCATGTCTGGCTAATTTTTGTATTTTTAGTAGAGACAGGGTTTTGCCATGTTGGCCAGGAGGGTCTGGAACTCCTAACCTCAAGTGATCTGTCCACCTTGGCCTGCAAAAGTGCTGGGATTACAGGTATGAGCCACTGCGCCCAGCCTGTGTTTACTATTATTAAAATTAAGTATTAAGTAGTAATTAAAAAAACTCAGACTTTCTAGCGATTTTTGATCCTAAGCCTTCTATCACCATCAGGCCTTCATTTGTGTACTTAAAATCAATATATGTACCAGTGTTGCACTGGTTTAAAGATTCTAATGGTTAGGCCGGGCGCAGTGGCTCAAGCCTGTAATCCCAGCACTTTGGGAGGCCGAGACGGGCGGATCACGAGGTCAGGAGATCGAGACCATCCTGGCTGACACGGTGAAACCCTGTCTCTACTAAAAAATACAAAAAACTAGCCAGGCGAGGTGGCGGGCGCCTGTAGTCCCAGCTACTCGGGAGGCTGAGGCAGGAGAATGGCGTGAACCCGGGAGGCGGAGCTTGCAGTGAGCTGAGATCCGGCCACTGCACTCCAGCCTGGGTGGCAGAGCGAGACTCCGTCTCAAAAAAAAAAAAAAAAAAAAAAGATTCTAATGGTGAAAGTTACCTAATTACTGTATCTAGAAACCAATCTTGGAAATGTGAGATGATGCTCTTTTTTCTTTTTTAATTTACTTAAATATTTTTTCTTTAAATTATTTATTTATTTTTTCAAGATGGAGTTGCTCTGTTGCCTAGGTTGGAGTACAGTGGTGCGATCTCGGCTCACTGCAGTCTCCGCCTCCCGGGTTCAAGTGATTCTTGTGCTTCAGCCTCCTGAGTAGTTAGCATTACTGGTGCGGGCCACCACGCACAGCTACTTTTTTTTTTTTTTTTTTTTTTTTTGAGACAGAGTCTCGCTCTGTCACCCAGGCTGGAGTGCTGTGGCCGGATCTCAGCTCACTGCAAGCTCCGCCTCCCGGGTTCACGCCATTCTCCTGCCTCAGCCTCCGGAGTAGCTGGGACTACAGGCGCCCGCCACCTCGCCCGGCTAGTTTTTTGTATTTTTTAGTAGAGATGGGTTTTCACCGTGTTAGCCAGGATGGTCTCGATCTCCTGGCCTCGTGATCCGCCCGTCTCCGCCTCCCAAAGTGCTGGGATTACAGGCTTGAGCCACCGCACCCGGCCACAGCTACTTTTTTGTATTTTAGTTTCACTATGTTCATCAGGCTGGTCTTGAACTCCTGACCTCAGGTGATCCGCCGGTCTCGGCCTCCCAATGTGTTGTTGGGATTACAGGTGTGAGCCACCGTGCCTGTCATTAAATTTTTTTCTCTTGTTTAATTAACTTCAATTCTGCCACTTCCTAGATGCGCTTTTAGAATAGCTGAAATTATTGTGTGCTTAGTTTCACTCTGTCCTTGTTTTGTTGTATAGTATTTTTTATTTTATTTTATTTTTTGAGATGGAGTCTTGCTCTGTCACCCAGGCTGGAGTGCAGTGGTGTGATCTCAGCTCACTGCAACCTCTGCTTGAACCAGATTCAAGCAATTCTCCTGTCTTAGCCTCACGAGTCGCTGGGATTACAGGCACGCATCACCACACCCGGCTAATTTTGTATTTTTAGTAGAGACGGAGTTTTACCATGTTGGTCAGGCTGATCTCGAACTCAGTTGGTCTGCCTGCCTCTGCCTCCCAAAGTGCTGAGATTATAGGTGTGAGCCACCACACCCGGCCTGTTGTATAGTATTTAAATGAAAGGGACATAGAAGAAAATAGTTGTTGAGGTTTTAAGATAATCATTCCTACTTTCTCTGTTACTCTATTTAAAATGATGACGAGAAAAATTAATTATCTTTGCTAAGTTTGGCATAGGAGCTGTCGTTCTTTTTTTTTTTCTTTTTTGAGACAGGGTCTCACCATGTTGCCTAGGCTGGAGCGCAGTGGTGTAATCTCGGCTCACTGCAATCTCTGCCTCTCAGGTTCAAGCAATTTTCTGGACTCAGCCTCCCAAGTAGGTGGGATTACAGGGGTGTGCCACCACACCCTGCTAATTTTTGTATTTGTAGTAGAGATGGGGTTTCACCATGTTGGCCAGGATGGTCTTGATCTCTTGACCTCATGATCCGCTTGCCTTGGCCTCCCAAAGTGCTGGAATTTCAGGCGTGAGCCTCCGCAACTGGCCTCCCATGTTCTTTATATGGACGAGAAACCTGTTTTTCAGTTAACTGATGCAAGGGGGCTGGACTTCTCTCCTTTCAAATAAAACCTTGAAGGTCCTGATGTATATTGAAAAGGGCAGCTGGGTGCAGTAGCTCACACCTGTAATCTCAGCACTTTGATGTGGGGAAAAGAAAGAGAGATCAGACTGTTACTGTGTCTATGTAGAAAAAGGAAGACATAAGAAATTCCATTTTGATCTGTACTAAGAAAAGTTCTTCTGCCTTGAGATGCTGCTAATCTGTAATCTTAACAACCTGTGCTCACAGAAACATATGCTGTACTGACTCAAGGTTTAATGGATTTAGGGTTGTGTAAGATACGCTTTGTTAAAAATCTGTTTGCAGGCAGTATGCCTGGTAAAAGTCACCACCATTCTCCATTCTCCATTACGCAGGGACACAATGCACTGCGCAAGGCCACAGGGACCTCTGCCCAAGAAAGCCTGGGTATTGTCCAAGGTTTCCCCCTACTGAGACAGCCTGAGATATGGCCTCGTGGGAAGGGAAAGACCTGACTGTCCCCCAGCCCGACACCCGTAAAGGGTCTGTGCTGAGGAGGATTAGTGAAGAGGAAGGCCTCGGCCAGGCACGGTGGTTCATGCCTGTAATCCCAGCACTTTGGGAGGCTGAGGTGGGTGGATCATGAGGTCAGGAAATCGAGACCATCCTGGCTAACACAGTGAAACTCTGTCTCCACTAAAAATACAAAAAAAATTAGCCGGGCGTGGTGGCGGGCACCTGTAGTCCCAGCTGCTGGGGAGGCTGAGGCAGGAGAATGGCATGAACCCGGGAGGCGGAGCTTGCAGTAAGCCGAGATCACGCCACTGCACTCCAGCCTGGGAGACAGAGCGAGACTCTGTCTCAAAAAAAAAAAAAAAGAGGAAGGCCTTTTTGCAGTTGAGATAAGAGGAAAGCATCTGTCTCCTGCTCGTCCCTGGGAACGGAATGTCTCAGTGTAAAACCCGACCATACATTCTATTTACTATTTACATAGTAAATATTTACATACATTCTATTTACTGAGATAGGAGAAAACTGCCTCATGGTTGGAGGTGAGACATGCGGGCGACAATACTGCTCTTTACTGCACTGACATGTTTGTGTAAAGTCAAACGTAAATCTGGCCTACATGCACATCCAGGCACAGCACTTTTCCTTAAACTTATTTATGACACAGACTCCTTTGCTCACATTTTCCTGCTGATCCTCTCCCTACCATTACTCTATAGTCCTGCCACATCCCCCTTGCCGAGATAGTAGAGATAGTGATCAATAAATACTGAGGGAATTCAGAGACCAGCGCCGGTGGAGGTCCTCACTTGCTGAGCGCCGGTCTCCTGGGCCCACTTTTCTTCCTCTATACTCTGTCTCTGTGTCTTATTTCACTTTCTCAGTCTCTCGTCTCCACCTTGCGAGAAATATCCAGAGGTGTGGAGGGGCAGGCCCCTTTCACTTCGGGAGGCCAAGGCAGGTGGATCACTTGAGGTCAGGAGTTCGAGACCAGCCTGGCCAACATGGTGAAACCCCATCTCTGCTAAAAATGCAAAAATTAGCCAGGAATGGTGGTACACGCCTGTGATCCCAGCTACTCTGGAGGCTGAGGCAGAAGAATTGCTTGAACCTGGAAGGCGGAGGTTGCAGGGAGCCTAGATTATACCACTGCACACTAGCCTGGGCAACAGAGCAAGACTCCATCTCAAAGAAAAGAAAAAAAAAAAAAAGGTAAAAAGAAAAGAGCATGGAAGTGATTAGAGAAATGGAGGAACATTTATATTTGGGGTTCCTTGTCCCCCCAGGGTAACATGCAGAACGAATGCTTAAACAGACAAGAAAGTCCCTCTACTATAGGAGGAAGTGAGAGATACTCATGGAAAGCCTTCACATACTCACAAAAACAGCAGCTGTTGGATTCAAGTGAGCAGTGTTGACTTGCCCCCTTGACATAAAGAAGGAACCTCCAGAGGACTTGGGGCTTGGGATAAGGGCTCGAAAATGGCAAAGCGGTGCTAACTCGAAAAAAAAGCCAGTAGGTAGGGTCATTAAAGGGCCACAGAATAAAGCCCTATGTAGGTAGACAAATTGCTTCAAAAGCCGCCAAAAAACTTGGGCTTGGAGTGTAACAGGGATGAAAAGTGTATGGTAAGTCACAAGGAGCTGGCAGAGCCTGGCTTCCAACTAGTGCTTGTCCTGGCAATGAACCAACAGACAGGGGAAGGTTAGGAGCTGGAGGGTCAAAACAACTACAAATCTCAAGGGTCATCCACAAGGGAGACCGGCTCTTTGCCTGCTACACAAATGCAACAAAGGCCGTGGGAGCACAAATAACAAACAGGGATTGTGTGTTTAAGGCAGAGAAGGAAGTCATGCGTCATGCAAAGTGAAAGCAGAGAAAAGGCAGACTTGCTTGCAAGGCGGACAGTCTGATGCGTGCACCAGGTCATTTCAGAATACACACAGAGAAAACGAGAATAGACAGTGTAGGATTTGGGGAAAGAGCTGATTTTCGTTGAAGAAGCAAATGTAGCCTCACACATGATGTGGTGGCCTTTACCCTACCACTCCCACAATCCTCCTGTCTCAAGGGCCATTAGTGTCTCAGGTCTACTCAGTGTGGAATACAAGGTCCTTCCCACCCCCACAAGCCATCCATGACGGTGAGCTGAGAGATTAGCCAGGAGGACCAGAGCCACTGTGGCTGAGAGGAATCATTCTAGAGGATGGTTAGTAAACAGGAGAGCAAAAGGGGAGAAGGAAACTGCATATCGGGGTTAAACGCCTCCAGTGGAAGAAGGCAAGGTGTAGAGGCGTCTATTAGTCTGTTCTCAAGCTGCTAATAAAGACATACCCAAGGGTGGGTATTTTATAAAGGAAAGAGGTTTAATGGACTCACAGTTCCGCATGGCTGGGAGGCCTCACAATCACGGCGGAAGGCAAAGGAGAAGCAAAGGCACATCCTATGTGGCAGCAGGCAAGAGAGTATGTTCAGGGGAACTCCGCTTTATTAAACCATCAGATCTTGTGAGACTTATTTACTATCACAAGAACAGCACGGAAAAAAAAAACCAAAACACTCCCATGATTCAATGACCTCCCACAAGATCCCTCCCACCATATGTGAGGATTATTATAATTCAAGGTGAAATTTGTGCGGGGACACAGAACCAAACCATATCAAGGTTTCTTACCACTAGGGAATGTATCTTAGTCGCGACACCAAAGCAGGTTACCAGCAGCAAATTTGTACAGATCTGCAGCAAACTCAATCCTTGCCTCCTCAGAGGAAAGCATTTGGCAGGGGCAGAAGTAGTTAAGGCAGAGCAAGAGACTGAGGCAAGCTTAAGAGCGGGAATGAAAGTTTATTAAAAAGCATTACAGCAGGAGCAAAAGGAAGCAAAGTACATTTGGAAGAGGGAGAAGTGGGCGACTTGGGAGATTCAAGTGCCCTGTTCAGCCCTTGACTTGGGGATTTATACACTGGCATGGTTCCAGGGTTTTCTTTTCTTACTTGATCTTTCCCCGCCCCTTGACTGCTGCATGCGCAGGGTCGTTCAGCACTTGGGAGGCTGACCGCATGCACAGTGCATTTACTGAGGTTGTGCACATGTGCTGTAGGTGCAGTTTTCCTTTACCAGTCGAACAACTGCAGAGGAAGATCAGACATGGGCCATTTTGCCTCTTAATGAGCCAGTCTGGTCTTAAACTCCTGACCTCAGGTGATCTGCCCGTCTTGGCCTCCCAAAGTGCTGAGATTACAGGCCTAAGCCACCGTGCCCAATTTTTATGTTTTTAGTAGAGACATGTTTCGTCATTCTGGCTAGGCTGGTTTTGAACTCCTGGCGTCAAGTGATCCACCTACCTCAGCCTCCCAGACTGCTGAGATTATAGGCGTAAGCCACTGCACCCAGCAGAACCTATCACATTTGTGATGCTTTTGATCACAGTTCTGTCACTAGATTGCTAGCAATTAGACATATACAATGAGTAACCTAATACAGTGATTTGAAGTACTTCAGGCAGTAACTACTAGACACCAAATCACAGCATTTTAATCTGTGACATGTTAGAGAGAATGTCAGGACTTTCTGCAGTATAAATGTTCTATTAGCGAATTCTTTTTTTTTTTTTTTTTTTTGAGACGGAGTCTCGCTCTGTCACCCAGGCTGGAGTGCAGTGGCCGGATCTCAGCTCACTGCAAGCTCCGCCTCCCGGGTTCACGCCATTCTCCTGCCTCAGCCTCCCGAGTAGCTGGGACTACAGGCGCCTGCCACCTCGCCCGGCTAAGTTTTTGTATTTTTAGTAGAGACGGGGTTTCACTGTGTTACCCAGGATGGTCTCGATCTCCTGACCTCGTGATCCGCCCGTCTCGGCCTCCCAAAGTGCTGGGATTACAGGCTTGAGCCACCTCGCCCGGCCTATTAACGAATTCTTGTCCTGCTAAATTATAGGGCTTTGGCTCCTGGGTCTGTAAAAGACACCAGTTCCTACTAAATCTTAAGAAACATTGACACCAGTCGATGCCTTGTCTTCAGACCCCAAGAAGATGACAATCAAAATGAAGTGCTTTCATGAGATATGGGGCCAGAAACTGAAACCATTCAATCCCTCCAGGTTCAGGGACTATTACTGAAGAGGTGGGTTTGTGATATTATAGTTAGAGCCAATTTTGAGGGATAAAATTATCTCAGAGTTTTTCTCTAAATTAAACATTAGCATCCAAAGCATGCTGACACAAGGCAGGTGTCTGGGTTCCTGTATCAGAATAATGGGGTTTTCTTAGGGCATTGATTTGATTTGTAATAAAAAAAAAATATAGGCGAGTTGTAATGTAATCTGAGCACTTTGGGAGACCTACGCAAAAAGATTAGAAGAGGCCAGGAGTTTGAGACCAGCCTGGGCAACATAGTGATGTTAGAGTAGGTAGTTAGACAGACATGAGCAGGGCAGGAAAAGGCCCCAAGTAATGTCAGGCAACCATCAGGTAACTGTGAGTTGGTTGTTAAAATGCTCCTCTGGGCTGGGCGTGGTGGTTCACACCTGTAATCCCAGCACTTTGGGAGCTCAGAGGGGTGGATCACCTGAGGTCAGGAGTTCAAGACCAGCCTGGTGAAAATGGTGAAACCCTGTCTCTACTAAAAATAAAAAAATTAGCAGGGCGTGATGGCACACACCAGTAATCCCAGCTACTTGGGAGGCTGAGACAGGAGAATCGATAGAACCCAGGAGGCAGAGGTGGCAGTGAGCCGCGATCATGCCACTGCACTCAAGCCTGGCCAACAGGGCGAGACTCCATCTAAAAAAAAAGTGTCCGTCTAAAATAATAATTGGTAACAGTCAGTGCCAGAGGAAGAGACAGTCTCCCGATAGATAGAAACACCTGGCACTGGTGATCAGCAGCTTCCTGATAAGCTCTCAGGAGTTGGGTGAGTAGGCTCAAGCATGCGCATTAATCCTGTTGCCCACTCCAGCCTGGGCAACAGGAGCAAAACAGTGTCTCAAAAAAAAAAAATTAGCCGGTCGTAGTGGCGCATGCCTGTAACAGCAACCACCCAGGAGGCTGAGTCCTGAAAATTGCTTGAACCTGAGAGGTGGAGATTGCACCACTGCGCTCCAGACTAGGCAACATGGTGAGACCCTGTCTCAAAAAAAAAAAAAGAGTGACAGCTCCTATGCCAAACTTAGCAAAGTAAGACAATTAATTTTTCTCGTCATCATTTTAAATAGAGTAACAGAGAAAGTAGGAATTATTATCTTAAAACCACAACAACTATTTTCTTCTATGTCCCTTTCATTTAAAAACTATATAACGGCCGGGCACGGTGGCTCAAGCCTGTAATCCCAGCACTTTGGGAGGCCGAGACGGGCGGATCACGAGGTCAGGAGTTCGAGACCATCCTGGCTAA
Organism: Macaca mulatta; assembly: GCF_049350105.2. Classification (NCBI taxonomy): domain Eukaryota; kingdom Metazoa; phylum Chordata; class Mammalia; order Primates; family Cercopithecidae; genus Macaca; species Macaca mulatta. Next base: position 89,841,715 of record NC_133415.1, read on the forward strand.
CACGGTGAAACCCCGTCTCTACTAAAAAATACAAAAAACTAGCCGGGTGAGGTGGCGGGCGCCTGTAGTCCCAGCTACTCGGGAGGCTGAGGCAGGAGAATGGCGTAAAAACCCGGGAGGCAGAGCTTGCAGTGAGCTGAGATCCGGCCACTGCACTCCAGCCTGGGCGACACAGCGAGACTCCGTCTCAAAAAAAAAAAAAAAAAAAAAAAAAAAAACAAACTATATAACAGGCCGGGTGTGGTGGCTCACACCTGTTATCTCAGCACTTTGGGAGGCAGAGGCAGGCAGACCAACTGAGGTCAGGAGTTCGAGATCAGCCGGACCAACATGGTTAACTCCGTCTCTACTAAAAATACAAAATTAGCCGGGAGTGGTGATGCGTGCCTGTAATCCCAGCGACTCGTGAGGCTAAGACAGGAGAATTGCTTGAATCTGGTTCAAGCAGAGGTTGCAGTGAGCTGAGATCACACCACTGCACTCCAGCCTGGGTGACAGAGCAAGACTCCATCTCAAAAAATAAAATAAATAAAAAATACTATACAACAAAACAAGGACAGAGTGAAACTAAGCACACAATAATTTCAGCTATTCTAAAAGCGCATCTAGGAAGTGGCAGAATTGAAGTTAATTAAACAAGAGAAAAAAAAAAAAAAACAAGAGAAAAAAATTTAATGACAGGCACGGTGGCTCACACCTGTAATCCCAACAAAACATTGGGAGGCCGAGACCGGCGGATCACCTGAGGTCAGGAGTTCAAGACCAGCCTGATGAACATAGTGAAACTAAAATACAAAAAAGTAGCTGTGCGTGGTGGCCCACACCGGTAATCCTAACTACTCAGGAGGCTGAAGCACGAGAATCACTTGAACCCGGGAGGCGGAGACTGCAGTGAGCAGTGCACCACTGTACTCCAAGCTAGGCAACAGAGCAAGACTCCATCTCAAAAAAAAAAAAAAAAAAAAAGGTAGGTGAAATGCTGTTTGCCTGTAGTCCCAGCTACTCGAGAGCTGAGGTGGCAGGATTGCTTGAGCCCAGAAGGCTGCAAGGAGCCCTAATCATGCCACTGTACTCCAGCCTGGGTGACACATTGTGAGCCTGTCTCAAAAACTAATAAAAATAAAATTAAATTAATTTTGAAGTTAAGCTGCTCCATTACAAGAGGTCACCTGTTTTTGTTTATTACAATTATTTTTTTACACGAAGGAAATTATGCAAATCTTAAGTCATAAAACATGATGAATTTTTCCAGCTTTATTACATACAATAAAATACATACAATAAAATTCACCCATCTTAAATGTAGAGTTTGATGAATTTTATTGATGCATATAGCTGTATAACTCCCACCACAAACAAAATATAGAATATTTCCATCACTCTAAAAAGTTTTCTCATGCCTTTTGATCTCCTACCCTGCCCTACCCACATCCTTCCTACCATAGGACCCGGCAACTGTTGCTCTATTTTACAGCACTACGATTTTGCCTTTTTGAAAATTTCATGTAAGTATTTATACATATGCAAAGTATATAGTCTTTTGTATTTTAGTTCTTTTACTTGGTATGTGTTTTTGAGATTCATCTTTGCTGCATGTATAAATACTTATTTTCTATTGCTGAGCAATCTTCCTTCGTAACCAGTTGATGAATGTTTGGGTTGTTTCCAGGTTTTGATTAATATGAATAACTATCAATATAAACATTTGTGTGCAGTCTTTGAACATTTTTTTCCCTCTGTTGCCCAGACTGGAGTGCAGTGATGTGATCATGGCTCACAGCAGCCTCACCTTCCTGGGCTCAAGCAATCCTCATACTCCAACCTCCCAAGTAGCTGGGACTACAGGCGTGCGCCACTTTTTGTATGTTTTGTAGAGTCACGCCATGTTGTCCAGGTTGGTCTTGAACTCCTGGTCTCAAGTGTCCCATCCGCCCCAGCCTCCCAATGTGCTGGGATCACAACAAGCATGAGCCACCGCCCCTGGCCTGACCATACATTTTTCTTTCCCTTTAATTTTCTATGTGTTGGGTTCATGGGTCCAATGGCAAGTATATGTTAAACTTCCTAAGATATTGCCATATTCTTTACCAAAGTGGCTACCCATTTTGCATTCCAACCAGCAGTGTGTAAAAGTTCTAGTTGTTCTACATCAAGGCCATCTTTAGAAGTGAATCTTCCCAGACTTTAAAGAACATGCATATATTATGTATTTTTAATGTAAAAATGGTTCACACATATCACTGAATATATCAGGATCATCCTTGTATTGTCTAAATTATACTTCTGTGACAATTTTTTTTTAATTAATTATTTCTTTTGAGATGGAGTTTCACTCCTGTTGCCCAGGCTGGAGTGCAATGGCGCGATCTTGGCTCACCGCAACCTCCGCCTCCCAGGTTCAAGCGATTATCCTGCCTCAGCCTCACGAGTAGCTGGGATTATCGGGATGCGCCACCATGCCCGTCTAATTTTTTTGTATTTTAGTAGGGACGGGGTTTCTCCATGCTGGTCAGGCTGGTCTCGAATTTCTGACCTCAGGTGATCCACCCTCCTCGGCCTCCCAAAGTGCTGGGATTACAGGCGTGAGCCACCGCGCCTGGCGTTCTGTGACAATTTTAATGCTGTGTTCCAATGTATGAATCTCCCATTATTTATGTATTTATTATTATTATTATTATTTTTTGAGATGGAGTTTTGCTCGTCGCCAGGTTGGAGTGCCACGGCACAATCTTGGCTCACTGCAACCTCTGCCTCCCAAGTTCAAACAATTTTCCTGCCTCAGCCTCCTGAGCAGCTGGGATTATAGGCACCCACCACCGTGCCCAGCTAACTTTTGTATTTTTAGTAGAGACGGGGTTTCACCAGGTTGGCCAGACTGGTCTCCAACTCCTGATCTCAGATCTACCTGCCTCGGCCTCCTAAAGTGCTGGGATTACAGGCGTGAGCCACCGCGCCCAGCCTCTCCCATTATTTATTACCAAACAAGGAAAGATAAAAAGGATGAGAAAGATTTTCGTTGGATTTATTCCTGATATTGGCATTTGGAATAAATTTTGTTTAGTGAGTCTAAGGTTTGCAAAGTTAAAAATCAGGTATTGGCTAATGTATAACATCATGATACAGGCTTTTTTTTTTTTTTTTTTTTTTTTTTGACACAGAGTCTCGCTCTGTCCCTCAGGCTGCAGTGCAGTGGCGCAATCTCAGCTCACTGCAAGCTCTGCCTCCCAGGTTCACACCATTCTCCTGCCTCAGCCTTCCGAGTAGCTGGGACTACAGGCGCCCACAACCACACCCAGTTATTTTTTTGTATTTTTAGTTGAGATGGGGTTTCACCGTGTTAGCCAGGATGGTCTCGATCTCCTGAACTCGTGATCTGCCTGCCTCGGCCTCCCAAACTGCTGGGATTACAAGCATGAGCCACCATGACTGACCGATACAGGATTGTTAAAATACTGAAGATATTTCATCACATAAAGGTATCTTTGGCCAGGCATGGTGTCTCACGCCTGTAATCCCAGCATTTTGGGAAGCTGAGGCGGGCAGATCATGAAGTCAGCTTATCGAGACCATCCTGGCCAACATGGTGAAACTCCATCTCTACTAAAATACAAACAAAACAAAACAAAACAAAATATTAGCCCGATGCGGTGGCACGCACCTGTAGTCCCAGCTACTTGGGAGGCTGAGGCAGGAGAATCTCTTGAACCCGGGAGGCGGAGGTTGCAGTGAGCCAAGTTCCCGCCACTGCACTCCAGGCTGGTAACAGAGCAAGACTCGGTCTCGAAGGAAAATAAAAAAGGTATTTGTGTTCAAGTGTCCGGTCACATTTCCCAGACCAATTCAGCTTTCCCTACACTCTTATCCTGTTGTATTTTCTTCCTAGCACTTATCTACTCATGTACTAGCTGACTCCCCCACTAGAGTATGAGCTCCATGTAGGCAGTATTTTTTTAATGTGGTTTTCCCAGGGTATAGACTGATGCATAGATTAAATAATTAAATATGGACTTGATATTTATGAAATTAATGAATTTAAGAAGGAGGCCCAAGCATACTTTTTATTTTTTCAGACAGAGTCTCACTCTGTCGTCGCCCAGGCTGGAGTGCAGTGGCACTATCTTGGCTCACTGCAACCTCTGCCTCCCAGGTTCAAGCAATTCTTCTGAGTCAGCCTCCTGAGTAGCTGGGATTATAGGTGTGCGACAGCATGCCCGGCTAATTTTTGTATTTTTAGTAAGATGGGGTTTCACCATGTTGGCCAGGCTGGTCTGGAACGCCTGACTTCAAGTGATCCACCCACCTCGGCCTTTCAAAGTGCTGGGATTACAGGCATGAGCCACCACGCCTGGCCGCAAGCATACTTTTTATAATAACTGTATCTCACATGTATTCAGCATGTTCTATGGGCCAGGCTCAATTCTCATAACACTCTATAATAAAGCCATTACTTCTATTTTACAAACGAAGAAATTAAAGCTCAAGAGTTAGCCAGGCGTGGTGGCTCACGCCTGTAATCCCAGCACTTTGGGAGGGATCACGAGGTCAGGAGATCGAGACCATCCTGGGTAACATGGTGAAACCCCGTCTCTACTAAAAATACAAAAAAAATTACCCAGGCATGGTGGCAGGCACCTGTAGTCCCAGCTACTTGGGAGGCCAAGGCAGGAGAATGGCATGAACTCGGGAAGCGGAGGCTGCAGTGATCCCAGATCATGCCACTGCATTCCAGCCTGGGCGACACAGTGAGACTCCGTCTCAAATAAATAAATAAATAAATAAATAAAGCTCAAGAGTTTTTAAGTAACTTGCCCAAGTTCACATTAGGATTCAAAACCAAGCACTGTGGTTCCACAGGCCCACTTTTTTTTTTTGAGACAGCATTTCACTCTGGCACTCAGGTTGGTGTGCAGTAGTGTAATCATAGCTCACTGCAGCCTCAACCTCCTGAGCTCAAGTGATCCTCCCACCTCAGCCTCCTGAGTAGCTGGGACCACAGGCATGCACCACCACGCCTGTCTAATTTTATTTTTTGTAGAGACAGGGTCTCCTTATGTAGCCTGGGCTGGTCTTGAAACTCCTGGAGCCAAGGAATTCTCCTACCTCGGAGTCCCAAAGTGCTGGGATTACAGGCGTGAACCATTGCACACGGCCTACACTGTGTCTTTTGATAACAGTCTTGGGCTGACTCAGATTTCTATAAGTATCCCCCACATTTTGGGAATTCCTAGGCTGTCTTCTTTGTTTCTCAAGCTTGTCTTCCTTTGCCCTGGAAAACATCCTCATTTGTTATCTCTATTTTGGAGTAAATCTTCCTTCTCACCCCTATCGCACACAGAAGAAACTCAGCTTGTTGAAAGATTTTTATCACAACAAACGTTTCTAGGGATGGAGAATGTGTTCCAATGAATCTTCTCCCTTTACACAATCCTCTGGCTCTCTCCTCGCTGTTCCTTGTCTTCCACACCTTCTCTCCCTGATCGTCTTCTGGGAATCCCCAACTCCTCACCTTTACTGTGACCTCTCTAAGCTTTCCACCTCCGAAGCTTAGCACCAGCTTCTACCCACACGCCGAAGGCTCAGTGCCACCTTAACCTCTTGCCCAAGGAAAAGGGTATTTCCCCTAAGGAAGAGCTGCTCTCTCCCTCAGAATCTAGTGCCAGTTTCCTCCCTGACACTCGGAGCATGCTTGCGAGGGGAAACCTCACTTCCCTGCAGCCACCCAAACTGAAAATAATACTCCTCTTTTTATTTTTCCAGACAGGGTCTTGCTCCGTCGGCCAGGCTGGAGTGGAATGGCGCGATCTTGGCTCACTGCAACCTCTGCCTCCCAGGTTCAAGCGATTCTCCTGCCTCAGCCTCCTGAGTAGCTGGGACTACAGGCGCATACCACCATGTCTGGCTAATTTCTGTATTTTTAGTAGAGATGGGATTTCACCACGTTGGCCAGGCTGGTCTCGAACTCCTGACCTCGTGATCCTCCCACCTCAGCCTCCCAAAGTGCTAGGATTACAGGTGTGAGCCACTGCGCCCGGCCTACTCCTCTTTAATGTGAATAATAACCAAGGTGTTCTCAGTCTTGTAAAAACTGTGAATAAGATCATCTTAAACATTACTATGTTTATTGGTCTACTCGAAGTCACAATATAGGTAAACACAATATGCATGTTACACAAATACAGCTTCAAATGTCACTCTCCCAGTCCCACCTAGGTTACTAGTTTTAAAGAATTAGAGAAATTACAGGCCTGAGCCACCATGCCCGGCCAATCTTTGTATTTTTAGTAGAGACATGGTTTCGCCATTTTGGCCAGGCTGGCATCAAACTCCTGACCTCAAGTGCTCCGCCTGCCTCAGCATCCCAAAGTGCTGAGATTACAGGTGCGAGCTACCGCACCCAGCCGGCCTTTTCAATATACATCTGGACCTTCAAGGTTTTATTTGAAAGGAGAAGTCCAGCCCCCTTGTGTCAGTTGAAAAACAGGCTTCTTGTCTACATAAAGAACATGGGAGGCCAGGCGCTGTGGCTCACGCCTGTAATCCCAGCACTTTGGGAGGCCGAGACAAGCAGATCACCAGGTCAAGAGATCAAGACCATCCTGGCCAACATGGTGAAACCCCATCTCTACTACAAATACAAAAATTAGGTGGGCATGATGGGGCGCACCTGTAGTCCCAGCTACTTGGGAGGCTGAGGCTGGTGAGTTGTTTGAACCCAGGAGGCAGAGGTTGCAGTGAGCCAAGATCGTGCCACTGCACTCCAGCCTGGCGAAAGAGCGAGACTCCATCTTAAAAAAAAAAGAATATGGGAATTGGGAATATGAGAAAAGAGATAATAATTTTGTTATTAAAATGCTCAGAACAAGAGTCACTATAGGTCATGGAGACAATGATACAGAGTGGCCCCAAACCACAGGTGCAAGGGACCAAAGTACCCAAAGAACAGCGATGAAGGCGAGTCCGCAGCTATAGGCACAAAACACGTTACTCCTAGGTTGAAGGCTGGTCCCAGAAATGGGATGAGACCAGGGTTAGGGGGACCCAGTAAGCACTGGTTCATTCTGGAACCCCTAGGATAAAGGGGGGACACCCTGTTCAATCCAGTCTGCCATAAGTGCAGGAAAAAGATAGTAGGGAAACTAGAAGAGATGCCTTTTCCCTTCTCTCTTCTGTTCTCTCTTCACAGATGGGTAATCACGTCTCCATACCACAAGACGTGCCCTTTGGATACATCTCAAGAACTGGGATAAGTTCAACCCCCAAACCCTAAAATGAAAAACTAATTTTCCTTTGCAAAACCAGAAGAACTCTGGCCAAAAGTACAAATTTTAATTTTTTTTTTTTTTTTGAGATAGAGTCTTGCTCTTTCGCCCAGGTTGGAGTGGCGCCATCTCGGCTCACTGCAAGCTCCGCCTCTCAGGTTCATGCCATTCTCCTGCTTCAGCCTCCCCAGTAGCCGGGACTACGCCCGGCTAATTTTTTGTATTTTTAGTAGAGACAGGGTTTCACTGTGTTAGCCAGGAGGGTCTCGATCTCCTGACCTCGTGATCTGCCCACCTCGGCCTCCCAAAGTGCTGGCATTACAGGCGCGGGCCACCGCGCCTGGCAAAAGTACAAATTTTAATACCGTCCTCCAGCTGGACCTTTCCTGCCACCATCAGGGCAAATAGTCAGAGGTCCTCTATTTACAAACCTTCATGGCCTGAAGGAAAAACCCCACTCCTTATAAAGCTTGTAAGGCAAAGCCCACTGTCCTAGCTATGCTTAGCTGCCTTTTCCAGGGCTCTCCATTGGGACTCCCCTGCTGACTCCCTTCTCCTCCAAAAGCCAAGGGGAAAAATTGCCTCCTCCTCCTCCACAGGTCAAAAAGTGAAAAACAGCCACCCAGCTCCTCCGCTGTTTATCTCACTCCCAGAACTTGGCAATAAGCCCTGCCCTACACAGAGCCCCTTAGTTCTCCCTCCAGGCTCTGCCTGTTAGAGGAAGTAAGTGAGCCAGTTGGACCCATCCAAATCCTCATCTCCTTTTCAGCCTGGACCTCTGGCAAATTAAAAAAAAAAAAAAAAAAAAAAAAAAAAAAAAAAAAAAAAACCTAGGAAAGTTCTCAAATGACCCTGAGAGGCTCATTGAAGGTTCCCAAATATTGGCCCTTACATTTATTTATTTATTTATTTTTTGAGACAGAGTGTCGCTCTGTCACCCAAGCTGGAGTGCAGTGGTATGATCTCGGCTCACTGCAACCTCCACCTCCTGGGTTCAAGCGATTGTCCTCCCTCAGCCTCCCGAGTAGCTGGGACTACAGATGCACGCCACCCATGCCCAGCTAATTTTTCTGTTCTTAGTAGAGACAGGGTTTTGCCATGTTGGTCAGGCTGGTCTCGAACTCCTGACCTCAGGTGACCCACTTGCCTCAGCCTCTCAAAGTGCTGGGATTATAGGCATGAGCCACTGTGCCTGGCCAGCCCTTACATTTAGATTAACTTGAAAGGACATAAATATCCTCCTGGGACAAGCCCTCTTACGAGAAGAAAGAGAAACCAGAATCTGTGAAGCAGTCAGACACTGTGGGGATGAATTACACCTGGCAAACGTCAACTACTCTCGAGGGGCTACAGCTGTTCCCCAACAAGACCCCAACTGGGACTACAATATCCAAGCAAAAATATGGGCTGGGAACCACATGCTGCTGTGTCTAATAGAGGGAATATAATAAAGTAAGGTTAAGTCTATAAACTCTAGTAAGTTAGCCACCATAAAACAGGGGCCAACCAAAAATCCTATAGCCTTTCTCAAAAGACTACAGGAAACCCATATTAAGCATACCAACTTAAACCCAGAATCCCCCAAGGGACAACTAGTCCTAAAGGACCATTTCTTTACCCAAGCCATCCTGGATATCAGGAAAAATTACAAAAGTCAGCCTTAGGACCCAGTGCTCCTATGCCAGAAATCCTCAAATGAGCCTCCTTGATCTTTCATAACCAAAATCAGGACAAGGAGGACAGAGCTAAGGAAAACGAAAATGTAGGGACAAGAGGCAGGCTTAACTACTAGCTGTTGTGCAAGCCCACCAGCCCCCTCCAGGTTGCCTTCAAGACACTCCTCCAGGTAACTGCCATCAGTGGGGAAGACTAGGCCACTAGAGAAGGAATTGCCCAAATGGAAGGATGCCACGCATAGCCTGCCCAATCTGCCATAAGCTCGGCCACGGGAAAGACTGTCCCAGGAGACAAAAGGCCTCCCGGTCAGATCCCCACCCAATAATAGCCTTGAACTGAAGAGGCTCTCTGCTCACCAGCTTCCAAATCAGACATCGTCATTAAAGGAACAAAGCCAAGGGCAACTCTGGAAGTGGCAGGTAGGACTCTATACATTTCCTTCAAAATACAAGAGCTGTCTACTTTATGCTAACCTCCTTCTCCAGGCAGCTTTCCTCCAAATCCTGTTGGGTAATGGGGGCAAGTGGCACCCCTTTCTTTCTTTCTTTTTTTTTTTGAGACAGAGTCTTGCTCTGTTGCCCAGTCTGGAGTACAGTGGCGCAATCTCGGCTCACTGCAAGCTCCACCTCCCAGGTTCACGCCATTCGCCTGCCTCAGCCTCCCGAGTAGCTGGGACTACAGGTGCCCACCACCATGCCCGGCTAATTTTGTTTTTGTATTGTTAGTAGAGACAGGGTTTCACCGTGTTAGCCAGGATGGTCTCAATCTCCTGACCTCGTAATCCGCCCACCTCAGCCTCCCAAAGTGCTGGGATTACAGGCATGAGCCATTGTGCCCGGCCCCCTTTATTTCTTTTTGACATCCCTACTTAAGACCCGAGGAGCCTTCTATATTTGTGGCCAGTTATTTCACCAATGCCTCTACACTAACTGAACTGGAATGTGAACCATAGGCTGTGTATCCCCAGACATCTTCAGAGCCCCTGGCAATCTCTCTTCAGTACCAATCTATGGATCTATGTGCAGTGGCACGATCTCAGCTCATTGCAACCTCTGCCTCCCAGGTTCAAGTGATCCTCCTGCCTCAGCCCCCCTAGTAGCTGGGATTACAGGTATGTGCCCAGCTAAATTTTGTATTTATAGTAGAGACAGAGTTTCACCATGTTGGCCAGGCTGGTCTCAAACTCCTGACCTCAGGTGATCCACCTACCTCAGCCTCCCAAAGTGCTGGGGTTACAGGCGTGAGCCACCGCACCCGGCCCAGGCATTCCATCTTGCCCAGGGTGAAGAGGGCTATCCAATTAATTCCCCTTCTTGCTCAACGTGGCATTATATCCAGTATGGGAACCAGAATTGCTGAAGTCATAGAAGCCTCCTTGACCATATCTCAGCAGACAGCCAACACTGATGCCACAGCTAAAACCTTAATAGCCGTGCAAGAACAAATTGACTCATTAGCAGCCATAGTCCTCCTAAATTGCTGAGGACTATATATGTTAATGGCAGCACAGGGAATCATTTGTTTAGCCTTAGATGAAAAATGTTGCTTTTGGTTGAATCAATTGGAAAAGTATAAGGCAACATCAGACACCTTGTAAATTGAGTCTCCTATTTATGGGAACAAGCCTCTCAGGGTTGGTTAGATTGGGAGGGAACATGGAAATGGTTCTCCTGGTTTGTCCTCTTTTATGCCTACTTGTTAGTCTCCTACTTTTGCTTCTTTTTGGTCCATGTCTTCTAAATCTGATAACCCAATGTTTCCTGTCACCTCTGGCCATCAAGCTCCAGATGACCCCCAGTGAGGGATACCATCCTCTCAATATTCAAGAGTCACCCTTCTACAGAGGACCCTTAGACGACCCATCAATGAGACACAACAGAGGCGAAATCCTGCCCATCTCCCTTGGACCTGGCTAGATAGCACTTTCACCAACCCGCAAAGCCACCCTTGCTGGAATCATATACGCCTCTTGAGATTTTGGTCCATGAAGACATGGACCCAAAAACAGCAAAAGTGGGCCGGGTGTGGTGGTTCACGCCTGTAATCCCAGCACTTTGGGAGGCCGAGGTGGGTGGATCACCTGTGGTGGGAAGTTAGAGACCAGCCTGGCCAACACAGTGAAACCCTGTTTCTACTAAAAATATGAAAATTAGCTGGGCGTGGTGGTGTGTGCCTGTAATCCCAGGTACTCAGGAGGCTGAAGCGGGGGAATTGCTTGAATCTGGGAGGTGGAGGTTGCAGTGAGCGGAGATTGCACCACTGCACTCCAGGCTGGGTGACAGAGAGACTCCATCTTAAAAAAAAAAAAAAAATCAATGATCAGATTCTCCATGATTAAGGAATTGATACAAATAGAAAATTGGGGGAGGGGACTAAAACTGGCCCAATTGTCCCATAGAACTGATGTCAATTGCTTAATGGGACTAATGCTTATAGTTTCTTTTGAATAAAACAAAATGGACTCAGTCTTAAAACTTAAGAAAGTTACATTTATTTTATCTGAGCTCCTTTCTCAGGAAACCAACCATCAGGGCTTCCAGATAGTATCTAGGAACTGAAACTCACCAGGATCACTGCATGAAGACAGAGAGGTGCCAGACCCTTCACCCATCATGATTCTCTATCCAACTACCTGTTTGACCAGCTCCTCTTCCTTATCCCACTTTAATTTCCATTTTTCTGTATGAAGTTATATTTCTTCCCTGATAAATAAATGCCTGAATTTAATTGCTTAGGGAGATGGATTTGAAACTGATCTACCATCTCCTCAACTGCAGTATGATTAAAGCCCTCTTCTCTGGCAATACTTGTCTCAGTGATGGGCTTTTTTTTTTTCTTTCCTTTTTTTTTTTTTTTGAGACAGAGTTTTGCTTTTGTTGCCCAGGCTGGAGTGCAATGGTGAGATCTTGGCTCTCCCCAACCTCCGCCTCCCAGGTTCAAGCGATTCTCTTGTCTCAGCCTCCCGAGTAGCTGGGATTACAGGTGCATGCCACCACGCCTGGCTAATTTTTGTATTTTAGTAGAGACAGGGTTTCATCAGATTGGTCAGGCTGGTCTCAAACTCCTGACCTCAGGTGATCTGCCTGCTTTGGCCTCCCAAAGTGCTGGGATTACAGGCGTGAGCCACTGTGCCCAGCAGCGATTGGCTTTCTATGCAGCCAGCAACAAGACCAAGATAGAACTCGTGGTGTTTCAGTAACAATTCCCTGGAGATTATGATTTCACTGGTCAAAGGCAGAGCCTAGGAATCAGTATTGTTAACATGTCTCTCAGATAATCCTTGTCCTTGCTCATTAGGAAACTGCAACTCTAAAATAAACATCAGATTTTGTCATTGTAGATCTATTTAAAATTAAAACCTCTTCAGTGGCTCCCTGATATGGTTTAGATTTGTGTCCCTACCCAAATCTCATGTCAAACTGTAATCCCCAGTGTTGGAAGAGGGTGTCAGGTTCCAACCTGAGCTGGGGTCCAAGAGGAGCTGGTGGATGGGTGGTGGGTAGCTGAAAGAATACTCTAGGGACCATAGGCAGTTGGGACATGGTCTTATTATCTCTCTCTCTCCCACAGAGTCAGCAGTGCAGTTATATTTTTCACAGACAATAGTGGCTCAAAGCCAGGTATGAGCTCACACAAACAGGATACATCAAAATGGCTACATAAATGTGATTACATAGTGCATGGAATTGTGCACCTGTGGTCCCAACCTGCTGTCATGATGTACTGGATGTCTGCCTCAGCCTACTCCTGACTGAAGCACAGCCATTTTCCTTACAGAGGGGCCTGGTGGAAGGTGATTGCATCATGGGGGCACATTTCCCTCTTTCTGTTCTCGTGATAGTGATTTCTCACAAGATCTGGTAGCTTAAAAGTGTGTAGCCCCTTCTCCTGCTCTCTATTCCTCCTGCTCTGGCCACATAAGATGTGCCTTCTTCCTCTTCACCTTCCGCCATGACTGTAAGTTTCCTGAGGCCTCTCCAGCCAGCTTCCTGTATAGCCCAAAGAACTGTGAGCCAACTAAACCTCTTTTCTTATAAATTACCCAGTTTCAGGTATTCATTTATAGCTGTGAGAGAACAAACTAATACAGAAAATTGGTACTGGAAAGTGGGGGCATTGCTATAAAGATACCTGAATATATGGAAGCAGCTTTGGAATTGGGTACTGGGTAGAGGTTGGAATGGATTGGAGGCTCAGAAATGACAGAAAGATGAGGGAGAGTTTGGAACTTCCTAGAGACTTGTTAAATTGTGATCTAAATGCTGAGAGTGATCTGGACAATGAAGTCCAGGGTGAGGTGGTCTCAGATGGAGATAAGGAACTTATTGGGAACTGGAGTAAAGGTCACTCTTGCTATGCTTTAGCAAAGATACTGGTGGCATTGTGCCGCTGCCCTAGAGATCTGTGGAGATTTGAACTTGACAGAGATGATACAGGGTATCTGGTGGAAGAAATTTCTAGGCAGCAAAGCATCAGAGATGTGGCCTGACTGCTTCTAATAGTGTATGCTTATATGTGTGAATAAAGAGTTGATCTACAACTGGAACTTATATTTAAAAGGCAAGCAGAGCATGAAAGTGTGGAAAATTTGCAGCCTGGCCATGTGGTAGAAAAGAAAAACCCTTGGGAGCCTGAGGCGGGTGGATCACCTGAGGTCAGGAGTTGGAGACCAGACTGATTGACAATGTGGTGAAATCCCATCTCTACTAAAAATACAAAAGTTAGCCGGATGCGTTGGCATGTGGCTATAGTACCAGCTACTTGGGAGGGTGAGGCAGAAGAATCACTTGAACCTGGAGGGTGGAGGCTGCAGTGAGCCAAAAACATGTCATTGCACTCCAGCCTGGGCCACAAGAGGGAAACTCTGTCTCAAAAGAAAAAACAAAAAACAAAAAAACAAAATCCATTTTCAGGACAGAAATTCAAGCCAGCTACAGAAATTTGCAGAAGTAAAGAGGAGCCAAGTGCTAATAGCTAAGACAGTGAGGAAAAGGCCTCAAAGGCATTTCAGAGACCTTTGCAGCAGCCCCACCCAGAAAAATGGGGGCAGAGGCCTAGGAGGGAAGAATGGTTTTGCAAGCCAGGCCCAGGGTCCTGCTGCCCTGCGCCTTTTGCCATGATTCAAGTACAGCCTTTGGAACGATGAGCCAACGAAACCTGTTTTTTTTTTTTTTTTTTTTTTTTTTTTTTAAGACAGAGTCCCGTTCTGTCGCCCAGGCTGGAGTGCAATGGCGTGATCTTGGCTCACTGCAACCTCTGCCTCCCAAGTTCAAGCAATTCTCCTGCCTCAGCCTCCCTCCCGAATAGCTTGGATTACAGGCTGTCAGGCCTCTGAGCTGAAGCTCAGTCATTATAACCCCTGTGACCTGCACATACACATCCAGGTGGCCTGCAGGAGCCAAAAAATCTGGAGCAGCAAAAGAAAAAAACTACAAAGAAGTAAAACAGCCAGTTCCTGCCTTAACTGATTAACTAACATTACAATATTTTACTATTGTGACTTGTCCCTGCCCTACCTTAGCTAATCGATTGACTTTGTGACATTCTTCTTCTGGACAATGTGTCTTATGATTTCTCCACCATGCACCTTCTCCACCATGGTGCCTTCTCCCCCAGGCACCATGCACCTCTGCTAACAATAGATAACCACCTTTTGCTGTAATTTTCCATTACCTACTCAACTCCTATAAAGCAACCCCTTCCCCATCTCCCTTCGCTGACTCTCTTTTCGGACTCAGCTCACTTGCACTCAAGTGAATAAACAGCTTTATTGCTCACACAAAGCCCGTTTGGTGGTCTCTTCACACGGACGCGCTTGACACAGGCATCCGCCATCATGCCTGGCTAATTTTTGTATTTTTAGTAGAGATGGGGTTTCACCACGTTGGCCAGGCTGGTCTCGAACTCCTGACCTCAAGTGATCCACCTTCCTCAGCCTCCCAAAGTGTTGGGATTATAGGCGTGAGCCACCGTGCCTGGCTGAAACCTCTCTTCTTGTAAATTACCCAGTTTCAGGTTTTTTTTTTTTTTTTTTTTTTTGAGATGGAGTCTCAGTCTTGTCACCCAGGCTGGAGTGCAGTTGCTCAATCTCGGGTCACTGCAACCTCCATCTTCTGGGTTCAAGCTATTCTCCTGCCTCAGTCTCCTGAATAGGTAGCACATACCCATAGTCCCAGCTACTTGGGAGGCTGAGGCTGGTGGATTGCTTGAACCCAGGAGGTGGGGGTTGCAGATCATGCCACTGCACTCCAGCCTGGGTAACAGTGACAGTCCATCTTAAAAAAAAAAAAAAAAAAGAAAGAAAGAAAAATTCCCCAGGTGCAGCCAATGTTGAGAACCACCAGAAATAATCAAGCCTGAGCTGTTTAACCTGTTGTTGAAAGCCCAACCATGAAAGTCTCCTGCCTGCCTTTCTAGCCCTATTTTCTATGACACTTGTGCATATGCACGCTACAGTCCAGCCTTGCCAAATTATCTTCAAATAGGGTGATGTAAAGATTTAAAAAATTGGCCAGGTGCGGTGGCTCAAGCCTGTAATCCCAGCACTTTGGGAGGCTGAGATGGGCAGATTACAAGGTCAGGAGATCGAGACCATCCTGGCTAACACGATGAAACCCCGTCTCTACTAAAAAATACAAAAAAACTCGCCGGGCGAGGTGGCGGGCACCTGTAGTCCCAGCTACTTGGGAGGCTGAGGCGGAGAATGGCGTAAACCCGGGAGGCGGAGCTTGCAGTGAGCCCAGATCCGACCACTACACTCCAGCCTGGGTGACAGAGCGAGACTCCGTCTCAAAAAAAAAAAAAAAAAAAGATTAAAAAAATTAAATTACCTGTAATTCCCAAACCTATGGTACTTTCATACATCTAGGTCTTTCCACAATTTATCCTCACTTTGTCTTGAATACTTTTACTGTCCTGGCAAACAGTTATTCTCCCACAAGGATGAAATTCCTGGTTGGGCACTGTGGCTCACGTCTGTAATCTCAGCACTTTGAGAAGCAGAGGCAGGCGGATCACTTGAGGTCAGGAGTTCAAGAGCAGCCTAACCAACATGGTGAAACCTCGTCTCTACTTAAAAATACAAAAGTTAGCCGGGCATGGTGGCAGGTGCCTGTAATCCCAGCTACTCAGAAGGCTGAGGGCAATTGCTTGAACCCAGGAGGTTGAGGTTGTAGTCAGCGGAGATTGTGTGACTGCACTCCAGGCTGGGCAATGGAGCAAGACTCTCCTTTTGGAGGTTCCTCTGGCACATGTGCTCAGGCAGAGTAAAACACTTCCTTCTTTGTGCTAAACTACCCCTCTTGGCACAGAGCTGTATTACTATAATTATCACAGCAATATTATATCTTGAGCACAGGAACTATGTCTGGTTCATCTTTATATCCCTTGCACCTAGCAGAGGGTAGGAACAGAGCAGGGAGCCAATAAATGCTTGTTGACTTAGTGAAAGCACTCACAAGAAACAAAATTAAAACAAGCAGGAACATTACCCTTTTTATAAAAATCTGAATATAATCTAATCATCTAACCCTTTTTTTTTTTTTTGTAGAGACAGGTGTCTCACTATGTTTCTTAGGCTGGTCTTCAACTCTTGGCCTCAAGTGATCCTTCTGCCTTGGCCTCCCAAAGTGTTGGGATTACAGGCATGAGTCACCACACTTGGCCCATATTAAGATCTTAATTAGGAAATAATTTTTAAGGCCAGGTGTGGTGGCTCATGCCTGTAATCCCAGCACTTTGGGAGGCGCCAAGGCAGGTGGATCACCTGAGGTCAGGAGTTTGAGACCAGCCTGGCCAACATGGTGAAACCCTGTCTCTACTAATAAAAATACAAAAAATTAGCTGGGTATAGTGGTGGGAGCCTATAATCCCAGCTACTCAGGAGGCTGAGGCAGAATTGCTTGAACCCAGGAGGCAGAGGCTGCAGTGAGCTGAGATCACGCCATTGCACTCCAGCCTGGGCAACAAGTGCGAGACACCCTCTCAAAAAAAAAAAAATAAATAAAAATAATTTTTTTTTTTTTGAGACGGAGTCTCGTTCTGTCACCCAGGCTGGAGTGCAGTGGCCGGATCTCAGCTCACTGCAAGCTCCGCCTCCCAGGTTTACACCATTCTCCTGCCTCAGCCTCCCGAGTAGCTGGGACTGCAGGCGCCCGCCACCTCGCCGGGCTAGTTTTTTATATTTTTTAGTAGAGACGGGGTTTCACGGGGTTAGCCAGGATGGTCTCGATCTCCTGACCTCATGATCCGCCCGTCTCGGCCTCCCAAAGTGCTGGGATTACAGGCCTGAGCCACCGCGCCCGGCCAATAAAAAGAATTTTTAAGCTGTAGGTCTCCTGTGGAGAAATACACCTTGAAAGCACTCCAAAGACAGTAATAAGCCATTTCCTTAATTAACTATCATAACTTAGTTTGCATGTTCATTCCAAGGCCTTGAAATAATCCTGTTTCTTCATATGTATCTGATATGGCTTGGGTGTGTCCCCATTCAAAACTCATTTTGAATTGTAACTCTCACAATTCCCATGTGTCACGGGAGGAACCTGGTGGCAGGTGATTGAATTATGGGGGCGGGTCTTTCCTGGGCTGTTCTCATGATAGTGAATACATCTCACAAAATCTGATGGTTTTAAAAATGGGAGTTTCCCTGCACAAACTCTCTTTGCCTGCCACCATACATGTAAGATGTGACTTGCTCTTTGCCTTTTGCCATGATTGAGAGGCCTCCCCAGCCATGTGAAACTAAGTCCATTAAACCTTTTTTACTTCTGTCTTAGGTATGTCTTTATTAGCAGCATGAAAATGGATTAATACAGCAATTTGGTACCAGAAGTGGAGTGCTGCTGAAAAGATACGCGAATATGTGGAAGTGACTTTGGAACTGGGAAATAGGCAGAGGTTGGAACAATTTGGAGGGTCAGAAGAAGAGAGGAAAACGTGGGACAGTTTTGAATTTCCTAGAAACTTGCTGAATGGCTTTGACCAAAATGCTGATAATAATATGGACAATGAAATCCAGGATGCAGTGCTCTTAGATGGAGATAAGAAACTCGTTGCAAACTGGAGCAAAGGTGACTCTTGTTATGTTTTAGCAAATCTACTGGTGGCATTTTGCCCCTGCCCTAGAGACTGGTGGAACTTTGAACTTCAGAAAGATGATTTAAGGTATATGGTGGAAGAAATTTCTAAGCAGCAAAGCATTCAAGAGGTGACTTGGGTGCTGTTAAAGGCATTCATTTTTTTTTTTTTTTTTTGAGATGGGAGTCTTGCTCTGTTGCTACCTGGAAAAGAATGGCGCAATCTCGGCTCACTGCAACCTCCACCTCCCGGGTTCAAGCATTTCTCCTGCCTCAGCCTCCTGAGTAGCTGGGATTACATGAGTGCACCACCACGCCAAGCTAATTTTTGTATTTTTAAGTAGAGACAGGGTTTTACCATGTTGGCTAGGATGGTCTTGATCTCCTTGATCTGCCCACCTTGGCCTTCCAGAGTGCTGGGATTACAGGCGTGAGCCACTGTGCCCGGATGGCATTCAGTTTTATAAGGGAAGCAAAGCATAAAAGTTCAGAAAATTTGCAGACTGACAATGTGATAAAAAAGAAAATCCTGGCCAGATGTGGTGGCTCATGCCTGTAATCCCAGCACTTTGGGAGGCCAAGGCAGGTGGATTACCTGAGTTTGGGAGTTCAAGACCAGTCTGACCAACATGGAGAAACAACGTCTCTACTAAAAATAGAAAATTAGCTGGGCTTGGTGGCACATGCCTGTAGTCCCAGCCACTTGGGAGGCTGAGGCATGAGAATTACTTGAACCTGGGAGGTGGAGGTTGTGGTGAGCTGAGTTTGCACCACTGTACTCCAGCCTGGGCAACAAGAGCGAAACTCCATCTCAAAACAAAAAACAAACAAAAAAAGAAAATCCCATTTTCTGAGGAGAAATTCAAGCTGGCTGCAGAAATTTGCATAAGCAATGAGGAGCTGAATGTTAATCACCAAGACAATGGGGAAAGTCTTCAGGGCATGTGAGAAGTCTTCATCATACCCGCTCCCCCACTCCACCATTCACAGGCCTGGAGGCTTAAGAGGAAAAAGTGGTTTTGTGGGCTGGGCCCAGGGTCTCCATGCTGGTTGCAGCCTAGGGACTTGGTGCTGTACGTTCCAGCTGCTCAGCCATGACTGAAGGGGGCTAATGTAGAGCTTGGGCCATACAGAGGGTGTACGCCTCAAGCCTTGGCAGCTTTCACATGGTGTGCACAGAAGTCAAAATTGAGGTTTGGGAACCTCTGCCTAGACTTCAGAGGATGCATGAAAATGCCTGGATGTCCAGGTAGAAGTTTGCTGCAGGGGCAGGGCTCTCATGGAGAACCTCGGCTAGGGCAGTATGGAAAAGAAATGTGGGGTTGGAGTCCCTACGAAGAGTCCCTACTGGGGCACCACCTAGTGGAGCTGAGAGAAGAGGGCCACTGTCCTCCAGACCCCAGAATGGTAGATCCACTGACAGCTTGCACCATGTGCCTTGAAAAATCACAGACACTCAACACCATCCTGTGAAAGCAGCTGGGAGGGAGGCTGGGAGGTAAAGTCACAGGGGTGGAGCTGCCCAAGACTATGGGAACCCACCTCTTGCATCAGCATGACCTGGATGTGAAACATGGAGTCAAAAGAGGTCATTTTGGAGCGTTAAGATTTAATTGCCCCACTCAATTTCAGACTTGCAAGCGGCCTGTAGCCCCTTTGTTTTGGCCAATTTTTCTCATTTGAAACGGCTGTATTTACCCAGTGCCCATGCCCCTATTGTAGCTTGGAAGTAACTTACCTGCTTTTGATTTTACAGGCTCACAGATGGAAGTGACTTGCCTTATCTCAGATGAAATGTTGAACTGTGGAGTTTTGAGTTAAAGCTGAAATAAGACTTTGGGGGACTGTTAGGAAGGCATGATTGGTTTTGAAATGTGAGGACATGAAATTTGGGAGGGGCCAGGGGAAGAATGATATGGTTTGGCTGTGTCTCCACCCAAATCTCACTGTGAATTGTAACTCCCACAATTCCCACATGTTGTGGAAGAAACCTGGTGGGAGGTGATTGAATTATGGGGTCAGGTCTTTCCTGGGCTCTTCTCGTGATAGTGAATATGTCCCAAGAGATCTGATTCTTTTAAAAATGGGAGTTTCCACCGGGCATGGTGGCTCACGCTTGTAATCCCAGAACTTTGGGAAGCCGAGGCAGGCAGATCACGAGGTCAAGCGATCAAGACCATCCCGGCCAACATGGTGAAGCCCTGTCTCCACAAAAATACAAAAATTAGCTTAGCTGGGCGTGCTGGCATGCACCTGTAGTCCCAGCTATGTGGGAGGCTGAAGCAGGAGAATCACTTGAATCCAGGAGGCAGAGGTTTCAGTGAGCCAAGATCCTACCATTGCACTCCAGCCTGGTGACAGTGCAAGACTCTGTCTCAAAAACAAACATACAAACAAAAAACAGGAGTTTCCCTGCACAAGCTCTCTCTTTGCCTGCCACCATCCACATAAGATGTGACTTGCTCCTCCTTGCCTTTTGCCATGATTGTGAGGCCTCCCCAGCCATGTGGAACTGTAAATCCATTAAACCTCTTTTTCTTCCCAGTCTCGGTCGGGTATTTCTTTATCAGCAGCGTGAAAATGGACTAATACAGTATCTAAGACTTAAAAAAAAAATTTAAGGTGAAATTTACGTAACACAAACTCAACCATTTTAAAACGTACAATACAGTGGCATTTAGTAAATTCACAATGTTATGCAACTACCCCACCTATATCAAGTTCCAAAATAGTTTCATCACTCCCTGCAAAAAAACTCTGTATCCATTAAGCAGTTATTTTTCATTTTCCCCCTAGACCCTGGAAACCACAGGAACATTAACTTTTAAGTTATTCTAAGGAATTTTAAAGTCATAAAGTAGATATTAAAACAGATTTTAGATGGCTGTGCAACTGCTTCCAGTCATATAGAAAAGAGTTTTTTTCAATAATCTCAATTCCAGTTTTTATTAGCCATTTTATGTACATTGATACCAAGTCCTGAAAACTGATAAAAACATGTCCAGAATTCTTTTTTTCCTTTTCTGAGAAAGGGTCTTGACCTCTCACCCAGGATAGAGTGTAGTGGTGCAATCACAGCTCACTGCAGCCTCAATCTCCCAGCCGCAAGTGATCCCCCCATGTCAGTCTCCTGAATAGCTGGGACTACAGGCACATGCCATCACACCCAACTAATTTTTTTATTTTTTGTAGAGATGAGGGCTCACTATGTTGCCCAGGTTAGTCTTGAACTCCTGGACTGAAGTGATCCTCCTGCCTTGGCCTCCCAAAGTGTTGGGATTACAGGCATGAGCCACAGGACCCGGCCCATGGTTTCTTATACAGTCAATGTACAAATGCTCATTTATATTTTGCACAATAATGAAGATAAAAATAACAATTACAGCAACATACAAATATGTACAAGGATTCAAGACAGACTTTGTTTTTTGGCTTATAACAATGTGTAGATACTACACAAAGAATGAGGATGTAATTTTCATTTACAAGCAAAATGTGACCAAAATCCCTTTTCTTCTTAAAATTGAAAAATGAAATTCTTGAGAATACTAATTAGTGACAGCCAAATCTGACTATTTTAAATTAGCCATGGTTAAACATAGGTGAGTTAAACATTATGCCTTTCCAAAATTAACGTTTGCAGTTAGAAACATAAACATTTGATAAAACTTCTCAAAATTAATTATAAGTGGCTTTTTCATGTTCTCTGGATTCCAGACACATACTAGAAAAAGTAAATGTAAAAGAGGTGATATTTTGGAAAGCATCCCTAGTACTGAAAAGCATCCCTAGCACTGAAAAAAGCATCCCTAATACTGAAAAGCATCCCTAGTATGGAAAAACATCTTCAGGAGTACCCAGTGGTACACCAGCAGGAAACTCATGATGTACTAAAAATACTGAGAACAAAGCGGGAGAAGTAATAAGCAGCTATTTTACTGATGTATTAAATATACTGGAATTATGAGGCATAAGATGATATTTATGTGGTTTTTAAAAGGTTTAAGGGCCGGGCGCGGTGGCTCAAGCCTGTAATCCCAGCACTTTGGGAGGCCGAGACGGGCGGATCACTAGGTCAGGAGATTGAGACCATCCTGGCGAACACGGTGAAACCCCGTCTCTACTAAAAAACACAGAAAACTAGCCGGGCGAGGCGGCGGGCGCCTGTAGTCCCAGCTACTCGGGAGGCTGAGGCAGGAGAATGGCGTAAACCCGGGGGGCGGAGCTTGCAGTGAGCTGAGATCCGGCCACTGCACTCCAGCCCGGGCGACAGAGCCAGACTCCGTCTCAAAAAAAAAAAAAAAAAAAAAAAAAAGGTTTAAAATATTCTTAGGGACTCAATTAGATATTGAGAATGACTGATACTATGATCTCAAAAATAGTATAACACACATAATCATGGTGTTACCTTACTAACAGGAATTTAGTTTTTAATAACTAACTGAATTTTATTCTACTGGCTTGAGAAGCAGCTGCCTATTTTGAGAACTACATGAGTTAGTATGATCATATATAATTAAGTTAATGTCACAGAAACCAAAATGATAATAGTTTACAAAAGAAGAAAGTGCCCATTTATTGGGTTGTGACATCAGGCTGAGATGGCTTAGGGCTGGAAAGCAAGGATGAGTGTAGCATTGGGGCTCAGGTACAAATCTGTTTATAAAGCTCAAGGAGAGAAAAGGCACGAGAAGGAGACAACCCTGAATGGTGGTAGCACCTGGATGTGGAATTACCACAGTGGGCCAGAGACAGGCTGGTACATAACCCTCTGGCCAGGTACTATGGGAACCAACCCCTTCCTTCAATATTAAATTGAGAATACAAATATCTCAAAGCATGCTTACCAAAAGTAGATTATTTATCCTCATATTACAACACACAGGAGGAGGAGACATTTATTTTTAAAAGAGAGCTAAAAAGTTATGGGGTTTCTCCTAATTTCAACTTGAAAACTAACTTAAGGAGCAAACATTTAAAAAAAAAATCCCTATTAATATATACATATTTTTGAGATGGAGTTTTACTCTTGTTGCCCAGGCTGAAGTGCAGAGGCGCAACCTAGGCTCACCACAACCTCTGCTTCCTGAGTTCAAGCAATTCTGCCTCAGCCTCCCAAGTAGCTGGGATTACAGGCATGTGCCACCACACCTGGCTAATTTTGTATTTTTAGTAGAGATGGGGTTTCTCCATGTTGGTCAGGCTAGTCTCAAACTCCTGACCTCAGGTGATCTGCCCGCCTTGGCCTCCCAAAGTCCTGGGATTACA
This sequence comes from Macaca mulatta, assembly GCF_049350105.2. Classification (NCBI taxonomy): domain Eukaryota; kingdom Metazoa; phylum Chordata; class Mammalia; order Primates; family Cercopithecidae; genus Macaca; species Macaca mulatta. Next base: position 89,864,996 of record NC_133415.1, read on the forward strand.
GGCGTGAGCCACTGCATCTAGCCGGACTATTAGTATTTTTAAAAGGCACTTAAAATATTCCTTTCCAGTCCAACTCAAAATACATCTCTGTCAATTACATTTTGGATAAATATTTTAAAAAGCACATTTTTGTGCAATTTTTTTCTTATAATCCAGCAATATTTACCATCCATAGGGCTAAAAGGTTTGAAGGACAGAGCTCCAACTTTCTGCAGAACAATCTGAAAGTGCTTTTATCATAGAAGCAAGAACATTAATGATTTGCTCTTTCACTGACAACATCCTGTAGTCGTTTCAGTAAAACATCATCATTTTCTTGACAGACGCGTTTGGCAGGGGATTCTGCATCACTATCGATGGCTATTACTCGCTTCTTGGTTCTCTGCTCACCTTGCCTTATCATGTTGTTGATCTCTTTCAAACTCTGTGCAGAAATAGAGAACGTGTGTGAGTAAAAGAGGGAGAAGGGAAATGGCAGCAAACAACCAAGTGAATTGTTTTTTCCTGTGTTCTATCCTCTATCCAAATCTTCACACTGGGATAAGGATTCTTTTTAAAACTTAGAACAACCTCATAAGGGATGGCTTGAACTAATCTTTTCAGGTGGCTTAAAAATTAGATTTAAGGCCAGGTGTGGTGGCCTGTAATACCAGCATTTTGGGAGGCCAAGATGGTTCAATCACTTGAGCCCAGGAGTTTGAGATCAGCCTGGGCAACATGGCAAACCTGGTCTCTACAAAAAATACAAAAATTAGGCAGGTGTGGTGGCCTGTGCCTGTAGTCTCAGCTACTCGGGAGGCTAAGGAGCATCACCTGAGCCTGGGGAGGTTGCGGCTGCAGTAACCAGTGATCATGCCACTGTACTCCAGCTTGGGAAACAGAGTGAGACCCTGTCTCAAAAACAAAACCAAAACAACTGAATTCACTGTATAATAGTAGTTCTCGATGTGTAGTACCCAGACCAGAAGCAGAAGAAGCATCTATAATTTTTTTATTTTTTGAGACAGGTTCTCTCTCTGTTGCCTAGGCTGGAGTGCAGGGCATGATCTTGGCTCACTGCAAGCTTCGCCTCCTGGGCTCAAGCTATTCTCCTGCCTCAGCCTCCCTAGCTGGGACTACAGGCACATGCCACCATGCCTGGCTATTTTTTTGTATTTTTAGTAGAGACAGGATTTTGTCATGTTGGCCAGGCTGGTCTTGAACTCCCGGCCTCAAGTGATCCCCCAACCTTGGCCTCCCAAAGTGCTGGGATTACAGGGGTGAGCCACCATGCCTGGCCTTATCTGTTTTTTTTTTGTTTGTTTTTGAGACGAAGTCTTGTTCTTGTCGCCCAGGTTGGAGTGCAATGGCACGATCTCAGCTCACTGCAACCTCTGCCTACTGGGTTCAAGCGATTCTCCTGCCTCAGCCTCCTGAGTAGCTGGGATTATAGGTGCCCACCACCATGCCTGGCTAATTTTTGTATTTTTAGTAGAGACGGGGTTTCGCCATGTTGGCCAGGCTGGTCTTGAACTCCTGATCTCGTGATCTGCCTGCCTCGGCCTCCCAAAGTGCTGGGATTACAGGCGTGAGCCACTGCGACCAGCCCTAATCTGTTTTAACAAGCCCTCCCAATGATTTTAAAGCTCCCTACAGTTTGAGATCCTCTTCCTTAGAGTAATGCTTTTCAATTTTTTTTTTTTTTTTGAGACAGAGTCTTCTTCTGTCGCCCAGGCTGGAGTGAAAAAGGGGTGATCTCGGCTCACTGCAACCTCCGCCTCCTGGGCTCAAGCGATTCTCCTGCCTCAGCCTCCTGAGCAGAGTAGCTGAGATTACAGGTGCGGACCATCATGCCTGGCTAATTTTTTGTATTTTTAGTAGAGATGGGGTTTCGCCATGTTGCCCAGGCTGGTCTTGAACTCCTGAGATCAGGCAATCCGCCTGCCTTGGCCTCCCAAAGTGCTAGGATTATAGGCTTGAGCCACTGTGTCCAGTCAGGTATATTATCTTAGCCAACTTTGTCAAGTATAGTGAGAACTCTGTAGGCATCTGTATAACTTAATAGGAAAGTAATAAGAAGGAGCCAATGTATTTGGACTGAATTACAATATGCCCCACTACAATTTCTTCCAGTTTATACTGATTCTGACTTCTGGAGACATACTGAACAGATCTGCTTGACAGTCCATGAAGTATCTGAAAACAGCAATCATGTCCATATCACATCTTCACCACTCAACAAGGATAAGGATGGAGATGATCACAGAGTTGTCTATGTACATAAGAGGAGGCTTGTGTTTTCAGACGTCTTCCTATCTTGGGTGCCATCTACCAAATGCACTTTCACTTCCAATGCCTTTCTTTCAACTTGACATCCCCCAGGTCTGACCACTTGCAGATGTTGCTTTACTGGTCCCTTCTCAAGATCTTGCTTGAACAGGAAAACATGCTGGACTTTCAAAATGAACTCCACAAATACCATGTCAATAATAATGGATTAAACTACCTCAAACTGAATATACTGCTCTTGATGAGAGGAGACATGCCATAGTTAACATTTCATATTTTATTAGTATAGTAGAAACTTGGCCAAAAACAAAAAAAGAGGCAAGATTAACAGTTACTGACTGTTAATGTGAAATCCAGCTTTTAGCCTATTCACCTTACCTTAGAAGGGCTGCCATTGAACTTGTACAGCAGAGTGCTTCTTGGTGTAAGGCCTGACCCATTCTTGTGTGGGGAAATATAAATGGAGTGCTGTTGGGAAATGCGGCGTGGTGAGCCTGGCTGTTGTTTAATATGTGGAAAAGGAGAGAGTGGTGGAGCATCCATCTAAAATAACCCAAAAGTCAGATTTTTTAGATAAAAGTTTTTCTTTGTTTTTGAATCCCATATTTTTATTCTTTTTTTTTTTTTTTTTTTTTGTTTGAGACGGAGTCTAGCTCTGTCGCCCAGGCTGGAGTACAGTGATCGGATCTCGGCTCACTGCAAGCTCCGCCTCCCGGGTTTATGCCATTCTCCTGCCTCAGCCTCCCGAGTAGCTGGGACTACAGGCACCCACCACCTCGCCCGGCTAGGTTTTTTTTGTATTTTTTAGTAGAGACGGGGTTTCACCGTGTTAACCAGGATGGTCTCGATCTCCTGACCTTGTGATCCGCCCGTCTCGGCCTCCCAAAGTGCTGGGATTACAGGCTTGAGCCACCGCGCCCGGCCATTTTTATTCTTATGATATCTCCTAGTTAGGAATCAGTTATACTATAAAAGCTCATTTATGGTTGAGAAAAGCAAAAAAAAAAAAAGATCTGTTACTTCTTTTTTTTTTTTTTTACAACAACAACAGATAAAGTAGAATTTATTTTCTTGGATCTTTTTTTTTTTTTTGAGATGAAGTATCTCTCGCTCTTGTTGCCCAGGCTAGAGTAAGATGGTGCAATCTAGGCTCACTGCAACCTCTGCCTCCCAGGTTCAAGCGATTCTCCTGCCTCAACCTCCCAAGTAGCTGAGATTACAGGCATGTGCCACCACGCCCAGCTAATTTTGTATTTTTAATAGAGATGACCATCTTGGCCAGGCTGGTCTCCAACTCCTGACCTCAGGTGATCCACCCACCTCGGCCTCCCAAAGTGCTGGGATTATAGGTGTGAGCCACTATGCCCTGCCTATTTTCCTGGATCTTTCAGGAAGTCCTATAACTAGTATTAAGAATTCTGGCCGGGTGTGGTGGCTCACACTTGTAATCCCAGCACTTTGGGAGGCCGAGGTGGGTGGATCACCTGAGGTCAGGAGTTTGAGACCAGCGTGGCCAGCATGGTGACACTCTGTCTCCACTAAAAATGCAAAAATTAGCTGGGCGTGGTGGCACATGCCTGTAATCCGAGCTATTCGGGAGGCTGAGGCACTAGAATTGCTTGAACCCAGGAGGCAGAGGTGTTGCAGTAAGCCCAGATTGTGCCACTGCACTCCATCCTAGGTGACAGAGCAAGAATCTGCCTTCAAAAAAAAAAAAAAAAAAAAGATTTCTGGGGCCAGGTGCAGCAGCTCACTCCTATAATCCAGCACTTTGGGAGGCCAACATGCTCTGATCACTTGAGGCCAGGAGTTGGAGACTAGTCTGGCCAACATGGCAAAACCCCACTTCAGCCTCCTGAGTAGCTCCTAAAAATATAAAAATTAGCCAGGTATGGTGGCATGCGCCTGTAGTCCCAGCCACTTGGGAGGTTGAGCATGACAACTGTTTGAACCCAGGAGGCAGAGGTTGCAGTGAGCCGAGTTTATGTCACTGCACTCCTCCCTAGGTGACAGAGTGAGACTCTGTCTCAAAAGAAAAAAAAAAAATTCTGGACAAGACACCAGGAGTTAAGCCACGAGCACGAGAACCTCATATTCATGCTTAAAAAGTAAGGACAGGCTGGGCAGGGTGGCTCACGCTTGTAATCCCAGCACTTTGGGAGGCCGAGGTGGGTGGATCATGAGGTCAAGAGTTCAAGACCAGCCTGGCCAAGATGGTGAAATCCTGTCTCTACTAAAAATACGAAAATCAGCTGGGCGTGGTGACAGGCGCCTGTAATGCCAGCTACTCAGGAGGCTGAGGCACAGAATTGCCTGAAGCCAGGAGGTGGAGGTTGCAGTGAGCCAAGACTGTGGCCACTGCACTCCAGCCTGGGCAACAGAGCGAGACTCCTTTTCCAAAAAAAAAAAAAAAAAAAGTAGGGACAAAGAATAACTAATCTTCTAATACTTGCTATAACAATCTCTCTCTACACACACACAAAATCTCTCTCTACCCCACAACCAAAGCAGTAGCAGAGAGAATAAAAGAGGCAGAGAATTCTATAAGCCAGCAGAATGATTCTGACATGGAAAAAAATCTGTTAATGAAATGGGAAACACTTCATATGGAAATGGAAAATATTTAGAAATAAGTTGGATGAGCAAGGATTTCATTTTCTTTAATATCCTGTATAATGGAAATAAATTAAGATGGTAGAGATATTCAGAGTATATAGACAGAGGGGAAGTGAAACTGGAGTAGGATGAACAGTTATGACCTCTGAGGATAGTCATAGACCATATTCCATGAAAAGAGGAAGAACAGAAATGTACAGATGCACACAGATACATAGAAACAGCTATTGGCTGGCTGCAGCTTCTGCTAGGGCCTTCTTTTCTTTTCTTTTTTTGAGGCAGGGTCTTGCTCTGTTGCCCAGACTGGAGTGCAGTGATGCGACTGTGGTTCATTGCAGCCTTGACCTCCTGGGCCCAAGCGATCCTCCTACCTTAGCTTGCTGAGTAGTTGGGACCACTACTTGGGTGTATACCAGCCACTACATGGCTAATTTGTAGAGTTTTTTTTTTTTTTTTAAAGAGACAGGGGCTTCTTATTTTTCCAGGCTGGTCTCAAATTCCTGGGCTCAAGCAATCCTCCAGGCTTAGCTTCCCAAAGTGCTGGGATTACAGGCTTGGGAAGTGCCTGGCTGGTCTCTTTTTCTTAGAGCTAAAGTCTGGTCTTCTGGGAAGCAACCTCAGCTTACACACTGGTAACACTTTCTCAGGCCTGCTGCGACTGCCAAAACTGGGGTCTGCATAATTTTTTTTTTTTTTGAGACGGAGTCTCGCTCTGTTGCTTGGGCTGGAGTGCAGTGGCATGATCTTGGCTCACCGCAAGCTCCACCTCCCCGGTTCACGCCATTCTCCTGCCTCAGCCTCCCTAGAAGCTGGGACTACAGGCGCCCGCCACTATGCCCGGCTAATTTTTTTTTTTGTCTTTTCAGTAGAGACAGGGTTTCACTGTGTTAGCCAGGATGGTCTCAATCTCCTGACCTCGTGATCCGCCTGCCTTGGCCTCCCAGAGTGTTGGGATCACAACCGTGAGCCACCACGCCTGGCCTGCATAAAAATTTCTTAGTGGTGCCTCTATTAATGATCCAGGCCTATCTACTTCCTTTTGCCTTTTTTTTTTGAGACGGAGTCTTGCTCTGTTGTCCAGGCTGGTGTGCAATGGTGCAATCTTGGCTCACTGCAACTCTGCCTCTCGGATTCAAGTGATTCTCCTGTCTTAGCCTCTCACGTAGCTGGGATTACGGGTGCCTACCACCATGCCCGGCTAATTTTTGTATTTTTAGTAGAGATGGGGTTTCACCATGTTGACCAGGCTGGTCTTGAACTCCTGACCTCACGTGATCCACCTGCCTCGGCCTCCCAAAGCGCTGGGATTACAGGCATGAGCCACAGCGCCTGACCTCCTTTTGTCTTTTTTTTTTTGAGATGGAGTTTCCTTCTTGTCACCCAGGCTGGAGTGCAGTGGCACAATTTCTGCTCACTACAACCTCTGCTTCCTGGGTTCAAGTGATTCTCCTGCCTCAGCCTCCCGAGTAGCTGGGATTATAGGTGCCTGCCACCACGCCACCTAATTTTTGGTAGAGATGGGATTTCACCATGTTGGCCAGGCTGGTCTTGAACTCCTGACCTCTGGTGATCCACCCACCTCGGTCTCCCAAAGTGCTGGGATTACAGGCATGAGCCACCACACCTGGCCCCTTCTGTCTTTAACTTGAGAAAAACATTAATCTCACAATGTAACAACAGAAAAATTTACCAAATTTGCTGGGCCCAGTGGCTCATGCCTATAATCCCAGCACTCTGGGAGGCTGAGGTGGGCGGATCACGAGGTCAGGAGTTCAAGACCAGCCTGACCAACATGGTGAAACCCTGTCTCTACTAAAGATACAAAAAATTAGCCAGGTGTAGTGACATGCTCCTGTAATACCAGCTACTGGGGAGGCTGAGGCAGGAGAATCACTTGAACCTGGGAGGCGGAGGTTGCAGTTGAGCTGAGATCGTGCCATTGCACTCCAGCCTGGGTGACGGGGTGAGACTCTGTCTCAAAATAAATAAATACAAACAAATTAATTGTTTTAATATTCATGTTCCCATCAAGTTCTTACCCATATGTACACGGAATTTCTAGTAACATAATCATGGTATAGATAAAATTTCTGCCAGGCGTGGTGTTTCACACCTGTAATCCCATCACTTTGGGAGTCTGAGGTGGGTAGATTGCTTAACTCCAGGAGTTCCAGACCAGCCTGGCCAACATGGTGAAACCCTGTATCTACTAAAAATACAAAAAAATTAGCCAGGCGTGGTGGTGGCACGCAGCTGTCCTACCAGCTACTTGGGAGGCTGGGGTGGGAGCATCGCTTGAGCCCTGGAAGCAAAGGTTGCAGTGAGCCAGGATCTCACCACTGCACTGTAGCCAGGGCAACAGATTCCATGATTTCCTCTGGTCTCTGTTGTACCATAGCCTTAATCACCGATTAAGTTACTAGTCATGCTCTGATTAATTGCTAGTAATTTTACTTTGACATACTTATCTAGCAAAATAAACTTACAGTAATTCAACTATGACAGCGAATAATAATAAAGTAGTAAAACATAAAACATACCACATGGTCCTGATTTGACAAGTCGTATTTCAGTGCAAATGACTTCACTCTTCCTACATATATTGTATTGTAAAATTTTATAAGATCACCTCTTTCCTCTTTCACTGGTCCACTGGAACAGTCAGGTGTTTTTGTAGCATCTTCCAAGTCTGTTAAAAAGAATGCAATGTTGTGATACAAAGCATACTTTTTATTTTATTTTTTTTGAGACAGGGTCTCACTTTGTCACCCAGGGTGGAGTGCAGTGGTGCAATGTTGGCTTACTGCAACCCCAACCTCCTGGATTCAAGTGATCCTCCCACCTCAGCCTCCTGAGTAGCTGGGACTACAGGCACGCACCACCATGTCTGGCTATTTTTTATTTTTAGTAGAGACGGCATTTATTTTTAGTAGAGACGGCAATATTTCCATGTTGCCCAGGATGGTTTCCAACTCCTGGGCTCAAGTGATCTGCCAGCCTCAGCCTCTCAAAGTGCAGGGATTACAGGCGTGAGCCACCATGCCCAGCCACAAAGCATACTTTAATATACAAGTCAGCAATTTAAATTACCTTTCTACAATATTAAAAAAAACTCACAAGTCTTTACATAGAGAAATTAATATTTTCAGAGAAGGTTCAGAAATCCATCTGTATTACTTATAAGTCAAATTGGAATCTAGAGAAATGCAAACATATCAATTGCAGGTGGTGCTCTCTTCTCTAGATGCCACTTCAGAATGTTTTCACAACCATAGCTTTTGAGCTGACTGTCATTAGTGGCTTTTAGAGGGGCAACAGCCCTGAGCTGGTGTTATCTAAGTTCTACAGTATGGGAGGCAGTGGCAAACCTCAGCTTCATAAAACTAAAAGGCCTGCAGATATTCTTCTTGTGTCTTTGAGAAAGGTGGAAAGATTCTAAAAGGTAAAGCATATCCTGAGAGGTTAGGGAAGAAGCAAAATGAATTACATTTATTTCTCTGCAAATACATGGCAGGTGACAGGTGTTCTAAGAGCCTTATTGTACCACGTACAACAGGAACCCTGATCAGGAACCAGTGTTCAGGTTTTACTGAGCACCCCCAATAGTAAAATAACAGCTTGCCCCAACGTAGTTTCCTACTTAATGGTGCAACTCTGGGATAGCTTGTGAAACTAGGCAGAAATTTGTCCTACTATTTTTTGGGGAAGGAAAAGTATTATAGAGTATTACAAACTATCATTTGCTTGTATATACAAGAACAATGTGTTTAGAAGAGTTAAGAAAACCACTACCAATTAAAAACAATTTAGCATTTATTTGAAAAAAGTTCTCATTCTCAATTCACTGGCCTACAAACATTGAGAACATGGGTAGAAGCAATGCCTTCACCTTAGGAAAACCAGAAAACACAAACATGGTTCAAAGACCAAACGGCCCCAGGGGATCTCAGTCTTAATTTGGATGTCTCTTTCACTTCTGCTATTTCTAAAGGATCTTGACTAGGGTGGGAGGGGAGGGGAGCTATGTGGTTAAATAAAGTTGAGGAAATGCTGTACATTATATTAGAAATTCAGAAATGCATGTTAGTATAAGGCTCTGAGAAGTACTGCAGTTTGGGAAAAAAAAAACTCTCATGTTTACTTTAATTCCATACTTCCCCAATTTTTTATGTATAGTCTCTTTCCCCAAAACACTTTTTTTTTTTTGAGAGGGAGTCTTGCTCTGTCGCCCATCCTGGAGTGCAGTGGCGCAATCTTGGCTCACTGCAGTCTCTCTGCCCGCTGGGATCCAGCGATTCTCCTGCCTCAGCCTCCTGGGTATTTGGGATTACAGGAGCATGCCACCACATCTGGCTAATTTTTGTATTTTCAGTAGAGATGGGGTTTCATCATGCTGGACAGGCTGGTCTCAAACTCCTGACCTCAGGTGATCCGCCTGCTTTGGCCTCCCAAAGTGCTGGGATTACAGGCGTAAACCACTGCGCCTGGACCCCCCAAAACACTTATACTACCATTCTGGGAAATACTGTTCCAAAGGATACTGGTATGTTAACAGCTCTTCTAGGTTATTCTCATTATATGGATCAATTAAAATTATTTCTTTTTGTTTTGTTTTTATGACAGGTTCTTGATCCTCTTGCCTCAGCCTCCCGAGTAGCTGGGACTACAGGTGAATGCTGCCACACCAGGCTAATTTTTTTTAACTTTTTGTAGAGACAGGGTCTCCTTATGTTTTCTAGGCTGGTCTCTAACTCCTGGGCTCAAGTGATCCTCCCACTTCGGTCTCCCAAAGTGCTGGGATTACAGATGTGAGCGACCACGCCTGGCCTAAAATTATTTAATGTCCTCCTTGTATTAGAAATTTATTGAGACAGAGACTATAGTGTCTCCATGTTTCTGTGTCATTCCAATTCTAGCTGTTAATATTTATGTAAGGTAAGGAGCTATACTTTACTTGAATGAACCAAACATTTAAAATTGTGGGAGGCTGGATGTGGTGAAACCCTGTCTCTATAAAAAAAAAAAAATTAAGGGGCCGGGCGCGGTGGCTCATGCCTGTAATCCCAGCACTTTGGGAGGCCAAGGCGGGCGGATCACAAGGTCAGGAGATCGAGACCATCCTGGCTAACACAGTGAAACCCCGTCTCTACTAAAAATACAAAAAATTAGCCGGGCGCGGTGGCGGGTGCCTGTAGTCCCAGCTACTCAGGAGGCTGAGGCAGGAGAATGGCGTGAACCCCGGGGGCGGAGCTTGCAGTGAGCCGAGATTGCGCCACTGCACTCCAGCCTGGGCGACAGAGCGAGACTCCGTCTCAAAAAAAAAAAAAAAAAAAAAAATTAATAAATTTAAAAACTAGGTGTGGTGGCACGCACTTTTATCCCTAGCTACTCGGGAGGCTGAGATGAGAGGATCGCTTGAACCCAGGAAATCAAGGTTGCAGTGAGCTATGATTATCCTATTACATTCCAGCCTGGGCAACAGAGCAAGATCTCATCTCTAAAATTTAAAAAAACTAAAGAAAAAAAAGACATTAAAAAAAACACACTCGTCCAGGTGTGGTGGCTCACGCCTGTAATTCCAGCACTTTGGGAGGCCGAGGTGGGAGGATCACTTGAGCCCAAGAGTTCAAGACCAGTCTGGGAAACACACTGAGATCCCATCTCGGTCTCCCAAAGTGTTGGGATTACAGGTGTGAGCCACCATGTCCGGCCAGAAATGGGTTTTTACTGATGAAAATAGTGAATGGTTTATTAAGTGGGACTAATGCTAAAAAAACCATACTCATTAATATAATAAATTTGATATTGCTTATAAATAATAGCTATTACTAAGGCCTTACTATGAACAAAGCTTGTATTAAATATTATATATATGCATATGTGTATACATAGTTGTGTATTGCATAATGATGGGTTATCTTCTCAGAAATGCATTGTTGAAATGATTTTGTCATGAGAATACTATAGAGTATACTTACACAAACCTAGATTGTATGACCAACTACACACCTAGGCTGAATGGTATAGCATATTGCTCCTAAGTTACAAAACTGTACAGCATGTTACTGTCCTGAATACCACACGCAATTGTATCACAATGGCAAGTATTTGTGCATCTAAATATATCTAAACATAGAAAAGGTATAGTAAAAATACAGCATTATAATCTTATAGGACCACTGTTGTATGTGTGGGCCATCACTGACTGAAACATCATTATACGGCACATGACTGTGTGTGTGTGTGTGTATGCACACACATACATACATATACATATAGTTATATTTTTTATTTTTAGAGACAAGATCTTGCTCTATCACCCTGGCTGAAGTGCAGTGGTGCGATCATAGTTCACTACAATCTCAAATTCCTGGATTCAAGTGATCTTCCTGCCTCAGTCTCCCAAGTAGTTGGGACTACAGGTGTCAGCCACCATGCCCAGCTAATTTTTTATTTTCATTTGTTGCAGATGGGGGTCTTGCTGTGTTGCTCTTGCTGGTCTTTAATTCCTGGGCTCAAAGGATCCTCTTGCCTCAGCCTTCCATAGTGCTGGGAGATTACAGGCATGAGTCACAACACCCAGCCTAAATATAATTATTTTTAATCCGTAAAATAAGTTTCTAAGGAAGTAATGTAAAGTTTTCAGTTAACTACAATACACTTGAGGACAGTGTTACGTTTGTGTTACTTAGGTTAAGCTATAACCTAGGTCTCACAAGTATTCTAATTAAGACTGCCGCTCTGGAGTGGTCTGCTAACATGACAATGAAGAATTCATAGCCCATGAGGAGTGAGCTGGTGTTTTAATCAGGAAATTCTTTCTCCACTCCAACAGTTTCTGTTAGGCATATCTCAATCGATGACCAATGCTTTGCTCATTAACATACTCAAAGTCAGAATTTTTTTTTTTTTTTTGAGAAAGAGTCTTGCTCTGTTGCCCAGGCTAAAGTGCAGTGGCACAATCTCAGCTCACTGCAACCTCAGCCTCCAGTGTTCAAGCAATTCTCCTGCCTCAGCCTCCTAAGTGGCAGGGATTACAAGTGCTCACCACCATGCCTGGCTAATTTTTGTATTTTTAGTAAAGATGGGGTTTCACCATGTCAGCAAGACTGGTCTCGAACTCCTGACCTCAAGTGATCCACCCGCCTTGGTCTCCCAAAGTGCTGGGATTACAGGTGTGAGCCACCATGTCCGGCCAGAAATGGGTTTTTACTGATGAAAATAGTGAATGCTTATTAAGTATGACTAATGCTAAAAATGAGCTCATGTTCAGGAAATAAAAAGTATTTAAGATAAGCAGATTGGTTAAAATATTTGAGACACTACCCTCAATAGCCAGGAAAGTGATGAAAGATCCAGTGAAGTCTCTAGGCTTTACTCTTAGGGATAATAACGTTAAGGCTAAAAGCTCTAAGAAGTCCTGTGTCCAGCCCTGAATTCTGATCCACGGTATTTGCTTGATGCTAGCCGTAAGGTTGACTGAATCCTGCATCTGAAATCTTGGCACCCATTCTTGAGCAAATCTTTTCCTTGGGTGGTGGTCAGACATAGAACTGGGATATATGAACTTACTGCATAGGATATATAAATTGTGTGTGTGCTTTTTAAACAGTAATTATTTTACAACCCATAATGAATTTGTTTATAGAACCAGAACTGTTCTTCCCAAGTCGGTGTTCTTTGGTGTGTCCAAATCTGGGTCATAGCATCTAGACATAGCTCTAAGAACTGGAAGGTGACTTATCTGAATATAGACTTGTCTGATTGCATATCCTCCTACATAACTTTCTCTCTCTCTTTTTTTTTTTTTTTTTGAGACAGGGTCTTGCTCTGTCTGGAGTACAGTGGCAAGATCATGGCTCACTGTAGCCTTGACATCCTGGGCTCAAGCCAACCTCCCAATTCAGCCTCCTGAGTAGCTTGGACTATAGATGCTCACCACCATGTGTGGCTATTTTAAAAAAATTTCTTGTAGCAATGGGCTCTCACTATGCTACCCACAATGGTCTTGAACTCCTGGGTTCAAGCCACCCTCCTGGCTTGGCCTCCCGAAGTGCTGGGATTATAGATGTAAGTCACTGTGCTCTCACTCTCTTTATGAGTGCCAGAATTCCTGAGTTCATCATCACTGGATATTCTCCCTGCCCCGTGCCACCACCACTGTACAGGACCCGTAACAATGATTGTTTGCTTATTTGCTAATAAATATAGTTAATAACTGTATATAAGACAGAGTGCGGTGACTCACACCTGTAATCCCAGCACTTTGGGAGGCCAAGGCAGACGGATCACTTGAACCCAGGAGTTCAAGACTGGCCTTGGCAACATGGTGAAACCCCATCTCTACAAAAAATATAAAAATTAGCCAGGCCGTGGCTGAGCCGAGAATCACTTGGGCCTGGGAGGTCAAGGCTGCAGTGAGCTGTACTCCAGCCTGGTGACAGAGCAAGACATGGTCTCAAAAAAACAAACAAACAAACAAACAAAAGGTCAGGTGCAGTGGCTGACGCCTGAAATCCCAGCACTTTGGGAGGCCAAGGTGGGCGGATCACCTGAGATCTGGAGTTCAAGACCAGCCTGGCCAACATGGCAAAATCCCGTCTCTACTAAAAATACAAAATTTAGCTGGGCGTGGTGCCAGGTATCTGTAATCCCAGCTACTCGGGAGGCTGAGGCAGGAGAATCACTTGAACCTGGGAGGCGGAGGTTGCAGTGAGCCGAGATCGCACCATTGCACTCCAGCCTGGGCCACAAGAGTGAGACTGTATCTCAAAAAAAAAATAAAATAAAATAAAAATAAATAAATAAATAAATAAATAAAATAAAGAAATTGTGTAGCAGAATTTGATCTGAAACCTATATATACAGGAAGTGGCGAACTCTCAGTCACCTCAAGTTTCTTTGGCAGACACTTATCAAAAAGAAAACAAAACAGAAAACGACATCATCTATTATCTTTTGCTTCTACTCTCTACTTCACTGCTCTTGTAGCTCAGATACTTGCTAGCAGTTAGTTTCGTATAGAAAAAACACAAAACAGGCAAGGGATCCACAGCTTTCTAGCTAACCTGATGTCTGGTTTTGTAGGAACAGAAAAACCACCCCAGATAGGTAAGCAACATGTATAACAAATACAGAAAAAGGCTTTTTAATAGTTTGTCAGGGTTACTGTCTGCATTTGTTGTTGTTGTTTTGTTTTTTTGAGATGGAGTCTCACTCTGTCACCCAGACTGGAGTGCAGTGGCAGGATCTTGGCTCACTGCAACCTCTGCCACCCAAGTTCAAGTGATTCTCCTGCCTCAGTCTCCTGAGTAGTTGGCATTACAGGTGCCTGCCACTGCACCCACTGCACCTGGCTAATTTTTGTAGTTTTAGTAGAGACGGGTTTCACCATCTTGGCCAGGCTGGTCTCGAACTCCTGATCTCATGATCCACCCACCTCGGCATCCCAAAGTACTGGGATTACAGGTGTGAGCCACCGCGCCTGGCCAGGGTTACTGTCTTATATACTCCTCATTGCCTTGAAAAGGCTCCAGAATAACACACTTATGTAAAAAGAATTGAGTTTGGCCTATTATCCTCAAAAAGTCAGATTCTAGGACATTATTAAAAGATCTTTTTGGTGAATGAAATCTTAAAAGTTTATATCCCAGTGGACATCATAATGATTATGGATATTTTTATAATTTAAAAACTTGTTTTAATTCATCAGATTTTCTTTTAAGAATTTATCCTAAGGATGTGGCCTAAATATTTAAGCTACAAATGATACTCATCACAGAGCTGTGCATAACTAGAAGCAACCTGGCCAGGCGTGGTGGCTTACACCTGTCAGCCAAGAACTTTGGGAGGCCAAGGTAGGGAGATTGCTTGAGTCCAGGAGTTGGAGACCAACTTGGGCAACATGGCAAAATCCCACCTCTACAAAAAATTAGTTGGGTGTGACAGCAAGACTGAGATGAAAGGAACGGGGGAAGTCAGGGCTGCAGTGAGCCATGATTGTGCCACTGCATTCCTGCCTGGGTAACAGAGTGAGATCCTGTCTCAGAAAAGAAAAAAAGAAAAGAAAAGAAAAAAGAAAAGAGAAAGGAGGGCAGGGGAGGGGGAGGGGAGGAGAAGGGATGGGGATGGGGAGAAGAGAGGAAAGGAGAGTGGGGGATAGGAGAGGACAAGACAAGACAAGACAAGAAAAGAAAAGAGAAGAAAAAAGGAGAAATGACCTAAATGTCTCACACTGTGGCATTAAAGAAATCACAGTACCTAGGCTTGGCACAGTGGCTCATGCCTGTAATCCTAGTACTTTAGGAGGCCAAGGTGGACGGGTCACTTGAGCTCACGATTTCAAGACCAGCCTGAGCAAACATGGCAAAATCCTGTCTCTACAAAAAATATAAAAATTAGCCAGGGTGATGGCGCATGCCTGTAGTTGCAGCTATTCGGGAGGCTGAGGTGGAAGGATTACTTGAGTCTGCGAGGTCGATGCTGCAGTGAGTCATGATCATACCACTGCACTCCAGTGTAGGTGACAGAACAAAACCCTATCTCAAACAAAGCAAAACAAAACAAAAAAATCACAGTATATACACATGTATATATTACATACACCTTAAATACATGGAAAGATGAGACAAGGGAAAGGAGGTAGACAGAAGAGGTGTATGAATACTAACCATTTGATTTTCTTTTCTTTAAAAAAGATTACTAGTGCCTGAAGTCTTAGCATGATGGTGGCAAGAGGGTACAGTCTTGCCTGTGGTAGCAGAATTACCTATAATACTTATATGAACAGGACATTTTCTTTTGTGTGTGTGTGTGCGACAGAGTCTCACTCTGCTGCCAGGCTGGAGTGCAGTGGCGTGATCTCAGCTCACTGCAACCTCTGACTCCCGGGTTCAAGTGATTCTCCTGCCTCAGGCTCCCGAGTAGCTGGGACTACAGATGCATACCCCACAACTAGTTAATTTTTGTATTTTTTAAAGTAGAGATGGAGTTTCACCATGTTGGCCAGGATGGCCTTGATCTCTTGACCTCGTGATCTGACCGCCTTGGCCTCCTAAAGTGCTGGGATTACAGGCGTGAACCACCACGCCCAGCCAGGACATTTTCTTAATAGACTCCTCGGGAAGATTACTGTCAGCTACCTTGTTTTCCCTGTCATTCAGATTTAAGAATTTTATTAAGTCTCTTTTATATGTTTCATTAACATGTATAAGTAGACTAGAAAATTTCTTCCAAAACACAATTAACGGGGGACAAATTAATGGTTTCAATAAACTATACCAGCACATTCTAACCTCAAACATAATTGTTTTCAAAACGTGTGTGTATTGTCTACCTCACCTCCTCATGATTCACATTTCCATGTTGTCTGACACCCACTGTATTATGTACAGTGTGATCCAATGTGTTTTACATATAGTATGTTAAATTGGATAACTTACCACAATCTATCATTTCAAAGTCATCATTTATATTTTTATTATATGCCACAAATTCTCTTGGAATACTTTTCAGCAGAACACTTCTATATACCTACACACCAGAGGGGAAAAAAAGAACTGCTCAGTCACAGAGGTACATGTTAAACAAAATCAAAGTGAGAAGAGCAAAATATCAAGCCAATAAAAAACTATTTGTCTGTATAAGTGATACTCAAGGGTAAAATGTTATTAGCTCTAGTAAGCATAGATTATAACACATACCATAAAAGAGGGGATACTGGAGAAGAGCTTACCATCTAAGATGGGCTTAGTTTATAAAATAGAAGAAATAGCAACTAAAGACTGATGATTGGGTTTTACTAAATAAAAGCAACTTCAAAGACCTGAGTTTGGTCAGGTGCAGTGGCTCACACCTGTAATCCCAGCACTTTGGGAGGCCAAGGCGGGCAGATCACTTGAGGCCAGGCATTCAAGACCAGCCTGGCCAACATGGTGAAAGCCCGTCTCTACTAAAAATACAAAAATTAGCTGGGCATGGTAGCACACACTTGTAATTCCAGCTACTAGGGAGGCTGAGGCAGGAGAACTGCTTGAAGCCAGGGGGTGAAGGTTGCACTGAGCTGAGATTGTACCACTGCGCTCCAGCCTGGACAACAGAGCAAGACTCTGTCCCAAATACAAAACAAAAGAAAACAAACAAACGAACAAACAAAAAACAAAAGACCTGAATTAATTCCTCCTTTTTAATTCCTTACACAACAATCGATTGGTCTTTTTTTTTTCTTTTGAGAGACAGGGTCTCACTCCATGGCTCAGACTGGAGTGCAGTGGCACAATTATGGCTCACTGTAGCATTGACCTCCTGGGCTCAAGCAATCTGCCTGCCTTGGCTTCCTTAACTGGTGGGATTACAGGCGTGAGCCACTGTGCCTGGCCAAGAGTCGTTTGTTCTTAAAGCAGCTTGTTTTTCTGCCCCCAGCCCATTCCCATCTCCTTTCAGATGGCCACATGAAAATCTTTTCCCTTCCCTGCCCCTGAACTATCTCACCTCTGAGATAGCTGGAAAGGCATGATCCATTCCCCCTTGTACTATATTATAGGTTACTGGTATTAAGAGGATATTCAGGGAGCCATGGCTTGGCCCATTTTTGACTCACACTAACCTCACCTTAATGATCTTCAAGGACAATCTAGAGCTTTCTAGGCTCTGTTCCTGAGGGATTTTCCTGAAGAAGCCCAGAAAATCTTAGCTTATCACAGGATATAACAAATGCCTGTACTTGGTTCTTCAAATGTCTCTATATTGCTTGCTATAATGTATTTTAGGGCTTAAAGCTCTCTTAGAAGGGGATATAACTACTAATACTGAGGCCACATCTCTGTGTTGGTCTGCAATCTAGGCCACTCTCACTCTCTTTCTGGCTACAATTTCCAGGGCCAGAGAAGAGACCATTATGCTTCCTAAGAGCAGAGCAACCAGGTTCTTGAATGATCAAACCCTTAAGGTAATTTACTTGTGTTCTTCAGGTACAATAATAACAACAATATGACATTAACATTCATTAAATGCTTATTGTGTGCCAGTCCACTCTGCTACTATGACTGAAAGGTTTCATGCAATTTTCACCACAGCGAGAACAATATAATCAGAAATGTTTAACATCTATTCAAAGATGCAAACATTAGGGTGCTTAGCAGATGGCAAAAGAAGCTGTAGTTAGGTTAATGAACCCTAAAATTTCACTGGGTTTAAATATCATTAAAAAAAATAAAGTTATGGCCGGGCGCGGTGGCTCAAGCCTGTAATCCCAGCACTTTGGGAGGCCGAGACGGGCGGATCACGAGGTCAGGAGATCGAGACCATCCTGGCTAACACGGTGAAACCCCGTCTCTACTAAAAAATACAAAAAACTAGCCGGGCGAGGTGGCGGGCGCCTGTAGTCCCAGCTACTCGGGAGGCTGAGGCAGGAGAATGGCGTAAACCCGGGAGGCAGAGCTTGCAGTGAGCCGAGATCCGGCCACTGCACTCCAGCCTGGGCGACAGAGCGAGACTCCGTCTCAAAAAAAAAAAAAAAAAAAAAAAAGTTATATAATTAAAGAATATTATTATTATACATATCTTTTTTTTTTTTTTTTTTCTGAGATAGAGTCTCGCTCTGTCGGCCAGGCTGGAGTGCAGTGGAACAATCTTGGCTCACGGCAACCTCCGCCTCCCGGGCTCAAGCAATTCTCCTGCATCAGCCTCCCGAGTAGCTGGGATTACAGGCGTGTGCCACCATGCCTGGCTAATTTCTGTATTTTTAGTAGAGACAGGATTTTACCATGTTGGCCAGACTGGTCTCGAACTCCTGACCTCAGGTAATCCACCTGACTCCGCCTCCCAAAGTGCTGGGATTACAGGCGTGAGCCATTATACATATCTTTCATTAAATGAACAAATAGAATGGCAGAACTTATGAGAAGTATATGAAAGTATATGGATGAATCGGAAACAGTTAGATTTCCTGGCTTCTACTGAAATTGTCCTTTGATGAAATTATCTCTTGAGTTTTAATGTTATCCATTAAAACAGAAAATCTGAAGTATATTAAAGCTATAAAATAAGTTTACCTTTTATATAACTTGTCAGTGGAAAACAGTAAATCTATTTTTGGACAGTAGGAGAAATAATGTAACTCACGTGACTATTAGCTTGGGGCTGATTCCTGTAACTTTTCATAATTTCTTGAAAAGTTCTTTCTTCTTTTGTTACCTAAGGAAAATAAAAACTGCATTTATCAAATGCTTTTTGAAAGAAAAATGACTCTGAACAAAACTTCAATTATAAGTTGGCACTGAGAGCAACCTTGCAGAAAACCATTAACCCCAGGCCAGTCCATGACTAAAAACCACTAACATTTATGATTTTTTTCTACCTTTACAGTTCAGGCTTTGTAGCCTGTGGGGAATCACTTAATAGTTTCATTAATCAAAAAGCACTGAAACTGTTATGGTGTGACTCTACTGAAAATCCATTTCTTTATATAAAAAAAGATATAAGAAAACTCAGATCTGTTTAATGCCCTGCAGTCTCCAGTTTTATTAATTTTAAGTACTTACTTAAAAGTAAATTAACTACATACAAATGATTAAAAATATCTTACAGTGATGATCCTCAATCAAACTGAGTGGCTATTATAGGATTAGGTTTTAACATTTCAGGACAGACTGTAGGGTTTCTTTTTTTTTTTTTTTTTTTTGAGACGGAGTCTCACTGTGTCTCCCAGGCTGGAGTGCAGTGGCGTGATCTCGGCTCACTGCAAGCTCCGCCTCCCGGGTTCACGCCATTCTCCCGCCTCAGCCTCCGAGTAGCTGGGACTACAGGCGCCCGCCACCACGCCCGGCTAATTTTTTGTATTTTTAGTAGAGACGGGGTTTCACCGTGTTAGCCAGGATGGTCTTGATCTCCTGACCTCGTGATCCGCCCGTCTCGGCCTCCCAAAGTGCTGGGATTACAGGCTTGAGCCACCGCGCCCGGCCCAGACTGTAGGGTTTCTAATGTTTAGACAGAAGTCACAGTGGTGGCCAAAAGGAAGAAAAAGGAATTCCTTCTGGGATCTCTGTGATCATAAACTTCACTTAAGTTACTCCTTTCCCTTGCTTCACTGTCCATTAGTGCTAACCCTGTTCTCTATAATGATGAGCTAGAAATGGCAAAGCCTGAACTCTAACAGTCTTCTGGAAAACACACGATTAGCTAGTAACATTTATCTTTTAAGTTTTTAATTCTTTTTTTTTCTTTTTTTGAGATAGAGTCTCACTCTGTCATCTAGGCTAGAGTGCAGTGGCGTGATCTTGGCTTACTGCAACCTCCGCCTCCCGGGTTCAAGTGATTCTCCTGCCTCAGGAGACCTTCCTGAGTAGCTGGGACTACAGGAGTGTGCCACCACGCCCAGCTAATTTTTGTATTTTTAGTAGAGACAGGGTTTCACCGTGTTAGCCAGGATGGTCTCGATCTCCTGACCTCGTGATCTGCCTGCCTTAGCCTCCCAAAGTGCTGGGATTATAGGCGTGAGCCCACGCCCGGCCCTTCAGGTTGAGTTTTCTAACTGCAACTTCACCATTCTGCAAATCAGCAAGATTCACTTCAAACACGTGACTCTTGAGGCTATCAGATGCAATTTGGTTCCTTGAGTCCTGGTAACTAGTGTCTTTCCAGTATTTCTTGTATTGAACATACTCGGAGCTTTTTTACATCAAACTAATCTTTCTTAAAAAATGAATCAACCATTTTCTTGTTGGCTCCCTTTTAGTTGCCTTTTGTATGGTGCATGTTCTCGTTAACTGCCATAGTGCTGCAGAAACAATTACTAAGACCTATTATTTATTTATTTATTTATTTATTTATTTGAGACGGAGTCGTGCTCTGTCGCGCAGGCTGGAGTGCAGTGGCGCAATCTCGGCTCACTGCAAGCTCCGCCTCCCAGGTTCACGCCGTTCTCCTGCCTCAGCCTCCTGAGTAGCTGGGACTACAGGCGCCCACCACCACGATCGGCTAATTTTTTGTATTTTTAGTAGAGACGGGGTTTCACCGTGTTAGCCAGGATGGTCTTGATCTCCTGACCTTGTGATCCATCCGCCTTGGGCTCCCAAAGTGCTGGGATTACAGGCGTGGGCCACCGCGCCCGGCCTAAGACCTATTTTTTACAGAGATTTCAAAGAGGCATTCTGGGAGGAGGGGTCACAAAGGAGTTTAAAAACATATGCTCTGTCTCAAAAAGCTGAAAAATCGAATCTTAACTGTATATATCTGCTAGGACTGCCAGTGTGGCCAGTGTGGTAAAGACAAATGATTGTATCAGATATATGAGAATTTTAAAAAACAAGCAAGATATGTTATTCTATGACTTAAAACACGTTGTAGCAACTAGAAAGTAAAATGCTCTTCTGAGGCAGCACAACAAATCACGAGAAAGCAATATGCAATATGGTACAGAAACTTTTTTTTTCTTGAGACAGGGGTCTTGCTCTATTGCCCAGACTGAAGTGCAGTGTCATGATCTCGGGTCACTGCAACCTTGGCCTCCTGGGCTCAAGAGATCCTCCCACCTCAGTCTCCCAAGTAGCTGGGCCTATAGGTGCAAGCAACAATGCCCAGCTAACTTTTACATTTTTTACAGAGACAATGTTTCACCATGTTGCCCAAGCTGATCTCGAAATCTTGGGCTCAAGTGATCTCCTTGCCTTGACCTCCCAAAGTGCTAGGATTATACGTGTGAGCCACCATGCCCAGCCTCTTCTCCCAATGTATACATTACCTTTGCCATGATATAAAAGGCACAAAGGAGGAGCTGATCCAAATGCCTGTCTTTCATTAGATCAGGGCAGTGAACTAAAGTGAATTCAAAACACGTCCATATCTTCCTTCGTAACTCATTTGAAACATCCAGTTTTAGACATAGATCACGTAAGCGTACACTTGCCAAATGATAGACCTAAAATAGAAGGTAATACATTGATGTAAAACACCAAGTAAATCATTTCTCAAATTTTTATGTCTTACCATGAACATGGGCTTTCAGACCAAGATTAAAAACATAGGCTGTTGATATACTAAATTAAATAAAATTTCTGTTCTATAGCACTAGTTCACTGCTATGGCAGGAGGATATAGATTAAAGCAAAGCTACTTGAAATTTTTTTTTAAAGATGTCATCTATTACTCTATGCTGCCAACTATGTAAAGAAAAACTGAAATATAGATTTACCTGCATCATGACAATTATGAATACATAATTTTTCCTTTTTTTTTTTCTTCTTAGGTGGATTCTCGCTTTGTCACCCAGGCTGGAGTGCAGTGGCACCATCTTGCCTCACTGCAACCTCTGCCTTCTGTGTAAAGCAGTTACTGCCTTAGCCTCCCGAGTAACTGGACATACAGTTGCAGGCCACCATGCCTAGCTAATTTTTGTATTTTTCGTAGAGACAGGGTTTGATCATGTTGGCCAGGCTTGTCTTTAACTCCTGACCTCAAGTAACCCACGCACTGCAGCCTCCCAAAGTAATGGGATTACAGGTGTGAGCCACTGTGCCCGGCCCGAACGCATAATTTTTCAAAGCTCAGAAGTCTCTGTCTATTCTCTTTGGGTTCAGGTAAAATTGCTAGGAGGCCTAACATGCCAAATAATATACGTTTGACTCCAAAATGAGTCAGAAAGCAAAACCATTTAAAAATTGCTCCTATATTCTACACTTTTTATGAGCACAATGGGAACAAAACAGGAATGTTAAATAAGATACAAAGCTTTTTTTTTTAAAGCATGTGAAAATAAATTCAGTTCAGTTCCCTGGCCCTAAGATCCTGCAAGACTTTTATTATTTTAAGAATTGATAACCCTGATGTGGTATTCCTAAACCAGACTGTTCTATTCAAACTCTTTTTTTTTTTTTTTTTTTTTGAGACAGAGTCTTACTCTGTAGCCTAAGTTGGAGTGCAGTGGCACGATCTTGGCTCACTGCAACCTCCGCCTCCGGGCTCAAGTGATTCTCGTGTCTTACCCTCCCAAGTAGCTGGGACTACAGGCAAGCATCACCATGCCTGGCTAATTTTTTTTTTTTTTTGTATTTGAGTAGAGATGTGGTTTCACCATGTTGCCCAGAGTGGTCTCAAACTCCTGAGGTCAGGCGATCTGCCTGCCTCGGCCTCCCAAAGTGCTGGGATTACAGGGTGAGTCACCGCACCCGGCCCAAACTATGTCTTTAAATTTTCAGAGAGGAAAAAAAAAGAAAGTAAGTTACCCCTTACAGAAAATTATCTTTGGCAGAAAAATACCTACAAACTGAGCTTAAAAACTAATTTAAGCTACTCAGTAATCTAATATAAAGAGAGACAAATAGTTGACTCCAAAGCCACCAGTGATTTATTTTATAGCAAACAAATTTTCTGTATCCTCTCCCCTTGTTTCTGGTCCAGCCATGCTGAGGAAACAGTAGGGTCAGAGCAAAGGGAAAGACACTAGAACTTTATATTCATGAAAGGATAAGATAAGAGATATAGTCCTAGCTAGAAGAATTAAAAATAATATGTAATTAAGTAACACTTGGTAAAGTATCTTTTACAGAACTGATCCAATGCTTACAGGATACACATATGCTGGCAGGCTTCTGATTCTAACATTCACGGTAAATTCTATGTAGGCATAGAACACCAGCATCACACTGAGTTCAGCATAGATAATCGTTATAATTTACTCAGTGAATGGTTATTTTGAATTTATTATAGATTCAGACATTTCAGTTCCTTTTATATTTTCTAGCTTCTTATCTATACTGAGTAGGTTATAATTAAATGAAAGGAAAAGGATGTTAGATTCTAAAACAACATTCAAAATGAAGAATTCACCAAAAAAAGCCTACTTCTTTCAAACTTAGGTTAATTATCAGAGGCAATAATTTGCCATTTTGAAAATTAAAAACGGTAAGTAAATGGGGAAACCGCTATATTTTCAAGCTCTGTAAACAGTCCTTAGGCATAGGAGGGGTTGGAGGGACAGAGAAGAGAAGCCAGTAAAGGTGGTGAAAAGAGCAAGACTCTCCCTCAACCATCCTAATTGTCAACCAAAGCAGCCCTGCTTTCATATGTTTTGTTTATACTTCTGGAGACTATTTCATTCAAAGAAGGGGTTTCCCTAAAAGATGAAATTCCTTGGAGAATCAGTTGCTCCAAAACCCACAATGTAATGAAAATAAATGAGCTATAATTGAAAGGAACAGAAGACAAAGAATGGTTGTAGAAGCTATAAATGAGTTGTTTTCCAGTGTCTGTCTCCTCTTCTGCAATAACAGAACCCTTGACATTTACACCTGGCTTCCTGTAA
Source organism: Macaca mulatta (assembly GCF_049350105.2). Classification (NCBI taxonomy): domain Eukaryota; kingdom Metazoa; phylum Chordata; class Mammalia; order Primates; family Cercopithecidae; genus Macaca; species Macaca mulatta. Next base: position 89,889,177 of record NC_133415.1, read on the forward strand.
TAAAGACTATATTTGCCCCTTTGAAAATTCTGCCTGGGCACGGTGGCTCACATCTGTAATCCCAGCACATTGGGAGGGTGAGGTGGATGGACTGGTTGAGTCCAGGAGTTTGAAACCATCCTAAGCAACATAGCGAAACACCTTATCTACAAAAAATTAAAAAATTAGCTGGGTGTGGTAGCCTGTGCCTATAGTCCCAGCTACTCAGGAGGCTGAGGTGAGAGGATCGCTTGAGCCCAGGAGGTTGAGGCTGCAGTGAGCCATGATCTTGCCACTGCACCCCAGCATGGGTGACTGAGCGAGACCTTGTCTCCAAAAAATAAATAAATAAATAAATAAATTCTACAAGTGGCTACATGACTAAGTGGGAAATAAACAGCACTGGTGTATGTAACTTCTGGGACAGGTTCTGAAGGTGAGGAGGCATGCTCTTTTTCTTCCTGCTGGCTAGAATGCAGATATGATATCTGGAAGGGAAGCAGTCATCATGGACTGAGTTAGAAACCTTGTGTTGAGAACGGCCAAAAAATCCTTGAAGGGACCTGGGTTTTTTTATTTTTTGAGATGGAGTCTTGCTCTGTCGCCCAGGCTAGAGTGTGGTGTCGCAATCTCGGCTCACTGCAACCCCGTTGCCCAGGTTCACGCCATTCTCCTGCTTCAGCCTTCTGATTAGCTGGGACTACAGGTGCCTGCTACCATGCCCGGGTAATTTTTTTGTATTTTTAGTAGAGATGGGGTTTCACCATGTTAGCCAGGATAGTCTCGAACTCCTGACCTCGTGATCTGCCCATCCCGGCCTCCCAAAGTGCTAGGATTACAGGCGTCAACCACCACGCCTGGCCAGGACCTGGGTTCCTAATGGTCATGGTAACCACAGCAGTCCCATACTACTTACACAGACTTTACGTGAAAGATAAATTCTCTTGTTTAAGCTACTATTATTTTCAAACAGCTAAACTGAAATCTAAGAAATAAATAGATAATCACTATGCCCAAGGTCAGAAAATACGTTAGAGGTACTGTGAAAGAAATAGGATTTGATATAAAAACGTAAAAAATAATCCTCGGCCGGGTGCGGTAGCTCACGACTGTAATCCCAGCACTTTGGGAGGCTGAGGCGGGCAGATCACGAGGTCAGGAGATCGAGGCCATCCTGGTGAACACGGTGAAATCCCACCTCTACTGAAAATGCAAAAAAAAAATTAGCCGGGCGTGGTGGTGGGTGCCTGTATTCCCAGCTTCTAGGGAGGCTGAGGCAGGAGAATGGCGTGAACCCGGGAGGCGACGGAGCCTGCAGTGAGCGGAGATCGTGTCACTGCACTCCAGCCTGGGCGACAGAGCGAGACTCCATCTCAAAAAAAAAAAAATAAATAAATTCCTCATGTTTTATCTTAATATAAAACTATCTAATTCAGAGCGTGAGCTAAGACTTTCCATGATAGCAAGTGACAAAAGAATGGAGAAAAACATGATTGAGGAAGAGTATAAATTAAGGAAGATTTATTTAGCATAGAGAAAAGAGGACATATAAAAAATTATTGCTGGGCACAGTGGCTCACGCCTGTAATCCCAGCACTTTGGGAGGCTGAGACGGGTGGGTCACAAGGTCAGGAGTTCAAGACCAGCCTGGCTAAGATGCTGAAATCCCGTCTCTACTAAAAATACAAAAATTAGCTGGGCGTGGTGGCACACACCTGTAATCCCAGCTACTTAGGACGCTGAGGCAGGAGAATTGCTTAAACCCGGGCGGCAGTGAGCCAAGATCGCGCCACTGCGCTCCAGCCTGGGTGACAGAGCAAGACTCCGTCTCAAAAAAAAAAAAAATTATTAGGCCAGGCGCGGTGGCTCACACCTGTAATACTAGTACGTTGGGAGGCTGAGGCAGTGGATCACGAGGTCAGGAGATTGAGACCGTCCTGATCAACATGGTGAAACCCTGTCTCTACTAAAAACAAAAAAAATTGGCCGGGCGCGGTGGCTCACGCCTGTAATCCCAGCATTTTGGGAGGCCGAGGCGGGAGGATCACAAGGTCAGGAGATCGAGACCACGGTGAAACCCCGTCTCTACTAAAAACAACAAAAAATTAGCCGGGTGCGGTTGCGGGCGCCTGTAGTCCCAGCTACTCGGGAGGCTGAGGCAGGAGAATGGCAGGAATCCGGGAGGTGGAGCTTGCAGTGAGCCGAGATCGCACCACTGCACTCCAGCCTGGCGACAGACCGAGACTCCATCTTAAAAAAAAAAAAAATTATTACAAGAACAATTGGTTGGGCATGGTGGCTCACACCCGTAATCCCAGCCACTTCGGGAGGCTGAGGTGGGAGGATCGCTTGAGCCCAGGAGTTAGAGACCAGCCTGGGAAACACAGTGAGACTCTCTTTCTAAAAAAAAAAAAAAAAAAAAAAAAAAAATCTAGCTGGATGGGGTGGTGCACGCCTGTGGTCCTACTACTCAGGAGGCAGGAGGAGCTCTTGAGCCTGGGAGGTAGACTGCAGTGAGCCATTATCGTGCCTCTGCATTCTAGTCTGGGCGACAGAGCAAGACCCTGTCTCAAAATAATAATAATAAAACGATTAGTAGAGAAATACACTTAAATTTGCCTGTAGACCCAGCTTCTTGGAGGGTAATGAAGGAGGATCACTTGAGCCTAGGAGTTTGGGCTGTAGCGTGCTGTAACTGTGCTTGTGAATAGTCACTGTACTCCAACCTGGGCAACAGAATGGGCTAGCCAACCATCTAGTTGTGGGATACACTGCAGTCATGTTTGGTTATAAATATCTGATTAACATGTCTATCTTATCAGAAGCTGATGATTCAAAATGTGCTTGTAAGAGATAGGACAAATTCAAGTTATTGTCTAAGGTCAACAGTTTTTAGTCCTTTTCCATTAATATTAAAATAATTTAAGTATTATAATAAGAACTGGTCATATGCTAATTTAAAAGGTAACACACTAGATTTATTTTATTTATTTTTTATTTTTGGAGATGGGGTCTTACTCTGTTTCTTGGGCTGGAGTGTAGTAGCACCTTCTTAGCTCACTGCAGCCTTGAAATCATGGGCTCATGTTATCCTTCCACTTTAGCCTCCTGAGTAGCTGGGACTTCAGGCATGTGCCACTATGCTGGCTAATTTTTTAAGTTTTTGGTAGAGACTGGGTCTCGCTATGTTGCCCAGGCTGGTCTTAAACTGCAAGCCTCCAGTAATCCTCCTGCCTCGGCCTCTGAAATACTGAGATTACAGGCATGAGCCACCATGCCTGGCCTAGATTTATAATAAAAATTATGAGTAACAGCTAGGCATGGTGGCACATGCCTGTAATCCCAGCACTTTGGGAGGCTGTGGTGGGCGGATCACCTGAGGTCAGGAGTTTGAGACCAGGCTGGCCAATATGGTGAAACGCTGTTTCTACTAAAAATACAAAAATTAGCCAGGTGTGGTGGTGCACAACTGTAGTCCCAGCTACTTGGGAGGGTGAGGCAAGTGAATCGCTTGAACCTGGGAGACAGAAGCTGTAGTGAGCCGAGATCATGCTACTGCATTCCAGCCTGGGAGACAGAGTAAGACTCTGTCTCAAAAGTAAATAAATAAATAATGGCTTGGGCATGGTGACTCACACAGTAATCCCAATGCTTTGGGAGGTCAAAGAGGGAGGATCACTTGAGCCCAGGAGTTCAAGGCTACAGTGAGCCATATTCATGCCACTGCACTATAGCTTTGGTAACAGAACAAGACCTTGTCTCTAAAAAAAAAACAATTAAAAAGAATATATAGCCTTCTCACAGTATCCCATCAATCTTTAGAATGATTCTTCGCTGATTCAGATTCACCCATGAGATCCAACATGTATTTGTCCCACAGTGAACTCCATTCTACAGCAACATAACACAATGGAGTTTCAGTTAATTCCAGAGGCTGGCCAACTACTTACTCAAAGTTGCAAAAGAATACAAGCTAGCAAAAAACGTAAGTTAGATCTGAAAACAGAATCAAATCCTGTGAGCCTGAGTCTAAACTTACAGCTCACCAGGATCATAATATTCTCTTGAAAGGTCAAATGTATTTTTTAAGTGGCTAAAGGTACATCACTTGACAGCAAAGCCAGACTAAGCATAAGAAAAAATACAGACCACTATCTCTTGTGAATATTGGTGCAAAAATCCTCAACTAAATACTAGCAAAACAAATTCAACAGCATATGAAGAGGGTTATACACCATGACCAAGTAGAACTTATTCTTAGAAGGTAAGGATAATTTGAAATAAGGAAATCAATCTGTATAACACACCATATTAAAAGGACAAAGGGAAAATGGCCACATAATCATTTCAAGTGATACAGGAAAGCATTTGACAAAATTTAACACCCTTTCATGATAAAAAATACTCCAAAAGCTAGGAAGAGAGAAGGAAACTACCTAAACAAAATAAAGGATATACAGTAATCCCTTGGTATACACAGGAGATTTCTTCCAGGAGCCCCTGCATATACCTGAATCTATGCATACTCAAGTCCTCCATTTCGCCCTGTAGAATCCCCATGTACAAAAAGATGGCCCTCTATATACACAGGTATCACATCCCTCAAATACTGTATTTTCATTCTGTGTCGGCTGAAAAAAATTTGTATACAAGTGGACTTGTACAGTGCAAAAACATGTTGTTCAAGGGTCAACTGTATATAAAAAACCCACAGCTAACAACATTCTCAAATTGAAAACCTGAAAGGTGTTCCTCTAAGATCAGGAGTAAAACAAGGATGTTTGCTTTCACCACTTGTATTCAACATAGAACTGGAATTCCTAGCCAGAGCAATTAGGCAGGAAAAAGAAATTCAAATTGGAAAGAAAGAAGTAAAATTATCTTTGTTCATAGATGACAAAATCTTATGTATGGAAAACTCAAAAAACCTAAAGAACCCATAAAACCTGACAGAACTAATAAATAAATCAGCAAAGCTTCAAGATAAGAAAATCAATACAACATCACTTGTGTTCCTTTACATTACATTAATGAACAATCTAAAAAATGAAATTAAGACAATTCCACTTACTTACAATAGCATCAAAAATAATACAATACTTAGGAATAATCTTAAGCAAGGACTTGTCTTACAAAAGACATATACTGAAAACTACAAAATGTTGCTGAAGAAATTAAAGAAGACGTGAATGAAAAGACATCCTATGATCATGGACTGGAAGACTTAATATTCTTAAGATGTCAATGCTAGCCAATGCAATGTCCATATTCAAGGCAATCTCTGTCAAAATTCCAACAATGTTTTTGCAGAAAGAGAAAAATCTATCCTAAAACTCATACAGACTCTCAAGAAATCTTGAATAGCTAAAACAATCTTAAGAAAGAAAAATAAAGTTGGAGGTCTCACATTTCCTGATTTTAAAACTTTTGACACAAAGCTATGGTTATCAAAACAGTGTGGTACTGAAAACAGATAGACATATAGTCCAATTAATAGAATAGAGAGTCCAGAATTAAACTCCCATATCTATGCTCAAGTGACTTTTCAACAAGGATTCTAAGCTCATTCAATGGGAAAGGGCAGTCTTTCAACAAATAGTGCTGGGAAAAGATATCCATGTGTAAAAGAATGACTTTAGACCCTTATCTAACACCATATACAAAAATTAAAATGGGCTGGGTGTAGTGGCTCATGGCTGTAATCCCAGCACTTTGGGAGGCTGAGGCGGGCAGATCACTTAAGCTCACAAGTTCCAGACCAGCCTGGGCAACATGCTGAAACCCCGTCTCTACAAAAAAAATGCAAAAACAGGCCAGGTGTGGTGGCTCATGCCTGTAATCCTAGCACTTTGGGAGGCCAAGGTGGCTGAATCACCTGAGGTCAGTAGTTTGAAACCAGCCTAACCAGTATGGTGAAACCTCGTCTCTACTAAAAATACAAAAATTAAACGGGCGTGGTGGCATGTGCCTGTAGTCCCAGTTACTCAGGAGGCTGAGACAGGAGAATTGCTTGAACCCAGGAGGCAGAGGTTGCAGTGAGCCGAGACTGTGCCACTGCACTCCAGCCTGGGCAACAGAGTGAGACTCTGTCTCAAAAAAAAAAAAAGAAAATTAGCTGGGCATGGTGGCACATGCCTGTAGTCTCAGCTGCTCGGGGCGTTGAGGTGGGAGGATCATTTGAATCCGGGAGGCGGAGGCTGCAGTGAGCTGTGACTGCGCGACTGCACTCCAGCCTGGGTGACAAAGTGAGACTGTCTCAAAAAAAAATAGACATAATAAATATAAGAGCTAAAAACTATAAAACTCTTAGATGAAAACATAGGGGAGAAGTTTTATAATACTGGATTTGGCAATTATTTCTTGTATATGACACCAAAAACAGAGACAAAAAATGAAAAGAATAAATTGACTTTATTAAAATTAAAAACTTTCATGTGTCAAGAACACCATCAATGGGATGAAAAGACAACCCATAGAATGGGAGAAAATACTTGTAAATAGTATATTTTATAGGGGATTAATATCTAGAATACATAAAGAACTCCTACAATTCAACAAAAACAAAACCCATAATTTAAAAAATGGGCAAAAGACTTGAATAGACATTTCTACAATGAAGATATATAGATGAGCAAAAACACATGAAAAGATACTCAATATTACTAATCAGTAGGGAAATGAAAATCGAAATTATAATAAGATGTATCTTTACACCCATTGGATGGCCATTATCAAAAAAACAAACAAACCAGAAAACACGAAATGTTGGCAAGGATGTGAAGAACTTGGAACACTTGCGCCTTGCTGGTGGGAATATAAAATGGTCCAGCCACTGTGGAAAACGGTACGGTGGTTCCTCAGAAAATGAAATACTAAATTACTCTCCCATTTCTGGGAATATACCCAAAGAAATTGAAAGCAGAGACTTGAATAGATATTTGTTGCTATTTTTTTTTCTTCTTAAGACAGGGCCTTGTTCTGTTGCCCAGGCTGGAGTGCAGTGGTGTGATCTTGGCTCACTGTAGCTTCAACCTCCTGGGCTCCAGTGATCCTCACACCTCAGCCTCCAAAATAGACAGGACTATAGGCATCTGCCACCACACCTGGCTGTTTTTTTTTTTGTTTTTTGTTTTTTTTTTTTAAATAGAGATAGGGTCTCACTGTGTTGCCCAGAGTGGTCTCAAACCCCTGGGTTCAAGTGATCCTCCTGCCTCAGCCTCACAAAGCGCTGGGTTTACAGGCATGAGCAACCATGCCTGGTTTGAACAGACACCTGTACACAAATGTTCACAGCAGCATTATTCACAATAGCCAAAAGGTAGAAGCAACCCAAATGCCCATCAACAGATGAATGAATAAACAAAATGTGGTATTAAATAGAAAGCATATTCATACGATGGAATATTTTTTCTTTTGTTCTTTTTTTCTTTTCTTCATACAATGGAATATTATTCAGCCTTGAAAAGGAAGGAAATTCTGGCACAAGCTATATGGATGAACCTAGAAAACATTATGCTAAGCCAGTCACACACAAAAAAACAAAAAACAAATACCGTATGATTTCACTCATATGAGGAACCTAGAGTAGTCAAATTCACAGAAACAGAAAGTAGAATAGTAGTTGCCAGAAGCTGGGGAAAGGGAGAAATGGATACAGAATTTCAGAATGAGAAGATGAAAAAGTTCTGAAGATAGATGGTAGTAATACTGAAAAGCTGCACAACAATGTGAATGTATTTAATACCATTGAACTGTACACTTAAAAATGGTTAAAATGGTAAATTTTGTGTTATGTATATTAGGAAAAAAACAGACCAAAGTCTGTCTCTGTTACTCAATCTTTCTTCCATATTATTTAATATAAACTCTTTTTAAATGCTGTAAAAACACATACCTTTCTGTAAAAGAGTGCTAAGGACCCAGTTCTCTTTGGCCTGCTTATTCCAGTTGAATGTACCTCTTGTGCTTTAGTCAGACTGGTCTGTTTTGGAGAAGCACCAATTAATGAATGAGCAGTAAGTGATACAGGACTCTTGACTTTGGACTCTTGATTTGTATTCATGGAAATAGGTAGTGTGATCTCTGCAGCATCATTTGCAACACCTGAATGTATAAGCATTATTAGAAATAATCTGCATATGTTCTAGGAAAGTTGTCAACTATATATATTTTGTCAATTATATATATACATATATGTGTGTGTAAGAAGGCTACAAAATAGTAATTCTAGGTTATGATTGATTTTTTTTTTTTTTTTTTGAGACAGGATCTCCCTTGGTCACTCAGGCTGGAGTGCAGTGGCGCCATCTCAGCTCACTGTGGCCTCGACCTTCTGGGCTCAAGTGATCCTCCCACCTCAAGCCCTGCAAATAGCTGGGACTACAGGTGCAAGCCACCAGGCCTGGCTAACTTTTTTTTTTTTTTGAGGTGGAGTCTTGCTTTGTCACCCAGGCTGGAGTGCAGTGGTGTGATCTCAGCTCATTGCAACCTCTGCCTCCCAGGTTCAATTCTCCTGCCTCAGCCTCCTGAGTAGCTGTAACTACAGGCGCATGCCACCACACCCAGCTAATTTTTAAAATATTTTCAGTAGAGACGGGTTTCACCATGTTAGCCAGAATGTCTCGATCTCCTACCTCGTGATCCACCCTCCTTGGCCTCCCAAAGTGCTGGGATTACAGTCGTGAGCCACCGTGTCCGGCCTATATTTTTTTAGAGATGGGAGTTTTGCCATATCACCCAGGTTAGTCTCGAACTCATGAGCTCAAGCCATTTGCCTGCCTCGGCCTCCCAAAATGCTAGGATTATAGGCATGAGCCGCTGCAGCTAGCCATTTTTTTTTTTTTTTGAGATGGAGTCTCACTCTGTCACCCAAGTGGAAGTGCAGTGGCCTGATCTCGGCTCACTGAGACCTCTGCCTCCCAGGTTCAAGCAATTCTCCTGCCTCAGCCTCCTGAGTAGCTAGGACTATAGGCATGCACCACCACACCCGGCTAATATTTTTTCTGTATTTTTAGTAGAGACAGGGTTTCACCACGTTTGCCAGGCTGGTCTCAAACTCCTGACTTCAAGTGATCCACCTACCTCAGCCTCCCAAAGTGCTAGAATTACAGGCATGAGCCACTGTGCCGGGTATCCCCACCTTTTTTTTTTTTTTTTTTTTTTAAGACAACGTCTTGCTCTGTTGTCCTGGCTGGAGTACAGTTGCGTGATCACGGCTCACTGTAGCCTCAAATTCCCAGGCTCAAGTGATTCTCCTGCCTCAGCCTCCCAAGTAGCTGGGACCACAGGCACACATCACCACGCCAGCTAATTTAATTTTTTGTAGAGATAGGATATTGCTATGTTGCCCAGTCTGGGTCTCAAACTCTTGGGCTAAAGTGATCCTCTTGCCTCAGTCTCCCAAAGTGCTGGGATTACAGGTGAAAGCTACCATGCCCCATATAAATTCTTATTTTCCAGAAACAAGAATATTCGGTTAAATTTATTGAAAAAAAAGCAAATTTTGTTCTCATTTTGTATGTGCCTGTGATGCGTTTATAGTTTAAATTTATTGGAAAAAAAAGCAATTTTTTAAACATTTTGAGCACTTGAGATGTTAGTCAAAAAACAGAATTTTTGCTCAGTACATACATATTGGTAAGCTCAGATAAGAACATTTTAAAAGTTTTAAAAGTAGCTCAGAAGTTCGAGACCTGGGCAACATGGTAAAACCCCATCTGTACCACAAATACAAAAAAATTAGCTGGGAGTGGTGGCACTTGCCTATGGTCCCAGCTACTCAGGCTGAGGTGGGACAATCACTTGAGCCTGGGAGCAGAGGTTGCAGTGAGATGAGATCATGCTGCTGTACTCCAACGTGGGTGACAGAGTGAGATCCTGTCTCAAAAAATAAAAACAGAAGAAAAGAAAAAGTAAAATCAGTCTAAACAAACAAAGAGGACAGTAAATTTATAAAATTTGAAAAAAAAAAACAACTATAGATTCAAAACAAAAGACAAGGTGGAGCACAGAGGATTTATAGGGCAGTGAAACTACTCTGTATGCAGCTATAGTGACAGCCACATGTCATTATACATTCTCAAAATCAATAAATTATTCAATACCAAGAGTGAACCCTAATGTAAACTATGGGCTTTGGGTAATGTGTCAATAATGTAGGTTCATCAACTGTAACAAATGTAGCATTCTGGTGTGGAATACTGATAATGGGGGAGGCTCTACATGCCTCTGGTAGGAGAAGGGGGAATATGAGAAATGTCTGTACCTTCCTCTGAATTTTGCTGTGAATCTACAACTGCTCTAAAAAATCAAATCTATTTAAAAAAAAAGTATAGATTCAAGAGAAAATAATGAGTTAGAAAAACCGGCTGGGCGCGGTGGCTCAAGCCTGTAATCCCAGCACTTTGGGAGGCCGAGATGGGCGGATCACGAGGTCAGGAGATCGAGACCATCCTGGCTAACACGGTGAAACCCCGTCTCTACTAAGAAATACAAAAAATAGCCGGGCGAGGTGGCAGGCGCCTGTAGTCCCAGCTACTCGGGAGGCTGAGGCCAGAGAATGGCGTGAACCCGGGAGGCGGAGCTTGCAGTGAGCTGAGATCCGGCCACTGCACTCCAGCCTGGGCTACAGAGCGAGACTCCGTCTCAAAAAAAAAAAAAAAAAGAAAAAGAAAAACCATGTGATCTAATCCACTAAGACATTTCTTAAATTTTTATCTCAGAAAAAATATAAAACAAATGCACTATAACGTTACCATGTGATGGAATTATAACTTTATGTCCTGTTGTTCCTGTTAATGGGGCTGTGGCCATTGTTAGAAGAGTTTGACCAGGTAAAATTGATACATTTTCAGCAGTAATGCTTGAAGAAGGAGCGATTTTCAATTTTGTTCCTTCTGTTATGATCTTGCCCATAAGCATTTCCTTTGGGGGATCCTCTCCAAAGAGTCTTCTCTTAGCACTCCCTGCGGTAGGAGAACTGTAGCGTTCATGGACAGAAATTGGAGACAATGGTTGCATATCTAAAAAAAATAATAATAAATTTAAAACAGAAATGTATTCCAAAATAATAAATTAGGTTTACTCATTCACTCAACAGATAGTGAGTTGAGATACTTATGCTGGGCACTAGCTAGATATGAATAACATGGCCTTTGCCCTCATGGAATATATAGTCTACTGGGAGAAAGAGGCATGAAATAAGTCACTATGGTAAAACGTGAAAATTACGATCACTCATCTTCCTGGTTTCTTGAACCTCTGCCTAAATTAAAGGAGCAAAACATTAAGGATAAAGTAGAGGCTGAGAGGTAGAATGATGTGAGCACTAAATTTTAGTAATAGTCCAATATCTCCCAATCATACCTAGTAAAGAGCACCTGAGAAGAAGGGAAGCAAAAGCAAAATCAGGAATTTGGGTCACAGTTTTGCCTCTTTGTGCATATTTGCACTCCCAGCAATTTAAGGCAGTAGCTCTGGCTTTCTAATTCAGTAGATATGGAATCATCTTCAGTAAATCCATCAGAAGATATGAGTAAAGATGATATAAATCTGCTTACCTTGCCTTAATCTGAAGGTTGGCAGTAGTGTGTTGATCAAAAATAAAGTAAGGATTATGGATTTTGCCTTTCTTCCTGTGCTATCCTTTCACAGGATCTGCTTTCCATTCCCTCTCTACCAGCTGCACGGCTTTTTCTAGCCCCTTACAACCCTACATCTTTTCTAAATCTTTTTCCACAATTCTTCCCTCAACCAATGATTCCTTACAGGTAGGTCAATAATATGCTTTTAAAGCAAAAGTATTTATTTATTTATGAGAATGGAGTCTCGCTGGACTGCAGTGGTGCAATCTCAGCCTACTGTGACCTCCACCTCCTGGGTTCAAGCAATTCTCCTGCCTCAGCCTCCCAAGTAGCTGGGACTACAGGCGTGTGCCACCATGCCTGGCTAATTTTTCTATTTTCAGTAGAGACAGGGTTTCGCCATGTTGGCCAGGCTGGTCTTGAACTCCTGACCTCAGGTGATCCACCTGCCTCAGTTGGGATTACAAGCTTGAGTCACCATGCCCAGCCTTCATTATTTATTTTTACATTCACTAATTAGATAGTCATGTAATCTACTTTCTTTTTCTTTTTTTTTGAGATGGAGTCTTGCTCTGTTGCCCAGGCTGGAGTGCAGTGGTATGATCTCAGCTCACTGCAAGCTCCATCTCCTGGGTTCACACCATTCTCTTGCCTAAGCCTCCCGAGTAGCTGGGACTACAGGCGGCCACCACCACACCCAGCTAATTTTTGTATTTTTAGTAGAGATGGGGTTTCACCGTGTTAGCCAGGATGGTCTCGATCTCCTGACCTCGTGACCTGCCCACCTTGGCCTCCCACAGTGCTGGGATTACAGGCATGAGCCACCGTGCCTGGCCCTGTAATCCATTTTCAAAACATGCTTAAAAGGTATTAAAATGACCCCTAGCGATGATTTAGAAGCTCTCTGTATTAGTGAGATGATTGGGAAAATAGTAACAGTTTAATAAAAATCTTTCCATAATTCTTGGGCTTATGAAAGTAGCTTTTACTTCCCGTCTTCAGTAAACAAGTGCAAATTTCTATAGTAGTTTCCATTACTCCTTTACAAGAGTTCATGTGAATGCCTTATATCTAAGAAATCCACGTAAGCCCTTGAATCTGACTAGGTACATTCAAAGGTGACATTTCAAGGCAAGACTCGAGCTGAAGCCATAAAGTTAGCTGCAAATCCCTTGAAATGATCTTTACTATTCTTGGTAAGTTTTTAAAAAAGAAAATAATTCCCAATATTTTGAAAGTTTTAAATTATAGTATACTGAATATTTTTACTATTTTTTCATTTATCTAAACATTAATAACTGACAGTAAGAAGAGCCTTTTTTGTTTAACATTTTGACAAGATTTGTAAAGGTCAAAAAACAATTATAATTATTCCCAATAATTAAAATTACTGAGTATTCACATCTTATGCAATCTTGTTTTTTTTTTTTTTTTTTTTTTTTTTTTCCCGGAGACGGAGTCTCACTCTGTTGCCAGGCTGGACGCAGTGGCACAGTCTCGGCTCACTGCAACCTCCACTCCTGGTTCCAGCAATTCTCTTGCCTCACTCTTGTCTTAGCCTCCCAAGTAGCTGGGACTACAGGGGCACACTGCCATGCTTGGCTAATTTTTTGTATTTTAGTAGGGTCTGGTTTCCACTGTGTTGCCCGGGCTGGTCTTGAACTCCTGAGCTCAGGCAATCCGCCTGCCTCAGCCTCCCAAAGTGCTAGGATTACAGGTGTAAGCCACTGCGCCAGGCTTTTTTTTTTTCTTTTGAGATAGAGTCTTGCTCTGTACCCAGGCTGGAGTACAGTGGTACCATCGCTGCTCACTGCAAACTCCATCCCCTGGGTTCAAGCAATTCTCTTGCCTTAGCCACCTGAGCAGTTGGGATTACAGGTGTGTACCACCATGCCTGGCTAATTTTTGTATTTTTAGTAGAGATGGGGTTTCACCATGTTAGCCAGGCTGGTCTCGAACTCCTGACCTCAGATGATCCACCTGCCTCGGCCTCTCAAAGTGCTGGGATTACAGGCGTGAGCCACTATGCCTGACTTTATGCCCTCACGCAATCTTTTTTTTTTTAGGGATGGAGTCTCGCTTTGTCACCCAGGCTAGAGGGCAATGGTGTGATCTCAGCTCACTGCAACCTCTGTCTTCCAGGTTCAAGTGATTCTCTGCCTCAGCCTCCGGAATAGCTGGGATTACAGGCACCCACCACCACGCCCAGCTAATTTTTGTATTTTTAGTAGAGATGGGGTTTCTCCATCTTGGCCAGGCTGGTCTTGAACTCCTGACCTCATGATCCACCCGCCTCAGCCTCCCAAAGTGCTGGGATTACAGGCGTGAGCCACTGCGCCCGGCCTTTTTTTTTTCTTTTTGAGACAGAGTCTTGCTCCATCCCCCAGGTTGGGGTCCAGTGGTGTGATCTTGGCTCACTGCAACCTCCTGGGTTCAAGTGATTCTCCTGCCTCAGCCTCCTGAGTAGCTGGGATTACAGGCACTCGCCACCACATCCAGCTAATTTTTGTGTTTTGAGTAGAGACGGGGTTTCATCATGTTGGCTAGGTTGGTCTTGAACTCCTGACCTCAGGTGATCTGCCCGCCTCGGCCTCACAAAGTGCTGGGATTACAGGTGTGAGCCACTGTGCCTGGCCTGCAGTCGTTTTTATGATCCTGCATTGCATGTAAAGCAAAGACTGCAGACGGGCAGACAGACAAACACACATACACAATCACACAGAGTCCAAAAATGGATGTACCATACTATGTAACCTGGATACTTGTTCATCTAAGATTTGTTAAGGGATACTATGTGGTCAGGAGATTTTAACTGATTTTTTAAAATCCAAGAACTATATAATCCACAAGATGCACACATCAGCTCGCTACGTCACAAGAGAAAATAAGGAAGAATGAACTAAAATATTTCTATTGGTGAGTTTCAAAATGAACTATTTTAAGAGTATAAATAACTAGTTTATTAGATGAACTTAAGCATTCCAAAGATAATACAAATTTTATTTTGCTTTAAATGTTTTTCTACAGAGACATACACAGGCAAAGCAAGAATATAAATTTGTGAAATTTGGAAAAGTAGGTATTTAGCTTAGTGATACGGTTTGGCTGCATCCCCACCCAAATCTCATCTTGATCGTCATTCCCATAATTCCGTGTCATGGGAGGGACCAGGTGGGAGGTCATTGAATCATGGGGGTGGGTCTTTCCCATGCTGTTCTCCTGATAGTGAATAAGTCTCACGAGATCTGATGATTTTATCAAGGGGAGTTCCCCTGCACAAGCTCTCTTGCCTGCTGCCATGTAAGAGGTGCCTTTGCTCTTCCTTTGCCTTCCACCATGATTGTGAGGCTTCCCCAGTCATGTGGAACTGTGAGTAAATCAAACCTCTTTCCTTTATAAATTACCTAGCTTTGGGTATGTCTTTATTAGCAGCATGAGAAGAGACTAATACACTTATCTTTTTTTTTCCTTTCTTCTTTTTCTTTTTTTTGGGACATGAGGGGGGTCTCACTATTTTGCCCAGGCTGGGTTCAAACACAATCCTCAATCCTCCTGCCTCAGCCTCCTGAGTAGCTAGGACTACAGAAAGATGCCATCATGCCTGACGTTAGCTTATTTAAACAGTTCTCCATTAGCATTCAGGAAAGATTACATACATTTATTAAATAAATTATATTTAAAATTCTATTAATATAGTATACACTATAGTATATAATATATATATTATAGTATATAATGTAGTGTACAATGAGCTACACAGGGGTGCTGGCACAAGCATCAAGCTCCTTTTTGAATCCTGCTGAAAAAATTAGATTTCTTAATAATATACTCACAAGACTTAAAATTTTCTCTGAAAAGAAACCCAAATACCCTTTGTTACTTTTTCATTCCTTTACCAATGTTGAACCTACCTCTTCGAAGACTCCCACTGTCAGTTCGAACTTCCTTGACTCTTGGGTGCATTAGAGGAGACATTGGCATCATGGGAAGATGTCCCTGTACATTTCCTCCATTTCCTGTTTCAAAGTTATTTGGGAATATAACCTGTAGAAAACAAAAACCCTTGGGTTTACATATAAACTTGCTGATTAAAACTTATTAAAAATGTTTTCTTTTCTTTTCTTTTTTTGAGATAAAGTCTCACTCTGTTGCCCAGGTTGGAGTGCAGTGGCACGATTTCGGCTCACTGCAACCTCCACCTCTCGGGTTCAAGTAATTCTCCTGCCTCAGCCTCCTGAGTAGCTAGGACTACAGGTGCATGCCATCACACCCAGCTAATTTTTGTATTTTTAGTAGAGACGAGGTTTCACCATGTTGGCCAGGCTGATCTCGAACTCCTGACTTCAGATGATCCACCCACCTCAGCCTCCCAAAGTGCTGGGATTACAGGCGCGAGTCACTGTGCCTGGCCGAAAAAGTGTTTTCTTAACTTTTATTTTTTACTATTTTATTTCTCTTTCTCACTTCTTCACAAAATACAACTTGGATAAAGTGCTCAATTCTTAATGTTAACAAACTTATGGAAAGAGTTCATTTCATTTAACCTTATAATTTATATAGGTAAGTTACCAACCACAAGAACTAAACTTATGAGGTAGGCAGTATCATTCTCCATTTAGGGATGAGAAAATTGAGGATCTGAAGGTGAAATTTGCCCAAGGTCGTACAACTAGTAAGTTATAAGAGCAACAGCTTCAATACTAATCCTTCTTCGAGTTCACAGCTTTTTTGAACTTGAAGGAGTTTGAAGTTCTTCAATGGAAATAAACTGATGAACACTGAAGAGTGGCCCAGTAAGTTACTGTCTGCTGCAAAAGACCAAAGAAGTATGGAAGAGAGATTTCAAGCAACCATCTTCTTTTCAATTCCTCCTGGCCTTGGATAGCTCTAGTAGTTTGGGATTAGGGAAAAATTCAAGAAGACTAATGAAGTACATAAGGAGACAAAACAAAGAAGAATCAAAAGACAGGAGTTACAAAAGAATAACAGAAGTAGAGAAAAAAAAACACCTCGATTTCTCACATGATACTACTATTAAAAATGTAATTTGTGTACAACTCTGGGCACACATTTTTAATTTTTATTTATTTATTTATTTAATTTTTTTTGAGACAGAGTCTTGCTCTGTTGTCCAGGCTGGAGTGCAACAGCACCATCTCAGCTCACTGCAACCTCCGCCTCCCGGGTTCAAGCAATTCTCCTGCCTCAGCCTCCCAAGTAGCTGGGATTATAGGTGTGTGCCACCATGCCCGGCTAATTTTTTTGTATTTTTAGTAGAGACAGGGTTTCACCATGTTGGCCAGCCTGGTCTCGAACTCCTGACCTCAGGCAATCCACCCGCCTTGGCCTCCCAAAGTGCTGGGATTACAGTCATGAGCCATTGTGGCCGGCCTTTGTTTTTTATTTTTTAATTCTAAATGCCACTAATGAAAAGTGTTCAATCTTTATACAGACATTTGAAAAATTTTAAATAAGTTTAACGGTTTCCTAGACATGATACCAAAAAGCACAAGCAGAAGAAAAAAATATCTGAATTGGACACCATCAAAATTAAAAATATTTGCATTTCAAAGACACCATCAAGAAAGTGAAGACAGGCCAGGCGCAGTGCCTCATACCTGTAATCCCAGCACTTTGGAAGACCATCCTAGCTAACACGGTGAAACCCCTTCTCTACTAAAAATACAAAGAAATCAGCTGGGCGTGGTGGTGGGTGCCTATAGTCCCAGTTACTCGGGAGGCTGAGGCAGAGAATTGCTTGAACCGGGAGGCAGATGTTGCAGTGAGCCGAGATTGCGCCACTGCATTCCAGCCTGGGTGACAGAGCAAGACTCCGTCTTAATAAAAGAAAAACAGAAAGAAAAAAAAATTAGCCGGGTTTGGGTGTGGTGGTATGTGCCTGTGGTCTCAGCTACTTGAGAGGCAGAAGGGCCGTTTGGGCCGAGGAAGTTGAGGGTGCAGTCAGTGTGCCACGTTTGCAACACTGCACACCAGCCCGGGCAACAGAGGGAAACCCCACCTTAAAAAAAAAAGAGGAAATGAAATACTGATACATTCTACAACATGGATGAACCTTAAAAACATTATGCTAAGCGACAGACACCCAGTCAAAAGGAACTACATTTTTATG
Source organism: Macaca mulatta (assembly GCF_049350105.2). NCBI lineage: Eukaryota > Metazoa > Chordata > Mammalia > Primates > Cercopithecidae > Macaca > Macaca mulatta. Next base: position 89,906,868 of record NC_133415.1, read on the forward strand.
ATTTCATTTATATGAAATGTCTAGAATAGGCAAATTTACGGAGACAGAAAGTAGATTAGCAGTTACTTAGAGCTAGGGAGAAGATATAGGGGTAGGGAAGTGATAGCTAAAGGATGTACGTTTCTTTTTGAAGTGATGAATATATTCTAAAATTGTGGTTATGGCTGCACATATCTATTTATATACTAAAACCACTGAATTGTACACTTAAAATGGGTGAACTGTATGGCATAGGAATTCTCTCTCAATAAAGCTGTTTTATTTTTTATTTTTTTTAATGATAGGATTATCAGCCTTGCCCAGACTCACTTCTTCACAGGTAGGAACTTTGTTTGCAGAAACCTGGAGAGCCTCCCATAGTGCAGAATCATGACTCCATGCTAAACTCTCCAAAATCTGTTCTTCAATGCTGTTCAGGTGTTTCACCATGTCCCTCGAGAGCCCCTCTTCTGAGCGGATCACCACCTCAATAACCTGCAGAGGAGAAAGGTGAGAAGGCAATGTGGTTTCAAGCAGTTAGTTCTAGTCTGGACTTGCATGTAGGACTAGCTGTGGCTTTCTTCTTCTTTTTGAGACAGAGTTTCCCTCTATTGCCCAGGCTGGAGAGCAGTGGTGCGATCTTGGCTCACTGCAACCTCTGCCTCACGGGTTCAAATGATTCTCCTGCCTCAGACTCCCGAGTAGCTGGGATTACAGGCACCTGCCACCACACCTGGCAAATTTTTGTAGTTTTTAGTAGAGCTGAGGTTTCACCATGTTGGCCAGGCTGGTCTAGAACTCCTGACCTCAGGTGATCTGCCCGCCTAGGCCTCCCAAAGTGTTGGGATTACAGGTGTGAGTCACTGCACCCGGCCACTGTGGCCTTATTCTGTGGCACAGAACCAAAATCATCTTTGAACCATAATTCTGTGGCTTACTAACATCTTCTAATTTATAAAGGAGCTTATAAGTTCTTTAAAATATGTTCACATACATTTCTGTTTTTCACGTTTTATTTTATAAATGACAACCTGAGGCAATGATAGGTGATAACTGGTCAACAGCCCAACAGTGGGAGAAGTCAGGTGTTAGGTTCCAAGTCTAGTTCTATTTTAAATGTATTGTTCCTTTCCAGACTATTTTTTCCGCTAACTCAAAATAACAGAATGAATGAACTATTTAAAGTGACTTTGCTTATATATACTATAATTCTATTTTAATAAGGGAAGTATCCAGAAAAAAGTTTATATACATAAAATATTAATAATAGGAGTAATAATTAGATTATGATGTATGACTTTAATATTCACATTTATTTATTTATTTATTTTGAGACGGAGTCTTGCTCTGTTGCTCAGGCTGGAATGCAATGGCGCCATCTCGGCTCACTGCAATCTCTGCCTCCCAGGTTCAAGCCATTCTCCTGCCTTAGCCTCCCAGGTAGCTGGGACTACAGGCACGTGCCACGATGCCCGGCTAATTTTTTGTATTTTTAGTAGAGATGGGGTTTTGCCATATTAGCCAGGATGGTCTCAATCTCCTGATCTCATGATCTGCCTGCCTCGGCCTCCCAAAGTGCTGGGATTATAGGCGTGAGCCATTGCGCCCGGCCCACATTTATGTTTATGATTTTCTTCAAGCAGCACACATCATTTATGTCGTTTAAAAAAGCAAAGGAAGGCGACACAGTGACTCATGCCTGTAATCCCAACACTTTGGGAGGCCACAGTGAGAGGACTGCTTGAGCCCAGGAGTTCGAGACCAGCCTGGGCAACATAGTGAAACCGAGTCTCTACAAAAAAAAAAAGGCATTTAGCTTCTTGAATAAAATAAGGATGTTACAAATAAAAACAAATTAGTATGAGGTTGTTGACAAAACTAAACTTTTTCCTAATGGCAAAAGTTGAATATATACATTAACATTAAAGTAAGTGTATAGTAGAATCACTTCTCCCTAAGAAACCTAAAAATACTTTAATCACACTCAATAATTCACAGAGATAAGCTTTCCAATGACCTGCATTTTCTACAACTTTAATTCAGGCATACTTTAGGTATAAAAATTTAACTCTTCAAACCAATTTTTCTATCACCAGTAGAAAAGTAGCCTAGATGACTAAATATTAACTAAATCATGCCAAGAAGCATAACAGTAGCATTAGTCTTAAATTTCGATACTATGTAACATTAAACGTTATCGACTGTGATGACTAAATGTTATTGAGGGTGATGATGTAGTTCAATAGCTATGACCTCTGTTTTATTTTGAAAAGATAATAAAAATAGTTGTAGTAAGAAAAATACTTAAGATTCATTCACACTGAATTAGCTCAAACTTGGGGAAGAAGCATAATCTATTATTACAGCTTTATTAGTTAGACTATCACCAAAATCAATTTTAGGTCTTTTTTCCTCTTGGTAGAAAGTTTTTTGTTCTTCACCACGCATTTGTTTAACAGGATTATAATTTTCATTCATAAATAGGGAAAATATGAAGTTAAGTACTAGTTCCAGGTCATATTTTCAAGTCTGTGATAACAAAGGAACTGAAGCTATAAGATTGACTTAATTTACCTTCTCACCTTCTCTCTCTCCTTTTTTTTGTTTGAAACAAGGTCTTGCTTAGGTGCCCAGGCTGGAGTGGTGTGGTGGCACAATCATAGCTCACTGTAACCTCAAACTCCTGGACTCAAGCCATCCTCCAGCCTCAGTTTTCCTAAGTGCTGGGATTATAGATGTGAGCCACTGTATGCTCAACTGTCTCTTGTGTTCCTGGTTTCACCCAAAAGGAATACATATTATCATTTTTTTTTCTTGAGACAGAATTTTGCTCTTGTCATCTAGGCTGGAGTGCAAACCTCCACCTCCCAGGTTCAAGCAATTCTCCTGCCTCAGCCTCCTGAGCAGCTGAGATTACAGGTGCTCGCCACTATGCCCGGCTACTTTTTTTTGGTATTTTTAGTAGAGATGGAGTTTCACCATGTTGGCCAGGCTGGTCTCGAACTCCTGACCTCAGGTGATCCTCCCACCTTGGCCTTCCAAAGTGCTGGGATTACAGGCATGAGCCACCGTACCCAGCCAGGAATATATATTTTCAGAACACATCTGGAAACATTTTCCAGATATCACAACAGTGTTTTTCTTCAGCACTAAGATAAATACAATGTTTCTGTGAGAAACACTGTTTTCATCTCATAACAGAACTTTGTTTTCATCTTACCTTATAGAAGTAAAATGGTTGCAAGTTGAGAACTTCAATAATCCAAGGAAAAGTACGAGGTGAGCTATAGGCAAAGAGCACAATTTCCAAACAACAAGCCATCAAGGAATGATGAAATATATCTTGCTCTAAAAGAACCTGGGGGAAGAGAAAGACCACAGTTTAATATTCTTCAGCAATTTCAGTCTTCGCCATTGTACAAAGAAAACTATGGAAACAAGAAACAATAACGTGCAAATTATATTATACTAGATTACTGGAAATAAAAATTTGAGTTCTCAAACTGGTAGTTTTCCTGTAATACCTAATCTTGCTCAGTGGTAGGTAATAAATTTAAATAAGGTGTACATAACAATCTGCTTTGAAATCTGAACAAATAATATGTCAGTATTCCCATCAACAGAAAAGCATGAGAATTGGTTGTTTTTTTTCTTAATGACAGTTAATTGTTTTGTCAACATAAGGATTTATTTATCAAAACAGAAATGAAAGGTAATATGCCACAGTTTAGACAAAAATGTTTAGAAAAAGAAATATTTCACTGAGAAAATAAAAGTCTTACTTTACCATTACATTTAATATAAGTTTTCAGTTTTAAAAACAGTGTTTGTTGCCTTCTTTCTTTCAAATATCACCCCAGATTAGCTGAGCGTGGTGGCTCTCCCCTGTAATCTCAGCACTTTGGGAGGCCGAGGCAGGTGGATTACTTGAGGTCAGGAGTTCAAGACCAGCTTGGCCATCATGGTGAAACCCTGTCTCTATTAAAAATACAAAAATTAGCTGGGTGTGGTGGCGCATGCCTGTAATCCCAGTTACTCCGGAGGCTGAGGCAGTGGAATCACTTAAACCTGGGAGGCAGAGGTTGCAGTGAGCCGAGATCACACCACCACACTCCAGACTGGGTAACAGAGCGAGACTCAGTCTCAGAAAAAAACAAAAAACAAAAACAAAAAAACCAAATATCACCCCAAATCAAGACAGGATAAAAAACAGAAACTCCATCATCAGTTAAACTAGGAGTCATCTGTAACTGTAAACCACAATATATGAAGGATGACAAATTACTCAGCAGAAGGGATGATGGTCAAGCCTAAGGACCTGCAGTGAGACATTTAAAACAAATGAATCTGCTCTAAAAGACATAGCAACTGAGGACACAGGCAGAATGGGAAGTAGGGGTGAAGCACTGGGTGGGTGATCTGAAAGTCTTAGGATCCTCAGGTCCCCACACAACTCCCACTCTATGGGATCAGATGACAGACCTCTATTCTGTCTCCACAGGAATCTACAGGATTATTCTCCAGAGAAATTGAACTGAAGACTCAGAGGTAGAGAACATCAGGCACAGAAAAGACTAAGGTTTTAGTCTTTTGACTCTGCAGACTGAACCATAAGATCAAATTTCCCTTCCTTCTTCTGATCCACAACACCAGCAGCCAGGCAAGATGTTAACAGATATGTCTCTGGAGAAACTGAGACATTCCAGAAAAGTTTTATGGGCACCAGCAGATGAGATTCTCTAACACTCTGTGATCATCTGAGGTCAATGGATTTTTATTTCCACTCTTGAAATAAAAGAGCTTTGAAACAAACTTTTACTGCCTCACTCACACAGCTTTGAACACAAGTTTTTGTGTCTCATTCAAATTTAAGTGGACAACCAAGAATTATCCGACATTTGAGGAAAACCTCTTAACTGAAAAACATAGGTCAAAACAAACAGAAAAGCAAGGTGCAGCAGCATGTACCTGTAGTCCCAGCTACTTGGGAAGCTGAGGCAGGAGGATCACTTGAACCCAGCAGTTGACACTAGCCTGAGCAACATAGCGAGACACCATCGTACTAAAAAAAAAAAGAAAAAAAAAAGCCAGGTGCGGTGGCTCACTCCTGTAACCCCAGCACTTTGAAAGGCCGAGGCGGGTGGATTAGCTGAGGTCAGGAGTTCGAGACCAGCTTGGCCAACATGGTAAAACCCCATCTCTACCAAAAAATACAAAAATTTGCTGGGCGTGGTAGCATATGCCTATAATCCCAGCTACTCAAGAGGCTGAGGCAGGAGAATCGTTTGAATCCGTTGAGGCGAAGCTTACAGTGAGCCAAGATCATGCTACTGCACTCCAGCCAGGGCGACAGAGCGAGACTCTGTCCCCCTTCCCCGCCAAAAAAATTAAAGATCCGCTATCTGCAAATGCAGATTTTCGTGAAAACCCTTACAGGGAAGACCATCACCCTTGAGGTTGAACCCTTGAACACAACAGAAAATGTAAAGGCCAATATCCAGGATAAGGAAGGAATTCCTCCTGATCAGCAAAGACTGATCTTTGCTGGCAAGCAATTGGAAGATGTCTGACTACAACATTCAAAAGGAGTCTACTCTTCATCTTGTGTTGAGACTTCGTGGTGGTGCTAAGAAAAGGAAGAAGTCTTACACCACTCCCAAGAAGAATAAGCACAAGAGAAAGAAAGAAGGTTAAGCTGGCTATCCTGAAATATTATAAGGTAGATGAGAATGGCAAAATGAGTTGCTTTCGTCGAGAGTGCCCTTCTGATGAATGTGGTGCTGGAGTGTTTATGGCAAGTCACTCTGACAGACATTATTGTGGCAAATGTCTGACTTACTGCTTCAACAAACCAGATGTCAAGTAACTGTGTATGAGTTAATAAAAAACATAAACTAATATTTTAAAAAAATTAAAAATATTTTTTAAAAAGAGAGAAAAAAGGCTGGACACAGTGGCTCATACCTGTAATCCCAGCGCTTCGGGAGGCTGAGGTGGGTGGATCACCTGAGGTCAGGAGTTGGAGACCAGCCTGACCAACATGGAGAAACCCTATCTCTACTAAAAATACAAAAGTAGCCAGGTGTGGTGGCGCATCCCTGTAATCCCAGCTGCTCGGGAGACTGAGGCAGGAGTATCGCTGGAATCCGGGAGGCGGAGGTTGTGGTAAGCCAAGATCTTACCATTGCACTCCAGCCTGGGCAACAAGAGTGAAACTCTGTCTCAAAAAAAAGAAAGAAAACAAAAAAAAAGAAAAAAGAAAGAGAGAAAAATGGAGAAAAATTCAGGAGAAACAGAGGTGAAGCAGTTAAGAAAACTTCAAATAAATCTAAATTAGTAACTTTAGAGAACATGAAAGAGAAATGAAAATGTAGTTGAAATTAAAAGTTCATTGGGACGAGATGAAAAGTTAAGTAAATATCTTTAAAAGTAGAATAAAAGAGATAAAGAAATGGAAAATAAGAGAAGAAATTAAGAAGGTCAATTCAGAAGGTCCATCATCTGAAAAATAGATGTTCCAGAAAGATAAATCAGTGGGCAATATATCATCAAAGAAATAACACAATAAAATGACCAAAACTGCAGGGCATAAATTTCTAGACTAAATGGGCAACTCTGTGGGAATGACAAATACATGAATGAAAAAAACACAGTCAGATACATTTTTACAAATTTAAGAATATCAGTGATAAAAGATAAAGATTCCAGAAAAAAAAACAGGTCACATACTACTAAGTGAGAATGCGAATGTCACTGGACTTCTCATTAGTAACAGTGGAATTTATAATAGAAAATAATGCAACAGTGCCTTCAAACTCATAAAGGAAAATGATTGTCAGTCTAAAATTATTTTCTTTTTTTAAGTTAATTTTTTGTTTTTAGGGATGGGGACTTGTTATGTTGCCTAGGTTGGAGTACAGTAGCTATTCACAGTACAATCATCCTACACAGTGTACATACAGTACATATTACAACCTCAAACTCCTGGGCTCAAGCAATCCTCTTGTCTCAGCCTCCCACCAATCTTTTTTTCTTTTTTTGTCTGAGATGGAGTGTTGCTCTTGTTGCCCAGGCTGGAGTGCAATGGCGTGATCTCGGCTCACTGCAACCTCTGTCTCCTGGGTTAAAACGATCCTGCCTCAGCCTCTCCCTAGTAGCTGGGATTACAGGCATGTGCCACCACGCCTGGTTAATTTTGTATATTTTAGTAGAGACAGGGTTTCACCATGTTGGTCAGGCTGGTCTAGAACTCCTGACCTTAGGTGATCCACCTGCCTTGGCCTCCCAAAGTGTTGGGATTACAGAGGTGAGCCACAGCACCCGGCCTCTCCCATCAATCTTGAATTCTGTACATAGACAACTATCAATCAATTATGAGTCTAAAATAAAGGTACTTATGCAAAATCTTTATTTTTTTTTTTTTTTTTTTTTTTTTTTTTTTTTTTTTTTGAGACGGAGTCTCGCTCTGCCGCCCAGGCTGGAGTGCAGTGGCCGGATCTCGGCTCACTGCAAGCTCCGCCTCCCGGGTTTACGCCATTCTCCTGCCTTAGCCTCCTGAGTAGCTGGGACTACAGGCGCCCGCCACCTCGCCCGGCTAGTTTTTTGTATTTTTTAGTAGAGACGGGGTTTCACCGTGTTAGCCAGGATGGTCTCGATCTCCTGACCTCGTGATCCGCCCGTCTCGGCCTCCCAAAGTGCTGGGATCACAGGCTTGAGCCACCGCGCCCGGCCATGCAAAATCTTTAAAAGGGACTTTAAGTGAGGTAAGGTTTCTATACTTTACTTAAATTAGTTAAATGGCTATATAAAACATCTATTAAAAAAAAAACTTTACGAGGCTCTAAAAAATGTTCAAGTTACCACAGGAAGGGAGGAAAAAGAAAACAAAATTTAAAAAAAGAGTGAGAACAAAGAGAAAACAAAAATAAAATGGCAGACTTAAGCACTAACATAACAATTACTAAATGTAAGTCATCTAAATTTACTAATTAAATGACAGAGATTAGCAAAGATTAGGAAAAAAAAATGACCCAACTATATACTGACTATAAGAAATTCACTTCAAAGATCACTTGAAAAAGGATGAAAAAAAATATGCCACGCAAACATTAATGAAAAGAAGGCAGGAGTGGTTGTGCATAAACATCAGGTAGATTTCAGAGCAAAGAAAATTACCATGGACAGAGAGGAACATTTTATTTATTTATTTAATTTTTAATTTTTTTTTTGAGATGGAGTCTCACTCTGTTGCCCAGGCTGGAGTGCAGTGGCGCAATCTTGGCTCACCACAACCTCCGCCTCCCAGGTTCAAGAGATTCTCCTGTCTCAGCCTCCCGAGTAGCTGGGATTACAGGTGCACGCCACTATGCCTGGCTAATTTTTGTATTTTTAGTAGAGACGGGGTTTCACTATGTTGGCCAGGCTGGTCTCGAACTGCTGACCTTGTGATCCACCCAGCTTGGCCTCCCAAAGTGCTGGGATTATAGGCGTGAGTCACCATGTCCAGCCTTATTTATTTATTTTGAGATGCAGTCTTGCTCTGTCTTCCAGGCAGGAGTGCAGTGGTGTGATCTTGGCTCACTGCAACCTCTGCCTCCCGGGCTCAAGCAATTCTCCTGCTCCAGCCTCCCAAGTAGCTGGGATTGCAGGCACCTGCCACCATGCCCGGCTAATTTTTGTATTTTTATTTATTTGTTTTTTTGAGATGGAGTCTCACTCTGTTGCACAGGGTGGAGTGCAGTGGTGCGATCTTGGCTCACTGCAGCCTCCACCTCCTAGGTTCAAGCTATTCTCCTGTCTCAAACTCCTGAGTAGCTGGGACTATGGGCACTCACCACCACCCCTGGCTAATTTTTGTATTTTTAGTTGAGATAGGGTTTTGCCATGTTGGTCAGGCTGGTCTCGAACTCCTGACCTCAGGTGATCCACCTGCCTCGGTCTCCTAAAGTGCTGGGATTAGAGATGTAAGCCACCATGCTCAGCCTTTTATATTTTTAGTAGAGACCGTGTTTCGCCATGTTGGCCAGGCTGGTCTCGAACTACTGACCTCAGGTGACCCACCTGCCTCAGTCTCCCAAAGTGCTGGGATTACAGGCGTGGGCCACTGCGCCTGGCCAGGGAGTAACATTTTATAATGATTACAGAGTCAATTCATTAAGAAGGCAGACAGCAATCCTAAATGTGTAAGCATCAAACAGCAGAGCTTCAAAATATGTGGAGAAAAGCTGACAGACTTGAAAGAAATAGACAAATCTATAATCATACATGAATACTTCAACATCCTCTATCAACAACTGATATAACAACTAGACTGGAAATCATGAAGAATATAAAATAACAACATCAACCAACAAGATAAAATTGACATTTACAGAATATTCCATCCGAACATAGCAGAATACAGCAGATCCTTGAATAACAACATTTCGCTCAACATCATTTTGTCATAACAATGAAAAATAACGGATTCCCAACTGGGGCCACTGTATGAAATTTGTACATTCTCCTATGTCTGCATGAGCTCTCTCTGGGTACTCTGGTTTCTTCTTACATTTCAAAGATATGTACATTAGCTTAACTGACGTATCTAAATTGTGACAGTGTAAGTGTGGGTGTGTGTGTGTCCTATGATGAAATGGTGTCCTGACTAGGGTTGGGTCCCGCCTTTCATCTTGAGCTGCTGAGGTAGGCTCCAGCCACTCATGACCTTGAACAGGAATAACTGGGTAAGTAATAATCTTCCTTATTTTTATTACTCTTTCTCTTATTTATTTCAACGTTTAACATTGTAAGTGTTTTGTCTTTATTTAGAAGTTTGGTGATGTTTTTGTGACTAGACATATGCCAAAGGAACTTAAACTCTTGCTTATATCAGTTAGCCTGTGGTAAAATTGGTTTCATTGTGTGTTGTTTTTGCTTAAAGTCACTGTTTCCAAGAACCTACTGACAAGGTTAAATGTGAGGATTTACATTCTTTTCAAGTGGCCACAGAACATTCACCATGATAAACCATATCCTGGGCTACAAAATAACTAAAACAAATTGAAAAGAATTGAATTCATACAGAGTATGTAGAAGTGGGAAACAGTAATGGCTGAGAGGAGTAAGTGTAACTAACTATAAACGGGTAGCAGGAAGGAGATCTTTAACAGTTCAGTATCTTTATTTTGGTGATGGTTACATAATCTATGCATATGATACAATTTTATACACACACACACATACACACTGTTTTAATGTCAATTCCCCAGTTCTGATACTGCAGTATATAAAACTGTAACCACTGGGGAAACTGGATATAGGATGTGTGGGACTTCTCTGTACTACTTTTGCAACTTTCTGTGAATCTGGAATTATTTCAAAATAAAAAGTTGGCCGGGTACAGTGGCTCACACCTGTAATCCCAGCACTTTGGGAGGCTGAGGCAGGTGGATCACGAGGTCAGGAGTTCAAGACCAGCCTGGCCAAGATGGTGAAACCCTGTCTCTACTAAAAATACAAAAAAATTAGCCGAGTGTGGTGGCGAGTGCCTGCAATCTTGCCTGGAATCTTGGGATTCCAGCTAGTCGGAAGGCTGTGGCAGAGAATTGCTTGAACTCAGGAGGCGGAGGTTACAGTGAGCTGAGATTGTGCTACTGCACTCCAGCATGGGCGACAGAGCGAGATTACATATCAAAATAAATAAATAAATAAATAAATAAAAATTAAAAAATTAAAATAAATAAAGTTAAAAAATTTACTTCTTTCAGCTAGGTGAGGTGGCTGTAATCCTAGCATTTTGGGAGGCTGAGGCGGGCAGATCACTTGAGGTCAGGAGTTCAAGACCAGCCTGGCCAACATGGTAAAACCCTGTCTTTACTAAAAATACAAAAATTAGCCAGGCGTGGTGGTGGGCACCTGTAACCCCAGCTACTCGGGAGGCTGAGGCATGAGAATCGCTTGAACCCAGGAGATGGAGGTTGCAGTGAGCCAAGATCGTGCCACTGCACTCCAGCCTAGGCGACAGAGCAAGACTCAGTCTAAAAAAAAAAAAATACATATATATATATATGTATATTTACTTATTTCTCAGAAAGCCATGGGATTGTATGCACCATCAAGATTATTAGTGTAAACTATGAAAGAGAAAGACACAGAATCCAGGAAAAAGAGAAACCAACACAGAAAATATATGAAAAAAATTTCCAGGTAAACACAAAGAGAAATTCTATTACAATAGTTACGCAGCATCCTTAAGACATCAACCTGTTCCTATTGGGATAGAAAGTTAGAAGACTCCAAGAGTGACTGCAGAGGGAAATAATGAAGGAAGAGGAAACAAAGATCATATGATAGGTTTGAATTTGTAGAAAAATTCTTTTATACAGCTTATTGGAGAGAGTGGTCTGACTTGGTCAAATAGTTAAAGAACCAAAACAAACCACCCCACCATTTTATAATCCAAAATCCTTGGAAGGTATGGACAAATGTCTTAACTAACAGTTGCTTTAACAGATGGAGGGATCACTAGCTGGGAATGAAGGACAAAAACAAAAAACAAAAAAAAAAAACTTAAAACACACTGATGTGTACCAAAGATGAACTTTATGTTATTTCACATTTCTGCCTAGATGTGATTAGCCTTGCATGTGCTAAAGTCAACTAAATGTCATCCTGGCCAAGTGTGTCCTAGATTGGTGACCCCCACAATGCCTTACAGAGCCTCTCAAAACACTGCTTCCAGGCTGCGACTTTTGGACCTTGCCAGTAGCGCAGAGAGTGGATTTACTTACTGACATGTCCATTCCATGAAGTCTTCGTGTTTCCTGAACCATTACGGTCTCTAGTATTTTATAATACAAAATTTCTGCCAGCTTTAGTCTGTTTACAGCAAAGTCTATTGGGGAAATACAGAGAAAACATGTGTTAATGAATTTTAGTTGTTAAGGACTGAAAAGCAAAAATTATACATAAACTTAAATCTGATACATTAAGAATAGCAGGGTAGCCTGGGAGTGGTGGCTCACACCTGCAATCCTAGCACTCTGGGAGGCCTAGGAGAGCAGATCACCTGAGGTCCGGAGTCTGAGACCAGCCTGACCAACACGGTGAAACTCCGTCTCTACTAAAAATACAAAATTAGCCCGTGTGGTGGTGGGTGCCTGTAATAGCAGCTACTTGGTAGGCTGAGGCAGAAGAATTGCTTGAACCTGGGAGGAGGAGGTTGCAGTGAGTCAAGATCGCGTCACTGTACTCCAGCCTGGGCAACTCGGTCTCAAAAAAAAAAAAAAAAAAGAAAGAAAGAAGAATAACGGGAGAGGAAAAAACTTGAATTTCTAATTTTGGGGGGATTACTTATTTTCAATGCTATGCCAACTTTAGTTTTCTTTTCTTACCTATGTGAGATCCTGGCTGTTCATCTGTTGATTGAGTATAGTGTTGGCAGAAAGTCTCTCCCATTCCTTTTAGTATTTTCATAATGTTTTCCATAGGATTACGCACACAAGATCTACAAAATACAAGAGGACCCTAATTACAAAAACAAACAAACAAACAAAAAAACAACTCTACACCACAGTATTAACATGCCTTCTTTTTTTTTGTTTTTTTGAGACGGGGTCTCACTCTGTTGCCCAGGCTGGAGTGCAATGACGCGATCTCAGCTCACTGTAACCTCTGCCTCCCAGGTTTAAGCGATTCTCCCGTCTCAACCTCCCAAGTAGCTGGGATTACAGGCGCGCGCCACCATACCCGGCTAATTTTTGTAGTTTTAGTAGAGATGGGTTTCACCATGTTGCCCAAGTTGGTCTAGATCTCCTGACCTTGTGATCCACCCACCTCAGCCTCCCAAAATGCTGAAGTAATAGGTGTGAGCCACCATGCCTGGCCCACATGCCTTCTTTCAAGAATTGGTTTTTAGCAGCCAAAGTTGTAATCTCAGTTGGAAATCTACATATGTAAACAAAGCTTTATATGATGACATATTTTAACATGTAAATTACATAATAAAAATACAGATTGTATACACATGTAATATAACTTTGCTGCTGTAAGTTTGACCATACTATGTACCCTATATGAGTGGAATCATGCAGTATTTTGTCTTTTTGTGATTGACTAACTTCACTTAACATAATGTACTAAAGGTTCATCCATGTTGTAGCAAATGGCAGGATTTCCTTCTTTTATAAGGCTGAATAATATTGCATCTCATATCTATATGTGTATCTATATATATACACACACACACACAAATACACACACAGTATTTTGTCTATCAATGGACACTTAAGGTGTTTCCACATCTTGGTTATTGGGAATAATGCTGCAGTGAACATGACGTGCAAATATCCCTTTGAGATGCTGTTTTTAATTCTTTTGGATGTATACCCAGAAGTGGTATTGCTGAGTCATATGGTACTTCTATTTTTAATTTTTTGAGGAACCTCCATACTGTTTTCCATAGTGGCTGCACCACTTTACAATTCTACTAACAGTGTGTAAGGGTTCCTATTTCTCCACATCCTTACCAACACCTGCTATTTTGGGTTTTTTGGGGTGATGAGTGGGAAGTGGCTATGCTGATATGTGAGGTATTATCTCATTGTGATTTTGATTTGCAACTCCCTGATAAGTGATATCAGATATTTTTTTCATATGCTTTTGGCCAGTTGCATATATTCTTTGGAGAAATATCTACTCAATCCTTTATACATTTTTAAATTGAGTTATTTGTTGTTCTTGAGTTTTAGGAGTTCTTTACATATTCTGAGTATGAACCCCTCATCTAATATACGGTTTACAATTACTTTTCCCATTCTATAGGCTGTTTTTTTACTCTGTTGATTGCTTTCTTTGCTATGTTAAAGCTTTCAGGTTTGAGGCTGGGCATGGTGGCTCATACCTATATTCCCAGCACTTTGGGAGGCCAAGGTGGGCAGATCACTTGAGGCCAGGAGTTGGAGACCAGCCTGGCCAACATGGTGAAACCCTGTCTCTACTAAAAATACAAAAATTGGCCAGGCCTGGTGGCTAACGCCTGTTGTAATCCCAGCACTTTTGGAGGCCAAGGTGGTGGATTACTTGAGGTCAGCAGTTCAAGACCAGCCTGACCAACATGGTAAAACCCCATCTCTACTAAATACAAAAAATTAGCCGGGCATGGTGGTGCATGCCTGTCATCCAGCTACTTGGGAGGCTGAGACAGAAGAATCAATTGAACCTGGGAGGTGGAGATTGCAGTGAGCTGAGATCGAGCCATTGCACTCCAGCCTGGGCAATAAGAGCGAAACTCTCTCAAAAAAAAAAAAAAAAAATGTTGGGCGTGGTGGCTTATGCCTATAATCCCAGCACTTCAGGAGGCCAAGGCAGGAGGATCATGAGGTCAGGAGATTGAGAACATCCTGGTCAAGACGGTGAAACCCCATCTCTACTAAAAATACAAAAATTAGCTGGGCATAGTGGCAGGTGCCTGTAGTCCCAGCTAGAGGCTGAGGCAGGAAAATTGCTTGAACCTGGGAGGCAGAGTTTGCAGTGAGCCGAGATCACGTCATTGCATTCCAGCCTGGTGACAGAGCAAGACTACGTTCCAAAACAAACAAACAAACAAACAATGGCCACAATGGCTAAGTTTTATTTATTTTGTTTTTTGTAAAGATGAGGTCTTGCTATGTTGCCCGGGCTAGTCTCAAACTCCTGAGCTCAAGCAAAACACCCACCCTGGCCTATCAAAGTCCTGGGATTACAGATATGTGCCATTGCACCTGGCCTCTAATATAGATATCTTAACAATATTAAGTCTTCCAGTCCATAAACACAGATGTCTTTCTTTCTTTTTTTTTTTTTTTTTTTGAGATAGGGTCTCGCTCTGTTGCCCAGGTTAGAGTACAATGGTGTGATCATGGCTGAGCTCAAGCGACTCTCCCATCTCAGCCTCCCAAGTAGTTGGAATGCATATCACCATGACTAATTTTTAAATTTTTTCTGAGAGACAGGGTCCCATCATGTTGCTCAGGCTGGTCTTAAACTCCTGGGCTCAACTGATCCTCTTGCCTCAGCCTCCCAAAGTGCTGCAATTACAGGCATGAGCCACAACACCTAGTGTTGCCATTTGTGTCTAGACTTTTTTTTCTTTTGCATTCTGTACTTCCTTCTTTTCCCTTATTGACATATTTGTATAGTTGCTTTGTCACTGCTTTTCAACTTACTCATGTTTGAACAGTAGTTCAATCCAGATCTATTTACTCAAATGATATGGAAAGTAGATCCAGGACAGTCTTCCTACCTTACCGGCAGTATGCTTTTCTTCTGAGCTATTTCTGAGGCTGGAGATTGTTCCATCTACTTTCTTGTATCCCGAACGTTTGAGGAATGGGGGAGAGCTCAGCTATGTTCAGCTTTTCTTGGAGAACTAGGATTTTGCTTTGTCTTCTGAGATTTAGTTAAATACTCCCATTCCAGGGTTCACCATTCCTAGTCAGGGACGTCTAGTTATATGAGGATCTCTCCCCCATATCATCATGGAATGTTGGAAAATGGCAGCCCTTGGCAGTTGTTTATATTTCTGCTGGGATCCTGGTGGTGGTACATATAAACTTTTCACTTGGGGAGATTTGTATGACTTTTTATCTGTCTGCCTGCTCCCCCACTTGTTTCTCTCCAAATCTGAAGTATTGATGAGAATTCTCAAGATCTATCACTATACCCTCTTTCTCCAACACTGCTTAGGGATAGGGATACCAGAATCATCAATTTTCTTTTTGATCTCTACTTTGGAAATTTATGTCATGAAATCATCTCTCTCTCCTCATTTGGTTGCCACTGATAAATATTTTGCTGGTTTTTACTATTCTCTTATTTTATTAGGTATTAGGAAAGAAGGTTCTCTGATCTGGCTTCATTCTACCATCTTTACCAGAATCATGCTTCCTCAAAAAAGAAAAAGTCCGGGCGCGGTGGCTCAAGCCTGTAATCCCAGCACTTTGGGAGGCCGAGACGGACGGATCACGAGGTCAGGAGATCGAGACCATCCTGGCTAACACGGTGAAACCCCGTCTCTACTAAAAAAATACAAAAAACTAGCCGGGCGAAGTGGCGGGCGCCTGTAGTCCCAGCTACTCACGAGGCTGAGGCAGGAGAATGGCGTAAACCCAGGAGGTGGAGCTTGCAGTGAGCTGAGATCCGGCCACTGCACTCCAGCCTGGGCGACAGAGCGAGACTCCATCTCAAAAAAAAAAACAAAAAAACCTGTATAAAATTCCATTTTATGGGCTGGGCACGGTGGCTCATGCCTATAATCCCAGCACTTTGGGAGGTCCAGGAGGGCAGATTACCTGAGGTCGGGAGTTCAAGACCAGCCTGACCAACGTGGAGAAACCCCATCTCTACTAAAAATACAAAATTAGCCGGGCATGGTGGCGCATGCCCGTAATCCCAGCTATTCAGGAGGCTGAGGCAGGAGAATCGCTTGAACCCACTAGGCAGAGGTTGCAGTGAGCCGAGATTGTGCCATTGCACTCCAGTCTGGGCAACAAGAGCAAAACTCTGTCTCAAAAATAAATAAATAAATAATTTCATTTTTATGGCTGTACCACCAATATGCAATTAGTCCCCGATCTAATGGACATTTAGAATCTAATGGACATTTAGAATGTCCCCATTTAAAATTAATGTATGCCCTTATACAGGTGATCTTTAGAAACAAACATAAAAATAAATTAAAAAATAAAGTCAATGTAAAATCAAAACATGCATAACTCAGGGGTAGTTAAAGAGTGAAATATCAGTGCTAAATAATCTTTAAGGTACACTTATCTCTAAAAGTCTATACTCCCATGAAATAACATTATATATAATTATTTTTAAGAGATAAGGTTGGCCTGGCATGGTTGCTCATGCCTGTAATCCCAGCACTTTGGGAGGCCAAGGCAGTTGGATCACTTGAGCTCAGAAGTTCAAGATCAGCCTGAGCAACATGGCAAAACCCTGTCTCTACAAAAAATATAAAAAATTAGGCATGGTGGCTTGCACCTGTAGTTCTAGCTACTTGGGGGACTGAGGTGGGAGAGTTGCTTGAGCCCAGGAGGTGGAGGCTGCAGTAAGCTGTGATTGCGGCACTGCACTCCAGCCTGGGAGACAGCGAGACCCTGTTTCAAAAAAAAAAAAAAGGGAGCAATAAGGTCTCCCTATCTTGGCCAAGCTGGAATTAGTCTCACTATGTTGGCCAAACTAGCTTCCCAAGTAGCTGGGACTACAGGTGTGTGCCACTGTGCCCGACTGTTATACATAATTTTTAAAAGGTACTTCAATATGGATTTAGGTCAATATATTTTGTGATTGAAATGGTATAGTAAAACTTGCCAGATGAACATCCACTATCTTGAGAATTCTGAATATACTAAAAACAGAATGGAATAAGAAATCTAATTTTAAAAAGACATTTGAAAAAGTAACAGTATTATACATACTCAAAAATATTTGTAAGTTGGTCACTTGGTGCATTTTTCAGACCAGCCACAATACTCTGTAACCGGCTGACACTTTGGGTGGCTGATGCAACAGGAGTAATGACTGCTTCTTTTTCTCGTAAATATCTCCGTCCTGTCAGAGGGGTAGAAGGTGCAAATGACCTTTTCTGTCAGAAAAGAAAAATCTGTGAGTTTTTAAAAGTTACCATCTTCCTTATTATATGTTTAATTCAGTGCATTTACCATCTTCTCTACTCATATTTAAAATATCCATGAAATTTTTAGCAATACTATGCTAATAACATCCTTATATTTGAATAACACTTTTTTAAAGCACTTTCTACCTATAATTTCATTTAATCTTCACACCACTGATTTGAAAGATAATGTATACATACTTTAATTTTATATATGAGGAAATAGGAACAGAGAAATTTAAAAACGTGTTTCAGTTGACTAAGTTAATGTCAAAGCTTGGACAAAAACTTAGGTTTTACTATGTTCTAGACAAGTGAATTTTCCATTAGATCTCTTCCTCCAACCCATTTTACACATAAATACAGGGTTAAGCCTTGGCCATTAACAATCAAGTCCAGAGTTTTATGGCTGAAGTTACAGAAAAACACATAGTTTGTGTCATGGGTAGGAAAGCAAGCTAAAATTTAAAGCAATGTAACAGAGGCTAAGTTGAAGCAAAGAAAGAACGGTAAGAAAGGAAAACTTCCTCTTCATGCCAAAAGACATATACTCTACTAATAAACCCAGGCATGCTGGGAAAATGGATATAAAATATGAAAATAGTAAGAAATAAGGTAAAAATACTAAATGCCAGTTTTAAAAATTACCTTTTAAGGCTTTCATGGGAAATATGAATTAGTAGAAGAAACTCAAGATTTAACTTGAAAGATGCTTCTGCTGTTAGTAGAATCAGACACACAGAGAAAAAGATCATTCAAGATTGAGGCCAGGCTAGGTTATATTACTTTTTCAAAGTGTTGTTGAAGGTTATACTCCACATTAGCCTGTGCGGTCAGTTTCCCTAATGGGGTGTCACCAGTGAACTTTCGAGGTGTTCCAATTTCCTCTTCTGCGTCTGCCCCCAAAAAGATCCTCTCATCAAAATCACCAACAGTTAGAACATACTCTTCGTACTCCTTATTCACTGCTTTGCTGCAAAGAGAATTATTATAAGCTGTAATACTAAGTTACACAATGGATTTATTTTGACTTGAAGATAGATTTAGTGTTTACAGCTTAGAAAATCTGACAACTTTCTAATTTTTATTAACTCTGCCCATCTAACAATATCAGAGGGTCCTACCTGATTATGGACATTCTTCACATTCACACAACCAATAAATTACTTTGAAAAGTGAGAGACTACATATACTTAATCTGAAAAACTAGTTGAATCTAATTATGAAAATGGTTTCTGATCACTAAGGAAACAATAGTGGCTTTGAAATATGGCAGGTGGAGGTTGCAGTGAGCCAAGATTGCGCCACTGCCCTCCAGCCTGGCAACAGAGCAAGACTCCGTCTCAAAAAACAAAAGGGCCGGGCGCGGTGGCTCACGCCTGTAATCCCAGCATTTTGGGAAGCCGAGGTGGACAGATCATGAGGTCAGGAGATCGAGACCATCCTGGCTAACATGGTGAAATCCCATATCTACTAAAAATACAAAAAATTAGCCAGGTGTGGTGGCAGGCGCCTGTTGTCCCAGCTACTCAGGAGGGTGAGGCAAGAGAATGGCCTGAACCTGGGAGGTGGAGCTTGCAGTGAGCCAAGATCGCGTCACTGCACTCCAGCCTGGGCAACAGAGCGAGATTCCGTCTCAGAAAAAAAAAAAAAATATGGGTACTGCCAACAAGTGATTAGTGAAAGAATGTAAAGTGAAACACAGAGTCATTGGGTTCATTTATTAGTTTCTCAAGAGAACAGCTGTTTTTTGTTTGTTTGTTTGTTTGTTTTGAGACAGAGTCTCGCTTAGTCGCCCAGGCTGGAGTGCAGTGGCGCGATCTCGGCTCACTGCAAGCTCCGCCTCCCGGGTTCACGCCATTCTCCTGCCTCAGCCTCCCGAGTAGCTGGGACTACAGGCGCCCGCCGCCTCGCCCGGCTAATTTTTTGCATTTTTAGTAGAGACGGGGTTTCACAGTGTTAGCCAGGATGGTCTCGATCTCCTGACCTTGTGATCCGCCCGCCTCGGCCTCCCAAAGTGCTGGGATTACAGGCGTGAGCCACCGCGCCCGGCCTGTTTGTTTGTTTTTAAGACAGAGTCTCACTCTGTCACCCAGGCTGGAATGCAGTGATGCGATCTTGGCTCACTGCAGCCTCTACCTCCCAGGTTTAAGCAATTCTCCTGCCTTAGCCTCCCGAGTAGCTGGGACTACAGGCTTGCACCACCATGCCTGGCTAGTTTTTGTACTTTTAGTAGAGATGGGGTTTCACCACATTGGCCAGGATAGTCTCGATCTCCTGACCTTGTGATCTGCCCACCTCAGTCTCCCAAAGTGCTAGGATTACAGGTGTGAGCCACCATGCGCCTGGCCGAGTAGCTGTTTTAAATGCCAATTGGCTGGGTGTGGTGGGTCATGCCTGTAATCCTAGCACTTCGGGAGGCTATGGTGAGAGGATTGCTTGAGGCCAGGAATTTGAGGCCAGCCTGGGCAACACAGTGAGATCCCATCTCTAAAAAAATAAAAATAAAAATAAATACGTAAGTGTCAATGATTTTTTTTTTTTTTTTTGAGATGGAATCTTGCTCTGTCACCTAGGCTAGAGTGCACTGGTGTGATCTCAGCTCACTGCAACCTCTGCCTCTTGGGTTCAAGTGATTCTCCTGCCTCAGTCTCCCAAGCAGCTGGGATTACAGGTGCCACCACACCCAGATAATTTTTGTATTTTTAGTAGAGATGGGGTTTCACCATGTTGGCCAGGCTGATCTCAAACTCCTGACCTCAAGTGATCAGCCCACCCCGGCCTCCCAAAGTGTTGGGATTACAGGCGTGAGCCACCATGCCCGGCCTCTTTCTTTTTTTCTTGGTTTATTTTTGGAAACACGGTCTCGCTCCGTTACCCAGGCTGAAGTGCAGTGGTGCAATCATAGCTCACTGCAATCTCAACCTCCCAGATTAAAATGATCCTTCCACCTCAGCCTCCCAAGTAGCTGGGACTACAGGCTCACACCACTACGTCCAGCTGATTTGTGTATTTTTCGTAAAGACAGGGTTTCACCATGTTCCCCAGGCTGGTCTCCAACCTTCTGAGCTCAAGCGATCTGCCTGCCTTGGTCTTCCAAAGTGCTGGGATTACAGGTGTGAGCCACTGTGCCCAGCCTTGATTTTTATTTTTATTTGAGACGAGTCTTGCTCTGTTGCCCAGGATGGAGTGCAGTGGTGCAATCTCAGCTCACTGCAACCTCCACCTCTTGGGTTCAAGCGATCCGCCTACCTCAGCCTCCCAAGTAGCTGGGACTACAGGCATGTGCCACCATGCCCAGCTAATTTTTCTATTTTTAGTACAGACCGGGTTTCACCATTTTGGCCAGGATGATCTCAAACTCCTGACCTCGTGATCTGCCTGCCTCGGCCTCCCAAAGTGCTAGGATTATAGGCATGAGCCACCGTGCGCCTGGCCGGGTAGCTGTTTTAAATGTCAATTCGCTGGCTGTGGTGGGTCATGCCTGTAATCCTAGCACTTTGGGAGGCTATGGCGAGAGGATTGCTTGAGGCCAGGAATTCGAGATCAGCCTGGGCAACACAGTGAGATCCTGTCTCTAAAAAAATAAAAATAAAAATAAATAAGTGTCAATAATTTTTTTTTTCCCTGAGATGGAATCTCACTCTGTTGCCTAGGCTAGAGTGCAGTGGCATGATCTCGGCTCACTGCAACCTGTGCCTCCTGGTTTCAAGCAATTCTCCTGCCTCAGCCTCCCAAGTAGCTGGAATTACAGGTACCTGCCACCACACTCAGTTAATTTTTGTATTTTTAGTAAAGATGGGGTTTCACCATGTTGGCCAGGCTGATCTCAAACTCCTGACCTCAAGTGATCGGCCCGCCTTGGCCTCTTGAAGTGTTGGGATTATAGGCGTGAGCCACCATGCCCGGCCTCTTTCTTTTTTCCTTTTTTTTTTTTTTTTTTTGGAAATAGGGTCTCACTCTGTCACCCAGACCGAAGTGCAGTAGTGCAATCACGGCTCATTGCAACCTCAATCTCCCAGATTCAAACGATCCTCTCACCTAAGCCTCCCAAGTAGCTGGGACTACAGGCTCACACCACTATGTCCGGCTGATTTTTGTATTTTTTGTAGAGACAGGGTTTCACCATGTTGCCCAGGCTGGTCTCCAACTTTCTGAGCTAAAGCAATCTGCCTGCCTTGGCCTTCCAAAGTGCTGGGATTACAGGTGTGGGCCACCGTGCCCAGCCTTGATTTCTTAAAATAAATGTATTTAAAGCCAACAAGTCTTAGTGACAATACCCATTCAATGCCACTAAAGCAGACAGAACTTGAATTTGGAGGTCTTACTTTGATATAATGTTATGCTTAACAAATTTCAACAAATCAACAAATACGACAGCTTGTGATATGCCAGGCACCACTAGTACCAGATATTTACCTATTATCAGTAAAACTTGAAAGGTCCAGGAGGCATTCTCCTTTTAATATCTGTGAAGAAAAAATTATTTTGGGACACTATATAATTAAGCATATTAATACACACACAAACATGAAATTTATCTAAATTTCCATATTGTTATAACACACACACACAAAACAGAATAATTAAATATTTCTTTCAGACTAGGATAAACTATTTAGCATGCAAATAACATTAAAAAAAAATTTTTTTTTTTTGAGACAGGGTTTGGTTCTGTCACCAGGCCTGGAGTGCAGTGGTACAATCATGGCTCACTGCAGCCTCAGCCTGCCAAGTAGCTGGGACTACAAGCGTGCACCACCACACCCTACTAATTTTTGTATTGTTTGTAGAGACGAGGTTTTGCCATGTTGCCCAGGCTTGTCTGGAACTCTTGGGCTCAAGCAATCCACCTGCCTTGGCCTCCCAAGGTGTTGGCATTACAGGCGTGAGCCACCTCGCCCAGTCCCTGGGATCCTTTAAAAAAAGTTTACTTTGCTAGAGATGTTTAGCATACAGACAATGGGCCATAATATAGATATCTGAGGAACACAAAACTGAATACAAAAGTTTGCATAAAAGAAGAAGAAACCAGTAAGGGAAGAATTTATGCTTAAAGAAAAATCTCTTAATATTTGAAAAGTGGGATACGTAATCCAAACCCCTCCTTTTACCAAAGAGAAATCTTGAGGCCTAACTACATTTAATGGCTTGATGTTGGGGAAGTAAGAAATTGAGACCCAGAGGAACAAGCCAATTCATAAATGTAGAAATAGCTAAGTTAATTACTAAGGAGAAAATGTCCAGAATGCACACAGATAGCTTACAAGTGGCTACAAAACTATCATGGATTTTCTGCTCGATTTACATGGAATTAAAACTGTGGTTGTTGGCCGGGCGCGGTGGCTCAAGCCTGTAATCCCAGCACTTTGGGAGGCCGAGACAGGCGGATCACGAGGTCAGGAGATTGAGACTATCCTGGCTAATACGGTGAAACCCCGTCTCTACTAAAAAAATACAAAAAAAAAAAAAAAAACTAGCCGGGCGAGGTGGCGGGCGCCTGTAGTCCCAGCTACTCGGGAGGCTGAGGCAGGAGAATGGCGTAAACCCGGGAGGCGGAGCTTGCAGTGAGCTGAGATCCGGCCACTGCACTCCAGCCTGGGTGACAGAGCGAGACTCTGTCTCAAAAAAAAACAAAAAACAAAAAACAAAAAACTGTGGTTGTTATACATCATCCGACTTTTAGTCAACAGTCAGCCGTTATTCAAATTGTGGCAGTAAATTAGTCAGCTTATTCTGACTTCCTGTTTTTCCTAATTCTTTGTCAGCCCTACTCTGATGTTCTGTTCTTTACAATTCTTTATCAGTACCTCCTACACAGTCCCTGATAGCTGGGACTGCGGTTGCCTCTGACAGTATGTTTACCTAACAGAACATATAGTTGGTCACATTTTTCAACAGCTCTGTTTCTCACATCACACAAGATCATAAGGAAATTCCGAATCACAGTAGAGGCTAAAGCCTGGGAATCCTGACCCTAAGTTCTATAATGCTGAGAACTTGCTTAAAACTTTTTTTTCTTCTGACACTACTGCTGCTGACCTGTAAACATCTCAGTCATCTAATTATAAGTACAGTACCTTCCTGTCAAAGAGTTTTGAAATATATGGCTTAAAGTAGTGCTCCTTTATTCCTTTTGCTTCTACTAGAAGTCCATCATGCAGTTCACACAGTACAGCAATGATGCAGGGCGGCTCTTCAGAAGCCCTAAAGTCAGCAGTATGAAAATCAGACGGTAAACCTAGTTTGACAGTGTAGGAAGAGCAGAGGGAAAAAAAAAATATGCTCAACTTTCAAAAATCTTCTTCCAAAAACTGATAATCAGTTTTCAAAAATAAATAAAAGGTCTTACCTTTAAATGATGGATTTAGCAAGTCTTGTCTATTTGGGCACATAATCGCATTGGCAAAAATCAGATCCAAGCAGCATAGAAGTAAATGATAAGAGTTTACTAAGTCATCCCCAATCATCCGAAAATTACCTTTATAAGGGGGGAAAAAAAGAAAAGACACAAAAACCAGAAACCTCTCAAGTCAAATAGAACCAAGTTCCCACAGTAGAAATGTAAGACCACTGAAAGTGTCATCTTACCCTTAGTATAAACAAAAAGTGTCCAACAGAAATTAAACAGATCCTTAACACTGCAAGGAATCCTCCTAAAAAGGGAAAAAAATTACTTTTTGTCTGACTAGCTTGCTAAATATCATGTAAACTGAAATAGTAAATATAAATATCAAATAGATCAAATTACACATGAAATTCCATTCATGAAGAAAAGTGATCTACTATTTATGAAATGGACTTAAGTAAGCCTTTACAATCTACATAAAATAATCAGAACATAGGGCCAGGTGCGGTGGCTCACGTCTGTAATCCCAGCACTTTGGGAGGTCGAGGTGGGTGGGTCACCTGAGGTTATGAGTTGGAGACCATCTTGGCCAACACGGTGAAACCCCATCTCTACTAAAAATATAAAAAATCAGCCAGACAGGGTGGTGCACACCTGTGACCCCAGCTACTCAGGAGGCTGAGATAGGAGAATTGCTTGAACCTGGGAGACAGAGGTTGCAGTGAGCTGAGATCACGACACTGCACTCCAGCCTGGGCAGCAGAGCAAGACTCCATCTCAAAAAAAAAAAAAAAGAAAGAAAAATAAGTAAAAGTATTAT
Source organism: Macaca mulatta (assembly GCF_049350105.2). NCBI lineage: Eukaryota > Metazoa > Chordata > Mammalia > Primates > Cercopithecidae > Macaca > Macaca mulatta. The sequence goes on from NC_133415.1 coordinate 89,931,657, forward strand.
TCTGAATTTCCAAATATGGATAATTGTACATGGATTTAAAAAGAAAATAATTAAGCTCTTTGCAGGAATACTTTTCATAAAAAACAGACTTTCGAAAAAGTACATTCTCTTAGTTTGTATCATAATCTTTTTGTCAATTATGTAAGGATTAAGGGCTCACCTCTGCTTCCGGCTTCGCAGTAACTTTGGTGGTTCTTCATATGGATTTTGAAATATATCTAAAAAAATTGGCTCATATTTTTTGAATATTACAGTAGACACCTCAAAATTTCTCTCTAGCCTTTCTATACGTTCACGAAATTCTTGTGGTAGATTTGACATGTCCATCCACTTCTTCATTTTACTAAAAAATTGTATTAAACTAAAAAAAAAAAAGGGAGGAGAAAAAAGTCATCTTTAAAATTCATTTATATAACGGATTGAAAGGAAATATTCTATTCACGACTAAGATTCTTTATTAAAAAGCCAGACCTCCCAGGCAACATAGTAAGACCCCAACTCTACAAAAATTAAAAAAATTATCTGGGTGTGGTGGCACGTGCCTGTAGCTCCAGTTACTCCGGAGGCTGAGGTGGGAGAATTGCTTGAGTCTAGGATGTCGAGGCTGCAGTGAGCCTCGATCATGCACTCCAGCCTGGGTCACAAAGCAAGACACTGTCTCACATGAACAAAGAACAAACACCATCCCTCAAGCCTAAATTTAATTAAAAAAAAATCCTCATTATGAAACCACTTTGGTTCCCAGGATCACCAGGAGAATACAGGTTATTAATTAGTGGTCATCACATAGAGCCTTACTTCTATGGAGGGAGCAAGAGCGCCTATCTACTTCCTTTATTCTCTATATTACCTAGACAGTATTCTGCATAAAATTTACAAAGTTAATGTTAGTTAACAGATTGATAGGTTATAAAATTAGTTTGAGGAAAAACAGAAGTCTCCCAAATGGAAAGACAATTTCATTTTCCAAATGGGAATTTGATTATGAAGCACCAGATTGTTATAGGTTAGGAGTAAAACTCAAGAGTTTGAGTTCCAATGCGTGGTTCCACCACCAAAAGTAAAGGTAGCACATACTCAGAAAAAAACTTAATAGCTCTGCTGCCCAGGCTGGAGTGCAGTGGCACCATCTTGGTTCACTGCAACTTCCACCTCCTGTGTTCAGGCAAGCCACCGCGCCCAGCCCAATTCTGGGTATATTTTTTTATGTCTGTATGTTAGTGTGGTCTTAGATAGAAAACTTGCAATGTCAAAGCTCACTTAATTAAAGGTCTAGCAATATACACAGAATAATACTTGTAATTTTTTTTTTTTTTTTTTTGAGATGGAGTCTCACTCTGTTACCCAGGCTGGAGTGTAGTGGCATGATCTTGGCTCACTGCAACCTCTGCCTCCCAGCTTCAAGCAATTTTCCTGCCTCCACCTCCTGAAAGCTGGGACTACAGGCACGCACCACCATGCCCGGCTAATTTTTGTATTTTTAGTAGACGAAGTTTCACCATGTTGGCCAGGATGGTCTTGAACTCCTGACCTCAGATGATCCAACTGCCTCAGCCTCCCAAAGTGCTGGGATTACAGGCGTGAGCCACTGCACTCGGCCCTATGTTCTGATTATTTCATGTATATTGGAAAGGCTTACTTAAGTCCATTTTGCCCAGCCAATACTTATAATTTCTTTTTAAGGTGACAGAAGACATTAACAGAAAATTATCCAATGCTATGTAATATGGTTTGGATGTTTTGTCCCCTCCAAATCTCATGTTGCAATGTAATTTCCTTGGCTGGGCATGGTAGCTCATGCCTGTAATCCCAACACTTTGGGAGGGTGAGGCTGGAGGATCATCTGAGTCCACCAGTTTGAGACCAGCTTGGGCAACACAGTGAGACCTCGTCCCTACAAAAAATGTAAAAGTTAAGGCCGGGCGCGGTGGCTCAAGCCTGTAATCCCAGCACTTTGGGAGGCCGAGACGGGTGGATCACGAGGTCAGGAGATCGAGACCATCCTGGCTAACACGGTGAAACCCCTCTCTACTAAGAAATACAAAAAACTAGCCGGGCGAGGTGGCGGGCGCCTGTAGTCCCAGCTACTCAGGAGGCTGAGGCCGGAGAATGGCATGAACCCGGGAGGCGGAGCTTGCAGTGAGCTGAGATCCGGCCACTGCACTCCAGCCTGGGCTACAGAGCGAGACTCCGTCTCAAAAAAAAAAAAAAAAAAAAAAAAAAAAAAAAAAAAAAAGTAAAAGTTAGCAAAACATGGTGGTGTGTGCCTGTGGGCCCAGCTACTCAGGGAGCTGAGGCAGGAGGATCACTTGAGCCTGAGGGGTTGAAGCTGCAGTGAGTCATGAACATGCTATTGCCTGGGCAAGAGAGTAAAAGACTTTCAAAAAAATAAAAAAGAGGCCGGGCGCGGTGGCTCACGCCTGTAATCCCAGCACTTTGGGAGGCCGAGGTGGGTGGATCACGAGGTCAGGAGATTGAGACCATCCTGGCTAACAAGGTGAAACTCTGTTTCTACTAAAAATTAGCTGGGCATGGTGGCGTGAGCCTATAGTCCCAGCTACTCAGGAGGCTGAGGCAGGATAATGGCGTGAACCCAGGAGGCGGAGGTTGCAGTGAGCCGAGATTGTGCCACTGCACTCCAGCCTGGGCGACAGAGCAAGACTCCGTCTCAAAAAAATAAATAAATAAAAATAAAATAAAATAGAATAAAAAAGAAAAGTGACCTCCAATGTTGGAGGTGGGCCTAGTGGGAGGTGTCTGGGTCATCAGAGCAGATCCCTCATGAATGGCTTGGTGCTGTCCTCATGGTAATGAGTTTAGTTGTCACTCACCTGAGATCTGGCTGTTTAAAAGTGTGGCACTTCCCACCCTCAATTGCTCCTGCTCTCATCATGCAATGTGCCTCCTCCCCCTTCACCTTCCACCATGACTGTAAACTTCCTGAGGCCCTCACCAGGAGCAGATGCCAGCCCCATGCTTCCTACACGGCCTGCAGAACCCTGGGCCAATTAAATTTCTTTTTTTAAATAAGTCACTCAGCCTCAGGTATTCCTTCATAGCAATGTAAAATGTCCTAATACAGCATTCAAACTCCGGACATGCTGATTAAAATCTGACACTCTTAAGAACCTCATTAAAAGATTCTTATCAATAGCAGCAAAACATTCGTCAGATTACTAAACATTTTTTTGGCTTACAAAAAATTATGCTCCCTTACAAAGGACTTCAAAAATGTTGTTTTTTGGCCAGTGCAGTGGCTCACACCTGTAATCCCAGCACTTTGGGAGGCCAAGGCAGGTGGATGACCTGAGTTCAGGAGCTTGAGACCAGCCTGACCAACATGGAGAAACCCTGTCTCTACTAAAAACACAAAATTAGCCAGGCGTGGTGGCGCATGCCTGTAGTCCCAGCTACTCGGGAGGCTGAGACAGGAGAATTGCTTGAACCTGGGAGGCGAAGTTGCGGTGAGCCGAGATCGCACCATTGCACTCCAGCCTGGGCAACAAGAGCGAAACTCCATCTTAAAAAAAAAAAAATTGTTTTTATATTTGGATGATCACATTTTGCATGTGAAACCCTTTGCTTTGAGGACATTTCCACTTTTGAGCCCTGTCTACCACTAGACAGATCAGCTTTACTGGAAGCTAGGATGAAGGCATATAATCATATTCTTTGTCAGATACATCTGCCTGAGATTTTGAATCTGAAGCTGGTGGTGCAGAGAAGTGAAGAAGTGGTAATTTCTTACAGCAGGATCAAGCTCCCGGCACAAATAAAGTGGCAATGTCCAGGGACAGCATTGCTAGCTATGCAAACTGTGTCCTTGCTAGATGGATTCTGTGATACGGTTTTTGGCTGTGTGGCCACCCTCCTTTTGTTCCTGGCCTTTTCTAAGCCTAGTTTTCTTAAGTCATCCTAAAGATTTTATCACCTATCCAATACTTCTTTTAAGTCAGCCGAAGTTGATAAGTGACATCTTTTATTTTTTTGAGATAGGGTCCTGCTCTGTCACTCAGGCTGGAGTATAGCGGCGTGATCGTGGCTCACTGCAGGCTCGACTTCCTGGGCTCAAGTAATCAGTCCTCCCGCTCCAGCCTCCCAAGTAGCTGGGACAACAGGTATGTGCCCCCACACCCAGCTAATTTTAAAATGTTTTTTAGAGACAGGGGTCTCACCTTTTGTTGCCTAGACTGATACCCGCTTTTTATAAACAAGAGCCTTGACTACTACACCATCATATAATCCATTGCACATACTGCTCTCCCAAGAATGGTTTTCCTAACCTGGAACAAAATGCATCAGAATGTTTGAAAACAAAAAAACCTTATAGCACTGTTATAACTTAAACCATGATTACAGTTTTTAAAACTAAAATAAGAAGCAAAGTAAACTTCACAGCTTTCAATTCATTGGGATTCTGTTATAAAGAATATGATACTGCTGGGTGTGGTGGCTCATACCTATAATCCCAGCACTTTGGGTGACTGAGGTGGGAGGATTGCTTGAGCCCAGGAGTTTGAGACCAGCCTGGGTAACCTAGTGGGACCTCATCTCTCCAAAATATTGAAAAATTAATTAGACTTGGTAGTGTGCACCTATAGTCCCAGCTACTCAAGAGGCTGCGGTGGGAAGATTGCTTGAGCCCAGGAGGTCAAGGCTGCAGTGAGCTGTAATCACATCACTGAACTCCAGCCTGGATGACAGAGCGATGATTATAGGTGTGAGCCACCATGACTGGCTCGCAGTGAACTTGCAAAATAAGTTTTAGTAATATATTTGGCCTGATTATTTGCATAGGGGGCAATAAGAATAGTGAGTGGCCACCTAGGCTCTTTTAAGTTGGTTTTGTTGGAACATTCATAAGGAATTTTGGATTAGACTTTTAAAAGCCTTGAGGCTAAGAAGACAAGCCAAGGATCCATCATCAGACTGTTCCCATAATACCTGTATGCACTGGGTGAAATCCTCTCTTCCTGAAGTCCCCAGAATATCTTGAGGTTCCTGGGCTTGTGAGAAAGTGACATTTTTTACTTATTGCAAGGTCAGGAACCTTGTTAGGGAATCTTTGAACAATGATTGCTCAAGGAATTGCTTTGATCAAAAGGACAGTCATGTAGTCTGAAACAGGTTCCAGGATCACTTCTCTCTTGTTTAAAATTCAGCTTTGGTCCTTTGTAATATTACCCCCTCCATTGGACTCAACTTCTTAGGAATGAACCTTCCTTATGATGTGAGATATTGACCTAAATATGACCCAAATACATGATTGTTTTGCAATGGCGAGTCAATCTTCCCAATCTTTTTTATCAGCTCTATAAAGTAAACCTTGGCTGGTGCAGTGGCTCACACCTGTAATCCCAGTGCTTTAGTGCTTTAGGAGGCAAAGGCAGGAGGATCTCCTGAAGCCAGAAGTTTAAGACCAACCTGGGCAACAAAGCCAGACCCAGTCTCTAAGAAAAAACAAAAAACAAAACAAAACAAAAAGTTAGCCAGGCACGGTGGAGTGCACCTACAGCCCCAGCTACTTAGGTCACTGAGTCAAGAGGACAACTTGACCCCCAGAGTTTGAGGCTGTAGTGAGCTATGATCATGCCATTGCACTCCAGCCTGAGCAACAGAGTAAAAGCCTGTCTCTAAAAAAACAAAAACAACCTCAATGTTTTAAAGCAGTCTGGTTATATCTGAAAATATGCCATTCCAATCAAAGTCTAGGTAAAATAACCAGTGTCTATGATTGTGTCCTTAAAAGCAGAACTTTAATTCCAGCTCCATCAAGTGTGGAATTGGTTGCTTGAATAAAGTATGAATCTCAAACCAAAATTAGGTTTGAAACCTGAGAGAAGACTCACCAGAGACCCCTGCTGGCCCAGTGAGATTGGGTGATAGGTACCAAGGCTCCAACTATAATATCAGCAAATGGAGGCTCCCTTCAGGTCCCTTCATGGTTGCCAAAATGTCAAGCAGCCACTAGACGACAGCACAGAGCATGTGTCTCTCTGCGGGAGGAGCCTGTGAGGCTGGGCCAGGATTATAAGGTTTCTGCTTCACGAAGGGACAACGCAGAGGCCCAGGAACAAAAATACCAGAACCAGAAACCCCAGGGACCTGCATACCTCCTTCTTTTCCTCCTCCTCAGGCTGGGGCCAGCCATCCCTCCTGCTGGTGCTGACACAGTCAGCCCTGCACCTCAGTGGAGCAGAGCACAGCATAGTTCACTGAGGCAGAGCTGGGCTGGACTAACAGCTAAACGGCTGAGTTACCATTTAATGTGTATAGTAAGAAAGTTCGGGAGATGGTGGTGGTGATGGTTGAACAATGTGAAGGTGAAGGTATATAATGTCACTGAACTTAAAAATTGTCAATTTTATGAATTTTATGATATATATTTTACCCTACCACCAACACCACACACACACATGCACACACTCTCACTCTTTCTCTCTCTAGAGTTTACCCTCCATATCTGTGAGTTCCACATAAATGGATTCAAACAACTACACATCAAAAATATTTGGAAAAAAAGGATGATTGTGTCCGTATTGAACATATACCAACTTCATTTCTTGTGATTATTCCCTAAAGTATACAGTGTAACAACTACTTACATAGTATTTACATTGTATTAGGTACAAATAATCTAGAGAAGGGACCAAGTATGGTGGTTCACACCTGTAATCCCTGCACTTTGGAAGGTGAAGGCGGGCAGATCACTTGAGCTCAGGACTTCAAGACCAGCTTGGGGAACACGGTGAAACCCCATCTCTAAAAAAAAAACCAGAGCTACAAAAATTAGCTGGGCATGGTGGCACATACCTGTAGTCCCAGCTACTCGGGAGGGTGAGGTGGGAGGATTGCTTGAATCTGGAAGGCAGAGGTAGAAGGGAGCTGAGATCATGTTACTGTACTCTAGCCTGGGAAACAGAGTAAGACCCTGACTCAAATAATAATAATAATAATAATAAAAGTTTAAAAATTATATTTAAATTGAAATTTTGAAAATAGCCCAAATTATTATAAGTCAAAACAAATAAAATCATTTGAAATTTTTGTTTATTTCTCTGAATGAACACATTGATGCTGGGTAACTGCTCTTTTAGCATTAAAAATTTGACACTTAAAAATGTTTTGGGGGAGGCTGGGTGCGGTGGCTCATGCCTGTAATCTTAACACTTTGGGAGGCTGAGGTGGGTGGATCACTTGAGGCCAAGAGTTTGAGACCAGCCTGGCCAAAATGGTGAAACCCTGTCTCAACTAAAAATACAAAAATTCCCTGAGCGTGGTGAAATGCGCCTGTAGTCCCAGCTACTCAGGAGGCTGAGGTGGGAGGATCGCTTGAGCCCAGAAGGCGGAGGTTGCAAGTGAGCTGAGATCATGACACTGCACTCCAGCCTGGGTGACAAAGTGAGACCCTGTCTCAAAAAACACAAACAAAAAATAAAATAGATAAAAACAGGCTGGGCGCGGTGGCTCACGCCTGTAATCCCGACACTCTGGGAGGCCGAGGTGGGTGGATCACGAGGTTAGGAGTTCAAGATCAGCCTTGCCAAAATAGTGAAACCCCGTCTCTATTAAAAATACAAAAATTAGCCGGGTGTGGTGGCACATGCCTGTAGTCCCAGCTACTGGGGAGGCAGAGGCAGGAGAATCACTTGAACCCAGGAAGCAAAGGCTGCAGTGAGCAGAGACTGTGCCATTGCACTCCAGCCTGGGAAATAGAGCAAGATTCTATCTCAAAAATAAATAAATAAATAAAATATAAAAACATTTTGGGGGAAAGGGACTTTGAGAATATCAATCCACATTTTAAAAAGACTTAGGGTTTTTTTTTTTTTTCCCCATAAGTTTATAACTATTTTTAATGGATTTTTTTTTTTTTGAGAGTAGGTCTTGCTTTACCAGCCTGGCTGGAGTAGAGTGGCATGATCATAACTCACTGCAGCCTCCACCTCCTGGGTTCAAGTGATTCTCCCACCTCAGCCTCCCAAGTAGCTGGGATTACAGGCATGCACCACCACGCCTGGCTAATTTTTGTATTTTTTGTAGAGACAGGGTATCACCCTGTTGCCCAGGCTGGTCTTGAACTCTTGGATTCAAGAGATCTGCCCACCTCAGCCTCCCAAAGTGCTGGGATTACAGGTGTGTGCCACTGAGCCTGACCAAAAAAGACATATCTTTTGACCCTTTTTTAGGAATAATACATATTTTTGGAATTTATCAGAAATATCACCTTTACAATGATGTTTATTTGTCTGCAACTACAAAGGACTGGATACAATTGAAATGGCCATAAGGCATGGCTAAATATATGAAAGATCCTTATATCCTAAAATATCCTAGAATAGTTAAAAAAAATTAATGAGGTAGAACTACATATGCTGATATAGAAGAATTTCCAAAATATAAAGAAAAATAACTGTAATATTTTTTATTACATAAAAAATAACATATAATATATGCAACACATATAGTATAATTTCATTTATGTTTTAAAAAGAAAAAACACCAGCCTGGGCAACATGGTGAGACCCCTCTCTCTACAAAAAATATAAAATTTGCCAAGCATGGTGGCGTACACCGATGGTCCCAGCTACTCAGGAGGCTGAAGTAAGGGATCGCTTGAGCCTGTGAGGTCTAGGCTGCAGTGAGCTGTGATCACACCACTATACTCCATCCTGAGTGACAGAGCAAGACTCTGTCTCAAAAAAATAAAGAGAAAAGAAAATAAAAAGAAAAAATACCAAAAAATAGGTTTATATGTTTGTACATAAGAAGGTTTTTTTTTTTTTTTTTTTTTTTGAGGCAGAGTTTTGCTCTTGTTGCCCAAGCTGGAGTGTAATAGCACAATCTCGGTTCACTGCAACCTCCACCTCCCAGGTTCAAGAAATTCTCCTGCCTCAGCCTCCCAAGTAGCTGGAATTACAGGTGTGCCCCACCACGCTTGACTAATTTTTTGTATTTTTATAGAAACAAGGTTTCACCATGTTAGCCAGGCTGATCTTGAACTCCTGACCCCACGTGATCCGCCCGTCTAAGCCTCCCAAAGTGCTGGGATTACATGCGTAAGCTACTGCGCCCAGCCAGAAGAAATTATTAATAATGGTTAATTATGGAGAGTGCCAAAAGGAGACGCCTTCCCCCCTCCCTCCCTCCCTCCCTCCCTTCCTTTCTTTCTTTCAGATGGAGTTTCACTCTTGTCACCCACACTGGAGTACAATGGCATGATCTCTGCTTACTGCAACATCTGTTTCCTGGGTTCAAGCGATTCTCCTCCCTCAGCCTCCCCAGTAGCTGGGATTACAGGCGCCCACTACCATGCCCAGCTAACTTTTTTGTATTTTTAGTAAAGACGGTGTTTCATCATGTTGGCTAGGCTGGTCTTGAACTCCTGACCTCAGGTGATATGCCCGCCTCAAAAGTGCTGGGATTATAGGTGTGAGACACTGTGCATGGCCAAGGAGACTCCTTTCTACTTATAAGTCTTCTGTATTATTTAAAAATTTTGAAAATACATTTGTGTGTGTGTGTGTGTGTGTGTGTGCGCGCGGTAAAACATACATAACAAACAACCTTTACCATTGCAACCATTGTTAAGTCTATAGTTCAGTAGCATTGAGTACATTCACATTGTGCAATCATCACTACCATCTATCCCCAGAGTTTGTTTCATTATTTGAAATTTGATTTTTTTTTTTTTTTTTTGAGACGTAGTCTCGCCGTCGCCCAGGCTGGAGTGCAGTGGCGTGATCCTGGCTCACTGCAAGCTCCACCTCCTGGGTTCACACCATTCTCCCGCCTCAGCCTCCTGAGTAGGTGGGACTACAGGTGCCCACCCGGCTAATTTTGTTTTTGTATTTTTAGTAGAGACGGGGTTTCACTTATTAGCCAGGATGGTCTCAATCTCCTGACCTTGTGATCCACCTGGCTCGGTTTCCCAAAGTGCTGGGATTACAGGCGTGAGCCACCGCGCCCGGCCTTGTCTTTTTTTTTTTTTTTTGAGACGGAGTCTTGCTCTGCCGCCCAGGCTGGGGTGCAGTGGCCGATCTCAGCTCACTGCAAGCTCCGCCTCCCAGGTTTACGCCATTCTCCTGCCTCAGCCTCCCGAGTAGCTGGGACTACAGGCGCCCGCCACCTCACCCGGCTACTTTTTTGTATTTTTTAGTAGAGAGGGGTTTCACCGTGTTAGCCAGGATGGTCTCGATCTCCTGACCTCGTGATCCGCCGGGGCCTTGTCTTTTTATTTGAGATGGAGTCTTGCTCTGTTGCCCAGGCTGGAGTGCAGTGGCGCTATCTCAGCTCACTGCAACCTCCACCTCCAACGTTCAAGTGATTCTCCTGCAATGTACTGCTCTACAGTTTTTGTTGTAATTCTTTTTTGTTCAGTTTCCCCCAGAATTTATTATTACAAAGATTTTTGAAATTATATGAACAATGATGAGAAACATTGACAGAAAAAGATCAGATTGTTTTATACTAACAATGATAATGTCTTGCTCAATTAAAAAATTAACCCCATTGATCTTCATTTACTTTTTATCATCTTATTTTATTTTTAGAACCAAAATTGTTTAAAAACATTTTTTTTTTAGGCTGGACATGGTGACTCACATCTGTAGTCCCAGCACTTTGGGAGGCTGAGGCAGGTGGATCACCTGAGGACAGGAGTTTGAAACCAGCCCGGCCAACATGGTGAAACCCTGTCTCTATTAAAAATACAAAAAATTAGCCAGGCGTGGTGGCAGACACCTGTAATCCCAGCTACTGGGGAAGCTGAGGCAGGAGAATCACTTGAACCTGGGAGTCAGAGGCTACGGTGAGCCGAGATCAGGCCATTGCACTCTAGCCTGGGCAACAAGAGTGAAACTCCATCTCAAAAAAAAAAAAAAAAATTTAAATTTAGCATGAACTAAAATCTATTTGCCATTCCTGGATAGGGCTTTAAACTTTGCTCCTCTTCTATTCTGGAAACCCGGAATAGCAAATAGACAATGACCACAAATAGTTTTGTCCCAGAAACAAAGAATATTATTATATTCATTAGCATGAATCTAAACTGGATCGCTAAATTTGTTTCGTTTCCTATCCAGACAAATAATTCTATATGCTTGATACTAGAGTAAGTAAAAGATGTATCTGAGACCCATTGAGTAGCTGCAAGGGGAAAAAAATTAATATACAGTAGAGAAATAGGACAACATCTTGACCAGATGATAAAAATTAACATCACCAATGAGATGAAGGTGGATAACACGTGCCATCATCAGATGTGATCTCCTTAGGACACAAAATCACTTATATAGTTTTCCATCACGGAATGAATAACCTGCATCTTATCAAAAGTTAATAGGAGACAAATCCAAAATTGGGAACCATCTATTCAAAGAGGGGATGAGGGTGGGCACAGTGGCTCATGCCTGTAATCCCAGCACTTTGGGAGGCTGAGGCGGGTGGATCACAAGGTCAGGAGTTTGAGACCAGCCTGGCCAATATGGTGAAACTCCATCTCTACCAAAAATACAAAAATTAGCTGGGTGTAGTGGCATGTGCCTATAGTCCCAGCTACTCAGGAGGCGGAGGTTGCAATGAGCTGAGATCGCACCACTGCACTCCAGCCTGGGCAACAGAGTGAGACTCTGTCCCAAAAAAAAAAAGGCTGAGGCAAGAGGATCACTTGAGGTCAGGACTTTGAGACAAGCGTGAGTAACACAGTGAGACCCTGTCTCTATAAAAAGATTTTTAAATATCAGTCAGGCATGGTGGCACATGATTGTAGTTTCAGCTACTTGGGAGGCTGAAGCAGGAGGATCATTTGAGCTGAGGAGTTTGAGGCTGCAGTGAGCTAAAAAGGTGCCACTGTACTCGAGGCCTGGGCAGAGCAAGATCCGGTCTCTAAAAAATTTTTTTTAATTAAAGAAAGGGACAAAGTGATTGTGGATAATATTCCTCCAAAATGGTAATGTCATAAAAGAAAAAGAAAGGCTGTGGAAATGTTCCTAATTAAAGAAGAATAAATACACATGATAAGCAAATGCAATACTTGATCCTTAATTAGAAATTGTACTTCCAGAAAAAAAAATGCTATAAAGAACATTATTGAATCAACTAACAAAACTAGAACAGAGATATCTGGTTAGATAAAATTATTTTATTAGTGTTAATTTTGCTGAAGTTGGTAACTGTACTGTAGTTATTTAAAGAAATACACAGTGAAGTATTTTGGGGTAAAAGGCTATAAATGTATGCTACTTAGATTGAAATGGTTGAGGAAAAAAAGAGGAAGGTCTAGCCGGAAAGGTTGGCTCACGCCTGTAATCCCAGTACTTAGGGAAGCCGAGGCAGGTGGATCACCTGAGGTTGGGAGTTCGAGACCAGCCCGACCAACATGGAGAAACCCATCTCTACTAAAAATACAAAATTAGCCAGGCGTGGTGGCACATGCCTGTAATCCCAGCTACTCGGGAGGCTGAGGCAGGAGAATCGCTTGAACCCGGGAGGCAGAGGTTACGGTGAGCCAAGATTGTACCACTGCACTCTAGCCTGGGCAACAAGAGCGAAACTCCATCTCGAAAAAAAAAAAAGAGAGAAAGAGAGACAGATCTATATATTGAAGAAAAAAAAATCAAATGAGAAAGCAAAAGGGGTAAAATGTCAATAACAGGTGACTCTGAGTCAAGGATATATGGGTATTGTCCTTTTCTTATTTTTGCAACTTTTCTGTAAGCCTAAAATTATTTCCAAATTTTAAAAAATTAATTTAAAAAAATATAGCTAAAGATTTAACACAGAGGTTTCTAGCAGAATTTGTGAAAGGCAGAGAAAGAATATGAAAATTGGGAAAGGATTATCTACGTTTTAACAAACTTAGAATTAAATGAAGTCACACAGTGGCTCACGTCTGTAATCCTATAGCACTTTGGGAGGCCAAGGTAGGCAGATCACTTGAGGTCAGGAGTTCGAGAACAGCCTGAGCAACATGGTGAAACCCCATCTCTACTAAAAAAAATACAAAAAATTAGCCGGGCTTAGTGGTGTGTGTCTGTAATCCCAGATACTTGGGAGGCTGAGGCATGAGAATCATTTGAACCCAGGAGGCAGAGATTGCAGTAAGCCAAGACTGCGCCACTGCATTCCAGCCTGGCTGGCACAGTGAGACTCTGTCTCAAAAATAAATAAATAAATAAATAAAATAAAAATTAAATGAAGTCAAATGATTTCAAAACAAGAGAAAACTGATTCTAAAATTTAGAGCTTATATAACACTTAAAAACATGAAAGAGGTTTACCTTAATTTAGCTGAACGTAGTATTCTGGTAAGTGAAACACAGTTGCCTTCCATGATACCCTTTCCAACCGTGGGAATAATGCTTTTGCGGCATGCAACGTATAATGAACATGCCAACCAGTGTGTAACTTCTCCCTGGCAAGCAAAAGACAAACAGAAAAACAGATATAATATTACGTTAAAATGCTTTAATTCTGGAAAGAAGAGATGTAGAATTATCTGGTCTCAGTTTTCCTTATGTAGATAAAGGGCCAGAGAAGTGAAGATATTTGCCCAAGGTCACAAAGCTGCTAGCTGTAGTAATGGGTATAAAACTCCTTACTCTTAGTTCTGTGCTTTTACAACTATAACATGATAAATTAATATTAATCTAAAGATAAAAGCCTGACTTGGTGGCTCATGTTTATAATCCCAGTAACTCGGGAGGCTGAAGTGGGAGTATCCCTTGAGGCCAGGAGTTCAAGACTAGCCAGGGCAATGTAGTGAGACCCTGACTCTAAAAACGAAAATAAAAAAATTAACCAGGAATGGTGGTGCTTGCCTGCAGTCCCAGCTACTTGGGTGGCTGAGATAAGAGGATCGCTTAAGCTCAGGAATGCAAGACTGCAGTGAGCTATGTTTGTGCCACTACATTCCAAGACAGGTAACTGAGCGAGATCCTGTCTCTTTAAAAAAAAAAAAAAAAAAAAGATAACTCTTTCACTTTCACCTACACTCCAAATCTAATACAGGCATATGCCACATAACATTTTGGTCAACAGTGGACCACATATACAATGGTGGTCACTTAAGATTATAATACTGGCCAGGCACGGTGGCTCATGCCTGGGAGGCTGGAGCAGGTGAATCACTTGAGGCCAGGAGTTCAAGACCAGCCTGGCCAACATGGCAAAACTCCATCTCTACTAAAAATGCAAAAAATTAGCTGGGTGTAATGGCACGCACCTGTAGTCCCACCTACTCGGGAGGCTGAGGTAGGAGAATAGCTTGAACCCCGGAGGCAGAGGTTGCAGTGAGCAGAGATTGTGCCACTGCACTGTAGCCTGGGCAACACAGGGACACTCCGTCCCAAAAAAAAAAAAAAAAGTATTATAATACTGTATGTTCTAACTGTTCTATATATATATATATATATATATATATATATTTTTTTTTTTTTTTTTTGAGACGGAGTCTCGCTCTGTCACCCAGGCTGGTGGGCAGTGGCCGGATCTCAGCTCACTGCAAGCTCTGCCTCCCGGGTTCACACCATTCTCCCGCCTCAGCCTCCCAAGTAGCTGGGACTACAGGCGCCCGCCACCTCGCCCGGCTAGTTTTTTTATATTTTTTAGTAGAGACGGGGTTTCACCATGTTAGCCAGGATGGTCTTGATCTCCTGACCTCGTGATCCGCCCGTCTCGGCCTCCCAAAGTGCTGGGATTACAGGCTTGAGCCACCGCGCCCGGCTGTTCTATATATTTAAAAAATTATAATTTACTGTACCCCTTTTATGTTTAGATACATACATACTTACCATTATAGTTGCCTACAGTATTCAGTACAGAAACATGACGAACAAATTTGCAGCCCAAGAGCAACAGGCTACATTATTCAGCCTAGGTGTGTAGTAGACTATACTATCTAGGTTCGCATAAGTATACTCTGTGAAGTTCACACAACAAAATCACCTAATGTTGCATTTCTTAGACCATGTCCCTGTCATTAAGTGAAGCATGTCTGAATTATCAGAAGAGTTCTCCTAAAATTTGTCAGCATGACTTCCTTGATTTTAAGAAACGGACTCGATGATCCTGAAGTTTCTTTCTACCATTTTTGCTTTATGTTTCTCTTTAACTAGTCTGGCAGGGAAAGGCAAGAACAGAGTAAAAAGTTGTCAAGGGAGTCACACATAAAAAAATGAATACTAGGCTGGGCGTGGTGGCTCACACCTGTAATCCCAGCACTTTGGGAGGCCGAGGTGGGCGGATCACGAGGTCAGGAGATCAAGACCATCCTGGCTAACACGGTGAAACCCCGTCTCTGCTAAAAATACAAAAAATGAGCTGGGCATGGTGGCGGGTGCCTGTAGTCCAGCTACTCGGAAGGCTGAGGCAGGAGAATGGCAGGAGAAACCCGGGAGGCAGAGCTTGCAGTGAGCCGAGATCGCGCCACTGCACTCCAGCCTAAGCGACAAAGCGAGACTCCGTCACAAAAAAAAAAAAAAAAAAAATTAATACTAATCTCATGCAACATAAATGAGACTGTCATTTTTATGAGGTAAAAATTTGGGGAATTATTTACTCCAAAACATGTCATCTTTAAAATACAGTCATATGCATTGCTTAATGACAGGGATATATTCTGAGAAATGCAACATTAGGCAATTTTGTTGTGCAAACATAGCATAGCCTACTAAACCTAGGCTATATGGTATGCTTATTGTTTCTAGGCTACAAACCTGTGGAAAATGTTACTATACTGAATACTGTTGGCAAATGTAACACAATAGTAATTACTTGTATATCTAAACACAGAAAACATATAGTAAAAATAAAGTATGTGTGGTTCATCACTGACCAAAATGTTCTGCGGTACACGACCATAGTAAGCATGGCTCTCCATATTTGTAGATATCTCAATTTACAATGCCACAAAAAGGTGACATTTGGGAATTCAACAATTTTCTACATTAGACTTCAGAGATCTCCAAGCTACAGTCAGTTCATGACTTCATTGCTGAAATACAATAGGTGAAGTTTAAGGATTAAGAATTACGGATAGGCTGGTGCGGTGCCTCACGCCTGTAATCCTAGCACTTTGGGAGGCTGAGGCAGGTGGATCACCTGAGGTCAGGAGTTCGAGAGCATCCTGGCCAACATGGCGAAACCCCGTCTCTACTAAAAAATACAAAAATTAGCCAGGCATGGTGGTGCATGCCTGTAATCCCAGCTTCTTGGGAGGCTGAGGAAGGAGAATCACTTGAACCTGGGAGGTGGGGGTTGCAGTGAGCTGAGATTGCGCCTCCAGCCTGCGCGACGGGAGTGAGATTCCATCTCAAAAATAAATAAATAAATAAATTACAGATAAAGACCAGGCACAGTGGCTCATGCTCGTAATCCCAGCACTTTGGAAGGCTGAGATGGGAGAAGTGCTTGAGACACTTTTTTCTCTCAAAAAAGAAAAAGAGAAAGAGTTGTTTGGGAATAGCATCTAAGTACTATAGAGCCTTTGGATACAGGCTACTAAATGAAAATTCTAGCAAGATGGTGAAAATATAACTCCTAAAATCATTGTTTCGATTTTTTTTTTTTAGGCGTTAAAGAATACGCTTTTTATTTTACTTTTTAAAACAGGGTCTCATTATGTTGCCCCAGGCTGCAGTGCAGTGATGCTATCAGGGCCACTGCAGCCTTGACTTCCCAGGAATCAGGGCCATTGCGGCCTCAACCTCCCAGGCTCAAACAATCCCCCCCCTTAGCCTCTGGAGTAGTTGGGACTAAAGGCACATGCCACCACACCCAGCTAATTTTTATAGAGATGGGAGCCCAAGCTGGTCTCAAACTCCTGGGCTCAAGTGATCCGCCTGCCTCAGCCTCCCAAAACGTTGGGATAACAGGTGTGAGCCACCATGCCCAGTCTATTTTATTTTTTGTAGCGACAGGGTCTCACTATGCTGTCGAGGCTGGTCTTAAACTCCTGGGCTCAAGAGATCCTTCTGCCTCAGCCTCCCAAAGTGCTGGGATTATAGGCGTGAGCCACTGTGCCTGGCCTGATTTTCTTTCCTTAAAAAAGTCAACTATTTTATTCCATGAGAACAAAATAGAATACAATTATATTTGATAAAATCCTATTTCATAAAAATTCTATGAATTCTATGATATCAGAAACCGGTTTTTTTTGCATTTCTAAGGCCTACTTACCAGGCCTTAGAAATGCAAAAAAAGGCTTCTGATCTCACAGAACTTCACATCTGGAGCTAAGAAGAGGAACAGATACTATTATTTATAATTGGTGAGATATAGAAGCTATAAGAAGAATTGAAAAAGTGTTGTAGGAGAATATAGTGCAGTGAATAACTGATTTTGACTAGAGTTTAGAGAAGGCCTCACAAAAGGAGACAAAATTTGTAAATCACTAAAAATGTAAGCAGGAGTTTGTCAGGTAGACTAGAGAGGGGTACGGATTGGAGAAAGACTTCTTAGGAAGCATCTGAGATATATGAAAATGACTACTCCAAATGTCTTTAACAAAAATTGATTTTAAAAAAAGGGGAAAATAAAACACTGGATAGAATAAACACAAAATTTCAGTTCATATATTTGTGCTTTCTAAAGCAAGCATTGGGCTGGGCACGGTGGCTCATGCCTGTAATCCCAATGCTCTGGGAGGCTGCAGCACAAGAATCACTTGAGGCCAGTTCAAGACCAGCTTGGGCAACATAGTCAGATACTATCTCCATAAAAAATTGAAAAATTAGCTGAGCACGGTGGCGTATGCCTGTAGTCCCAGCTACTGGGGAGGCTGAAGCAGGAAGATCACTTGAGCCTAGGAGTTTGAGTTTACAGTGAGCTACAATTGCACCACTGCATTCCAGGCCTGGTCAAAAGAGCAAGACTCTGTTTCTTTTCTTTTCTTTCTTTCTTTTTTTTTTTTTTTGTGACGGAGTTTTACTCTTGTTGTGCAGGGTGGAGTGCAATGGCGCAATCTCGTCTCACTGCAACCTCTACCTCCCAGGTTCAAGTGATTCTCCTGCCTCAGCCTCCCCAGTAGCTGGAATTACAGGCGCATGTCACCATGCCCGGCTAATTTTACATTTTTAGTAGAGACGGGGTTTCACCATGCTGGCCAGGCTGGTCTTGGACCTAAGAAGATCTGCCCACTTCGGCCTCCCAAAGTGCTGCGATTACAGACGTGAGCCACCGTGTGCCCAGCCAAGACCCTGTTTCTAAGGAAGAAAAAAAGAAAGAAAGAAAAAAAAAAAACAATAAATAAATAAATAAAGCAAACATTGAAGTTGTCCTATTCAACTCTGCCTAATTAGAGATTTAGCTCTCAACCTTTCCTGGTGTTGGGGGTGATGGGAAAGATTCCAGGCAGAGGGAACGGCACGGATATACCACAAAACTGGGAAAAAGCTTGTCATATTCAAGAATCTGAAACAGGTGCACGCCTTGACCGTTTTGACACAGTAAATACTTATTCAATGACAGATGGTGTGACCTTGGGCAAGAGAGACCAAATGAGACTAGGATGTCAGAAATGCTTTTTCAGGCTTTCAAAAATCAATCTGTTTTCAATTGAGAGGCCATTCATTCTAATCTGTCTTTTTTTTTTTTTCTTTTTTTTTTTTTTTTTGAGACAGAGTCTCACTCTGTGGCCCAGGCTGGAGTGCAGTCGTGCCATCTCGGCTCACTGCAAGCCCCGCCTCCCGGGTTCAGGCCATTCTCCTGTCTCAGGAGACAGGAGTAGCTGGGACTACAGGTGCCCGCCACCATGCCCGGCTAATTCTTTGTATTTTCAGTAGAGATGGGGTTTCACTGTGTTAGCCAGGATGGTCTCAATCTCCTGACCTCGTGATCTGCCCGCCTTGGCCTCCCAAAGAGCTGGGATTACAAGCATGAGCCACCGTCTCTGGCTAATCTCCCTTACTTTCTTATTCTTCTCACAGCTTTCCAGTCATGCCACCCACGGATGTGGACCATTGTCCTTTACCCAGTCTATCCAGTCTGGAAGACTTTTTCAGGTACTTTTCCTTCATATATAGGCACACAGTCAATATACATCCAACTCTATGCCTTTGAACCCAGCAATTATTTCACTGGGTGGTGAGTCAGTGGTGCACCCTGGGAGTTGGTCCAGCGCCCTTGGCACATGAAAGCCTTTGAACATGGGGCCAGTGGAGTGCTACATGAAATACACTCCATCAGGCTTATACTCATCTTGCTCTCTTTAGATAGAGTCTTGCTCTGTCGCCCAGGCTGGAGTGCAGTGGTGTGATCTCTGCTCACTGCAGCTTATGCCTCCTGGGTTCAAGCAATTCTCCTGCCTCAGCCTTCCAAGTAGCTGGGATTACAGGCAGGCGCCAACACACCCAGCTAATTTTTGTAGTTTTTAGTAGAGACGGGGTTTCGCCATGTTGCCCAGGTTGGTCTCAAACTCCTGGCCTCAAATGATCCGCCCGCCTTGGCCTCCCAAAGTGCTGGGATTACAGGCGTGAGCCACCACGCCCAGCCTGGGTTTCTGTATTAGAATAACCCTGGGCAAGACAACCTTCTGAGCCTTGCCATTATCACCTGGAAAGCAGGTCTAATACTCATTGCCATGCCACGTTCACAGGGCTGTTATGAAGATAAAATGCAAGAATGATGGGGAAAAAAATCGAGTAATTATAACTGACATTTGTTTTATTCAGAGCTAGACGCTGATGCAAAGCATCAGGACGATGCTCTGACAGAGGAGGAAACGCAGGGCTGAGATCAGCTTCGTATGCACACTGGCTTTGATCAAACCGCTGCACAGCAACCAGCAGCTCCACCCTGATGAAGCAGAGGGTGGAGGTTAAACGGCTCAGACCCTGGGTCTGGCTCCATCTCTAACCGCGTGACCTTGGGCCTGTAGCTTAACCTGTCTGGGGTTCCGCTTCCTCTTGCGTGGAACGGGGATCACAGAAGGGGTTCAGACGGAACTGAGAGGGTCCATTTAAAGCTCTGGCCAGTGGTGTCTCGGTAGGCAGTTCATTTTCACTTTACCATTATATTTGTTCTTACCGATTTAAGGGCACCACCATGACGTTTGTGGCGCTTAGCGGGGTAAAGTGTGGTCAGGAAGACCGGGGTTTGAGTGGCGCAGGGCCTAGGCCGCTCCTTTCCTGGGCTTCAGTTTCCCGCCTCAAAATGATGGGCGGATTGGTTGAGCAACATCCACCCTTCCCGCCCCTCGGCGCCTGGCTGCGCAGCGACCCTCCTAGATGGGGAAACTCCCACCACCCCATAGGCCGGGGAAGGGGCGGGGCAGGGGTGGGGCCTGGCGAGGGTAGGGTCCGGCCGCCCTACCTGCTGCCGCTCACCTCTAGGCTGTAGTTGCCTCGGATGGCAGTAAAGTCGTCCAGGGCTTCGGCCGCGCTCCCCTCGTCCAGGTTCAGCTCCTGGCACAGGGCCTGTAGCGCCTCCCCGGCTGCGGCGACCACCGCCACCCCCTCAGCGTGGGACTCGTCCTCGAACATCCCTTCAGGCCCCGCGGGCGGCGCGCCACGGCCCCCGACTTCTTTCTCCCTCCCAGGCGCGCTACCCACAACCACCTGCGCCAAAGCGCGCGAAAACTTGCAGTTGCGGGGGTGCTTCGTCTGTACCGTCTGCCTCCGCTTTTCTCCTCAAAAAAAAGTCCGTTTTTCCTCCGGAGCTCCTAGCCGTCCCTCCCCAGAAATGTGATAAGAATACGGACCTCAGATTCTGAAATACCTGGCCTTAGCCCTTGGCTGGTCGCGGGGGGCCGAGCCGGCGGGACAAAAAAAAGAGCGGAGGGATCCTCAGCCTGCGCGCAGAGCCTGCTGGGAGATGTAGTCCATCTCCTGGGAGATGAAGCCCGCGGCCTCCCCCTGTCTTCCTGGTTAGGCTCCTGGGTTTTTGGGCAGGCCTGGGCTGCCTACTGCGAGGTGGCCTCGTGCAGCGTAGTGAGATGCCTCCTCTATCCACGGGCCCTGGGTTTGTCACTGTCCCGGGGCGCCAAACATAATCTGACTGAGCTGTACCCCTTGAGTTAGGAGATGGAGGCTGGAAGAGAAAAAAAATAGCCCCTGGACGAAGAGGGGCCTCCTGGGACTCTCCCCAAAGTCCCAGTGCCCAGTGAGCGGTTCGCTAAATGACGGAGGGGAAGGACTGGTGAGGGATATTAGAAGTTGGATCCTCATCTTATGTTAGTCGCTAAAAGACGCGGGCAGAGAAGACTGCAGTAATGAGGCAGGAGAATAGGGTCTGGAGGCAGGGAACCTATGGCTGTTTCACGTGACTTCCTAGAACTAAATTGAAAGGAAAACCCCAACTTTCCACGCCTAAGTAACAAAAGAACCAGAGGTTATTCCCTTGGACCTTTCATGCATGGCAGATGGGAAATTGACCATCCACAAGAAACCACACTGAGCGCCTTCCAGTCTTCATTTGCAACTTTGTAACTTCACTCCAGCCTCTGAATGGTTGTGAGAGGTGACAATGTGCTAGCAGCCCTCACTCTCAGCGCCTCCTCGGCCTCAGCGTCCACTCTGGCGGCGCCTGAGGAGCCCTTCAGCCCGCCATGGCACCGTGGGAGCCCCTCTCTGGGCTGGCTGAGGCCGGAGCCGCCTCCCTCTGCTTGCAGGGAGGTGTGGAGGGAGAGGTGCGGGTGGGAACCGGGGCTGCGCCCGGGGCTCGCGGGCCAGTGTAAGTTCCAGCGGGCGCGGGCTGGGGATCGGCGGGCCCCGCACACGGAGCGGCCAGCTGGCGCCGCCGGCCCAGGGCAGTGAGGGGCTTAGCACCCGGGCCAGCAGCTGCGGAAGTTGCGCTGGGTCCCCCAGCAGTGCCGGCACGCCCGCGCCGCACTCAAATTCTCGTTGGGCCTTAGCTGTCTCCCCGCGGGGCAGGGCTAGGGACCTACAGCCCGCCATGTCTGAGCTCCACCCCCTGCGGTGGGCTCCTGCGTGGCCTGAGCCTCCCCGACGGGAGCCGCCCCCTGCTCAGTGAGGCCCGGTCCCATCGACCGCGCAAGGACTGAGGAGTGCAGGCGCGGCTCCGGACTGGCGGGCAGCTCCCCCTGCAGCCCCCGTGCAGGATCCACTAGGTGAAGCCAGCTAGGATCCTGAGCAGGATGGGGACTTGGAGAACTTTTATGGCTAGAGGATCGTAAATACACCAATCAGCACTCTGTGTCTAGCTCAAGGTTTGTAAATACACCAATTGATAATCTGTATCTAGCTAACTCAGTGTCTAGCTAACCTAGTGGGGACTTGGAGAACTTTTCCATCTAGCACTCTGTGTCTAGCTCAAGGATTGTTAATCAGCACTGTCAAAACGGACCAATCAGTTCTCTGTAAAATAGACCAATCAGCTCTCTGTAAAATGGACCAATCAGCAGGATGTGGGTGGGGTCAGATAAGGGAATAAAAGCAGGCTGCCCGAACCAGTAGTGGCAACCGGTTTGGGGTCCCTTTCCATGGTGTGGAAGCTTTGTTGTTTCGCTCTTTGCAATAAATCTTGCTGCTGCTCAGTCTTTGGGTCCACGCTGCCTTTATTGCAAAGGTCTGAAACTTCACTCCTGAAGCCAACGAGACCACGAACCCACTGGGAAGAACAAACAACTCCAGACGCGCTGCCTTTAAGAGCTGTAACACTCACCAGGGAAGCAGCTTCACTACTGACAGTGAGACGACAAACCCACCAGAAGGAAGAAGACACATCTGAACGTCTGAAGAAAGAAACTCCGGACACACCATCTTTAAGAACTGTAACACCGCGAGGGTCTCCAGCTTCATTCTTGAAGTCAGTGAGACCAAGAACCCACCCATTCTGGACACAGTTGCTGTCCACAACCAATCAGACTGATGGCGGGAGAGTCTCCGTTTGCATAATAGTATAATTTTGTAACTTCACCCTGGCCTCTGATTGGTTGCTTTCTGCAACCACTCAGACTGATTGTGGGCTACCACTTCAGTTACACTGAGTAAGCATAAAGTGACCAATGGGAAACTTCTAGGGGGTATTTGGACCCAAGAAGATTCTGTATCTGGGCCCTGGAGCTGCTGTGTGGGTCTGCTTCCCCACTATGGAGTGTACTTTTGTTTTCAAGAAATCCCTGTCTTCGTTCTTTTGTTGTTTCATTGTTTATTTGCTTTGCCTGTAATCCCAGTACTTTGAGAGGCCAAGGCAGGTGGATCACTTGAGGCCAGGAGTTCGAGACCAGCCAGGACAACAAGGCAAAACCCCGTCACTACTAAAAATATAAAAATTAGCTGGGCGTGTGGGTGCACCAGTGTAATCCCAGCAACCTGGGCAACTGAAACATGAGAATTGAGAATTGCTTGAACCGGGGAGGAAGAGGCTGTAGTAAGCCAAGATTGCACCACTGTACTCCAGTCTGGGTTACAGAGACTCTGTCTCAAAAACAACCAACCAACCAGCTGAGGACACATCTGTCAAACCCAGCCTCACCTACTTGCATTTAAAACCCGAAATCAATATGCTCTTCCTTATACTGATTTTATTTTTTCTGATTATCCCAGGGCATGCCCATGTAACCCAAAATTGAGCTTTTCTGAATAGAAAATGAAGTATGGCAGGCCGGGCGTGGCGGCTCACGCCTGTAATCCCAGCACTTTGGGAGGCTGAGGCGGGTGGGTCACCAGGTCAGGAGATCGAGATCATCCTGGCCAATATGGTGAAACACCATCTCTACTAAAAATAAAAAAATTAGCTGGGCATGGTGGTGGGCGCTTGTAATCCCAGCTACTTGGCAGGCTGAGGTAGAAGAATAGCTGGAACCCGGGAGGCGGAGGTTGCAGTGAGCCAAGATCGTGCCACTGCACTCCAGCCTGGTGACAGAGAAAGAAAAAGAAAATGAAGTATGGGTAGTGAAATAGATTTACTCTGCCCTTCATTTTTGATTCAGATACATATGAAGGTTGTTTCTATTTTGATCCCATTGTATGATAGCCTCTATGATTAGCCTCCCTGTTGTGGTTTAATATTTCAGAGTTCTCCCAAAGCATGTGGTTGGAGCCTGATTATGACCTTTAAGGATTCCAAGACGAAAAAGGTTATAGTGTGCACCTTTCCAAATGTACTTCAAAATATATGCAATTCTAAATCACAAAGTAAGTGTAAGAAAGTACAAGAAAGGTCTAATTAATTTTCCGAAGATGTCTCTTTCATTTTGAAATTCTTAATTTTTTTTTCCTTTTTTGTCTTCCAGCTTTGCTATGCCTTAAGCAGAAAATCAGTCTGCACTTGCCCCTCTCAGGACAAACTGCTTGTCTAACCTTCTTGTTTTTTGTTTTTTTTTAAAGCAGTTGATAGTTGTGGGGGAGGGGCAAGACCCGACATCACCTTTTTTTTTTTTTTTTTTTTTTTTGGAGACAGTCTCACTCTGTCACCCAGGCTGGAGTGCAGTGGCAAGATCTCAGCTCACTGCAACTTCTGCCTCCCGAGTTCAAGCAATTCTCCTTCCTCAGCCCCCCGAGTAACTGGGACTACAGGTGCACGCCACCACACCCGGCTTTTTTTTTTTTTTTTTAATTCATTTTTAGTAGAGATGGGGTTTCACCATGATGGCCAGGCTGGTCTTGAACTCCTGACCCCAGGAGATCCACCCGCCTCGGCCTCCCAAAATGCTGGGATTATAGGTGTGAGTTACTATGCCTGGCTGGACCTCACCATTCTTTTTTTTTTGAGACGGAGTCTCACTCGGTCGCCCAGGTTGGAGTGCAGTGGCATGATCTCCGCTCACTGCAAGCTCCGCATCCTGGGTTCACGCCATTCTCCTGCCTCAGCCTCCTGAGTGGCTGGGACTACAGGCGCCCGCCACCATGCCCGGCTAATTTTTTTTTGTATTTTTAGTAGAAACGGGGTTTCACCGTGTTAGCCAGGATGGTCTTGATCTCCTGACCTCGTGATCTGCCCACCTTGGCCTCCCTAAGTGCTGGGATTACAGGCGTGAGCCACAGTGCCCGGCCGACCTCACCATTCTTAATCTTCTTTTTCCTCAGAGGAAAAACTAAAGTGGTGATCTTTAAGCTGGGTCTGCACTGTAGAAGTAGTGCGTTACAAAGATTAATAAAGCCTCTCCACCCACAAAACGGGGAAAGGATTTGCATACAATCTTAGAAAAGCAAATGTAAATGGCTTTTAGATGTGAAAAGATGCCCAACTTTTTTTCTTTCTTCCTTTCCTTTCCTTTCTTTCCTTTCTGTTTCTTTCTTTCCTTCCTTCCTCCCTTCCTCCTTCCCTCCCTTCCTTCCTTCCTTCCTCCCTTCCTTCCTTTTATTTATTTATTTATTTATTTATTTATTTATTTATTGAGATGGAGTCTCACTCTGGTCACCCAGGCTGGAGTACAATGGTGCAATATCGGCTCATTGCAACTTCCACCTCCTGGTTTCAACCAATTCTCCTGCCTCAGCCTCCTGAGCAGCTGGGACTACAGGCATGCGCCACCATGCCACGGTAAATTTTGTAGCTTTTAGTAGAGATGGAGTTTCACCATGCTGGCCAGGATGGTCTCAATCTCTTGACCTTGTGATCTGCCCGCCTCGGCCTCCCAAAGTGCTGGGGTTACAGGCGTGAGCCACTGCGCCCAGCCCCAACCTTTCTAATAGGAAAAATATATATATGCAAGTTTAAGCCAGTGTAAAACCATATTTTAAATCTATTCAATTGTCAAAAATCCAAAAGTTTGAAAATGTTCCAGCGACTCCCCATTTCTTTCAGGGTTAAGCGAAGTTCCTTGTCCTGGCCTACAAGGCACTGAGGGTCTGGTTGTCCCCTGTCTAACTCTGCCTTCATTTGCTACTCTCCCCTTTCTCACCCTACCCTAGTCATATTTGTGATTCCTTATGGCTACCTTTTTTTCCTTTAATTTGGAAAAATGCAAACTCAATTTTTATTTAGTCATAACCACAATGTTTAAAAAAAGTAAAGCATTTCATCCAAATCACTAACTAAAAGATAATAGCTAAGAATACTTAAACCAGATATCAAAGAATTGGGGGAAATGGGGGCCAGGCATGGTGGCTCATGCCTGTAATCCCAGCATTTTGGGAGGCTGAGGTGGACAGATCACTTGAGGCCAGGAGTTCAAGCCCAGCCTGGCCAAAATGGCAAAACCCTGTCTCTACTAAAAATACAAAAATTAGTTGGGCATGATGATGCTTGCCTGTAGTCCCAGCTACTCGGGAGGCTGAGGCAGGAGGAAAATCACTTGAACCGGGAAGGCAGAGGTTGCAGTAAGCTGAGATTACACCACTGCACTCCAGCCTGGGCAACAGAGTGACACTCCGTCTCGAAAAAAAAAAAAAAAAAAAAAAAATTTAATGCAATTAACCATTAGATATTTCCATTCTTCACCTGCCAGTTGTTCCATTTCCTTTCTTTTTTTCCCATATCACCTCCAAAATGTCCCTCCATTGCCCTAGATAGCTCAGCTCTGGCTCTCTGTGTATATTCTTCAACCAAACAAGAGCCTGAGAATCAGATTGATGGTGACTATTTCTAATTAGTTCAGTGTGCCTCTTGGGGGTCTCCCACAATTCCACATGCAACTTACAAAAGTGGTCGCCCAGCACAAACTAATCTCTTTTCCCAGAAAATTTCTGCTTGTAAGAAATTTTTCTCCATTTATGCTTAAAGCAGACAGTAGGTACTCAACAAATAATAGTTCCTATCCTAGAGCCATTTGAGGATCTGACATCGGTTATAGGAGAGGGAATCATGAAAATGGAAAAAAGGGGAGAAGGAGTGGAAAACTTGGATATATTGGGATATATTTACCATTACACCAATTCAGAGATTTTTTTCTTGTTTGGAGGTTTTTCCTTTTTTTTTTTTTTTTTAGACGGAGTCTTGTACTGTCGCCTGGGCTGGAGTGCAGTGGCATGATCTTGGCTCACTGCAACCTCTGCCTCCTGGGTTAAAGTGATTCTTCTGCCTCAGCCTCCTGAGTAGGTGAGACTACAGGCACATGACACCATGCCCGGGTATTTGCATTTTTAGTAGAGACAGGGTTTCGCTATGTTGGCCAGGTTGGTCTGAAACTCCTGACCTCATGATCTGCCTGCCTCGGGCTTCCAAAGTGCTGGGATTACAGGCATGAGCCACTGCACCTGGCCACTTGGAGTTTTTAAGGGAAAGGAAAAGGAAGAAGACAGGGCCATAAAGGATTTCACAAAAATACATCATTAAATATGAAACTATTAGAATGGATTGCTGGCCAGGCATGGTAGCTCACATCTGTAATCCCAGCACTTAGGAGGCCAAGGTGAGCAGATTACTTAAACTCAGGAATTTGAGACTATCCTGGGCAACACGGCAAAACCCCATCTCTACCAAAAATACAAAAAATTAGCTGGGCATGGTGGCACACACCTGTAGTCCCAGCTATTTGGGAGGCTCAGTGGGGAGGATCACTTGAGCCCAGGAGGCTGAGGTTGCAGTGAGTCATCATCGTGCCACTGCACTCCAGCCTGGGTAAATGAGTGAGACCCTGTCTCAAAAAAAAAAAAAAAAAAAAAAAGTTATTTTATTCTTAATATTGTTGGCAATTAAGCAGACATACTAACATTGTAACATTAACATTTATTTAGAATCTCTTTTCAAGCTGTCCTTGACCTGCTTCTCAAGACTGGAATTCTGCTGGGTGCGGTGGTACATGCTTGTAATCTCAGCATTTTGGGAGGCTGACACAGGAGGATGACTTGAGGCCATGAGTTCAAGACTAGCCTACCTGCACAACATAGCAAGATTCTGTCCTACAAAAAAAAAAAAAGAAAAAAAATTAGCTTATTCATCTGTAGTTCTTAGTCCCTGGTGCGAGTCCAGTACAAGGGGGAGGACGGGGAATTAACAATCACTAAATATGTACTCTGTGCTCAATCTGTCTAATACCTCTTAAACATACTCTTTCATTTATTCCTTTCAACAAGCCTTTAGTTAGAAAACGCTATCTCCATTTTTTACATAAACCTGCAGTTGAGAAATAATTTTTTTTAATGTTTCCAGAAAGTCAGCTATAATGCTGGCATTTGATCCCAGACCTGTACACTCTGAACTTCATATTTCCACTGTATTATTTTGCCTATTCCAAATATAGCTCTATTTACAGAGCAAATAATTGTGCTGATATTTGGTAAGATAGCATGTGCAATATAAAATCCAGTTTATGATTTAAATGGAGGCAGAAGATGTAGATATAGGCAAACCCTAACATCACCTATATTAGCTCTTGTTTCTGTTTTGCCTTTCCCATTTGACAAAGAACGGTTTGTAGCAGTTAAGGGCTATCTTATTTTCTGAGATGGAGACAATAGCATGAAGGGCTATTTAACAGGTATGGTTGGTTGTATGTGCCTGTAGTTCCAGCTACTTAGTAGGCTGAGGCAGGAGGCCAGGACTTCGAGGTTAGTGAGTTGTGATCATGCCATTGCACTTGAACTTGGGTGACAGAGGGAGACCCTATCTCTAAAAGAAATCAAACAAACAAAAAAAAAAGATGTGAACTTTTTTTTTTTTTTTTTTTGAGACAGAGTCTTACTCTGTCACCCAGGCTGGAATGCAGTGGCGTGACTTTGGCTCATTGCAACCTCTGCCTCCTGGGTTCAAGCGATTCTCCTGCCTCGGCCTCCCAAGTACCTGGGATTACAGGTGCCTGCCACCATGCCTAGCTAATTTTTGTATTTTAAGTAGAGACGGGGTTTCATCATGTTGGCCAGGCTGGTCTCAAACTCCTGACCTCAAGTGATCTGCCTGCCTTGGAGTCCCAAAGTGCTGGGATTATAGGCGTGAGGTACCATGCCCGGCCAAAAACTCTGTAGATTTTTTTTTTTTTTTTGTATTTTTTTTTTTAGTAGAGACGGGGTTTCACTGTGTTCGCCAGGATGGTCTCGATCTCCTGACCTCGTGATCCGCCCGTCTCGGCCTCCCAAAGTGCTGGGATTACAGGCTTGAGCCACCGCGCCCGGCCAACTCCGTAGATTTTTAAACTGTATCTGCAATTTTAAACTAAGAACTGCCCTCCTCTATATCTTCTTCAAGGTTTTGAAAGCAAAAAACACGTTGGAGGTAATTAAATGGGTAGAGGTGGCTTAATGCTGGCATTGTTTTAAGTCTGAAAAAAGGGGGGCTGGCATCAGTGACTTCTGTGGTTTCTGAAAGGATTGGTTTTTACCTGATGTTGCTTGCCTTGTGTTTCTAGGCAGAGGACCTGCCCATGAGCTTCTGCAACCAGTTCACTCTCTGCTTAGGTTTTGGTTCGGCGCTTGCCATCTGGACTAGTAACAGAGTCTGGGAGGTGATGATGCACAGCGAGGGCTCAGGGTCACACAGCAGGTCTCTCAGATCTAGCGGCAGGCAAACACAGGTTGGAGGTAAAAGCCCCTGAGATCTATGGAAATGAACGAAGGTCTAGATAGCAAAAAGCTTACATGCCCATAGCAGCTTAGATTACAGGTCCAACTGTCTAAAAGTTTATATATCAGTGAATTGATTCCAATTTTGATCTACAAAACCTACTGGTTTCTGAGTTGCCAAACATTTCACTCTTCTGCAATAATCACATTCCAAGTAGTCTTTCTAAAGTCAAATTATCTGGACCTCCCAAGCCATGTCTAATGTTAATATCTAAGTTCCTGTGTTGGTCCTCGAAGTAACTCTTACATCACTATCCTCTTTTAATTACAAAAAACAAACAAACAAACAAACAAAAAAACACAAAAAACTTTTAGTTTTTAATGTTTTCTTTTTTTTTTCTTTTTTTCTTTTTTTGAGATGAAGTCTCCTTCTGTTGCCCAGGCTGGAGTGCAGTGACACGATCTCGGCTCACCATGTTTCACCATGTTGGCCAGGCTGGTCTTGAACTCCTGACCTCAAGTGATCCGCCCACCTTGGCCTCCCAAAGTGCTGGGATTACAGGTGTGAGCTACCGTGCCAAGCAGTTTTTATGTTTTCATATTACAAAATAAATACATGTTCATTGTGCAGAAAATTTAGATATTACATGTAAGCACAAGAAGAAAAGTCACCCATAATCCTACCATCTAGAGATAACTACTGTTATTTTCAATGTATATCTTTCTGGTCTTTTTTTTCATACATTTATATTTACATATATATGCTTTTACTTTTTGTCCAAACGGAACCATATGACCTAGGAATTGCAAATGCTGGTTTTATTTAATGATACCACATCATCATTTATCTGAGTCATTTAAAAATTATTCTAGCACTTTGGGAAGCCTAGGGAGGTGGATCACCTGAGCCCAGGAGTTCAAAACCAGCCTGGGCAACACGGCAAAACCCTATGCCTACATAATATCAAAACATAAAACACTAGCCAGGTGTGGTGCCTTGTGCCTGTAGTCCCAGCTACTTGGGAGACTGAGGTGGGAGGATCCCTTCAGCCTAGGAGGTAGAGATTGCAATGAACTGAGATCGTGCCACTGCATTCCAGCCTGGGCAACAGGCTGAGATCCTGTTTCAAAATAAATAAATAAATAAATAAAATGAAAATTATTCTATAATATTTTTCATGGCTATTCAGGTTGAGGATCCCGTATCCAAAATGTTTGGAAGCAGAAGTGTTTTGGAAATTAGACTGTTTCGGATTTTGGAAGACGTGCATATACATAATGAGATATTTTGGGGATAGGACTGAAGTCTAAACACAAAATTCATTTATGTTTCATATACACCTTATAAATATACCCTGAAGGTAATTTTATATTATACAATATTTTAAATAGTTTTGTGCATGAAACAAAGTTTTGACTGTGTGTGTGTGTGTGTGTGTGTGTGTGTGTGTTTTAAACAGAGTCTCACTCTGTCACCCAGAGTGACAGATCTTGGCTCACTGCAACCTCCGTCTCCCGGGTTGAAGCGATTCTCCTGCCTCAGGCTCCTGAGTAGCTGGGATTATAGGTGCGCACCATTACGCCCGGCTACTTTTTGTATTTTTAGTAGACAGGGCTTCACCATGTTGGCCAGGCTGGTCTTGAACTCCTGACCTCAGATGATCTGCCTGCCTTGGCGTCCCAAAGTGCTAGGATTACAGGTGTGAGCCAGCACAACTGCTTGATTGTGTTTTGTCTTATGAGGTAGGTCAGGTATGGAATTTTCCCATTGTGGTGTCACGTTAACACTCAAGAAGTTTCAGGGTGGACAGCATTTCAGATTTTGGATTTTTCTGATTAGGGATGCTCAACCTGTATATAATTCTACAATATGAATATGCTATAATTTATTTAATTATCTGTTGTTTCCAATCTAGATTATTTCCCATTTTTGTTATTCTAAATAACACTAAAATGAACATTCCTGTAATTATTTCTGCTTATTTTCATAGATTAAATTCCTAAATAAGAATTGATAAGTCAGGTTGGGCAAGGTGGCTTGCGCCTGTAATCCCAGGATTTTGGAAGGCCGAGGCGGGCAGCTCACGAGGTCAGAAGTTCGAGACCAGCCTGACCAACATGGTGAAACCCCATCTCTATTAAAATACAAAAAATAGCCGGGCATGGCGCCTGTAATCCCAGCTACTCAGGAGGCAGAGGCAGGAGAATCTCCCTCTTTTTTTTTTTTGAGACGAAGTCTCACTCTGTCACCCAGGCTGGAGTGCAGTGGCACGATCTCGGCTCACTGCAATCTCCGCCTCCCAGGTTGAAGCGATTCTCCTTGAATCACACCTGGCTAATTTTTGTATTTTTAGTAGAGATGGGGTTTCACCATGTTGGCCAGGTTGGTCTCAAACTCCTGACCTTAGGTGATCCACCCACCTGGGCCTCCCAAACTGCTGGGATTACAGGCATGAGCCATTGTGTCCGGCTCGAAGTTTATTAATTGGTAATCTTTGCCATTTCGACAGAAAAACGCATACTGGCATCTCATCATGATTTATTTTGCAAACCTCTGATTACTAGTAATATCAAATATCTTTCATCTATTTATTGGCCATTTGTAATTATTCTATGAACCGCTTATTCATATTGTTTGCCACTTTTCTTTTGAGGATTTCTAATTTGATTTAAGGGTATTAACCCTTTAGCATGTTGCAAATATTTCCCTTCATATTATTGTTTGCATTTCACTTTTAACTATTTCTCTCTTTTTCAAAGTTGGTTTTTAAAATTTTGATGTAGACAAATCTACCATTCTTTTATTTTATGGATATGCCTTTGGTATCATACCTAGAAAAGGATCTTTTTAATTTTTATTTTATTTATTTAATTAATTTTTTTTTTGAGACAGAGTCTTGCTCTGCTGCTCCAGCTGGAGTGCAGTGTCACGTTCTTGACTCACTGCAACCTCTGCCTCCCAGGTTCAAGCAGTTCTCATGTCTCAGCCTCCTGAGTAGCTGGGATTACAGGTGCACATCAATATGCCCAGCTAATTTTTGTATTTTTAGTAGAGACGGGGTTTTGCCATGTTGGCCAGGCTGGTCTTGAACTCCTGGCCTCAGGTGATCTACCACCTCAGCCTTCCAAAGTGCTGGGAATACAGGCATGAGCCACTACACCGGGCCAGGTTCTCTTTTTTATGTATAATTCTCCAAGCTCTCAAAAACGCTCAAGACCTCTTCATAATTTGGAGCTTTATACTTATTAAGCAGTGTTTTGCCTTTAAATTCATCTTGTTTGCTTCCAAAATGTAACACTTCACTAGTTTGTAGTTTCTTTCACTTGTTGCATTGAGGTCTGTCCACATGTTCCACAGAACATTCATTATTTATTTATTTATTTATTATTTTTTGAGATGAAGGCTCACTCTGTCCCTAGGCTGGAGTGCAATGGCGCATCTCGGCTCACTGAAACCTCCGCCTCCCAGGTTCATGTGATTCTCCTGCTTCTGTCTCCCGAGTAGCTGGACTACAGGCATGCACCATGTGCCATCACACCTGGCTAATTTTGTATTTTTAGTAGAGAGGGGATTTCACCATGTTAGCCAGGCTGGTCTTGAACTTCTGACCTAAGGTGATCTACCTGCCTGGGCCTCCCAAAGTGCTGGGATTACAGGCGTGAGCCACCACACCTGGCCATGTTCCACAGAACATGAAATGTTAATCACATATGGTTCATTCTAATCTATATGCACATAATTATATATATTTTCTAGATCTTTCATATAGGTAACTTTTGAATGGAAAAGGAAGTTTCGTCCCCCTTTTAGATTAGAAAATAATTTCCTTTTATTTGAACAGAATCAGCCACGTAGAATCCTATCCCTTGGAATAATCTCCCTTCCTCCCTCTCTCCCTCCCTCCCCCCTCCCTCCTCCCTCCTCTCTTCCTCTCTTTCTCTCTTTGACGGAATCTTACTCTGTCACCCAGGCTGGAGTGCAGTGGTGCAGTCTCGGCTCACTGAAGCCTTGACCTCCTGGGCTCAAACAATGTTCCCGCTTTGGCCTCCTGAGTAGCTGGAACCACAGGCACATACCACCACACCGACTAATTTTCTTTTTTTAATAGAGGCCAGGTGCAGTGGCTCATGCCTGTAATCCTGGCACTTTGGGAGGCTGAGGCAGGCGGATCACCTGAAGTAAGAAGTTCAAGAACAGCCTGGACAACATGGAGAAACCCATCTCTACTAAAAATATAAAAATTAGCCAGGCATGGTGGCGGGCACCTGTAATCCCAGCTACCTGGGAGACTGAGGCATGAGAATCATTTGAAACCAGGAGGTGGAGGCTGCAGTGAGCTGAGATTGCACCACTGCACTCCAGCCTCGGCAACAGAGCGAGACTCCATCTCAAAAAAAAAAAATATATATATATATATATATAAATATATATATATATAAAGAGAGAGGGAGAGAGACACGAAGTCTCACTATGTTGCCCTGGCTGGTCTTGAACTCCTGGGCTCCAGTAATCCTCCCACCTCAGCCTCCCTAAGTGCTGGAATTACAGGTGTGAGCCATTGCACCCAGCCTCCTTTCTTTGCTTCTGGTATCTGTGAGGAAGTGGGAGACCTTAGAGAAAAGCGGCATGATCTTTCTTAAATAAACTTTAGCTGCTAGCCGTTTCACCAGTTATGTTTTTATTTTATAAGTAATGAATTGCTCAGGATTTTGATTAGATTCTGCAAGTAATAATTTTGGATTGTAAGACAGCATCATATGGCATTTTCTAATGGTAGGACTACTTCTTAGTGGGAATAAAGAATGCCTGTTTTGGCCGGGCGCAGTGGCTCATGCCTGTAATCCCAGCACTTTGGGAGGCTGAGGTGGGTGGATCACCTGAGGCCAAGAGTTTGAGACCAGCCTGACCAATATGGTGAAATCCCATCTCTACCAAAAATACAAAAATTAGCAGGGCGTGGTAGCACGTGCCTGTAATCCCAGCTACTCAGGAGGCTGAGGCAGGAGAATCACTTGAACCTGGGAGGTGGAGGCTGCAGTGAGCCGATATCAGGCTACTGCACTCAACTGTGCGACAGAGCAAGACTCCATCTCGAAAGAAAAAAAAAGAATGCCTGTGTCTCAGAACAGGGGATTTGAAAGAAAAACATTAAAGAAAAAAATTAAAGAAAAATGTGACTATAAAGCATCTCTATTACCAAGTCCTACCTACGTTACAGGACAACTGCTTATAGAAAATAGTGCTGCAGTCATCTCTGTGGTACTTGTGAGGAATCATCATAATTTCCTAAGATAGTATTTCTAGGTAATGTCTTATTTGCTGACAGACAAGGCTCAGGAACTGTCCCCAAGACTCATCAAAGCTAGTTTCCAGACAAATAGGGTCATGTCCTTTCCTAAAGGGAAACTGGACTGGAATGGGACTGTCATTCAGCTGAAATCACCAATAGCACTCCTGCTACAAAAGCCAGGTTTTCTAGAGCTCAGGGTCTCAGCTCTGCTATAAAGCCTTCCCACAGCGGCTGCCTCAGATACCTTCCAAAATATGGGTACACCCCAAATTCAAGGACTGTTATCACTTACCATCCTCTATCCGGTCAGTACCCATCCTCCTGAGCTCATTGTGATCCATGTACTTCGATAAAAGGCCTAAAGGCAGGATAAAGTCAATGAGTACTGTGATCTGGCTTTTGCTCTGGGAAATGAATATCTAAAAGTTTTTATCATTAAGACATCTAAGCAGCTGGTGGAATCAGCCTTCTGATAATTAGGCAGATTCCAAAAACTGGGCTTCCACGTGCCTGGTAGTTACCTATAGGTAGCAGAGCCCCTTTTTCCAAGGTCATCTTCATAAAGAATGGGGATACTTGGCCATGTGCAGTGACTCACAGCCGGGTACGGTGACTAACGCCTGTAATCCCAGCACTTTGGGAGGCTGAGGCGGGAAGACTGCTTGAGCCCAGGAGTTTAAGACCAGTCTGGGCAATGTAGCAAGACCTTGTCTCTTAAAAAAAAAAAAAAAAAAAAAATCGGCTGCGCATGGTGGCACATGCCTATAGTCCCAGCTACTCAAGAGGCTGAGGGAGGTAGGAGGATTGCTTGAGCCTAGGATGTTGAGACTGCAGCGAGCCATTATCGTGCCACTGTGCTTCAACTTGGGCAACAAAGTGAGACCTTGTCTCAAACCACCACCCCTGCCCACACATATAAAACCCCCACACCATACATACATAAAAATGGGGATACTGACTGGGTGTGGTGGCTTACGCTTGTAATCCCAGCACTTTGGGAAGCTGAGGCAGGTGGATCACCTGAGGTCTGGAGTTCAAG
The DNA here is from genome assembly GCF_049350105.2 of Macaca mulatta. NCBI lineage: Eukaryota > Metazoa > Chordata > Mammalia > Primates > Cercopithecidae > Macaca > Macaca mulatta. Next base: position 89,967,326 of record NC_133415.1, read on the forward strand.
ACTAGCCTGGCCAACACGGTGAAGTCCCATCTTTACTAAAAACACAAAAATTAGGCCGGATGCAGTGGCTCATGCCTGTAATCCCAGCACTTTGGGAGGCTGAGGCGGGCGGATCACCTGAGGTCAGGAGTTCGAGACCAGCCTGGCCAACATGGTGATACCCCGTCTCTACTAAAAGTTACAAAAATTAGCAGGGTATAGTGGCAGGCAGCTGAATCCCAGCTACTTGGGAGGCAAAGGCAGGAGAATTGTTTGAACCCGGGAGGCAGAGGTTGCAGTGAGCTGAGATCAAGCCATTGCACTCAAACCTGGGGGACAAGAGCGAGACTTTTCTCAAAAATAAAAATAAAAATAAAAATAATAATAAAATTAGCCAGGTGTGGTGGCAGGTGCCTGTAATCCCAGCTATTCAGGAGGCTGAGGCAGGAGAATCACATGAATCCGGAAGATGGAGGTGGCAGTGAACTGAGATCACGCCACTGCACTCCAACCTGGGTGACAGAGTGAGACTCCTCAAAAAAAAAAAAAAAAAAAAAAAAAAAAAAAAAAAAAAAAAAAGAAAGAAAGGAAGAAGGAAAAGAAAAAAAGAAGAGATGCTTGCCAACACAATTTGGGAAAGTATAGGACAAAAGTGACTATAGGAATGAAAGGGCGTTCTTTGTACCTACAAACAAGACTGCTGATCTTCTGACGGAAAGTTTTGGATTCTTGGAGTATATCAGTGTTTGTTCTAGGATGTTAATTTTCCCCTTGCACTTTTTTTCCTAAGTGGGGAAAAAATAAGTATAAAGTAATGAAGCAGCAGCACTCTTTTGATCAGACTTACCATAGTTTCTGGGGTTGGAGACTCTATCAGAAAGAGTACAGTAGTGTTTGAAATAACTACAGTTGCTGAATGAGTATTATACCAGAATAACAAGCCCCTAGACCAAGTTATTCTAAATCCTGTGAATGTCCCATCTTGGCTTCTCTGTATTTAAGTCTTGTTCTTTAAGCTTCACCTTGAGTTCTGCCTCCCTATGAGCTTGTCCCTGACTGTTTGCCTGCCTGACCTAACCCTGCTCTGAGCATTTTGCAGGTATTCCTCTCCTGGCACGCACTTTTTTACATCGAGGTTTTATCTCCCTTGCTAGCTTGCAGGCTCCCTTCAGGAAGTTTTTTTTTTTTTTTTTTTTTTTCTTCAGAATGAGCCTCGTTCTGTTACCCAGGCTGGAGTGCAGTGGCGCAGTCTTGGCTCACTGCAACCTCTACCTCCCGGGTTCCAGCGATTCTCCTGCCTCAGCCTCCCGAGTAGCTGGGACTATAGGTGCTCAAGCTAATTTTCTTTTTTGTATTTTTGGTAGAGACAGGGTTTCACCATATTGGCCAGGCTGGTCTTGAATTCCTGACCTTGTGATCCGCCTGCCTCGGCCTCCCAAAGTGCTGGGATTACAGGCGTGAGCCACTGCACCTGGCCCCCTCAGAAAGTTTTAATCCTCGGGTTCTCTATGGCCTGTCATGGCTTTTGGGTGAATGAAGGCACCTCTCAGTGGATCTTGTATAGGGACGGCACCTCAAGAATAGGAGGGGGAGGCTGGGTGCGGTGGCTCATGCCTGTAATCCCAGCACTTTAGGAGGTAGAGCAGTGTGGATCACCTGAGGTCAAGAGTTCCAGACCAGCCTGGCCAACATGGCAAAACCCCAGCTCTACTAAAAAAATACAAAACTTAGCCAGACATGGTGGTGTGGGCCTGTAATCCCAGCTACTTGGGAGGCCAAGGCCTGGGCAACTGAGTGAGACTCTGTTTCAAAAAAAAAAAAAAAAAAAAAATAGGAGGGGGAAAATAGGATTTATTTTGATAGAATTTATGGCATAATTAACATGGACAACTTGTAGTTGACAACACCAAATTTTCTTCTGTAAATGCTGTCATCAGTGCATCAGCTATAGGTTTGGGTGGAGATCAGACAGATAATCCCTAATGGAATCCCCGACACAAGGGCACTGCAAGTCTGATCAGAGAAAGCTTCTGTGGGTCCTAAAGAGGTGGTACATATGGGAGACTCCTGCGAATAGTCAGTCATTCCTAGGGTCTGCTAGGTGGTTCTAGGGTCAGCTTCTAGAAAACCATGGATGGGCTTGTGGAGGCTGCCCGGGCTCAAGCTTGACCCTGGGATCAGCCACAGTAGCTTCTGTGGAGTTCATGAAGAGAAATGACACCATCTGGGTCCTGGCAGAACAAGTGGCATGCTGCCATCATGCTGCATGGCCACACTGCACAGCAGCCCTTGCTTGGGACTCCCTGGACATGCCCTGATGGACAGTAAAACAATCCGTTCTAGTCAAGGAAAGGATTCAAGATAGTTATAAAAGCAATATATAACTCCATTTCAATTCAGTCCATAAGTAACTTTTTCAGCATCAACCTGACCTTGTAGCCTCTGACCCATGTTAGAAGGGCTCCAAAGAGTCCACCAGTCTTTTTGTGACTAAGGGTAGCAATCGAAATTAAATTTGTGACTCAGTTGGGAGGGAACTATAGAAACATAGATCCACAATAAAAAACAGGTCATAGGCCGGGCGTGGTGGCTCACGCATGTAATCCCAGCACTTTGGGAGGCCGAGGCAAGGAGATCACAAGGTCAGGAGATTGAGACCATCCTGGCTAACATAGTGAAACTCCATCTCTACTAAA